>NW_024543064.1:59890000-61090000 GCF_018167655.1 Microtus oregoni
CTCCTGCAGGCCGGTTTGTGTGCAATATAAAGAACAATATAAAGTCCAACATAAAACTGACGCAGTCTTTAGGATGCCGGAGGAAGACTATCGGCCGCTGGCATTTTCCAGTGCTCTCTGCGTTGTTTTGCGCGTTCGATTCAATAAAGTGCCAGTTCGATGCAATTCGGGGAAGTACGGCTGGTCTGGGCAACCTGTTTGGCCTTCATTTTCCACAACGGAGCATTCCTCTTAAACCGATCTCCCCAGAGTATTCGGATTTAAGCGTCCGAAGCTGCCCGCCCCAACTGTGGTGATACCTGTACGCACAGTATCATACCTAAGTTACTCATAGCTGAACTGTAGTCTACGGATGAAAGAAACACCTGGTCAGTGACAGGATGACATTTAAAAAATGTGGGAAGGACAAGAAAGGAGATGCTTGCACTGGGCGATAGGGCTGCTGGCGCGGGACAGCCAGAATCCTTGCAAAGAGAGCTGTGAAATCCCAATCCCGGCGTCTCGGGACAAGACGTTCCTTGAACAAGGGTGTTGAATGAAAGGCGGCACGTAACTACCGCGGAGAGAAAGGGAGATAGAAAATGCTGAAGTCAAACAAAGGGGTAGGAAGAAAAGGCAGAGAAACAAAAGTGGTTCTCCTCCGGCTGGTTGAAAAGAGCCGCCTCCAAGGCTAACCCGGTCCCCTTCCGCCATCTAGTGGCCTCTGTTTGCTCCTGCAGCCCCAGCTGCTGGGGGGTGATGTGGGAGAGATGTTGGGAATGTCTGAATGCTACCTCCCAGTCTGAAGAGGAGACTTACTCTTCAACACAAAGGGTAACCTGAGCCTTTTCCGCGCGGAAGAGTTTGTTTTGATTTGAAATACTGAGCAATTAAAGAACAGATGTGTGTCTTGCTCAAACTGCAGGCCAACGGAAGTTGAGCTTGGAAATCCCCAGCCCCCAGCAAGTTCTTTAAAAAGGTTCATGTGTGGAACTCACGATTAGATCTTTCTCAGGAAAAGCTGGATCTTCACTAATAAAGACTATTTGCTACTTCTGTTTTCTGACACTCTCCAGAAGGCACACAGTCTTCGTTTCCAAGAGAAGTTAGCAGGGAGTATGTCATGAGGATGCACTGGCTAGAATCTAGTCTCTGAGGTGGCCTCTGAAAGTTAGCTTCCTGTAAACAAAATACACAACCTGGTTTCTGGGTATCACCCTTCCTACCCCAGAGATCTCCCGCGTCAAATAAATATTTCCGGTTCCCAGTGACCAAATCCAGCATTCACTGGTTAATAGTTAAAAGTATTAGCAGGATTCAGTGATTAGTATTATAAACTTCAGAACTCTACAGAAGTGGGGACTGAAGGGTTAAAAATAAAATGCTTGCATGGCTACATTTCTAGAAGTTAGGCATTTACTCTGAGTGATTATACTTGTCAATGTGAAAAGCTCTCGTGCGTGTGAGATCCTAAGAGATGACCCAAAAAAAGGAAGTAAACACAGTCTCTCAAATTTTCATTTCTCTGTGCTTCTATATGCAGCATAAACAGCCGTGCACACATAAGTAGCAGCCTATTTTCCCCTGGACTCCTCTGTGTTCTGCCTGGGTCACTATTCACCTGTATACCCTTGTCTGACTGAATAGGTATAACGAAGTCCAGGTAAGTTTGATACCTGCTTACAGCTTGTCTGCGGGGGACTGTAGGGCCGCTTTCCATCATAGGAGTAGTGGTGCCTGCTCTTTTTGGGCTTTATTCAAGGGACTGGGAACCGAAGGCCTAGGGATAGTTCTTAAATGTCCCGTGTGGTGCATTGGTGTGTTCTGAGGACAAATGCCTGGGGGAAATGGCACTCCACGACCTTCGAGCATTAAGACTGAGCCTGGGGCAGTCAGAGGAAAGCAGGTTGGTTGGACCCCTACTGCTTCTTTCCCTTAGACAAGGGAAGAGGGGTGAGGAGAAGACAGACCCCACAGTCTCTGAGGACACGGGGACACAACAGCATGGCGGGAGATGATGGGTGTTCCCATAAAGATATAGCTTCATTGTGCTGTGTCGGAGCCTTAGAAAGCCAATCTTCCTTTCTCCCCGGTTAGTCATTCTGAGCCCAACCTACAAAGAGTGTCTTCTGCGGCCAATGAAAGGTAGCCATCTTGAAATAAGTCACATGGGATGTTTAGGGCTCCTGAGGAGGATTTGTGAGGGCCCCTGGGAAGCCGCCATGCACACGATAGCCGGAGACTCACAGCAGCCCCTAAGGAGCCGTTGGCAAATTCTTCCAAAATTTCAGCTCCAAAAGTCAGGGGAGGCTGAGGCAGGAGGATTGCCACAAGTCTGAGGGCAGCAGACTACGCCAGGGTTTCAGGTCAGTACGAGTGGCATCTTGTCTCAATAAATAAATAAAGATTTTAAAAATAAAACCTAAATTCTAGCCAAATTGATACCAACAGAACCTGCTCTGGCTTAACCCTTGAACTGAGACAGGAGGCTAACGAGGCCTCGCGCCATCCTCCCAGGTGTCCCCAGTCACGGTGAAAATCAGTATTCTTGAAGGCTAGAGAAACAGCTCGGTCAAATGCTCGCTATCTAAACATGAGAACCTATGTTCCAAGCCCTAGCAGCTGTGTAAAAAGTTGGGCACTGCAGCATGCGCCTGTGGTCTCGGCATGAGGGTGTGGAGACCAGGGGACCCTTAAAACCCATCGTTGGCTCCAGGTCCAAAGAGAGAGACCCTGTCTCAAAAAGCCAACTGGCATCTTAAAACACCTCATATAAACCTCTGGCCTACCCTCCCACCCACCCCCAACCCCCCACACATGAGTTTTACCATCACAGTGTCCAGAAGAAGCAAGAGAGCTGGTAACTGCAAGAAATGCAGGCCGGCAGAGCCTCCTGAGAACAGCCGTCACTTCAGGGCTCTGCAAAAGAGCCCCATGTCTGTGAGTTTGGATGTGACATGACCTTGTCACTACTATCAGTGGGTTCTCTGGTCAAAGAGGATGTACCCATGCTGTCTCTTCTCTTACGCTCACTCCTCTGCATGTAGCTTGACAAAGCTCTCCCAGCCTAAGCACAGGGATCTGTTCCTCTGCTGCCTCAACTGGAATGATCGTGGTACAACAGAGTGATTGGAAGCTCACTTCTCTTCACCTTGATAGCATCTTCCTTTTGAGAGATGACCCCAGCCTCTACTAATGTGTCGCCGCAGAGGGATGATCAGCAGTGGGTGGGCATCATCCAGCCGTCACCACCACGGTATTCTTCTTTCGGGGAGTTCCTCCTACTACCTCACTTCACCATCCCTATGTGAACGTGCCTGGGATGTGGGCACTTCAACCAAAGACAGCAGGAGCGCTGTGGTGCGCCTTCCAAGGGAAAAGAAATGGCAAAGGACTCTCCCTTTGGTGCATAGTGAGGTAGGTAGGAAGCTGGGCCAGGGAGGATTCCAAGAGGGCAAAATGCTTTTCTTCGTCTAGGCCCCACTTCCACTGCAAGATGTGACATGTTTAAGAAGTATGACGAGTTGAGGATATGGCTCAGCAGGAAATGCTAGGATAGCACATGTGGAGATATTTGCTCAGTCCCCAGTGCCACAAAACAGAGACAGAAAGACCAAAGTGCCCGCAATCCAGTGAGTCTGTTGGGAGCAACAGCTTATCGGCATGTTTAGCGTGGGATCTATTGTGCAGTGCCAAAGTCTGTGCTCATAAAGGATGCAGGACTTCCAAACCCTGGCTTCCATTGTGTGCAGGTCAGCAAGACTGACTTATTCACTAGACGCCCTAAAGGCCTAAGGCCCACAAAACTTTAGGGGTTTTCAACAATATTTCTATTTCTTTTATCATCTATGAAAAAATTTGCTCCCTAATTGAATATTTTGCTTTAATATATTCATCATTAGTGTTCTAAAATAGAAAAGTTCATAAAATAGAAAAGTTAATAGTCAATATCGCTTACATTTTTATAACGAAGAGCTTCTACTTAGTGTGGTTGATAGGGGAAAGTTATCATGTAGTTGAGCTGGTTTGGGTCACCTACTAAAAAACTCAAGTGAGCAACCTTGCCTTTTTGTTCTCTCAATATCTAGATCCCAGGGAACCTCTGATGGCAAGTCCCAGATGGGTCTTTTCTCTTCAGTACTTCCCTGTTTGGAGTCTAGATGGCCCCATTGCTCCAAAGTTAGCTGTGTGGAGCGCCCTAATTCCAACAGATTACCAGGATGCTCCTGGGTGCCTTCTGGGGAGGAGCCCAGGTTATTTATTTATTTATTTTTGCTGGAGGTGGCCAGCATTCTGTGTGCACAGCTGGAGGGAGGCCTGGGATTCTTCATGGCTGCCATTCTTTTAAAAACTCTAGTCCCCATGGGTAATCTCAAAAGAGCGAAACCTGGCCATTTAAAAATCTATTTGAATTATTGAGCACGGAGGCATGAAAAATTTAAATGTCTAGGAAAATAAATAGGGCACATAAAAAGATTTTATTGAGTTTCTCTAAACCAAAACAGAATAGCAAGTAGCTGCCTTTGTAAAGAGCAGTGGAGGAAGTCTCTGCAATTGTTAGGAGAGCTCTCGGCTGCCTTGTCAGTCATGGGTCCAGAGACTTGGGGACAAACTAGCAGGAAAAAAAAATACTACTCATACACTTTCTTCGCTGATTTGCTACTTAGGGAGATGATTTACAAAATGTTTTCGTGGCACAAGGAAATTTTGAGCTTTCAGAATTCTTAGCCGAGAAAAGGTAGAAGTAGAAGCGTTCAGTTGTATTTTCTTTGACTGACAATGCTGTTCTATTTATTGTGTCATAGCCTTACGATTATGATGCAATATAAATATATAATCTATATAATATAAATTATGATGTCAAACTACTCCAATTATGATGACATATCATTCTATTGATGCTGTCACAGCCTCCCAATTATGATGTCATAGTCTTCAAATTATGATGCCATGTCATTCTATCTATGATGTCATACCCTCCCAATCCAAATAAAACTTGATGCATCAAGTCTGTTTAAAACCCATGCTTCCCACTCTTGGGATAAGAGGGTCACTCTAGTTCTGTTCTTATTTTCTCATTTTGTCTGTGGAATCTTGACCCTCTCCCTCTTAAACATTTTGAAAAGGATTTGCTCCTATGACAATAAACTCTAACTCTGCATCAATAATAGATGCCCTTCTATAATGTGGGTTTCCAGAGAGGCTTGAAGAAGTTTGCCTGCATGGTAACCAAGAGGATAGTATGGAACAACTTCTGTCAGAGCAGAAGAGAGGCCTGCCTGGCCTTGTTCGCCTAGAGTTCCCTGGAGGAAATCTGAGCATATGACTTGCTGTCTCTAGGGAAAAACAGGTTCAAACATGATCAAGACGTGTTCAGGCACCCACCTAGGTGCCCATAAGTTGAATGGATAAAGAAACGTGATTTATATGCACAATAGAGTTGTATACAACTCTAAAAAAAAAAACATGACATTTTCAGGCAAACAGGTGTAATTGGAAGTCATTATATTGAATGAAATAAGCCAGACTCAGAAAGACAGATGCTACGTGTTTTTCTCTCATATGTGGGATTTAGTTTTGAAGTAACGTGTGTGTGTGTGTGTGTGTGTGTGTGTGTGTGTGTCGATTATTAAACTCAAAGGAGATCATGAGAAGAGAAGAAGAGATTTTAAGAGCTATAGTCAGAGTAGTAGAATATATATGACAATCACCTAGCAGGACTAACTGGAGGGACGGACGAGCGAGAGGCCGACACAGGGAGGGAAGTGGGCAGGGGAACCAATAAAAGCAAAGTATAGAGATGTCATGATGGATCCCATCACTTTGTATGTTGAGCTAAGAAACTATTACACACATAAACATGTTCAGATGGGACAGGGGTTGAGACAGAGTCTCAGGTGTAGACCAGGCTGGCCTTGAACTCACAGTGATTTGGCTGCTTCTGCCTCCCAAGTCCTGCGATTAAAGGCATGCACCACCACACCAAACTTTTTATAGTATCATAAGAAAGAACAAGTTACTGATAGATGCTACCAAATGGATGATTCTTGTAAACAAGGTGCTAAGTGCAATGGTTCTCAAGCCATGGGTGGCAACTCCTTGGGGGCCACATATCAGATATCCTGCCTATCAGATTATGATTTACAACAGTAGCAAAATTTCAGTTGTGAAGTAGCAATGAAATAATTTGTGGTTGGGTCTCACCATAATATGAGGAACTGTATGAAAGGGTTGAGGCATTAAGAAAGTTGAGAATCATTGTGCTAAGTGAAAGAAGACAGTCACAAAGGGTCACATACGACATATCAAAAGCTAGTAAATCCATTAAGACAGTAAATCCATTAAGACATAACAACAATTAATGAAGAGAGAGAATATTAGATTTGAAAGAGCATGGATGGGTATATGGGAGAGTGTGGAGGGAGAAATAATGAAATTATAATTCAAAGATAAAAGAAACAGGAAAATCTTAATTTTAGAAGGATTTTTTAGTGGTTTCATAAGCTCATGAGTTGAAGAAAAGAAATGTATTCAGTGTTTCTGGATGTCAGTCACACATTCAACAATCTTTTTAATGATACAATTTGAGGATCCAATGGAAAATTAAGGGTTGAATGGAGTTCAGATGCAGGGGTGCTCATTGAACCAAGTAAAGAATTCCATTGGACTGTAGATTAATGGTGTATAAGTCACCATCAGAGGCTCTGGTGCAAGTTAAAAGGCTCCAGTCTAGCCTTGTCTTTGTGAGCACTATAAACTACAAAGATGTAGACATTAGTAGTTATTTATCTAATTTGTGAATAGCATACAGCAGGGAGAAATAGCCAAACTCATATGTGATAGAGTGAAGGTCCCTGTGTATTCAATAGGATAAAGTAAGAGGATTGCTCACTGTTACATAAGTAGAGACAAACCAAATGTTGGAGGGTAGAGAGCAAGGCAGCCATATTCATATTTTAATTATAACAGGATAATTTGCGAACTGGCTGACACCCATGATTTCCAACCCGAGTTAGATCTCTATCAATGGGATAAGAATGGGGAATTCATATATGTATAGATTTGTTCATCTGACCATGGTATAGACTGGAAGTCCAACATCAAGCAGTTATCTCTGATCAGCATTTGGGGAAGGCCGCATGGAAGATGGTATCAGAATGTAGGAAGATGTCACATAGTGCTGTAGAAACTCCTTCAGCCAGTAGCCTTTAAGATACCAGCCCACTTGAGCGTGGCCTCTTATACTATAAATGCTGACATAAAGCATGCCTTCACTCTTTCTCCCAGCTTCTGGATTTGATTCCTGTTCCCCATTCGTGCAGAGGACTGTGATCTGTGAGTCTATCCCTAAATAAATAGTCCTTTATTATACTCAATTTTGAGCTAGTATGTGATTATTTTATAACTTCCATCTTCATCTGGCACCCATGTGAATCCCAACTCCACACCTATAGAAATAGGCCCAAAAGGTCTGTGGCCCAGAAAGTCTCCCACCCTCATCTACCTGGTTTGATTTCACCTACTAAGTGGCTTTTTGCCAAACCCTGCCATAGCCACAGCAGAGCTACCATGCAGTGACTTGCCAATTTTCCAGGCTCTTGCACACTTTCCCCCACCTGCTGCTTTCCCTGCTGTGTAGAGAGTTGCACAGCTTCCAGTTGGTGTTCCCTGCTTGTGAGCTCTGGGATCCTTGCTCCATGTATGGAGTTGATTTAATTGTTCAAAGCAAATTTGTCAGTATTTAACCAGGCACCAATGTGCAGAACCAAAGTGGAGCAGAGTCCCCTGCTGCCACTGGTTGTGTCTTTCCACCATGTAGCTGCAACCATGACACCTGCTGGCCAATACAGATTATTGCACCTACTAAAATTTACTGAAATCTCCCAACAAAGGTAAGAAAATTAATAAATTTGAAAATCATATGATGGCAGACAATATTGCCATTCAGGAATTTAATAACCTTTTTGCTTATACTATGGATGGTATTCTGCAAGGCTTATGTGGTTTTCCTTACACATCCACTTATTTGACTTTGAGAATTAGTTTTTTCATATTATGTCTTTATGAAAATAGTTTGATAACAGAGCTAAAAATGAGGTACATTTGGAAATGATGCAATTTTTAATGACTAATAATAAACAGCTAGTTGAAAAAATTAATACTATTGAAAAGGATAACATTAATTTGACAGGCAAAATCCAATCACTGTCAAAGGGTGCTGAGACATTATCTGAAAGAATTCACATTGTTGAATTTAACAAATGGAATCTATTGAAAAGTTATAACAGGGTATCTCTCCAGGAAGGCAATAAGCACACCATAAGAATTATGTCTAAGAATGAGATGTTATCTTTACTGGGCAAATTTTATACGTTGGAATCATCAATGAGGGCATTATAATGGAACACTGGACAGTAGATTCAGACTCTACAAAAGGTAGTGAAAAAGATTTGAAAAGATTGAGGACAGCTGGACTGTGACTGAAAAAGCATGGGATAAAACTGGACTCTCTGAGCATGGCGAACAATGAGGGCTAATGAGAAGCCAAGGACAATGGCACGGGGTTTTGAACCTACGTAATGTGCTGGCTTTGTGGGAGCCTAGCCAGTTTGGATGTTCACCTTCCTAGAAATGGACGGAGAGGGGAGGACCTAGGACTTACCACAGGGCAGGGAACCCTGACTACTCTTTGGACTGGAGAGGGAGAGGAAGAGGAGTGGGGGGAGGGGGAGAAGGGTGGGAGGAGGGGGAGAAGGGTGGGAGGAGGAGGAGGGAAATGGGAGGCTGGGAGGAGGTGGAAACTTGTTTTTCTTCTCTCCTTTTCTCAATAAAAAAATGGAAAAAAAATAAAAGGAAAGAATAGTCAAAAAAAAAAAAAGAAAAAAAAGAAATTTGTTTTATCCAAAAAAAAAAAAAAAAAAAAAGATTGAGGAAACTATCAAAACTGATGAGCAGGGAGAGAAGGTACAAGGATGGGATTTAGCCTCACCAGTTCATGCCAGAGTCTGGGATGATTTACCTAGAGTTTTAGCTGCCTATCCAGTAATATCTTCTGAGAAGCCATCTGACACAAAATACCCTAAGGTAGTCAACGAATATACATGGCAACCTATAGGCATGAGCGATCTAAAAGAAATTAAGCAAGCAATAATATCTTATGGCCTGTTTTCACCATTTTTAAGAAATGGTGAAAACGTGGGCTTCCAGCAATAAGGCTATCCCATGTGATTGACTTTAATTAATCTCAGTGGTTTTAGAAAATGAACCCCAGCTGCAATGGAAATGCTATTGGTGAGAAGACACAAAAATTTTAGAATAACAGGGAAAAGCAAAAGGATTTAAGGTTCCCAAGATCAAATTCTGGGCAAGGGACTTTACTTTGATCCTCAGGACCAGGCTCTCTATGATGAATGCACCTTGTCCCTATGTAGCACAGCAGCTTTAAATGTTTGGGACATGAATCAAAAACTAGGAAAGAGAATTGAATCATATATCAGGGTTAAACAGGGCCAGAGGGAACACTTTAGTGACTTTTTACAAAGATAAACTAAAGCTGTACAAGGAGGAGTAACAGACCCAGAAGCTAGACATGTACTTATTGAATCCCTGCCTTTTGAAAATGCCAACATAGAATGCAAAAAGATACTTGGACCTTTAGATGTTAGATTATCACCAACACATGAATGGATCCTAAATACAATAAACATTGAGACATTTGACTACAATACTGAGGCTTGCGTAGGAGAAGCAATTTCCAAATTATGAGGAGACACCAAAATGCCAAATGTTTTAATTGTGGTAGAATAGGACATTTGAAGAGGGATTGTAGACAAGGAATTCCTATGAATAATGTCTCCTCTGGGATGACAAGAATAGGCAGTCTCCACCTTCTGGATTATGTAGGAGGTATGGCAAAACCAACATTGGACTAATGTTCTTATTGTATATAGTTTTGTATTTGGCTTAGAACTCTTTTATTTAAATAAAAGGGGGAGGTGCTGTAGGAACTCCTTCAGCTAGTAACCTTTAAGATACCAGCCCACTTGGGCGTGGCCTTTTACACTATAAATGCCAATGTAAAGCACACGCTTGCTCTCTCTCCTGGCTTCTGGTTTTGGTTCCTGTTCCCCGTAGGTGTAGAGGACTGTGATCTGTGAATCTACCCCTAAATAAGTAACCCTTTATTATACTCAATTCTGAGCTAGTGTGGGATTATTTTATAACTTCCATCTTCAACATAGTAAGGCAGGAGATCAGAAGGATTCTAAAGCCAAGTTCACCATTTTTAAAAAATATTTATTTATTTATTATGTATACAATATTCTGTCTGTGTGTATGGCCAGAAGAGGGCACCAGACCTCATTACAGATGGTTGTGAGCCACCATGTGGTTGCTGGGAATTGAACTCAGGACCTTTGGAAGAGCAGGCAATGCTCTTAACCACTGAGCCATCTCTCCAGCCCAAGTTCATCATTTTTATAGCAATCCACTCCAAAGAACTAACCAAGGTCTCACTGCATTAACATTTTCTGAGTCCCTCATTCACAACCCAATCATCTCTTCAAAGAAACCACCTATCAACTCTACTGCCTCATCATGTCTGGAGATCAAGCCTCTGACACATGAGCTGTTCAGGGGAAACTGTATCTAAGACACAGCACTTGGTTTCTACATCTCTAAAATGAGAACTCACCATCATCTCCAAGAACATTCTAGCCTTGCCATTTGTGTCTGTGCTTGTAGTGACTTGTGTCTTAACTGAAAATGATTTGCCTAATATCTTGCTGATGCCATTGGTGCCTGTGCTGGGGATTTAAGTACTACATGATACCGCTTAGTCATGAATCATCATTCTGTGGTGTTCATGAAGCTATATGGTGGTTTTAAAAGGAAGCTATAAAAGTGACACATGTTTATATAAAATTAGTTGTCTAAGTAGGTAAATAAAACCCTACCTCTCACACTATGGAAGACTCGGTGTTATGTAGATAGTCTCTCTTTTTTTCATTGTATCTAAAATTGTTGTTTAACCCCTAAACTCACTCTTAAATGTCTCAATTTAGGCCAAATGCAAAGAGAAGCCAGGGTGCTAGAAAAACATCTAGATAACTGGTAATAAAATGAATTCTCTACAAACTATGAGTCAAATGAATTTCCTACCACAGAACAGGCTAAGTGGGCAGGTGACTTGGAGGCTAAGATGCATCTCTTAATGTGTCCTTGATAGGACAAAAGGATGGCTACCAGATGATACTTGAGGGTCAAACTACAGTTAGGACTAGCCTCTACATCAGTAGCCCAAGTAATCTAACCAATCACAGAAGAGCCTGGAGCAAGCTCACCAGGCACTACACTCTACACACATTAACTCAGCACCCAGAAGGTGCCAATCATCTCCTAAAATGGATCAGAGTCTGCTGGAAAAGAACAAACAGAATTCAAAGATGATATAAATGTACCACAGAAACAGGGAAGACCATTACTTCATACTTCCATGTTCTAAAACTGAGAGAAATGAATGTTTGTGTTCAAGCTCCACAGTCTATGGTATTTTGTTTGGGCAGCATAGATCTTAATTCTTGTTCCAGTTTGCTTCCATTTGTTGTGATAAACACCATGAGCAAAAGCCACTTGGAAAGGAAAGGATTTTGATACAGAATAATCCTTTACACTGTGATTGTTTTAAAAAAGGACCAAATGGCCAATCCTGAGGCAGTAAGAGATTAGACGCGACTTCTAGGAACAGAGAGGTCTTGGGAAAAAGAAAGCGGGGGTCACCAGTTGGACGCAGAAGAAGCAAGACATGCAGGAGGAGAGGTAAAAGCCACGAGCCACGTGGCAACATGGAGCTGAATAAAAATGGGTTAATTTAAGTTATAAGAGCTAACAGTACAACTCTAAGTATAGGCTGAGTTTTGATTATTAATAATTAGTCTCCAAGTCAGCATTTTAAGCTGGTGTCTATATGCCCTCCAAGCTGATCTGTCCTATGTGACAGACAGACAGACAGACAGACAGACAGCAGATTGTGATGGTTAGACTAAGAATGGCCTTCATAAACTCATATGTCTGAATGTTCAGTCACGAGGGAGGAGTACTATTTAAAGTGACTATAAGGAATAAGAAGTGTGACCTTGTTGGAGGAAGTGTATCACTGGGGGTGAGCACTGAGGTTTCAAAAGTCCATGCCGGGACCAGTGTCTCTCACTCAGCCTGCCTGCCCATTGGTCAGTATGTAGCTCCAGCATCTGCCTGTGTGCCACCATGCTCTCCGCCATGATGCTAATGGACTAAACCTCTGGAACTGTGAACAAGCCCCAAATTAAATGATTTCTTTCGTAAGAGTTGGCTTGATCATGGTGTTTCTTCACAATTAGAACAGTGACAAAGACATGGCAGAGATGCAGACACAGACATGCACACACACACACACACACACACACCACTATTGTGTGGCAGATCTTTTCCTGAAGAGATGCAATACACACATGGATTTACCCCAGATAGGGATCTCCTGACAGACCAAAGTACAGATACCGCTGAAGTCTAGCTTTGTGAACTAGTGAATTTTATTGATATCGTAGGAATATGGGTGAGGGATTATCTACAGGAGCAGAAAGGATGAAAACCGACCTCAGCACATGCGATAGCTCACAGAAGCTTGGAACCTGGCACACATTGCACAACCTGTAGGCAACACAAGTTAGAGAACGTCCTTTCTGAGTTGTTCAGTTATTCTAAACATCTTCCAGGTAGCTCCACAGGTTTCTGCTTCTTCTAGGCAGCTGGTTGGATCTGAGAGTCTTCTTTTCAAGTTGCCTCTTCTGAATAGTCTTTATTGGTTACTCTTGAGAGGGAAGGATCTAGTGAATCTGGTCAGTTTCAGGGACTTCTGACACTATTTTGAATTATTTACCTTCTGGCTTAAGGAGCTTCCCTGTAGAATTACCTATTTCAGTCTGAGAGGAAACTGCTACACAACACACACACACACACACACACACACACACACACACACACGGAGAGAGAGAGGCTTTTCAAATATTTTAAAAGTTTTTTGATCCTAATTCTGTCCAGAGATTCTCTTTTTAAAAAAATATTTTTTAAATAATATTTACATATATTGAAATAAGGAAACATATAAATTATATTAGAAATATATTGATATATTAAGATGATAATATATTGATATATTAAAAATAATGATAGCTCTAGTTTTGTTTCAAATTTTCTTAAAAATTTAGTTGATATACATACTTATAAATTTATTCTATGTATAATGTGCTTTTTTATTAATTTATTTATTTATTAAAGATTTCTGTCTCTTCCCCACCACCGCCTCCCTTTTCCCTCCCCCTCCCCCAATTAAGTCCCCCCTTCTGCCCAAAAAGCAATCAGGGTTCCCTGTCCTGTGGGAAGTCCAAGGAACCCCCATCTCCATCCAGGTCTAGTAAGTTGAGCATCCAAACAGCCTAGGCTCCCACAAAGCCAGTGCATGCAGTAGGATCAGAAACCCATTGCCATTGTTCTTGAGTTCTCAGTAGTCCTCATTGTCCGCTATGTTCAGAGAGTCTGGTTTTATCCCAGGCTTTTCCAGACCCAGGCCAGCTGGTCTTGGTGAGTTCCCAGTAGAACATCCCCATTGTCTTAGTGTGTGGGTGCCCCCCTCGCGATCCTGAGTTCCTTGCTCGTGCTCTCTCTCCTTCTGCTCCTGATTTGGACCTTGAGATTTCAGTCCTGTGCTCCAATGTGGGTCTCTGTCTCTGTCTCCTTTCATCGCTTGCTGAAGGTTAATATTCAGGAGGATGCCTATATGTTTTTCTATGTTTTTCTTATTTAGCTTCTCTAGGATTGTTAATTATAGGCTCAATGTCCTTGGTTTATGGCTAGAAACCAAATATGAGTGAGTACATCCCATGTTCCTCTTTTTGGGTCTGGCTTACCTCACCCAGGATAGTGTTTTCTATTTCCATCCATTTGCCTGCAAAATTCAAGAAGTCCTTGTTTTTTATTGCTGAGTAGTACTCTAAGATGTATATATTCCATACTTTCTTCATCCATTCTTCCATTGAAGGGCATCTAGGTTGTTTCCAGGTTCTGGCTATCACAAACAATGCTGCTATGAACATCGTAGAGCATATACTTTTGTTGTATGATAAGGCCTTCAAGGGGATTCGTATCGGAAAAGAAGAAGTTAAGCTCTCGTTATTTGCAGATGATATGATAGTATACATAAGCGACCCCAAAAACTCTACCAAAGAACTCCTACAGCTGATAAACAGCTTTAGTAATGTGGCAGGATACAAGATCAACTCCAAAAAATCAGTGGCCTTCCTATACACTAAGGATAAGGAAACAGAGAGGGAAATTAGAGAAGCATCACCTTTCACGATAGCCACAAATAGCATAAAATATCTTGGGGTAACTCTGACCAAGGATGTGAAAGATCTATTTGACAAGAACTTTAAGTCTTTGAAGAAAGAAATTGAAGAGGACACCAGAAAATGGAAAGATCTTCCTTGCTCCTGGATTGGGAGGATCAACATAGTAAAAATGGCAATTCTACCAAAAGCAATCTATAGATTCAATGCAATCCCCATCAAAATCCCATCAAAATTCTTCACAGATCTGGAGAAGACAATAATCAACTTTATATGGAAAAACAAAAAACCCAGGATAGCCAAAACAATCTTATACAACAAAGGAGCGTCTGGAGGCATTACCATCCCTGACTTCAAACTCTACTACAGAGCTACAGTATTGAAAACAGCTTGGTATTGGCATAAAAACAGAGAAGTCGACCAATGGAATCGAATAATGTGCTTTTTTTTTAAAAAACTGGCAATTCAAAGCCCTGCATTGTTCATCAAATGTGTCCTATTTTTCTCTTTATTGAAATGAAAAACACTGTGACCAAAAGTAATTTGGTGAGAAAAGCATTTATTTATTGGCTTACATTTCCTCATCTGAGTGCATTACTGAAGGAATCTAAGGTAGGAGCTAGAGGAGGGCAGGAACCTGGAGGCAGTAGCTGGAGCAGAAACCATAGAACACTTCTTACTGGCTTGCTCCTCTGTGCTTTGCTCAGCCTGTTTTCTTATAGTACCCAGGACCACCTGCATAGGGGTGGCACCACCCACAGTGGGCTGAGCTCTCCCCCCTCTTTATTAATAAAGGAAATCCACTACAGGCTTGCCTTTAGGTGAACATGATGGAGGTATTTTCTCAGTTGAGGTTCCCTCTTCCCAGATGACACTAACTCATGTAGAGTAGACAAACAAATTTTCCAGCACACTACATTTTTTAGGCTATGAATTTTTTAAAATTTTAGAGGATAAAAATTTAAGTTTTACTTTTATTGGTACCAAAAATATAGTGAACTTGATAGGTATTCAGTGAGTATCAAATGGGAGTCATTGTAGCATGAATAATAACAGCCCAGAAACAGGTATTGGGGTTCAAACTGAAGATCAGAAAAGCAAAGCAATCAACCACTAGAGAGACCTTTTACCTCTACCAAATCTTTAGACTAAAGGGGTGAGATCCTGTCTCCATGAATCCTCCGACTCCACACTCTAGTGAGTTCCTGTCTCTTCCCCTTCATATTCATTCCTCTTTCCATCCAGTCATATCACTCTGGTCTTCACCTCCCTAGTACTGGGATTAAAGGTGTGTGACTCCCAACCACTGAGATTAAAGGTGGGAGCCACTGTTATCCATTTCTTTTACATTTTCCAGTTTTGTGGCATACAGGCCCAACCTTCCTTTCTCCCAGTCATCCCATTTCCCCAAGTTCCCCCCATTCTCCCCTTCTTACTTTTCCCTCCCCATCTCCCCTTACCCCCATCCCACCCCACCCCCAAGTTCCCAATTTTTTGCCAGGCAATCTTGTCCACTTCCCATACCCAGGATAACAACTATATGTTTTTCTTTGGGCTCTAGAAAAAAAAAAAGAAGCAGACTCACCTAGGAGGAGTAGAAGACTGGAAATAATCAAACTGAGGGCTGAAAGCAATAAAATAGAAACACAGAAAATAATCCAAAGAATCAATGAAACAAAAAGCTGGTTCCTGGAGAAAATCAACAAGATTGATAAACCCCTATCCAAACTAATCAAACGACAGAGAGAGAATATGCAAATTAATAAGATCAGAAATGAAAAGGGGGACATAACCACAGACACAGAGGAAATTCAGAGAATCATTAGATCTTACTACAAAAACCTGTATGCCACAAAACTGGAAAATGTAAAAGAAATGGACCTTTTTTTGTTGTTGTTTTTTTTTTTTAAATTTATTTATTTATTAAGGATTTCTGCCTCCTCCCCACCACTGCCTCCCATTTCCCTCCCCCTCCCCCGATCAAGTCCCCCTCCCTTATCTGCTGGAAGAGCAATCAGGGTTCCCTGATCTGTGGGAAGTCCAAGGACCGCCCACCTCTATCCAGGTCTAGTAAGGTGAGCATCCAAACTGCCAGAAGAGAAAGTGGGAAGTACTCTACAGCACATGGGCACAGGAGACCACTTCCTACGTATAACCCCAGCAGCACAGACACTAAGGGCATCATTGAATAAATGGGACCTCTTGAGACTGAGAAGCTTCTGTCACTAAGACAAAAAGGCAACCCACTTACTGGGAGAAGATCTTCACCAACCCCGCAACTGACAAAGGTCTGATCTCCAAAATATGGACTTTTTTTTAGATAAATACCATTTACCAAAGTTAAACCAGGAACAGGTGAACAATCTAAATAGACCTGTTAGTCGCGAAGAATTAGAAACTGTTATCAAAAACCTCCCTACCAAAAAAAGCCCAGGACCAGATGGTTTCAATGCGGAATTCTACCAGAACTTCCAAGAAGACCTAATACCTATACTCCTTAATGTATTTCACAATATAGAAACAGAAGAGTCATTGCCAAATTCCTTTTATGAAGCTACAGTTACCCTGATACCAAAACCACACAGACTCAACCAAGAAAGAGAATTATAGGCCAATTTCGCTCATGAACATTGACGCAAAAATACTCAACAAAATACTGGCAAACCGAATCCAAGAACACATTAGAAAAATTATCCATTATGATCAAGTAGGCTTCTTCCCAGAGATGCAGGGCTGGTTCAACATACGAAAATCTATCAATGTAATCCACCATATAAATAAACTGAAAGAAAAAAACCATATGATCATTTCATTAGATGCTGAAAAAGCATTTGACAAAATTCAACACCCCTTTAGGATAAAAGTCTTGGAGAGATTAGGGATACAAGGGTCATACCTAAATATAATAAAAGCTATATACAGCAAGCCAACAGCTAACATCAAATTAAACGGAGAGAAACTCAAAGCCATCCCACTAAAATCAGGAACATGACAGGGCTGACCACTCTCTCCATACCTCTTCAATATAGTGCTTGAAGTTCTAGCAATAGCAATAAGACAACATAAGGGGATCAAGGGGATTCGAATTGGAAAGGAAGAAGTTAAACTTTCGTTACTTGCAGATGACATCATAGTGTACATAAGCGACCCCAAAAACTCCACCAAAGAACTCCTACATCTGATAAACAGCTTTAGTAATGTGGCAGGATACAAGATCAACTCCAAAAAATCAGTCGCCCTCCTATACACAAAGGATATGGAAGCAGAGAGGGAAATCAGAGAAGCATCACCTTTCACGATAGCCACAAATAGCATAAAATATCTTGGGGTAACTCTAACCAAGGAAATGAATGATCTATTTGACAAGAACTTTAAGTCTTTGAAGAAAGAAATTGAAGAGGATACCAGAAAATGGAAGGATCTCCCTTGCTCTTGGATTGGGAGGATCAACATAGTAAAAATGGCAATTCTACCGAAGGCAATTTATAGATTCAATGCAATCCCCATCAAGGTCCCATCAAAATTCTTCACAGATCTTGAGAGGACAATAATCAACTTTATATGGAAAAACAAAAAACCCAGGATAGCCAAAACAATCTTATACAATAAAGGAACTTCTGGAGGCATTACCATCCCTGACTTCAAACTCTATTACGGAGCTACAGTATTGAAAACAGTGTGGTATTGGCATTAAAAACAGAGAAGTCAACCAATGGAATCGTATAGAAGACCCGGATTTTAACCCACAAACCTATGAACACCTCATTTTTGATAAAGGAGCTAAAAGCATACAATGGAAGAAAGAAAGCATCTTCAACAAATGGTGCTGGCACAACTGGATGTCAACTGTAGAAGAATGAAAATAGACCCATATCTATCACCATGCACAAAACTCAAGTCCAAATGGATCAAAGACCTCAATATCAATCTGAACACACTGAACCTGATAGAAGAGAAAGTGGGAAGTACACTACAACAGATTGGCACAGGAGATCGCTTCCTATGTATAACCCCAGCAGCACAGACATTAAGGGAAACATTGAATAAATGGGACCTCCTGAAACTGAGAAGCTTCTGTAAAGCAAAGGACACTGTCACTAAGACAAAAAGGCAACCTACTGACTGGGAGAAGATCGTCACCTACCCTGCAGCAGACAAAGGTCTGATCTCCAAAATATATAAAGAACTCAAGAAACTAGACTTTAAAATGCTAATTAACCCAATTAAAAAATGGGGCATGGAACTGAACAGAGAATTCTCAACAGAAGAAGTTCAAATGGCCAAAAGACACTTAAGATCAAGCTCTACCTCCTTAGCAATCAGGGAAATGCAAATCAAAACAACTTTGAGATATCATCTTACACCTGTCAGAATGGCTAAAATCAAAAACACCATTGATAGCCTTTGCTGGAGAGGTTGTGGAGGAAGGGGTACCCTCATCCACTGCTGGTGGGAATGCAAATTTGTGCAACCACTTTGGAAATCAGTGTGGTGGTTTCTCAGGAAATTCGGGATCAACCTACCCCTGGACCCAGCAATACCACTCTTGGGAATATACCCAAGAGATACCCTATCATATGACAAAAGCATTTGTTCAACTATGTTCATAGCAGCATTATTTGTTATAGCCAGAACCTGGAAACAACCTAGATGTCCTTCAATAGAAGAATGGATGAAGAAAGTGTGGAATATATACACATTAGAGTACTACGCTGCGGTAAAAAACAATGACTTCTCGAATTTTGCATGCAAATGGATGGAAATAGAAAACACTATCCTGAGTGAGGTATCCCAGACCCAAAAAGAGGAACATGGGATGTACTCACTCATAATTGGTTTCTAGCCACAAATAATGGTCATTGAGTCTATAATCTGTGATCCTAAAGAAGCTAAATAGAGATACTTTTTATTTCTACCAAATCTTCAGACCAAAGGGTCCAGATTCTGTCTCTATGAATCCTCAGAGTCCACAGTCTCTTCCCCTTTATATTCCTCTCTCCATGTAACCATGTGCTGGGATTTAAGGTGTGTGACTCCCAAACTCTAGGATTAAAGGTGTGAACAACCACCACCACCACCACCTGGATCTGTTTCTGGATTGATTTTGTGTAGGCCAGGGTAGCCTTGAACTCACAGATATCTGTCTGCTTCTGTCTCATGAGTCTTGGGATTAAGGTGTGTGCAACTATTCCCTGGCCTCTAGAGGTTAGCTATGCACTTTGATCTTCAGGCAAACTTTACTTACTAAAATACAAATAAAATGTCACTGTAAGCCATAGTGTGCAAAGTATCAAATTTAAGCAATTAAATAAAAACAGACTGGGTGGCAAGAATCCACTCCACTCATACTAGGATACACATCAATGGCTTTGAAAATGTTTTCTCCCAGTCCCAGAAGAGCATGGTTCTCCCGGATTGATGCTCTAAGATGCCTTTGCTCTTTGGATTTTTTTTTCTTTTTTGGATTTTTTTTTTTCCGAGACAGGGTTTCTCCGTAGCTTTTGGTTCTTGTCCTGGAATTAGCTCTTGTAGACCAGGGTTATCTAAACCGTTACACAATGTGTATGCATTTGGACACAAATTTCAACGAAGAAAATGACAGACAGAATTCTGTACATTATATTTACAGGTTCACATACTCTCACAGGAAGGTACCAGCTATCCACATGTCAGTTAGCACAGATAATCCATTTTTTTCTGTGTTGAAAGGTCAAGGGAACGTGTCACGAGTCCTTTCTATCGATTAGAAACTCATCGCATCCTTCTGACATTCCCCGCCCCACTTTCACGCAGGATTGCTCTTCGAGCAGATGAGGGAGGGGGACTTGATCGGGGGAGGGGGAGGGAAATGGGAAGCGGTTGCGGGGAGGAGGCAGAAATCCTTAATAAATAAATAAATTTTAAAAAAAAAACTGGCTATGCCATCAGGATTTATTGGATAATCCCTCAGTTTAATGGTGAGAAACATCTTGATGTGTTTTGGGCTCTGCTGAGCTCATTGGGTACAGAAGGGCCCCAGGAAGCTGGGAAATGGATTCAGATTTCTGTTTGTCTGCAGTTTGATGTAATATTGTTTTATTTTTGGCCCCCAATTGCTCAGCAAAAGAAGAAAAAAACCCTTGGTTAAGCTGCTGATTTCCTCTGAATTGCTGAGCACGGGGATTGAAGCTCATGAAGTCATTTAGTGCTGAATGTTTTTATTCAAACCCTGCCAGTGGCTCTGGCTGGGGTTTTGCGTGAGGAATATTATGACATTCATTCTTCTGGAGTTGGAACAGCTATGATTAACGGGAATACCACTTTGTAACTACCTTGTAAGGATTTTTTTTCAACTTTATGGCATTAAAATATAAATTTCAGGTAATAAGAAGGAGCAGAGAGAAAGCAGATGAGCTTTAGCTTAGTGAAATCAGCTGCATCTTCTCCGTATATTCCCAAGTCCTGTGAGAGAACGTTGATCTCGAGTCTGTAAGATGGCATACTGGAGCATTTTTCAGGAGGTCCATTGGGAGGAAAAACACTCATTGCTGTGACATCAACACTAGAGAAAAACAGGAACCTGGTGAAAATAGTGCTTGTATAATAAATTACTTCATCCTTTTTTTTTTCCTCTCCTCACTGAACTTTGCTCATCCTTTCTTCTTCTATCCCTGAAGGGAAAGCAATGAACCCAGAAAGTAGGTCGTACTTACCAAAATGAGAAAAAAGTGACCAATCAGGAGAGAGACTGGGTCTCCAGCTATCTAACCATCTGCCCACCTATGCAGTAAGTATGTGTTTGCTGAACATGAGTAAAACTCAGCAGCCGTTCAGCCGTCAACTCTCCATACAACAAACATTACCAGTCGGCCAGTATTGGAAGCAGACAAATTAACATGTACAAGAAGTCCACACAAAAGTTCAAAATGCTAAGGGAGTAAAGAAAACATGTGGAAGTCAAGCAAGTGCAGCCTGCAGTATTCACAAGGCTGAGCTGCAGAGAGAAACAGAACCACAGGCTACATGGCAGAGCTACTATTGCCCCTCTGTGGTCCAGCGGCTCAGGAGATGGTATGTGGGATAACAAGAAGTTATAGTCTCTGGAACCACACAGCCTGAGGCTCTCGTCTTCATTGTGGCATCAAACTGAGACAATGTCCTTTCAATGTCTCTCTCTCTTTCTACAGTCACATAAGTCTTGGGTGTACCTGGATAAACAGACACCCAGGACAGACTATTTTTAAATCTCCACTGCATCTGAGCAGAACTTTGAGACTTACATTTTGGTTATTGGTTGAAAATAGAAATGGTGTTTGTAAATCCCTAAACGTGTCTGTAAGAGAAGCAGAATTTTGGCTTTCTCTTGATCATGGGCAGGTAGTTGGCAATGGAAGTTGATGCTACAGGAGCCTTGTTGGACCACCAGATGGAAGTTTTACATCCATAGCAGAACAATGTGAATCAGTCTGAAGCCCCCAAACTAGCCCCAAGTGGCCTGTGAGAGAGAAATTCAAAGGCATTTTCTTGAACAATGCTTGAGTTCCTGCCATTAGCAGTTGAGCCATATCAACGAGATCTTAAGCAAAGACAACTCTAAACTCTCTGAGGCCCTACAAAAAATGAAAATAACAATATCTACTTGCATAACCATTACAAGCCTGAACTAAGAAAATAAGTGAAATTCACCTAAAATAACATCAGGTCTGCAACAGGGTTACTATGCACACTGCTGCTTTTTATAATAATGATGATCTCTCCCTACCCAGTGTCTCTGTTCCACAAGTAACTTACTTTAAATGGGATCTAAACTCTTGTTTCCTGACAGCTGCTCCACCCAGGGAAGTGTTGTGATCTACTAATGAAGATAGCACATACTGGGTGATGTGGTGTTCAGGGGCCTAGACTTCCCAGGGACTACACGCTTCCAGCTTGGAAAATGCCCCTTCCAGATGGTGCAGCCTTGGGAGAAATGCTTGGATTGATGGCAGATGAATAGACTCCTTGCTGGAAAGCGAGGTAAGCTCAAGTGACTGATGACTGGGCAGAAAGCTCACGCGATAAGAAATCACTCACAGTCTCTCTAATTCTTCTACCTTAGGCTGACATTCCCCATCCTACTTGCCTCTCTGGATACCAGGCAATGTGGATGAGTCTAGAAAGCAGGTTCAGTCTGAAAAATGGTAATCACCATTCTTGGAAACATTCTCATATAATATAATATAATATAATATAATAAATATGATGTAATATAATAATGTGCTAACATGGAGGCAACAGAAAAAGTGGGAGCATGATTAATAGAGAATCTTTCCTTGGTGGGATGTGTCTGGGGAAATCAGAGAGAAGTCGGACAATACTTTCCTTCTCTTCTTTTTCCTCCCCTTTATCTTGCCTAGCTACTTGCGTCCACGATCAAAGGTTACTTGGGCTGACTGTAGGCTCAGTATGGCAAACTGTTAGCCTTTGGGGAAGCCCTTGGGATGAAATAGTGCTAAGGATAACAGGACAGTACCCAATCCCTGGTTTGCCACTTAGCAGCTGTGTATTGTTGGACCCCAAGCTAAACAGATTGTGTAAACACAATCTCCAGGATTCAGTGTGTTCACCTGCAAGGAAAAAAATTAAACTAGGAATTTCTCTGGGCATGAAAACAAACAATACATCTAGCTAGTGTTTGTTGAATGAAATAGTTTTACAAGTGAATGTTGACCTTTTGCTAATCACTCAGCTGGATTATTCTCAACTCTTAGTCACTCTTAACAATGAAAGTTAAAGATCTGTTTGGAGCATACAGACAGTGGGAGCTCAACATTTTTGGTTGAGTCAGACAGTCAATCATCAAACACTTAATGAGACAGTTACCTCGTATAAATCATTGCTTCAGGCACCAAGAAGAAATGAGTAATAACAAGGATTTTTCTTTTTAAATTACAGAAGTTTTCTGTAGGAGGGGGGATAAAATAATAGAAAAACCCTGGAACAAGCTAGGTTTATACACCTAGGGAAATGAGAAAATGTGATGGAGGCTGCCTTGTCATAAGGGAAGGAGGGGCATTAATTTAGACACGGAAGCTATGAAACAGACTGCTGCTTAGTTGAAACCTACATTAGGTAGCAGAGCCCCTCTCCAAGGATTGTAAGGAGGGCTCTGGAGGCAGCGCAGCAGGTAGGAAAACCCTGGAGTGGAGCAACTTTGGCATATGTGATGAACAAAAGAAGGTCTATCTGTGCCAACACAGAGAGCAAAGTAAAGGAACAAGGGAAGGATTTGAGTTTGAGGAAAGACAGGTCATGTATCATCTGCAGAGCAGAGGAAGAGTCTAGATTTCACTCTTTCGCAATGGGAGACCTTTGGAGGGCTTTAACTAGGGGACAGATATGTTATGATCTGTCCCCTAAAGTGCTGTGTCTTCCTGTCTCCCATGGAAGCTATTCTGAAGAGAACAAGGTGGGTGACATAAGAGACTCTGGTGGTAGTCCAGGGAAGAGTTAATGGAGGCTTGCATGCCAGCTGCAGCAATGGGAATGGGCCAGCCAGGAGAGGCCCAGAATGTGTTTTAAAAGGATTTGCTGAGTGAAGGAGAGAAGTTAGAAGTGTTCCCTGAGCAGTGGAGGACTGAAGTTGGGTAGGAGATGAAGGAAGAAGAGAGTTGAGTGGGGAGAAATCAATAGTTCTTCTCTTACACAGGCGAAGTTTGAGATGTGTATTGGACAGTCAAGTGCAAATAAATGCAAAGCCAGCAGTTGGGTGTGGGTTCCCATGATCCTGTAACTAATAAATGTACTGAAGGGGTCACGGAGCTGAGACTTGTCAGCACGTAGATGCTATTAAAAGCTATGGGGTAGAATGAAACAGCCTATAAGTGTAGACATGGAGAAGACCAAGGACAGAGGCTTGAGGAGTTCCAACATTTAGAGGTCACTATAAAATACATATTCAGTGAAATCAGACCGACATGCTGATACAGAAACCTAGAGGTGCACTGTTTTGAAAAGAAAATGCCAAGTTACACCAAATGCCACTGAGAAGCCAAGCAACAGAAGGGCAGAAGGTCACTCGTTAGCATAGGTAAGATATAGGCCAGTGGCAATTTGTGGATTGGAGGAGGGTTCAGAGATACACTCCAGCGATAACTGTTTCTCTTCATTTGTTCCTTTGTCCTGTCTCTTTATCTGAGATTGGTCTGGATCTATTCGCCTGTTTGCAATCCAGTGGTCATGACACAGTACCACCTCTGAGATTAGGTTAGAAAAGACTGGCCTCTTGACGACACTCTCCAGTATTTGGCATGGGTGTTGTCATTGTGTAAATGGGCAGTATCCCAGCTGTGCTGGGGAGCTGACAGATGGCTCAGTGGGTAGGGCTGCTTGCTGCCCAGTCTGATGATCTGAATCTCATCCCTCAAAGCCATGTGACAGAAGGAGAGAACCAACTCCTGCAAGTTCTCCTCAGACTTCATGCATGCATGCCGGCATAAGCATACCAAACATGCATGCACATGTAGGCACATACACAAATAAATTTTAAAAATGTAAATTTTATGAAACTGTGTTGGGATTTCTTCCTAGGCAATTATGATAGAGTAAGAAAGAGATGTGTGACTAAAGACAGTCCATGGCTGGCTCAGGAGCTCTAATCTGCTTGAGAAAGAACGTGATGATCTGAAGTCCACGAGAGAAGAAAAGGAGCTGGTCCAAGGTTTGGGAACACAGTGGGGTGAAAGGATAAGTTAGGAGGAAGAGTTAAGGAGTAGAAAAATACTTTAACCCAGCATGGGTGAATGTAAGGTCTAAAGGGTAACCCCAGAAGTAAATAGAACAGATGAAGGAAAGGAAGGCATGGAAAGACACAAACAATGTGAAACACACCACTAATGTAGGTGTCACACTCGTCTATATGAAAACTTTTTAAAATATTTATTTAATGCCTGCAGGCCAGACCCCATTACAAATGGTTGTGAGCCACCATGTGGTTGCTGGGAATTGAACTCAGGACCTTTGGAAGAGCAGGCAATGCTCTTAACCTCTGAGCCTTCTCTCCAGCCCCGTCTATATGAAAACTTAATAATAAAAATGACAGCAAGACAGATGCCAGTCTCACTGAATGCATATTCAATGTGAATGGCAAATTGTTGATTGATAAGAATGAATGGAGTCCAACGGATGATTTTCAAACTACTGAGGACAGGAATTAAATTTCCCTTCAAGTAATGCCTAAATGTTGAAGAAAGCTAATCCTAGAATGCTACTTCTGGATCATCAACTACTTGAGAAACACCAAAAAAAAAAAAAGCTATGATTTTGCTCTTTCATTTTTGCTTTCTGTAAGTGCTAGATGTCAAGCCTGAAACCACTTGTACATGTGAGGCAAGCACTTCACCACTGAGCTGTTATCTCCAGGCTGTGAAAAAAATTTCTCCCCCCGAATAAGCCTGTAACACAGACCGCAAGCTGCAGCCCAAACAGATTAATGGCAACCCCAGAGTAGAGGCTACTTCTCAGAGTTGTCTCATCTGTCTGAATACACATTTGTTGGGGTTATTCCAGATAGACGTCTGTGCTGGATGTGAATGTCAGAAGCTAAGCTGTTGTCCCTGAGCTCTGAGGATTGGCTCAGGGCCAGATTCTTGAGTCATCATCATAGTCCGGGATATCTTCTTTCAACTTCTTCAGCTTCTGAATATAGAATGTGTGAGAGTCTATCAGGTTCTTTATGAAGTCATGTGTTTTCTGGTGGAACTATGGATTCACAGGGTTGGATGTCATGAGAAACAGAACAGGTTCTAACCTGGGCTTGAGGAGGCTGGATTTTCCTTAAGGGTTCATGTCTTCCTTGTTTCTCCTCTCTAACTCTGTTGTGATGGCTATCCTTGGTTATCAACTTGACTTCATCTAGAATTAACTAAAATGTAAAAATAAAGGTTTTGCTTAATTTGAAGTAGGAAGACACTTGCCTTTAATCTGGATCTTGAGGCAGGAAGACATACCTTTAATCTGGCCCACACCTCCTTCTGGAAGCCCTAGGGTTGTAGAAGAAGGAAGCTTTTGCTCTTTGCCCGCTTGCTCTTGCTTTGCTGTCAAGTCCATTCCAACACTGGTATTAGAATCTACTTCTTTGGAATTTCAGAGTCTACTGAAGACCAACTAAGACATCCAGCCTAGTGGACTGAGTAATTTCTGGATCCTTGGGCCTTCTGTTCATAATCAGCCCTTATTAGATTAGCTGGATCACAGTCTGAAAGTCATTATAATAAATCTCCTGTGTGTGTGTGTGTGTGTGTGTGTGTGTGTGTGTGTGTGTGTGTATGAAGAGATTCGGAGCCGGTTCTGGTGGTGCAGACCGGTAGGATTTGCTGAAGGAGTGGTGTAAAGACAGGCAGAACTCTGTGAGTTCAAGGCCAGCCTGGACTACAGAGAGAGTACTAGGACAGTCTTCAAAGCTACACAGAGAAACCCTGTCTGAAAAAAACCAAACCAAACCAACCAAACAAAAAGAGTTGCCATGGTCATTCTACAAGTTCTGTTATTCTAGGGAACCCCAACTAATACACCTATGATCAACATCAAGCTCTTCCCACCTGCCTTCTCAGTTAACCACAGCAACTCAGGTCACCACCAAAGGCAACAAGTTCTACAATTTAGGGTAAACTGTAGTCCGTATCATCCTAAAAGAGTCTGCTTCAATGACACTCTTTGATCATACATCAAAAATGGGTAAAACCAAATGACAATCATATTAATATTGAATTCTTCCCATTTCTGTTGCTTGAGGACACCTCTTAGCCCTGCTGGTAACTGGTATATTTAATGAAAAGCCACAGAATTAAAAGGACAATGCCCAGAGATAATATTAGTGGTGCCGCCAAGATGCGGTAAATCCAAAACAGGGCTGGTCACGTTGCACACCTGGGGTTGGAGATGCTGAATGAAAGAGATGGAAACACTGGACAGGTTGATTGTGTATTTCTCATCATTTTTCTCAGTGGGCAGGAAAGGCAATGCAGGATAAACATCTAATTCGGGCAAATGAAATGAAAGCTGGTTTATGAGCAGACATTTCAGGTCATTTGCACCCAATTAGAAACATGTTTAAGAAGAAACACCGGTTCTTATAAAACCAATTCTTAGAAAAAAATTAAAACTTACTGGAAGTATATTGTTTACAGAGAATGAGGAAAGGGCATGTTAAGCTGCACTGATGCTTTTGAATTATCTATCTTCAAGCTTAACTGTCTAATTATCACTAGGAAAGGTGACCACCTAAGGACTCTGAACTCCTTTTCCCCTCAGGGCAACAAGAGTAACATGAGTGTCATTGCAAACAGGGAGAAATGACAGATATGAGGTGAAGCAACCACATTAAAAAATCTATGATCCCGATGTAAATATCAGGTGCCTGTCTAGGCTGCAGACCACTTTCCAGCAATGACATTGTTCCCTCTCCTCTGGGAAACGTCCTCTCCTCTGTGTTTTCCACCCCCTGGCTTAGCCACAGGGTATGCCTCATGGACCTGGCCATGGTGGTGCTTCAGGAATGAAAATGCCATTCAAGCCAATCCAATCAAACCTCTGCAGGTCTTCCTGCTCTTCCCAAGGGCTTCGGAGCTGTTTCCGGAGATGCTGGAGGCCATCTCTCCTTCCAGTTAGACTGAAAGGTGCTGAAATGAAGAAAACCTTAGACTTGAGAATCCCTTCAGCAATTCCTCTTTCATGGCAATTGTTTTCACTAATCGTTCTGCATATATTTGGAACTGAGATAGCCCTGACATCAGCTCCAAGCTGCCTCATTGGGTAAGCTTTCTCACTTAGTGCAACACCACTCAGCATAGGAAAACTTAAAGAGTGACATTTTTGAGATATTTTTCTATGTTGTTTGTTGCTTGCTTTTGAATCATTTATATCAATTATCCAACCTGTGAGTTGGCCTTTACATTTTCTTATAAGGCATTTTTTTTCCAGTAAAGACAGTGTGGAAGCAGTATGTGTGTGTGTGTGTGTGTGTGTGTGTGTGTGTGTGTGTGTGTGTATATATATATATATATATATATATTTCAAGTAACTCCTATCTCTGGTCCTTTTAGATCTTCAGAAAACTGCCAGAGGAGAAGCAAACCCCAGGGAGTTACATCTGATAGTGGGAAACGAAGAGCACTCTCTTAAAGACAGAACTGTCATCCATCTGACCTTTCTTGTGTCAAGAGGATTTTGATATGTGTGGGAGTAGAGGTGATGCCTCAGCAGTCTCAAATGAGTACCAATGACCTGGAAGCTCTTTTGGAAAGAACTGATACTCAGTCATCATTGGAAGACCAAAGAAGCATAAATCTGACATCAGAAGTGGATAACGCTAACAATAAAAACACAGGAAGCGTCAGAAGTGCCAGACATGCAGTTTGGTGTTTGACCTCTGACCTCTTCATATCTGGGAGGTGCTGCCTACTCTGAGGATTGGTTTTTCCCTTTCAGTTAACCGTCTCTGAACATGTCCTCAGACAGTCCCAGAGATGTGTCTCCTAGGTGATTATAAATCGATTCAAGTTGCCAAGGTCAACCATAGCAAGTCCTTTTATTGACAGCTTGACACCCAACCACATCTCTTCATGTCATTATCTCTTTTCAAATTAAGGTGAGAACAAGTTCATAATTCTACCAGATGTGATGTAACTAGCCTATATTCAACCTCTGAAACACTAATTCTTCTCCTATAGTCAAAGACCAAATTCCTTGAGGGATGGTTATCTTTCATAATTTAAACATGGTAATATGAATTTATCACACAAGTACTGATGTTAACTAATATTGCATAGTAAAGGAACAATTGAAGAAATAAAATATTGATATCTGTGCATATATCCACAAACATGTTCTTCACAAAATGCTTCAGAAGTACTCATACCAATTACAACCTTTGTTTCTATAATCAGTTGAATGGTTGTAGCTAGTATTTGTAACTATCTTCCTCTATTATCAATTCTGCATTTTCTAAGTCCTCAAAAATCACCTCAGCAGGTCTTGTAACCCACACCATCCTGGTCAGGTTGTGTTGCTGGAATTTCTCATTGACATTCATTACTAAACACCAACTCCTTTGTGGATTATGAGTCCAATTTCTCCCTGGTAGTTCAGATAAATCATCCCTTCTAACTCTGTGACTCTGTTTCAGCCTGTTGACATTGGGTGTCAGGAACCTAAAGCAGTCAGAAGAAAGTCTTGGCTTCCAAATTAATGAAATGGCTGTTGGGTCTTTTGGTCAAGGCACTTCCCCATCAGAACCAAGACTTCTAACCCAGTAGAGCCTTAGGTCTCACGAAGAAGAACAAAATAAACGGTTGTGGGTGGCTAGGAACGATGGTGAGTGGTAACATTCCTGTTTCCATACCTTGATACCTATATCCGTGAGTTCTGGTTATGGGAGAAAAAGCATCATAGGTTGAATGCATATTCAGAGCATGGAACCTTGCCCCAGCCCTTCAAGCTATTGCAACATAATTGACAACACAGTGGCATCTTTAAAAGTCTATTGCACAGTTCTATCAAATTGGTCACTTCATGATGATGGGAAGCATTGTTAATCCCACGATCATGGGCTCAATCTTTGGTTATGAAGTGAGTTCCTTGGTCAGAAGCAATGTTTTTTTTAATAACACTATGATGACTGGTAAGGCATTCTCTAAGCTCATAGATAGTAATCTTAGAAGAAGCATCATTTCAATAAGGGAAAATTGATACCTAGAATAACAACCAGTAGTCAAGCCAGAGACATTTGGCCTACTTTGTGTAAATTACTCTTACGTTCAGTCCTGCTTGGACCCGATCACATTCACACCACTTTGGTTTGGTAATGTTCAACTTTAAGGCTTGATGAATCAGATAAAAACCCAGCTCATAATGGGTATCTCAAGTTACACGATAACTTGGCGACCCATTATTTAGTGTTGAACTTCCATTTAGACCCAGTAGCCACCCAAGAGCTATCTCTCAGAGAGAGTAGTTGTCTGTAGATGACGAAAAGGCTTTGCTGCAAAATCTTACAGGCTGTGTCTCCCTTCTCAAAGCATGCCAATGCTCTGAGGAGCATCCCTTTCTGCTACTGACACACGCCTCAAGTATCACCAGGTCTGCTGTATCCTATGACTCAAGTGACAGAGCCGCTTGCACAGCTGCGTGGACCTATTGAAGAGCCTTCTGTTGCTCTGAGACCCACTCAAAACTAGCAGCTTTTAAATTCACTTGATATATGACCAGAATAACACACTCGAGTGAGAAGTGAGCTACCTTCAGAATGCTAAAAGGTCCAGTAAGCTCTAAGCCTCTTTCTTTGTGGTAGAAGGGTCTAGGTTTAATAACTTACTCTTCACTTTAGAAGAAATATCTCAGCATGCTCCATACACGTAGATTCCTAGACATTTTACTAAGGTAGAATGCTCTTGAATTTGTTTGGATTTATTTTTCATATTCTGGAACATAAATATTTTACAAAAAGCTCCTTAGTGGTTACTGCCTCCTGCTTACTGAGTCTAATTAGCATCATGGACCAGTGTGATAGTCTGTGAAAGAGACAGGCAATCGAGATCCCTGTGAACTGAGTTGTGACACGGGGCTGGAAAGTTAATATACTCTTTAGGTAAAAGTATACTGTTGGCCTTGCTGATTGAAAGCAAATTGCTTCTAGCTATCCTTATAGATAGACATGGGGAAAATAAAGAAACATTAGTGAGATAAATAGCTACATACCAGGTAGTGGGAGATATGTTAATCTGCTCAAGCAAGAAAACCATACCTGGTAGAGCAACTGCAATTGGAGCAACCATTTGGTGAGGCTTATGATAATCAATTGCTATTTTCTTTAATCTACTTCTCTTCTCCACAGGCCAAAGAGGAGATTTTAAACTGGGTTGTCCTGGGAACCATTACCTCTGAATCTTTCAAGTCCTTTGTGGCACTGATCTCTGCAATCCCTCAAGAGATGTGGTATTTTCTGATTCACTCTTCTCTGTGGCAGAGGCAGTGCTAATGGCTTCCATTTGGGCTTTCCCACTACAATTTCCTTCACTATAGTTAGGAAACCAATGTGGACGTGCACCAACTTCTGAGATACCTGTCCTACATCTGAACTCTCAAACTGGAAAAATAACAACAGGATGAGCTCAGGAGCTCACTGGACTAATTGTGAGTCATCCTTTGACTAAAGAACCATCGATCCCTTGACCTACATAAGTTTCTACTTTAACTAAAGAGCCACATTCGGACTGAAATCTCTAGGAATCATTATCAATTCAGATCCAGCCTTTAGTGGGCCCTGAAGGTCATTTATTTCCATTTCTCTGATGTACATTTACCCTGGTAATTGGCCTCAGGTCTCTTTGGCAAAGGGTTGGAGGAAGGCTGACAGTAAGATGTTATAGTAGTTTAAACAGTTCCCTTCTCCCGGGGATCTGGGCTGCCCTTTGCTCAAAGGGTTCTTATTTCCCAACGAAACTCATAACTGAGAAGAGGTGCAGGGCTACCGTTCATTGTTGCTATGATTCAAGAAAGCATTTTGTTAACTTCTCGGGAATTTTCTTCTTCTAAAGATTGAGCAAGAGTTTAGTAGGCTTTCTATCACTTCTGGAAACAGCATGATTAATTAGCGCCATAGCTCATAAGTCACACCATTGTTTGGCCTCTGTTGTCCATTGTAGTAAGTATGTTCACCTTATCTTTGATGACTGAGTGCTACCACTTGGGCCTTTCCACCCTGGGATCTGATTAGACCCGTCACATTTAAATTACCCAGCTGTGTGTCTGGACCAGAGCTCTTCAAGTATTCTGGTTCTCCTGTCATAGATGTGTTTCTTATCGTATCAGTAAAGGATATACATCTTATGGTCCCTCCCATATAGAGGAGCAGGTTTTACATAGAAAATCCCCTCCAGAATTCCAGTGTCCTTGAGCCTCTAAATCCTTTCACCAACATTAAGCCAAGGGATATCAGACACCTCCAGCTCATTCACAGCAGGCATTCCTTCAGCCACCCAAATAACTGCTAACATCCTGTTTTAGCTGTCAGAGCCACACCGTTAAACTCAGAATATCTTCCTACTAGGCCCCTATCAATACATTCGGACAAACCTCGCATAATTTTCTTTCTACCATTATTGCACACCTTTAAAATCTATCCCTGTGCAAGAAATTTTTAGTAGTGTAAGTGTACCCCCTCATGGGTCAAAATGCATGATTCACCTTTAGGGACCTGCTGAGAGCTGAGTTGGATTAGAGGTACAGGTATACAGGTGAATATGGGGGGTCAAAGCAGGTCGTGAGGAGATGGGCATTGTCTGTCTTGGTTTTTCTTTTTTTTTTGTTTATTTTTTATTTTTTTTTAGTTGTTGAAAAAAAATTTCTACCTCCTCCCCATTTCCCACTTCCCTCCCCCTCCTCCCACACATTGCCTCCTCCCCCCACTCCCCTCCCCCTCTCCACCTCCTCCCCACTCCATTCCCCCTCCCTCTCGAAAATGAAGAGCAGTCCAGATTCCCTGCCCTGCAGGAAGTCCAAGGTCCTCCCACTTCTATCCAGGTCCAGGAGGGTGAGCATCCAAACAGGTTAGGCTCCCACAAAGCCAGTTCATGTATTAGGATCGAAACCTAGTGCCATTGTCCTTGGCTTCTCATCAGCCTTCATTGTCCACCATGTTCAGATGTAACTGCTGTTTCCATGGACAATGCAAAATAAATTATCAGTCATGGAGAATGGAATACTTTAGAAGATGGTGGTGAGGGCTGGCTGGGGGCATCTATCTGCCACTTAGGGTAGAAAGGCTGCTTCCTTGGGCAAAACAAAGCAACCAGAGTCTAAGGATTCAGTATCCCCAGCCTTATCAGAGTCCTCCCATAATCTCCATCCCAAATGATAGGGCCCTCTCTTTTCCTATTGGTACCCTCACTGTAACTACAGAGCCTCTAAAAAGCTGAGGCTCCAGTTTATGCTGTAACAGCCAATGACATGACGAGGGCTGTGTTTGTTTCTCAGCAGCTTCGGTTCTATGGCTGCTGGAAAGGAGATTCTCAGGACACACTAAGAGCCCTTGAGACTGTTTATGTACATCTGGAGCCAGGAAATTACATTTCTTAGCTATTTTCTTCCTTCATTACTTTATCCAGAGAAACAAGCAGCCAGCTTCTTTACAGTTTTTAGTTGTCCAGAAATGTTCCAAATTTTTGCATGCAGTCATGAAATCGTCACCTCTCACAGTGGGGAGTCAGGAGTGTCAGAGGCATTTGTCTTGCATAATTCTTTAAGCATCTCATGTCCCGGTTAGGGTTTCTCTCACTGTGAAGAGACACCATGATCACAGCAACTCTTTTAAAGAAAAACATTTAGTTGTGGTGACTTGCTACCAGTTCAGAGGTTTAGTCCATTATCATCATGCCGGGAAGCAAGGTATCATACAGGCAGATATGGTGCCAGAGAGAAGCTAAGGATTCTTACATCTTCTCTCACAGGCAACCAGAACTGGTCTGATTCACTAGGTGTGGCTTGTGCATATATGAGACCTCAAAGCCCACCTACACAGTGACACATTTCCTCCAACAAGACCACACCTACCCCAATAAGCCACACCACTTAATGGAGCCATTCCCTTTGGGGGCCTTTTTGTTTAAACCACCACAGTTTGCATCATAAATTATCAATGTTTTCCATACTATTTCTCATACTTTCCTCTCCTGCTACTGTGATCAAATAATCCAACAGAAGCCACTCAAGGAAGATGAGACTAATTTCAGCTCACAGATGAAGGGTACAGTCCACCATGTCGGGAAAATCCAAGTAGAAAACACTTAAAACAGTTGGTCATGTCTCATTCACATTAAGAAATTTGAGGGCAATGGCTACAGGTGCATGCTCAACACGTATGCTCGCTAGTTTCATTCCATCTTGACACAAACTGAAGTCATTTGGGAAGAGGGAACCTCAACTGAGAAAATTGCCCCACCATATTGGCTTGTGATCAAGACTGTGGAGCATTTTCATGATTGGTGATTGATTTGGGAGGTCTCAGCTCACTGTGGTCAGTGCCGGCTCTGAGCTGGTGGTCCTGGGTGCTGTAAGTGGGCAGAGTAAGTGAGCCATGAGGAGCAAGCCACTAAGCCACACTCCTCCAAGGCCTCTGCATCAGCTCCTGCCTCTAGGTTCCCACCCTGACTTCCCCACATTGATCAACTGTGATGTGGAAGTTTTAAGGTAAAATAAACCCTTTCTTCCTCAAGTTGCTTTTTTGGTCATGGTGTCTTATCACAGCAATAGAAATCCTAACTGAGCCAGATAATTTTCTTCTTTTAAATAGTCTATGTCCTCAGCTGGTCTACTTTGCTTTCTGCTGTGATAAAACGCTGACCAAAAGTAACTTGAAATAGGAAGGGCTTAATTTGTCTTGTAGGTTATATTCTATCATTAAGAAAAGCCAAGGCAGAACCTTGAAGTAGAGACCACAGAAAACTATTGTTTACTTGCTAGCTCCAGGTTCATATTCACATACATATCTGTTTTATCCAACCTAGTCCCATTTACCTAGGAATAGTACCTCATATAGTGGGCTGGACTCTGCTACATTGATTAATAATCAAGAACATGCCCCACAGATATCCCAATAGGCCAGTATATTGGAGGCAATTTCTCAATTAAGATTCCTTTTTCCAAGGTTTGTTAAATTGACAACCAAGATTAGTTATCAAATCAACCTATGAAATGATATCACACTACCTGGGTTAATCTTCTCAAACCAATGAACCTAACCAAGGTGATCTCCAATGGGCATGCCCAGAGGCTAACTTAACCTAGATAATCCCTCTGAGATGGATCAGGGGACTTGTCTTCTAGGCGATTGTAGAATTTGTCAGATTGGCAGCACAATATCACAGTGCTGCCCTTGTCAAACTGACACCCAAATACATCACTCAACCATCATGATCTTCAACCCCTTTGTCCCATAAGTTATGAATGTCTTAAAATAAAAAATTGCATTCAGTCCAACTTTAAAGGTCCTCATGGTCTTCAACAATTCTAACACCCTTTCAAAGTCCAAAGTCCAAATGTCATCTCAGACCCAAGGAAATCTTTTAACTGTGAGATCTGGTAAAACAAAAAAATAAAAAACAAAGGACTAGTTACATAGTTCCAATGTAAAATGACATAGAATGCACTTTCATATTCTAAAAGGGAAGAATTAGGGATTATCAAGGAATAATCATACTAAAGTAAAACCAAAATCTAGCAGAGGAAACAATAAATCCTGAAGCTCCATGTCTTATACAGAGGGTTTGCTACAGAGTCAACCAGACTCTTTAGGAATTAGGCAGCTTGCCCCCTCCATTTCTGCCTCCTGTAACACATACTTCTTTCTAGAGCCAGCATCATTCCATTCATGCAGCTTTACTCAGCAGATGCCCCATGGTTTCAACAACTATAATATCCCAGGGTCTCTCTTGCAACAAAGTCTTAACCTCCGGGGCTGCACACAGTGTCATTTCAGGGCATCCTTGCAAGCACACCAGTGCTGACCTATATTGTCTGGTCTCAGTTGCTCTCAGAAACTGTGGAGCAGTACCACCTCAATCCTGTATCGTGTGATACCCGAAGCATCACAAGGACACCACCACCAAGTTCTGCTACCTATTCCAGACATAGCCCGATCCTAGTCAATGGTTGTATTTGTCTGTGTGTTGATTCCAGGGAAACACTTTCCCATGCAGTTGCTCTCCAGAATCGGGGAGCACTTTAAATTTAGGCTTTCTTTATTTAAAATAAGATGAAGCTTTCAATGGGTGGAATTTGCTCTCAAGACTCCTTTCCTATTGTACTAGCATAGGGAAGATTTCTATTTAGTGGTGCTCGTCTTCACCAACTATACCTGCTCTTAGAAACAGCCTAAATGGTAGGCAAAGTTTATCAGTATTTTGGCAGCCACTCCCAAATAATCATTCAGAGACTTATTATTAAATATAAATGCTCGGTCAATAGCTCAGACTTGTTAGTAGCTAACTCTAACAATTTAAGTTAATCCATATTTTTTATCAGCCCTCAGCCACATGACTGTACCTTCACGTGGGACACCTACATCCACAAAAAAACTGAAAAAGCTTTAAAAAGGTTCTAAAAACACAAAAGCAGAACCAAACAGAGCTTTCTAGTCTCATGTGTCTCGTGCCAGCTGCAGTACTGAGTCACGTCTCCCAGCAGCTGCCTGCGGAAAGAACCAGCTGCCAGCCACCAGTCACAAGTCCCTACCACCATGCACCAGCAAAGCTACACCAGTGCCATCTGACATAGCATATTCATCACATGTAATAAAAAAAAATACAGATGCTCAGCAAAGACAGAATCAGACGTCCCCTCCCCCCAAAAAACCTCTAAATAGGCAAAGTGAATTTTAAAATATACATAGACTTGGGAGAGAAAAGGGAAAAGAGACAGTCATAGATTAAAAAATAGTTTAAAAATAATAGCAAAGTGCTTAAAAAGGAATTGAGCAAAAATAAAATGTCCCGTAAATACACAGACTCTAGATTATTTATGTTATTTGTTTTCTTTAGATTTTCTGATTGCTAATAAAGAAACAGCAGTTGCTAAGACACATTGAATTGTGAAAACTGCTGCATTAAACCAACCTATATATTTTAAAAATGTCTTGACTTCAAAATGGAAGTCAAACTATATGCTACTTTGGGGAAGAGATTATGCTTTTATTTCCACAGGAAGTGAGACGTTATGGATTTGTTCAAGGTTGGTATGGATCCGGATTGATTGGGGAAGAGCCCCCTGAAAATCCTGACTACAAACATTAAGCAAAAATAAACCTAAAAGAACTATAAGACATGTGATGTCTATTTTTACCTACTTAAACATAAGAAATAAAATCATCTTTAACTATCTTGTGTACAATGCACAGTCTATACTTGTACTAATAAAGAACAGTATGTTACCTTTAAAAGTTTATGTATTTTCAAAGCAAGAGGACAAGAAATCAATAAAAATGATAGATAGATGGTCTTCAAACATTTCAAAGACCTACATAACATGGCATTTAATATTTTTACTAGCCTAAGGCTTTTCATGACAGTGAGACATGTCTACTTCTGATAACATCAATTTACTTCAAAAGAGGATAATGGGCATTGAAGAAACTTTATATGGAGCTTTTTTCTTTATGGCTAGCCATTTGGGCAAAGAAACTTCCCTTGCCTTAATTGCTGACAGTATACTGTCTAAATTGGACCAGCAAGACACAAAAGAAAATGACTGCCAATCTTTTCCAAGATAAGGTAGAATAGTTCTTCAAAGTACCCTGCTTTTCAAAACTGTCTGTCAGAAATACTAGGCCTGTAGGCCCCATGTTACAGAAGAACTTTAGGTGACTGTTCAGGTACCCAGATGTCCCTGTTGTAAGGTAACATTTTAGCCTTCTGGGATCTTTGATGGAGCTAAAGACTAAATAATTAAACTTATAGTTTTCCTTAGTTATGATAAAAAGTAAATTAGGTATAAAATTTCTAAACTCACAAAGATAAGATAGATAAGAGTCTCTTCTCCAATTTTGTGAAGCACAAATGGATTGGATATTGTAACTGTAATTCTTACTTGATAACTGTTTTTATTATATATATAGTTTTACTTTGTCAGAGTTAAAACCTCCTTTTTTAACTAGACAAAAAGGGGAAATGTTGTAGAATACTATTTTGTACGCTGTGAAGTTGTATCTTTTCCAAGGCACCTTCTGACTGGTTTAATATAAGAGCTGACCAGTCAGTACCTAGTCAGGAGGCATAGGCAGGATAGCCAGACAGAGGATGCTGGAAGAAAGAAGGGAGAAGTCTCGGGAGTTGAGAGAGACACAGGGAGAAGCAAGATGAATTTGCAGTGTTGAAAGAAGTTACAGCCACGTGGCAGAACATAGATAAGAAATATGGGTTAGCTTACAATGTAAGAGTTAGCTAGTAACCAGACTAAGCTATTGACTGAGCATTTACAATTAATGATACATCCCTGAATGGTTATTTGGGAGCAGCTGTCGAGACACAGAGAAACTCTGCCTACACTGAATGTGCTGCTGTCTTGAAAGATATGTCAGAATGATAACAGATTCATAGCCAAGCACACAGATGACCCCTATTCCAGTTTCTATTAGAGTCTTTGTTCCTCTCATGAATCTCATGAGGTGGGCTTCCATAGTCCAATTTCTCCCAGCATCTTTTCTTCTGAGCTCCCACAGAATGGTCCATGATGCTCTATTTACATCACTTAAATGTTTCTCTAGCCTCACGTTCCAAACTCTTCCACATTGCTCCCACAAACCAGTTGCAATGGCTGAGAGCCACCTGGCAAGATTTTTCAAACCACTTGTAGGTACCAATTTTCTCTTCATATGGTAAAATACCTGACAAAAGCAACACAAGCAAGAAGCTGTAAGGAAACCAAAGCATCAGGAACCCGAGGTCACTGATCCAGTAGAATCTGCAATCAGAAAGCAGGCAACAGTGAATGCTTGGTGGGTTTTTTTTTTTCAGTTTACTTTTTAAATTTTTATGCATTCTAGGACCCCAATCCAGGGAATGGCACCACCCACAGTGAGCTGGCTTTCTTACTTCAATGACCCTAACCAAGACAATCCCCTCAGAAGCTAATCTACCCTAGATATTTCCTTGAAGATGAGTCAGAGACCTGTCACCTGAGTGATTCTAGATCCTGTAAAGTTGACAATGAACACAAACATACTACCATAATGTCTTTGGGTGTAACAGAATTAGAAAACTAGTTCCAAGATTTTACCAGGTCTTTTAGAGAAACTCATCCTTATAGTCAGTCTTGTTCCTCTGGAACCACTCGTAGTACCAAAATCTGTATTAGGCATGGTCTTCAAGAAAAGCAGAGAGGGAGTATTACATAGCCTTAGACAATACCACCTTAACAAATTAGTCAATTATTTTTAAATAATGTTGAACAATGACCATTTATAAACCAGAGAGACTTGGGACTACGAAGTTGATAAATGATACATCCATGAAGCTGGAGGCCTTACCAGGACCAGTCTAGCACTGAAGGCCAAGGCAGTCTCTGATTTTCAGTCCACATTGGAAAGCGAAGAATCTGGTACCTGATGTCAGTGGGAAATGTCAACAGTGCAATAGTCAAACTTGCTTAGGAGAACCAAAGGCAGGCAGGCGCCACTGCATTTTCCTAGAACCTCTTCCTGTCTTGGCCACCCTCATTAGAAGGTGCCACCCACTCTGAGGATGAAGCCTCACTCTTCAGTTAATCTTTTCTGGAAACACCCACGCAGATACCCCAAAGTGGCCTTTCCATGGTGGTTCTAAATCTCCAAGTTGATGATCAAAACCATCACGGCCACAGATAGCAAAACCAAAAATGTGAAAAGAATGAGAACACAAAAGCCCCAGAAGAAAACAATGAACTGCTTATTAAGTAAATGAATATCTAGCATTTAATAACAGTAATGTACTTTTTTCATGGAGAAAAGCACAGGAAATGTGAAATAAATACTCTTTCTCTTGGCATATCCTGTATCCATACAATATTTTGAGAAAGCCATTTAACACGATAAACCAAGAACCTTCAAAATATTTATACTTTTCTCCACTTTTGAGAATCACAACCCCTGAAATGAGAAATGAAGGCAAAGATTCATATGTGACAAATTTAAATGGAATTGCTTCTATTAAAATTGTAAACACCATCAATGTACAAAAGAAGAATAGTCAAATGAATTATACAACACTCACAGGTTGAATTATTCAACAGCTATTAAAAATAATGTTTCTGAGAAGTTGCAATAACATGAAGAAATATTCATGATTGAACACCCCGAGGAAAGCAGGACAAAAGACAGATGTACTGAGGAGCCCCTGATGTTGAAAGCGACCGCCTCTGCTGAAGAGTTGCTTTGAGGAACACACCCTGAACAGTTATCTCTTTATGCCTAATGTTGTTTGAACTTGTAGTGAGATTGTGTTGTGTCTAAAAGTAATCATATATCTGATATAAAATGGGGGAGCAACAGCTACTAAATTAGTGTTGACACTATTGCCTGCAATTCCATTCAGTAACTGTGTTTCCCACAGTGAGCCTCAACTAAAAGACGGTGGCAGAGTGAGAGACAATGTTAAGCTACCATATAGAAATTTTTTTTTCTGCAGGTGATAAATGGTTTTGAGGGTGGTTTGCAAAAAGAAGCCCAAGCACGTTTTGAATCATGGAGTATTGTCGTGTTATTTATTTGGTGAGACTTTTTTAAAGACTGTAAGCTGAGGATGAGAGGGAGAACATTACTAGTTTCACAGTGTGGTTACTTGGGCTTTAATTAATTATTTATAGCCTACTTTGTTCCCCAGGAGGCAATTTTAGGTGATTTTTAGAAACGATGTGAAGTTACGAACAAGAATGTTTTTAACCTGGGGATATAGCCCATAATAGAGTATGTGCACAGAATCTTTTTATGATGTCCCTACTGGACCCAAGAACCCAGCTGTCACTAGGGACCAACAAAGAGGGAAGACATTGCTTTTTCCTCATCCTCAATCTCAGGACCTCTGGGACTGCAGCATGACAATCTGTGCTGATGTGAATCTCAGAAAGAAAGGCAGAGTTTCTATTAATAGTCCAAGCAATGTAGCATTCATATTGCCTGCAGTCGTCTGTTCTTTATCCAGTTCTTCAGAGGACCAATTACAAGCGGGTTAAGACTTAACCTGGAAGTAGGTTTTAAAGAATTCAGCTGTGTCAAATCAGAGACTCTTGACACGACCCTTTACAGACGGCTTCCTTCCATGAAAACACACACACACACACACACATACACACACATGAAATCAGATCTCCCACTTCAAAATTATGTCTATTTCATAAGTGACTCTTTTCAAAAATACATTTAATGTCAACACATAAATTAAGATGTTACTGTGTTGGAGATACTGTGGGCTGACAAGGCTATTTCACAAGCCTAGGTTCTTGGCAGATAACGATGTCTCACAAGTCCTGCTGAGCCTACCCTGACACTTACTGTGATGCACACCTGTCCATGTTTATGTGAGGTCAATTTGGGAAATATGAAAGAAAAGAAAAGTACCATGACAATAAAGTCTCATTATATTTAATTTTATGACCAAATTTGTTGACATTAACCAATAACAAAGATCATACATGCTGAAAATACATTAAATAGTAAGACTTTTTGTATTTTTTAAAAATTGGGATTCTATCAGATCTTGAAGTTTCAATGAGCATCATGCCTTATTTCAAAGCATCAGAGAGGCAGCTGATCACATTACTAACCAAAGTTGGAAAAGCCTTGGTTAATACTCATTCATGTTAGGATATGAGTGGATTACTGTTGGGACTTAAGACAGAAAGAAATTTGAAACAATGTCTTATTCCCATGATGCACATGCTCCTCAATTCTGATCGTAAGCCCATTTGTGGAAGAATGACAATGCCCAACCTCACTTCAAGCTACTGCATTGAAACTGTAGAGCCATAGCTGACATTGAGCAGCTGAGCAGAGGCAAACGCTACAGAGAAGAACCCTTCTTTTTTCTGAGCCCCCAGTTTGAAACTTCAAAGGCCCTCACTGTGTTCAAGATGGTGGCAAGGTTCTTTGCCAAGAGAACGTCCCTAGGCGGATCATCTTGCTATTCCATGCACAGATGGGGCCCCTGCAGGACTTGATAACACATCTGGGTTGTCCCTTTGATGAACAAAGAGGCTCTGCATGCCATCATGACTCACTGCCATCCTCATCAACACGCACTTCAGCTAGAGACTGCCAACTCCCTGAAACAAAGTTTGTCATCGTCCACGTACAAGAGAGTTCAGTTTCCTCGGAGAGAGAGTTTTATTTCCCTCATTTCCAAATGATTTTGTGAAGAAATGAGAGCAAACTAAAAATGATTTTGCAGGCAGAGAAGCACCGGTCTGCGTGAGGATGAGTTCTAGAGGCACTGACTGAATGAAGTATCAGGAGGAAGCTTAGGTTTCTGAGAGAGGAATGAAAGCTTGTTCTGTGTAATCCGGTAAGGGGTGTATTTGTCCATGATTCATTTTTCTCAGTAAGGACCTTCCCCTCAAGACCTTACACTAATCATTATAAATGAGTTAAATACAGAAAAACTATGCTGGCTGAGTTTAATGTCTTGTTATGGTAGAAGATAAAGTCAGGCGCGGAAATGTTAACTAAGTTAACTAAATCAATCTCCTAAAACTAGAAGCACAATTGATCAATGCCTTAGCTATTTCATTAGCAGACGGAAACCTGAAGACAATTAATATGGAGGAGAAACGCATTTCCATTGTTTGCTTAAAATTTCAAAATGGAGTTTTAGAACACATCCCCATGTTGGTTCCACATACAACACCAGCAGTGGCGGCAGACGCTGGGTGACCTTAGGCACTGGAACTAAGTCATGAAATGATGGTAAGAAAGTCAACACGAGGAATCATGAGATCTTGTGGGAATTGGACTGTCTGGGAAGACGTCTGTCCTTGTCTGCAATGAGAGCAATTGATACCTAATACACTTTTAAATTTCTCAGTCATCGCAATGAATATTTGGAGAGCATTTGCATCAAAGTCATACATATTGCCATTCCCAAGATCATTCCACACTTTCCAACAACCTTCTCCGCCCTGAACTAAACCTTTAGAATTAAGTTCTACTTTAAATGTTGTTTGACTCTTTAGACTTTTTTCATCAAGGTGCTCAATTTATTTAGGTGAAAGCTAAGCCAAAGACATATTTTTTTCTGAGAATATTTTTTTCAGTTTTCCAACATATATATGGCATATGTTGAGAATACGTCTCTCATATTCTTCTGCCCTCCCCTTTCTCATGCATAAACCTTTATTATATCCTATTTATATGAAGAAAAGAAATCCCCAGTGCAATGAACTGAAAATGTTTTATACATAAATTGGCAAAACTCTTGCTCTGAATTGGAATCTGTAGTTTTTGGGAAACATTCAAAGGGGTTCAGGATTTCAAAACTTTTAAGAATTGCCGATTTAGGAACACTAGTTGTCCTTCAAGCAAGCAGAGAGTACTGTTTTTCTGAAGAGAGACTTTGATAAACACAAGGAGCAACAACTTGTGGCTTAGAGCAAATACATGGATCATTTATAGTTTGAGTGCCCAATTGCATGTCCTACCCCATCATTATCAGGGGCAGAATCAAAATCCTTACTATAACTTCATATTACCTCAAACATTACAGGATTCAATCCTTTCTAAAAGGTCAATATCATCTTCTCAATATAATTAGTAGATATAAAAGAATACTACAGACCGTTAACCAAATGGCTCTAGTTGGCTTTTATACATTTTAGCCACTCACCGAGGAATAAATGTAAACCATTTTGGTGGTTGATCTTGGCTCTCAACTTCATTAGATTAAAAAGCACCTGGGATATTAGTACAATTTATTCTCTGAGTATTTCCATAAAGGTGTTTGCAGTGGTACCTGAAAGTGAGCAATACCATATCATAGACTAAGGGCCCAGACAAAAAGGAGGAAAACAGCCAGGGCATGCTTTTTCCTCTGCTGCCTGGATGACAGAAGAGAAGATGACTTGATTCCACCACCATGATATGCTGCCTCACTGTAGGTCCAGACACTTGCATCCAAGTGACTCTGGGCTGAAGCCAAATTAAGTCCTTCCTCTTTTTAAGCTGTTTATATTAGTTCTTTTGTCATAGTGTGACAAGTCTAAGAGAATTTTAGTACCAGAGAAGTGGGCTTGTAGCTGTGACTTCAGCTGATGGTGTGGGCCTTTGAAGCTGAGTCATGAGAGGGATTTGGAAGAGTTTAGAGATGTTGGCTAGAGAAGCCTATGGATACTGTAAGTAGAGCCTACTGGGCAGTTCTGGTGAGAGCTAAAAAGCCTGGAATATTGCTGAAGATGTGTAAATAACATGTTAGAGAAGTTTTGTATGAAAATGATGAGTATTCTCAGGGATGGGGTTAGAGTCCATGCACAACTATATTCGAATAAAAACATTCTATTTGTATCATGAGACTTTAAGTGTTGCTGAATTTGAAGGTGACAGACTACTTTATGCAGCAGAGAGAGTGGGAATCTCTTTGAAAGGTAGCCCAGCAGCCAGGGTAGAAAATAGCTGTTGCTAGTTTCTTTTAGCCAAGCTTACAGTGGCAACTGTGAGCCTAAAGAAGAGTTTTGGAAAAGTGTAGCTTTCCTAGAAAGAGTTGGGAATTGTGGATGCTGAAGATATTAGGGTCACCAAACAGTCCGGAACCTTGTGTTGGGACAATGGGGGTCACCTCGGTGGGATCTCTGAAATTCAAATAATGTCACATACCGAAGACCCATTATTGTAACTTATGTAAGAGGCTTTGCCATAAGAAGAGGTGCTTTGGAATTTCTCTAGTGCCAAGTTCCTTGCTAGCCCCATAATGGTTCCCTCAATCAAAAGATCTCTTTCTTTGCTCTCATCTCTGTCCTTCTCAGCTATCCCATTCCCTAAGTTCTCCTCCCAACTCCCCTTCTCCCTGCCTCTTCCCCTTCCACCCTTCTTTCTCTCCCCACCCCATGCTCCCAATTTTGTCAGGCGATCATGTATATTTCCCCTTTCCAGGATCCCAGCTAAGACACTAAGTAATAGAGGAGAGGGTGCCCAAACTGGCCTTGACCTGTAGCAAGATAGATGAATATCTTAAAAGTCACCATAGAACCTTCATCCAGCAACTGATGGAAACAGAGGTAGAGACCCACAGAGGAGCATTGGTTGAGCTCCCAGAGTCCAGTTGAAGAGTGGGAGGAGTGAGAATATTAGCAGAGAGGTCAAGACCATGACAGAAACATCCACTTAAACAGTTTACCTGAGCTAAAGGGAGCTCACCACTCCAACCAGACAGGAAAGGAGCCAGCATAGGTCCAGACTAGTCTCTCTGAATGCAGGTGACAGTTGTTTGGCTGGGGCAGACTGCAGGATCACTGGCAATGGCACCAGGATTTCTCCCTAATGCTAGCTAGACTTACAGAATCGCTGACTGAAAACCTGTTATCTGTATCTGTAATTTCTAAGAACAGCTTTGAGCACATTCCCACAGCTTGTGTGTTTTTTTCATGTAAATATTCCATCTTTTGGGCACATATATAGCTGTGGATGGTCAGGAAGATGACTTGCACTTAATTGTATAATTTTGATGAATAGAAATAATACTAGGATATTTTTCAATACTCAGACTAGCATAGTCACAAAGACAGCCTTTGTCACAGACAGTTTTGGACTTCAGAGCAGATTTAAAGCAGGCTGGTTGCACCTGGAGACAAATATTTTTCTGCCCCTAGAGACAGATGCACGAGGTCACTTTCCAGGTGTTTTGTTGATTCAAGGTCAGGATAGAAGCAAATTTATTGGACATAACTTTCTCAGTAATTGACTTTTTGCATGTAGTCCCACGTTCAGGCTCAAGGTTCAGCCAATTATTTACTGCCTGGGAACCCTCACCGACTTAGAGCTACATGCATGAGTCAATGTGACATCTCTAGCCTAAGAGAAACTGCATGGCTTATCTTGCATCATGATAATGGGTCAGGCCCTGAAAATGTAACTTATAATTGTCCAGAGTTTGGCTGTGAAATGAGCGGCAGCGACAGTGTGGAGAGAGATGGCACACACACACACACACACACACACACACACACGTCACTCAAATTCTGCAGCAGTTCTTATACAGCTCTACACAACTATCTCTCTCCACACCATATATATATATATATATATATATACATATACATATACATATACATATGGTTTTTGAGAGTCAGTGATCTTGTAAGCCTTGCTAGACAGGATTATCTCCTTCAGATAATTATTCATCTGGTGGGTGGACACCTGAATTACCAATTGCCATACGCTGTATACTTCCATGGCCCTTTGTAATTAGTGCTGAGGACTATGACTCTGAAGGCCCAGCCCAAGAAGTTACAGAGGGGGAACAATATTAGCAACCTGGCTAGAGAATATTCTTGTGGTATTTGACAAAGAACGTGGCTGCTCTCTGCCCTCATCCTAAGAATAAGCCTGAGGCTAAATTAAAAAGTCACTAACTAAGTTTTGATGGAGGAGAAAAGGATGCAGTTAAGCTTGATGCTACAGCTCAGACTTGTGCAGGAAGAGAGGCTATATCTGTTAAAGAGGCTAGTACCATTACGGAAGGTCCAGATCTGCATTGGAATAAAAACAGGGGTGCCCTTGGGGTAAGAGCTCATCCAGTTAAGCTTGTGACTTGTGAACAGAAAAGTCCTAAGGAATTAACAAAAATTGCTAAAATGTGGTTCAGGGGGACCAGGTTCATCCCAAGTGGGCAGTTGAACTCAGCAGTGTTCTCCATGTAGCTCTGGCTTTCGAGTCATGAAGGGTAGAAGAACAAAGGGTTTGTGGAATCGTCTTCTGTGGTTAAGGAGAACCACTGAGGTCAGCAATAGGTGCATGGAGCCTGTATGAGGGCAAGAGCCTCTAAGATGTCCCTGGGTGAATGCGTGAGTGGAGCCTGGATTTAGTTGGAGACTCCAAGATGTCAGACATGCCAGAACTATGGAATATCTGCACACAGGAAGTGGAACTGGCCCCAGAGAGATATATGTTACAAACAACAAAGTAAGAGAGACAGAGCCATCTAAGCTGTTTGACAACAGACAAGGAATCAAAGGATTTGGTGTTTTCCTTGCTGGTTTTTGTCTTGATTCCTCACTCTGTCTCTTTCTTCCCTTTTGGAATGGTAATGTATATTCTGTACCATTATACACAATTTGCTTTTTGACTTTATAGGGGGTTACAACTAAGAATTTGCCTTGAGTCTTAGAAAAGTTTTTGGACTTTTAAGCACTGCTGTGACTGTCAAAGACACTGGGGGCTTTTGAAATTACACCAAATGTGTTTTACATTAGGATATTGCCATGAGACTATTGGAGCCAGGGAGTGGAATATGGTGGTTTGATGAGATGTCACCCATGAATGTCATGCATTTGAATACTTGGTCACCAGTTAGAGACTTTGGGGGGAGGATTCTGAGATTTAGCCTTGATTGGGGAAGTATGTCACTGGTGGGTGGGCTTTCTAGTGCATTCTCTGCCTCTGTTTACAGTTCAAAGTGTGAGCTCTCCGTTAATCCTGTCTCTATGTCTTTTCTCTGCCATCATGGACTCTAACCCTCTGAAACTATAAGCCCAGCTTTATGTAAGTTGTCTTGGCCATAGTGTCTTAGCACAACAATAGAAAAAGTAACTGATACGCTGCCCTAGACTGACTGAGATAGGAGAAGAGGCTGTAAGCAATGAAATCTGAATGAAAGAGAAGCACTAACCGTTTCACAGAGACAACAAGGGTTACAACAGGATGTCAGGCCGGGCGGTGGTGGCGCACGCCTTTAATCCCAGCACTCAGGAGGCAGAGGCAGGTGGATCTCTGTGAGTTCGAGGCCAGCCTGGTCTACAAGAGCTAGTTCCAGGACAGGAACCAAAAGCTACGGAGAAACCCTGTCTCGAAAAATCAAAAAAAAAAAAAAAAAAAAAAAAAAAACCAGAATGTCAGGACAATTATATGCCAACAAATTAAATAATTTAGAAAACACAAATTCCCAGTGGAAACAAATTACTAAAACTGATTCCAAAACAAATAGATTTTCTAGAAAGTAAATTGACTTCATAATTAAATTCCTCCCACAAAGCAAAGCCCAGACATAGATTGCTTCATTGACAAATTCTACCAAATATTAAAGGAGAAATAATAACAACCCTTTAAAATGCTTTCAGAATACAGAGAATATTCTCCCAACCCACTCTAAAGCCATTATCATTTTATAGAAAAGGCAGACAAAGAAATCACACGAACAGAAAACCATAGAACACAACTCACAAGCAATCCACTAGCAAAACAAATTCAGCGACATATTCAATGAATTAAATATCATGAGCAAGGAGGATTAAGCCCAAAAATGCAAACTCAGTTTAATGTGTAATGGTAGCCTTAAAAGTTTTAGCCTTTAAGACTCCCTTTCAGGGTTTAGTTAAAGATGCCATGAATAGCTAAAGGGGGGGGGGGGGGCTAGGAATCTGAGGGTAAAAAAAATCTACTCACAACAGGAGTAATTCATCCATATTTCTTTATTCTTCTTTCTCATTTCTATCAATTCTCCCTTGTTCTCTCTTGTTCTTTGTTCTACCTGTTACAAATGTTCCCTGGTGTGGGAGAATTGTCTGTATTTTGTCAATCATGTTTTAAATAAACACTGATTGGCCAGGGAGGAAGTATAGATGGGTCAACCAGACAGGAAGTAGAGGCAGAGCGATGAGAACAGGAGTATTCTGAGAAGAAGAAAGCTCTTTCCGCAGTCCTGCCCTGACAACGGAAGAAGAAAGATGTAACCTGCCCCACTGAAAAAGGTAGCAAGCCATGTGGCTAACATAGATAAGAATAGTGGGTTAATATAAGCTACAATAACAAATAAGAAGCCTGAGATAATGGGCCAATCAGTTTATCATTAATATAGAATCTCTGTGTGATTTTCTTTGTGGCTTACTGGTTGTGGGAACCAGGCAGGACAGAAATCCCAACAAGCCGGCCCTCATGTTACAGTTCCCAGTCATATATATCCTTAAAACCAGCAATTCCCCAGCCTTAGCAAGTTCCAGGGATGGAATTCTTTTGCCACATTAAAAAAAAAATCAGATAATGGTTTACAGACACACACACACACACACGCACACACACACACACACACACACACACACAGAGAGAGAGAGAGAGAGAGAGAGAGAGAGAGAGAGAGAGAGAGAGAGAGAGACGTGGGAGTTGCTAGTACACATCTGGTGCACTCCTTAATGGAGACGGTTGTTTAAGGAAGGAATTAAATCATCAAGGAGTCTTAGAGGGGAAGGTTAGTGTGCTACACTACACTTTTAGGTGGTAGATAAAGCTAAAAGGTTTATTTTCTGTAGCAGGAGGGGCTGCTTGTTTGTCCCAGCTGCCCAGACCTAAAATATTCACACAGAAACTGTATTCATTAAATCACTGCTTGGCCCATTAGCTCTAGCTTCTTATTGACTAACTCTTACATCTTAATTTAAACCATTTCTATTCATCTGTATGTCACAATGAGGTCGTGGCCTACAAGCAAAATTTCAGCACTTCTACCTCCAGCTGCAGATCCATGGCATCTCCCTGACTCTGCCTTCGTCCTCTCAGCATTCAGTCCAGTCCTCCCTGCCTACCTAAGTTCTGCCCTATCAAGAGGCCACTGCAGTTTCTTTTTTCATTAATGATAATCACTGCACACAGAAAGAACTCCCACATCAAAACACACAGAGAGTCTGGATATTGTATATTATTATGTTGTCTTTAAATTGCTTGACAGCTAAGGAAGAAGCAACAGCTGCTAAAAGACATTTGAATATAAATGCTGCTAAATTAATAAAGCATAAATATTTTAAAAAATACTTTGACTTCAAAATTGAAGTCAAAAGGTATGTTACTTTGGAGAAGAAGTTTTGCTTTTGTTTCCATAGGAAATGAAGGCTGTGGATTCATTCCAGGTTAAGAAAAATCAGGTTTGATCAAGGAAGACCCCCCCTGAGAAATCTCCAATAGGAGTAGATGGTCCAGATGTCTGAGTTCTACATCCAGATTCAAGACTGTTGTCTGAGATGATCAAGCCTCACAGAATACTCCAGTCACTACTTGATCATAATTCTAAATTTTCTTTAGGTTCCCATAAGATTATCAGTGCCCCCAATCAGCAGGAATAACCTGAAAAACTATGCCCACATTCCCCCAAAATGGACTATGGATATTTTCCTTTGTTTAGAATGTTGGTTACAAGTTGTTATAGATAATGGTCAGGAGAAAAGCTAAACAAAGGGTATTAGATTCAGAGTTCTTGTTTTTTTTTTTTTAAAGGGGGAAAGTGCTGTGGGACAATAGTTTGTACCTTGTCAATTGTATTTTAATAAAATGTTGATTGGCCAGTATCCATACAGGAAATATAGGCAGAACAACCAGGCAGGAAGTAGAGGCAGGGCAGCAAGAACAGGAGAATTCTGGGAATAGGAAAGCTCAGTTTGCAGTTGTTACTCAGATACAAAAGATGTAAGATGTGAGTGCCTCATCGAAAAAGGTGCCAAGCCACGTGACCAACATAGACAAGAATTATGGGTTAATATAAGTTATAAGAATTAATTAATAAGAACCTGAGATACTCAGCCAATCAGTTTATAATTGATGCAGACCTCTGTGTGATTTTTTGGGACTTAGCAAAAAGAGAAGTGAAATGACTTCCCCCCCCCCCCCCGAAGGAACTCAGTGAATTTAAAGAAACTACTCAGCAATTTGAGTGATTTGTCAGAGAAACCTAGCAGATCAGATATAATTTTAAGACTCAAACAGAAATTCTTATCCTAAGATGTAAAAAAATGACATTAAAATATGATAGAAAGTATCAATAGCAAAACAGATCATAGAGAAGTAAGAAGTAGTGAGCCTTTTGAAAACACACAGGAAAAGAAAATTCAATGTTAGAGTTCAAGCTTCAAAAATCTGGAAGAAAATAAAATTCAAATTCTTCGCAGTCTTTGACTAAGTAAATTGTTTGGTGTGAGAACAAAAGTACAAATCATAAATGAAAATAATAAATTGTTCTGGGATAAAATTAAAATTCTGTGCTTCAGAGGTATCATTAAAAAGTTCAAAACTGTTCACATACTGAAGAAAACATTTGCAAATTATAAGTTAAATACTGTTCTCCAGATTATAGAAAGAACTCATAGCTCAACAAGAAGAAAAGTGACTTAAAAGTGGGCCAAACCAAAATAAACATTTTTCTTAAAAAGATATGTTAAAACATATTCAACATCTTGTTTGTTTGCAAAATGAGAGTTGAAACCACCGTGACATGCCACTTGGTACTCCAGTGGGGTAGTCAGAGGACTGCTGTCCAAATGCCAGTGTCTGTGAGGAAACTGGATGGCAGATTGCCTTATTCTACTGTTGACCATAGTGGAATTTCAAATCAGCAAACTTACTTAGCTGATTTTTCTTTCAAAGTCTTTGTTGTGTGTGGGTGTTTGTATACTCTGGTGGAGGATGCTTTACAAAGAGTTGCAAACAGGCCTTTCCCTGGGAACACAGTCTTCTGTGGTTGTACTCCTCCCATGAGAAAAGCCCTTCTTGGTCGTATGGGTCACACATCAAGCCCTTTTCCTGGACAATCAGCTTTCTGGGACGGTGAAAACACAGTGCTTTTTAAGCCTTATTCACAAACCATCTTTTTTCTTTTATTTTCAAAGGAAAGCTTTCTGCATCTAAGTCTACTGTAGAGACATTTGCTTTAAATATCTTCGGTTGCTCATAGATCTCATCTTGGTGTTTTGATCTTCAGCACCGAGATTTGTGTCAGCTACACTGAGGTCTCTGTAGAGTCATAACATCCCAGATGGAAACATAAAGATGTTTGTCTCATTACTTGACAGAAAGTCTATAGCAAAACTAGATTCATGTATAAGCTACCACCTACAAATCAGTGAGTAAGATTCCCTCATATTATGAATTCATTCATCTCTAAGACACAAATGTTTATACACAAAACATTACATAATTATACTGTGGCCAATCGTAATTACGTAATTACACATCACGTGTAAATATAACTGTGTACAATGGTTTGCCTATACTCCTGCATGACATGTGTTCTCCACACTGTTGTGATTTATTTTTATTATTTTATAGATGAGGAAACAAACGTAGTTAATTTATACAAGAAGTAGCACCACATGCTGTTAATGGAGGTTTCTGTCCCACCTGGGTCCACAGCCATTCAGTCCTAAAGAAACACACAGAGGTCTACATTACTTATAAACTTGTGGCCTATTAGCTCAGGCTTCTTATTTACTAATTCTTACATCTTAAATTAGCCCATAATTCTTGTCTGTGTCAGCCACATGGCTGGGTACCTTTTATCAGTGAGGCATTCTCATCTTGCTTTCTCTGTGTCTGGGTGATGACTGCAGACTGAGTCTTCCCTCTTCCCAGAATTCTCCTGTTCTCATCGCCCCACCTATACTTCCTGCTACTGGCTTATCAGCATTTTATTAAAACAATACAAGCGACAAATCTTTACAGGGTACAAGATTATTGTCCCACAATAACAGGTGACAGAGCCAAAGTGTGAACCCACTGATTTACTCCCTGAGTTTTAACATAAAAGTTTCAGCAAATATACAGCTTGATCCTCCTCTTCTGTATAAGTTTAATGTTATCAAAAGTTAACATGTGTCTAGATTCAGGAAACCCATTTGAAATGGAAAGGATTATAACAGTCTGGTCCCACATAATAAATTTGGTCACAAGAGGGTTTCTGAGAGTTGTTAGATTCACATTTAACCTATTGAAGACAAGTCCTCTGATGATCAGATTCAAAACAAGGATCAAGATCTGCAGCCAGCTTCCTTTATCCAAAGATAAAGTGATCAATTGATTACTGTGAGTCCCATATGAGTTCATTACATACTCGTTCTGAGCAAATTATGTCACTGTTTAAAAGTGTGAAAGAAACGAGAATTTGTCATATTTATTCAGCATGGTGAGCAAGCCCAAGCATGGAGTTATCAAAATATGTATCATTTGCTTTCTGCGTAAGCTCCAGGGGGAGTATTATTTTTATCTGAAAGAGAGAATAAAGGCAGAGATTTATATTAGCAATCAGTGAGGAGATAAGTTAATGTAATTGAGGTTACATTTAGCATTAAACTTGGCAGTCAAAACTAAAATAGAAACATTATAAATTATGTAGTGTATCATCTCATAAAATAATGCAATTTATCAAGAACATTCAAACATTGTGCTACTGTTAAACCCTAAAAATAAATTCGCCCCAGAATATGTCACCAATACTCAATTAATGAATATTGAATGAATTAAATTAATCAATTCAATTAATATCACCAATGTTCAATTAACGGGTAGAAGTGTTTTTTAAAGTTGTCGAAATTTCTTTCCCTTCCCCCACACCCATGCACCCATGTAGCATCAGGACCGTCTTTCCATAAATAACCCAGTATAACCCTGTGATGCCAAATAATTAGAGAAGCTTTTCCCTCCTATTGAATTACCTCAAAAGCGTAGAACCAGAACCTAAGCCATAATTACATTTCTGTTCCAACATTTTTGTGTAAAGAGAAATTTCTGAATAAGAAAAATTTAGAATGCCATCAATTTGTCAATAAAAAGAACTTGGTCATTAATGAACTCCCAAATTAAAAAATATGAATCGAACCACAGTTTTCCACAAAGAATTGAAGTCACTGATGTGGAAGCTATGTTTTAAACTTTGGAGTTTTATAGATAAATGTAATTTATTATAACTGGGGATAACTTTCAACTTCCAAAAGTCTTTAGAAATCTCTACCACTTACTGGTGTTTTCCTTTCAAACAGAAGTAGAGCGATGGCACAATGAAAGGAATGAGGGCACGGCTTTGAAATACAGGGAAGCCCTCTACCTTGGATATCTTTACTTTTTAAAAGCCCATTACATCATCCTTTTCTGTGGCCTGGTGACAGCATTGCTCATGGACTGGTACAAGCTTCAAAAAAATACCATAATGGAGAGTGTTCTGAAGGGCAATCAAGCAAACACTCATTATTTGAGGAAAATAAAACGGAATCTGAAAAAATACTAATAAAAATGATAATTATAAGTGATAATACAATATCGTGAAAGACATCATAAAATATAACAATTATTATAGAAGATAAGGTCTCTGGGAGTTAGAGAGCTTATGGCAAACCATAGTGGAAGCTTTGTGATCTGGATAGTGTTTTATGTTTTTATTACTAGTACTTTTGAGTTAGCACACAAGATAATGGATTTCATTACAATATTTTCATGCATATTTCATTATACTTTCTGAGAAGTGCTTTGGACAAAGAGAGCTCAGAAATTTTAGAGAGGGAAATATCATAAATAGGTATTGTATGGGGGTAGACACAAACACAGTCACAATCAAGCTATTGGTACAGGGTGTATTTCCGGGTCATAGTTTCATGTTTTAATTCACTGAGACCACTGTGCTATCCAGTGATGGGATTATTCTTTCTTTGGGCCCTAAGACCTTTAGGACAACCTAAGTCAAATACATCAGGATAAGAATCAGAATTCCTGGTGATACTGGGTGTAATTGTGAGAGGAGTAGCTTCAATTTCTAGTTTTTATTCTTGGGCATGTATATCCCACAAGGACAGCAGCATGTAACGATCTCTTAATCAAAGAATATTCTAGGTCCCTACATAACAGAATCCTTTCATTCTGTGTGTTCTTCTTAAAACTGTTACATTCACAGTGAACTCTTCATTACTCTATTCTATTTTTCAGTTAGGTGCCTGCTTTCTGCAGGTGGGGTAGGGTAGTAGAATAAGACCAGTTAGTCAATAGTCACGGTCCCTGGGTTGTTTTCTTTTTTGCAGGAATTGAGTGCTTGATTAAACTCAAACCACACCAAATGTCATGAAGGTGGATAAAGCATTCTGAACATCCCTGAATGTGATGCTGGCCAAAACATCATAAGCAAAGAAGACGTTGTATAAACCAACGCATATGTTTCCCACCTCCACTATGGAAAAGGAATGTAAGAAACTTGCCACTGCATAGCTGGAAAGTTTCCCAGGGAAATGGTAACATAGTAAGACTCCACCTAACATCTCCAGTTAGCAGATTAGGTACCCAATAGTCACACAGAATAGTTAGTTCATTCTTCGTAAGTGGGAGTTTAAGTTTTGAAGCAATATACAGCAAGCTGACAGTCAACATCAAATGAAATGGAGAGAAACTCAAAGCGATTCCACTAAAATCAGGAACAAGACAAGGCTGCCCACTCTCTCCATATCTCTTCAACATAGTTCTTGAAGTTCTAGCTAGAGCAATAAGACAACAAAAGGAGATCAAGGGGATACAGATTGGAAAGGAAGAAGTCAAACTTTCACTCTTTGCAGATGATATGATACTATTTAAGTTTTTTAATTTTATAGCACATTCTATATTAGTTTTAATAGTTTCTGTTTGTAGTCATTGATTATATATGAGTGTGATTTAATCAATTTTAAGAGTATTTCATATATTGTACAATTTAATGTGATGGCTGTTAGGGCATTTTGGGTTTTTTTTTTCTACTCTGGGGATTGAGCCTTCAAAAGTAGACTGCTGAGTCTACTTTAATCCCAAAATAAAACCAGAAGCAATGTCCAAACCAACATGCACAAATTGCAACATGGAAACACAAAAATACAAAGCTCATAACATCTCAACCACTGAATTCAATATGCTAAATATAAACCATTATGTATAAAGATTTCAATATTTTTAAATCATATTAAAAATTATCTGTAACCTCAGTCAATTTACAAATAAGCATGTACGAACTAGACCCAGGATCTGGGGAGGAAAGCCAGAAGCAGAGGGGAAGGTAAGCAACACAGAAGAAAGTTGTAGAAAGAAACAGAAACTGAAACAGCTGAAGTGAAAACACAGTGGGAACAGTACCAATAAACCCAAACTATCAGAAAAAAAAGAGAATCAGGAGTGGAGACAAGTCTGAGTAAAATACTACAAGGAAACATCATTAAAGAGTAACATACAAGTATGGCCTCAGTGTTCTGGAACTCCAGGATACAATCAAAAGGCCAGTCCGCAATCTAGGAGAAAGAAGGAGCTGAGAGATTAAAAACTAAATGTATAAAGGATGATCTAAGCATTAAAATTATAGCATAAATGTCCAATTATGGAATTTATGTATATCCACAAATATCCAAAAAAAAATCAAAAGATACTGAGGACCTAAAGTAGACACAGCCATAGAAGAACTTCCACATTGTAGTTAAAATGTCTAAAAGACTAAATTAAAAAATACATTATTAAGAGCTGAGGAACAAAATCGCAAAAGCAAACACGTCTCTTTGGCACCCCTAAAAATCATGAAAACATGTTATGATATGTTTGAAACACTGAAAGTATAAAGTTGTCAACCAAGTTTTCTACATACAGCAAACTGTCTTTTAAAACTGTTAGAGAAATAAAGGCAATTCAATACAAGCATAAACTAAGGCAGTTCTTTAATACTAACCCAACACTTCAGGGTATACGTAAGGAAATACTAAATACTGCGGAAGAAGAAAGACAATGTGTGCCATGAGGACACAAAACAGAATAATTTTCATCAGAGGATAAAATAACACAGGAGATGTAGAAAGGAATCCATTATGTTCAACATAGTAAACAAATTCTTTACACTACATGGGGGGGGGGGGATAAACAATAATACAACCAACCAGTAAAACAACCAACAGGAATTAGCAAACATTCTTCAGTAAAAATAACAATAACTTTAAATGAAAGTGGCCTTAGCTCACCAACAAAAAAATAAACCAGATGACTGGTTTAAAAGATAAGGTCCAACTATCTGTTGTATTTGTTGTTGCCAAGAAACATACCACATGAGCAAAGGCACCCATAGACTGAGAACAGAGGACAAAAGTCCACCTTCTCAGTAAGTAAAAACCAAAACCAAACTGGTAGAACTCTCTTAATATCTTATTTTATATATGTCAAAGCAAAATAGGTCAGAACAGATAGAGCAAGCCAGTACACATTTAAAGGGGGAGTTCTTCATCCCAAAGCTATAACAACTATAAATGTGCAGCAGATGTTAAGGCTCTTAATTTTGTAAAAACATATTAAAAGTCATAAAAAGTCAGACAGATTCTGATACAGCAGATTTTAGGGATGTCAGTGTCTCATCTCATATTAAGATAGGTCCTTCACTTGTAGAGACAATTTGGAAATCAATATGGTAGTTTCTCAGAAAATTGGAAGTCAGTCTACCTTAAGATACAGCTATGTCACTCCTGGGTGTGTACCCAAAGGACACTCCGCCATAGCACAAGGACACTTGCTCAGTGTTGTTCCGAGCAACTTTAATCATAATAGGCAGAAACTGGAAACAACCTAGGTTTTCCTCAACTGAATAATGAATAAAAGAAATGAGGTACATTTGCACAATGGAGTATTCCTCAGCTGTTAAAAACAAAGACATCCAGAAATTTGCTGACAAATGGATAGAACTAGAAAAAATCATTCTGAGGGAGGTAACCCAGACTCAGAAAGACGAATTGGGTATGTACTCACATATAAGTGGATATTAACTGTGAAGGATAACCATGCTGCCGTCCACAAACCCGGAGAAGCTAAGTAACAAGGAGGACTCAAGAGGGGTACCTGAATCTCACTGTGAATGGAAAATAGAACAGGCTGATATCACCACCAGTGGGCAGGGGTAAAGAATCTAATGGGGGTGGGATGGGGATAGGAATAGAAAGGATCAGGTGAGGGTAGGATGGAGAGAAAAGGTACTGGGAAAGACAACGGGAATCAGGGGTCATCTCTGGATGCGCTAGAAACCTAAAGCATTGAAAACTCCCAGGAATCTATGCGGGTGACCCTAGCTAAGACTCCTAAGCAATAAGGGATTTGGAGCCTGAATTGGCCATGTTCTGTAACCAGTCAAGACTTCCAGTGGAGGGACTGGGACACCAACCCTCCACATAACCTTCAACCTACTATTGGTCCTGCATACAAGATGTGCTAGGGTAAAGATGGTGTAGAAATTATGGGAGTGACAACCAATGACTGGTCCTGATTGGGACCTATACCAAGAGAGAGAACCCTTGTCACTGCCTGGAGGGGCAGGACCCAGAGGTTGGATAGCCCAGAGACCTAGGACAGAACCAAACAGGACTGGAGAGAGAAAGAGAAACAGATGAGAGAGGGAAGGGGGGAGAAGAGAGAGAGAGAGAGGAGAAGAAGGAGGAGGAGGAGGAGGAGGAGGAGGAGGAGGAGGGAGGGAGGAGAGAGGGAAAGAAAGAGAGGGGGAGGGAAGAAGAGAGGGAAGGAGGAAGGAAGGAAAGAAGGTAAGAAGGAAGGAGGAAAGAAGGGAGGGAGGGAAAGGAAAAAGAAAAAAGAAGCCAATGAAATGATTCCTAACAATACCCTGCTACACTCATAGATGGGTGCCTAGCCCAATTGTCATCAGAGAGGCTTCATCCAGGAACTGATGGAAACAGATACAGAGATCCAAGCCAAACATTAGGCTGAGCTCACAGATCCTGCTCAAGTGAGGGAGGAAGGATTATATGAGCTAGAGGGGTCAAAGATACCACAACAAAACCCACAGAATCAACTAACCTGGGTTCATAGGAGCTCACAGAGACTAAACCATCATGTCAGGGAGCCTGCAAGGGACTGACCTAGGCCCTCTGCAAGTATGTTACAGTTGTGTAGCTTGGTCTTCTTGTGGGATTCCTAACCGTGGGAGCATGGGCTGTCTCTGACTCTGTTGTCTGCTTTTGGGATCCTTTCCTCCTACTGAGTTGTCTTGTCCAGCCACAGCAGGAGAGGAGGTGCCTAGTCTCATTAAAACTTAATATACCATTGCTGATGGATTTCCATGAGAGGTCTGCAGCCTCCCCCCCCCACCTCTTTTTTAAAAAAGAGGAACAGAAGGAGGAGTAGATTAGGGAAGAGACTTGGAGGAAAAGGAGGAGGGGAAACTGCAGTGGGGACCTAAAACATACATACATACATACATACATACATACATACATACATAAACAAATGTCTTTCAAACTAAAAATGAACAAAGAAACATCAACTCCAACTATATGCTAGAATAATTGAATTTAACAAATGTCTAAAGGATGCTCCAACCAGCACATAGAAAATGCACATTCTGCACAGCACTCCATATACCTTTATCAAAACTGATCAGATTATAGAACACTAAGAAAGCTTTAGCAAATGTGAAACAATCAAAATATTTCCCTGTAATTCATTAGATCATAATAAAATGAGAAAAAAATACATAATAAAATGAGAAAAAACACAGAAACTAAACCATTATCTGGAGACTGGACAACACTTTCATGAATTACCAGCAAACAAACAAACAAAATAAACAAAAATATACAAAATTCCTAGGATCAAATGAAAATGAAAGTATAACTTGCCAGAACCTTTGGGCTATAGTCAATGCAGCACTAACAGGGAACTTTAGAGCTATGAGTGCTTACATTAAAAATAAGAGAAATCCCAAATGAGTTAGCAAATGATGTGCATTATGAGTCCTGAGAAAAGGAATAATCCAAACCAATAGCAATAGGCAACAAGAAGCAATCTAGATCACAGTAGACACTACTGAAGACTAACAGAACAATGCCCCAAATCATTCAAACAAAATGTTGGTTCTTTGAAGAAACACAACTGACAAAACCCTTAGCTAAAAGAGTGATAGTCTCTCTAACAAAATCTCAGTGCCAGGCATGGAGAAACTCTCTTGGAGTTGTAGGTCAGGGCTGTCCAAGAGACTCTCAAAACAATATAGGATATTGACGCTGTTCTTTGGTTGCTGCCAATAACTTGAAAGTAGGGATGTTGAAGACATCACGTACTTCAGACACAAGGCTTGAAGGAACTGAGTTAGAAGTAACCTGGAAGTCTCCTCTCTGAGAACTAATTCTCATCCTATCTGAAACTGCTATGCAATCTACTAGAGAAGTAAACAGCTGGTAGTCCTACCCAGCTAGAGTCCATGAAGACAACAATGCCAGTCTAACAAGTTATCCTCAGTAGTGAAATAGTGGTGCTTTTATCTTGGATGTAATCAGCAGCTGTCTAATAGTCCTTAATGCTCATCTAATAAAAGTACCCTTCTATTACTGTAGATGTACCCAACTACCTGCGGCTGGAGAGAGAGTAGACCCTAGATGATAACCTACAATTGCCGTTTTCCTAAACCAATATAATTTCTAACAGAATTCACAATACTATTCACATACTCAGATAAGTGTAGCTTCTACCCCATCCCCTATTAAAGAAACTTTTTACAGAAGATGGAAGGTATTATGGAGATCCATAACTAGTCAAATTACAGAAAACTGGGTACCCAGCTCCAATCGGTACGTCAATAATATAACCCCTACACCTAACTTTCAGGGGACATCATGGAAGAGGGGAAACAAGACTATAAAAGTCAGAAGATTGAGATGCCTACTGCTAGATAATCGCTCTTAGCTAGGGCAGGAATGTTGTTTCAATAAATCCTAACATTACAGTTGTCTAAATAAGACCTGCATAGTAACAGCATCAATAAGTGTGTTAGTATAGAAGGGGGGATTTAACAAGACTCTACCCCTAGATTAAGAGCTGAAAGAAATAAATGGCTTCTGAGGTAGGAAGAATCCGTTTTCTCCAAGGAAAAGACCTCAGATAGGTTGTCCATTCCTAAACACATGCACATGGAAGCAACACTAAGTGGATTCCAATATATATATATATATTTTTTTCATGAATTTGAGAATGAGTGAGGGGCCATGGGAGGAATTGAAAATGAAAAAGGAGGAGTGAAAATGATATAAATATAGGATGCATTTATGAAAATTTAAAAATAATTACAAAAAGAAAAAGGAAATGAGAAAAGACCCAAATTAATAAAATTAGAGTCGAAAGGCCTGGTTGAAATTGTGCTGGCCCAGTTTTGTTGTCAACTTGACACAAGCAAGTTAGTTTGGGAAGAGAGAACCTCAACTGAGAAAATCCCCCACCATATGGACAAGTCTGTAGGGCATTTTCTTGATTAATGATTGATGTGGGAGAGTTTAGCTCACCGTGGGGTGGTGCAAACACTGGACTGGTGGGATCACAACACCTGATCTCAAATTATAATATAGAGTCATAATAGCAAAGAAATTATAGTAAAGCCACATGTTACTAGTACAAAATCAGACATGTGAGCCAGTGAAATATAAGATGTAGAAGAAAATCTATACAGCTCTGTGCACCAAATTCTTTACAAAGATGTCAGAAGCACGTATCACAGAAAGACAACCTTCCTTTTGGCAAATGGTGCTGGGAGGACTGTGTCTCCACATGCCGGAGGATGAAACTAGAGCCATATCTCTCACCCTGCATTCAATTTATTCAAAACAGATTAAAGACCTAAAACGTTAACACTGCTAGAGCAAAACACTTCATGGGTATTGTAAGCATTTTATTCCTGGGTTGTAGGAACTAGGCAACTCCTACCAATGTCCCAATCCCAAATCAAAGTTTAATTCATTCTGGGGAACAAATGAGTTCATTGAGTTTTCTTATAGAGCAAAGGTGAGAGATTGCTTACAGGAAGATGGATGACCTCAAAATAATCTTGCCCAGCTTCACACAGTGTAAATATTGCCTTCCTCACAGCCACATAAATAAATGGAGACCCCTTCCCCCAGTTCTCTCCAGCCTATACTCCAGCTCCATCACCAAGACCACATGGAATTAGAGTAGAATTGCACACGAGTGGCTGGGAGAAGTAGCTGAATACTCTGGTGAGGGTCCAAAGACCATCCTCAACTTTTCTTTCTATGAAGGATTGCCAGCATTTAACAAACCCAGTTAGATTGAGATTTTGCAAGCAGATACACCTTATCTTATGAGGTCTTGGTTGCTGTGCTCAGAAGATAGTGCTGTACAACAATGTCTATCTATTGACAAATGTTCAACAGTTATAGACTCTCATCTGAGCACACATTTTATCATATGCAAATTTTACTTCAATATAAAATTTGAAATAATTTGAATATAAAAGTCATAAAAGCAATCTGTAATTCTAATTTGATCACAATCCATTCATTAAACCAGGACAAAACACTCATAACTTTCTCATTTATCTAAAAGGCTCAAGTCACAACTCAAAGTTTTGACCATATTGAAGATGAGATTTAAGTTCATTTCCCAGAAAGCAGGCTATGAAAGAGAAAGTAGTTGAAGGCACCATACAAGGTTACCCATGGTAAATCAGACACTAATGAAGTTCAACTATTAAGTATGAAGAAGTATTGGAAATGTCTTTTCCTTTTCTAATACTGCTCTGTTCAAGACTGAATGCTGATTTAATTCTAGAGTTATACAGTGGTAAATTATTGAGAATCTATCTACAAGATGACAGCATTTTTGCTTGCTCTCTGTGTGTCAGAGGTAGCATCTGAACTTCACTGCACAGCACAGCACAGAGGCTTGGAATGGTCCTTTCACCCCAGCTTCGCAAGCACTGGGATTATAAGTGGGTACCACTGTGCATAGAGGAAGAGATCTATCTGGGCAGTCGTCCTCGTCAACTTAGACCATGAAACCCAATATGGACAAGTTCAACAGAACCACTATATATGGGCTGCCACGCATGCTTCATTTTTTTCCCCACGGTGCATAGCAATTCCTACACTACCTTTGAAGAAAGTGCTAGAAAGGTGACCACTGTTGCAAGTATAGACAACTACAGATCATTTGCCCATACAGTGTCTTAGAACTACACATCCCATCCCCCCTATAGGTGCCAATAGTGTACGGTATTTGTTTCTCATTCTACTTAATCACTTTGATATTGACATACTACAATTTGTAACATTTTCTATATTTAAGCTGTGTTTTGCAACTAAAGCAAAAATCTCCACCAACTGTAGTTAATAATCTTTCTCCATCTATTTTAACCACTTTTAACTTGTATTTTTTTCAAACAAACTTATGATTTTTCCTCTCTTTAAGAAACATGTCTATCATGCTTGTATTGTTGTTTTGTTGTTTGACAACACACCCACACAAGTGTATTAGGTAATTTCATAAATCAATGCTATAAGAATGAGCACAATCTAATCCCCACAACCCTGGCCTAAGGACATTATTCAGGCTGAGTAAGAATGAAGGAAACACTGTGCCATCACACCAAGTGCAAATGTCTCTCTTTGAATATTATGTAAAAGCAAAATTAGCAACAAGAAAATGGACAATTAAGAGGTCTTGTTCTTGGGTAATTGAAGATGAAATAAACAGATTGGGCTTTTGAAATCAGTAAGAAATCTGTTTTTATTTGCACCACTTTGATAGAAGGCCAAAGAGTCTGATTTGACTTTCAATTTATCTTTACACAGAAAAGAAGGAGTGTGTTTGACCAGGATGGAAGCCCTACATATCCTGTTCACTTTCCTTTAACTCTGTATTTCAAAGGGCAGATATTTTGTTGTTTTGTTTTTAGAGTATCATCTTTCAATATCCTAATGAGTTAATATCACATTGGGCTTATTTTGGAAATTTCCAGTCAGCATAACATGACTTGATCGGCCAATAACTGAATCATTATTAAGCAATTATTTGCATGACTCACACTGAGCCTATAACAAAATTTTAAAAGGTCTGCGTATAAAAATGAAATGTTCTCTTATACAAATTGGAGTAGTTAGTAATAGTTTAGCATTTGCAAAATGAGGCTGAAACCATAGATTGTGGGCTTCCTGTTTAATTTCTAGATGGTAGAGATGCTCCAAGTCACAGCTGGAATGCTTTGTTTGTGAGACCAGTATCCAGGATGTCCCCTCATTTCCAGCTAGTTGGGTTCGATGTGTTCTGAAAGCAACACTTCTGGTCTGGCCTGGCAGGCTGTGAGAGGTGACTAGGAGAAACGGAAGGTGAGAGCAGATGTATGGGCTCTAAGTCTACCCCACTGCTACCTTTCTTCAGAAGCTAATTCAAATATCTGACCAGCACTAAGTAAACAATACTATCTTTTCCCTGATGCTTGAATATTTTATATTGCACTGGCAAAATGTTTGCTTCTGGAATGGGTAACATTTTTATTGTGTTCATTCTATTCTAAGCTTCACAAGAAAAAGCAATTAGAACTTGAATGACATGTCTTGGCCCAAAACGGTTTCTTTATTTGGGAATCAATAACTTTGTTTCATAGGAAAAATAAATATTTGGCTTGTTGGGGATTTGAGTCTTTCCTGCTTTACCAGAAGTTTTTGTCCCTTCCTTTTTGTCTCATTTATTTTTTTTAATATTTGACTTCTAAACCCCTGAGTAAATCTGGAGACAACATTATCTCTTCTTTGTTGGAATCATTTTTAAAATTCATTTGGGAAAATGAAAGAACTATGAATCAAATATAATTGTAAATCTAATGACATTTGTAGCACGATTGTTTGAACTGATTTGATTTCAAGTTTATATGAGGACATGCTTGAATAAGTATTGCTCCTTTTCTTCTTCAAATTTCAATATCACTTGCAACGACTTCTACTTTATTTAAAGGTCTAGCAGACAGGCGGCATTTCAGATGCTGCTGTGGGACTCAGAAAGATTAAAAAAGAGTCTCAAAAATCAATGGACTTGAATTAGACTCAGACTTTAAAGATGCAAGAGAATGATGGGCTTAAGTAGGGGCTAAAGGACAAAAATCCCTCCAAGGGATGCTGTAAAGGGATCCCATTTTGAAAATGGAAAGCAGCCCTTAGTGGCTACTAGTATTTCAGCACCAAATTCTTAGATTTCTTGGTCTCCCAAATTGTATGAAGCCAATTCCTATTGTTTATAACTTGTTCAGTCTCATATTCTTGGCCAATACTCTTTTCTTGGTTTTCAGCTCATGGTCACCGGCAGAATATTTAGGCTCTAAAGTACAGGAGGAAAAGCACACGTCTGAAGTTCAGAGTCTGGATGATTGCACACTCACAGCTGGCCAAATGACTCGTGCAGGTCCCCTGCTGTCACTCAGAGTGAAAGAATCCTAGAAAAAGCCACGATTTTCTCCTGAGGTATTCTAACAACCAATTGGACATTGAGGTCTCAAACAGTGCTACGACAGTCCCAGCTCACTGTAGTGTAATTTGAGGTAAGTTGTCTGTGTCTAAGAGTTCTTCCTGATTTGTGAAAACAACAATAATAATACTTTTTTGTTTGTTTTAGTTTTTGGTTTTTTGAGACAGGGTCTCCCTATGTAGCCCTGGCTGTCCTCAAACTTACTACTTAGACCAGGCTGGCCTTGAACTTATAGAGATCTGCCTGCTTTGCCTCCCAAGTACTGGGATAAAATGCATGTACCACCAAGCCTGGCTTTTTTTCAGTAATAATACTTATTTCACAGTTTTGAGAATGGAATGCACTAATGCATGTCCAAACTTAGCACAATAGTTCAGAGCAAAAACATTCATAGAATACGATATTGTAGAAAAACACTCAAAAGACCTCTTATTCTCAATGAATTTATGAAAACAATTTACTCTTTCTAGAGCAAACAAAACAGGAGATGAAAGCTTCCCTCATGAGATCCGCAAGGTTACTCATAGACCAGCTGACATTTGGAAGGCCATCCCACCAGAGATTCATTCACACATCTGATGGAGGATGTATTCACACAGGCAAGGCCCGTGAGAAACACTGCCTTCTGAATAGCTGGCTGTCTCTAGCTATAAACTCCCTTGCGTGATAACATGCTCCCCTGCAGGGTGTTCCTCATATGTTGGGCATTATTTTCCTGTGTTCTGTTAGGAGGATGGCTTTTTTTTTGTTTGTTTGTTTGTTTGTTTTTTGTTTTTTTTTAATTTATTTATTTATTAAGGATTTCTGCCTCGTCCCCACAACCGCTTCCCATTTCCCTCCCCCTCCCCCTATCAAGTCCCCCCCCCCTCATCTGCTCGAAGAGCAATCAGGGTTCCCTGACCTGTGGGAAGCCCAAGGACTGCCCACCTCTATCCAGGTCTCGTAAGGTGAGCATTCAAACTGCCTAGGCTCCCACAAAGCCAGTACGTGCAGTAGGATCAAAAACCCACTGCAATTGTTCTTGAGTTCTCAGTATTCCTCATTGTCCGCTATGTTCAGCTAGTCCGGATTTATCTCATGCTTTTTCAGACCTAGGCCAGCTGGCCTTGGTGAGATCCCAATAGAACATCCCCATTGTCTTAGTGTGTGGGTGCACCCCTCGTGGTCCTGAGTTCCTTGCTCGTGCTCCGTCTCCTTCTGCTCCTGATTTGGACCTTGAGATTTCTGTCCGGTGCTCCCGTGTGGGTCTCTGTCTCTGTCTCCTTTCATGGCCTGATGAAAGTTAATATTCCTGAGGATGCCTATGTGTTTGTCTTTGGATTCACCTTATTTAGCTTCTCTAGGAACATGAATTATAGGCTCAATGTCCTTTATTTATGGCTAGAAACCAAATATGAGTGAGTACATCCCATGTTCCTCTTTTTGGGTCTGGCTTACCTCACTCAGGATAGTGTTTTCTATTTCCAGAGGATGGCTTTTTCTACACACTGTGTAATTCTGGCAAATAAAATAGGACAGTCAAACCTTTTGTCCCATACTGCAATAAAAAATAAATAAACTTAGAAGTCTGTTCTCCATAATTACCTCCACGACAGTATGATTTGTCCAGATAGGAGTCCTTGTGGGGTGATTGCAGGAGGAACTTTCACAGAGTGGAGTGGCAGGTGTCCAGCCTTGCTAGAGCTAAGTCCTTCCAAGATGTAAGACAAATGAGGGCGGTGTTACAGGTGTCTGTCCTTGTTATATAACAGTCCTTCTGGAGATCAACAGCTCCTATGCCTCCGTGAGTTTCCTTCACCTGCACCTCCCTGCTCTGATTAAAAAAAAAATAGCAATTAACTGAGAACTCAAGAACAATGGCAATGGGTTTCTGATCCTACTGCACGTACTGGCTTTGTGGGAGCCTAGGCAGTTTGGATGCTCACCTTACTAGACCTGGATGGAGGTGGGGGTTCCTTGGACTTCCCACAGGGCAGGGAACCCTGACTGCTCTTTGGGCTGATGAGGGAGGAGTACTTGATTGGGGGAGGGGGGGAGGAAAATGGGAGGCGGTGATGGGGAGGAGACAGAAATCCTAAATAAATAAATAAATAAATAAATAAATAAATAAATAAATAAATGATGGAACCGCCTTACCATGAACTGAAACAAAACTATGAGGCCAAACAACCTGTCCTTCTTTTAAGTTGATTTTCTCAGTTATTTTGTCTCAGGGACTGAAAACTAATTGACATCCTCTCTGTCTCATATAAAAGAAGAGGAGCTGAAAAGGGCAGAAAATGAGATGAGGAAAAAGAAGGAAGAAAAGTGAGAGGAGGCAAAAAATAAAAATGAAAAGGAAGATGGTAAAAAAAGAAATTTTAAATATGTGGCAAACCAAAATTTTATAAACTCAAATTTGAAGTGATCAAAAAAGTGGGAATAGAAAGAACCATCCGATATCAGAGACTAGCACTTCCCTGGATTTATGTTGGAGGCCTGTGTATTCTATGCATCCAAATAAGGCATAAAATATTGTCAGTTTGACATAAAACTAGACATATTTGGGAAGAGAGGAATTCCATAACCTTCGTCTGTAGGCAAGAGGGGCATATTTTGATTGAGTACTGATGCAGGATGACCCAGCTACTGTGTGCAGGGACACTCCTGGGTGGGTGGTCCTGGGCTGTACAAGAGAGCAAGCTGGGCAAGCCATGAAGAGCAAGCCAGTAAGCAGTAATTTTCCATGGTCTCTGTTTCTGATTCCAGATTCCTTTCCTGGCTTCCTTTCATGATAGACCCTAAGCTGTAAGATGAAATAAACCCTTTTCTCCTCCAAAGTGGCTTGTGGTCTCGGTGCTCATCACAATAGAAACCTAAGAAAGACAGGCCCTAAATTTCAAGTTCCATCTTTCTCTTTTTAGTGAAAATTATGTTCTGCATTGCACATATGGCCTTTTACTTTTTCCTACTCAATCCTCATTAAAACAAAAAGGCAACATCATAAGTTTTAATTCTACAAAATTAATAATGTGTAAAAATTACAGAACCAGGGGCTGGAGAGATGGCTCAGAGGTTAAGAGCATTGCTGCTCTTCCAAAGGTCCTGAGTTCAACTCCCAGCAACCACATGGTGGCTCACAACCATCTATAGTGGGGTCTGGTGCCTGCAAGCATACACACAGACAGAATATTATATACATAATAAATAAATATAAAAAAATTACAGAACCAGATACAGATAGTCAACCGAAAAGCTGGAGTTCATGATCTTCCCAGAAACCATGTGGGATTAAGTTGCTCAGGCTGAAGGTAATTAAAACAGAGGCCATAAAGAATTTTGAAGTTAAAGAATTGGAAGGGCCGTCAATTTGGCTGTTTAAATAATTTACCAGCCTGTGAGTCCTTGCAATATGTCAGGCCCTCTGCTAGAAGTTCTTGGACAGTGCATCCCTTAATCTCCTTAGCCTTTCATGATATCTCATTCCTCCTGTCGACTCCTCTGAGGTGGGCCTTATACTTTGGAGGGGGTGGCACAACTTTTAATATGGATAGGAGTGGGGAGATTGGGGGATGTGAATTGAGAGAGATGGTGGGGTGATTGTAGAGAAATGAGGAGGTGGTGGGGAGGGTCAACCAAAATGAAGGAGGTATTTAAAAATCCATATGGAATCCTACTAGTCTATAAGCTAATTAAAAATATAATTTTAAAACACTTTGAATGGAGATCCCCTGCATGAATAGATAATAAGTCTCCTCGAAGCATTAGGATATTAAGTAAAAATCCCAATGACAGATCTTGGACTCCTTAGGGGGAGTTGGTCGGGGGAGACACCAAAGAGGCCCCCAAAACAATACAAACTATTGCAACTGATTTTGGTTGCCACCAGAGCTAGACACTACTGCTAAAGATACCACTAGTTGTTGCATGACATAGAGAAATCAAGCTGGAATTTAAATTAAAGCTTCTTCACTGTTGACAAGCTTTTACAATACCAGAAGATGCTATGCAGCCTTCTGGGGGTAGAGTGATCATCAGAAATGATGAACCCCGTATGATACGTTACCAATGTGTTAGGGAATATGTGCCCACTGGAGCAATTGCAGCCTGAGTGTTAGGAGAGTAACCAACCAGTCTCTGGTTGGATTTGAGACCCACTCCACAGAAGTTTATAGTTGGAACTGTAAAGCTGATCAAAAGCTTTACATAGGCCTAGGGAAAAACATACAATATTGTTTTGCTATATGAACAAGATGTCAAAAGTGCCTTGTAAATAATTATGTTTATTCCCATAGATTAGTGCCGCAACCAGTCTTGATCATGGAAATGAAGTAGGCAAGGATTAACGAAGAGGCTCCTAATTGGAGAAAATGCTTAGAGTAAGTGACTGGTAAGTGCTCAGTCTTGAATGGAAAGAGGTTTGAGGGAGAGCATAGTGCTGGAGAGAACAGCAGAGAGAACAAGACATGAAAATCACCATCTTCGAAGGGTTCTGAGGACATGAAGCAGACAGTCGTTACGTTGAGAGTCTACAGGGTAAGTCAGCCTTCAATTCTTGTGAAGGGACCAAGGCAAGTTGAGAAAAAGGGTTAATGATCAAAGGGAGAGGCAAGGAAAAGAGCATGGACAGGGTGACTGGTCATTGTGGGAATTTATTGGCAGTTTAGAAGACTGGTGGACATCCTTCAATGACCTGGAGCCGTGTTCCCAACCTATGGGTCAAATAACCCTGTCACAGGGGTCACCCAAGACCTTTGGAAAATACATTGCAATTCATAACAGTAGCAAAATTACAGTTATGAACTAGCAATGAAAATAATTTGTTAGAGCCACAAGACCATCCAGTAAATGCACAGCTGACAGACCAATAGACTATAATCTGCTGGAAGTGTATGCATACATGTCCACATGGAATAATCCATTTTGCAGGGCTACGAGAACACTTGTCTTTTGAAAAAAATTGCTGTTATATCTTTAAAAACCTTGTGAGGCCATGATTCTTCCCTTCAACATGGGACTCATTCCCAAAACACCTCAGCAGTATAACTTCTCCTGCACAGGCAACGGAGTGACCTGGCTTCATTCCCCCAATCATGAGGCCTTAGAGCAATAACATACAATCTTCATTCTAACAGCTAAATTTACAGAGTCAATCCCACAAAATTACTTGCTAACAGACCACATAGAATTTCTATAGAAGATAGGCACTGAGCAGGAAGGCAGCATGCCCCACTTTTGTTAACAAATAAATCTGGATGTCCTCGAAGCTGGTTATCACAAAAGAGGTTGGGTGAGGAGGATAGGTAAATCCTGGATTCAGGGATGGTTAGTAACTTCATCTCCTGGTTTGGAATGTCAAGTACTTCCCCTTGAATGCTGGATCTTTCTTGGGTCCTGTCACCTGTTCTGGAGCACTTCTTTGTCAGGTTCTACCAACCCTTTTTGCAATTTTGATATACACATTATTGTTGTCCTTGCCTATGGAATTTTCCAACTCTGTCTGTTAAAACTAGAAACCTTATAGAGATCACCCCTTACTCTTTTTCTTCATCTTCTCCTTATTATTCATGCCCCTTCACTTTCTCCTCTCACCCAAAAAATAAAGAACATGCAGAAGTAATGTACTTGAGTTATTTATTTACCCTCAGATCCTTGCCTGCTGTAAATATTCTGAGCCCTGAGGACCGGGTACTGAGACTGGTACTCAAGGCCCCCAATAATAATTTTATGTCTGGAGGTCTCCACAACATGAGGAACTCTATTAAAGGCTCGCAGCATTAGGCAGGCTGAGAACCACTGATCTGGAGAGACATTTGCAAGGTATGCTAACTCAAGTCTGGAAAGCAATGAGAGTACACGGTGCCAAGCTTCCCTAGCCCTGAGCAGCAGACCCTCCCTGTTGACTCATTTTCCTCCTTCATACTTTTAGCAAAGAGGCAGACGATCTGATCAGACAGTAACCCTCCCCTCCATACACATGCTCACCACAGGTAGTGTGTGTTTTTGTCATCTCTATGTTTTAAAAATCCTTTGCATCCACCCAATCCGCACATTCATCCAGATTCCGGACAGTTTTTTAAGCGTACCTAGTTCTGACATGAATTGAGACAAACGACCCTTTCCATCACAACTTTGAATGTGAATTTCCATGAAAACAACCTCATTTCTTATTTTAAAAACATCTAATTCATATTTTAGTCCTATCCAGGATAAATATAGAAATCCACTCAAAACAGTACCACAAATTCTACTTGTAATTGAATCATTCTAAAATAGTTTTATATTAAATAATAATAAAAATCCAGGCTAGCGTTGCTTTTAAAACTCCCTTGCTGCCTTTGTTTTGAAGGCTCCAAGAAGACAGTTCAGTGACAAACACAGCGATGAACACAGGGGGATTCTTTGGATGAGACTTAGGGAAGAACAGGAATCAGTAGTGGAAACACTCCGGTCATGTCTTCCACATAGACGATTCTAGAGTTTTTCACGCATGCTGAATCCTCAATGGGCCATTTTTAAATAGACGACTTTTCCTCACTCTGCTGATTAGCGCAAAAGGTACCTCTAGGGGCCAGAGGTGAGGAACCAAAACATATCCTATTCCCTTGCCTGTGATGCCGCAGCTTTGTGAGCGCTTCTAATTTGTGCTTGATATTGAAGGTAGGAGAGAAAGATAGAGTACAGAGAAAACAGATGCCGGATTAAATATGCATGCTGAGTGAGAACATTTACTGCCCTCCAGACGCCGTGAAACGTATGAAAGTGTACTTTTAGAAACCGGTGAATATATAAATAAAGCAAATAAAGCCCTTTCAGTGTTAGAGCTGGTCACTTGCATAGCCCTAACAAGAAAAGGAAATTAGAATCACTCTTCAACATCGGATGGAAAGCACCCCATAAACCCAGCTGGTCATGATCATCCACCACATCCGACATCCAAAACAGTGGTACCATGGTGATTAGAGACAAAGGGTTAATTTAACTAGAATATTAAAGTTGGTAACAACTTCCTGTGGTAATCTGGCAAGGTGCATAGTCAGAATGGACGGAGGAATGTTGAAGTAGAGCTTGACTCTCAGAGGATCTGCAGGACCTGACCTGATACCCATCAGGGGCCCTTGGCTGTTTGGTGATAACTACGGAAGGGGATAAGTTTCATCCATGTATCTGATGAAGTAGGATCGAATTGTGGGACGTGAGGGTGGACAGTCTGGAAAAGGTCTGTTTGCAGCTTAGAGCTCTAGATGCCAAGCGAAGAGAGCTTGAAAGCGTGCGCAGTGGGGAGAGGAAAGGGGAGAAGCAGCCCGGAAGGGATCAAGCTGCACCCAGGCCTCACGTGAAGCCAGGAGGAGGTTCACTGAACAACACACGCTGTGGTCCCACCATCCGCTCACTTTGCGCTCTCTCTCTCTCTCTCTCTCTCTCTCTCTCTCTCTCTCTCTCTCTCTTTCTCTCTCCCGCCTATATAATTTGAAGGTTTGTTTTGGTATCACATTCAAAGAATAAGTGTCCTTTTCGTAATTTTCCTTTCTCTGAACATGTAGAATAACATTCAAAATCACACCATGGAAATCTTTAATAAATATTAGTTTGACAATAAAGAATAAGAAAGAAGCTCTTTAAACAAGGGGAGCGATTCAGACTTCAGTGGGCATGGGCACAAAGTGGTCTCAAGGCACACTAGCTGCCACCGCCAGTCACCGTCGCCTGCAGGACTCTGTCCATGCGCCTCCCAGTGCTTGAACCTCTCAGCAGGAAAAAATGTCAACTTCAGGGATTCAAAAATACTTATTTTTCAGACTACATGATCTTTTGAAGCAATGATTTCTTCATCAAATGTCTAAGTAATGACATGATCTGCCATAGGCAGAAAGGCTACTGCGTAGTGAACTGAGAGGTGTGATGGGATTGATGAGAACTTTCCACTTTCTATTTGAACTTAGACTCCACGATCCATATTAGAGCTGCACTGAATCCCCACGCACATCACACTCTGCGTAACCTTTTCCCTATTAACAGAGTCATATCCCTGGAGTAGAAACGAGCTCTTACTCACAGGAACCACTTGCTCCCTGCTTGAATCGTTTCATTTCCTGCCTGGTACTTCACTGGTTGGTTATTACTAATGGTTCATAGAATTCCATTTCAGGAAAAATAAAACCAGAGATGCTGAAAGCTGACCTTGGATTTTACAGGGCTGTGAAAGACATCGCTGAGACAATGGGCAAGAAATATTACATCATAGAAGGAATTAGAAGATATTTTTTTCTTCCTTCATTGAAGATTGCATTGGAGCTATGTAAGACAGTTTTTACTTTTAGAAAGACTCACTGAAGTATTTAGAGGTAAAGAAATATGATAACTAAACCTTCCTCTTAAAGGGTTGTTAGAAGATATGCATGTGAAGACCTGGGCATTCTGCACAATCATACACAGATATTCTCTGTGCCATTCTTATAACTTTTGTAGTAAATCCAACATTTCTGGGGAAAAAAAGTAGAGAGACAAGAAGATGCATGAAGAACCCATGTCTTTAAGGTCCCCGGTTGTACTGGTTAGTTTTAAGTCAATCTAACACAAGCTAGAGTCATTTGGGAAGATGGACTTTCAAAGGAGAAAATGCCTCCATAAGACTGGCCTGTAGGCAAGTCTATAGTGCATTTTATCAATTAATCATTGATGTTGGAAGGCTCAGCCCATTGTGTGTGCTGCCAACCCTGGTCTGGTGATCCTGAGTGCTGGAAGAAAGCAGGCTGATTAAGCCAGGTAAGGGAGAGCAGCTCCTGCCTGGAAGTTCCTTCCCTGTATGAGTTCTCTCACTGATGGACTATACTGTGGAACCATAAACTGAATGAAACCCTTCCCTCTTTTTCAGTTGCTTTTGGTCATGGTGTTTTATCACAGTAATAGGAACCTAACAAATAGACCAGGTCACTAATTTCTTAGGCTCAGTAAGTCTGACAGCTTTTCGGGGTACTTTGCTACCACAGTAGGCTGAGGTAATAGGATCACAAGTTTCAGATGAGCTTGGATGGTAACCAATAGTATTTCCCCACTTAGGTTCCTGCCTCCAAGTTCCTGTCTTGAGTTCCTGCCCTGACTTCCTTTGATGATGGACTTTGATGTTGAAACATAAGCCCTTTCCTCCCCAAGTTGTTTGGGTCATGGTGTTTTATTGCAGTAATAGAAAGCAAACTAAAAATTCACACTATTTCATAGATACTATAAAGTGAGTTGTAAGCCAATAAATAATCTAATTAATTTGCATGTTTTAATATTTTCCTAATCAATTTCTTGACACTGCAGAATATCCATCTTGAATCATAACATCATCTCCGTCGATGCTAAGTCTCTTTTCTAGTGGGGTTGTCAGGGGTCACCTCCATTAAGAAAAGAACAGACATCACAAGGAAGAAGTAAGACTAGGATCAGTGCTGGACCTGAACGAAATGAATTTTACTTAAAGATCTCAAGTTTCATTAAAAATAATTTTCACAAAGGCTCAAAAGATTTCTATAATCAATCTTTATTGTAAATCTCAGCCAGTACTCTGTAGCCTATGGGTGATAAACCCTTGGAAGGTCCACTAGTTTGTAGGCAGATCCCTCAGATAATGTGTTATACCAACATTTTGAGGCAATATAAATAAATAACATAAAAATATAGTTTAAGGCACTGTCAAGAGTCCATTACAGGGATAACCAAGTAGATTATTTCTCTATCAATAGGTTATTAAAATTCAACTTCTAGAATGCAGCAGCTACTTGTAAGGAGAGGGCTCCTTGTTCATCCTGGCTGCCCAGCTAGCTTAGCCACAAAATAACCAAACAGAGGCACAGAGGCGGAGCGGCGGCGGCGCCAGACACGGCGGAGCGGCGGCCAGACCCAAGCGGCGGGGACAGGCATGCAATAAGGAGAGCAGATCGCCCTACTACAATTGAATCAAAGAGGTAGGCCTTTGGTTGGCCAGGTCACTGGCACAAGGGGAGCCTGGTCCTGTCCTGAAGATCCTTCGGAGGGGTGAGAGGGTTCTTGGCCTGCAGCAGGAACCACGAAAGAGAGTGAGGGCATTTTGTAAGCGGAGCCCTTGGCTAGCAGGGAAACCTGATCCGGTTTCTAAAGGACCCATTGGATAGGATCAATAGGAGGAGATGGGCAGGCGCCAAGGCAAGAACTCACCCAATAATCTGAAAAACAACATGAAAACATCAGAACCCAATGATCTTACAACAGAAGTATTTGAACAACCTAACACAGAAGAAGTGGAAAAAATCGACTTTATGAAGATAATAGAGTCCCTTAAACAACATGTAAAAAATGCCCTTATAGAAATGGATGAGAAGTATAACAAAAAGTTTGAAGAAATGAGTAAATACGTACATGATACCCTGGGAAACCAAAGAAAAAACCATCAAACAGGTAATGGAAACAGTTCAAGAATTGAAAACTGAAATGAAGGCAAAGAAGAAAATACAAACTGAAGACCAGCTGGATATGGAAAATCTAGGCCAACGAGCAGAGTCTACAGAAATAAGCATAATCAATAGAATACAAGAGCTAGAAGAAAGACTCTCAGATGCTGAGGACACCATAGAGAAAATAAACGAACAGATCAAAGAAAACAGCAAAGCCAACAAATTCTCAACACAAAACATTCAGGAACTATGGGACACAATAAAAAAACCAAACCTAAGAATAATAGGAATAGAAGAAGGAGAAGAGTCACAGCTCAAAGGCCCAGAAAATATTTTCAACAAAATTATGGAAGAAAACTTTCCCAACTTAAAGAAAGATATTCATTTAAATATTCAAGAAGCATACAGAACACCAAACAGACTGGATCAAAGAAAAACATCTCCTCGCCATATAATAATCAAAACACAAAATATACAGGTTAAAGAAAGAATATTAAGAGCTGCAAAAGAAAAAGGGCAAGTAACTTATAAAGGTAAACCGATCAGACTTACACCTGACTTCTCGATGGAAACTATGAAAGCCAGAAGGTCCTGGATAGAGGTTCTGCAGAAGCTAAGAGACCATGGATGCAAGCCCAGACTACTATACCCAGCCAAGCTATCGTTCACTATCAACGGAGAAAACAAGACATTCCAGGATAAGAACAAATTTAAACAATACGTAGCCACAAATCCAGCCCTACAGAAAGTAATAGAAGGAAAATCGCAACCCAAGGAATCCAACACTGCCAACACTGCCTACAATAACCCAGGCATCTAATGACCCTTCACGAGCACATCTCAAAGAAAGGAGACACACAATCTCTACTACCAAAAGCAATAAGAATAACCAGAGTAAACAACCACTGGTCATTAATATCACTTAATATTAATGGGCTCAATTCACCTATAAAAAGGCACAGGCTAAAAGATTGGATACGAAAACAGGATCCAACATTCTGCTGTTTGCAAGAAACACATCTCAACCACAAAGACAGGCACCTACTCAGAGTAAAGGGTTGGGAAAAGGTGTTTCAAGCAAATGGTCCTAAGAAAAAAGCAGGTGTGGCCATACTAATTTCTAACAAAACTGACTTCAAACTAAAATCAATCAGAAGAGACCGAGATGGTCACTTTATACTCATAACAGGAACAATTCATCAGGAGGACGTCTCAATCCTGAATATTTACGCCCCCAATATAAAAGCACCTACTTATGTAAAAGAAATATTACTAGAACTCAAGGCAGACATCAAACCACACACACTAGTAGTAGGAGACTTCAACACACCTCTCTCTCCAAGGGACAGGTCAATCAGACAGAAACCTAATAGAGAATTAAGAGAATTATTGGAGGTAATGAAGCAAATGGACTTAACAGACATCTATAGAACATTCCACCCAAATAGGAAAGAATATACCTTCTTCTCTGCAGCTCATGGAACCTTCTCAAAAATTGACCACATACTCGGAAACAAAGGAAACCTCCACAGATACAAAAAAATATCAGTGTCCACCTGTGTCTTATCAGATCATCACGGATTAAAGTTAGAAGGCAACAACCACGCTGCCCCCAAAAAACCGACAAACTCATGGAAACTGAACAGTCAACTACTGAACCACACCTGGGTCAAGGAAGAAATCAAGAAAGAAATTAAAGTCTTCCTTGAATTTAATGAAAATAAAGGGACAACATACTCAAACCTATGGGACACAATGAAAGCAGTGCTAAGAGGAAAGTTCATAGCACTAAGTGCCCACTTAAAGAAAACGGAGAATGCATACATTGGGGACTTAAAAACACACCTGAAAGCTCTAGAAAAAAAAGAAGCAGACGCGCCCAGGAGAAGTAGAAGACTGGAAATAATAAAACTGAGGGCTGAAATCAACAAAATAGAAACCCAGAAAACAGTCCAAAGAATCAATGAAACAAAAAGCTGGTTCTTGGAGAAAATCAACAAGATCGACAAACCCCTATCCAAACTAATTAAACGACAGAGAGAGAACACGCAAATAAATAAGATCAGAAATGAAAAGGGGGACATAACCACAGACACAGAGGAAATTCAGAGAATCATTAGATCTTACTACAAAAGCCTGTATGCCACAAAACTGGAAAATACAAAAGAAATGGACATTTTTTTTAAATAAGTATCATATACCAAAGCTAAACCAAGACCAGGTGAATGATCTAAATAGACCGGTTTCTCGCGAAGAATTAGAAATGGTTATCAAAAATCTCCCTTCAAAAAAAAGCCCAGGACCAGATGGTTTCAATGCAGAATTCTACCAGAACTTCCAAAAAGAACTAATACCTATACTCCTTAATGTATTTCACAATATAGAATCAGAAGAGTCATTGCCAAATTCCTTTTATGAAGCTACAGTTACCCTGATACCAAAACCACAAAAAGACCCAACCAAGAAAGAGAATTACAGACCTATCTCACTCATGAACATCGACGCAAAAATTTTCAATAAAATACTGGCAAACCGAATCCAAGACCACATAAGAAAAATTATCCATTATGATCAAGTAGGCTTCATCCCAGAGATGCAGGGCTGGTTCAACATACGCAAATCTATCAATGTAATCCACCATATAAATAAACTGAAAGAAAAAAACCATATGATCATTTCACTAGATGCGGAAAAAGCATTCGACAAAATTCAACACCCCTTTATGATAAAGGTCTTGGAGAGAATAGGGATACAAGGGTCCTACCTAAATATAATAAAAGCTATTTACAGCAAGCCAACAGCTAACATTAAATTAAACGGAGAAAAACTCAAAGCCATCCCACTAAAATCAGGAACACGACAAGGATGTCCACTCTCGCCATACCTCTTCAATATAGTGCTTGAAATTCTAGCAATAGCAATAAGACAACATAAGGAGATCAAGGGGATTCGTATTGGAAAGGAAGAAGTTAAGCTTTCGTTATTTGCAGATGATATGATAGTGTACATAAGCGACCCCAAAAATTCTACCAAAGAACTCCTACAGCTGATAAACAGCTTTAGTAACGTGGCAGGATACAAGATCAACTCCAAAAAATCAGTTGCCTTCCTATACACCAAGGATAAGGAAACAGAGAGGGAAATCAGAGAAGCATCACCTTTCACGATAGCCACAAACAGCATAAAATACCTTGGGGTAACCCTGACCAAGGAAGTGAAAGATCTACTTGACAAGAACTATAAGTCCTTGAAGAAAGAAATTGAAGAAGACACCAGAAAATGGAAAGACCTCCCTTGCTCTTGGATTGGGAGGACCAACATAGTAAAAATGGCAATTCTACCAAAAGCAATCTATAGATTCAATGCAATCCCCATCAAAATCCCATCAAAATTCTTCACAGATCTGGAGAAGACAATAATCAACTTTATATGGAAAAACAAAAAACCCAGGATAGCCAAAACAATCTTATACAATAAAGGTTTGTCTAGAGGCATTACCATCCCTGACTTCAAACTCTATTACAGAGATACAGTATTGAAAACAGCTTGGTATTGGCATAAAAACAGAGAAGTCGACCAATGGAATCGAATAGAAGACCCTGACATTAACCCACAAACCTATGAACACCTGATCTTCGATAAAGGAGCTAAAAGTATACAATGGAAAAAAGAGAGCATCTTCAACAAATGGTGCTGGCAAAACTGGATGTCAATCTGTAGAAGAATGAAAATAGATCCATATCTATCACCATGCACAAAACTCAAATCCAAATGGATTAAAGACCTCAATATCAGTCCGAACACACTGAACCTGATAGAAGAGAAAGTGGGAAGTACTCTACAGCACATGGGCACAGGAGACCACTTCCTATGTATAACCCCAGCAGCACAGACACTAAGGGCATCATTGAATAAATGGGACTTCCTGAGGCTGAGAAGCTTCTGTAAAGCAAAGGACACTGTCACTAAGACAAAAAGACAACCCACTGACTGGGAGAAGATCTTCACCAACCCTGCAACTGACAAAGGTTTGATCTCCAAAATATATAAAGAACTCAAGAAACTAGACCGTAAAAGGCTAATCAACCCAATTATAAAATGGGGCACTGAGCTGAACAGAGAATTCTCAACAGAAGAACTTCAAATGGCCAAAAGACACTTAAGGTCATGCTCAACTTCCTTAGCGATCAGGGAAATGCAAATCAAGACAACTTTAAGATACCACCTTACACCTGTCAGAATGGCTAAAATAAAAAACACCAATGATAGCCTTTGCTGGAGAGGTTGTGGAGAAAGGGGTACACTCACCCATTGCTGGTGGGAATGCAAACTTGTGCAACCACTCTGGAAAGCAGTGTTTCGGTTTCTCAGGAAATTCGGGATCAACCTACCCCTGGATCCAGCAATACCACTCTTGGGAATATACCCAAGAGAGGCCCTATCATACAACAAAAGTATATTCTCAACTATGTTCATGGCAGCATTGTTTGTAATAGCCAGAACCTGGAAACAACCTAGATGCCCTTCAATGGAAGAATGGATGAAGAAAGTATGGAATATATACATATTAGAGTATTACTCAGCAGTAAAAAACAAGGACTTCTTGAATTTTGCATACAAATGGATGGAAATAGAAAACACTATCCTGAGTGAGGTAAGCCAGACCCAAAAAGAGGAACATGGGATGTACTCACTCATATTTGGGTTCTAGCCATAATATAGGACATTGAGCCTATTATTCGTGATCCTAGAGAAGCTAAATAAGAAGGTGAACCCAAAGAAAAACATATAGGCATCCTCCTGAATATAACCTTCATCAGGCGATGAAAGGAGACAGAGACAGAGACCCACACGGGAGCACCGGACAGAAATCTCAAGGTCCAAATCAGGAGCAGAAGGAGACGGAGCACGAGCAAGGAACTCAGGACCACGAGGGGTGCACCCACACACTAAGACAATGGGGATGTTCTATTGGGATCTCACCAAGGCCAGCTGGCCTAGGTCTGAAAAAGCATGGGATAAATCCGGACTAGCTGAACATAGCGGACAATGAGGAATACTGAGAATTCAAGAACAATTGCAGTGGGTTTTTGATCCTACTGCACGTACTGGCTTTGTGGGAGCCTAGGCAGTTTGAATGCTCACCTTACGAGACCTGGATAGAGGTGGGCAGTCCTTGGGCTTCCCACAGGTCAGGGAACCCTGATTGCTCTTCGAGCAGATGAGGGGGGGGGACTTGATCGGGGGAGGGGGAGGGAAATGGGAAGCGGTGGTGGGGACGAGGCAGAAATCCTTAATAAATAAATAAATTTAAAAAATAAAAAAAAAAAGATTGTAAACCCCATTGATGCATTGGATATTGAAGTTGCTAGTAAAGAATCATTATAAAGACAAAAAAAAATAACCAAACAGAAATTGTATTGATTAAAACACTGCTTGGCACATTTGCTCTAGCCTCTTATTGGCTCACTCTCACATCTTGATTTAACCCATTTCTATTAATCTGTATATCGCCACCTAGTAGTGGCTTACCAGGAAAGATTCAGCATGTCTGACTCCGGCGATAGGTCCATGGTGGCTCCCTGACTTTGCCTTCTTCCTCCCAGCATTCCGTTTAATTTTCCCCATCTACCTAAGTTCTGCCTTATCAAGGGCCCAAAGCAGTTTCTTTATTAACCAATGAAAGCAACACAAAGACAGAAGGACCTCCAATACCAGCTATTAGAATGTGTCTGATTTTAAAGTGGGTCTTTTATTTTAAAAGATAAAAACCTCCAGATATGCTATTGTGTATCTACTGCACTGTCTACTATTCCAGTGGGTCCTTGAATTGATGTTTCTCTGAAGCTTATCTCACAGTCTCAGTAGATTTCTTTTTACACTTCCAGATCCTTCTCCAAACAACAAAAAGCATAACCATGTGATCTGAAAGCTAAATGACAATATGGCTTACCATATGTAAGTCAAGGAAACCTACAGAAGTGACTTTGTATTTATTTGTGCCCTTTACATGGAGATTCCTGACTACAAAGTTTTGGAGATCAAACTTCATTTTGGGTATCAAATTTGATCCTTCCTTCCACATTGGTTTTAGCACCAGTTTATTCTGTTCCTTGATTCTCACAATTCAGGGGGAATAATTGTATCACACTAAGGGGTACAAAAGTTTGGGAGTAAAATTGTTTTTTCCACACTAGCATACAAAGTTCTCCAACATGGCAATCTTTCAGAAATCACTCAGCAAAAAAAGTAAGAAATTATTTTCAAAAGAAATCCAGAATCACAGAGAAGGCATTGCATGTTTGTAATAAAAGCGTTTCCCCAAAATATAACATCTCAGAAAAAAACCTGACTAATCCAGAAAGACTTCTTTCTTTATATAAGCACAATAGGGTTAAAAGTGTGCAGACTTCCCTCCTATTGCAGAAAACATAAATGCTCTACCTCAGGGGTTTCCTTAGGAATATAATGAGAACTGGTAAGTTAAGCAAAGGCAGCTGATTCTAGCATGATTGGAAGATTCTCCGTATCATATGTTTATCATATATTACGTGTGTGTGTGTGTGTGTGTGTATGTGTGTGTGTGTCTCATGGTAGAAATTAATCCATTTCACACATACCGAATGGAACAGGGAGAAACATAGGGAAGAGGAGGGATGGAGGTGACACCAGCACTCAGAATCTTGACATATTTTACTATACTATATTAGTTAAGTTTTTAATGGCTCTTTTGCAGTTAAATATAATTTATGAGTCTTCAGCTAATGATTTGAATAAAGTTAATAGATGGCAGGGCAGTCACTCCCCGTTGAAGGTGAAGTCCTTTCTGGGTTAGAAGTTCTGACATTTTGCCTTCTTCTCCAGCCAGACAAAGGAGGACTGGAGAGAATGTGGAGTTCACTGCAGGAGATTGAAGCTGGGGACTGGATACAAAGCAGAACAGTATGCACTTGGGAAATAAGGAGTAAGGCTCTATTATATACCACATAGCAAACCAAATGTTAACAATAATTGTACAAGCCTTTGTTAATTTCACAAACTTTTTAATAAAGGTACATAGATAATAAGTCTGAATTTTAGAGAGTTTGTGCAAACAGATTTGTTATATAATCAAGTTCCTATTCTTTATAATGAACTCTAAACTATACTGTGAAACATGCCAGAGTTATCTTAAACATACACACAACACAATTATAATTATCTGATATATTCTATAGATCCCTAAGTCCATATGTTGACTCCTTTATATGACCTACATAAAAACTCTTTAGTGATAATGTAAATGAAAGCTGATACTGATGTACCATGACTTTTTTGTAAGTTGACGTATACCCTTAAATAACAAAATTATGGCTCAGTAAATATATTAGCAACATGCTTATTTACTATCAAGTGTTATAGACTAACGTTACTGTATCTGCTAAACTCATGATTGGAAGCTCAGTTGTCTTGTTCACACCAGCATCACCACAAACACATGGGTAAAGTACACACAACATTAGGACAGCTGTAATGTCTCTGGGCAGGAAGAATTTTTTAGCTCTGTTATAATACTTTAAGACCATGATCATATACACAGTCCATTATTACTACATAGCAATAGTCATTATATTATTATATAAAAACTTATATAATAAGTTACTCTTATATAATGTATGTCTCTACATGTATGTATATATCATATAAGTGTATTCATCATCAAAACAGGTAAGTTCTCTCAAAGATCTTTACTAATGACCAGTTTATTTAAACTCCAGCCACTTTGGATGGATTATTTATGTGTTTGGATATAAAGTTTCTGTTGAGCAATTAACTTATAGTGCAATTTTAAGCCATCTGAATAAAACCAAGTCAACTCATGAATAATTCACTATAGTCATTTCTTCCATGTTAGTGCATTTGTGGAATATGTCAGCACACTGAAGCAGAGATGCAGGAGGGAGGGAGCTCATCCTACACAGTGATACTGAACTTGAGAAAGCGCAGTACCTCCTGGATGATTGTTTTGTGGCTGTGTGAATTAGGTACCTACTACACAACGAGGTTGTTGCGTCAACATACCGTGAACACCAGACAGAACTCTCAACATACCTTTTATCATAAGCTACTTTGAACCTCTGCATCCAGACATGCTTAGTCACTTATTCTACAAGTACTCCTGAGAACTACTATAATCCCGACTAATGGTTTACTATGGTAGGATGGGCATAGGCAGCTGCACCAAAAGCATTCTTCTCTTTCAACAGTACTAAAACATCCTAGAAAGTAGCTGCTCACTCAGGAATTACACTTGCCAATATTGTGTATGCCTATATCCTCTGAGCTAGGCAACAAGCATCTTGGAGATTCTGCTCTGCCCTCTTGCTAAAGGATGATCCCAGTGGGGCTTGTTGTCTGTATATATCCCCTTCTACAAGTATGGGGAGAGCCCTAAAATCCTCACCTGAGTACTTAACTATTTCTTCCCACCTATTGTATGCAACTCTGTCTTGATTGCCCTAGACTTCAGAGAGGACCTAGAGTATTTAAGCCAGGAATACTTGTAGAGAGGGCTTCATTTCTATGTCTACAGGACATCCCTCACCCATTCTGCACAAAGACTTTCCAGTTTGGTCTTTTGGAGAAGGAGTATCCACACCCCTGCCAGTAACCTCTCACCTATGCTCTGTAAATAAGCCCAATAAAGCCATGGTTCCCCAGAAGGAACTTTGGTGAAATCACACATCAGTTTGTCCAGTTAGTTGTTGGGACCCTGGGAAGAGGGATGGACATTGTCTATGCCACCCCCTGGAGAGGAATTTTAGAAACACCAACTCACCTTGTAACTTAGATGTGGCCTATGTGGTTCTTATCATCAGAAGACATTTGAAATTAAATGTGTGTGCTACTCTGGGGTCAGGGTGATGTCAGTCGGTGCCTTCTGTCTTTTTTTCCTTTCTGTTGGCAGTAAGGGGCTCTGGAGTCTGAAATAGAAGAGCCAAAGAGCCTTAAATGCCTGGCCTGAACAACCACATAGAAAAAAGTAACTCGCCAACCTGGAGAACACGAGGAGGCTTCAGTCTGCGAAGAAGAGAAAGACAGAAGGAAAAGTCACGTAGAGCATTCCTAGAGGAAAGGGCACATAAACAAGGAGCGGAGAAGCCACCACGACTGTGGCCTTCAGCAGCTTGCTACCCAAACTACGAAACCTAGGGGTAATTATCAAAGCCACCAGAAAATAACAAATTCTTATTAAAAAATAGAGTAAAACTCACCTGTCTAAACATGAAAGTATTAGTGCATAATTGTTTATTACATTGATTACTGAGCTGTGTATATAACTTTATGTCTTATAATTCAGCACGATTTCATGGAATTGACATGTTAGAAGCAAAATATTTAATAGCAGGTGTGTATCCCCAGGGATACAAAATATCATAATTTTTATATCTTCAACATATCACAAATACATATGTGTGCATATATACATATGAATGTATATATACATATATGTGTATGTCTATAATATATAGGTATAGTGTATATACAGGAATATATATGAAACATACACACATTTATATATACACATATATGTAAAGCAAAATAAACTTTGGGTGTGTTTATCTCCCTTAACTTAGGATCCTGTGATGGTCCTGTTACTGAAGGCTTATGTTTGCAGTTTTACACATGGAAATATTTTCTAGGTTCTGCAGCATACATCTGATTCCACAACATCAAAAACCAAATGAATTAGTGTCTAGAAACATTTGAAACGGCACTAAATGAAAGAGTATAATACTCCCTTAATGATTCAGAAACATTAATAAAGTGCTGAATTTCAAATGATCTGGTAATTAAGCAATAGTAGGTTTTAGGGAAGGCATCCCCAAGCTCATCCAATGAACTCAAAAACCCTTCCGGTGATTATTCCATTAGTACAGGCAATACATCCTGAGAGGCCAGATTTTGTTTTCCATAACAGATTGGAAAATGAAGAATTGAGTTAGAAAAATGAAGTGCTACATTCAGAGTTTGTAGCGGAATCCCAAGGACCTCTTGAGACAAGTTTCCCACTATTAATCATCTGATGATTCCCTTAAAGTTGAAATGTACTCCAAGAGAGCCCTTAGTCTCGGAATTTAAATCCCTTCGGTGTGCCAGGGCCCAGTGTTTGCTGATTAACTTGATAGGGAGTCCTTTGGGACCAGCTACAGTCTATAACTTTGCTTTTTATTTTAAAAGGGCCAGCATCTTTACTCACCCCCAAACTGTAAACCGCTTCTGATGAGGCACAATCTTTGGGAACTCTCTTGATTTTATCTTCCCCCACATTTCAGGTCCATATCTTCATCTGCATACTGAGCACAGGAGAAAGCAGTTTGCACACACGATCTTTTGAGTGTTTGTCATTTGCTATATTTCCCCTTCCTGTTAGAAACTAAGACATCATTTGCAAGACTTTCCTAAACAAAGGAATGGCATTTTGATTCCACAGAAGGGAATCTGCTAGTAAGTTTATCAAAAGCTACCCAGTACCTAAGTAATGATAGCATTTTAGAAAGAGAGCCACAGCAACAATAGGATTGTTGTCTTAAGAGCAAACTGGGGTCAGTGGAGACTGGGTCACTGTGAAGGTTGTGTAGAAGTTTTGATCATCTCCTTGGATGACTCACAGCTGCTAACTAGCATTTCCCTCAAGTCTCCAAGGAAAGCTAAATGATTACCTTAAAGGTTTGGTGTGCATAGATCCAAGCACAGGAGCTAGATGGTTGTGACGGCTAGAGGCGATGGAGCAATGGATGCTGTCTGAGCTGATCGAAGGTGGAAGTGTGTGATGATACCTTATGTTTCCTGCATAAGAAGGAACACCCTATTACACTGGAGCTGAAACTGGCTACTGTCCTCCTGCTTTGTGACCAGCTGCTTACACTCATGGTTTTTCTTCATCTTTCATATGTTCTCAAGAACAGAACTTTTTTTTTTACTTTGACATATCGTCAGTCAAAGATTGTTTTATATAAATTACCTTTCCTGGTATGTGTTGTGATCCCATGGCTCAGTTTGGACAGTGAGTTTCAGAGAATATTATGACATTCCCATCAAGGACAATTAGAAAAGCCAAATAAATGCATAAAACAAGCAAATGGCATGCATACTTAAAAGCACTAAAAGCTCCCAAAGCAGCTAGAAATAAAGGCACTTAGTGCTCAAGGACTACATCAAATAGACCGAGCAGCTTGTAAACAACGGAAGTTCATCTCTCAGCTTTTCAGGTTCAGAAGCCTAAGCTCAAGGTATCATACAATGGGAGTTCATTTCCTGGTTCACAGGAGTGGAACATTTCCCCTGTGTTCGGAGATGGTGAGTAGTCTCTTCAAAATGACATGAATGCCATTGGTGAGGGATCTGCGACATGGAAAACCGACTTACCACCACCACTTTGATCAGCTCCGGAGGTTACTCCAGGCCATTGAGCAAATATGTCATCAAGAGTTGGTGAAAAACTGCAAGCGTTCAATCATTTGCTACCAAATGGGGTTTGTAAAAGGGTAGGGCAGTGAGTGCTATTCCTTGTGGTAGATTCTTTACTCCAGAGACTTGGGGACAGTGGAAGGCACAACCCAAGAGAAAATAATACATCACAGAAAATAAAAATAGGGACGAGCATCGAGTCGTTTTAGAAATAGCTAAACATGTTCCCTTGCTCACTCCCCTCATAACTGTGGGTTGAAAACACTCAGAAAATCAGAGTTCCATTCTTGCAAAGAACTCATGCTATTGGAATGATCTGTAAAATTTTGATGCAGTCACATAACAGGCAGAGAGTTTGGTACTTTGTAGTTCTTTCCTTCCTTATGCAGTATACAATAGAGTTCAGTGGGACTCACGCAGTTCTTCAACCCCTTAGGACCATGGACTGAGCAACTGGATTCAGATCTCACATCTATCCCCCACTCCTTCCAGACTTGCTTCCACTGACATGCACCGCCTTTTACTCATTCAGTAAATATGTTAAATCCACACCAAAAAGAAAGGATTTTGGAATGGAAGAACAACAGAGAGAAGTGTATTGCATTTGTGTGACTGATGGCATCCGACTCTCCTGTACCACTGCATATGGGTCTCCTGGACCCTTGAGAGCATATGCTTTGTTTATACAGAATGTTATTTTAGGGCAGGGGAGGCGGGGATGGGAAATAGAGCAGAGATTTGAGGTCTTTATGGAACTGAAGTTTCAAAATTAGGTTAAGACTCTGATGGGGTCAAGAACTGTCTATCAACATATGACTATGTATTCCTTTAACCATTTATCAAATTTTGAAACTACATAGAAAAGGAAACTAAACAGTTAAGCAGAAAGTTTCTGAGGAACAAAACAGAAATTTCAACCAAGAGTCAAGAGTTCAAAACTTTGCAGGCAAAGCAGCCGAGAGAAGCCACCATCCTCATATTGGGAAGCTGCTGTAATGGTACACCCCACGAGCTAAGGAGAATTGAGTGCACAGAGACTCATAGATAAAGTTCCAAGCCTTCACAGATACAATGTACCTAAATAGAGTAAGACAACCTTAGCCATTGTTTCTGCGTAAGAAAATGGTAAATAGTTTTGAAAGAGATAAAACATTTGTAGGTTTTGGTAATAAACAAAATACAACCACATCCGATCACAATTATTGTACATATGAAAAAATGATACTATATAATGTAAAACAAGAGAAAAATTAGACATCACATGTAGGACTCCACATGGTTCCTATAATAAAGATAACAAAGATTTTCAACTAACATGTATTAATACATTAAAGAAAACAAATGTAGTGATAAGAATTTCTTCCTAGAAATAGAATTTATAAAAGGTATCAAATGAAAATTCTTAGACTAAAAAGCCTGGCACCTGAAATTAAGAATGCAGCACATGAATTAACAGTCAGTAATGGCGAGGATTGGTAAGTAGAAGATAGGTAACTAGAAAACATCTAGAGGAGAGCCCTAAGGAAAAGAATTATAAAATATGGAAAAGTCTAATATATATATATATGTGTGTGTGTGTGTAGCCTAGAATAAATTTAACTAAGTTATCAAAAAGAAAGAACATGAGGAAATAATGTCCAGGAATTTTCAAAATGGATGAAATAACTACTTCCATGGAGCATAAAAAAGTAAATATACTACCTTAAAATTTTGAACACTAACCCCAGGGATCCTGCTATCTTAATCTTCCCAGCACTGGAATTATTTCTATATGGATTCTAAAGATCAAACTCAGGTCCTTATGTCGCTGTGACAAGTACTTGATCTGCTAAGCTATCTCCCCAGCTGCTACCTTTGAATTTAAAAGAAGCAAAATATGGCATATTTTGCATATTTTTATTTAACATAATTTCTTTATTTATTCTTTGGAAATTTCACATCATGCACCCTAATTCTACTTGGGTCCCAGTCCCACCCTTACAGGTAAGTTTTACAAAAACAGTACGTTTCCTCCTATGGTCCTCATACATTTCTTTTTCATGCTACATTTATTATTAGTTATTGAGTGGATTTTATTTTAGTATAATGATTAGATTTTACTGCTTACTTTGCTTTCTAAAAAGTTACTAGTTATAAACACAGAAAGCATAAAATTTATCATGTTTTTCTTTTTTTATGTTACTGTCCACACACAGCACCTTCATTAATCAGCTTTAGTTACAAAAATGCCAAATTGTTGACACTTTCATTTTCTTTTCTATTTTTTTTATTGAGCTATATATTTTTTTCTACTCCCTTGCCTTCCTCTTCCCTCCTTCTACCCTCTCCATGGTCCCTGTGATCCCAATTTACTCAGGAGATCTTGTCTTTTTCTATTTCCCATGTATATTAGATCCATGTACGTCTCTCTTAGGTTCCTCGTTGTTGTCTAGGTTCTCTGGGATTGTAAATTGTAGGTTGGTTTTTCTTTGTTTTATATCTAAAAGCCACTTAAGAGTGAGTACATATATGATATTTGTCTTTGTGGTTACCTCACTCAACATGCTGTTTTCTAGATCCATCCATTTGCCCACAAATTTCAAGATGTCATTTTTTTCTGTTGTGTAGTACTCCATTGTGTAAATGTACTACATATTCTTTATCCATTCTTCAGTCGAGAGGCATTTAGGTTGTTTCCAGATTCTGGCTATGACAAACAATGCTGCTGTGAACATAGTTGAATGCATGTCCTTGTGGTATAATTGAGCATCCTTTGGATATATACCCAAAAGTGATATTGCTGGGTCTTGAGGTAGGTTGTTTCCTAATTTTCTGAAAAATCACCATCCTGACATCCAAAGCAGGTGTACCAGTTTGCACTGCCCTGGGACCTGATCAACATTTTGCTATGAAATATTCTACTATCAATAGGCATGCTGAGAAAAATGACCTCCAACCAGAGACTCAAATTTAAGCCTTTAAAAGCTTTTTGATACCCAACTCCCACTTCTATGTGTGATTATTTTTTCCTGTTCCTATAAGTGTTATCATATTCACTGTGCATTCATAAACATGATTGATTGGCTGTGTACAATCATCATTGCTAATATCATTCACAACTTCTCCATCATACAATCTTTCCATCCCCCTCCCAAGAAGATCCTTGAGCTTTGATGAGAGGGATGAGACACAGACTTCCCATTTAAGGCTGAGTACTTCAGTTTCTTCTTTACTGCATGTTGATCATAACGTGGTAATCTGTGTTAATCTACTGTAAAAAGAAGTATGTCCAATGAGAATTGAAAGATGCATTAATCTATGTGTATGGCATCAAGTCATTAGAAGTTATTTTAATACTGTGTCCATTTTGCAGAATAAGAGTAGAAGATTCCCCCCTGGAGCCTATGACCTATCTAGCCAAAGGTTCTTGGCCCTGATAATGGTACCAAACATGGTTTCTCTTTCATAGATAAGGTTTTAAATCATCAAATAAATGTTGACTGAAGTTTCTGTCCTTCCCAGTTCCCACAGTCCTTAAGTCACAAAGAAATTACACAGAGGTCTACATTAATTATAAACTGATTGTCTTAGTATCTTAGGCTTCTTATTAACTCTTATAACTTATATTAGCCCATAATTGTTGTCTATGTTAGACACATGGCTTGGTACCTTTTTCAAAGAGGAAGTCACATCTTGTTTGTAGTCACATCTGGCTTCTGCTGTGTCTGGGCAAAGACTGCAAACTGAAGCTTCCTTCTTCCCAGAATTCTTGTTGCCCCGCCTCTACTTTCTGCCTGGTCACCCCACCTACACTTCCTGCCTGGCTACTGGCCAATCAGAGTTTATTTAAAATACAAGTGACAGGGTACAGATCATTGTCCTACAGCAAATAAATCCTTAAATTAAACCCTTTTTAAATAGTTGAGGGTTACAAAAAGAAATCTTTTTTCACATTGTGTTTTTTTTTTTTACTCTGTTATGTCTCAAAATGTTTACTCTGTAGTTGAGAGATAGAAAAATCTAACAGGATCTGATGTTTTTGGCTTTTTTTTCTAAATATATTAATGATTATTTTATTACAGAGATGTACACAGAGGAGAAACTATCCTATTAATCATACTATCTCCAGATACTCCTGTGGACAGTGTTAAAACTTGACATAATACATGCTCATAATTACAAACATGTGAACTAGGGGTGAGGAGATAAGTCAGTTAGTAAAGCACTTGTCAAGAAAGCATTAGACCCGAGTTAGAGTTTTAAGACCCACATTAAAATACCAATTTTGAAGAGGCAGAGACAAGTGTGCCCCTGAACCTTACTGTACACTCCATGTAATCACTTCAAAAGTTCCAAGCCAGTGACAGATTCTGTCTCAAAAAAATTGCCTGAGATTGACTTCCAGTCTCAACATAGACTCTCCCAAACACACACACACACACACACACACACACACACACACACACACACAGAGAGAGAGAGAGAGAGAGAGAGAGAGAGAGAGAGAGAATTCAAAGGGACAGAGAAAGAGGTGGAGAGAGACATAGAGACAGAAAGATACAGAAAAGGAAAGATAGACAGAGACAGAGGGACAGGGAAGGAGGAGAATAACTCAAGAAAAGGGAGGAGTTGCACGCATTAGTTCACATGTTTACTAATGCATAACCGGGGATCATGAATAGACCAGATGTGGAGAAGATCAGTACACTCAGGAGGGAAGTGCACATTGCCAATAAGCCCTGACTATGACCTAGGTAGATCACCCTCCCTAAATAGTCTGGAACTGTTCCTTTCCCACTCAGAAAACTTGCTCTTAAACCTGTTCTGGAACCAAAGAGTTCTAGGGTCACATACTCGAGGTTGGCATCTTCCATGTTTCACTACAAAAAAATAGTGGCCATTTCTCAGAAAATGAAGGATAGGGAAAGACGTTGGGTTACTCTCAGCATGATTCCTCATAGAAGCTCTTGGACAAAAGAACCGAATCTGTCTGTCTTGGTTGTACTCACAGTGCTAACTGACTGCCCTAGCTATCTAGAAGGAACCACTGATACCCTAAAGAGGTTTTTCACGTGAATCCATGTGCTCCTTCTTCATCACAATAATAAGACTCCAGGGGCTCTCGCTCCCAACAAGTGAAGAATAGAGTCCCACGGGAGAGTGGCAGAAAATAGCCTCTGGCAAAAGGAGCTCGGAGCACTTTCCAGCTCACAGAGTGATGGTTTTGTCTAAAACAGATTCCGCTGGGAAGCCATAAAAGTACAAGTAGTGGGGGAACTGTCTGCACTTTGAAATGACAGACTTCCTCCCCTTGTAATTAGCATTTAAAAGACTTTCATAACCATTCTATTCAAATGTACCCCCTTTGTAGCCATAGTAACTCTTTTATATTTAGATTTGATTGCAGTTACAAGTCTACTTGAGCCATTCATTTCATCTGCCTCCTCCAGTGCCTGCTTTCTTTCCCCTTTGTTCTTTCTAATAGACTCATTTTCTTCTAATATATCCATTCTCCCTGAAGAATAGGATAAAAACAAAATAAGCCATCATGATAAGTTCCCAAACTATAAAAACATCCCCTGAACTAACAGGAAAAGTTAGAAGATGCTGTTGTCTGCAGACATAGAGCGGAAGTTGTTTCATCCTGTTCAAACTCGGTGTCTTTCTCTTCCTGTTTGCCTCTGTAATAATACCCACTTTGCTGATTCAAGTCTTGGGATGTTAAAATTCAAGATTCAGGCCGGCAAGACTGTTTCCTCCAAAAAGGACCAGGATCCATATCAGTGTCTGTTCTATTTCTTTTTTATGTATAGAAAAAACATGTCAAATGAGATAAGAGCATAATATAAAATTTGCATTCCTCTCTCTGTTTTTCTTTTAGTATCTACTTCTACATCTGATTTTGTGTTTATGACACTTTTTAAAAATCCTCTTATTTAGATATTCAAAGTAGAAGGTTCTTCAGAGTTTATCTAGCTGGAGTCTTTACCTTGCAAGCGAGAAAACCGAGACCACAAGGAAATGAGAAATCAGTCCACAACACACCCCCAGCTAATGGGCAGCTGCCTACCCAGCAATCCCTGGAGTCTGTTTATCCCATGGCTCACTGAGTCTTCACAGCAGAGGATGGAATAAAAGACAGGTTAATAAGAGAAAGGCATAACAGATTCAAAGATTTTTAAAAAACGTTTTTAAAGGTTTATTCATTTTATTTGTATGAATGTTTTGTTTCCACTGTATGTGTGTGCGCATGCGCACACCTGGGAGCAGCAGAGTTCCCAACCCCCCGAAAAAAGGCATTGAATCCCTTGGAACTGGAGTGACAGACAGTTGTGAACTGCTGGGAATCAAACCCAGATCCTCTGCAAGAGCACCACATGCTCACAACCACTGAGTCACCTCTCAGCCCCAAATGGACTCTAAGTTTAATGTTTAATGGCTTCCAAGGGAGCCATCAGCAATGAAGACCAAAAGACATAGATAAAACGTCATAGAATTCTAGTGGTTATGTCAGATAAAGAATGGGCATTCAACCATGTAGAAATTAGATTGGGCAGAGTGAGATAACCTAAGATAGTGCTCTATCTCAGGAGGTCATGACCAGAGCCCTGACTTGAAGTAGCAGAGTGTCTCCAATAAATAAGGTCCTGTCACTCGAGCCAGCCAGGAAGTGGACAGTGGCAGGACCGGAAGGTTTGTAATCAGTATGCTGTGATGGAAATCAAGAATTTCGGCTCACCTTTAAGATAAAGACATGAACTTTAGGTTTAAATAGGGGAGCAACTGTGACAGAGAAGAGAGCAGTGCTGGCCAATCCGTGGTCTGACTGGCCAGTATCTCAGTCCCGCTCCTACCTGGTGAATTCCTACTGCTTGATGGTTTCCTGAGACAACTGCTTCTCTTTGGGAGGGGAAATGGGGTATCTAATCGTGAGGTAACATATCTGTGGAGCTCCACTGTCCCAGGAGTCCAAGGTATCTGTGGTCTTAAGACAGGAACTAGAGACTTGCTTTTTGGGTGACAGCCGAAAATGGGGTGGGGGAGGTGTCTTTACAGGATGTTGCAAAACAAACAATTAAAATTTTATTTTTAAAAATGAAATATAGTAGAATAATTGAAAAAAGAGTGCAGTGTCTCAGCCGTTCTTTGTGATTTCTGCTTTGGAGGGGCATGGAAGAGGTTAGGGATCTCTAGTGTTCAGATAAGATGACTCACTTTTCCACCTATGCTCAGAGTAGAACAGTACTTGCCAAGAGTAAAAGCAGTAGATACACAATAAAGGCAGAGATAGCAGCCTTTGTCCTGCCTTTAGTTACCTTGTGGGTCCCAGAAGAGGATCAGTGCTTTTTAGGAAACAGTTTCTAGGTAGTTGCTGTAAACCACATCTGTCCAGACTCTTCTTTGCTTCTTTGTAGCTTTGCTTCCTAACTGATGGAGCACAGTTCTGCCTGATGATGGTCTTCAGGGAGAAGGGAGGGGAGCTGTCTAAATTTCCTGGATTGCTCTGAAGAAGGACAAAGAAGGAGGAGAGTATTGAGGATTTTGCTTCTGAGGTCCTTCCAAACCCCTTTAGTCAACAGCACCCAACATGCTGTGCTATCCTGAAATGTCATGTTCTGAACCGCACACCTGTATTATTATCATCTTAAATTTCAGAAAAGGTTTTCATTTTACATTTTATATGTAATTAAGTTTCTAAAAATTGATTAATATTCTTTAGGCTGAATTGTCCTAATGTGTGAGTGATACATGTTATATTCATTAACCTGGTTTAAAATTCAAGGTCAAATGAAAGTGAGGCAATAATCTTTTGCTTCACATTTTTGGCAGGAAAATTGTTTAAAGACATCTCATTGACCTTCAAATTTTTCTTGGGCAAAAATCTGCAGACTTAGTCATATATCTTCATTCTTAGAAAGCCTCCCAAAATGTAGACTTTTGTTGTTGTTTGTTTATTTTGAAATTTTTACTTTATGTTTATGAGTGTTTTCTTGTATGTACATATATGCACCACATGTGTATACGGTGCCCACAGAGGATTAGAGTGTCTCAGCTCTCCTGAAATTAGAGTTACGGTTCTGAGCTGCCATGTTGGTGCTAGAAACCAAGCCCACGTCTCTGCAAGAGCAACAAGTGCTAATAACCACTGAGTCATCTCTCCAGCCCCTGGAATGCAGTTTTTAAATAAAGTTGTCCTTTTGGTGTCACTGTTGGGGGGACTTGTCACTCGATGAATAAGCATTGCTGATTCGAGGCTTATATCAAGGTAGAAAGGATAAGAATGCCTCCAACTATGGTGCGCCCTTGTCTGGCTTTATTAACAAACTAGTGTAAAATGCGAGTGTCCTTGCCACATGTACAAGTTAAAAAAAAGAACAAGTCAATATGATGAGTGACAGAATCAATGTATGTCAATAATTTCTATGATAAACAGTGGGACTTCCATGTAAGGCTGTTTCCATCACTGACATCATTCCATCACATACCACGTTATGTTGACAGGTGTCAAGAACCGTCTGTTGCCAAAAGAATAATACATTAGTGCCATGCCTTCGGTCAATATGCCAAATTAATATGTCAGCTTTAACCACAAAAACATTTCTTCAAAAGTTAAAGAATGCACTGACTCTCTGATAAAATGTCATTTATTTAAAAGAAATCTCCAAATATCTGAAAGTTAATTTACATAATACATTGATAGAATGTTAATAGAAAAAAGACAAAAACTACAGTCATTTTAGAAGATATAGAAATCATATTTGATAAAAATCAAGCATGTCTTCTTCATGCTAAAAATACTCAGTAATCTAGGAATGGGAGAGAGCTTAGCCAACGTGACAAAGGCCATCTCTGTAAACCTGTAAGCACAATTGTACCTAATAATGAACAACTGGGTGTTCACCTAAAACCATGAACAAGGCACCTCTCACTACTTCTGTTCAGCATTGCAGTAGAGGTTCTAACCATACCAATAAGGAAATGAAATTAAATTCCTCTGAAAAGAAACAAAGAATTAAAATACCTATTACAAATGATGGTCTTAAGTATAAGAAATCCTAGAAGATCCTCTAAAAATGTGTTAGAATGAATAAATGGTTTCAATAAGTGAAGTACATAAGATAATACATATATTATAACATGCATTTTATTGTATATAGTATACTGTATATATAAAACCATATATATGTATATAATAAATGTATCTATACATAGTAAAAATGGACAGTCCAAAACTGAAATTAAGAAAACAATTTCATTTGCAATTGCATTGAGCAGAATAAACTACTTGGAATTAAATGCCATTAAAGAAACACAAAACATTCTCAGGAGGTCCCATTTATTCAATGAGGTCCTTAATGTCTGTGCTGCTGGGGTTATACGTAAGAAGTGGTCTCCTATGCCCATGTGTTGTAGAGTACTTCCCACTTTCTCTTCTATCAGGTTCAGTGTGTTCGGACTGATATTGAGGTCTTTAATCCATTTGGACTTGAGTTTTGTGCATGGTGATAGATATGGATCTATTTTCATTCTTCTACAGGTTGACATCCAGTTTTGCCAGCACAAATTTGTTGAAGATGCTCTTTTTTCCGTTGTATACTTTTAGCTCCTTTATCGAAAATCAGGTGTTCATAGGTTTGTGGGTTAATGTCAGGGTCTTCTATTCGATTCCATTGGTCGACTTCTCTGTTTTTATGCCAATACCAAGCTGTTTTCAATACTGTAGCTCTGTAATAGAGTTTGAAGTCAGGGATGGTAATGCCTCCAGACGCTCCTTTGTTGTATAAGATTGTTTTGGCTATAAAAAAAAAAGAAACACAAAACACATACTCTGAAAACTCATAAGACATTGTTAGAAGAAATTAGAGAAGGCCTAAGTAAGTGGAAAGAATTCTAAGGGATGAATTGAAAGATTTGTATTGTTAACATAGCAATTCTCCATGAATTAATCCATCAATTCAATATAATCCCTATGAAACTTCCGACTGGCTTCTTGGCAGATGTCAACAAACTGGAAATGTAAAAGAGCCAAGACGGAGGAGACAGGATGAATAGAGAAAGCTATGAGAGGAGCCACAACCTCCTATTTCTCTTCAGGTCCTCTAGACCACAGTTTACTCTGAACATTATTTCTTCTTTACTAAACCTAATTTCTTCAACAAAACGACTGAAAACTGCTCATTTTTCAAGGATGATATGAGATTATATCTCAATATAGATATTTTAATGTTCAATTCTTGGGGAAAATTTCAAATAGACAACTATCTTACTTTATGATTTATAATGCCATACTTCCTGGCTACTTTTCAGCTCCAACACTATAAATACTCAATAGAAGGTAACATGCAGCATTTCTCTAAATTTTAGAATTCCATTTCCCATATCTTTAGAAATGTTTTCTCACTGTCTCATTTATTTGATGAATAAATGCAAACTTTATGTAAAGTAGATGTAAAGTTACCAAGAACACATCCATTTTGTTAATTTATTGTACAACCCAGAAGAGTCTGAATGTGCTGATTTGGATGGTGCCAAATAAAAATAGGCAGGATTTTTTTAAAAACTATAGTTAAAACCCCAGATTACTCCATAACATGAGTATCTATATGAAGATCAAAAGGGTTTATGTCAATATATTTGACTGAAGCAATTTTTCTCAAACATCGCCTACAAAGACTTGAAGAATTTCAGAGACGCAGTGATGTTAGCTTCCCAAGATGAAAGAGAAAACAAACCTGTAACTCCCTTCAAGATATTGAATTTTTCATTTAAAGGAATTTATTTCACATACTTACCCAGCACAGTTGAAACCTCATCAATAATTCTTGGAATGTTACCATCTTGATTCATTCCTCCCCAAGTAGCACTCTCATTTCAAAAAATACTTTCCTAGCGAAGTTTACAAGCAGAGTTACGTGCCCATGTCGGCATTGCTCACCTGCTAAGGGTTACAGATGTCTGCTCCTTGTCAAGTGGGTGCTGGATATCCTCAGCCTGGACCTCATCTTGTACAAGTGTTCTGTCCATGGACACAGCTCCCCAGCCTTTTCTCACTCATTCTTACTGTTAGTAATGTGTTTTCTTTACCAGGAGCCTCTAAGTTCCCTTAGCTAAGTTATTAGATTTGGAAGAACATATTTCTTATAAAATATTAGTTCAATATTTATCTTTTAATTATTTAATTCTGTGTGACTTTTTCATTATTCTCACAGATCTGAATTATCCCTGTTTATTACACATACAGACACTGAAAAGCACCTCCAAACTTTGTGACCCCTCCCTTCTGATGTCAGTATGCAATAGTGTGTTGTAAATTCTTATATTCTGAAACAGGAGCATGTGCCCTCATGAAAGAATTAGAATATAGCCATTCGAAATCATTTGACAACTAAGATGCAGACTATTAAAATACAGTAACAATTAAGATCCAATGTGATTTTCCCAAAGGGCAGAGAGTTTTTCAAGAATTCACTACACATCTACCCTGAGTCCTGGATTGTTCATCTGTCCCCGGAACTGAGAGTCTTAGATGATGCATGATAAGTGGATCATTTATCAGGGGTTTTTAAGACGACCTACATCATTTCCCTTGGGCCAGTGAACTTAGGATACTTGTAAAATAACCTTAATGTTTTTTCCTCTGTTGTTTTAATGAATTTTCCAGGTAGTACAGAAGTATTTCGACATTTGAACAAGAAATATGGCCATGAACTGTTGACCCTACGTCTGCATGAGTCTCTCCTTACAGAGGATAAGAGACTTATTATACTATTGTGATATGGTATGAACTTGATGTGTGCACAACTAACACGAACTGGGGAATGTTTAAATAATGATGATGGTTCTTTCTAGGTCCTTTTGTTAAAAAGTTTTCATCAAGATAAAGCTAGCAGTCCATTGGCCTTCCCTATAGATTAACAGTCAGGTAGACTCACTGGTGGTAAGAAAAATAGATCTATGGAAGTGCACTAGCAGTGAAGGTTCATCCTTTCTATCTATTTGTGTGTGAGAAAAACATACGTGCATGAATTCCTAGATAGTTTGTTCCAAGGAGCAAAAAATATGTATCTCAGAGTCGGCAAATGTCTCCTTCCTACACCATTATGTGTCGATCTCAGTAGTTTTATAAAAGAAAATAAAATAAAGTGATGAAAGAATTGTTAAATGCATATGACCCACACATAATGTAGAGACAAAACAGTCAAAAAGAATAAGAAAAAAATCTCCCAATCTCTAATAGCTTGACTGCTTGAAGCCTGACCCAGTGACTTGCAATGACTTATACAATCATCTAGAGCCTAACTCCTAATGACATCCCCAACAGCCAGTCCCTAGAGACAATGGCTGGTATAAATGTTACTACTTAACAAATTAGCAAGAAGTTGGTCTGACCTGTGACTGAAGATGTAGAGTCCACACCTACGACATATGAGAACAAACCAAATAACACTCTCTCTACTATGGAGAAGGCTCACCTCCTCCTCTTGCTGCACAACTGCTGGGGCTGCACCCAAGTGTATCTGACCAGCTTTCTACGTCTCTCTTTTTCTGTTGATGCTTCACTAGGCTTGTCACCATCGTCTATGCCTGGCACAGAAGAGGCAGTACCGTGTGGCCCTCTGAACAAAGTAGCCATTCAGTAATAGGAGCACAAGCACATGTTTTCTTCATCTGTCTCACACAAATGCCGCCAGTGCAAAAGAATGAGAAAATCTTATTGGGAAACTAACTCCATAGCAAACGAATCCAATAAATTTTTCTATCCAAAACTAAAATTGGAGGTTTTTTTTTACAAAATATAATGATATTTTCAACAAATAAAAAGAGAACACAAGAAATAAATAATAGACAATGTTCTTAAGCTCAGTAATATTCTAGCAAAAGTAAGCTGTAATTATGAGGAGTCTACTCTCCTGCTTGGAAAAATAATTGAAGACCAGGACACTGTGACCTCAGTGGCTAAGAGTTGGGAGAGGAGATGTCTTGGGACCTCAGTGGCTAACAGGAGGAAGAGGACACACCCTGGTACCTCAGTTTGCTTCTTACAAATGATCAGTGTTGGAACAATCAGAATGTAAGCAAGCTTATTTTTTTTCCAATCTTGGCCTGAAATTCCACATGCAATGAGTTGAATAATATCCCATCATTTTAAATCTGTGTCCCCTGATACCTCAGGGTATAGTCCTTTTTTATTTAAAAAATTACATTTTTGCAAATAAAATTAAAGGTTATTCTATATTTAGAACATGCTCTAATCCAATGACTGATATCTAAAGGAAGACATGACAATAGAGAGACACACAGAGACGAGCAAGAGGAAGGAGGCAGCGCTGGCGGGACTCAGCTGTAAGGAATGACAAGGATTGATGGAAGCTGCCAAGGACCAGGAAAAGGCAATCAAGCAAATCTTCCCCTGGAGCCAGGATCATGTCAATACTGTGGTTTCAGACTTCTCACCTCCAGAACTGTGAGAGAATACATTTCTATTGGCTTAGGCGCTAGGTTTTTTGGTGATATTCTTTAATGGAAGCCCAAGGAAACCCAAACAAGACATTAAGAAGAAAGCTGAGATGAGATAAAGAAGGGGGAAGGGAGAGAATCAAGCAGATGTATCACCTCCAGAACTGTGAGAGAATACATTTCTATTGGCTTAGGCGCTAGGTTTTTTGGTGATATTCTTTAATGGAAGCCCAAGGAAACCCAAACAAGACATTAAGAAGAAAGCTGAGATGAGATAAAGAAGGGGGAAGGGAGAGAATCAAGCAGATGTATCATAAGACACCGGTACTCTGCTGGTTGCCATGATGAGGTCTGAAGGGAGACTGAACTCAGCTTACCTGGATCAGATCCACACTACACTGAAGGGATGGAAAGACTAAGGTCTAGGCTGAGATGACACTCAAGCTAAGGGTCTACCTGCTGGCTTTGAAGTTTCAGGTATATATCCCAAACGACTTCCCTGTTCTCGTTTCTCATTCCTCCCATACTTTTCATGAACCAAATTCAGGATGGCAGAGAATTTATTAGTATGCAGGATGAATAATAATTAAAGGATACAACATATAGTCCAAAAATTTATATGTGACAATACATAGGAGGGATGGAAAAAGAAAAGTCCAAAGCAAAAAGGGATAAACAATATACAGAAAATAAATTATAAAATCCAAAAGCCAGAAGGCCAGTGAGATGGCTTAGCTGATAAAGGCACCTGCCGCCAAGCTTGATGACCAGGTTTGATCCCCAGGACATAAACAGTAGAAAGGGAAGAGAGAAACAACTACCTGGAGATGTTCTCGGACCTTCTCACATGTACGTTGGTATGGTATGCACACACAAGTACACATGTGCACACACATACACACATACACACACACTAAGTAAATAAAATACAAAAAAGAGGAAGAAGATATCAGGGAAATATTTACCTCAAAGAAAGAAACACTATGGTGTCTTTGTCTAAGTGTAAAAAAGCTGAAAGTACAGTTAGTTAAATGAAAATTAATGAGAAACAATAACAAGATATAGAAGCAGGAGACAGAAGAGCTGAGAAAGGAATCAACTACGGTAAAAACCCATGGAGATAAAATCCATATTGAAAATAGAAAGACGATAAAAGCCAAACAAAAAGTTTTAAAAGATGAAATGGTACAATATACAGCCCTAATCTATTTTGTATCTCTAATTACACAAAAGCACAGAAGATATTGATCACACAAAACAGACTTGTTCAGGCTTACCATTCCGGCTCAAGGTTGAGATGCCGGATCTGACAATAGCTTTCTTGTTGTCCAAGTCCCCAGATGTCATACAAGACATCACATGAAGACACTAGGATGGCAAGGGAGACCTGGTCCAAGAGGTTTTCATAGCACACTCATTTTTATATAACCCATTAGCCCATCTGTCCATCAGTCTCACAAGAGCAGAACCGTAAGACCTCTTAAATGTCTCATCTGGTCTCAGCTTTGCGTGTGTCATTAAAGGGATTAAGTTTCAACATGAGTTTTAGAAAGGACAGATTATATTCAGACAAAGACAGATTTCTTGGAAAAGTCCCACGAGGAAAATGAAATAATGCAATTTAAGAAGAGGCCTATGGAGGAGGGGACAACAGACACAGCAGACAGTGCATTGACAATGTATATATAATGGTAACTGTTACTGAAGGTGACAAAAAGCAAAAAGAGGGGAAAATGTGATTTCAGACAGAAGTGAAGATTCAGCAAATTATTCAGGGTGGGAGGTAGATAGGGGTATGGTATTAGTTATAGATATTTAATGAGACTTGTCATGTGAAAAAAAAAAGATACATATGTTTCTCTATAACAGCAACACTAGCTGACAGAAAGACCACAAGACAGTATCCACAGTTAGCTGTGGTGGGCATGCTATAAGTGATTTCATAAACTTATCATTACTTATACTGGACGCAAAAGGCCTTATCAAGATGAAAGTTTTCAGCTGGGCCTGGTAGTACATGCTTGTAATCCTAGCACCTGAGAGGCTGAGGCAGGAAGATTGGAAGTTCAAGGCCAGCCTGGGCTACAGTGAAATCCTGCCTCAAAAAGGAAAATAAATTAAAACAAAATATAAGAAAAAAAAAATATTTTTAGCCACAGACTCTCCTTGCCAAAACAACTTGAAAATGAAATTTAGATAATTAAATTTAAAAAAAAAGTAGGAATGGGTAAGTCATGCTTCAAAGAGATTAAAAAAAGCATGCAACTTCGCATAGCCCTAGGACTGCAAATGCCTTATAGGATTCCTGTGATCTGTGCTATGAGGAAAGTTTACATTTATGGCTGTGTATGTGTTACCAGCAATCAGTCAACACTTTTGTCTGCAGTTGACAAATCTACACATACAAATGTGATCACATTATGTAAATGACAGAAGAAAGAACACGAGGAAACATTAAAAACAGATAAACAATTTTAAATGAGAAGTTAGACTTAAAACATTTCAAACAAACATAAATGAGATACATAGGAAATTTTAAATTCAGATAGGATTAAGAAAAATAAGAGGCCGTCTCAGTGGTGAAGAACACTTGAGTGCTCTTCCAGAGGTCCTAAGTACAATTTCTAGCAACCACATGGGGGCTCACAACCATCCGTAATGGGTTCTGATTCCTTCTTTCAGTGTGCCTGAAGACAGAGCTCTCATATTCATAAAAAATATACATGAAGAAATAAACCTTTAAAAACAAAAGAGTCTCGCTAGAAGAGCAGCTGCCTGGTAGAATGCTTGCTTAGTCCATGGGAGGCCCTGGGTTCAGTTCCCAGCACTGAAAAAATAAATAAGAGAAGAAAGTAATATGAACTCAGTAGCCAACTACATCGGCAAGATGGTTCCTCAAAGAGAGAAGTAGCTCATGTCTGGCATTCTAACTGCATTCTGTTAACAAATTAATGTCGCTACAAGACACAAGCTTTGTAGCATCTCTTGTAGTTATAACAGAAAACTAATAGTCTCAGGTTGGGGCTAAAAGTTTGATTTGGTGTCACTAATTTAAATAAACCTGTAACTCTTAGTGAGATAGAGGCAGTAACAAAATCTCCCCAACCTCAAAAATAGGCCCAGGGCCAGATGGTTTTAGCACAAAATCCTAAATAGTAGCAGACTGTCAAAGAATTAATCCCAATACTCCTCAAATTATTCCACAAAATAGAAACAGAAGAAATGTTGCCCAATTTGCATTTAGGAAGCTAGAGTCACCCTGATACCCAACAAAGATAATAATTATAGACCAATTTCCCATATAAACACAAATGCAAAATTTTTCAATAAAATACTTGGAAACCAAATCCAAGAACATATCCAAAAGATCATTTATCACAATCAAGTAGGTGTCATCTCGGAGATACAGGGATTGTTCAACATATGTAAAATGATAAATGCAAGCTACCATATAAGCAGACTAAAAGTCAAAAAGCCGTGGTCATCTCATTGGATGCAAAAGGCATTTGATAAAGTCCAACACGCCTTCATGATAAAGTCCCAGAAAGACTAGGAGAGCAAGGTGCAGACATAAACATAATAAAGGAGATTTACAGCAGGCCCACACCCTACAAAAACCTAAATGTGGAGAAACTCAAAACATTCCACTAAAATAAAGAAGAAGATAAGTTTGTTCACTCTCTCCATATCTATGCAATTTAGTACTTGAAGTCTTAGCTGGGAGCAACAAGACAACTGAAGGAAATCAAAAGAACACAAATAAAAATGAAAGACATCAAAGTATCCTTATTTACAGATGATATGATAATATTCATAAGTGACCCTAAAAATTACATAAGGAAACTCCTAGATTTGACTAAAAAAAAACCTTTCAGCAAAATAGCAAGATACAAAATTAATACACGAAAATCTTAGCCTTTCTATGTACAAAAGACAGACTGAGAAAGAAATCAGAGAAACAAGACCTTTTACAATATCAAAAAACATAAAATGTCTTGGGGTAACTTTAACCAAGCAAGCAAAAGACTTGCACAAAAAAAAAAAAAACCTTTAAGACACTGAAGAAATTGAAGAAGGTATCAGAAGATGGAAATATGGATCAGTAGGTTGATATAGTGAAAAAAGGCCGTCTTACCAAAAACATTCTACAAATTCAATGCAATCCCCATCAAAATTCCAACACAATTCCTCAAGAATTTGAAAGGACAATTTTAGCTTCATATGGAAACAAAAAACCCAGAAGAGCTAAAGAAAATATCCTAAATAATAATTTTAAAAAAAGAACTGCTGGAAGCATCATCATCCCCAACCTCACACTGTACTACAGAGCTGTAGTAATAAAGACTGAATTGCAGAAAAACAGACAAGTTGACAATGGAATTTAATTGAAGATCCAGATATAAATCCATACCTCTGGATGACTGATTTCTGATAAAGAAGCCAGAAATTCATACTGGAGAAAAGACAGCATCTTCAACAAAAACTGGATTGCTGGATACAGAAGAATGAAAATAGATCCATACTTATCACCCTGCACAAAAATCAGCTGTGAATAATGATACTTTGTTTGAAGGCAAATAAGAGTAGAAAAAAAATCATCCTGAGTGAAGTAACCCAGATGGAGAAAGACAAACATGGTATGTACTCACTGGTAAGTGGACATTAGCTGTAAAATAGAGGATAACTATGTTGCAAGAAGGATTCAAGGGGGGACCATGGGGTCTCCCTGGGAAAAAAGATGAAAGATTTTGTGAGTGCACTATGCTAGGGTAGGGATGGGATCATGATCTATCATCTTGAGGAGGGCAGAGTGGAAGAATACTGAAAGAAACTGCTGGAAAGGGAGGGCATTTGGGGATCAGGGTAAAAACCTGACACAAGGAAATCTCCTAGGAATCTACAAAGATGACACCCACCCACCCCCACCACCACCACTAAGACTCCTAGGAATAACTGATAAGTAGCCAGAGCTGGCCATCTCCTGTAACCAGGCAAGACTTCAAGTAGAGGAAGTTGGAAAACAACCCAACCACTTAACTTTCCCCCTTGAGTCTGTCCTGCCTATGGGATGTGCTGGGATAAAGGTGACCTAGAGATTGAGGAAATGGCCAGCCAATGATTGGTCTACCCTATGGCACAGGTAAGGAAGAGTAAGCCCACCCCTGACATTGCCTGGAACACCTGGATCCACAAACTGGATGACCCGGAGACATAGGATAGACTCAAACATGACTGGAAGAAAAAATGGCAATATAATGATACCTAATGATATTCTGCTATACCCATAGATTGGTGCCTACTCCAATTACCATTAGAGAGGCTTCATCCAATCACTGATGAAAACAAATGGTACTCACAGTCAAACATCAGGCGGAGCTCGGGGAACCCTGCAGAAAATGGGGAGAAAGGAAAGTAGGAGCAGGAGGGATCAAGGACTCCACAAGAAAACCCACAAAACCAACTAACCTAGGCTCATAGGGACTCACAGAGACTGAATCAACAACCAGGGTGTCTGTATGGGACTGACCTATGCACTCTGCTTATTTGTTACAGTTGTGTAGCTTGGTCTCCTTGTGGGACTCCTAACAGTGGGAGCAGGGGCTGTCTCTGACTCTTTTACTGACCTTTGGGACTCTACTCCCCATATTGGGCTGCCTTGCCCAGTCTTAATACATGGGAAGTGCCTAATCTTACTGCAACTTGTTATGTCATGTTTTGCTGATATCCTTGGGAGACCTGCCCTTTCCTGAACAGAAACAGAGGAGGAGAGGACTGGGAATTGGTAACAGAGGGAGATGGGGGAGGAACTGAGAGGAGAGGAGGGAGGGAATGTAAAGTTAACAAACAAGTAATAAATATATAAATAAATAAAAAATATTCAATATCCTTTAGTCATCAGGAAAATGCAAATCAAAACTACTTTGAGATTTTTGTCTTACAGCAGCCAGAATGGCCAAGATCAATAAAATGAACACAGCTCTTGCTGGCAAGGAGATGGAGTTAAGGGAACATTCAACCATTGCTAGTGGGACTGAAAGCTTGCACAGCCACTATGGAAATAAGTGTGGTGGTTACTACAGAAGCTGGGAATATATCTACCTCAAGATCCAACTACACTAGATTTGGGGTATATACCCAAAGACAGAAACACTTACTCAATCATGTTCCTTGCTGTTCTATTCATAAATTCCAGAAATTGGATCTCTGTCAACAGTTGAATGAATAAAAAAATGTGGTACATTAGCCGGGTGGTGGTGGCGCACGCCTTTAATCCCAGCACTTGGGAGGCAGAGGTAGGCGGATCTCTGTGAGTTCGAGACCAGCCTGGTCTACAAGAGCTAGTTCCAGGACAGGCTCCAAAACCACATAGAAACCCTGCCTTGAAAAACCAAAAAAAAAAAATGTGGTACATTTACACACTGGACTGTTACTCAGCTGCTAAAAAAAAAGGGGGGGGGGGGGAAGAAAGGAAGAGAGAGAGAGAGAGAGAGAGAGAGAGAGAAACCATGAAATTCACAGGTAAATGAATGGAGCTAGAAAAAAATTATCCTGAGTGAGGCAACCCAGATCCATTAAGATAAATATGGTATGTATTTATTCATATGTGGATGTTAGTTGTTAAGTCATTGATAAACAAGCTACAATTATATAGCTACAGGTTGGATATAAAGTAAGGGACTAGGGGGAAGGGGTAGATCTCCCTAGGGAGAAAAAATAGAATAGACAGTTGTAGATGGATGGTGGGGACAATGAGAGAACCAAACGGGGTGGGAGAGGGAAGAGGAAGGTGAGGAAGGGAATTCAGGGAGGAACTAAAGGACATTTGAGGGATCATATAGAAACCTAGTACAGTAGAAGTGTTTAAAAATATATGTTTATATAATAGTGATTTAAGTGGAATCACAAAATAATGAGGTAGATTGAACCTCAGTTGGGCATCTCTTTTCACCAAATGAAGCTTCCAGTTCTAGGAATGGATTACATCTAATTGAGTTGTTGGCCAAATGGGTCCCAAGGGAGCCTTCAAACCCAGGCTATTGCCAAGGTGATTGGTTCCTATTGATAAAGACAACACCTATACAGCTCATTAATCATGGAGAAGTTTAGCTGGTGCCTACCTACAGCCTTCCTCCCTGCTGGCTAGTGTTTCAGGTACTGGAAGGTTTACTGCCTACTACCAAAGGAGAAAGGTAAACACCAATCCAGCTCCAACCCCTCTATCTACTACAGTGACCTGCATGCAAGATGTGCTAGAGAGAAACCCTAACCTAGAAGCTATCACTCGATAGCCACTTGCAAATGTAACATCAGCTTTGTCTGATGGATTTCAAATGGGGAGACAAACCACTCTTTTTGTTTTTAACTAGCTAGACCAGGCTGACTTCAAACTCACAGAGATCCGCCTGCCTCTGCCTCCCAAGTGCTGGGATTAAAGGTGAGTGCCACCACTGCAAACCACTCTTAAGACCAGGCCCCATATCCAGCTGTGGTTATGATGTTTTGTGGGTTTGCCTTAATTCTTTTGTTTGTTTCACAATGACTTTTCTGAGAATCTTTTAGATGCTTTTTATTCTAACTCTACAGGACTTTTTCTTTTAAATTTTGGTTTGTGATGTGTTTTTAGGGAATTTCTGTGTCCCAATGTGTATGTCTCTGTGTCTATAGGAGTTTCTTGTGCTTTTTTTGGCTCTTGTCTTCTGTTAAATTTTTTGCTTGGTCCTATTCAAGTTTGCTTGGTTTTTTAATCTTATTTTTATTATTTTTTCTTTAAATGTCTATTTATTTTCTAACAAGAGCAATGAAGGATATGGATTTAGGTGGGTGGAGCAGTAGGGAGGATTTGAAAAGATTTGGGGGAGGAACATTACAATATATCATGTGAAAAATATTTTGTCAATAAAAATAAATTAAATAATTTAAAATAAACCTACCCAACTCACTCCAAGACATTAATATACAAAATTTTAGAGCACTATGAATTCAAAAATTTAAAAATCATACCAGAGATAAAACAGATACCATCAAAATCCCCAGGAATCCAAATAGCACCAATTTTCTCTACAGCAACAATAAAACGTCCAACAGCAGAAAAAAAAAACTTTAAAAATGAGAGTTCTCATTCTAGCAGCATGTGTACAAACATCCAAACATACAGGATGCTCTGGTAGGTAGACACAAATTCAAGGTCAGCCTGGGCTGTGTAGCAAGACCCTGTTTCCAAAAGAAAGAACTTAGCATTTTCACGAAAGGACCATTCTGAGCTAGAAATTTATAGTTAGACATGCTAGGCTTGTGGAGACAACATCATTCTTCCTATCCCCCTTGGAAGACACACTGGGCTGCACTCCAATAAACAAAGGAATACGGTACACATGACAGTGAGTCCAGGAAGCAGGAGTCATGGGGAAGGAGCAGCAGTTTCTCAGTGAAGTCCTTGCATTCAAACCTGGAGTGGCATCCCTGTATGTCACCTGTCTTCTCACCTTGGTTCCCAGGCAACTGAGGAATAAACAACGGGACAGCAGGTGGAAGAGGAGCTGTCAGTAATTGCCAAGGAAGTGACTGAGGAGAAGGTGAGCAAGCCCAGCCAAACCTCTTTAAGTGACCCCAGAGTTGGGGCAGAGGCCTGTGAACAGGAATGCTGCGGAAAGGCTCACAAGCTCCACCATGCATGGACAAGTATTGACTCCAACGACAGAGCCTGACACCCAACCTGGGAAAACGATTAAAGTTATTCATTCCAATGCTATGGTTGGAACAGCACAAATATTTTAGTTCAGCAATCAAGAGTCAAAGGCAGTGGCACACTCTCGGTGGCTCGTCTTGTTTGAGACTGAGGCATGCGACTCCCTTTTAGGACTGTGGCTTTCACTTTATGCTCAAATTCTGAACCGCAGATGGCACACGGGGATGCAGGCAGCAGAGGCACCTTCTTTCAGCGGGCTGTTCATCCTCCTGCAGTCTTCCTCACCAGTGTTGACTGTACTTTCCTGCCAATGTGGCTCTGAGAGACAAGGAGTCCTAGAGGTCACTCAAGAAGTCCCTACTGGAGCCAGGAAGACAGCCAAGACTTTCGACTCCGAGTTACAGCTGAAATCAATAGACCTGACTGCCCTCCTTCCCGGCCTGCCTCAGCATTGTGCCCAGGGCTGGTGTTCACAACCGGGAGGCTAAGCTGAGCTTGCGAAGAGAAGCTGACTTTTAACCTCCTGAGCATTTCAAAACCAGAAAAAAAAAATCTTGTTCCTCTTGTAAAAGTACTAGCCATTCATCATTTCTCCTCACTTCACAGCTAAGCAGAAGGAGAAAGCCGTCGTTGGGATGTGGGGTATAAGTGATGTTGAGAATCCCTCTGTGAAAGGGGGAGAATTCTAAACTTGCCCCTCAGCCCCACAGACACGTTTGCTGTTGGGATTTTTATTAAACTGGAAGAGAAAGGCCACAGACGAACAAAACAAACAAAAACACGCCACCAAAAGCAAAGAAAAGCAAAGTCAGCCAGGCTAGGCACCTAAGAAGAATGTCTTTACAGAGTGCCAGGATTCCACTTTAGTATTTACACTATGGTTTTTAAATAAGCAAAACATGTTCTATTATGAAGCAGACTGCTATTGACTATGGACCAACTAGTGGTACCAGAAATGCTTCAGACCTGCCTAAGCCTGTCATCTCAATAGCAAAATGCACTAACCCTGTCATGATGTAGGAAGCCGCTTGGTCGTTCTGGCCACTGGGCAGCTCAGACCCAAAATAACCACACAGAAACTGTATTAATTAAATCACTGCTTGGCCAATTACTTAAGCATATTGCTAGCTAGTTCTTACATCTAGAATTAACCCATCTCTATTATTTTAAATTTTACCAGGAGGCTTGTGGCCTACGGGCAAGGTTTCAGCATGTCTATCTCTGGTGGCACCTCCAAGGCTTCTCCCTGACTCCGCCCTTCTTTCTCCCAGCATTCAGTTTAGTTTTCACCACCTAGCTCTGTTCTACCCTATCAGGCCAAGCCTTTTTCTTTATTGACCAATGGTATTCACAGCATACAGAGGGGAATCCCACATCACTGTTATATTCCATTAAGAACTCAGACTTGGGAGACAATACTGTATTCAAGTGGGATCTGTTTGATGTTGAGCAAGCTACTTTAACCTACAGGATATTGGTTTCTTCATCTGTAAAACGAGAATCTTAATAACTGCTTAAAAAATCCAGCAAATAGGTCCAAAGCAGTTTCTCTATTCATTAATGGTAATCACAGCATACAGAGGAAAATCCCAAATCATAGGACAATCATAACCAAGTGAAAGCTTAAAGGATGCAAAGCTTTGCTAGCACATCTTAAGTCTCTCCATATCTAATATATACCTCTCTGCTTTGGACCTATAGCAGGGCAGAACTTAGCTAGGCGGGAAAAACTAAGCCGAATGCTGGAGGAAGAAGGCAGAGTCAGGGAGCAGCCATGTAGCCCCGCTGGAGACAGACTGAACTTTAGCCGGTAAGTCACAGCCATGTGGCGATACACAGATTTGATAGAAATGGGTTAATTTAATGTGTAAGAGTTAGTCAATAAGAAGCTAGGGCTAATGGGTCAAGCAGCGATTCAATTAATACAGTTTGTGTGATTATTTTAGTTCTTGGAGGCGGGGACAAACAAGTGGCCCCCACTTCCTCCTGCAACAATCTCCAGCATGCTCCTATCCTTTTATGTATGTTCCTATAAGAACCTGAACATAGAAATTCACATGAGGATAATGGTATTTTAAATTTGCTTTATATTTTTATATTTCTAGCATCAAGTGTGGAACTTGAAATATATAGGCAGTAAGCAGTAACAGTTAATTTAATAATAAAAAAACTAACATTGTTTAACAAAAAAAATAAAATAAAAATAAAAAATCCAGCAAAGTGGAAAGATAAATAAAAACTGTTTTCCGGTGAAAACCCCAGTCAGTGCTTAAGACATGATTCTTTTGTTGCCTAACATGGCAGTCACAAGTGCTGGGCACATAGAATAATTGTTCCTTTGTGCTCGTGCTCTTGAACGTAGATTGGTCATGTGCAGCCACTGCTCACCAATGGGGGTAGTGAGCAGCCATGATGTAGGGCTTCCAAGCTGAAGTCTTAAAAAGCCAGTCCATGTTTTCCATGACCATCAGCAGCAGTATGCCCACTTAGGAGCAAACTTGCAACCCAGAACAAGGGTATAACAGCAAAATTCACCAGGGACAAGTTGTTTTAGGCCGTTGTGATCTCCGAGTCTCCTGTAGCACAGCACAAGCGACTCCTCCCCGGATCAGCTTTCAGTAACGCTTGGCGCTTCTGATTCTTCCTCTCACGGACACTCACCCTGTGCTGTACAGGCTGAAATGCACAGCCCAATTCTTGACTTCACGGGCTCCTAGAGAGGGGAATGTCAGGGTTGTGGTCTGAGTTCTACAAGCTCTTAGCAAGAGATTTTCATATTCAGCCTGAGGAAAGCCTGGGAATTGCTAATGCTATGAACACTGCATTCTTCACAGCTGTTGAGAGCATGGAAGCTGAACACTGTAATAAAAGGGGGACAGCCGGTTCTGGTAGCACAGGCCAGTAGGATTTGCTGAAGGAGGCAGAAGCAGGTGGATCTGGAGTTCGAGGCCAGCCTGGACTACACATTTGGGGGAGGGGGAGGAAAATGTGAGGTGGTGGCGGGGAGGAGACAGAAATCTTTAATAAATAAATAAATAATTTTAAAAAATCCAAAAAAAAACCAAAAAAATAAAAGGGGGACAGAAGGCAGGGGCATGTGGGGAGAATGAGGACAAAGGCAGTTAAACTGACTCTGTGCTGTTCACCTTCACTTTATAATAATTTCCTGCAGATTTTATCTTTGTTTTCCCAATTTGCTTTGTCTTTAAATTATTAAAAGTAGTTTTAAAGGTTGCTAATAACTTCAATGACACTAGAGATAGTTATTTTTTAAAACAATTCCTGTCAAAGAAATAGTACAGTGCCAGCTGTTCAATATTTCCACTACAGTTATGTGTGAGAAGTGTTACGGTGACCGCTACTGCAATAAAAGACATTGCCGTTGTTCTTGATTGCTCACTGGAATTGTATGGTAAGACCCTATCGCTGAAGACACCGTGCACTTTTATCATAGAACTTGGAGAAATCAAATTGGTGGTAACCAGGAAGCTTCCACACTGCTGGATAGCTCTTATAGTTCTGGAAGGTGCTGTGCAAGCTGCCAGGGAGAAAACATTTTCAACAGTCTTATCCAGCTGTGAACACTTTGAACAACAATAATGATCTCTGTGACAGGATATGCCCATGTGTGCAATGGTGACACAAATGTTATGGAAGTAACCAACTGTTTTATGACTAGATTTAAGGCCTCCACAGGAGGAAACACCTGCCTGGTACTATAAGTGTGGACAAGAACCCATGGTTAGAGGGCTCTTAGGCCCCAGGGATAAACTCTACCGCTAATATTATGCTAAAATAAACACAGTATCAAACTGCCTTCTAAGTTTGCCTGTCTTTACTCATAGATTAATGCAGCTCTCAGACCTCGACGGAGAACTTTCTTTGTGTTGTGTGCTTGGCAGTGGTTAACATAGACACTCACAACTGATCAAAATACAGAGAATAAGCATCAGTGCAGTGTTCAGCCACAAATAGAACATCTACATAACACCCCTCTCCATGCCTTAGAGGCCAGCCAGGAAGGTGAGGCAGAAAGAATCTAAGACCCAGAGCAAACAGTGTCTTGTTTGGGACACGGTGTAACCACTGAACTCATGAACGCACAGCATCTGTGGTTGCCTGCACAAGATCTCTATAAGATTAAGCCACTCCACAGTCTAGCATGGAAGTAGGTAGGGCTTGTTAATCCTGTACTGGGAAACTTTGATAATTGATGACTTCTGGGGAAAGAAGAGACAGTTTTCTTAAAGGGTGTGGCCTCTACTGTGTTGTCCATACTCCAGTGAATGCCCCATAATCACATGTACATGACCAGCAAAAAATGGACCTAATGGGACATGAAGTTGGGAAAGAATGGTGAGGTGGAACTGGGAGAAGTCAAAGGGAGGTGTGGGGGACAATTATGGTCAAAATACATTTTATAAAGTTCTCAAAAAGTTAAGAAAGATATTACATTAAAGAAAGTAATACTGAAATTGTGAAAATAAGTAGCCAGAGTAACAAATTTCTAGTGGTGGAATCAGAGTCAGAGTGACTTAGTGACACCTGAGAATTCTGTTTTAGCTTTATTAATTCAAGTGTGGCCCATGATTTTTGAAAGTATTATATTAGTTTTTGAAAGGCTGCTATAGAATTACTAAGAGAGCCAACTACTCTTAGCTGGTAATTACTAACCACTCCCACTAACTCTATATTCAAACAAAGTGCTAGTTAATACAAGGGTGAGCATGATGTCAAGCAATGTTTACATGTATGTAGTGTATATTTAAAATTTTTAAATGATTATCTAAAGAGGTTCATTATCGACTCTCAACAAAGGAGTTGATCAAGCTTCTGTTTTGACAACTCAGGTTTTCTCAGGAATGTCCCTTTCTCCATGATCAAGCAGCAAGTGGGAGGATATAGCTGTCCTTTGGTTCTGGCTTCAGGGAATGTGGCATAGACCAGCGAAGGCTCTCCATCACTACAGTAATGCACTTCCAGCCTTCTCGATTTTCACGGCAGCTCACTGTCAAGTTCTTGTGCAGCTGCCAAATTAAGATACTTTGAAGCTGTCAAATGCTGTTAGCTGCTCATTCAACATCCATTCCTCCTTGTCTGCTTCAAACAAAGTCTCACTTCTTTAAAACTTGGGTACGAACCCACTTAAGAAATATTTCATACTCCCTTACAGCTAAGTGTAACCATGACCAAGTGGTGGCCATTCACATGGAGATGTGTTATGACAGCATCCTTCTATAAATAAAAAGGGAAACTTCAACAAGGGAGTCTCGTTTTTTTTCCCCCTTCATTATTCCTTATTCTTGTCTGGAATTCAGACATATTACCCCCCCCCCCCCCAAAAAAAGGCAACAACTCTGTAGCACTGAAGACAAAAGCTATCCATTAAGATGAGAGAGCATAGACTTTTGAATTCTAAGGCTGGTATCATAGAGCTATCAGACAAATGCTAGACAGTATGTTTCCAGGTTTCTTTTTGAGAAAAATAAAGTCTTGTTTGGTTAAGCTGTGGAAGCTGAGTTTCTGCCACAATCAGCCAAGTGTGAACCCAGACAGTACAGCCTGCAGACACAGGTCTTCATCTGAGTCCCATTCCTCTTTCTGCCAAATGGAGAGTTGGTGACCCCTCTGGGCTAAAGTTGAAGGGAATTGAACAACACCAATAAAGGTCCTGGTAGGAAGCAGTGTGCCGTAACTACATTTGTAAGTTTTCTAGCTAGCTTCAAACATAGAGATCCTCTTGCTTCTGTCTTTTGAGGTTTAAGTGCTATGTGATACTATTTCTGAGAAGACATTAACAAACAGCAATTTTACCCCAGATAGGAATCAATGGCAGGCCAAAGACACTAACTGTCTTAGTTAGAGTTTCTATTGCTGTAAAGAGACACTATGACCATGGCAACTCTTATAACAACAAAAACATTTAATTGAGGTGGCGGCTTATGGTTTGAGAGGTTTAATCCATTATCAACATGGTGGAGAGCATGGCAGTGTGCAGGCAGACATGGTGCTGGAAAAGGAGCTGTATATGCTGATTTGCAGACAACAGGAAGTAGACTGAGCATCACACTCTGTGAAGTTTGAGCAAGTGAGTCCTCAAAGCCTCCCCCACAGTGACACACTTCCTACAAGACCACACCTCCAAAAGATGCCAATCTCTTTGGAAGCCATTTTCTTTCAAACCACCACAACCACTAAAGTCCAGTTTGGTCAACCAATGAAGTTTATTTGTGACTCTTACAGAAATATGGTTGAGGAGTTAACTGCAGGACTGAAAATAACTCAGGCACTGCTACATCATCAAAACCCCACACCACCATGGGAGACAGTTCACAAAAACTAGGTACTTGAACTGCACTCCACAGCCTGGAGACAGATGAACAATTTGGAGGATGTTTGTCATTCGTTTGGTCTGAGCTTATTCTGGGACACTTGGCCGGTCTTTTTTCTTCAGGAAACTTCAGCAGATCTCTGCCTCTTCCAAGTTACTTGGCTAATATCTTCTTCTTCCTGGTGGTTGGTCTGGTATAGGCCTCTTTCTAGACAGCTAAGCTTGAACCTTTTCTTATCTGTGAGTCTTCCCTTAGTTGGTCTGAAAGTGTCCCTCAGGAGTCTTTAACACTTATATACTCTTAGATGAAGAGTAGTAAATTTGATCTCTTTCAGGGACTTCCTGAAGCCCTCTTAGGTTGTTTATGTCTGGTCCTGAGGCCTTTAGCTGCTTCCCTGCAGGATGGAGTATTTCACTTCCCCTTAGAATAGCAGTTGGTTCACTTTCCTGTAAACTTCCTGTCTTAAACTATCCAGTTGCTCAGCCTCCCTTTTCACACCCTATTTTAAATTTCCAACAAAAATGAAAGGTTTGAATGTCAGAGGAAACTACTGCAGAGCTAACATGTTTAGGCTATTCTCACTTTCCTATTCTTGGTGTCTGCTGCCTGGGGAAGATCAGGATTGTTCAGTCAATAGAGTCAAAAACAAGGGAAATGAAGCTGAATGGGATATACTCAGGTTCCATTTGTATAAAACTTTGTAGAATAGATGTATGATTGTTTTCTTCTTTCTTAAGTATTTTTGCAGTATGAAATGGTTCTCTCTGCCATCAGCAGTTACCAATCTGTTGGGTTGTTTTGGAAACATTATGAACTTCTGTTAATGGGCCTGAAGCAACTGCAATAATCTCCTGATGTTGAAGTTGACTCATCATGATCAATGTGAGCCTATCTGGGTCATCCCTGGAGTCTTCATTGACACAGTCTTAGTACTGGTTAACTGCTTTCTTCCTTCTCCTATGGGTTTGTGAATAAAATGGAGTGTTGTCTGAGATTTGCTTCATGGGGAGGACACTGGGAAAGGGTGCCTGCAGGTACAATGCACAACTAGCCAGGTAGTCAATAATTTTGCAAGGCTGTGATGGCCCCATAAAGCCTTGCTGTGTTCTTTTCTCACATCTGTGAATGTTTGAAATTTCCCAGAACAAAAAGGAAAGGGTTTTTTTTGTTGTTGTTTGTTGTTGTTGTTGTTGTTTTTTTTTTTTTTTTTAAGTTTAGCCCATGACTTTCGAAATAAAACCTGAGGTTTCCCTTTACTTGGCAAGACAACCCTGAAGGTCTGAGTGAACCTCTGCGGACTGCAGAGACAGAAAGATGGCATGCAAAAAAAGGTCCTTAATGCACAGAAAACCTCCACGGTTTCCCAGGTTGGGTCCTCCTCATCCATCAGGTTAAAAAATGTTTCCCTCAACAACTAGCTTGTTCCACCTCCTATTAATTGGCCCAGACTCTTGACTTGTTCACCAGAGAGCTGGACTCAATTTCCCCTGGTTAAAGGGTCTTTGCAAACAAGGCTGGGGGAAACGCAGAGTTGGCAGTCTGGAGGCAAAACACGAGTCTTGTCAGGGACACCAAAGTGACCCCAGTGTCTTGGGTCATAAAGGTAACAAACGGTTTGCCTGTTGAACTAAAGACCCTTCACTTTCTCATCATTGTAAAACAGAGACTTCAGTTCCCTCTGACAGAGAGCCATGCCCCCGAGGCCTGTACTTTTCTAAACACCATCTTTTCCACCTTTGCATAGTAAAGAGAGATCAATTCTTATTCCTGCAGATGATTGGAGAGGAGGTGACCACTACAGGCGACCCCAAACTTAACAGCACTTTCTGGCTTCGGGAATCGGGTGCTGCAGGGACCTGTACGATTTCTCCTTTGTGCCCTTGCCTTCCTGCACACCCTGACCCGGTCCCCACTGCAGAGAAATCTGACAGGCGGCAACGGCGGGCGTGGCCCGCGCAAGAGGCGCGCAGGGCGGGAGGGCGCCAAGCTGCGGCTACTCCCGCGCCGCCGAGAGGGAGGGGCCCAACACCGCCCGCCAGCCCAGCTCGCGCCACCACTCGCCGCTGCTCACTGTCCCCACAAGCCCAGATCCAGCCGGTGAAGGCGACCGCCAGCACTAGTCCGGGGCCCGGGCGCGAGAGGCGGAGGCCGGAGGAGGCGGCCCGAGCGTCCAGGCGTGCGAGCCCTGCTCACCGGTGCGGGTAAGTGCGGGTCTCCGGCTCTGCGTCCTCCTAGCTGCTGGTCCCCCGGCGGGTCTTGCGCATCGTACTGCTCCGCCGCAGGCTCACAGGTGGCCCCGCAGCGGACGTGGCGCCCCAGGCCCAGCTCCTAGTTAGCCAACTCTCTCCACTCGGGGGCGCGGGTTGCCAGCCCCTATGTGGCCCACTCGGGCTCGTCCCGGAGCTAGGGCACCAGCAAGAGCCTGACTTAGAAAGGGATGCGCAAAGACACCCCCCCCCCCCCCCCCCACACACACACGACTAGCTATCCGGGGTTAAAAACAGTGGAGCAAGCTTCACCCCGAAAGCATCGCAGCTTCCAGCTTGCAGGTGGGGTCCAGCTATTTTTTCGTTTTATTTTCTTCTTGACCATCCATGGAAAAAGTTTAAGATCATTCAAGGCAAAGTTGGGGCGCAGCTGGGGGGCACATCCCGGACATCAGAGCAAAGGATTTACAGAGCTCACCCTAGAGCTGATCTTACACCCTAGTAGTCCAGCCCTGCTGCTAGCCCTGACCCGGCACTGACAGTCCCTAGAGCGCTGCGAGCCGCTTAATCACGGGTGCTAAGCATAGACATCTGCAGCCTGCCTGGGCATCCGATGGGCTAGGGTTATCTGAGGAGCAGTGGCAACTCAACCTGCGTTGACTGCTGGGCTTGCTCTGCTCCAGCTAATCCCACTGTATAAGTGGCGTGTGTTTAATTAGCTTATTTTACACCTGAAGTGATCTCGGCGAATGCTCCGAAAATAAAATTATTGGCACCAAAAAGGAAACAAAAACAGGAAATTTAGAGGCTTGTTTAGAAAGAGAATCTTGACTGTAGGAGCAGGCGTGTGGGGTACTCTACCCACCTCTTCCGTAGACTAACGAATCAAAACTCTGCTCTGCGTATCTGGCATAAAGGATAGGTGTTGGGGCTACTGGGGGAGGGTTTTATGGACAGAGGTGTTGCTGCAACTTGCATGTTGTTTACGAAATACATACTTGGTCTCTCAAGATAGCCTCCTGGTCATGTCCCTGGGCTGAGCTTTTTTTAAGCTCTGGAGAGTAAGAGTAAAGGGTTCTGGCTGTTGCTGTTCCGAAGCTCCAACTGAAAACAGTATCTATATGCTTTAAGAAAACAGCTTGTTCATGTCGACAGGACATTTCTTGCTTTTTCTTGTCTTTCTTTCTTTTTCTTTCATAAACTTAAATATTTAAAGAGCCTGTTTTCTGTATCTGTATGAGACACAATCGTGAAAAATATTATCCTTGGATTATTATGTGAAAAGAAAAACAGTATTACCTCCTCCCCAAACCACCCTTTCCAAATGATAGGTTCAATCAGAAAATGCACCGAATTACATAATTGTTCTAGAAGAAAACATAATGGATAATGGTCAGTCGTCAAGAACTTAGTTCTGAAGGAAGTGGGGCCATTTTAACACTGAGCGATGTTGCGTGGCTTCAAATGGATGATTTGACTTTCACCTATAAATTTTTTATACTTACACACATCTCAGCTGTCTAACCCTGGCATCAGATGTGTTGAAATATTTACTTGGTTTATACATGTGTGGTTATGAGTCCATTCTAGATACCACTTCTTCTTCCAAATGCTGCTTTTGTTCTAATTATTTTAAAGCAATTTGTGAGGTCGTTGTTCAATGGTAGCGCTATTATCTGGAGTGTCTGAGGCTCTGAATGCAATCCTCAGTACCCTCCCCACAACACATGCACGCACACGTACATATACACATATATGCAATAAAAGCAATTCTGGTTGGCAAGGGTTTAATTGTCTATAACAATATATTGGTGTGTGCATGTGTGTGTCTGTGTGTCTGTGTGTGTGTGTGTAGCTAGGGATCAAACCCACATCCCACACATGCTAAGTAAATTCTTCACCCTAGTTCTGCTCCCCAGTTTTAAAATAAGGAAACCCAGAGCTAGAGAGATGGCTTAGAAGTTAAGGGCACATACTACTTTTGCAAAGAACCTGAGTTTGGTTCCCAACACCCATGTTGGATAAATCACAACTGCTTGTATCTCCAATTCCAGGAGATCCTAGGGCCTCTTCTGGGTTCCTGGGGCCCCCTGCACTCACATGTGCACATACTCACACACAGACACACCCACTAAAATTAAAAGAAACCTTTAAGGCCGGGCGATGGTGGCGCACGCCTTTAATCCCAGCACTTGGGAGGCAGAGGTAGGCAGATCTCTGGGAGTTCGAGACCAGCCTGGTCTACAGAGCTAGTTCCAGGACAGGCTCCAAAGCCACAGAGAAACCCTGTCTCTAAAAAACAAAAAAAACAAACAAACAAAAAAAAACAAAAAAAAAACCTTTAGAAAATAAAACAAAGAAACTGAGGCACAGATAAGTAACTTACCTATGAACACATACTATAGGACAAGACTTTATTGTATTTGCAGTTATTTTTATAGAAACATAAGATTTTGGTGACCTACTTACCTTGGTTGTTGTTCTTACTTAAGCATAGCTGGTGAAATCTTTCTGTGAAGAAGAAGAAGGATACCTGATAGTAAACGCGTCCCACAAGCACAGTTAACCAGGAAGCAAGGAACAGTATGACAGAACCATCTAGCCGAGTCTGAAGTGTGAAGACCACCATATCCACCAGAAGACCCAGGATGATGGATCTGCACCAAAGTACCACAGTCAGGTTGCTGGAGAAATGGAGCTCCAATGAGCCACCATCTGGCTGCCGGAGACATCATCATGCCAGAAAGAAACTGAAGCTAATTCGGGTCATTGGCCTTGTCATGGGCCTGGTCGCTATGAGCACTGTCCCGTTTTCAATCAGTGCCTTTACTGAGACAGACACTCAGAGCCACACAGGAGAAGCCAGTGTCGTGAGTGGCCCTAGGGTAGCCCAGGGCCACCATCAAAGAACTCTCTTAGATTTTAATGACAAGTTGCTAGATGATGCCACACAGCCACCCACTTCTCAGGAAGACAAAGCCGAGAACAGCACTGACCATGCCCAGGGAGACTACCCAAGGGACATCTTCTCCCTAGAGGAGCGCAGGAAAGGCGCCATCATCCTCCATGTCATCGGCATGATCTACATGTTCATAGCCTTAGCCATCGTCTGTGATGAGTTCTTTGTTCCTTCCTTGACTGTCATCACTGAAAAACTGGGCATCTCTGATGATGTGGCCGGAGCCACCTTCATGGCTGCAGGCGGGTCAGCCCCAGAACTTTTCACGTCTCTTATAGGGGTCTTCATTGCTCACAGCAACGTTGGCATAGGCACCATTGTAGGTTCCGCCGTGTTCAATATCCTCTTTGTTATTGGCATGTGTGCTCTGTTTTCTAGAGAAATCTTAAACCTGACATGGTGGCCGCTCTTTCGGGATGTGTCCTTCTACATCGTCGACTTGATCATGTTGATCATATTTTTCCTGGATAACGTCATCATGTGGTGGGAAAGCTTGCTGCTCTTAACAGCTTATTTCGGCTATGTGGTTTTCATGAAGTTCAACGTCCAAGTAGAAGGATGGGTGAAGCAAATGATAAGTCGCAATAAAGTTGTCAAGGTGACAGCACCAGAAGCCCAAGCGAAGGTCAGTGGAAGTAGCCTCTACTAACCGCTTTCTTAGCTATCATTCTGAAGGCAGATGTCTTGGCAGTTGGCAGCTTGCTTTTGTTTTCGTGTGTGTTTGTTTTGGTTTGTTTTTTCCTATACTGATCTTTGGGCTATCGTGGTAACAGATTGCATCCTGCAGTTTTGTGAAAGCCAATGAAAATGACAGCAGAAAATTTAAATTTGGGGGGCGGGGAGACGTTGTTCTATAAGTGTACCAAGTTTCCACGCTACTATGGAGTTAAAAAGGCCAGTGTAAATACAGGCATCCCAAGGCAGACTCAGCATTGACTCGTTTTTAGGAAAATGGACCCAGTGATTTTGTGAGCAACTTAATTTTTATAGGCAGGTTCTTAGCAAGTGACAGGGTTTTGTTTTTGAGAATAGCATATGGTGGAAGAACAAGAGCCATCTCTTTAAAGATGTTTAGGGGAGAAAGTTTGCTGTGCCCTCCAGCAGTAGCTTGGGCTTAACAGTAGTCTGGCTTCCACTACAGTGGCCATAACTATGTGTCCTCTCTTTAAGTCAGTCCTATTTCATGGTGCTGGGACTGAACCCGGTGTCTCTCATGTTACTAGGTGAGCATCCTGAGACCGAGTGACACCCAGACCAATGCCTATTTTTTTGATCCTAGTGGTCTTCTTTGCAATGGATCAGAAGCATCTGTAGAGGAAGTCACCGGCAGCCCTGGCACCCGCCGCTGTGCTGCAGTAGCCCATCTTGCACACCGTAATAAACATGACCCAAACTACTTTCACAGCAGAACTTGAGGGGATGTTGCTTAACTAGGAAGGATATTTGTAAAAAGCTTAAAAGAAAAAAAAATAGAACTTTGAAAGAAAAACAATAGAGGAATAGCATCAATGAATTTTTATGTAGTTTCATAATTATGCAGCATTCTGATTTCTATCCTAAATATAAAAATGCCATCTTCAGATGTGGTTTTAAGCAGAAAACCCAAGTTCATAACAGAAACTTTTCATGTTTGCATATGGGAAATTTTTCACACATATAAAATAAATGCTTGAGTCGTGGTAGGAGATTTAATCATAAAGAGAAGAAAAATGATACTATCTTAGTTAAATTTGCATTATTCCTTTATAGACTAGGTTGATGATCATTGTTTTCATAGTAACCACAGAGTAGAAGCAGAAAAAAAAGTCACCAGCAATACCTAGACAGTAGATAGAGTATACATTAAAACATGCAAAGAGAAGTGTTTTGATCATTTTTTATCATGTACTGATATGTGTCAATGGGTACACAGGCCAAACCATGTGTGTCAGTCAGAGGACATCTTTGTGGACTTTGTTTCTCTTTTTATCCGTATTTGGGTTCAGGGAATCATTCTGGTTACCAGGTTTTTGTCACAAATACCTTATCCTGTTGAGATATCTCTCTGGTCCAGGACACATTTACACTATATAAATCTAACATTTATTTCTGTGTGTGCTCATTGAGAACTGCGGTTTATAAAGTTGTTTTGCATAATATATAGCAAGCATGCATTCGCTTGTGACAGCTGAGGACATGCCCTTCAAGGCATTGGACAATTATGCTCTGTGCTCTACCTTAATAACAAAAAGGATGTCGCTCGGCCTCTCTTCAAGCATGTTAGAGTGATTTGCTTAGCACTTTGTGGTCTGTTTCAATCAGAGTACTGGGCAGTTCTCAATAAAAGCCATATTTTTGAGAAGCAGGGAAGTGATCTGACACTCTAGAAATACCCCGGGCACATCAACAGTAAAAAGTTTTTTGAGGAACTATGCCCCTGGGATTCTTTTTATGCTACAGTGGACCTTCTTTACTTCGACATATCCTTGGTTGAAAATTGTGTTGGCCACATTTGCCAATGATGTTGGAATTCAGAGTTTGTGTTCTGATTTTAGTTAGGTTCGGAATGCAGCTGACATCGTACACGTGGGAAATAACTTTTGAAATGCAAGCCACAGAGTGCACTCAGTCAGTTATAATCTGCTCACCACAGTAGAGCTAGTAGAGTTTTTACCTCCCTAATTAGATGATTGTCATGTCACGTCCCTGATCATATACACGTCAATAATTCAGACTGACATTTCTTACTTGGTGTTTTTCATATCCATAATTTTATTCTTAATTCTGTGTTCTTTTCAAATTGGAAATTCTGAGTATGGCTTAATTTTATCATGAAGATATTGGTTATAATCGTAAATATTTCCACAATGTGTCAGTTCTCTTATTGTCCTTTCACACCCCACATTTTTAATTTACTCCATTCAATCATCATCATTTCTTTTGGCATTTGATAACTAATTAGAGTAGATGGTCTGTTTGTTTTTGTTTTGTTTTGTTGTTGTTTTTTTCCTTAACAGAGCTCTGTCTTGCTTGAGCACAGTCATACATTTTCAAGAGGAATGGTTCATAAGAGCCTGATTCCCTTCAGGAAACTGTACCGAGTCAGTTTCTCTATAGAATTACTGCTGGAACTTTGCAGTAATTGCAGCCCTTCTCACCTTCCAGGTTTCAGAATCTTGGAGAGCTTGCTCCCCAGCTCTGAGCAAGACTGCCTCAGGATGGCTGCTTTGAGTATAACCATTTGCCCTCTGGTGTGCTGAGCTCACTGTGACCCAAATACAGGTGTCAGTGTTCTGTTGCTATCTGGACACTTAGAAAGAGAGCCCTACACCAACTGTAGCTCACTGACGTCCCCATAAGAAGAAGTCTGCTATATAGGTCTCTAGAGAGCAAATACCGGCATGTTTTTTTATAAGCTCACTTTGCTGCCATGCTTTTGCAGTTACGGGGCGGGAGGGTTTGAGAGTGTGGAGAAAATACAATTTAGGTAACCTCACAGATTATCAGATGGTCCTTGCCCATCAGCTCTTCTGGGCTGAACACAGTGAAATGACTTTCAAATGACTCACTTCAATAAGGAAGGTGGAAATCTTAATTTGGTTCCATGATGGACGACCGGATCTGTGCCAGGAAGCAATGGGCTGTGAACATGAAGAAGTTGGGAATTCTTTTCCTAAAGTGTTCCTGCTCCATGCGTACTTTTCAGTCTTCTTTTTTTTTAAATTTGTTTGGTTTTAGATTTCCTTTAGTGATACCACTACCGTCTTTAAAAAGCTCCGTAGTGTCATGACATGATACAGAGACCCGGACAGGAAAGATTTTGCTGTTATTTTTAATTAGTTCTTTGAGAGTTTCATACAGTAAAATTTGATCATATTTACCCCCCCCCTCAATTTTCTCCGTTCTGACACCTCTTCATCACCTACCCAACTTTGTGTCCTTGTTTTTAATCCTTAGAGATCAATTTGTGCTGCTCAATATTCTTGGAAGTGTGGTCTTCCACTGAAAGGATACATATGTTTCCTTCAGGGCCAAGCGTTCTTCCATCTCTTATGCTCTGCACCATGGCCAGCTGCGGGTCTCTGTATTAATTGCCTTCTATTGCAAATTGAAGCTTCTCCAGTGAGGACTGAGAGATGCATTGATCAATATGTATAACAGTGAGTCATTAAGGATTGGTTTAATATTCAATCCATTTAGCAAAATCATAGTAGGAAGTACTCTAGGGCTTTCACTTACCTGGCCACAGGCTCTTGGCTGAATAGTGGTACCAGGTATAGGTTTCATCTTGGGGAGGGAGAATAAAATCCAACAAAAAAGGGGGGCTTGGTTACTCCTGTGATATTGGTGCCATTATTACACCAGTGCGTCTATCTTGCCAGGCCAGTTGTTATTGCAGCTTACGGGGTTTACAGTGGAGTATAACTGCTGATTTGTTTTCTCCTCTAGTATTCTTCCTAGTGCTTTTCAGAACTATGAGAACTGGCCAGCAGAGACGAAGTTTCCAGACCAGTAGCAGTTTGATTTCGCTTTCTTCTGTGACTCAAACTTATGGCGTCTTCAGAAATAGAATCTTATGGTCACTCTGGGGTGGATAGCCAAGAGCATAAGAAATAGCATGTAATGTTTGGGGGTCTATGAGACCTCTATGGCCAGTGACTCCAAAGAAATAACCCATTCCTGGTGCTGGGCTTTCTGTTTGATAGCCTGTGGTGCCTAGTGGAGGCATTGTGTCCCTGCTATGGATAACTCTATCCTCTCTCTCAATGTTTGTGTATTTATAATAGGAAGCGTCCACTGCAGTAGCTTTCTCAGTGACTTTTTGGAAAGGTTTTTAGTGTTATTTATCCATCTCTGTACTTCCTCCTCTACCCTGTTCACTGTTCTCCCTACGCCAGTTTAACCCATCCAGTTCCATTACTCCCTTCTAACCCTCTATACTGATACATTCTATCTCCCCTGCCATGAAACCTGTCCCACAAGTCCCCTGAGTCCCCTGACTTCCCTGGGTATCAGGAAAGAATTTTAAACCCTATCTGTGTAGCAAGCATCTAGTATCATCCTTGGCGTATGTGGCAAGTGTGGCTTGTTCGGTATATGTTGGTTTTCTTCTTTTGCTGCTCCATTCCTAAATGCAAAGTGAATCAGAATGAGTGATTCCAGGTTTGATTTACAAAAGCATTCCTTGAAGGTTGAATTCACTTTAGTGGCTCACTGGGCCAAACAGGTTGCCATGCCTCTCAAGGGGATGGATTTACCATGTCATGATGCTCATAAATCTAGTTGGTGTACCATGAATATCTGTGGTTCCCGTGTTAGCATAAACTCCAAGGAAACCACATCTTTTGTCCTGAAGTTTTGTTGCCTAGAATTTTCCTTGAAATCAGGAGACCATTTGGGAGGAGCTCAGAAATATCTGTACTGAGAGCAACTTCTTTTTAAGGCATTTTTGGCTATAAAGACCAGGAACCTTTTCTCCCAGCCCCTTCCTAGCTGGCTAGTCAGACATTTGGATGGTACAAGCTGTAGCGCTGTCTCTTTTCGGGACATGCAGACCTCATGGGAAGCATCGGATTTGGCCGCTGAGATCTGGTTTTGATGTGTCACTGTACTAGGCTGTCACTGGCCCAGAAAGCAGCTGTCCATGGTATTTAACTTCTTAGACTTGGCGCACTAATCTGACAGCAAGTCAGCTGAGTCCTAATCAAGGGAGTGAGCCAAATAAAGACTCTGAAAGCAGCCAAGTGAGAAGCTCTGGGCTCGAGTCATCCGGGCTCACTGCGCTTCACTAAACCTGAGTGCTCCTCGAAGTTGACAACAGTTTTTGCAGTTGGAACTATTAGTTACGTTCCTGGGAAAATGAGAATTGAAACATGATAAATATTCCTTACATAGTTCCCTCATTAAATCGTAACTAATTTTATAAACACCCATGCGTAGCCCAAAGCTTGCTTAAGATTCAGAATGTGTTAGAAAGCTCAAGCCCTCTCAAACCTAGTATATAAATTACTAAAGCTGATGTACACACCGCAAGGAAGTCAAGACCCTTCTTAGGATGTAAATAAAAGGGTTTTACTTCTTCCCATCCTCCTCTTTCTCCCTCCATCCCTCCCTTGCCACTTCCTGGTCTCAGTGTTGCCCAGCTGAACTGGCAACCTCAATCCTGCTCAATTTTGCTAGGGTGCTGGGATCATAGGTGTGCAATTTTGCTGTGTGCATCACCAAGCTAGGCAGGATATATTTCTAAACAGATCTGAAAACTTCTCATCATTTTTAACAAGAAGAAAATGTAGGGGGTCACAAATCCTTAATCAACTAGAATTTTGTGAGTGTTGCATCTAGAACTTCCTATCCCAGCACCCAATTAAGAAGCCCAGTGTCCAGCACACACCTTTAGCCCAGCCCCCAGCAGGCAGGGCAGGGGGTTGCAGGGGTTTGCACACACCTCCAACCCCAGCCACCCACCCACCCACCCCCCTGCCTTGCAGGGCAGAGGATTGCTCAGGTTTGCTGACTTCCTTTACCTACAGGAAAAATGCAAGCCTGGGATCAAGAAGAGACCCTGAAAAGGAAAAGGCAGGTGATAGAAGAGGACACCTGCTGCCCTCCTCTGGCTTCTGTGTGTGTGTGTTGGGGGGGGGGGGGGGACACAAACACATGCACTTAAACACACACACACACACACCACATGCACGTGTGAACACAAAATAATTATCTTTTGAAAAAGAATAGGCTTGTTACGTTAATCTCTTTCCTGGAGGCCTTTGGCAGGTTTAATTTCCCCGTTCTTTGATTTCCCACCTTCTTTTCTTTTGGATATGTCTCTGATATGCAGACTGCAGCTGCATTTGGTTTTTGTTTTTGTTTTGCATTGACAGTCTTCTTTGAACTGGAGGCTCAGCTTGTTTGACTGTGAGTCCTGGAACCTCTCTTTCTGTTATCCCCTTACACTTTCTATTGTCTCATCTTGCTGTTGCTTTTCCTATCATTCTCTTGCCCTTTTGTTGTTCTTTCTAAGTTTGTTTTTCCATAAACTATTTTGGAATTTATTTGCTGTGTTTCTATATTTGTTGTTGTTATTGTCTGAAAATTGAGGAATTTTGTTTGTTTGAGGAAGTTATCCAGTATTTGGGATGTAATATATTGAGAAGAGATTTTCTGAATATTTAATGGGCCGTCTTGCCAGAGTTTGCTAAAAGATAGTGCATGTAGCAAGTGAAGGTGACACGAAACTTCAGTGCTGGCTGTGTCCTGGCTGTGTCCGAAAGGACCCTCATCAACAAACATCCTACCAGCAGCAAAATTTTGAGCCAAATAAATTTTAAGAGGCAATTCTAATAGAAATTTATATGGATCACATTAAATATTAGACTTGCCTTTTAGATTGTATTTTTTACCAGACACAAAATAACATGTTCATTTTACAAGGCTATAAGAAATGAAAACACTAAAAATGAAGTAACCTCTAATCTCTTCATTGAGCCATCCCAACATAGCTTTAGCTTCTATGCCTCCAGGTTCTCATACATATGCATTTGCACATCTACAGATTTGTTTACACGTAAACCTACATTTTACACAAATAGAAAAATATTTTGCATGCACAATTTAAAAATTATCTATAGTTGATGATTTAATAAGGGGGTTAAAAATCTTAGCCTATTGAGAGTGTGTCCTTCTCCTGCAATGTGTTAGACCATTTAGTTTTATCATCTTGTATTATTTATTGCACTATTTCATTAGTGCTATAAAAATGTTGCAACACATTACCCATGAGTTTCTATGAAGCAGAAACTCAGCCCCCAAGTCTTTCGGCTTCTTAAAATTTCTACAGTGCCGCTGCGTTCTTCAGCGTTGGATATTAAAAGTCCCAGTGTTTTCCAGTTCCACAGGTGAGAGCTAGAATTTTGATTAGCTTTCATTTGCATTTCTCTGATTAATTGGGAGGCTCTGCTTTGAAGCATATGTTTGTGGAGTTTGCCAGTTCCCTATGTCTTTGTGTCACTTTTAAAGTTCGCTCTGATGACTAACACGGAGATCTCTTACAAATATATGCCGAGAATCCTAACTTTAACTTTCCTCATCGTTCCCATTTCCATACCTAAATACCATCAGGAAGTTTCTGCTTTTGTTGAACAGTGAGTTATTCTGAAGAGGAAGCCTTGAGTCGGAGATTTCTGGACTGGCAAGTGCTCCCTGATCGTATGACCTTGTGGAATTTTCTGCCACTCAAAATCTCTGTTTCTCTGTGGAGAAACAGGGTTGTAGCTTAGATGGTCTACTATATTAAGAAGATCTAGTCTGAGATGACCTAGTGTATCAGTGTTTTAGCATATTGTATTGTTTCTGTACTTAGAAGTATTGAAGTTGAGCACCCTAAGGAGGCCAACAAGCAATTTCTTATGTTTACACTAACAGTATCCATATCACCTAGCTCTGCTCAGTAACTACTTTACATGTGATGTTTCACTTGAATGTTTTAATCAACTTAATGAAGCTGTAATTTAACTTAAGCATGCCTTGGGAGATAGCTCTTCTGGACAGATGGGGACTGTGTGCTTGCAGGGAAGACATTTAAAGTTTACTGCAGGACACCAGGCCTCCTTGGCACTCCCGGATTCTGGCAGTGAACACCTTTGCTGGCAGCTGCTTCTGCCTCCCTGTGCTCCTGGAGACTGCTGAGCCCCGATGGCCCTTCTGGAGTCAAGGGCAGAGGGAATCTGAAACTAGACAGCACTTCCTATCAGGTTCTCACCCATCTCAATCCTCCGAAGCAGGTACCATACTCACCTGCACACCCCAGGACCAAGGGATCTGGAAATAGAGATGATTTCAATGATTTTCAGTTTAGATTTTTGAATTCGAATTTGTGTCTGCCCGACTCCAAAGTGCATCCTGATTCTTAGACTTTAGTATATCTCTGGACAATTAGAAACAAAAACGAATCACACTTCCAAATTAGATTCACTTTTCATATTAGACTCTATTAAGTCAGCACCTTTCAAATACATTTTTTTTTACCATGATTTCTGTTTTAGTTTTTTTTTTTTTAAAGGTTGCTTTTGAGGTTCTGGGAATTGAACTCAGGAATCTGTGCATGCTAGGCAAGTGTTCTATCACTGAAATATATATATATATTATATATGTAATATAATATATAAATATATTAAGGGCTGAGAATACAACTTAGTATATAGAAGTCCATTGTGCTATCCATTGTGCCCAGAGCCAGGTGTAACAACTCAGTATATATGCATGTGCATATATACAAAGGTATATGCGTATTTATATATAAAAATAAAATCCAAATAAATCAAGGCATTTTGCTTTCACTTTTGCAGTGCTTGCATTTTCTATTCACTGGAAACGATACCTTCGACCTTTTGAATAATGAGTTGTGGCCTGAGTTTTTAAGAGCCTGTTACAAAGTTTCTTTGTAAGATTCTCTTCTCAGCAGGGCTGCTCTACAGCTGTGCTGGCCGTGTGGTGCTCAAGAGTGTCTGTCTGACCAAAGGGATGGGTGAGAACAGAAATCCAGAAGTCACCCCACTAGACTAGCTCTGGGCTTCAACAGGAGCCTGTGGCTTCCCAGGGAATGGGTGACTCACTCTCGTTTTCTTCAGAGGACAATTTGTAAGAGTCACTTCTCTCCTAGTATGAGGATCCCAGGGTTGTTAGAACTCAGTCAGTTCATCAAGCTTGGCAGCCAGCGCCTTTACCTGCTGAGTCATCTTGCTGACTCTTTTGAATTTAACAAAATAGAAGTTCTTCGGGCTAGTGAGTCCCTTGCATCTTACCACCAAATTTTCCTTTTTATGACTTTAGTCTCAGAACCACGATTTCAAAGAGCTCGTTAAGTACAAGTAAAACCGTGCTCACGTTAACGCTAGGGACTCCTAAAACTGTTACAATGCAACCATGTGTCATGGCAGCTTTCTTCCCAAGCACAGGCCCCTGGGTAACTAGTGCTCTACCTAATGCAGACATGCATAGAGTCCCGAGAAACCAATGTTCAGTGAACCACCTGCTGCCTTCTGGCTCTGACGTGGTTAGGAGGGCGATGGTTAATTTTCTTTGCCAAATTGACACAAGATAGAGTCATCTGGGAAGAGGCAATGTCAGTTGAGAAAATGCCCCAATCAGATTGGCATGCAGGCAAACAAACCTGTGGAACCTTTTCTTGATTCGTGATTGATGGGAGGTGCAACCCACTGTGGGTGGTGCCATCCCTTGGCAGGTGGGCCAGGGCTGTATAAGAAAGCAAGCTGAGCAAGCCATGGAGAGCAAGCCAGGAAGCAGCATTTCTGTGTGGTCTCTGCATCATCGCCCTCCCTTAGGTTCCTCTATGAGTTTCTGCCCTAACCTCCCTTTATGATAGACTGACTGTAAGGTGGAAAAAAAAACAACAACAAAAACTCTTTCCTCCCCTGCTTGCTTTTGGTCATGATCATTGCCACAGTAAAAAGTGGGCTAGGACAGAGGGTGACAATTCTATCCCGAGTTTCCCTCAATTCATGCTTCCATGCATCTGTGAGGAGGTGGGGAAGAAACATGAGTGCCATGGAAGGGGTTATGAAGTCAAAGAGAAGCAGAATTCAGTCAAGAGAGCTGAAGCTGGGATTCTATTAGGTTGGTTTCCTTTCTCTGAAGTATTCTATTTGTGAACCAAATAAGGCAGACACAGTTCTTATAAAGGTAAAATTGGTGGTTTGGGAGGAGCCTGAGCATCAAGCCACACTGAATGCCATGTTCACGGCTTTATCGAATGCACTCAGAACCATGCATTGGCAGGGACCAAGCCCGGAGACAGAGTGCCTTTTAGCCCCCACCCTGACTGTGTAAGACTGTACCAGGCACTATGCACCAAGCATCTATTCTCTGGAAATGAAAGACTGGCTTATCTCTGATGTCCCCAGAAGCTCTTATAACTGTGCTTCTCTGTTAATGGGAAATTGCAAATACAGCCACATAAAATGGCCTAGTATTTGCATAGAAACTACATAAACCTCTGCGGTATTTTCAGTTGTTTCTCAGTTACTTCTACCTAGCACACGTTGTTATATAAATGGTTGTTGGACTGTCCTGTTTAGAAAGTAATGACAAGAAAAGTGTGAGTTCAATACAGACACAGTTATTTTCCAATTGTTTGTAATCCGTGGTTGAATCCGTGGATGTGGACCTGTTTATAATCATGGACTGACCAGCAGCAGAGATGGGCAGGTACTGGAGCCCTGAATTTACCTCCCTTGGAGCCGTTTTTCAATTCAGGGAGATTAATTTTTATGGAATGAATTTAAAAGGCTTCTTTGTGTCTTTACTTGTCCAGAAGAACTTGGAAAGGGCCAAGTGAGCCTGTGATGCTCTGGCCCTTGTTCTATTACTGTTTGGTGGAATTGGGCATGTGCACTTCAGGGAGAGAAAAAAATGTTTCCTCTGGGTGTGGTGTAACCTGTAACCCCAACATTCTGGGGTGCTGAGGCAGGGAAATACAGAGTTCCAGGCCAGCATGGGTTGCAGAGAGAATTATAGGGTAGCCTGAACTTCCCACTGAAAGCCTATTGAGAGAGAGAGAGAGAGAGAGAGAGAGAGAGAGAGCAAATGAAGCAAGATTTCTATTATGTTAGACCTTGAGTCAGCCCTGAACATTTAACATTTTCCTGAAACCTATCATTTTATTTGCTCAGTCTGATGACTTAGAAACCACACATTTAGGACTAGGATAGCAGTCCAATCATGGATGGATGTCCTGTTTAAACCTCTTGGGATTGTGTTTGCTTATCCATATGCTTAAAAAAAATAGGACAGTTTCTGTCACAGGGAGGCCGAATTCTGAATAAGACTAAATAGGATCAGTGTTTAGCTGAGCCCAGTTGCGAGCCCAACTACATGCTGGACTCCAGGCCCCTCACGCTGAGTCCTGCGTGCTAGCCTCCTCTCCCCAATTTCCCTCTTGCTTCTGTTGTTTGCTTCCTATTTCAGGCCATTGTTTGACTCCTGGGCCCTCCTCTCTATGTCTCTTTTTCAGCCATATAAATATGCAGTTGCCCGACTAGTCCTTAGCAGCCATATCTTCATGTTTGGACACAAACCTGCCCTCCCCTTGTGTTTGCAGAGGATTAAGGAAGTGTGTCTTCTTATCTATGAGACCGAGCCTCTGTCAACCATGAAATTATTCTGAGCTCTCTTACGTCTGTCCCTGAAATTGTATTTACTTCTGCTGATATACATCACCAATATTTAATCCTAGTGCCTCCTTTGTCCATCTCCTTGCTCCCATTCCTATGTGGAATTTTCCTGGTATCCGTTTTCTGCCTTAGCTTAGGCCACACCCCTTCCCTTGTTAACTATTGAGTTGCATTTGAAGAATTAAATGCCTGACACAGGGCAACGGAGGTTAATATTGTCAGTGATGAAAATGTTCTCTGAATTTTCTAGGCCTGACAAGTCCTAAAGTGCAGTGGTTCCTGTGCTAAGGCCCGTGGTAAACGACAGTCTTCCTAAGTAGGAAACAGAATTTATTGAAAGTCATTTCTTCCCCCATCAGAGTGCAGCTATGAAGACAAGTCCCTCAGAGATGAAGAAAGAGTCTCCGTTCTCCTAGCTGCATTGTTCGGACTGTGGCCCTAAGTGTGTTCTGTAGTGCTTTTCTGTTGACTTTTTAAGTAATAGCTCCTTTAAAATAAAAGTGACTTGCAGCAGTATGTGCCCCGAGTGTGCACTGTAGAGATTTCTTTAGAATGCTTTGATTTGTATCATCATGACTGCTAATTTCAGACCATTTTCAATCACCCCAGAAGAAAGGCCTTAAGACAATAATGTTATTTGGCCATCAAGGGCTTCTTATCCCCCAATAGCCACAATCTATTTCTCCTGTAAAGGCCTGTCCATGTTGGACATTTCACATAAATGGAAGCAGGTAATATATAGCTTGTGTGTCTGCTTTCTTTCATGTAGAATAATGTTCTCGCAGACCTTCAGGATTCTATCTTTAATGGCAAAATTATATCCCATTACATGGATTTAACACATCTTGTATATTTAACCATTTGTGGCATTTGGGTTGTTTCACCTTTTAGGTTGTTAGGGATAGTGCAGCAATGAGCATCCGTCTGCAGGTTTTGTGGCTAGACGCTATGGATCTTCTGTGGAACATATTTAAGAGTGGAATTGATGGCCATCTGCTAACACGATCTCTCTAACCTTGTGAGGAACTGCCGGACTCGGTTCTCTTTTGTTCCAGGACCAGTTTGTATTCTTACCAATGGCGTATGAGGGTTCTAATTTCTACCATCGTCATCTCTTCCTGCTATATGCCAAGCTTGCAGCAGTCATGCTGACTCTGACCGCCCCCCAAATGCTGTGTTTACAGATGTAAGCCACCACACCCCACTCCAAGTCCTCCATATTCAAAATTCTGCTGCTCATGCCAGTCCTCATGAGTGTGAAGTGGTATCTCTGGGTGATTTTATCTGCATTTTCTTGATGGATGATGACGGTGAGCTTTTTTAAGATAGGGATTTGGGACTGTTTCATATCTTCGTTGAGGCAATGTCTGTAAATGTCTCTTGCTTGCTTTTAAATTGGACTGTTTGCTTCAGTGTTTTGACTATGTGAATATGTATCTTAATTAGGTCCATGGTTGGCAAGTATTTCCCACAGTCGTGTGGGTTTTGTGTGCTTTATAAAGACTACTCCTAGCTTGGGAACCCCTGAAGATCTAATGTTTTCCATATTTTTCTTGAGGAATTCTTGTGCGGAAAGCAATTGAGACCCTTGGGTCGACCCTGAAGCTATATCCTGTCTGAGAACTTTGAAAATGTTGGTCTGTGGGAGAAGATTGACTCCCTTGAAGCTGAGGCCTTTGTCGTATGCAGAGCTTGTTTGGGGTCTGTACTTCCTTACTGTGGAGAGCCTGGGGATGTGTCTACATGAACATCAGACCCAGCATACTTAGAATCTAGTTGAATTATCACTCATCACACTGCTTTGCTTCCAAAATATTCTGTTTCAGCTAAGAGAGATGTTCCTAACCTCCAGTTCCTTCTCTCATTCTTGCACCTACTGTGGGCATATTCTCATTCTCTCTCTCTCTCTCTCTCTCTCTCTCTCTCCCTCCCTCCCTCCTTCCCTCTCTCTCTTCTCTCTCTCCCTCTCTCTGTTTTTACATGGATGGGTGTCTTGCCTGCATACATGTCTGTGTACCATGTGTATGCTTGCTGCCCATGGAGACCAGAAAAAGGCATTGAATCTCCTGGAACTAGAGTTTAGGCCATTGTGAGCCACCATGATATGGGTGCTGAGAGCTGAACTCTGATCCCCTGGAAGAGCAACAAATGCACTTAACTGCTGAGCCATCTCTCCGGCCCTCATGGTGTGGACTTTGGCCTCATCTGCTGTCTGGTAATAACCCTTAGGTTTATTCATTTTGGTTGCAGACCCATCAGGCCCACCCACCTGCTTTCCCCCAGTGTATATATATCCCTTCCCATTCCAGGTCGTAGCAACCTTTTCATCTTTCTTGAACAAAGCTTTGAAGCTAATGGTGCTTTATACAGTGAATAATAATTTCAGAAATGACCTACTTTGGCATTGTCCAGCAAGCACGGTCACCCCACCAACCTGACTGATGTGCACCATCTGAGAGTAGAGACAACTTAACCACATGATTATGCTTTTCATGCACAATTGGTTCAAAGCTCTCGGGGTTTCCTAGGGGCCCAGGAAACATCTTCTCCCAGGAGTCCAGCTTGTGTCAGCTGCATAGTAGCTGGTGGCCTGGTAGATGGGGTTTTGTAGCCTTGAGCAAGAAGCTGATTTATTTAAATGGCATTCAGATGAGCCGGGCTGCTCTTTTTAGGCTGCCTATAAAGGACCATTACAGATCTACTATTTTCTGCTGCCTTTTATTTTAAGTCCAATTATGTGGATCGCCATAAATAGCAGCTCTGACCTTGGAAGTCTAAGGGAAGGTGAGATGTGGTAACCGGCTTAGGAAACATATGTTTTGATGTGTTAATGCGCTGCCAGTCACATACACTTACAGAAATAAATAGAACAGAGCCAGATAGCATTGTGCTGCAGGGGGAGGAATTTAAAAGCTATAGGACACACTTTCCTGGTGGAGAACCACAAACTGGGATACAATTTCACCCGATCTGTCTCTTCACCTCTGGGTGGCTCTGTGAGGTTAGCCCCACGTGGGTGGGATTTCCAGTGACGTTTGCTGTGCAATTCTGTTAGACCAGTGCCTCCGTCACATGCCACAACCTTACTTTCTGCAGTCCCACTGTGTGCTTGGGTTCTCTATTTTCAGTAGAGCAACGCCGAACCACCATTTCAGTCCAGCTTCTTGCAAATGGGGATAGCAGGATGACTCTTCTTGCTTAAAAAATATCATCAGCACGGGGCCTCTTGTTAAGATGCTTAAAGTCCTCGAGTTGGGATAGAGAGATTCTAAGAGCTATTTTTACCATCCTTTAAAAAAAAAACAAAACACACCAAGTATTTGCAATGCCTCCTGAATGGTTCTCTGTCGAATCTGCTCAGTCCTGGGAGATAATGCTGGTCTGACCATCTTCCTGACACACTGAATGGTCAGTGTTAAATTTCAGTTCTTGCCCCTGTTCCCTAACTCTCAGTATTATGATGTTCTAGCTATCTCACGGCTCCAACACTTCATGAGTTACATATACATTAATCTGTCTCCAGTGTTCTACATCAAAAAATGGGAGCAGATGGCCTTCCTTTTGCTTTGTAGGATAGTGTGAATATTAATGAGGTAATGGGGATGTTTCACGATCTGAGCTCATGGCAGAATGAAAGTGCAGACAGGAAGAGACAGTGAGAGGTGCTGAGTGGGTATGCTGGGAGATGGGACGAGGATCGCTGCATGCCCATTTTGGTGCAGAGTCCAAATGGCCTTTTAGCAAGGGGTTGTTCTAGTGTGACTATCTTTGCTAAATGTTCAGTAGTGATCTCAAGAGGCTAATATATGCTTACATGATTTTAATCCCAGAAACTTTAATTCATCCATAGGGTCCTTATTCTGATGTTCAGAACATACACAAGGCATAAAGCCAAGAGACCCATGACCAAGATCAGTTGTCTGTGTTTCATATAGCAACTTCTTGAGGCCTCTCCTTAAAATCTGTTTGTTTCTGCCATATTCAGAATTCAAACAAGTTGGCTTTCTTTGTTTCCCACCCCATAAAGAAACTAGAGGTAGAAAATGCACTGTGCAAGCCTTGATGGAGAAAATGTTGTGTTCATGATGACTCCTGTATGCACAGTGGCAACCAGGTCAGCTACTGGCCTTTTTAGGGTCTTTAAATAGATTTTTAAAAGATTTCTACCCTGTACAGTTCAATTAGAAAAGATTATATACACACAAATACAAGTGTGTGTGTGTGTGTGTGTGTGTGTGTGTGTGTATGTGTGTGCCTGTGTGCCTGTGTCTATGGCTGAATGGGCAGTAGGCATCTTTGCCCTGTGTAAAAGGTGCACAGATGCAGTGTGCACCAGGGTTCACAGCCTTTAGTATACAACACGTGTTTCACTCCATCCTGATTTATGCACCTCTAGGCAGTGCACTAAGATATCCCTTGACAACAAAGATCAAAGGAACTTTAGCAACATCCATGAATCTGTCTGGGGCCAGAAAGTGTAGAATCAAATTACAGTACTTTACTTTCTGATGATACCCATGAATACAGCCGTGCTACATAGTGATGGATGTTAAACACTGAGAATGTCCATGCTCATCCTGGGCTCCTTAGAGGCAGTAGAGCTGTACTCAAGGATGGGAACATAGTGCGGCCACTTGGTACCATCATCTACATAAGTGACGATGGCAGCGTGGCCAGGAAGTGGGAAACAAACAGGTAGGAAGAGGTGTTCAGATTTGAGACATATATTGAAGGTAGAGCTAATATCATATTCTGGTGGGTTCAAGTCAAATTAGGAGAAAAGGAGAGAGGAGGGAGATAAAGGATGCTGAAGGTTTTTGTCTCTGTGACAGGAAGAATTGCCCTAGTTTAAATAAACATCACCAGAGAAGCAGACTCCCAATGTGTGTTATAAACTTAATTTTAGATTTAAGTTGTACATCTATGATGGAGGAAGGTCATTGGTTAATAAAGAAACTGCCTTGGCCCATTTGATAGGCCAGCCCTTAGGTGGGTGGAGTAAACAGAATAGAATGCTGGGAAGAAGGGAAGTGAGGTCAGAGACGGCATGCCTCTCCTCTTTAGGGCAAACACAATGAAGCAAGCTGCCAGGTCAGACATGCTGAATCTTTCCCGGTAAGACTGGTGCTACACAGATTACTAAATATGGGTTAGGCAAGATAAGTCATGACCTCATGGTGCTACACACATTAATAGAAATGGGCCAAGCAGTGTTTATATGAATACAGTTTGTGTGTTGTTATTTTGGGGCATAAGCTAGCCAGGCGGCCGGGAGCTGGGTGGCAGGAATGCAGCCCGCAGCTCCCTTCTACACATCTACATGGATAAGTTAAATTCTTAAGGACATTTAACTATGTTAAATACAATGTAGGCATTTGGGTATGAATCTGAAATTTAGATCATAAATATAATTTCAGATATTACTAAAGAGTTATATCAATCTAGAGATCATAGATAGTCCATAATATTGTAAGACATTTTATTCAATGTCTCCAATAAAAAAATTCATGAATGGTTGTAGAAAGGGTGTGAAGAGTGAGTCGTGAGGTCTTCACAGCATTGAGAAAAGAAAATGAGGATCCATCAAAGGAGCTGGAAACAGCAGGAAATGGAAGGAAAGCAACCTGGGAAATGAGGAAGCTGATGAAGTTAGTATCTCAAGAAGGGGGTGGTTGTGTGTCAAAGTGGAGGATAAGGACAGGGATTTGAACACTGGAGCCGGCAACATGACAGTCATTAGTGACTTGGTAGAAGCAAGTGACAGGGTGAACACCTTTGCAACACACATTTATGAAATAAAGGAGTGGACTAGCGAGATGGCTCAGTGTTAAGAGCATTTATTGATCTTGCAGAGGACCTGGGTTCAGTTCCCAGTACCCACATTGGGGAGCCACAAGTGCCTATAGCTGCAGCTCCAGAGGGGTCTGACATCCTCGTCTGGACTCTGCAGGCACCTATACTCATATGCACACACCCTTCACATATATTTATAGTTAAAATGAATCTCAAAAGAAATGAAGGAATAAGAGTTGGAGGTTTTACAGTGAGGAACAGAGAAATAGAAATGAGAAGAAGATGTAATTTCAGGAGGTTGTTGATTTGCTTATTATTTTATTTTGTTTCATGGCAGGATGTACTCTGTAGCATAGACTGGCCTGGAACTCACAGCAGCCCTCTTAGCCTCCCAAATGTTGGGATAGAAGCTATGAATCTTTTTTTTTAAAGCGGAGAAATAATAGCCTATTAGGACGGGAATGACACAGCACAGGGAGGGTCTGGTGATGTACAGAAAGGAAGAAATGCTGACACAGTGTGCTCGAATGAATCGGGGGAGGAGTGGATCCTAAATGGGAGGGCTGGGCTAATGAGCATCACATGTGGAGGAAGGCTGGTACTCCGGCAGCACTTGCTTTAGGTGACGGATGGATTTATGGGAGTTATCTTTTTGCTTCTGTTCAATCATTAAAATAGCAGGCCACAGATTTCCAAAATTTGATTGAAAATCCTCTGAAAATAATACAAATCATCTGTCATTCAAACCAACATTGACCAGAATAAAGTTCGATGGCTCCTATTGAATTATGAAAATCTGTTCTGCTTGTGAAGCCAAGTTTAAAAAAAAAAGTTCAGTTATCCTGCTGAAACAAAGGCCACAGGCTATACGGAAGGACATTTGTAGGTAGGTTGATGGATGGAGCTCCGGAGTGGTTTGCTCAATCCCCACTCTGCCCCAGGGGTCTCAGGGATTATAGAAAAACATGGAAGTTGGTGAAGTACACACTTCATTAAGGCAGAAGTCTGTTTTGTTCACACAGGTGCATGTGTGGCAAACCCTAGGGGCTCGGTAATAATTATCAAATAATTGACAAGCAAAATCCAACCAGGCTGTGCTTTGTTTCAGAGGAACTGAAAATTCTAAGTCATCTCTTCTGCATTCTCTGGTTTTCCTCCTGTAATGGAAGTGTCCATCTGGCTACAATGATGCCATTTTTCTTTCTCATGCAGTGACGATGGAATATTGCTTACACCTCTGCTTACAGGATCCTTTCAGAGGTGGTCACCGTTGGCCATTGAAGAGCTGGAGGTTCTCTAGTTGGAATGTGGACCTTCTCTGTGATGCTGCCTGGTCCAATCTCACAATTCAATGGTGATAGTGATCATTATGCCCAGTGGCTAAAGTGCCAAGCACTCCTTGTTGGCGATTCAGACGCCTACACTGGAAACCAGAAAATTCTTCCAGGATTTCAGTTATTCCAATCTGCCACCATATGGCGGGGGTAGTAAGAATCGGAAGTACAACAGAAGTGCCATGATTTGTATTCCTGGGCTGAGGAGCAATTTGCCATTGTCTTTTGTTTGATCTTCCTTGTAAGTAGCAGGATTGCAGAGTAAGCCAACTGTACTTCATTTCCTTTTGCTTGGCAAGAATGTCTTCACTCAGATCAATAGGCTGCATTCTGACAGTTAAGCCATCCCCACACAAAAGAGCGATCCAAGCACTTTTGTGGTTGTATCCATTGCAGATACCTCGGGACAGGTGCATTGCAGGCTGGGGTGAGCCGGTGAGTCAAGGAGGACAAATGACTTTTCCTCAGAAGAATAATATGATAGGCTTTCCTTCCAGCTTTACTGAGTTACAGACAGACACAAGCGAGAAACAGGAAGGAACATAACTGGCTTAATAGAAATATTGGTTTTTAAAACTGTTGAAATGGCTTGCTTCCATTTTTAAGAGCAAGAAAATCTGACAGGTCCTCGTCCTCTTGGGTCCTCATTTGTATAACTCAACCTCAGTGATCACCATTCCCTTGGGACCTTCTGGTTCCATAACCTAGCAGGAAAAACATGACTTGGGCTCCTTGATGGCATGAGGAATTTGTTTTCTGAGTCACATTATATTCTAACTCATGGTTAATCCTTCTTCACTGAAAATCTAATGGAGCCAAATAAGGAAAAGGCAGAGTTGCATGTGGAATAGTCCCAGTTTAAAAGGACAGCGCAACTTGCTCACCCCACAGACAGGTCACTTAAAGTTGCTCCTCTCTTCCTCCAGAGGAAGCCTGAGGTCCTACTTGCATGAAGAAGCAAAAATAGTGGGATGGGGCAAGTGGGGTCGCAGGCTCCTCACTGTGTGAGTATTTGCCCCTAGTGTAGTGTAGACCGTTGTAGACTTCCTGGCTATTGGTAGGTCACAAGTTGTTTACTTTCATATTCCATAAAGTTCCTGTTTGACAGTAAAATTACCCTAACCCAGGGCTTAGAGATGTAGTCTCTTCACTTCTGTTCATGTCTTAAGCTTTGTCAAGATCTTTGCTGGGCTGTAGCATGGCCTTAAGCATCTAGAAAGTCCATTTAGCTTGTGGGGTTTATTTTTATGTTTCTTTATTTCAGTTCCGGGTCTGGTCTTTTCCTCAAGCTAGCTTTTCTTTGTTGCAGTCATATTTCTAGTTTCTATCTGCTTGCTAGCAAAGGAAAACATAGCATCGTGGAATTTTTAGTTAGCGTCACTTCAAAGAAGAAAGGGGAGAGGAGAAGGCAAAACACATTGCTCAAAATGTTTCCCTTCTTTTTGCAAGTGGTTATGGATCAATGAGCATCCTAAATTATCGGTAATTGTTTTCACTCAGTTATATATTGGGCTGCTATGCTCGTTTTTATTGGCAGCTCAAATTTTTTATTCTGTGTATGAAAACATAGCAGAGACCATAGCTGGGGCTCAGGATACAGACATAAGTAGGCACGTTCTTGCTTTCCAGGGCGGTGTGCTCTGTTAATCATTCAGCCAGCTCCAGAATCTTCAGGTAGCTATTTGCGTTTATAGGAAGCTACAGTGGAAGGCCAGGCATGGGTTCTGTGCCCTAGGTTTAGACATTTTTGGTACTGTCCTTCTTGCCTCCCAAAATTAGAACATTAGTTACGAGAAATACAGAAATGTGATGTTTTCCTGAGCAAACAGACTGAAGTCAAAGTTTTTAGGCTCTAGTTTGGAATTAAATCAGATAAAATAGTTTTTTTTCAGTTCCAAAATAATGTTGACCTCTTGAATAACTGTTAGTACCTCACAGAGGAAAAATTAGTCTTCACATAATACTGTGATTGCCCAAGGAGAGAACCCTGCCTTGCCATGCGAGGCCTGAACTTCTGGCCTATGTTGTAAGCATCAAGGTTTGTGATGATTTTTTTAATTGAAAGTACTACAAGACACCGTTATAAAAAGCTTCTCAGTGTTAGAATATGAACAGTTAAACTTTGGGCATGTTCAGAGAATCATTGTAGAATATTTAGTCTACAATTCACCCCTACCTAGAGTCCCCTTGAAATTATTTTTTCTTATTTTGCGTCTCTAGTTTTTTAAACAACTCTGAAGAAGGACACATCCATGCGTTGATGGATTCTCTCATCAAATATTTATTGTATATCAACTATGTATGTGCCTGGCCCTCAGCTGCATATTTTTGAGGTACAATTAGACTAGAAATGATCCTTGTACTTCAGGAACTCACAGACTTGAAAGCAGATCATGGTTTTTGGATGCTCCGGTTTCAAGGTTATTACAGGCACTGAGGACAGGGACCAGGTAACTTGGTGACTTTACCATGCTTGGGAATCTAGTATTCAGCCCAGCACTGTAAGCCTGACAACATGAGTCACTGCAAACAGTCTCAACTCACACTGGCATGCTCATTATTACTGCTCTTTATATTATACAAATCCAATTAGCGCCCCGAATACACAATCATAGCTCCATCTCCAGCACTGAGTGGACTGGGCTTCATTGGCCTCTAGGCAAGTACACAGAAAGCAAATTATGATAATCGGGGTGACCATCTATTAATTTACAAGGAGAAATTAAGCTGTCAAGTTGACTGGTCCATCCAGCACATTGGTTCACAGAGATAGCCAAGTGGGGAGCCAGATGATTCCATCATGATGGCTTCAAACGTGTTACTTTGCTAAAATACCTTGACAGACTCCCCCACAGCAGGGGTGACCTTCGTGATGAAAATGGAGCAGTTTCTCAGCCAAGGTGTCCTCTGTCCTTGAGTGGCCTAGGGCGGGCCTGGCCAGCTCCGTCTCCTACAGTATTCTGTATTGTTCACTTGTCTCACGCTCTGTTTTTACAATGCAGCACAATACAGTTATGCTTTGGTGAATTAAAATCATTTTCAGTTCTCTTTCAAAGTTGTGCCTGAACCTCTTTTGTTCAAGTTTGTGATGTGAACTTTTTATTCACATCTAATAGGCAACCTCTGGGGGTTGTAGTCAAGAGGATTAATCAATACAGTGTGATTAAATACTGTAATAGACTATAATTCTATCAGAACTCAGCACAGGAAAGAACAGACATTCATTCTATGCTATGGACCAAGTATTACAGCAAGGATTCTACAGGTATGATCTCACGTAATCCTATAATAACCATATTGTGTAGTAACTGGGGATTAAGGCCCTTGCCTAAGGTTGCAAAGCAAGCAAGAGGCAGGACCACAGTTTAAACCCAGGCCATCTGAGCTCAGAGCTTATGTTCTTAACTGCTGGCTCTGCTGCTTTCCTTGAGTCTTTTGGTCCTCATACACCCACACTAAAGGATGGAGACTTGTATCACTCTGCACTTAATCCAAGAAAATAGCAAGTTTTGAGGACAAGTATTTAATGAAAGAACTGTGTGCTTGCAAATGCATCAGGAGGGCTGGAGTGGCAGGCTGCAGCCCCCCAAAAATTCCCAGACTGCTCTCTAAGACCGGCCTCCCAGAACAGCTACGGCATCTGCCGCAGCCAGGAAGGTAAGGAATCAGGAAGCCGGAATGGGGAAATCTAGGGAAACTCATGTTCTCCCCTATCCAATCCACCTAGGTGATGTGGGATGCCCATCTGGTCCCTGGGTGCATGCCCTCTCTACTGCATACCTGTGGTGCGACAGTAGTTTTGAAGCCATAATTTATTCCAGAGAGGTGACATAGGTAAGCAAACACTGACAGAAAAGACGAGAAATTCTAAACTCCAGGAAAGAGGCTGATGCATCGGAGGCTGAGATGCCACTGTAATAGCAGTTAACTACTACCCTGAAACACCAAAGGTGAGCCCCACATTAAAGAACAGTGGTGTGCCCTAGTAAACACCGCTCCTGTGCCATTACGACAGCTAAGCACTAGTGTATAGAAACAATTTGGGTGAGCGATGGTGACCATTGAAGGGTTTTATCCCCTTCGTTCTTAAGGTCTCCTCTCCCAACCCTTAGAACTCTCTAGAATAGGAGCTAAATCTATTTTTAAAAGACTTATTGATTGTCGACACAGATAAAATTCAGGGTTTCTAAACTGCTGGGACTCAGGAATCTGAGAAAGTGGAAGCGCTGTCCTTGCGGGCTAAGTTGAGAGCCCGGGTATTTAGGGAATGATTCAGCTCTTGTCCCTGTCCTCTCTGTGGGCTGATGCAGAGGAGCCCTCAGTGGTCTGAGGGCTTCCAAAGGTGCCCTCTGCATCTTTATAGGAGGCTTTTCTTTAGCAACCCACAGTATAAAAAAATAACGCAGGAGGTGAAAGTGAAGATAAGTCTAAAGTCTGCCGACCTCTGAGGGTGCAGGAGCTTCCTTTGAAAACGGCATCTTAAAGATTCTGGCATTTCCAACTCCTTTGCACCTGCCATTTGTCCTCATTTTTGTCATCTAATCCCCAGAGGGAATTTTGAGTATAGAGTAGTAAGTAGTCTCAGCACAGACTCAAAGACCCTGGGGTCAAATTACCCTCACTCAAAATCTGGTCTGGCCACTAGTTAGTTATCTGTCTAACTTTGGGGGAAACCACCCAGTTTCTTTCACTTCAGTTTCCTAATCTATAATATGAGTGTGGTAATAGTTCCTACTGCCTAGGGCCATCGGGAGAGTAACTGAACTGACTACATATATATAATATTATATATAACTGCATATATATCATACAAACACACACACACACACACGCATCCTTTTGGTTAGGGCTTATTGCAGTGATAAAACACCATGATCAAAAGAAAGAGTTTATCATCTTAAATTTTTACATCACAGTCCATGGTCAAGGGCAGTCGGGGCAGAAACCTGGAAGCAGGAACTGATGTAGAGGCCATGGCCGAGTGCTGCTTACTGGCTCGTCCTCCAGGGCTTTCTCAGTCTCGTAGCAGTTAGGACTACCAGTCCAGGGATGGAACCACCAGCCCTGGGCTGGGTCCTTACGCACCAATCACTAATTTAAAAAAATGCACTACAGGTTTGCCCACAGGCCTTTCTGATGGGGGTATTTTCTCAGTTGAGGTTCCCTCTTCCTAAACATTCTAGCTTGTGTCAACATAAAGCTTCGGCTCTTGTTAAAGGTAGTTTTTCATTTCTTTCTCCTCATAACATATGACAGAAATATTTATTAAGAGTATTTGTATGTAGATAAACTTAGGATTCATGAGGGTATAAAGCTACCCCCGGATACACAACTCCTATAAAGGAGCTTATCCAAGGGCTAAGTTGAAGGATTGCTTGACTGTATATCCTATACCAAATGTCATTTTGCTTCCTGTAACAGTTCCATTGATAGTGTATCCCTGAAAGAAACAGGAACTTCTTTGCCACAGCCATTTGGAAATCCTTGCCTTTTCTCGTTGGGATCCTCCTTTAGACCATCAATTTCTGGATCAGAATTGATCTTGCCGTTGCTTCATGAGCCCTCATCCTTCTCCCACATGGGATCCTATTGAAGCTTAGTCAGTGGTTCACCTCTCTTAGGTCTTTCACATCTGATGAGAAAACCCCTCTTACGATTGTCTCTCCATCCTGAATCGGGTCTTTCTGCCTAGTTTCCAGTTCTTTTCATTCTCCTCCCTGACAGGCAGCTCACTCTGTGGTCATATAACCAGACACCTGTCACGCTCTCACCAAACGGACATTTTTAAGGTCAGATTCTGTCATCTGACAACTTTTGACGACGTGGAAGGTGGTTCTCATGCGGTGCACTCCCAGCTGTGGGAGAATCGGCTCTCTTTGCAAAGCAGCAGCTGGAGCCAGAGAGGAGCAGGACCCGACCTGTCTGTGGAGATTAGGTGGGATGTCGATCCACCCCGACCCTGCCTCTGTCTCGCAGGTTGGAAAGGCGCCATCTCCACCTTCCTGTTCATCCTCGGTTCCCCCAGCGTGCATTAACTAGAGAAAGAAGTGTGACCTCTTCTGCAGCATTCAGGAAGGACTGGGAGTGCTACGTCAAGTGCCTACAAGGGCCTTGTGCTGATGGTACCGATGGGACCATGAACACAGAACTCCTGACCCAGTTGCCAGTGTTTGGGTTTCTCCCCTCCCCAAAATGTTCTTTAGCTTTTGATCTCTTTTCTTAGGACTAAGTTTTCCTAGAAGCAAGTGGATCCCTGCTTCTCAACTCTGGCTGTAGGTGAAAAACACCCAGCATGTTTCCTTAAGATTGTCCAAGTCGTGACACTCGGTCATCAACAGTACTTCCCAAGTAAGACTGAGCACAAAAGTTTATAAGTCTTAACCATTGAAACTGAATTTAAACCTCCAGGTTCCTAGCTGGAATACTTTGGCCAGCCCTTCACAGCTTTGTTTATATTTTTTCCCTCTGTCAAATAGAGATAATAAAACTGTTGTTGTCTACATTAGAAATTTAAAATAGAAGTGGGTCTAGAAAAGAGCCCAACACAGGAATACCTACCAGCTTTTACTATAGCAATGTCTGCTGCTGTAATTATCACAGCCAGCACTTGTGAGGAGTCCCAGGGACCAAAAAATGGGGAAAGAATGGTCCTTGCACTCCAGCTCATGATACTAATACTCAGCTTGAAGTGGTAAAGCCCCATAGCAGAGGCCCATGCTGCATGCTGTGGGATAGGAAACAGGAAGAAACTTCTACATACAAAAAAGGAAACACGCCTCCAGGATGCATGACTGACACCCACGAGTCTTCCATAGACAGCAGAGACAGAGGTTATCTGGTAATGCAACAGTCTGTGCAGAGCTGTATTGGCATCAAAGCGTCAGATGATGGTTGATCATTGGACATGATATGTTGCTAGGAAAGGTGATGGTCAAGAGGCTGGAAATAAAGACCAAAGGCAAGCTCAAAGGACCTGTGCATTTTCCTGGAGGCAATTTGGATTGTTTTTCTCTAAACAAACCACTTTGGTTTTTAATAAGTAAAACCTCCTCACACTTGCATTTCAGAACAATAACTCACCTAGCAAAGAGAGTCAGTTCAGAAAAGAAAATGGAGCCAGGCGATGGTGGCACACACCTTTAATCCTAATACTTGGGAGGCAGAGGCAGGCAGATCTCTGAGTTCAAGGCCAGCCTCACAGAGTTCTAGGACAGGCTCCAAAGCTGCACAGAGAAACTCTGTCTCAAAGAAACAAAGAACAAACAAACAAAAGAAAAGTAACTGGCTGTGCAGTTATTCTAGACCCTCTTGCTATTAAGGAGATCCAGAGGTTAACATCTTGAGCTGAAAGACAGCAGTCTTATGAAGAACAGGAATTTGGTTGCCTGTTGTGTAAGGTGGAGTCTGGGTTTACTGTGGCCTCTTATCCAGGGCTGTTGGAGTCTTACTATGGTATCTGTAGTTGAACAGGACCATAGGGAGGCAAGTAGTGCTGGAAAAAGAAGAGTAAAGTAAGCAATGAATTCTGTTGAATTGGGGCATGTTCTTGGCTGTACAGAGGTATTTAGGTAAAAGTGTTCTTTAGACAGCTTGAGTGGACAGAGAAATCACTATTTCCCTAGATCGCTCTAGTCTCCCCAGTAAGTCTTCCTAAACTCTGGAATCCAGTGAAACATCACGCTCCAACCAGCCTCAAAAGCTATTAGTTAGAATTGTCTCTAATGTCTCTGCCATTACTTGGTGGCATTTTCTCATTAAGCATTAGGCTTCATGGCAGCATCCAGGGCTCATGGAGAACTGGAACTCTCTTGCCTTGACTCGAGTTTTTAAAGGGTCTGGAAACTGCATAAATCATTCTCCACGTAGGCATATTCCACTGAACTTTCTCACAAACAGCAATCCCAGTTTGGAGAACTGGGTTATGGTTCCATTTGTGCATTTATCGCAGTGAAAAATGTACACCTGGAGAGAAGAACAACATTACCAGGTCCCCCAAATGGCCGCGCGTGTACTGCTGCTACATGGCCTATACATCTATAGGGCCCCACCTAATAGGTTGTTAGGGGGGAAATGCAGGAAGCACAAGAAAGTTTGACTGTTCAGTAAATACTGGATAATTCATTCGTATATGTAATATTCAAAATACTAGGGCAAATACCCTAATAAAAATGGCCTGTTGTTTTTCTACCATGCAAACTCACTTGAGAATCTTGAATTTTTAGTTGCTACTTCTGGCTACCCTTAGCCTAGTCTATGCTGTGTATTCTCCTTCTTTTGTTGTTTTGAGACAGGGTCTTACATTGCCGTACCACCTGACCTTGACATATCATATAGCCCAAGCGAGCCTCAGGCTTACGACAATCCTCCTGCCTAAGCCTCCCAGGTGCTAGGATCCCAAGCATGCGCCACCATGCCTAGCATCTTGTTCAGGTCTTGGAATGCCTGGGTTGTCTCCTAATGAAAAAATAAAGACCCCCGCCTCCCGCCCCTGCCTTTAGCACAGGGAGACCAGCTGAATATATGCTTCTCCACATCTGTCTTATCCACAAGCAGTAGACTCTGATTGGGTGGTTTGTTTTCTTTTGAGAACTTTTATCCATTTCATGTACACATACACCTTTTCAAAAGATGAATCTGTGTTAGTCAGCTTCCCATCTCTGGCGGCAAACACAAGAGAATGGTGAGCCAAAGCAGGACAGGTTGATCTGGAGTTTGGTTGCTGTGGTTCTAGCCCACAGTCATTTGGCTTCAGTTGCCTTCCGGCCTGAGGCAGCACAGTCCTTCCTGGCAGGAGGGAAGCCATCTACCTCATGGAAACCATGAAACAAAGCAAGAGACAGGACGGATTCAAGGTCCCAGTGCCCCCTTTGGGAGTATTCCCCCAGTGGCCCAACTTCATGCTACTAAGCAAAGCCCGTGTTTTGTTTGTTTGTTTTGTTTTGTTTTTAGATAGGATTTCACCATAAAGTCCTGGCTGGACTGTTTGGAACTCACTATGTAGACCATGTTAATCTTCAACTCACAGAGAACTACCTGCCTAAAGGTTCCACCAGATCCCAATGGTACCACAGGCTTGGGACTAAATCTTTGAACACGTGGACATTTGGTGGACATTTCCACACCACAGCAGCATATCAGAAATGATAAAAAACACAGTCAACAACCAATGAAAATTTGGGTTAGTTTCATAATATCATTCCCACAGAGAAAGTGGCCCAAAGAAATATGCTCTTTATGTCTTTCAGAAACCATTAGTAAATCTCACTGCAGATTCAGGGAAGCTGAATTGTGAAACCTATCCTCACCTAAGCAACCAGAGCTGGGTCAATATTTGGAACACACACGTTGATTTTGCTGATTCATGGGACTCTTGGGGGTATATTGATGGTGTCTGGAAATAGCTCTGGGAGCTGATTGTGCTGATATCTAGATGTGTCTCCTCCCTTATGCCAAGATCCCTGGAGAGACAGTTGCTGCAGAGATGGGAAGGGGTTTTTATTTCTCACCTTACACAGTTCTGCTTCCTCCTACATCCTGTCCATCTGCAAAGGGAGAACATGCTTGGTGGTCCTCTGGGGAGGTTGACCAAGCCCCCTTTCTTTCTCTACTTGGATATTTTCTCCTTCTGGTCAACCCAGCAGTATCAGGGAACTGGGGAGTTCTTGAGTTATATATAATAAAACAAAGGAATAACAAAATGTAATCAGGCCTGGTTTGCTTAGATGAAAAGACTGCTCAATCTTGCCCCCCAGCAAAAAAAAAATGATTATCAGGTTAAAACTGGGAAGATCCTGATTCTAGTTCTGCCCATCTATGTCTGACACCTGTCTGGCATTGTTTTCTGCTTCCTGTGACTACACAAAATTTTAGTTATTCCTTCTTAATTACTGTCCTATTGCTGTGAGGAGACACCATGACCAAAGCCACTTTTAAAGGAAACATTTAATTGGGAGCTTGCTTACATTTTGAGAGTGTGAGCCCATGATCATCATGGCAGGAAGCGTGGAAGCAGGCAAGCAGGCAAGACACTGGAGCAGTAACTAAGAGCTCACATCTGATCCACAACATGCAAACTTGCAAGGAGAGAGAGAGAGAGAGAGAGAGAGAGAGAGAGAGAGAGAGAGAGAGAGAGAGGAAGAAGAAGAAGAAGAAGAAGAAGAAGAAGAGGAGGAGGAGGAGGAGGAGGAGGAGGAGGAGGAGAGGAGAGGAGAGGAGAGGAGAGGAGAGGAGAGGAGAGGAGAGGAGAGGAGAGGAGAGGAGAGGAGAGAGACTGACTGACTTGGGAGAAACTTGGCCTGGCAAAGTCCACCCCTAGTGGAATACCTCCTCTAATAAGGTCATACCTCTTAATCCTTCCCAAATAGTTCCACTAACTGGGGACTAGACATTAAACTCTATGAGCCATGAGCCTCTGGGAGCCATTCTCATTCAAACTTCCACAGGCATCTCAATAGTTTTTAGTGTGCCTTACCCCACAATATCAATGGAGCCACCAGTTTTAAAACCTTGTGATAAAAGTATAGAGACTCTTTTGTCATTTTTGTTAAGCATTTTTTTTTAATTTCAGCCTGGTGGTAAAGAGAAAACCATGCCTGCTGTGGTGCTTATATTTTCTGGTGGGACTTGGCCAAAAGAGCCACCCTTCTGCACAGAAAAATTCTATCTACTCCAGCTGGGCTGAGTGTGAGCTAGTTCCCAGTGCAAATGGTTCTGGAGATTTATTTTTAGTAAACAATTCGTCAGATAACCTGTGCAGCATGCATGACATTCACTGTCATATATCTCCTCTGTGAGGTTGTAGCCTTTGGAAAATCATAAAATAGAGAAATGTGTATAGGCAAAGAGGTTGAGAAACGGCAAGCGTCAGCCGGTGGAGACTCAAGAGCAAATCTGTTTGCTTGGAGCATCCTGCTGTTGCACTTCCTATGAGCTCTGTGATCTCAGGCAGTTTATTAAATTCTGTGTGCCTCAGTTTCCTCACCGGCGAGGCAGAAGTGATGAAGACGCCAACCTCATACATGCTGCCCTGTGCATCAAATGGTTTTCATGAATTCTAGCCCAGTGCCTCTGTGTGAGGTATGTGCATGCGCATTTGGATCTGCACCATCCGTGTATCAGGCCGTGATGCTATCTTTATGCCTGGTCTGTGTCACACGAAGCAGGTGGAAATATTGACGTTCACCAGAGACAGAGTAAAACTGAATTTTCAGATAAGGCAAGAATTTGCTTTAGCTAATCTCTTGAAAGGCAGAGTGCTGTGTCAGATAAGAACATTTTGTAATTAACTTCTTCCAAATGCCTATTACCTGCTGAACACTGTGTGAAACATTTTACTCTTGTAGGAAGGGTTATTTTCCTTGTTTTACATAGGAGTAATTTGAGACTTGAAGAAGCTAAATGTGTATATAAGAACTTTCATAAAAGCACAAAAAAGGTAAATCGTGTATGGACACTATATATTTATATAATGATAAGAAAGTAAAGATATAAACAGTGGCCTGGTGAGAGGCTTGCGAGGTGGTTTAGTGAGCATGCGTGCTTGCTGTAGAAGCAAGAAGACTTAAGTTTGAATGGTCAACATCCACGCAAAACCAGGCATAACCAATCAAGCATGAGCGTGCCTGCAATGCCAGCTTTGGGAAAAAGACATAGGAAAATCCCAAGGGCTCCTTGGCTACCCAGCTTAGCCAAAACAAGCTTCAGGGTCAGTGAGGGATCTGTGAGAAAAGTAGATGAAGACGTGTAGTTTCATTTCATTTGTATTTTAATAAATAAAGCTTGTCTGAAGTTCAGAGAGTAAAACAGCTGCACTGATCAGCCTTACAGAGCAGGCGGTGATGGCACACACCTTTAATCCCAGTAGCCACACTAGTTTGCCATAGAAACTGGGTGGTAGTGGCGCATGCCTTTAATCCCAGCACTAGAGAGGAATATAAAACAGGAGGAAACAGTGCTCATGCACAATCTCACTCAGAGATTCCTGGAGGCAGGGTCGCCATTTCAGGCTGAGGTAGAGGTAAGAGCCAGTGGCTGGCTATTTTGCTTTTCTGACCTTTGGGTTGAACCCTAATTTCTGTCTCGGGGTTTTTATTAATTGTGCTACAGAGAAGTAAAGTGTGGTAGCTCTTGTCTTTAATCCAAGCACTCAGGAGACAGGGGCCAGCAAATCTCTGTGAGTTGAAGATCAGTCTAGTCTACATAGTAAATTCCAGGACATGCAGATCTACAAAGTGAGACTCTGTCTCCAAAAACAAATATACAAAAGTAGGTAAATGGAGAGTGACCGAGACAAGCACCTATGCCCTCTTACCTCCACATATGCATACATAGGTCCATACACCCAGGCACACATTCACAGAGAGAGAGAGAGATACATGAGGATGAGAAATAGCCAGCTCAGGGTGGTGATGGAGAGCGATGATTGGGTTAGGGAGAAACACCGAGGTTCGTCAACCTTATCTGTGAGATTTTATTTCTTGCAAATAACTCAATATAAAGCACCATTAAAACTTAAAGAATCAACAATTCAATGTTTAAATATTAAGATATTTAGTTGTCTTATGGAGAGTCCACTTCTTAGTGACCTGGAAAGCCTCAACACAACATTGCTGACACACAAAAGACACTCAACGGTTCTTGTTAATAAGAAGTCCCCACTCCAACCCCCCAAAACTGGGCTGTAAGGCAAAACTGTTGATTTCAGTATTGAAATTACATTATAGGGGAAGATAAAGTGTAGGAGGAAGGAGGCAACTTGTTTGGTCCCCGGCCACCCAGCTATCTTAGACCCAAAATAGTCACACAGAGACTGTATTAATTAAAGCAATGCTTGACCCATTAGCTCTAGCTTCGTATTGGCCTACCAGCAAAATTTTAGCATGTCTATCTCTGGCGGCCGATCCATGGCATCCTTCTTCTAACTCAGCCCTTCTTTCTCCCAGCATATAGCCTAGCTTTCCCTGCCTACCTAAGTACTGCCTTGCTATAGGTTCAAAGCAGTTTCTTTATTCGTTAATGGTAATCACAGCACACAGAGGGGACTCCCACATCAATAAAGGAAATTACCTCCACTACCCACATGGAACTAAGAATATCTTGAGAAAAAGCTTTGTTCATGGTTGGGCAAACCAGAAAGATGAACAAGTGCAGCTTAAATGAATACCTGCAAGAAAGCCCCATAAGCCCAAGCTTGGTTTTCTATGGGTTTCCCTGGGGATCTCCAACCTCAGCTTCAGAATATGAAGTTAAGGAAAGACTGAGAGTTAGGGAAATGTCAGAATCAAGGATAAACAGTTCCCTGGATCAGTAAACAAAAACAAAAGCTTCTCCTTGCCTATCCTTGAGTACGATTTTCTTTTAATTTGGAAGCGATATCAATCAATTCTGTTTGACACAGCACAGATATGGCAATTGAGGCTTATTGTTACTGAATTCTATTCCAATTAGTGACACCGAGTCTATACATGTTATCTACAGTTAGAATTGCCTCCGCTGATCCCAGTTGTATGAGGTATATCGAATATTTTCATGTCAGGATTAACAATTTCTTCTGTTATAACACTAGAAAGTCAGCTGATTTAATTTTATTTATATTTTGCACCTATTTTAAAGTCACTTAGAAGTTTGGTGAAGAAAGACACATAAAATTTATGCCACCCATGTGCCCTCATGAAGGCTGGGATCACCACAGACCTTGTATCTCCTTACAGAGTTGTGCTTGCCTTTGTCAAAGAGATTGCAGTTTAAACTGTGCACACCTGCATTCAAAAGGAAAAGACCAAAAAGTAACTAATTATGGAGGGTAGGACTGTTGTATTATGGTTGATTTCCTCTCCAGTCTTTTCTGTATTTTCTAGATTTTCTGCAACAAATATAGCTGATGATTGCAAGTACTTTTTATTTTTATTATTCTTGGAGAGTTCCATCTGCAGTATCCTTCCCTTACCCTTCCAGATCCACCTTCTTCCCCACACACCCAATTTCTTCTTTTTTTTTGTTTTTTGTCTTTTTTAAAAATTGTTTTTATTGAATTATATACTCTATATATGTAGCTATATTATCATCCCTATTCCCCTTCCTTCCTTCCTCTATCCTCACCTTCAACCCTCTCCCATAGTCCCCATGCTCCTAATTTACTCAGGAGATCTTGTCTTTTTCTACTACCCATGCAGATAAGATCCATATATGTCTCTCTTAGGGTTTTCATTGTTGTCTAGGTTCTCTGGGATTATAAATTTTATATTTGTTTTTCTTTGCTTTATGTCTAAAAACCACTATGAGTGAGTACATATGATATTTGTCTTTCAGGGTCTGGGTTACCTCACTCAATATGATGTTTTCTAGCTCTATCCATTTGCCTGCAAATTTCAAGATGTCATTTTTTTTTCTACTGTGTAGTACTCCATTTTGTAAATGTACCACATTTTCTTTATTTATTCTTCAGTTGAAGGACATTTAGGTTGTTTCTAGGTTCTGGCTTTGTGAGAAATAATACTGCTATGAACATAGCTGAGCACATGTCCTTGTGGCACAATTGAGCATCCTTTGGGTATATACCAAAAGTGGTATTTACTGGGTCTTGAGGTAGGTTATTTCCTAATTTTCTGAGAAATCACCATACTGATATCCAAAGGGACTGTACCAGCTTGCACTCCCACCAGCAATGCAGGAGTGTTCCCTTTACCCCACAACCTCTCCAGCTTAAGTTGTCATCAGTGTTTTTGAGCTTAGTCATTCTGACGGGTGTAAGATGGAATCTCAGAGTTGTTTTGATTGGCGTTTCTCTGATGAATAAGAATGTTGAGCATTTCCTTAAGTGTCTTTCAGCCATTTTAGATTCCTCTGTTGAGAGTTCTCTGTTTAGGTCTGTACCTCAGACCTAAACAGATTATTTGTTCTTTTGATGACCAACTTCTTGAGTTCTTTGTATATTTTGGTGATCATCCCTCTGTCCAATGTAGGGTTAGTGAAGATCTTTTCCCATTCTGTAGGCTGCCGTTTTGTCTTGTTGACCATGTCCTTTGCTTTACAGAAGCTTTTCAGTTTTAGGAGGTCCCATTTATTAATTGTTTCTCCCGGTGTCCGTGGGTTATATTTAGGAAGTAGTCTCGTGTCAATGTGTTCAAGTGTACTTCCCACTTTCTCTTCTATGAGTTTCAGTGTGGTTGGTTTTATTTTTTTTAATTTATTATTTTTTTTTAAAAAGAATACTAATCCATGTTCCTACTTCCTCCCCTCCTCCCATTCCCTCCACACACCCTCCCACCCCACCCCCATCTAGTCCTCAAAGAAGGTAAGACACATTTTATGTTGAGGTATTTGATCCATTTGGACTTGAGTTTTGTTCATGGCAATAGATATGGGTCTATTTTTATCCTTTTACATGTTGATATCCAGTTATGCCAGCACCATTTGTTGAATATGCTTCCTTTTTTCCATTTTCTATTTTTTGCTTCCACACATCCAATTTCATGTCCTTTAAAATAAAAAATAAAAACCAATTTGTACTGACCAAATACCCTTGGATATGCAGACACCAAGAGTATGGTCAGCTTTTCAGAAGCTAGAGTCTTCGCACCATCTCTCCCTCTCCATGTAACTAACAGTTGCCAATAGCTCCATGGCTCGGGGGTGAGATTTGGTGTCCAGCTCCCATCTTCATGATGGCATTGGCTCTGGCTCAGGCTTTCACGGGCCTTGTGTGTGCTGTCACAACTGCTGTGAGTTCTTGTGTGCAGCCACCTGTTGTGTTCAAAAAACACTGTTTCCTTGGAGTCATCTGCCACCTCTGGCTTCTGCACCCTTAATCCTTGGGAGGAAGGCATTCATTATAAATGTTTGATTTCGTGCTGAGCATTCTGCAGTCTCATTTGCTGCATCTTGGCCAGTTGTGGGTCTCTGTGTTAATCACCAGCTACTTAATGACAAGGAAAGCTTCTCAGAGGAGAGCCGAGAGATACACTGTCCTGTGAGTATAACTGTCAGTCATTAGGAGTCTGGTCCTGACCTCGAAGTTTCATCCCTTCGGGCTGACTGGTGTAGTGCTGGAAGGAACCACGCACACTGTTGGAGGAGAAAAGTCATCATCAGCCGTGCCCACCTGTGAATCCTGTGGGCCACAATATGAACTGGCTTAGCAAAATGTGCCCACTTTTGCTGTAGTGGTATGAACATCAGGAAAGTAGCCAGCCACTTTTTTATTGGATTAAGTCCCACTCCATAAGATGGAACTCATGCAAGGCACCATTATCCAGCAAGAACCTATGGCTAGATAGGCCCTAGGCCCTAGAGGAGAATCTGCTATTATTATTCTGATAATGGGTACAAGTATTCTTTTAACTACTATTTCCAAAAGACCGAAAGGAAGAAAAGGTTATGATTTATGTCAGGCAACCAGACTGATATTAACTCTGACACATCTCTTGCTACTGATTTTCGTATTTCTAAGATTGGCAGAAAAAGGAAAATGAACTGACTCACTTTCCTAACATGCAAGATTCTTATATGTAAAAGTGAGTTGATAAAATGTGAAAATCTAAGAATAAAAGCTATTTCATCTACAGAAAGCTAGGATGTAGAAGAGGGAATTGAAGTTGAACAGCAAGACACAAGGCATAGATTGACTTTCCTATTTAACTTGAGGCAGGTACAAGGGCAGTGGACCTCGGACTTACAGTCATCAGAAATGCTGGGAGAGCTGATCAGTACACTCAAGTCTCAGAGTTAGATTTAATAGGTCTTGGGAAGGTCATGAGATTATGCATTTCTAGCAAGTTCCCAGCTTCTATGCAAGAACCGTTGTTTGAAAAGTATATAAAGATGTATGCCTGCATATAGTTATTCCAGGACATTGGGTCTTTAGACCCTTGCCGATGACCTTGGAAAGTACATATTCAGTAGAATGGAAGATGTGTTAAAATTGGCTGAGGAGAGAACTCTAGCTGCGGAAAAGATGTCAACAGTCTCGGGCTAGATGTTGGGCAAATGTGAGTAAAATCACACGGCACTTGAGTGGGAAGCTGAGATGAGTGAATTTTTAGGCAAAAGATGAAATGCCTGATGGGAGCCCATGAGGTATTCATTTCTCCCACGCACCTTATTGTTCAGTCCTCTAAGTTCATAGCCAACATTTAAGAGTTATCAGTTTTCATATGGGAATCCAGGTTTCTTTCTGGTTTTTGGAAATCTACGGTGATAAACTGAAATCTGAATTCCCATGTGACAGCGAGCGGGCAGAGACAGGACTGCCTTTTCCCTTTCCCTGGAGCGTTTATTCTCAGGCTAACCAGCCCTACCTGATCCTTCCCTCCTAGACATAATTGGCAGATCTCTGTCAATCTGTGTGTTTTCACGGACTCCAGCACTGTTCGAGGATCTCAAGAACTAAAGACGCTGGAGAGCTGTAGCTCCATCGTGAGACAGTCAGTAAGAGTGGGAGGATGTGGACTTGAGAACACAAGCGGAAGGGTTGACTCTGGGAAGAAGCAAGAACAGTTATTGCTGCCATGAGTCAGGGAATTCAAAAGACAGAGAGCGGTAAAGGATAGGCTGTCCTGGACTGAGATGGTAACTTTCAGCTTCTCGGTAGCACGCATAAGACTTCTTGTGAACTTGAGGGAGGAAGGCTCTGGTTCTAGAAAACAGTAGGGGGATGTTTGCTGAAGAATATGTTGTGGAATTAACAAGGTATATTAAAACATCGTAAAGCAGGTCTGTCATCTGGTTTGCAGTAAGACTATGAGGTTCTCTACTCCAATAGCAACACACCTGGGTGGACCAGTGAGCTAAGACTGAGAAGTCACCAAATCAAGATATCCATCCATGTGTGTTGTTGGTCCGTCCACCTCGGCACTATAAAATTTCTATAGCACCAAGAATTTCATTCAAATTTCCATGCTTTTTGAATTACAAATGTAATGTACCTTGGGATAAACAGAACATGAAGACCGGACTATGATTTTTATCAATTGAATTCTCTCTCTCTCTCTCTCTTTCTGTGTGTGTGTGTGTGTGTGTGTGTGTGTGTGTGTGTAGACCACAGCTCATATCAGGAGCCATCTTCTGTGGCTTTTCTACAGTACTCAGGTAGAGTTTCTCAGTCAACCCCCAAACTCCATGACGTGGCTAGTTTTACCGTGCATCTTGCCCCGGGATCCCTGCCCTGGGATCCCGTGTCTCTTCTCTGCCTTCTGGGGCTGGAACTGTAAATGGGTTGGTTACTCTGCCCACCCGGAGTTTCCATGATCTAAGCTCAGGCCCTCACTCTTGCTTCGCAAAGCTTCAGCACTGAGCGTCTCCCCAGCCCCTTGTTGGTGGATATTTTGCAAGAGGTCAGCATTAAACAGTTTCCCTACCAATTTAGCAAGAATGTGGTGGATGTCGATTCCCTTTGTCTTTTTCAATGCAATATCAATTTCAAATAAATTTATCTACACAACTCTGCCGAGCCTCCATGGCTGATACATTTTGTCTTCTGTCCCGCGACAATGGCAAAGCTCGAGAAATGAAAACATTTCATTCTTCATAGTTAAACTTGCAGCACGGTGAAAGATGATTGTTTTAAAAATTCAAGAAACTAGGCCTGCAGTATTTTAAATAGTTTCCCTAAAACGCAGCCCACTAAAATCCTGTATAATTTATCAGGTGAATTACAAATGAGAGCATGATCAAGCTTGCTTTGAACAGAAGTGATAAACGGATTGACCTCGTGATATAACCTCTGCAGTAACTGTCCAGCTCAGCCCTCGCTGCTGCATCAGCAGATTTCTGTCAGCGCTGATCCTGCATGTGGAATATGGTTTTTGCAGGGTTTTACTTTGTAAAAAGAGGTTTTAAGTACAGAATTCAGACAACTAAATCTTCTAGTTAAAAGATTTTTTTTCCCCGAAAAAAAAAAAAAGGTAGTGGTAATGCCTACTTATTTTGTGGGAGTGCTGTGGGAATTCACCAGGACCATGCTAGGGAATCTGCTCTTTGGGGACGGATCTCGGTGTACAGATATCATCTGTTGTTAGGTAGAGTGTCCGAAGTGGATGCATTTCCAGTTCTGTTCAGAAAGATTTTTTTTTTCTGAGCAATTGACAGTGTGTCTGTTTATGAGCTAATGAAAACAAAAAGGTGAGGTCCTCTCCCAGGTTCCTAGCGGAGGAACATGCACTGGGTGAAGAAGGCTCCAGTAGATTTTCTGGACCACCGAGGACCTCATTTCCTATCTTTAAGCCGGCAGCAAAGACAGAACCCTGAAGGCAGACTGTGAATATGGAAGAGCTGAGCTGCCAATCTCTTGTCTTTCATTCTCAGTTAGTCTAATCCAGGTGAATTCATTATCATTTATTGAATTTTTCCCCCCAAGGATAATACCTGCCCATCTTCTGGCAGCACGCTGCGACTGAATTCCCAATGTGGAGCTCTTTGCTTCGGGCAGTATTCACTCATGTACTATGCAACACTCTGCTCACCCACTGGTAAATCCAGCAGCTCCCTGATAACCTCCATATACTAAATGGCGTCTGAACTTTAATGGAAGTTGAGTCAAGACGGAAGTTGGCTTTCTGAGCTTCTGATTGCTAAATCTCAAGGAATACCTACCTGATCAGCTTCATTGACAAAGAGAAGTTTTATGAGAAATAGCATAAACATGCAAGAGATGTGTGTCTTATAGCTCAGGTTATCCCATTTTACATACCGTGCTAACGCCAGTATCGTTTAAGCTCAGTGAGTTGGTTTTCAGTAGTCATGTTTTAAAATGCTAATTGAGATAACTGAATTTTCAAACGAATAAAATTGTTCCATTTACCTGGAGTGGGAGCAGAGAAACAAGGAGGCTGTTGACTTTTTCGTGCAATTGTATGCCCAATATAAGAAGATAATCAATAATTCGATGTCAAGCCCCAGGAGCAGCAAGCAAGAGCAGAGTGTAACTCTTGACGGTCTGACAGTCTAGATCCAATTAGGAAGCAGAAATCACACCCGCTATTTAAGCGAAGCAGGCTTCCCATAAAGAATTGTTAACTAGGTAGAGAGCTGTTAATTATCTCAAGTGAAAGGAAGCTTTAAGGTACCAGTGAGACAAAATTGCAGGAAGCAGCTGCCACTCCAGGGACTGAGGAGACAAAAGGAAAATACTAGAATTATTAAAGCTGAGAAACTCAGAGGAGGTCATGGCTCAGCTAGTGTTTGGAGCACAGAGTGGCAAAACCAGTCCCAGGAGTGTTAGAAAAGCTGTGTCCTGGATCAGCTGCTGGAAAGAGACACTGTCACCCCAGGGGTGAAACAGGAAGTGAAAAGCCCAGAAGGAACCGCATCTTCCTGCATCCTCTTAGAGGCTTCCACTCTCCCTTTAGCGGGTCCATATTTAGAAGAACCAGAAGGCCCCATGGAGAAAGTAAAGGAAATTTGAGACAGCCCCCTCTCTGATATCACAGAGCAAGAATCCAGGGCAGGTTGAGCAGAGAGAGGTACTTACAAGCACAGCCGGGAAGCCGTAAGGCAGAAGAGAACCTGGGAGCTCCCAGGAAGGCTGAGGCATAGTCTAGGTGCCAGGAAAACATATAGAATGTAGCATCTTCTTAATTCTTATCCCTGTGTGACAGTTTTAACAGTGCTTATTTACTTTCAAATAAATCCCGTAAAACTGGTTTGAAAGAAGGCCGTAAAATTACCAGCACAGGCCTCGGCAAATAAGCGACCCTCGCCACCGTTCCTTTTGTAATGGAAAGTTTCACATGTATAAAAAGCAGATAAAATAGCACACTGAACCCCCATGTCCGACTGTAACAATCAGGAGGGTTTGCCCACTCTCTGTGCCCTCCCAGCTGCCCCCTGAGCTGTTCATAAACAGTTCATTGTGTTTAATTGCCCCCTTTGAATCTTCACAAAGCTGCTCAGGTAAGGCTCACTTAGATCAAAACATAAACCTCTGCAAATACTCCAGGCCTCCTTCAGACAGCTCTCTTGGGTCTCCTCTTGACTGTTTTCCAGAGAAGAGGCCCCTTTTGCCAATTTCAAACTTTGTGTGTACAGACAACATGTGCTTTTTAAAAGTTCTTCTTGCCAGGTGGTTGTGGTACAGGCCTTTAATCCCAGCACTCAGGAGGCAGAGGCAGGTGGATCTCTGTGAGTTCAAGACCTGCCTGGTCTACAAGAGCTAGTTCCAGGACAGGCTCCAAAGCTACAGAGAAATCCTGTCTTGAAAAAAAAAAAGATTTTGATTTTTAATTGTTCTGCCTCATTGTCTTTCGTTGAACATGGCACCAGCTTACATACATACACTTTCATGCAAGGATGCAATGTACTCACAGCAAAATCCTCCTCTGTGTCCTACTTCCCCCCTTCTCTGTTCCCCTTCTTCCCTGCTCCCCTTCTCAGCAGATCTGTTCCCCCCATGACATTTTTCCCCATGTCCTTTCATATCCTCTGTACACATATGGTTTTTACATACCTGAAAAACTCAGTTTCTGTCTTTCTCAGACTGAGTTCACTTGTTTACTGTAACTCCCTCAGGTTCTACAAATTTTTATGAAAGTAACGTAACTTTGTTTTTTGGTGGAAAAAAAAAAGATTGTATGTCACCTTTTCTTTATGCCTTCCTCTGTTGACGATCCTGAGTTAGCTATTGTGGACAGAACTGTGGTCAACATTGATGTGTGAGTATCTCTGCAGCCTTGGAATCCCTCTGGCTTTTTGAGGAACACAATGTCAGTCCTTGTTTAGTTTACATCCGCACCAGCAGCGTGTAGGGGTTTGTCTTTGTCTGCATCCTCAGGAGTGTGCCATTCCGCAATTCTGACTGGAGTGGAATAGAATCTCAATGTCGCTCTAATTTGCATTTCCATAATGGCTATTGAGGCTGAACATTTTTTCATATGTTTATTGGCCACTGGAAGATTTTATTCCTTTAGAACTCTCTGCTGTTTTCATTTGCCTGTTTATTGACTGGTTTGTTTGATTTCTTGTGATTTAATATTTTTAGTCTTTTCTGTTCTCTAGATATTGGTCTTCTGTCAGATGTGTGGTTGGCAATCCTTCTCCCATTCCGTAGACTGTCTCTTCACTCTTTCCTTGCATAGAGCAGCAGCCTTTTGGTTCTAAGATTCCCCTCTGCTAGAGCAGACCATCTGATAGGCCACACCCAGCCAAGCCTTTCTCTCCGAGTCCAGTTCTTTCCCACCCCCAGTCCTGAGAACTGCCCTTCGCAGTAACAAAGCCCCAAAGAGAAAAACACTCCAGACAGGACAAGTGACCACTGTCCCATTGCATACTAACTAGTCTAGCCCATCGTCCAGGAATGACCTTGAGGCTATACGAAGACATAATATCTCTGTCTAGTGGAGTTGTTGTCACTGACCGTGGGCCCCTTTCCTCTACCACAACACACATTCCTCCTCCTCTCCTTGGACTGGCTCAGGCTTTCCTTCCAACCCCTCCTTGTCAGTTCTAGTGAACCCTTTGCCTGATAGTGGGTTCAGCTCTGTCCCTCTTTTTAACCCCATCTTTTGAACTGGAGACCATCACACATTTGTCAGCTGTTGCTATTATTTCTTGACTTCCTTGAGTCTTATTCCAAAAGGCCTTACCTATTTTGGTATCTTGAAATAGTTCCCCTCCTTTTTCCTGTAACAGATTCAGAGTCTTGGGTCTTACATTAAAGTCTTTGAGCCATTTTGAGTTAGTTTTCATAGAGGGCAAGAGAGGGGAGTCTAGTTTCATTTCTTCTGCAGGTTTTTATTTAATTAAGACTTCAACATTATTGCCGAGGTCTACCATGGCTGCGTATGACCATATTTCATTTCTCTTCCTTGTTCTATGGTAGTACATCATAGGGATGTCCCTGCTTTCTCCGCTCTTTATTCTGTTGGTAAGTAATTGTTTCCAGTCTTTGGCTATTAGAAACAATACAACTATAAACATTCTGAACACAAAATATCCCCTAGGATACATTTGTCTACGTTTCTGTTAAGAACATGTCAAAAATGGGTCTTAGGATATATGTCGAACTTTAATAAATACTGTCTGATAGTTTTTTAAAGTAGTAAAATCGGTTTATCACCCATCACCTCTAGTCGCTTCATATGTCAACATCTGATGTTGTCTGTACGTTTGATTTTAGCTGTTCTATGAGGTATATCTTATTTCTTTCTCACTTTAATTTGCATTTCCTTAATGAGTACATTTTCTGAGGCTTAACTTGGTAACTGAATATATTTTGTAAAGTGTTCAAGTCATTTTTTCATGTATGATTTGTGTTTGCGCGTTCAGAATACAATTTGGGGGAGGAGTTGGACAACAACCCTGAAGGCATTTTCTCCCCCTGGTAACTTTCCATTCTCTTGATGGTATTTTTTATAATAAAGTCCATAATTTTAATGTAGTTCAATATCTCAGACTTCTTCTCTATAGTTAGTTCTTACTGAATTTTATTTGGAGTGAGACTCTTGCCTCTTCGATTTGGGTCTGGAACTACCTGCCGTTGAACTCTCTGTGATATGAGATAGATTACCCTACAATCATGTAGTGGAAAAAAATAACGTTTTCTCACTATGACTTCCTCTCAGTCATAAAGTGACAGTGTGGACAGGACGGTCTGTAGTTTCCCTAACTGTATAACCCTGTGTGGATACCGTGCTGTTTTAATTGTAATAGGAATGGGGATATCTGGTAAAGCAAATTCTTTTAAAAAAAATTAATTAAATATTTTAAATATTAAATGTAAACCACTGGGTGGATGCTGAGAACTAAACCTGGGTTATCCGAAAGAATAGCAAGTGCTCTTAACCACTGACCTATCATCTCTCCGCACCCCGCCCCCCCAGTGCACATTTCATAAGTTTTGTCCTCCAGAGTTTTCTTTGCCTTTTTAAGTTAGTTTAATTTTCACATTATCTGGTAGAGTTTTAGTCAGGATTAGATTCAGCCTATAGTTTGTCTAGAAATGGCTTCTTTATAACATAGACTGATTCTATTCATAAGCATTCTGTGCCCTTTCATTAATCCGAACAGCTTTATTTTCTTTGATAAGGCAAATTCTCTCTGTAGAAGCCATGTAAATTCTTTTTTTTAAAGTTAATCATGTAATTTTATTTTATTTTTTTTAATTTATTAAGGATTTCTGCCTCCTCCCCGCCACCGCCTCCCATTTCCCTCCCCCTCCCCCAATCAAGTCCCTCTCCCTCATCAGCTCGAAGAGCAATCAGGGTTCCCTGACCTGTGGGAGCCATGTAAATTCTTAAGTTTATTTCTAGACAACTATTTTTGATATCGTAAATGGAATCATTTTATTTTATGTTTTGTTAGTATATGGAAATTAATGTGCTAATTCATGTTATTTCAAATAGCTTGTTTGGCGATAAGTATGTTTTTTCTCTCTCTGTAAACATAATAAGATTGTCTACCAATTCTGATAATTTCTTTATTTGTCTTTCCAACCCATGCCTTTCACTTCTTTTTCTTGCTTTCTTGCATTGGTTGAAATCACTATTGCTTCTAGGCCACCACAAGTACACACCGGGTGTGGACACTATTACTGGAGATCTGTCCCTCTAAATCTGTCTTTTTACCTTAACATCTGCAGGTGCCCCAGAAAAAGTTCTTCACCTCCCTCAGCCTTTGAAACAGAAGGCATCCCAGTTGTACGACGGTCTGGGAATTGTGTTCGTGTTGCTAGTGGTAACAAGGGCAGGGTTTCACTGAAGAATCAGAAGGACAGAAGCACTTAGATGAATGACAAGTGCTGTGACAAGTCTCCTAACAAAGTAGCATGTGCACATAGATTGTGCCCATTGTCTTTGCCATGATGAGAGACGGCTTTGTGTTTGCCTTTCAAATCCTTTTGCCTTACTTTTCTTTTCCTTGTTTTATTGTACTGTTGAGAACCAATTGTTTTCCAAAAGATTGGAAGTCCTATTTGCTTTCCTAATCTTTTTACCTTACTTTTAATTATTGGGACCAGAAAATTATTCCTTTCTAAATTTCTAAATATTTTGTAGTGATGGTAGATACCAGCTGAAGAACATTTTGAAAAAAGAAGCTGTTGATGTTATACTTAATTTTGCCCATATTTACTAGATCTGTGTGTGGAATCAGGCTGATTCTTTGCATGTTATAATTGAAAACATCTAGTTTTTACAAAACTGTTGAGTAAAATTTTCAAAAATCAAATTTAAAATGACAAATTTCCTTAATTATATTTTATTTGAAAAAATTGAGATTTCCTCATTGATTTCTATTGCTCTTTTTACTTTAATATGTAACAATGAAACTGTTTAAAGAAAATTATATTTTAAGCTATCAAAAATAGCGTTTTATATTTTCTAATGAAATATATCAAAACTTATTCATCTTGAGTACAATTGCATGTTACTTCTATCCTCTAAATCATTACTATCAAAATATATCAACTAAATAAAAAAATCTCTTAACAAATGATGAAAAAGTTACTAATATAAAGGGAATAAAAATTTTAAAATAAGTATCTAGTCATCATTGGCTTAGTCTTCTTTTAATTATGTAAGTTCCTCAGACATGCCCAGTCCAACAACAGACGTCTGGATATGTAACATAATAATTAAATGTAATTATCCTTTTTGATATCCTGCCATCTTCGATATTTTCAGTCATGTGTTAATGATAGTTTTGTATTTTTTTTCACCAAGGTCTATTCGTGAATATAGGAAGGAAGAGAGTGTTTTGACAGTGTCTTAGGTTGATTTATAATGTTAGCATATTTAGGTATGTGGAACACAGAACTCCGTTTGTCTTGCTGTTCTCACAAATGAGCCTTGGTGAATCTGACAAAGGCCTTGGTACAAAGTTACAAAGAAAAGGCATGGGTATCCTTGTTCATCACGCAGTGCAAGGAAATGTGCAGCCAGTTCATGTTTGGCCTTTTTGTGCTCTTCCTCTCTCCTTCTAGAAGGCCTTGCTATGTTTGTAGTTTAGCTTATTTCTCCATTTAGTTGTTTATTTCTGTTGCATATATTTGACTCTCTGTTGTCAAATACATCAGTTGGGAATTGTGTTGTCATACTAGGCAAACCCTGGCATTGTCATGCAATGGTCCTCCTGATTATAATAATTACTCTGTCTTTAAAGTCTGCTTTATTTATTTTTAATATTGCCAATCTGAGCTTCTTTTGTTGTTTATTTTTGAGATTGTAGTTTAATTGCAACATTTCTCCCTTCCCTGCCCCCTCCAAACTCTCCAACATACACCTCCCCACTGTCCTTCATTGCATGCATGAATTTGTATATACATACATACATATTCCTAAATATAAACTGTTGAGTCCATATAATATTAGTTGTATGTATGTTTTTAGGGTTGACCATTGAGTACTGCACAACTAATTGTTGTGGTCTTCCCTGGGTTGGGGGGGGGGGGACCACTTCTTCCCCTCCCAGCTTTACTCAGCTGCCAATAGTTCTTTGTGTAGGGCTGAGGCCTCCTGGGCTTTTCCATCTCCAATTTAGCATGCTTGTTGGTACCCTCCTTATTCAGCTCACATTTAGGCCGTCAAGATGTTGAGAATTTGCTGATGTTATGAGAGACACAGTCAGAAAATTCCCTGGTCCTCTGGCTCTCACCATCTTTCCACACTGTCTTCTGCAATGTTCTCTGAGCTTTAGGTGTGGGAGTGTTTTGTAGATGCGCCCATTGGAACTGAGCTCACAAGTCTGCATTTTGATTGGCTGTGATTTTCTGAAATGGTCTCTGTCTGTTGCAAAGAGAAGTTTCCTTGATGATGGGTAAAGACTCCACTTACCTAGGGGTATGAAGAAAAATGTTTGTAGATTATTGATAGGAATTACTGGTTTAGTAATTAGTGGTTGCAGATTCTCCTCCAATAACCATAATTTCACTAGTACTGAGTAGCTACCTAGGTTTCCAGTACCAAGCATGGAATCTCTATTTTTGAATAGATCTTAAGTCCACTTAGAGATCTGTTGGTTACCACCAAGGTACTGCAACTGTAGGGTTTTTAAACCATGCTATGCTGATCGTTGATGTGGTTCGTAGTAATCCAGGCTTTTTTTTCTTAATGTTTATCTAAAATTATCTATGGTTTACTTTCCACCTTTTTATATTTAAAAGTCTTGTGTAAGCCATAGGTAGTTGGAGTTCTGTTTGTGACCTGTTGCTTAAAATCTTTTTCTTTCTTTATTTAGTCTATTCCAATCTGATGTAATTATGAGTATATTTGGTGTTTAAATTCATTATCTTATTTTCTGCGTGTCTATGTTTTCTTTCTTGCACTTGCTATTTTTTTTTACTTTGACAAAATATTTTATTTTGTTTCTTTATACTAAAGCTATAGAAAAGGGCTGGGGTAATTGCTCAGTGGTTAAAGTGCTTGCCACACATATGACAACCCATGTTCAATTCCTTATGTAAAATCCAAGCACAGTAATACACACCTGTAATCTCAGTGCTCCTGAAACGCAAAATGGGAGTCAAAAACAAGAGACTCCTGGAAGCTTCTGAACCAACCACCCTGGCAAACATACTGCAGTAGCCACCAACAAAAGAGCCTTGCCTCAAACAAGACAGACAGTGAGGACCAATATCCAAGACGCCCCTACTTCTACACATAAACACACATGCAAAATGCATAATGCATGTTCAGTTTAATAGATCAACTACTTGCTACTTTCTTTGTAGCAGGTACTAAAAAGTCAGGACTATACTGATTCCATATAATTCTCTCCTTTCTCATAGTATTGGTGTCACGTTTTAATTCTAATGGCACCCTGGCATGACTTAAACTATTCTGTCTACTCACTGTCTACATTAATACTTCTCCCGCAGAGAGCTACACTAACAGTATCCTGACTAAGCCATCACTAGGGTATCATCACTTCACCCTTTCCTTTCCATCTCCTTATTGTTTTGTTTGTTTGCTTTTCTTTCTGGGCTTTCAGCATGAAACATCTTATATGTAATATATATGGTTCTGGGTTTTGCTTGTTGACACTCGGTAAACCTATGTTTAACCAGAAGGGGGGATAAAGGCTGCCAAGCAAAGGACAAAAGCACTAGCTCTCACAGCATTAGAAGATCAATCCACAGACGGTAGGATTTTAACAAGAAGAACACATGGGATGGATATGAGGATTGCTGCAGAAATGGCTAAGTGTGCAAATCTCTCCTATGCATACATTTTTCATTCTCTCACTACTTCCTGAACACCCGTGTAGATCTGGGTGGGTGCCATACTACATGGGGAAGAGCAGCCCTCCAGTGGGTTCCTGCAGTGGTCACGCTGACAATTCCCGGCTGGAGAGATGGGTAGAAGCTTGGTGGTGGAGAGAAGACTGGAAAAGAGAAATGGGGATTACATTGTCCATGAAGCAGTCTCAGGCTGAAGGAAGTCAGGAGCTTTGAGCCTCATGTCTCCAAATCAGCAACAGTGAAGCAGTGAAAAAATTCCAAGGGATATTCACGCATAAAGGTTCTGAGGATTGGCCCAGAATATTCTCCACTCACAGCCCTGAATTTGTAATTCCTGATTAAATTCATTCTTGAGATTCAGAAACCAAAGACCACTATGCCTTGAAATTTGGGCCAGGTTCCTGAGCTAACACCACCTCAGATGCCCAGTGTTTGCTTGGTACGATATTAGCCTTTATGGCAAAAATCAGCAAATAAACATAAAAAAAAAAAGCAAAATCAAAGCTAACAGTCACATGGCTGTAAACATGACTCGGTGACTGTTCTTCCACAGGACTGGGGTTTGGCTCACAGGGCTCTCTCATCAGGCAGATCACATCTACCTATAACTCCAGCCCCAGGGGATCTCGTGCCCTCTGGTTCCTCAGACACTTGCACAAGTGTGGTACACATAAAACTCATCCAGATACCCACACACATATGTGACGTCATATCCTAAGACTTCCTTGTGCCCGATCTTCATGTGAAGTTACAAACCAAGTTGCTTATGTGATTGTTGCATCCCTAATGCTTTTCCCTGGTCTTTACCCATTTTTTAAATAATAAAACAAAAAGGACACCAGTTAATTCCTAGCTTTTACCATAAAAGAGCAATTGAAATACCAGAATTTTTTGTTTCAGGCAGTGGGGCTGTATTTTTTTTTCTCACTCTTTCTTTTCTCAGCATTTCCTCCAGCCTCACAGGCAGATGGGAGAGCAGCTGGCTCTGAATAACAAGCGACCCTGACTGACAAGGGTGTGTGCTTCCTGGCCTATCCTGGATCCGGCCTAAGGAAGGTGATTGGGGGAGTGACTGAGGAGAAAGATCCAGAATAGTTGTGGGGAAGAGTATCCCTCAAGCTGGGTTAGGATTATACCTTAATGCCTACCTCACACTGCTGAAGATTCATTAAGAGCTTCGGCCCTGATGGAAATGCATGGATAGGTGTTCTGCTGTTTAACAACAGTTAGTTCTAGCATTTCTGCAAGGAGTATTCTATGGGTACTGCACCAATCCCAGCTGCGCTTCAGTGTTTTCTCAGTAAGCAAACTGGAGTAGGTGAAATTAATCTCACAACCTTTGCCTCATCGGTGCTGGCCAGCAGGGCTTAGCCACTTGAAGAATTTGGGAAGCAGACATAGCTAGTTGCTCACAACAGCCGTGCTCTGAGTTGAATGTAATAAGCAGTCAAAGCCTGCCCTTTGTTTTCTGTGTGGGTATAAAACAGCGGTGGTGGGATCCACTTTGCATCTGTAGTGTGCTGGCACTACCGCAGGATTTTTCTCATGTTTCCAGGTCCTCCTGGTATCCTGGTAGACACTGTTCGAGTCATTACACAGACCATAGACAAATTATCTGTAGAAGTAGCTAAAGAAGCTGATTTGTGAGGTGCCTGTTGCAAAATTAAGGTTCCTAGCCCACTCACTTGGACCATTTACATCACAGCTCAGTTTCCCTTTCTTATCCGATGGGGATTTGAACTGCTGCTCTTTCTCTGCAAGCACTTAGGCAACCCTGTTTCCCATCTCTCCCTCTGGGATGCAGCTTGTGTAGGGAACTTTCTTCATTTTTGTAAGTATCATTGAAGCCATGTAAAGTTACTGCTTCTCAGTAATTCTCTCCTTTCTCTTTGAGGAAAAACTGTAGAGTGCCAAGACAGTCATTGTAGATCGTGTGTGTGTGTGTGTGTGTATGTGTGAATGCACATACGTACTCACGTCACCTGAGGATGCCATCAGAGGTATCAGATCCCTTGGAGCTACAGTTAAAGGCAATTGTGATCTTTGTTTTTTTAATTCTTTTTTTTAAGGTTTTTTTAAATTTATTTATTTATTAAAGATTTCTGTCTCTTCCCCGCCACCGCCTCCCATTTCCCCCCTCCCCCAATTAAGTCCCCCCCCTCCTCAGCCCGAAGAGCAATCAGGGTTCCCTGCCCTGTGGGAAGTCCAAGGAACCCCCACCTCCATCCAGGTCTAGTAAGGTGAGCATCCAAACTGCCTAGGCTCCCACAAAACCAGTACGTGCTGTAGGATCAGAAACCCATTGCCATTGTTCTTGAGTTCTCAGTAGCCCTCATTGTCCGCTATGTTCAGAGAGTCCGGTTTTATCCCAGGCTTTTTCAGACCCAGGCCAGAAGGACATGCAGTTGGGAGGGAATTGTGCTGTGGTACCCAATAAAGCAATCAGTGGGGGAATCAGGAATGAAATAATAAAGTTAGACTGTACACATGAAATTCTCAATAAATGAAAAAATAAAATAAAAAAAAGGCAATTGTGAGTCACCTGACATGAGCAAATGCTCTGAATTGCTGAGCCATCTTTCCAGCCTCCGTAGAGTCTCATTTTGAAAGTGCAGAGTAGCCAAGAACTCTGTGTCTACTATGTCCAAACCAAAATCATTTTATTTGAATAGACTGATGACAACAAGCTACATATGCTCATTGGTAATTTATTGTCATCATTATTACTTCTGTTTTCAGTTATAATTTTATTATTGCTATTAACCAGGATGACAATATACTTTTATGAACTTCATAGAGTAGATTTTGAATATATGAATAAAATCAATTGCAACACATAAATAGTATAACATTCAGCATATTAGTTCTAAGTGTACAGGCAGTGGTCAATGCATATTTCTGAAGTAACTGCCGAGCAAACTGAAGACAATTTTGATCACATCGGTTGTGAAGCAAAGTGCTGCCTGCCTGAAGTCGTTTACTTAGTGTTAGCTATGTAATAAGCTCTTCACTGGTGTTTAACGGAGGTGTGTGTCTGTGCTCAAGATGCTATTACAGCACAAACCGGATTTCTTAAGCTACACAAGTTTACTTCTCATGGCTCTGTACATTGGCAGTCCAAGATCAAGGTACCAGGTGGCTCAGTTTTCTCCTGGCTTGCAGATTACTGCCTCATGACACAGAGAGAAAGATAGAGGTAGAGATGACAGAGAGAGAGAGAGAGAGAGAGAGAGAGAGAGAGAGAGAGAGAATGTTTCCAGTGTATTTTTCACATAAGAATACCACATCTTCTGGGTCAGGTCCCTACCCTCATTGATTTATTGATAACTAGAGTTTCAGAATTCCTGCCTCCGGATACAGCCATCTTGAGGAGCGGGTCTTCAACTTACTTACCCATTTAAGGAGGACACATCCAGTCTGTAACACTATCATACAACCCTATAAGAAACCTTTTCAAATGGAGAAGCTGAAACTCTGAGAAGGGATCTCACGGCAGACACAAGTTTCAAACTGAGAACTGGTGACCAAATCTGGACTTTTCCACTAGCTAGGTCACTCGCTGAGCACATCACAGTGGCATGACATCTGGGTGGTAAATAAGAGAAACAGCGAAAGTGCTTTGTCAGTGACCATACAGCTCGTGCTGGTTTGGCTTGTGTGTGCTTCTTCCGAAAGATGTACTCAACAGCAAACCAGCATGGCTTCACACTCAGTCAGATTACACGGCAAGAGGTGTGGAAGCCTTGAGGGTTTTTAGTATGTCTAATTCTTTGGAAATGAGTCTTTTTATGTTGTCAGAAACACTTATTACCAAAGGCAAAAATTAAACCAAGATATGTAAGATTTAAGGATAGAAGGGAGAAGGCGCAATGGTTTAAAACACTGTTCAGTGTGAATTGAAATGTATTCATACTGGCCGACGTATCCATCAAATAATACTTTTACGTATATTTAAAACCTTGAATGACAATTTAGGGCATTTGTATTTTATCCATTTGAACCATAGAAAATGCAACAAACCTAGTAACAATACACACTGTGGTTTGCCCAGGGAAACTAGGCATTAGATTCCATAATCAATGTGGAAGTTGCATATTTTGTCATGTTGTCACTAAATAAATCCACCCCATTCTATGAGGCAGCGTCGTGGGCATTGGTAGGCAGTTGTTTTATCTTTTTGTTTGTAAATCACAAAGCTCATCATTGGTGTAAACGCTGCCCTTCAAGTCCAAGTCTCAAGTCAAACAAATAAAAGCGGTTTTTGGTCCAGAATGTCCTTCATCCCTTCAGTGAACGCAATCACCTGGGACAGGAGTCTCTGGATGAATAAACCTTGATGCACCTTCTAATATATTGAGCTCCCTAATCATCAGTTTTTCCAGCTGAGCTTCCTGTGCAAACAATGCAAAATGTATTAACAGCCTTTTACATTTTTGTACCATGCTGCAGTCTTTGAAAACTGAGCCTACCTGACTGACCCATTTTCCTCCCCAGTGGAGAACCTTCTGTAACTACGTGTGTGGCAACTCAGATATTTTTTCACTGGGACAAAGCATAAGAATAAAGAATAAGTAAATAGGTTATAGTCCCTGGGCTGGAGCCCTGGGAAATGTCAATGTGCTGTGTTCACGCACAGCCAGCTTAGCCCCTTTAGTGCCCATTTGCCTGGGTTTATGAGATACTGTTCTTCTGGATTTGGCCTTTCTGAAATGATACAGCTGGGAGCCAGTCCATTTAATTTTTCTGTCACTAATTCATTAGAAATGTCAGTCACACAAAGCAACTCAAGAGAGACCATCTGCTTTCTAAAAACCGTAAGTACACAAAGAACAAAGTGGCTGTGCACCCCAAGTCTGTGCTGGAATGGCTGTTCCTAAGATGGGAATAGCCTCCACAGACTCATCCTCATCCCGCAAGCAGCGGGGCCCTCCTCAGCCTCAGCAACCTCACCTGCTTCTCGGAAGTGGGTGGGACTTCTGGATGATCTGCTCCTCTCCCCGTGGTGAAGTCGAGGGTATGGCATGAGCACTTCAATGGCTACCTTACCCACAGAGAGATGGCAATTGTCTTCATTTATAATTTCTGCTTTTTAATAGTAATTGTCCTTGCTTCTAAAGAGTTGTTGAGGTAATCAGGCTGCAAGGAAACCGAGTATTTGTCCAGAAAAAAAAAAAAGTCCTCTTTTTAATATTTGGGATGTGTATTTTTCAAAAATTATTTTCTCTAGAAAAGGTTTGCAGCCAAGTGACTTGAATACCATTTTAAACGTGGAGCAGGCATGGGAGATGGAGAACCCAGTCAGTAAATGCAGGGGCCGCTGGTGCTGGCCTTTGCTCTGCTCGATCCGGCTCCTGGGGAAGAAGTGCGAGGTCCAAATCCCCACTCTTGGAGATTCCACACTAAATAAGTAAATCAACAAGTATAGAGAACATTTTATAGAGGAAAAATAAAGACAAAGGATTTGAGAGTTACAGCCAGGCTCTCTTGTGAAATGACTACACCTAATACCATATATAGCGAGATTGCTCTTCACCAGAAGGTTATGCTGACACCTATTTTGTATTTTATTTCGTGAGGACAGCAAAATATCCCTCCATACAGGTTCCCATTCTTTGGTTCTGTCCACACAGGAATGTCTCAATTTTTATAGCAACTTAAAAGTAGAAACTACAGCGCTGAAAACAGAACTGGTTTTCCCGATGAGAACCCAGAGGTGATGAGGCCCGTGGATACGAAATTACCCATTTTGACTTGCCTAATACGTGAGGTGGCACCGTCTTAACTTCTTCACTGTGGCAAAGTTCCATCCCATAATATTTAGGAGGCTGGGTGAAATGGGAGGAAGCAATAACTCTGGGACTGGCTGTGGGGAAGCTTCGGGCAGCGTGATGATCTGCCGTGCACCAAGCAATAAACAAAAATCTGTCAGGCACCAGGCCTTCGTTCTTGCATGGAAAGGAAACAGACTGTGCCCAAATGCATTTATTAGAATTTGAAGCTAGCCCAGAAACTTTCCATGCCTTTTCTTTTTTATGTAAAAAAAATATATATATCACATTGACTTGCCTTGAGGTAAACAGATCAATTGTGCAGGGTGCAGAATAATTCTATAGAACAGTTGGCAAACGAAGATGAATTCAGCTCTGTTAAGCATATGTGAAGAAGGAGTCCTGCGATGATTGGGAGTGAGTCACCAGCACGACCAAGTAGAGGGTGCCTAGTGCCAATGAGCGCGTCAGCCAGCCTCACTTCCACTCCCTGCTCAGGCTGGAGAGGGTCACTCAGGTCTCCAGGCACGAGCACTTCTTTCCTTTCTCCGGTTTCAGGAAGGGTTCTGTGGTTTCTGACTGCTGTCGGGAGCCACATGACAGTTTGATTCGAGTTTTACAAATACAAAGCAAGAGAGACAACAAAAGCAATACTCATGGGAGTAACCCAGCTCGACTAATACGGGAGGAAGATGGTGGAACAGGTATAGAACTAAAGGGTATAGTAGCATTTAGTTGGGTACCTTCTTGAAGTTCCAGTGTTTCCCTGGGAATTAAAATATTTCATCAGCAAGGAAGCGATCTGTTGATAGGAAGTATGATTTTATGTAACTTTAAAAAGCATTTTAGGGGGGCTGGAGAGATGGCTCAGTGGTTAAGAGCATTGCCTGCTCTTCCAGAGGTCCTGAGTTCAATCCCAGCAACCACATGGTGGCTCACAACCATCTGTAATGGGGTCTGGTGCTCTCTTCTGTCCTGCAGGCAGACACACAGACAGAATATTGTATACATAATAAATAAATAAATATTTAAAAAAAAGCATTTTAGGTAAGTTTCTATATGAGATGTTCATGCATATTTCATTTTTGTTGACTCCTGTCATGAGATGGGTGATTCCAGAAAGATGAGCTTGAGAGTGCTATAAAGTTTAAAGCAGAAATTTTGACAAGACACATGGTTCTTGGTTTGTATGTTTGTCTGTTTGTTTGTTTGTTGTTGTTCCTTGGTGATGCCGAGCTTTCCTTGGAGCCATGTTTGAGTCAAAAGGTCCAGCAATCACCACATTCACGAGCCCACCTTTTGAAGAAGCAGATGTCACTGGGTGTGGTACCAGCTCTGTGAAGCTGAGACAGCAGGGCTGCCATGGGCGTGAAGATGATAGCCTGGCCGATGTGATGAGACCATGACTTTAACAGGAGGGAAGGCTCAAAGGAAGATGAGGAGAGGCAGCAGCAGCTTGCGCACTAGGAGCATAAGAGCTGTTTTTGTTTGTGTTTTCTTGGTTTGTTTTGCCCCAGGCCATCCAAATCTGAACATAAAGTGGTGGGACACAGGGGTAGCTTGGCTTTTCTTTCAGGCCTTATATTACCCCAGAAGCATTTTCAGCATGAGCTAAGTGTCTGACGAGTGAGGGACAAGCGTTGTGAACGGCTTCACTTTGATGCCCATGTGTGCATTCTAGTTCCTCCCATTCAAGTGGGAAGAGTTAGAAGCGTGGAGGGCACAGGAATCCATTCCCTTCCAATGCTCACCTCAGAAATACTGTGTTTATAGCTCCTTCTTTTTACTATTGATGCACCATCTCACTATGTTTGTGGCTATTTCCTTTAAAACAGAATAAAAGTAAGGCCTACATAAAAAAGTACCCTAAATAAAATGAAATAAAATGTCACGGTTGTATAAATGAAGCTCTGGAAACACGGCTTATTTTGTAGACAGTTTACCTCCTAATCTGAGAATTTTATCAAAACATTCAACAGAGATTGTACACATTCCATCCTAAGCCAAAACACAGTAAAAATAAAATGTTGAGCCAAACTCTATTCCTTAAAGTATTCGCTCATTCGGGAGGAGGCATGTGCAGAGTGCCATTGGTTCTTTTAACTGTATGTCATGGCTGGGGGTGGGGAGTGGACAACACCTGACTGAGTTTTGTAATTAAAATGTGCAGTGTAAAATTAACCACTTAGCAGATGTTTCATGTGCAAGCTACATACTGGGTTTCTCAGCCTAGGTGTCATTTTCTTTGTCAATGGGGCACTGTGACAGGCATCCTGAGCCATTCAGCAGCATTCCCAACCTCACACTCATCCTACAATTGGAATCACCAAAAATATCCCGCAGATGTTACAAGACGCCCCTGTGGGAAAGAGGGAGCAAAATCACCCTGCTGGAATAGAACATGGTAGATAGCCTACCTGCGGTACAAGACAGAGGTGTTGAGGGTGCAGAACAGCACTGGGGGCTGTTGAGGCTAGGGTGCTGAGGGTGGAGGGTTGCCCACCAGGGGATGGGCATATTGGAGAGAGCAGAGGGAAGAAGGTAGACTAGGCAGGCCCTTGAAGTTTTTAAAAGATGTTAAGTCAAACTGTGTCTTGCTGACTGGTCTTATGTTAGTGGTGCACAATCTAGTTGGTGGGGGGGGGGCATCTAAAGTATGCCCTCTTAATTTCAAAAATGCTTAAACTTCTAAATATACAAAAAAAATTGTAGTGAGGAGCTGTGGGCTGCTTCCTGCTTCCCAGCTTTCGGCCACCAGCTAGCTTTACCCAAAATAATTACACAGAAATTGTATTCTTTTAAACACTGCCTGCCCCATTAGTTCTAGCCTCTTATTAGCTAACTCTTACATCTTGATTAACCCATTTCTAATAATCTGTGCAGCACCACAAGGTGGTAGCTTACCAGGAAAGATTCTAGACTACATCCGTCATGGGTCGAAGAATCATGGCCTCTGCCTGAATCTGCTTCTTTCTCCCAGCATTCTGTTCTGTCTACTCCGTCTGTCTAAGCTGCTGTCCTATCAAAGGGCCAAGGCAGTTTCTTTATTAACCAATGAAAGTAACACATAGACAGATGACCCTCCTACATAAAAAATTAGAATGCATTCATAAGTGAGAAAGTGGTAAAACTTAACTCATTTTTAATTTCCAATTTAAATGAAGACTGAATGATTTCCAAACTTAATCATGAGCAAAGTAAAAACCATGTAGAAGTAATTGGATGGAGTGTAAGCTCAGTGTTCCCACTTCTATAGATGCCACAGGGACGCTTACTGAAGGAGAATGGTATATATGACCCTGTGTCAATAATGTTACCACTTGGGAGGACTTTTTCCTTACCCTTCTACTCTCCCCACAGAAAGAAAAATCCCACACTGTTGAAACATTGGATACTGTTCCCCCAAGTCTTCTTTTGGGGAGCAAATGTGCACAGTTGTTTTTCAAATACTTTATTGAATCTTTCATTTAATCTTAACTTTGAAATCATCCTTTCTCAAAGGAAGTGACTTGCTAAACTTTATTGTGTTAGGAAATGAGAAACCATCCCATGCTGTTGTGTGGGAGTGCCATTCTCTTCCTCCTAGTGTCACCCCCAGAATCTGATTGAGCATCTCAAAGTGATACATTTAACCAGATATGAAGCTGATTCTGATACTGTGGCCACCAAATATTGTGGCTCTGGATCACTCATAGACGTCTTCTAAGAACACTTGACCTTCAGTTTCCCTTCAGGGAGTTTTCATTCTCTTTAAGGGATACAAATTGTGTCTGTACCAATTTGACTGCTTGGCAAATTAAAGTGCAGGAATATAGCAGATGCTAGACTTAACTAGGGATGTACTCCAAATCAGATTACATCATGAGCTGGATTACATTTCAGACATCTGAAATCAATCTTGAATATCAAGTGCTTTCAAGTAAACATAAATATGTAACTCCATAATGATCTGTGTGGGGGAAATGCTGACATCACTAAAGACATCTCACCCAGGCAAGTGTCTCGCAAACTCCTTATAAGTACTTGTCGAAGTAAGTAATGTGTCCTGATCTCTGTCCTGGCAGCAATATATAGAAGGCTTTTCAAAATTAATTTTTCCATGTGTTTTTTTTCTTTTTCTGGCTATGACTCTGAACTTCTATTATTAATTATTCATAGAAATTCCCTTCAATTTAAGCTTCAGCGAGAGTCCCATGAATCGAACAATAAATAGCCTGTCTTTCTGATTCGTCTATAGAGGGAGATGAGCTAATAGCCTTGGTACTTCTGTAGGGCCCCTGGTAATATTGCAGCAGATCCTAAAGACATATGGCAAAAATGTCTTATTTCGGAGAGACTGTGTTGAAGTCATTCTGCGTTGATGAAAGGAGCAATTGGTGACAGAGGATAGGGGAAAATCCTGGATTGTAAATTAAGTGAAAGGTGATAGAATATTTAGAATAGACACACCTACATTAAATGTTATTTTTAGGATGAGGAAGGGGTACCAGATGTTCTGAGGGTTTGCTCTTTTTTTGATGCATCTTCTTTTTCTTTGTTTTTGAGTAGAAATATGAAATAGATCAAAACTCCTTCACAACTGTGCAACAGAAATAGAGCAAACAACACAAGCGCCAGATAAAGCCCTCCTGAAAATAATTGTCACAGCTATTTGCAGCTTCATTGTGAATTAGACCGCAGGAATGTGCATGATAAAAGTGGCATCTGCCATTTCAAAAACAATATAATTTATTTAAAAATGGATCCGTATGCACTGCTTAGATTGACAGGTCTTTAAATTTTGATGATAATTTTATCACTACCACCCCCAAGCCCCGGTATTTTATATGCTTTTTGCTTTGGGATTTTCCTTGAGTTAAAAATTGAACAATCTTATTGCACTGCAGAAAAGATTTCATTACTTGCCGAGGTGACCTTCCAGATTCTATTAGGACAGGAAAATAACCCTTAACAACATCACTTAAAATCTGTCTTCCCGTCCTGCCCTTTGCCTGATTCTAGCACCTCCAAATGTTCTAGAAACTCTTTGACATTTCCCTTCTCCTTGATTTTCCCAGCCAGAGTCTGTAATAAGAATGTGTGAAGGATCTTTGGAAGTCATCCGCTCCATTCTTCTGCCTGCGTCTGTGATTCTGAAACTCACACTCTATTGTCATGAAGGCTTTTTAAAGATGAGTGCTAGAACCCAGAAGATCTGACTGGAATATCCTATTTCTTTGATAATTTAACAGACAACCCAACTTGTATTTTTGCACCTGGTGGGCACCTGCTCACAGTGCTTTCTTCCTCATGGAACACCCCATGATTTCTTTAGCGTCTGTCATGATTTGTCATCAGTTTTAGGTATTGCATAAGAACTCCAAACTAGACGTTAATTAACTGTTTTCACCTTTCCTATTACAGATGCAATGGTGCCAAAGAAGGCAATTTTTTCCGTGTCACTCTATAGCAGTCACAATACTTCTTTTTATTTAAAGAGATCCCAAAATATGCATTTAACCCAGTATTTATGGCTCAGCTAAATTAATTCATGAGGAGTTGTATTTTTATATTACTTCAATAGTTCTGAGTCTGAGACATTAGAAATATCAGGGTCTAGACAACAATGTGGACCGTAAGAGAGACATACTTGGATCTAATCTACATGGGAAGTAGAAAAAGATAAGATTTCCTGAGTAAATTTGGGTGCATGGGGACCATGGGAGAGGGTTGAAGGGGAGGGGAGAGGCAAAGGGGAGCAGAGAAAAATGTAGAGCTCAATAAAATCAATTTTCAAAAAAGAAAAGAAAGAAAAAAAGAAATATCAGGGTCTGATTTCATCTGCTCCAGGATTCCTCAATCCACTGGCCTGTGCCTTGTACCACACATGAAATGACTTAAGACCACTCTTTACTATTTCCATTTGACTCAAGTACAACTGTAAAAGTAAGAAGCACTGAAAACAAGCACAGTTGACAGTTTCTGCAATGCTTTCTCCTCTCGGGAAAGACTGTGTAACCACTGAGGTGTGAAGAATTTGAAAAGGTATTAAGGGAAATTATCTTATATTAGAAGATGAAGAACTAAAGGGACCCTGGAGTGAGGTTGAAGAATAGCCTATTTATCTGAAAAGGGGAGGAAAAAAGAGAGAAAGAAAGAAAAAGAAAGAAAGAAAGAAAGAGAAAGAAAGAAAGAAAAGACGTTTCACTAATTCAGTGATTATTTCATCTATGCAGTTATGTGAAAATGGTGACCAATGATTTCTCTATAAATATACAGAAATAGAGTTTTAGCAAAAACAGAATAAGCCTTAGAATGCAAGGTTAACTTAGATAAAAAAGAAAATACCCTCAAAATGAAGATGTTATCTAGTAGAAATGATTGCTTTGGGATGGTCGATTGTTTCATTGGAAAGTAATAGGAATACAGAGATATGAGTGTCTGGCATATAGAAGTCAAACATACATTTATGAGCCTCCTATTTCCATACTGCTTAAGATTTCTTTCAATTTATTACTTAATTTCTTGATTAACCTCTTTGATTTCATCATTTTTATCATAATCTCATGGGTGAAGCTTTTAGACTTCATTTTCAAAAGAGGGGGTGACATTAATGTTTGATTATTTTATCAAGAATATTTTTGTCTCCTTGTTTTCCTTCTTTTGCTTTTGGTACTCCAATTAAGTCAAAACATTAGCTCCAAAATGAAAAACAATTCCAGATGCACACAAAAGCTCCTCTAGCCAGTGTCAACAGAGATCAGCTTTCAGAATATTTATACCATAAAGGATGCATGCCTGGGATCCAGCTGAGTTCACCACACTGAGTCTCTATGAATATATAGGATTGGTGTTTGTTTTCAAAATAACCCACAAGAGTGTATTTTTAGAGGGAAATTTTCAGAGTTGGAAATTATCTGACTTAGGGACTATTTTTAACTCTTTCTTCTTTCCCTTTCCTTTGTTTCTTTCTTTCCTTTTTTAGTTTGCAGTCAAAGACTTTAAATTCCCTTCCCTTTGAGACAGGTGATTTTTCTCAGATTTACAAAGAAAAGAGTGGTCTTGGAATATAAGAGGCATGGAGGAAGGTCTGAAAGGAGTGTTTTTGTAGTCATGCCAGAGCAGAATTATGGGCAGTAGGTACTTGTGTCGAGCATTCTGTTTTGGAAAAAAAGATAATCACACCATGATGCTACTAGCAATGAGCACTCAGAGATACAACACACACATACACACACACAAATGCACACATATGCATATATCACTCTATACACACATATACATCACTTTACACACACTATCACTCTACACATACACACACACGTGTGCACACATATGCACACACCACTCTATACACATATATACACCACTTTACACACACTATCACTTTACACACACACACACACATCACTCTAAACACCAAAAATAAAAGAAAACTGCTTCAGAACTACCGAGAAGAAATCAGGATGAGTTCTGTTTAAGTGTTTTCTGTTGAGTCAGAAATATGCTGGATCTTAAACTATATCAAGATAACATGATGGAGGTTTCTGTTGTCAATTTCTCCCATTTTGTGCACAAGACATGTTCAGCATGACATATTCCTCCCCCGCAGACTTTGAGAAGGAGCTACAGATGTAGAGAATATGACTCATGGATTATCTCAGCCACAGCCCTCTTCCAACAGACCTGTAGCTCAGCAACACTCGAGGGCCAGCTAAGAGTTCATTCGGATCTCATAACCTGCTCTCTGTGAAATTCCACATTTGAGTTTTTAGACAAGACCATCTCAAGTTGCTACTTCCATATTTACTCATTTGCTGAGATTTGGGTACTGTCTTCTGTGATTCTTTTCGTAATACCTGATACCTTAATGCAGAGTAAGTCAAACTGATGACTCAAAAACCCTCAAATCAGACCTTATTTTTTTTTTACACCCAGGGTTTTTTTTAAAATACAATGTAAAGGTTCTTTTCATTTTTTTGGTAGGCTGAAGCATATAAAAGCCATGCTGCCAAGGCCACACGGCTAGTGCTGTGACCAAGAGAAAACCAGGTCTGAATAGTTTCTGTTGTGTGCACTAAAGAGAACCAGTTCTAGTTTGATTTCTGTTGCTGTGCAAAACCAACAACAACAACAACCAGATAAAAAGATTTAATTGCTTACACATCTGGGTCATATCCATTGTTGAGGGGCATCAGGGCAGAAACCCAAGCAGCAGCGTGTCACAGAAGCCATGGAGAATCACTCCTCGCTGACTTTCTTATGGACTCATACTTAGAGAGCTTTCTTTTTTTTTTTCTATTAGACAGGCACTTTTGAATAGCCTTTACTTGCCGTCTCTTAAAAACAAGCAAATAAACAATATTTTAAAAGTACAAAAACATATAAAATATATTGAACATTAAAGATTTAGACATAGTTGAGAATTAGAATCCTTGAAAAGATGACTGGCAGGTCGTTAATTAATTTGCAAGAGCCCAGCCCACTGTGGGAGGCACAGTTCTCTGGGAGGTTGGTCTTCAGCTGTATAAGAAAGCTGGTCTTTTTTTTTTTTTTAAGTACTCAAGCCAGTACTGGTGGCACCTACCTTTGATCCCAGAATAAAGAAACAAAGCCAGATGGATTTCTGTGAGTTTGAAGCAACAAACATAGCAAGCTCTAGTCCAATCAGAGATGCGCAGTGAGGCCCTGTCTAAGAACGCTACAATAAAATAAAAACAAATAAAAGTACTCAAGATTTTACCTTAGTTGCAAAATGAAGGAAACTCCTCAGCATTTGGTAATATAAGGTACAAGGATTGCTGCAAGGTCAAGTTCAAGACCAGCCTGGGCTACATAGCAAGACCCTCATGGGGAGAGACTGAGTTCAAGACCAGCCTGGGTTACATAGCAAGACCCTCATGGGGAGAGACTGAGTTCAAGACCAGCCTGGGCTACATAGCAAGACCCTCATGGGGAGAAACTGAGTTCAAGGCCAGCCTGAACTACACAGCAAGACCTTCAGGGGGAGAGCCTGAGTTCAAGGCCAGCCTGGGCTACATAGCAAGACCCTGTCATGGAGGGCGACTGAGGCAGAGAGACAGAAGAGACACAGAGGAAATTTGGGAGGAAGAGAGGGGGAAAGAGGGAGAGAGAGGGAAAGAAAAAGGGGAAGAGAGGAAACTTTCTATAAACTCCTAAACTTAACAGCTTTGACAGCTTACCATAGCAACTCCTTCTTCTCTACACTGCCTCTCACTGGAGACCATTTCTCCCCCCCCCTCAATGGCGACTTTAATGAGAATCCTCAAGGAATCCAGTTTCTCTTGTGTCTCAGCCTCGGCTGTCATCAACATCTAGGAAACAAGATGATCAGTGGCAGTCCAGAAGTGAAACAGTAGCGAGACAAGCTTAAACACATGCCCCGATCTGAGACAGACACACACAGAACACAAATGGCTTTAAAAAATACTCTTCGTGTCCGATAGGACAAATGTGACAGTGGTGCATCATCTTAAATATGAAATCTCCTCTTTATCATACAAACCAAAGGCATCACGGTCTCTAGAACCGTCTTCCCTAGGCCACCACAAAAGCCAAAGCAAATGCAGAGACGTAGATTTTATACAAACCACACTGCAATAAATTAAAGTTGTTAAGAAGATCTAAGGCTAAACTCCTCTGTAAAGCACTCACATGTGAGCCAGTGAGGTGATCACGGGTACTTGCTACCCAAGCCTAGTGGATTGAAGTTGATTCTCGGGATCCACCTGGTGGAGAGACGCAATTCCCAAAAGTTACCTCCCCACTCATGCTTTGCCATATGCCTTCCGTCCCTGAATAGAGTAAATAAATAAAATGCCTTAAAAAGAACTCAAAAAGCACATGGTGATAGGGAACGGTGTGATTCAGATGTGAATCCCACCATTGCAAAAGTAACTAGAACAGGGTAATTAATTGTCCCAAAGCTCGTAGGAGGTTAGCCACACTTCCTCGCCCACTAAATTGGTAATGAGTGTGTTGCAGTAAGAACACTGAGGAATAGGGATCCTTTCCCTCCCAAAGCACAGTGCCAAGAGAGTGTCTTGTAACTGCAAACACAGGGGCAGCAAGCCATGCCCCTGATTGTTCCACCAGGCAAGCAGTCCGTGCCCAGAAGGAGGGTGCATCATGAGCTTTCGCATTTGGGGTGTTGTGTGAAGTGTGGGAGGAGGAGAGCTGGGTAAGATCTACTCTGCAGAGGACTTGATTGCTTTCTGCCAATATTCAGTTGAACAGCTTATTGCAGATGGGTCTTTCCTTCTCATATAGCTTCAAATATGTCAAGGGAAATGTGTCCCACTTTCTCAGACCAGCTCTAAAATTTCAAAAAGCAAAAAGGCAGTATAAATTCGGAAAGAGTCATGGGGGAAATCAGTTGACATCATACTCCAAAGTTCCCAAAGTTGAAGAGAAGTGAAAATGGGTCACCTTTTTCTCATAATATTTTCCATTTTTTGAAATTATAATATAATTAGATCATTTTCCCCTTTCCTTCCCTCCCTCTAACCCTCCCATGAACCCCCTTGCTCTCTCTCAAGTTCTTGACCCCTTTTTCTTTTAATGATCAGATAATAAGGCATTGCCATGGTGGATACTGTAGATCTAAGCATTTAGACATGCATTCCACTTCTCAGTGTGGTCTTGAAGTGCCCTTAACATAATGCCAAAACCTGGTTGACAATAAGGGCCACAGGTGCCTATCCAAGTGGCACGTGATGTTGTAACCATGTGAGATAACCCCAGATGTGACCAACTGATACCCAGTTCACACTTATCTTCGTACAGCCCAGTCACAGTAGATCTTATCACGCACACGCATTTGCTTCTTGCAACTAAATTTTAGCAGAAATTTCATTTAGCTAAATCACTGAAAAGCTGAACCATTGATGACTCTTGTACGGAAAGACTTAATACGGTGCGATCACCACAAGAGGTTTCATTTGGAGTTCTTAATCATAGGAGAAAAAAAGGAAGAAGCTCTCTCGAGCAATTAAGAAAATAATAATAAAAGGAAGTATAGAATCTCAAGCAAGATGCTGAGACATTTAGCATAACCATATTGAACCACTTGAAGCCTTCAAGTGCAATGAGTTGGTGTGGATTCATTTTTTCTGAAATCCTAAAAACATAATCACACAAAGACATTTTTTAAAATTGCTGCAATGTCCTTACTGATCTCCAAAGCAAACATTTTGACAGCAGCCTTTCAGCAATAAATACATTTCTTCCTAGTTGAGTAATATGTGGGTATTTTCTGCTAGGTACCTTCTAAATTGGAGTCCAGCCAGGCAATTACAGTGCTAACCTTGAAGGGCAGAGTTACTTTATCGAATCAGATTCCTGCCCATCAGTGCACCACCTAAGAGCAAAATGCAAGAGAAATTTGATGTGTCTCGGGAATACTGTGCAAAATACCCAACTCACTATCCATTAAAGGTCACATCATAGGTATCTGGAATTCTGTTCAAAACTAGATTTGGGGGTTTCAGAACAATGCAGACTTGTGGCAAATATCAGGAAGTGTTCATTTTCTGATGAGCGTAGTACTGGTGGTTGTAAAAGGGGAACTCAGCAGAGGGTTAAGGCCCCTTGGGGCTGGGTTTTCTATATCTCTTTTCAGATAAAGTCTTAGCCTAATTTGTATCCTTTAACCTACAGCTCTGCTTTGCTCCCTCCTTGTCTTTCCTATAACCAACCATTGCTTATTCTTTGCCCCTATACAAAGAAGCAGATCTGTGGGATAAAAAAAGCTCAGAGACCTAATTTTTGACATGAAAATTATAGTTAACAATAGGTGTTTAGAATCAACTGCAGTAGAGCATTCCCATAACCCCAGCTCTCAGGAGACCGATGCAGGACAGTTGTGGTTTGAATACAGCATAGGCTACAGTGGGGCCCACCATGTCTTTGTTCTGTCACTGCGATAAAATATACTCTGTCAAAAGCGACTTAAGGGGAAAAGGCTTCTTCTGGTACAAGGCTACCGCCCATCATGGCATGGAATTCAAGGCTGTAGGAACCTGAAATAGCTTCTCACATTGCATCCGGTCAGGACGCAGAAAGGATGGATGCGCATTACTGCTCACATTGCATCCGGTCAGGACGCGGAGAGGATGGATGCGCATTACTGCTCACATTGCATCCGGTCAGGACGTGGAGAGGATGGATGTTCATTTCTGCTCACATTGCATCCAGTCAGGGTGCAGAGAGGATGGATGTTCATTTCTGCTCACATTGCATCCGGTCAGGGTGCAGAGAGGATGGATGCACATTACTGCTCACATTGCATCCAGTCAGGGTGCAGAGAGGATGGATGTTCATTACTGCTCACATTGCATCCAGTCAGGGTGCAGAGAGGATGGATGTTCATTACTGCTCACATTGCATCCGGTCAGGGTGCAGAGAGGATGGATGCACATTACTGCTCACATTGCATCCAGTCAGGGTGCAGAGAGGATGGATGTTCATTACTGCTCACATTGCATCCAGTCAGGGTGCAGAGAGGATGGATGTTCATTACTGCTCACATTGCATCCAGTCAGGGTGCAGAAAAGATGGATGTGCACTTCTGCTTAGCTTTCTTTCTCCACTTATGTAGTGTGGGATCCCAGTCAAGAAATGGACCCTCCCACAGTGGGTAGACCTTCCCACATCACTTAAATTCAAAGTAATCCCTCACAGACATGGTTCCCCAGTGACTACAGTTTCTGTCAAGTAGAGAATAAGCATTGACCATTGCATCCCATCTGCATAAGGAGAGATAATCATAGAGCGGAGCCTGAGAGGTGATTCAGCCAATAGCACTGCGTGCTCTTGTAGAGGAGCCAGGTTTAATTCCTAACATCCACATGGTGGCTCACAGCTATCCGTACGTAACTCCAGAGCCAGGGGATCCAATGCCTCTGAACTCTGAGCGCACCAGGCACACAGCTGGTACATACAGACATGCGTGCAAAGCACTCATATACATAAAATAGACAAATCTAGTAGAGTTTTAAAAATGGCATCATTTGATATACCTTAGATATACACAATAAATTTATATGTAAAAATTATTTAAGTAGTGATGAATATTCCCTCTGTTCAAACACTGAAACAGATGAGTGATGAGTCCCCAAAAGAAGCAATGGTGAAAACCACAGACAAGTCTAAAAGGAATACAGAAGAAGCTGGTGTATTTTAAATCAAGATAACCCCAGGAGACAAAGGGTCTTGTCAGCCTTTGACTAAGTGGTTAGTGTTTAAAAAGGCAGGCTGCCTCTTTCCCTTCATGGCCCTGGGTGTCCTGCCCTAGCCCTTGAAGGGAAAAGCAAGCCTTTGGGTCACTCAGGGTCCCAAATTTTAAAACTCACACCCACCTTGGTTGTGCTGATAAAAAGCTTTGTGTCACTGGTACACTTACACACACACCACACACGCACACCACACACACCATGCACACACACATGCATGCACGCACACACATACATACACACCACACACACCATGCACACACACAAAATGTGCACACACAACGCACACACACACACCACACACACACAACGTGCACACACACACACCAGATTTCTATTATTGTCTAAAACAGTATTACCAAAACGCTTCCATCCTCCTACAGTTGGAAAATGTGAGTATGGAATTGCTTAATGTTAAGAAGCTATATTTAATGTATTTGGAAATCCTTATTCCATGGGGATTCTCAGGAACTGAGTTTTGATGAAACATCTTTTACTCGCTGACCAAACCCAAGTCTTAAGAAGATGGATACTCTGAGTGTTCATAAGATCTGCCAGAAGACAAGAGAGAGCTGCCCTTAGCTTATCCAAATGTGAAATTTAGTTGGCACTTATGTTTCTCTTCAATATTGGAAGTTCCTTCCAGAAGAAAGCCAGCATCTCAGAAATGAATCCATTCAAAGACCTCAACATAAAGCCAGCCACACTGAACCTTATAGAAGAGAAAGTGGGAAGTACACTTGAATGCATTGGCACAGGAGACCACTTCCTAAATATAACCCCAGTAACACAGACATTGAGAGAAAAAATTAATAAATGGGACCTCCTGAAACTGAAAAGCTTCTGTAAAGCAAAGGACATGGTCAACAAGACAAAATGACAGCCCACAGAATGGGAAAAGATCTTCACTAAACCCACATCAGAGGTCTGATCTCCAAAATATACAAAATCTCAAGAAATTGGTCATCAAAAGAACAAATAATTCAATTAAAAAAATGGAATACAAACCTAAAGAGAGAACTCTCAGCAGAGGAATCTAAATGGCTGAAAGACACTTAAGGAAATGTTCAACATCCTTAGTCATCAGAGAAATAGAAATCAAAACAACTCTGAGATTCCATCTAACACCTGTCAGAATGGCCAAGATCAAAAACACTGATGACAATTTATGCTGGAGAGGTTGTGGGGTAAGGGGAACACTCCTGCATCACTGATGGGAGTGCAAACTGATACAGCCCCTTTGGATGTCAGTATGGTGATTTCTCAGAAAATTAGGAAACAACCTTCCTCAAAACCCAGCAATACTACTTTTGGGTATCTATCCAAAGAATGATCAATCATCCCACAAGGACCTGTGCTCAACTGTGTTCATAGCAGCATTGTTTATCATAGCCAGAACCTGGAAACAACCTGAATGCCCCTCTACCAAAGAATGGATAAGGAATATGTGGTACATTTGCACAATGGAGAACTACACAGCAGAAAACAATGATGACATCTTGAAATTTGCAGGCAAATGGATGGATCTAGAAAACATCATATTGAGCGAGGTAATCCAGACATAGAAAGACAAATATCATATGTACTCACTCATGTGGTTTTTAAACATAAAGCAAAGAAACCTAGCCCACAAATCACAATCCCAGAGAACTTAGACAACAATGAGGACACTAAGAGAGACATACATAGATCTAATCTACATGGGAAGTAGAAAAAGACACGATCTCCTGAGTAAATTGGGAGCATAGGAACCATGGAAGAGGGCTGAAGGGGAGGGGAGAGATAGGGAGGGGAGCAGAGAAAAGTGTGGTGCTCAATAAAAATCAATAGAAAAAAAGAAAAGGGTTCCGTGTGCCTTAGGGAATCCAGGAAGAGGACAGCAGCAAGTGTCAGTAGGGGAGGAGGACCTCAGTGTTGCTCTAAAGTAAAGACTCCAGAGGTGACTGAGTTTACCTCGACTGGAGTCAGCCTGGTTAGTATTGACCTGCTGGGATGGTATGGTGATGGCACTTCCACAATAGGAGAATGAGGAAATATGCCAACCTTCAACCAGATACTCTCCTAATTATCAGCAGGATTTTTTGCTCTGTGGCAAGCAGATGTCGGTGTAAATATTGGCTGAGAACACTGCCTTTCGATGGCGGGAAATGACTCCAATTGTAGGTCTGAAACGTGTATTTTGTTTATAAAAGTGTTTGGCGATAACTTGTTCCTGCTGTCAAAGCGCCATTTTAGAAAGAGCGAGCAAAATGCGCCTCTCGTTAGAAGTGTCCCTAAAGCCCCATCCTCATGCAGACAATGACCCCTGCAGTATTTTATCAGTTAAGTTGAAGTCTTTCTTTCCTTGTGGCAAGTCCTTATTCCTCCAAGAGACCTTCGCATCCTTCTGTGGAGTCTCCAAACAGTACCAGACCTTGTTCCTTCCTTTTCTCTCCAAAACATCTCTAGATGTTTGGGGCACAGCAGCAAGGGAAGCAGGCAGCTTCCCACCAGAGTATCTGATGTACGTACCATTAGCTTTTGATAAATTATAGGAAGAAAATAAGCTAATAAGTGGGCAGATGGAGCAAGGGCTTCTGTCTCAGACTGTGTTTTGACAAAGTTTCCCTAGGGGTGGAATCTGAGTGCGGACCTAAATTAAGAGACAGAGTGAATCAGGCAGATATCTAGGGCAGTGATTCCCAACCAGAGGTGACTTTGCCTCCCAAGGGACAGTTGGCATCTGGGATGCTTTAATTGTCACAACCAAGGATGGGGTTCTCACCGACTTTTGCTGGACAGGGAAGAGCCAGGGATAATGGCATCTTTTCGTGTGTATGCATGTGTGTCTGTGTGTGCACATGTGCATGTGTGTGTACATGTTGCATGTGGCACACTGTTGAGGTCAGAGGATAACTTCAGGCTTCTGTCCTCATCTTCCACCTTGTATGAGGCAGTCTCCTTGCTGGTTTTCCACTGTGTATGCCAGACTGAGTGACCCACAGGCTTCCAGAGACGTTGGTTTTCATCTCCTGTCTCCCTGTAGGAATGACAGACACTTGGACTGTATGCTTGGCTTTTATGTGGGTGCCAGAGATTCTAACTCAGGTCCTCACGCCTGCATCTCTCCACCCCCTTAAACGTCTTCAAATGCACAAGACAGGCCTCTGTGACAAAGTTTCATCCAGCCTAGAATGCTAGGGACTGGGCAAGAACCTATCAGGCTAAGAAGACAGGAAATACAGGACCATGCCCTGAGACAGAACTTAGATTGGATATTGAGGAAGACCTAGAAGGCTTATGTGACTGGAGCCTAGTAACAAAGGGAGATACAGCAGAAAACATTTCAAAGACAGCTCAGGACCAAGTTTTATGGTAACATTCAAGACCTCTGTCACTTCTTTCTCCAGTTCCTCTTCTCGTTTGGGATCCTGTCACACATCTCTACTAGGAGACCAAACTGGTTTTGCTAATGGATGTCCTAGGCAGCTGAATCAAGGGTTTATGAGAAACAGGGGTTTCACATACTCAACTACATAAAGAGTGAGTTCACGTCCGACCTGCCCATTGGTGGTGGATCTTGGAGTTGGCTCTCTGGTGATTTAAAAAAAATCATTCCACTGAAATAGTGGGATAGCATTCACCACTGAAGTTGTTACTCCTCGTGTGAATCTTTGAATTTAGGTTATCAGAGTCAAATAAAATGCAAAACTTATTCCTACCAGTCCTTGGAGCCCCAGTCCTAAGCCTTGGTCCTGCCCTGCCTGCAGTCTCCTGGGTCCTTTCCCGTACATCCACTTGCTTTTTGTCTGACCTCCCCTCCGGCTTTTCACAGTAAGACTCCCTGTGGCTTCTAGGAAGGGTGGATACATCAGGATTGTTCAGAGCACCGAACAGCTTGCTATACTCTCTCCTGGTCTCTGCAGATGGAGTATGGGTGACGGCTGGGCTGTGCTCGCTTAGCTAGCACATCGCCCTTAGTTCTTAAGCAGAATGTTCAAAACAACAGTAAGAGGAAAAGTGGTCCACAAGGAATGCTGAAGTCCCTCTGGATGGGCACTTGGGCTCAGAGCTTCTGCTGCTGGGTGTCCTCTGCGTCACCTCTCATCATTGTGTTATTTTTCCACCTGCCCACATCACAGCCTCCTGCTCTCCTGCCTACACAACAAATCTCGTTCTGATCTCTGGGTATTACTCACTTTCTCTGTTTTCTAACTTTGTTTAATGAACAACGAATCCTCAGAATTGCAGATACATATTTCACATTTCTGCTTTCAGGCGTCATTTTTGTGCTGTGCAGACAGTGGCTCTGATTTGAAAAGACAGCAAAGCTAAGTCAGAAATCAGCTTCTTAGGCAGCACGATGTGCCTGCTCACGGGTTCCACTCTTGGTAATGCCTGGCCTTTAGGTGCTTTCTGATGATGACTTTCATCCCTAGAACATCTTAGATGTCACTGAAGGTCCCAAAGAGCTTTTGTTTATAGGATTATACCTTTCTGCATTTACCATACTCCAAATTAAAACTCAGAACACTTGGAGTTTAATACAGAGTATCATCAGCCATCAAGAACAATGATCACAGATTACACGGCCTCTTGAAAACCCTGTGTGTTCCTGAAGACATAAGACAAAACAGAAAAAAAATGTAGTTGTCCCTTGGTGTCTGAGATAGGTTTGATGCCAGCAGTCTCAAGAATATGTAAGTCTTGAGGTGTGCAGGTCTCTTACATAACATGGTTGTTTGCATATAACATGCACAATTCCCCCATTTGTGTAAAGTCATCTCTGCATTACTTATAATACCAACACAATGCAAATTATACATTTGCTATATTGTATTAAGAAATGAAAAGAAAAATCTGCACATTTGATACAGATACATTTTTTTTTCACTAAGTAGTTTCCCTCCTATTTGGTTGCAGCTACAAAGGACCAAATATAGCATCTTGGTCTTAAAAATATACTTTTGGTCTTCAGTGGAAAAAAAATCCCCAGGTCTTACTTTGAGAAATTCTAAGAAGAGACGGGTATTTTTCAATGCCACTAAGTTAATCTTCCCTTGGCCTGAAGTGGTTAAGAGATGTCCAGAGAGTGGAAAGGACGATCCCAAAGAGCTTTTGTTTATAGAATTTATTTTCAGTTATTTTTAGCTAGGAATTGATGAAGGACTTTCTTAGTACCTATTCCATCACACACTTCCAGTCAAACGCTGTTCTCAATCCATCTGCAGCTGTCCGTCTCCTCTGACCTACTTCAGGGTGGAATCAGCTCTCCCCTGCGTTCTTGTGGCAGCCTCATAGCCAATGGCCTCCCTGTTGTCAACAGTCCCCAATCTCTATTCTAACTGTGCAACCTTTCTAAGGCCTCAGATTGCTCATGTTTGACCTTGGCCTTTCCCACTGCCCTTTGGATAAAGTTAACCTTCCCCACATGGCTCACAAAGTTCACATATGGTGAAGCTCTGTTGACATGTACATTGTTGTTTCCTTCTCTTTACTGCCTAGAGCCTCTGCCTCAAGCCCATCTCCCATCTCCTACCCATGTCAATTAGCTAAAGGTTTAGACATAGGACCTCTTTCTCCTAACGTGCCTTTCCTAAATGTCCTTTCTCCCAAAGGACCTCAAACGTGCCAACCATACCTGACCAAAGCCTACAGGCTCGTCACATTTAGTGAAATGTCACTTTCCCTGGAAAACCCCACTGCCACCCCTGCCTCCACAGTGACATTTGGTCCTCCTATTATTTGCCGATAGCTCATTAAGGGATGAAAATAAAGCAGCTTCCCCTTGGATTAGTTTGAACAACAGAGAGCCCAACTTAGAATTCTCTACTTCTCCCCCTGTCTCCTGTCTGACCCTAACAAAGGGCTTTGCTCTACAGTTGTTGAACAGGACAGAAAACATGGCATCCTCCCCACCCACCCAACTTCATGATCTTTCTATCTCTCTCAAAATAACAAACAAAAAACAGAAACAACAACAACAAAAAAAAAAAACCCTACCAAACCAAGAAAAAAAAAAACAGAGCAAAACCAAAACAAACAAAAAACCATGGAGGCATTTTGTACTGGCTGAGTATCTTGGGTATGAAGCCTGTTCTTCACTGTCACTGTGTCGATCACTCCTTGGAGAAAACTGACTTTTCCCCTCCCAGCCGCTATTAATTGCAAATAACTTCTTGGTTAGGAGTGGCTCTGTGTGCCCTCCCCTTCAGAATGAGGGACTCTTTGTAGAAACCTTTAACAGAGTTTTGCAAGAAAAACTGAGTGTTCCCAGCTGACCCAGCACTCAAAACTACAAGCAGGTGCTACTAGCCTATATGCACATATTGCGCCCAACATTTATGGTGAATATTTGCTGTCTCAAGGTTGCTTTCAGCGGGCTGGCTGTTTTTAGCAAATGATTACAACATGCATTATTCTGAGTCAGGCCTTGAACACTAGATAGATAGATAGATAGATAGATAGATAGATAGATAGATAGATATCTTAAGATTAAGGCTGTGCATTTAGCTTGGGTTATAAAAGCTGGTTGCACAGGAAATCCAAGCCCTAGTAAAGCTGGTCACGTTGTTCTCTCTTATTAACCAACTAAACTTAAATAGGCTGAGTATGCAGGAGAGCAGCAGGTTAAGCACTTTAAGTGACCTCAAAGCATTTTATTAACTTGGCTGCAAAGTCCAGCAGAAGTTCACTATTTTGGGATTCAAGAGATAGGTTCACGAAAATAAATCACCACAGTCGCCTTCATAAGGCCTGGCCTTCTCATCATGGTAGTACCTATACCCTCCAGGGTACTTCATAATATCCCACAGAAGGGAATATGGTTGACATCATGGATGTCCTCTGCCTGAATTCATGGTAACAAGGTTGTTGAAGGAAAGTAATGATTGGATCAGTCGACTTTTAAATCTCCTTTATGCTCCATGTAAATTATTCCACTTAATACTCCTATAAAGTATCCATCACTGCCCACGTTTGAAGGAGTGTAAGCTCTTTGTCTCCATTGCCTAAACACCCCAACAGCTAGGAAGCGTTGGATCACTTTCCTGTTAGTGTAGGCTAAGATGGGGAGTCACCAAAGTAAGGGAGAACTGCAAGAAATGAGCACGTGAGGTAAATTTTCCAAGTGAGCACGCGGGGAAAGAGTTGTTTCAAAAGCAGCTGGGGCCTCTTTCAACCTGAGAGATACTGCTGAGATGGCCCCAGCCAGAGCTTAAAATAAAGCCGCTGAAAATAATAGTTCAGAAACAGATCTGGTTCGTCATAAAGACTTTCTCAGCCAGCAGTCTTGAAAATGTCAATGCCTATGTCTTTGTGCTGAAAGAAAAAGATGGACTAGTAGACACACGTGCACATCTCTCTCTCTCTCTCTCTTCTCACAAGGACTTTAGGGTCATGAAAGTCACACTGCCTTACTTCTTTCTCACTTAGGTCTTGTCTTTGTCTTGTTCTAACAATTTCTTGCTTTCTTGTTTCCCAAGGGCTTGCTGCCTCATGTTTATTTTTTTCCAGAAATATTTCAATGAAGTTCTGAAACCAGAAAAAATATATATATAAATATAGTAGCTTTATTACCTTTATTTTTAAAAGATTTATTTATTCTTATTTTGTGTACACACATACACACTCACACACACACACACACACACACACACACACACACTCACGGCATGCGGTAACTGAAGGCCAGAAGATGACTTGGATTTCCTGATACTTGTTAGCTGCTATATGGGTGCTAGAAACTGAACCTGGGTCCATTGCAAGAGTTCTTAACCACCAAGCTGTCTCTCTACACCTACTTTCATTTTTTAAGGCAAGTTAGTAATAGAAAATACAAGTCAGTGTTTAAAAAAAGTGTAAATCATTTCTTATATTCCACCATTATTTGGGCATATATTCTCCTGTCTATCTTGTATTTTGTCTCTATGTAATCTGAATCTCTATGTGAATGCAGCCTCTTTCTTACCATTGCTGATATCTTTCTGTGCCTCAATCCCCTACTCAGGCTTCAATGCTCTGGGCCACTAGAGAACAGAATTGCAAGTGGTAGCGTCTCATAGCCCCCCAGACATCCTCCCTGGAAACTGTATTTTAACAAGCTCCAGGTAAAAGCAAGGGGTGACCCAAGGACCATATTTCAGCAGTGGAGGCTGACATGTTTTATAAACACTGCACAGAATGTCAGTGTCAACATAGTTAAATTGCCAGACAGTCAAGTGATTTATGACTTCCAGGAAAGATGGAAAGACTTCCTTATAAATAAGAACGCACACCCTCGGTGTTCTCCTCAAGCACAAACACTGTAAGCTGAATGCTATACATGTTTAAAGGAAATAATTCATTTTTAAAGAGGCTAGAGGAGGAGCTAATTCCACTGAGAAGGCCATAAGACTGTCAAAGTGGCCTTTGCACTTTCTAATGATTTTGCGTCTTCCCCAATCTGCATTGACCCAAGGCCAGAATGTCTTTAACTGTTTTGTTAAATGTCATCATGGGGTTATTTGAAATACTTTTCCCTCTGTCTTTTCTCCAGGCTGTCTGATTCTGTCCGTCTACCTTCTTCATGCAGTTGTAACCTCACTTCCATACTCACAAAATCCTTCCTAACGACCCAGGCTGCAGCCCTCACCACTATTCTCCAAGTCAATTATCTCAAAGCACACTTACCTACTTTCTCTTGATGCATCTGGACCGTCACTCGGTGCTTCTCACCTCTTGACCTGGTTATAAGAGATTGAGGGGGATCTTTAGTGTTTGACTCAGGTCTCCCGGTATGCCCCTCCCTCCAGGCAAGGGACTGGGTGCAGGGGATGAGCTTATAGTTTGAGTCTCCGTTATAAAGTTCACCACTTTACAATCGCATGTGAGTTCCAGGAGCCCTGGTCTGGTCATCTATAAAGTATGAACAATATCTTCAAGGCTTATGTTACCTGTCGATTAGTTTTCATGCAGGTTGTGATTACAGTCTATTTTAACACGTCCCTTCACCTAAATGCTTTGCTAGAATATCTCATACTATAGCTTGTCTCCAGATTCTGACTAATACATGCGAGTCTCCTCCCTCTCTATAGACACCTGTCGATGAAGAGATGCTTTAGACTTTCTTCATTTGTTTACGATCTAAAATTAATATCTATATCAAAATAGGTCATTGAAATGTGTATGTTTTACAATATCATGCTTTTAATATAGTATTTTAATCATTGCCAGTTTCATACAATGTATTCTAATCATATTCATTCCCCACTCCTTCCCCTAATTCCTCCTAGATCCACACCACACACACTCACACAATATGAGGTTAAATATATGTATATTTTGTGGAATTACTAAATCTGTGAATTTATTTGCTTCTTACTTATGGCACGAAGTTATAGTAGTGATATAAAGTTTACTTTTGTAAAGGTTTATTTTATTTTGTATGTGTGTTTGTGTGTGTGTATGTGGGTACATGCACGTGATCACACACATACCTGCACAGGTGCCAGTGGATACCAGAAAAGGCATGAAATCCCTTGGGGCTGGAGTTACAAAAATTTGCAAGCCTCTTGATGTGGGCGGATTGGTGGCGTCAAAGCTCTGGTCCTCTGGTAGAGCTACAGTAAATGCTGTAAACCACCGGGCCATCTCCCCAGCCCCAATGTTTACATTTTAAATAAGCTTATTATTTAGGCAAAACTATTCAACTAACAGCAAAAGTCTTTTTAAATTATCAAGCATTTACATTATAAAAGTATACTAACCCCATCATATTAAAAATGACTGACGTTTGAGAGGCGTTTACCTATAGGTAAAACAACTTGCGGGTATAGGTTGTTATCTTAGTTATGATGATATAAACTACGAGCTGATCAGTTCTGATGTTTCCTGCCTAGCAAGCCTTAGACACAATAGAGTCTAAGTAAAATGTACCTGTATGGAAAATAGACCAAAAAGATGAGTAACCAGGGTAGATAGCTCCTGGGTCAGAGCTTCATTGCGTGTGTCTGCCCGGGAGCGGGGAGCATGGCGTCTCTGAGCTCACTTCCTCTTCCTCCCAGCATTCTGTTCTGTTTACTCCTTCCACCTGTGTTTTAACCTATCAGGGCCAAGCAGTTTCTTTATTGCTTAACCAATGAAATCAACAGATTGATATATGACACTCCCACATCACTTCCCCTTTTTCTGTTTAAACAAAAAAAAAAAAAAAACACTGCTTCCAACTGGAAGAAAATGAATGGGTTATTTGGCAGTAAGATAGTTTTTCTCATTATCTAGAACAACCAAGTTTTAAAGAACACCAAACCTTGTCTAGGAAGAGTTTGATTCAAACCTTTATTCGTTAGAAAAACAAGCTTACTAGGCTGTGAGTCACCATAATTACTACCATAATATTAGAATTCAAAGCAAATTCACGTAGAGTTTTTATTTTAACCTTACAAAATCAATTAAGGAAGGAGGAGTTTTATGAAGAAATAAAGTAAAATGTTGGCAAGAAGAATGAGTTCAATGAAAGTGAGAAAGGGATAAGAAAGGGTAAGAGGGGCGAAGAGGATCAAAATACATTATATGCGTAAGAAACTATCAATAATAAAAGAAGGAAAAAAGGAAATGAGGTAACAAAGAGATTATGGAATTATTCTAATTCCATATGGATATTTGTAGGTAGAATAAGAAATAAAATATGTTTACTCTGTTAACTAGATAATTTGCCATTGATTTCTGACCAGCATGGGTTTCTGGAACATTTTTCTTTCCTTGCTTATCTGAGCCTATTAGATAACTTGACTCAAGGGTTCCAGATTTGAGTTGTACAAAAGTGGGATTACATTACATAAATTACATTAGTTTGGGAGAATGAATTGAATTAAGTGGGATTGGAATGGTGTCTGGTGTTGTTTGTCTGAAGAGCATAGAAAGGAATGAGCCTTCACCGCAAAGGATGTAGAGCAGGCATCTGGTCAAGTGGACCAAAGTGTGGACAGCTCGTCTTCGGGAGACTTGGAGGTTTCCCGTCCTTTCTTCTTGTGATCCGAACGAAGGCAAGAGAATGTGGAAAGTAAAAATGTCAACCTCAGACCTGAAGCAGCTCAGTTCTAAACCCTGCTTCTCCCATTGTCTGTGGGATCTTGGGCAAGTTATATAACTCCTCTGGTTTCTAGTTCAACTACAAATTGAGAATAGTAGTGTTTGCTTCGGATGGTGGTGATGGAGTTAATGTGCATGAGATCCATCCACAAGCTAGAAGGTACACACTATGAGATGATGGAGATTTGGGGAATGAAAATGGGAACTAGTGTTGTAGAGATGTCAGGATACTCCGGGACTTACAGTCCACCCTGGAGGTGAGAAGTTTTCTCGTCCTTTGAATGGTGGCAGTGCCTTCTGGATCTTTTGTTTACTTCATTAGCCAGTGTTTCCCAGCATGTCTCAGCATTGTGCCTTAAAAGAGGGACTCTGCACGTCTAACTACCATTTCTACCTTGCTGACCTAATGTTTGAACCACTAATGTGGAACTTGGTATCATCTTGTCCGATTGCTATCTGGCTTACCACTGCTTTCTTCTACCATCATGGTCCAGGCCACCTTTCTCGAGTCATCTCCATAGCAACCATGGATTTTCTCCCATTGTGCCCTTACTCAGGCCTCTCCAGAAGCAGACCCCAAGACAAGGCTTCCAGTATCAGTGGCTTACTCAAGAGATCTAGAAAACACTGACAGGAAAGTGGAGAAACCAGGAAGGGTGCAGACCACTGAGGTGCATTGTAGGGCTACTGCCACTGCGGTGTTGAGACTTTATTCCCTGGGAGGAAATTCTAGGAACTGGCCTGCATTCCCCAGATAGAGGTGATGGTCCCTGTCCATGTTCCAAATCCCACAATGTGGGAATATGCTGCCTTCTATGGCAGAATTCACATATGTGATTAAGGATCTTTGGAAGGAAAGATTGTCTTGAATTACCCAAGTAGACCTAAAGAAATCGAAGGACCTTTTAAGAGAGAGACATCAGGTCAGGAGTTGCAGAGAACGTTGAAGATCTTACCCTGCTACTTTTGAAGATGAAGGCATGGCCCAAGAAAGAGCCAAAAAGCAGGGATGGTGATGTATACCCCCAAATTTGGGGGGGGGGGGGCAGGTAGATCCATAGTTCCATAGCGGCTTTGACTACAGAGAGAGTTCAAGGCCACCCTGAGCTACAGGATATCTTGCCTCAAAAAAAAAAAAAAAATCCAAGGGATACAACCAGATGCCGCCAGGAAGGCAGAGGAATAAATTATTCATACTTCAAATGTATGGTCTCCAAAACTCTTGGATAATACAGTTCTGTTTCTTTCACCATTGAGGGGTTTTGGTTTTATTTTTAGAGCAACAATAAGAAATATTGCCAGAGCTCTTTGCTTCAAAGGCAAGCATTGGGCATTGACTCATTATCAGTCATTGACAGAGGGCCGCTGGGTGTGCAAAGTTCAGTCCTTACCACTTCACTGGCAGTTACAAGTCAGAACACACCCGGGAACTCTGGAAGTGGACCAGGCGCCGGCTGACTATGCTGCTGCAATGTGCCCTTCATCAGCCTCTTCCTCTCAAATCTGTCTTCCCAATGGATGTCTTATAAACCACGCATCCCAGTCAGTCCACCAGCGCCTGTCAAGCTTGCCTTCTCACAGCGGGGGGGATCCTTCAATAGGCTACTCCCTCCCTTTCTCAGAACTCTCCCATTCTCCTGTGAGCGAGACCCTTACTGGAAGCCCCAGTGTCAGCTGAGGAAGGTTGGGCCCAGACCCCCTGATAGTTTAGTCTTGTTCCTTAACTTTCTATGTTTGGTTGTGCAAAGGGGGAGGTCAGCAAGCTTGGCTGTCTGTTTGTGTGCAAAGTTCCGAGTTTAGTGTACAAAACTTAAGAAGCCTGAACTGTTGATCTCTTCAGTCTGCATTCTGAGAATAGCAGCGGCAGCACCGTGGGCAAGTGAGAAAATCAATATGAAGGAGAAGGTTAATTAAGGAAACATTTAAGACACGTGGCTGTCAATCGGCACTAAGGATCCCAAACCTGACTATGGCACAAATATGCGTGGAGAAGCCTGGCCTCTCGGGAACTTAGAGTTGAACGATCCACACACCACAGCAAGCACACCCTAATGCTCAGTATTTCTATGTCAGAACCTTTGTGGGAAAGGCTTCAGACTCAAATGACCCCTTGAAAGTTGACTGTGCCCTTAACATTGATTTTCTCAAACTGTGACCACTCTACTTGCTATTTGTCTAGACCATAAAAGGGTAGAGAGGTTAAAAAGAGAGTCTGTGCATTCTTAAAAATCAAAATAAATATGCTTCAAAATTACCACAGGTGGTGCTGAAACTGGAACACTTTCCTCTTTGTTTCGGAGTACGGTGAGGCCGTGAGAGGCAGAGCCTGGGAAAGGAAGGATACTGGTGTTTCCCAACACTGCATGGGTGTCGGTTAAGCAGAAACACAGTAGCACATGAGCCCCAACAGAAAGCATTGCTGTCACCTCAATGGTTATAAGTAGAGCTTCCCAGGTAATGTAGATTGTCTGACGGCATAAAACTAAGAAGTGAGTGACTTAGTGTTTGACCGTTTTTCTTAGGCTATTCTCATTTCATCTGTGAGGAGCTATCAATGACCACATTTGGGAGATATAGTTACAAAGGCTCAGCTGGTCAACAGTAAGTCCTGGCTATGGGCTCAGGTCTCATGACCTTTCTTGTCCATTGTGTTCAAAACAGAAGGGCTGAGTCACTTAGTAGCCTGAATCCAGTAGATAGACAGTGGATAGACAGCAATTCATTCCAGAGCATCATCCTGGTCAGAAAGAGTTCATTAGCATAATTATAAGATTAAAGGAGTCTCTGTGTAGAAAAAAATTTGGAGACTGAGATGGAGAGATGACGCAGTCAGTAAAGCTCCTGCCTTGCAAGCCAGAGGATCTGCGTTCAGATCACAGAGCCCATGTAAAAAGCCAGAACTGTGGCTCACGCCTGTTATACCAGGACAGTGAGGTAGAAGGCAGAAATAGCAGATCCCTGGAAGCTTGCCAGCTAATAGCTGGCCTACTTGGCATCGTTCCAAGCTAAGGGCAGACCCTATCTCAAACAAACAACCAAAAAGGTGGAAAGCACATGAAGGTTGACACCAGAAGTTATCCTCTGACCTCACACACACACACACACGCATGCACGCGCGCGCGCACTCACACACACACACACACACACACACACACACACAGATTGGTAATGCTAGAAACTGAAACAGTGAAGATCAAGTAGATCGAGTTTATCTACAGGTAATCACAGGCAGTCACTCACCACGTTTACCTTCTGGCGCTTGTCACACATGCTCATGCGCACATTGCATTTTTAGAAAAATAGACATCGTGCTACGTATATGATGGTTTTATAATATTAGCCGGAGTGAGGGTTCTCTTGCAGGTGTGTTTTAGCAGACTGCTTCACGTACCATGATACTTTGTGAATGAAGTTCGTGGCCGTGTTTGCTCACTGTGACCACAGTTTATCCCCGTTAAAGCCACTGTTATGGGATACCATAGTTTACATCTAAACACGAAGTTTACATCGCCAACAGCAGTTGAAAGGGCCAGTGTCTCTGTTTTGAATGTTGTTGTTTGAAAAACTTTGTAAGATTAATAGATGAGTACAAATTCTCTTTCAAATGCACGTTTTCCAGACTTACAACTTAGTTGAATTTGTTTCTCCTTTGTACTTTACCAGGTGTTCTGGTCTCCACACAGTGCCAGTCTCATTTCTGTAATGCCACAGGCCTCTGAGACATCACAGTTGGTAGGTACTAAGATATCAAATGCTACATTAATTCCCAGTGCTCACCAGCCCAGCCACCACCAATGCCAGAGCGCAAATACCTCCTGGCACAAACTGGGTCTGAGTCTCCATTCTTGTGCCCTTCTTGGCTCTAAGTCAGATACCTGGCAGGTATCCAACATATTTCTTGAAGAGTGTGAGAATTGGCATGTTCCTCATCAGGTCTTCTAAACTTCTCTGTGACATCAACAAGTCCGGCCTCCTCTCTGACCTCAGGATCTGCCCTGAGATGTGAAGAGAAACTTGATGCCGTGAAATGGGACAAGGTCCATGCGCATCCACCTTGTATGTGCCCGTCACCTGGGCAGCAATTGTTTTCCTTCCTGTAGACGCCCACGTCTCGTGGATTTATCATACATGTTCTCCTCTAGGGCTTTTGTGCTATAGGTACAACACATTTCCTTTCCTTCTCTGGAGTCTCACAGGCCCCTGGCAGTCCAGGAAGTGAGGGGAGGGGGTGGGAGTTGGAGACATCACCAGCAGGGAGGAGGTGGGGGTTGGAAGCATCACTAAGGATGATATAACTGAAGCCGCTTTCACAGAACTCATCCAAGGATCTCAGTTCCCATTTAATTTTTGTAAACATCTATGTTAGCATCTTTGCCTTGTAAGCACTTAGGAGAAAAAGCTTCAATTATTTAAACAGAATGCATTTCAGCAGCTAGAGTGGAAAATGCAATAAGCATTTTAATTTAAAAAAACACTTTTTGGTCAATATTGTTTTGTTTTATCACTGGTCATGTTCTTAATACTTATTTTTAGATTTCAGAAGTATAATGCTTCACTCTGAGAGGATGCATGCCATAAAGGTACACATGCTAGGGATCAACTTTTTCCTGATGAAATTTGCAACCCTATTTAAAAAAAAAAAATGTGAAATTATTTCTATTCCCAGAGCTAATTTCTTTGAATGAGGACTTAAAACCTCTGGAGAACAGGAACTCAAGGCTGTGTCAATTTGGGGCCTTTTTGACTGAAATAATGAGAAAGTGTGCATATTTCAACTAGTAACATGCATTTTTAAAGATTTCACTACTTGGTATAATAATACAGCGTTCACAACCAAGTGAATAAAATGGTAATTTTAGGTAAAGTGATATAAGATTAAAATGTTTACTTACCCAGCTCTCAACTTTGTTGTTATCACTTAAATCCTAAGTGACAAATTTTATTATTTTCTCAAGTCCCAATTGAGTTCTGTAGTGCCAGAAAAAAAAGGGGGGGAGGATTTCTTAGATGATTACAGGAGTTGGTACAATTTCTAAAACATGGATGCAGGCACCTGTCTCCAGGTTTAGTTCATCCAAAGCATGAAAAGGCATCTTAGTTTTGATTTCCCTCATTTGTAGAAACTTCCATAACTGCTAAATGCCTCAGAACCAATGTTCATCTTCTAGAGCAATGGATAATTCACCTCAGTTCTTAGTGTAAGAACGTGACTGCACATAGCACACCTCCTGCGTGTAGCTGTGTAACTTCCCAAAGCATGGGGCCAAATTGTTTCATATGCTTAGTTATAGAAAAGAAAATGATGCCACTGAGATTAGATAACCTTGGATTTGAAATTAAATTAGACAGTTTTTTGCCCCAGCAATGCTAATCTTTTATCAAAATTTTGCGGGTGGTTTATTTTGTTACTATGATTCAGAAATTCAGAATTCGCCTGATTTTTTTCTTTTTCACATGTTCTGAATTATTAACTATACAAAGATGAAAAAGGAGTCATTAGTAAGTCATTTACCTGTTTGTGATAAAGAGATATGTTCTATTCAAGTAAAACAAACAAACAAAAAACTCCATATCCAAATGAAATATAACTTCCAGAATAAGTATTTTTCTCTTAGACGAGCTACTCCCCATACTGCTAATAAAGCCAGCGTGGAATTACCCTCATGTTCAGCTTACATGAGTAATGGCAACTGCCTCATGACACAGAATTTCTCAGGTCAAACAGAGCTGCCTAACCACGGCCACTCATATGCAAATTGTCCTTGACATCATATGGCCTAGAGAAACCAAACCAAGCAATCAGAGGTGTATTTGACACAGAGGCAGACCCCTGACACACTTCAGACTTTGGCAAGAGAAGTGATTTCCTTGCACATGGGTGAGTGTCTGGAGTGCTGGTGCTGAGTGGAAGAAAACTTGCAAATTCATTACTTAGGGTTTGTAATAGTATACTCATATCTTTGTTTATATTAACTAAGTGTCCTACTCTTCTAGCATATTTGGATAATCCCACAAACCAGTCGAAAATTCATGGTAGTTTTTCGCTTTCCATTTGGTTCACTAGCCTACATCTTCATGATACAATCTCCTGTGTGTTCCTAAGCACTACCATGTACCCAGTGAATTCCAGTATGAGTGAGTCAGACTTGCCCTTACGGTCTTCTCGAGAGGCAAGAGCACTGGCTACAATACATTAGATTAGATGGCTTTGGATGAGATGAAAGAAATATAAACAATGCTATTGGACCATCAGTGTGAATCGATGGAAAGACTGATAGTTCCAAATGGGGATGGAGTTTATCAAAAGCATGACATCATGTGACCAGCGAGATGGTCACCCAAGCCGGACAATCTGAGCTAAATCCCTAGGATCCCCTCAGTGGAAGGAGAGAACAAGTTGTCCTCTGACCTCCACATGAAGTTTAGCATGCACAGGCATACTCACAAGATAAATGGGGACGTACATGAAAAAAAAATATTTTTAAAAATAGAATTGTGGTATTTGGACTAAGGCTTCAGGGTAGAGCTGCTCTGCCTGCATTATAATTGCTAAGTTGGAATGAAGTAGACACTTTCCAGGAACCTTCCTGTGACTCCCTCTGTAGTCTCTGTCCTATATCTATTCTTTGAATTAATTATTTCTTTATTTAAAGAAATTCTTTCCTCATTTTATATACCAATCCCAGTTCCCACTCCCTCCTTCCACTCCCTCCACCTTCCCCTCATTAGACATTTCAAAGGAAAACATGAATTATATTTTTTAATTTTGCATTTTACACTCACACACATACACACATTACTTTTTCTTTATTTTTACTTTTGGTGTATGGGTGTTTTGTCTGCAAGTATATCTATGCAGTGCCCATGGAGGCCAGAAGAGGGCATCAGATGCCCTGGATATGGAATTACACATGGTTGTGAGCGCCCTTTGGGTACTTGGAATCAAATCCAGGTCCTTTGAAAGAGTAGCGAGTGCTCTAAACTGCTGCACATTCTCTCCTGCCCAATATGCTATATTTTAAGGTATTTAATAAGTACTACACATGCTATTTGTGAGTTTGTTTTTTATAACTATTACATTTTTTTTATATTCCTGCTTCTTTAACCAGATCACAGCATTTATTGGGTACAACCTTCTCTTTTATCTTTCTGAAGATGTTATTTAATGTCATTGAAGGCATACTAAAATATTAAAAAATATATAGCAAGCACTAACTAGGAAGCACAAAATGCATGAAAAGAAATAAAAGCTGACAAGTTGAAGTCACATTGCATTCTCTGCCTCCCAGGAGAGCTTTCCTCCTGAGTCTGATAGAGCCAGCAGGATCTGGTATGGAGATGAGGAGTGACTCCTTCAATAACATAAAGCTTGCCCACTCTTTAAATATATGATATCTTCCTCAGTGCAGTTTTTAATTGGCACATAATTGTCCATATTGATAGGGTACACTGTGACATTTCAATGCATTCCCATTATCATATTTGTGAAGCTCATCTGCATTTAAAAACTTCTATATCATTCACTTTAAGTGACTGGTGGTATTTATTATGTGACTAGACTACAATTAATCTATTTCTTCTTTATTTAGTACACCATTACATTTGATTTTAGGTATTTGTGACTACTCAGTCATGCTGCTTAGAGTAATCTGTGCATGTGTGCAGTGACAGAGGAGAGCTTTTCTGAGATGAGTCCCTTAAAGGAGAATATCTGGGGCACATCTTTGTTCCGACTCTCACTTGCTGGGTGTTTTGGATTGACTGTACCTTTCATAATTATCCTTTGTATGTTTTTTCCATTATTTCTAGTACCTCTTATTTTTTTAATTCAGTTATTTCATTGTTAGATTGGTGTTTATTTCTCCCTCTCTTTTTTTTTAACTCCGACTTGTATTATGAGGGCTTTATTTAAAGGTCTGTTGAAAGGCTAGTCATCTATAGTTGACTGTTTTGAAGGGATGTATGCCTGCCAGTGGTTAGCTGTAGGTTTCGCTGTAGGTTGGCCTCCAAGGTGGTGTGATTCTGTTGTGAGAGCTAGGCTGTGTGCTCTGAAGAATCCAGCAACTTCCCCGAGCCTCTGACCATTGGATTCAACAGCACCCTTCCAGTCGTGTCTTACACAACTCCCCGACTTGCGCTTAGGAATGACCACTCTTACAGGAAGGGAGGACCACTTACTTTCCCCCAACTGAAGCTCTCAGAGGACTTTGCTCTGCTTTCGCTTGCTTTCTTCAAATAAGCTCCTACATCTTCCCCTGGGTGTAGGACAGTCAGATTGATGAGGATCAGGTGTGGCTTTCTCCTAACCCCTTCTATTCTTATGCACACTTTTGCGAACTGTTTCTGGCATCCATGACCCAAGGCTTCCCTTTACCCTCCCTCAGCTTCCTGTCCACATAGGCTGTCTTCACCAACTGCATGGAGCGGGAAGTACAGGTTTGTTGATCCCTGTGTCTGACCAGCGCTGGCGTGACATACACATGTATGAATTCTTTCACCATACGTGCCTGAAACTGGCATTTAGGTACATGCTAGGCTGGTAAGGCTAAAGGCAGCAGCTACAGGCTCATGCTGCCAAGCCTGATAATATGAATTAGATCCCCAGAACCCACACTGAGAAATGAGAGACCAGACTCCACCAATCATGCATATGGCAATATGCATACATACAGTCCATAAATAATGGAAAAATAAAAAATAATTAATGTTCAGTTTCAAATCCATTTCTCAATATGAATATCTCAAGCTTTGCTCCGTGAAGGGCACATTCATCTGCACAAAGCTCTTGATGCTGGTCAGCCTTCACCTTCAGGAACACTTTATCATGTAAGTTTACTGAAGTTTTCTCTTCTTTGGTAGGATAAACTGTCAATCCTTTAAAGTACATTATTAGAAAATGAATTTCCCCCAAACAAATAGAGCAGATATTAAAGTGAAAATAAATCCTTCATAGAGTAGAGCAGGTGCTGTTCTCAGTGTGATCTGCAAAACTTTGATGTAGACCTGTCAGCAAACAGAACATCTTCTGTTGGTGTGTTTGAACTGACTGGGAAGTGGCTAAGGCAATTACTAAAGCAACACAGGATAGGAATAAATACCTTCAACCTGATATTTAATGTTTTATCTAGTATTTTGGTGTGCAGATTGTATTACTTTCCAGTGTTTTAAAAATATGTTTATTTAGAATGAACACTAAAGTGGTCCAGGAATTTTTAATTTTTTATTGTTTTTATTGAGCTATACATTTTTCTCCACTCCCTTAATTTTTATTTTTTATTAATTTTGCTAATGTTTTATGTATGTGTGTTTTACCTGAATATACATCTGTATACCATGTGTGTTCCTGGTGCCCATAGAGTACCAGAAAAAGGCATTGGTTCTCTGGGGCCTGGAATTACAAAGGGTTATGAACTGCCGTGCGGCTGGAAATCAAATCCAGGACCTCTGAAAGATCAGCCAGTGCTCTTAACCACTGGGCCATCTCTCCAGCCCTACCAGGATTTTTTTGTGGGTTTTCTTTTTGAATTTTATTTATTTATTTAGAGCAAGCAGATTAACCATTTTTAAGTGGAAAATATGGCTATATCATAATTCAACAAGTTTACTTTTTCATATTGGTAAGATTTTCACAATTCCAGATTTGAAATTGGCTTAATACTTATACATCTTTAAGAAAGATTGTCACTGACCGTTTTTTTTAAACCACCAACAGAGCTAATTTTTTTTAGATATTGACCATAAGTGAATAAATAATCCAAAATTAATTTAATTCTAGTTAATGAAAAGTACCACTAAAGAGATAGGGGGAGGAGGGAGAGGGGAAGTTGGCTTTAAGAAGAAGAGCAGCTCAGAAAGCATCTCTCTGAGAAGCCAGTCCCCTTTCCCGGTGCTCTTCTCTGTGTCTGAGAGGAAAGTACAAACCAGAACTGACCTTTCTGGAGGGACAGAAGAATGACTTCGGCTCCTGCCCACCTTCTCGATGTCCTGTTCTTATTTTGTCCTCCAAATGTACTTGACTGTGGAGAACGCTGTGTTTTTACACCTCTTCATCCAGCAGATATTTAAAGGGTAAGCGTTTGACTACATAAAGCCAATGTTTCCATCTGTTGAGTTCTTTGTCCTTGGCTTTAGGCAGAGCCATCAACAGCCAGAGAAGAGATGAATACGTTCTGTAGTAGTTAGCAAACAACAACAAAGTACAATGATCAGTACCCACTGCATACCCACTATGAGCCAGATGAAGCTCCCGTTCTTATACAGGTCCACATACATAGAGGCCAGCACCATCATAGATGTTACTCCATTTTATTCTCATAAATACCCTAGGACTTATTAGTGTCCCCACTTTTACAGACATTTTTCTACATAAACACCCTCACAAAAACTCAAGGCAATGTTTATCCCATTCTCTGTGTGTCAGTTATTCCTGATCCCCTTGTGACTTAGTCTACTTGACTTGTCTAAGTCTACTAAACTAAGGTTTAGGCTTTGCTGGCCAACTACTTTATAAAGAGATAACAATGATTTTTCTTTGTGAGCAATTAAGAAAATAGCTGATATTTACACAGTACTTAGTATGTTCGTCCTTTTTCTCTTAATAGAGTACTTCTTGTAAACAAATTTTAGTTTTGGTGAATGTTCATAAAACTCTGAATGGGATGTATTCCTCTGGCTAAGAGAAAGAGGAGGAGGAGGAGGAGGAAGAAGAGGAGAGAGGAGAAAGCCAGAATACTGATATCATAAAAAAAATGATCTGTAGATGCACCTCTGCTGTATTTACTAGAGGTAGGCTCTTCGCCAAGAACACATCCTGATCTATATCTTTGGAGTGAAGGTGACAACGAAGCTCATTGTAAGATGTGTTTTCTAGTCAGCTTAACTAAAATACGGTTGCAGAAGTCCTCGGAGGCCCTTCACAGCACCCACCCACTGCTTAGAACCACTTCTTGGGGGCGAGTCAAGGCTTTGTTATGTAGCCAAGGCTGGCCTCCACTTTGGAGTCTTCCTGCTTCAGCCCCCGAGGGCTGGAATAACAGGTGCATACTATTATAACTAGAACTTTGAAGTCATTTTCAAGTATTGCCTTCAAATGCATATTCACGAAGGTCCAGTGAGTCTACCAACACACATGGAGCAGTCTGCTGGCAGCCCTTCCATGTGCTTCTCATTTCTTCTTTTGTCACAGTGCAGTGAGAGAGATGCCACTCCCTCATTCTGCAACCAAGGAATCTGAGATGCCAAAGATTTTTTTTTTCTGATTGTGCCACTGTCAGTAATCTGTGAAGCCAGAATTGCTCAGTCCCAAACTGAACCAAGGGCTTTTGCACGGATTATTAGTAATGTGCTCCAGACTGAAGAAAGGCATTTTTTATTTCACACATTTAATAGCACCTTTCTTTATCAAGATTTCTATAAACTGTACAAATTGATTTGTAAGTTATTTTTAGAAATCATTTCACCCATCACTGAAAGCAACCTCTTTCAATGACATACAAAAAATGTTGCCTGGCCGTCTAATGAAATGGAAAAGGCAGAGAGAAATTATTGGGACTGCAGAGTGTTTATGCATAAACAATAGGAGACACACAAGCTGCCAGAGGTTGACTCCCCAGTGGCCTGCCTTGGCTGAATTCATATTTATGTAGTCTAAGCTTTGTTAGCTATAGCCTGGGTCCTCTGCAGAGATTACACCTGATTCAAACATTTGTTACTTAAGCTATTGGGGCCCTAACCAACTCTTTATTGGGGTACTAATCAAGATAGCTGAAAGTGGTAATTGATGGAAAAATGTGCCAGACTTGGTGAGAATAATACAAGGTAAAGATCAGGGGCCACTGGCAAAGCAAACCCCAGAAAGGAACATGAACAAGAGATCTAAACCTTAGAAAGTCAGAAACAAGTTATGAAACATGACTCAAGCTGGGCAGTAGTGGCACACACCTTTCTCTCAGCACACGAGAAGCAGAGGCAGGTGGATCTCTGTGAGTTCTAGATCAGCATGGTCTGCAGAATAAGTTCCAGGATAGCCAAAGCTACACAAAGAAATCCTGTCTCGAAAAACCAAACCAAAGAAGAAGAGGAGAAGGGAAAAAGAGAAGAGGAGAGGAGAGGAGAGGAGAGGAGAGGAGAGGAGAGGAGAGGAGAGGAGAAGAGAAGACCTGGTACACACCAGATGTAAAGGATGTGGGCCCGGTGTGGTTGTATGTATTACCTAAGGCATGTAACCACCCAAGAGAGCCAAAAGATTTGTGTTTCTATTTCTCACTCACCATTTAATCTCCAAGTGGGTGGCGTGAATTCTCAGAATATTTCCCAGTTCCTTATAAAGTTCAGGGCTATGCTTGCAAGAACAAACATGCCATTTTCTATATTCTACCCCGAAACACCGTGCATCTGCTCCACCCATCCACAGATCAGGTGGGAACTCAACTCTTCCCTGAAGCCATCTTGTCATCTTCCAGCATCCATTTTCCCCCAGGGTTCTCCATGCGATTTGGAAGATTTGAACTCAACAACCTTAAAAGAAAGTCACTGACCTGAAACCCAGTCACAAACAAACAAAGACCTCTTCACCCATCAAATAGACTTGGATGTCCCCTTCTTGGCTATTTGACACCATCTTGCTACAGTCCCTAAAAGTACTGCTCTCTCAGCAACAAGCATTGAGTGCTTCAAGGACAATGGCACGGGGTTTTGATCCTACGTAATGTGATGGCTTTGTGGGAGCCTAGCCAGTTTGGATGTTCACCTTCCTAGATATGGACGGAGGTGGGAGGTCCTAGGTCTTACCACAGGGCAGAAATCCCTGACTGCTCTTTGGACTGGAGAGGGAGGGGGAAAGGAGTGGGGGGAGGGGGAGAAGGGTGGGAGGAGGGGGCGTAGGGTGGGAGGAGGGGGTGGGAAATGGGAGGCTGGAAGGAGGTGGAAACTTGTTTTTTTTTTCTCCTTTTCTCAATAAAAAAAAAAAAAAGCATTGTTATTCGCCGAGCTATCTCTTAGGACCCCGGAGGCCCGCGCTTCTCCCACCCTCCCTCTCTGTTTAGAAACAGCAGCCACTGGTCAACATCTCTGTTTTTGTGCCAATACCAAGCTGTTTTCATTACTGTAGCTCTGTAATAGAGTCTGAAGTCAGGGGTGGTAATGCCACCGGAAGTACCTTTATTGTACAGGGTCGTTTTGGCTATCCTGGGTTTTTTGTTTTTCCATATAAAGTTGATTATTGTTCTCTCAAAAAAAAAAAAAGAGTGCCATCTCTCCTGGGCCAGTGGAGGCATAGGTCTTGGTCCTGTTAGTCCAGGGGCCAGCATCAGGAAAGAACCGGAGTCTGCTCTAAGGATAATGTCCTAGGAATGGTCTCTGGTCAGCAGGGAATTTTCTCCAATGCAGCAGCATTCTGACTCCCGCTGAATGATGGGAGAGGAGTACTTTTGCCTCTTTTCATACAAGAGAGGAAGAGTTTCTGTCTCTCTGCCAGAAACAGGAATGAAACAGCACAAAATGGGGGGAAAGTAATTGGAGAATAAATCTTGTGAGAATCGCCAAACAGATCCTGCAGCCTGCATTTCCTGAAGACCCTTTCAGGTCCAACTCCTTGTTTCTCTTCAATCTTATAAGTTCTTCCATCAAGAACTCCCCTTTCCACCTTTTTCTTAAACATAGTTCTTCTTATTGATTATTTGAAAATTTCACATCAGGCACGCCAGTCCCATTCATTCCCCAGTCCTTCCATGTCTGCCCTCTACCCTTGTTGCTCCCCTCAAAAGAAAATCCCAAAGAAAAAAATGGAAAACATGTCACTCCTCCATCTCTCCCACCTCTCTATCATATATTCTTTTGTCATAGTGGCCTTGGGCACTGTGGTATGTCATACAGTATACACTTTTGCCCAAACAGCTTTATTTGTGAATGTTCAATGCAAGAAGTTGTTGGTCTGGTTCAAGACCTCTGGCTTCTGGTACGTCATCAATACTAGATCTCACTGAAACTTCTCTTGAGTATCCTGCTGTTGTCCCAAGTCATCTGCCTCATCTACGACCTGCTGGAGACTATGAAGGGACCAGTCCTGTGGAATCAAACCCTTTTCCATCTTAAGAAGAAGGTTTCTTTTGCTCATAACCTTAAGAGTTTTGTAAACTACTCCCAAAAGTGAGGAGCCATAGATACAGAGAGGAAATGCAGAAGTGGGAACAAAAAGGATTGTGGATCCATTATGCTCAGGACTGTGGCTCCATGCTGACTGTCCTGCTCACCAGATCACCAACAGCTTTCAAAAATATCAACTCCCAAAGTGGGAAGACTATATCGTAAGATCTGGCTTTTTAAAAATGGCTTCCTTTGGCCAGACCAAGTACCACTCTCTTGTCTTAAGCCTTGTCAGTTCCAGGACAGTCAACCAACCCTCTATATCCTTAAAACTGCAGCTCTGTATCCATGGCGTCCCTCTTAAACCTGCGCCAGGACAATCGATCTTCCTTGCCCTTCGCTACAGTGGCTGTCTGCTCCATGTGAGGCTTAGTACCAGTCCCATAATTGATCCTATTTCCCTAGGTGTCTCTCCCGCCAAGTCCTAACCTCCCTGCCTTGGGGCCTTTGTCTATAGTGTTTCTATCAAGCACCTAGGTACATGTTCGGCATATGTAGTGAGCACTCCGTAGTTAATTTCCTGTTCTTTAAAAAAGGTTTGGATAGTATGTCTTACTCTCCACTCTCTTTAGTAAATGCCTTGCAGGGTGTCATTTCAACATAATGCTAGGAATGGGTGTTAGAGTAGATTTTCTTCATGGATTCTTAGCCTTCCTGCAATCTTAATGTGCTTTGGGCTTTTGTTGTTGCTGTTGCTGCTGTTTGTTTGTTGCTGTTGTTTCCAGGAAGTAAACCTTTTGGGAACAGCTGCTTTCAGCTGTGTTTTGATTTTTCATCTATCTTACTTCAAGGAAAGTCAATATCTAAAGTAAGAAGAATGTAGCAGTGGCTTCTCTGGGCTCTCCCCATGACCCTACCCTCAAAACTCGGCCCCATCAGCAGACACCTGCTTAGAATAGTGTGAACAACTCTCACAATCATGTTCTGAGGTTAGCTACAAGTGTGTGTTTGTTCCTATTTAGAGAGGAGGCTTTCTCCGATGTACCTGGTGTTCAGGGAGACCTGGTCATCCCTACTGTGTGCATCCCCTGTCCAGGGAATTGCTGTGTCAGCACAACCCCGTAGTGTTTCTCCTATGGCGTGGAAATGGCCTTCTCTTTGTTGCTTTCTCTGTGTCATGCCCCAGAGGCTGAGACTGAAAACTTCTGGGTTTTTTGTGAAGGTGTCCCCTTTACCATTTTAAGTGAAACTTTCAAGGGGACAAAGACAGCAGCAGGAAGAAGACTGTGACTGAAGGGAGCTGGCATCTTTATTCACACACAGTGTGTGACTTCTGGTGTTGCTCCCGAACAGACTTCCAGAACGCAGAAATTCTTGTCCTGTGTTATCTCCAGGCTGTAGGCTACGGTTTTCAGTACCAGGGGGAGCATCAAATATAATTTCACTCGTGTGGTTTTAGACATTGAGAAACTGAGGCCCAGTCAGGGATGACTTGCAGATATCCGCCACTGAAGGCAGCATGGTAATAGAGCCTTACCTCTGGTAGAGCACTGCCCTGGTGCCAGATAATGAGTTTCAGAGGTCCCTGGCTAAGTCCCACTTCCAATTAACCTGTGGCAGAGAGAAGTGCACAGGAAATGTCAACTGTGAAGTCAGGCTGGTGCATTTGGGCAAAGCAGTGATGATAAATCACCCTGCAGGAACAGGACCAGTGTCCCTTTCCTTTACGCAAAGAAGTTGTCTGTATAAACTCATGCTGCTCGTGCCTTTCTCAAACACCCGGCAAATATCCTGTTTTCTGGATAAAGATTGACATGATGAGTCTCTGGAAAACAAAACCAATCTCCCCAACTCAGTGCTATGGAGATCCTTGTATTGGAAATGTTCATGGTTAGTCCGAACAAAGGTAAGAACAGCCAAAGTTACAGTGGCAGTGACTTCTGCTTTGTCCACAACTTTATTCTACTGTGCTTCCTAGAGAGTGTCTTACTCCAGAGTACCATGAACCAGGAAAATGAGAGCCGAGATCCAAAATCCCAGAGAGACCCAGCTCTGCAGGAACACAGGCGGGTGGCTCTCTGTAGTGACCCCAACAGACCCCCACTAGGTCCAAGCTGGAGGTGGCAGCTGACAAAAGGGACAGTAAACCCTTTCCCTTAGAGAGATCATATTCTGGAAAAGGGACTCAGAAAATAAAGTAAGAAAGTTGAATAAAATGCTGGAAGACGAGGCAGGACACAGTGAGGCAGAAAACAGCGAAGGTAAGGAGCAGGGAGATTGGTCATGAAAAGCCATCCTGGGAGGTGGGGGAGTCTGTATTTTACAAATAGGCAGCTAAGGTGAAAAGAACTGGAAGTCAGGGAGGGAAACATCTGAGGTCTGTGTGAATGCCCTGTAAAAGGTGTCTGAGAGCAGGATTTCTAAGTCGAGACCTAGGGGTGTCACTGGACAACTGTTGACAACAGGTAACCCGGGATGGTCCCTGCGGGGCTGGGGTACCTTCAAAGGACTCAGCCTGTGCTCTGATATGGGGGTACTTGGAAGACTTTTAGCTGGGGAGAGTGGTGTTCTGACATTGGGGATCTCTCTGCTGAACATGTCGAGGGTCTACATTTGCATATTTTAAACTCTTCGCTGAATCTTTCAAACACGTTTTGGTAGTGCCTCTGAATCTCTTTGGGCAAAATAGTCAAATTCCGAAGGTTGGAACAAGAAAAAGTCCCATCGTCCTCATTAAAAAGTGACACAAAGGATTGCTAAACGAAAGAGGAGTCAAAAGTCAAGTGCTAGGTTTGCCCGAATACTCCATGGATCTGAAGTATTGATGCCTGCTGCCTAATACTAGTGGTGGGGGGGGGGGCAGACTTCAATTTTGAGGTCCTCTTGCCAGTTAGGCTGCAGCAGAATGAGAAGCAATGGCTCTCATGGGATATGGTTGTGTGAGAAAATATTGCAAACTATGAGAACTAGAGTCTGGGGTATGGAGCAAAAAGAATTTGAAATTTAAGTCAGAGTCATAGAGGGATGGCTCAGTCATTGTAGGCTGCCACTGCTGAGGGCCTACTCTGTGCTAGGCTTGCTACCTACAACCTCCCATCTCGCTCTATGTTCTGTCATTAGGCTGTGTTGTTTTCAGGAAAACACTCAAAGAGATAGAGTGGGTCATCTCTCTAAGGGTACAAAGCTACTGTGACAGAGAGGGACTGCAGATGGGAATTGTCATATTGAAGCCCACGCCCTTACTATGGCAGATTTGTGACCTGGAACCTGGTTCTGCTATTGCTCATTGTTTAATGTGTTTGTATGCACTTATATTATATGTTATATATGTTCAAGCATATATATATACATATAAACATATGAATACACATACAAAAAATATGATCATGTTAAGAATTGAGGGGGCAATTGTGAATTGAAGGCAGTGTTCAGATCCAAAGAGTTTCCAATATGGCCAAAGAGATTGATGTACAAACTAAAACTTTTAAAAATTCTGCATGAAACACTTAAGCATGTATTTACGTAAAAATATGTATACATTGGTGCAAAAACTACTTAAATTAGAATAAATAATGTGTAATACATATATAAAATACGATGTGTGTTACATAGTAAATGCATTTATGTGCTTTTAGAATACAATACAAAGATTTTTTTTGTGTGACAGGGTCTGACTATGGAACCCTGGCTAGTCTAGAATTTGCTATGTAGACCAGGTTAGACTTGAACTCACAAATATCCACCTGCCTCTGTATCCCAAATCCTGAGATTACAGGTATGTATTTTGAATTACCAAAATACATGAAGATTTTAATCACTTTAACTTAGATTTTTCTAATTTAAAACATTTTTATTATTGATAATGCTTACAAAGAAATCTCCTAGTTTGAGAAATCAACTGTTAAAAATTAAAATTATTTATTTTCAAAGCCAAAGTGGTCCTTCTTATTATGTAATTTAATAGTAGCCAAAATTTTGTCTGTACTTTGTGACTTTTAGTTGTCATGGGAATGTAAGGTAGTGAAAATTCATGAATTGAGAGTTAATTTATCTTGTTTTGTCTGCTTTTTCATTGTCATAATCCTAGCTGATCTTTAATTTAAAAAACCTCTTTTTAAAAACATGTCCCACCCTTTGAGATGAACCTATAGAGAGGGGTAGAAACACAAGATAGCAGTAGACAGCAGTGGAGGTTCGGGTGGTGTAACTGGGTAAACAGACAAACAGCCAGCAAAATTAGCTACAATTATATCACCCAGAGAAGATCACTGCTAATGGAAACTGTACAGACTTGCAGGTGTTTTAAAGCATCTAATTTTTAGATGTTATTTTCACATTTAACAAATCATTACATACTTAATCTGCAAATATCACTGTTTGGGAAAGGCTCTGTTTATCATTATTATTAACCTTCTCCACAAATCAGCAAATAACCTTCAATGAGCATAGCATGAACTCCATCCTCATCTGCTGACGTCAGGCTAATTAGCTGGAGATCCTGGCATTGGAGGCTGCATTAAGAGTTTTTATCCGAGAAGTCAGAAATATTCCTTAGAAAGCCACAAGTCTCCCTCCTTGTGCCTGGGTAGTGGAGATGGAGCAGAGAGGACAGATAGCTCACCGTGGATCATGTAATCTCCAGATCTGCCTCTTCTCCTCAGCACACGTTTATAGATCTAGGTGTGTTAGGAAGCAACCACTAATCAGAAGCAGTTTCCACATCCAAGGAACTTCCCATGCAGCCAGGGAGGTGGGTGCGTAAACTAAAGTATTAAAAATGTGCATGAAATACACAAGTATGGAAAGATGGTCTGGACCCAAGGGCATTGAGAGGTGAGCGGGAGAGGAAGGCTTCCTGCCTGGAAGATCAACTGTAAGAACCCATGATGAGGTTAACCTGTTTTCTGGGTCGACAATATGCAGGAAAACATTTCCAGGCAGAGAGAGAGAGCAGTAAGATACAGAGCATCGAGACTGCAGGCAGAGCGAAACAGCCCTGGCAGGGACCAGCTAAACCTGAAGCTCCGCCATGGGAAGAAACCATTCTCATTAGTTCTGGGGCCTCTCCAAGTTCTGGCACTTCAGTCTGGTCCAGTGCATCATCCAGAAAGACGAGGTCAGTTCAGAAAGCCTTGGGCTACCGTGAAGGCCATGCAAGAACAGCAAGGCCTGGAGCAAGAAGACCACTAAGACTCGGGCCATTATAGGAGTTCCTGGGCTCTCAGGATGGAGATGGAGGAAACAGAGTGTGTAAAGGGGGGGGGGGGGGTAAAGTATAGTACCATGGCAGCTACCAGCTCAGGCTGTGACAATGAAGGTGTTCAGGACACCAGGCTTCTGGGTCCATGGTGAGTGTGATAATTAATTTTTTGTCAACTTGACCCAAACAGCAGTCATCTGGGGGAAAAAAATATCGTCAATAAAGAAAATGTCCCCAGAAGACAGGCCTGTAGGCCTGTGGGGCACTGGCTGGATGAGTGATTGATGGAGGCAAACCCAATCCTAGAGAGATACAAGACAGCAGACTGAGCAAGCCATGGGGAGAAGCCAGTAAGCAACTATCCTCCATGGTCTCTGCTCCAGTTCCTGCCCCCAGGTTCCCGCCCTGAGTTCCTGCCTTGGCGTCCCCTGATGATGGACTATAACCTATAATCCAAATGAGTCCTTTCCTCCCCAACTTGCTTTTGGTCATGGTATTTTATCCCAGTAACAAAGCAAACTCAGACAGTGGGGGGTCATTAGATGCAAGAAATGTGGGGGACAGAACAGATCTGAGTCAGACAGGGTGAATAAGGAGAAGGTCACTCAGTTTGGGATAATTTATTTTGAAAAGCCCAAGGGGGGAAAAAAGCAGGTTGGAGCAGGAAAGCTTTGACAAGATCTCTGTCACGGAATTAGCAGTTTCCTCCTTTGGTAAGGCTTAACTCAGGAGTTTGTTTTCTTTTTATAGAATAAACCATGGAAGTTGTGTTCTTAAAGGAGAAGGAAGTCAGATTTATCATAACAGCGTCATGCAGGCTCGTTGGTTAATCTGGATGGAGAGAAACAGACCCGGTTACGTTAACTATAATGTGCCTGGTCTTCAGTGATGGGTACTGTGCGTTTACTCTTCAATATCTCAGTGAGGAGTGAGAACCGCTGTCTGTGCAGCTCTGAGACTGCACATAAACGGCACCTGCCATGCGTGGTGGGCACTGTGCTTTGGAAGCAATAAAATGCCCCAGAGGGAGGGAGGGATGAAGAGAGGTGGGTAGGTGAGGAAGAAAAGGGAAGGGAACAGGATGGAGGGGAGAGAAATGAAGGGAAGGGAAGGGAAGGGAAGGGAAGGGAAGGGAAGGGAAGGGAAGGGAAGGGAAAGGAAGGGAAGGCTCTAAGAGTTCCACTTAGAGAGGCTTCAGTCTCTGAAGCCCTGAAAAGTACCAAACATTGTCACCTTGAGAAAAGGACAAAATGCCCAGCAGTAAAAAGAACCTGACGGCTCTGCCACGCTAGGAGAGAGAGGGAGCCTGTGAGGGAAGGGAGGGTGTTATTTCATTATTGGTACATGCTGTTCTCATTAATAGTTGCAAATCAGGAAAATTTGGACCCTCTGTACTATCCAGCTCTCACGCATCTGCATCGTCTCCTTGATCAAAATTGTACATAGGACAAGTGATTTGTGGCTCCTCAGTCAGCTAAGAAGCAATTTTTATTTTCTGAAGTATGCATTCACTCATCCTTACCAACAATAGACCAGGCAATTTCCCACATGATTTTCTTGCATTCTTTTCAGGGAATAAAAACAAGGACCTGGATATCTGGTAATTAGCCAGATTCATTATTAGAAGGTCCCAGGCAGAGGGGTGGAGGAGATGACTGTTAAGAACACTGACTGCTTTTCTAGAAGGGTTGGTTTAGATTCCCAGCATCCCCATGGTGGTTCACAACCATCTGTAACTCTGTCCCCTGGGATCCAGATTCCTCTTCTGTCCTCTGTATGCACCAGGAACACATGTGGTACACAGAGAGACATGCAGGCAAAACACCCATACGTATTTAAATGAAAGGGTCTCAGGGGGGGAAAATGAGCTAGTTATAAAATAATTTCTAAAATCTTATAATCTTTGGGTTATTTTCTTACATACATACATCAGTTCGTATTGTACGTATGAAGCCTCATGGTAAGTCTGCTTTCCTAGATGAAGAAAGGGAAGCCCTGTGAGTTAAGTAATCTGCCCAGCTAGTGAGCTGCCAAACCACAGGTCATAACTCCTTTCCCTGCTTCCAGAGCTTATCCTCTTACAGTGTTCTGTAGCTAACCCTTTCGGCTGATGTCTAGTCTGTGGTGTTTAGATCCACCACAACAAACTGTTCTCATCTCTCTCTAGGACATGAGTACCCATGCAGTTGCCCAAGCCAGAAACCTGAACCTCCTAGACCGCAGACTCCCTTGCAGCCCGCAGACACCCTCGCAGCCGGCCTCCACCGGAGCTCTACCTTCTCAGCTCCTCCAGAATCATGCATGCCTGTCATATGCATCACCTCCTGATGAGCACAGGCTACCTAAGTTACTCCTTGGACATCAGCTGTGTTTCTCAGTACTGCCCCCTGTATCTGTCTTTTCCTCCTCTTCTTCCTCTTCCTCCTCCTCCTCATCATGGGAAATCAGACCGAGGGGCTCTTGGGAAACTCCTTCCTTGCTTTCTCCCAGCTTCTAGTTGCTGGCAGTCTTTAGGATGCTTTAGCCTGCAGCTAAGCAGTTCTGATCTGCCTTATTTCCTGTGTGCGTCTTAAATCTTTCTCTTCTTTAAGGACACTTGTAATCAAATGTAGGACCCACCCCCATCCAGGATGACCTCATCTTTTCTTGATTCAGTCTGCAAGGACCCTGTACCAAATAAGGGAACACCCACCGAGAGTTAGACCTCCAGTGCACCATGGGTGAAGGGAACACTTCTACCTGTGGATGGGGTTCGCCCCCATGATTTCACACTCGTTTGAAACCTGGTTTCTTGTTTCACAGAAGACACGCTAGTGTCCATGTTCGGGGTTATTGTGAACAATCATCGAGTTGATGAGTGCAGCGTGTTTGTCACAGTTGTGTGTCTCAGAGACTTAGAAAGTAGCAATTTTGATTTATTGCCAAAATAAACTAAAAACAAACAAACAAAAAATCCTTTATCTGTAAGCTTACCTCTTATCTAAGAAAGCCTGCATCAAATCTGTTGTGATACAAAGCCTGGGGCCTCTGTTGTTTTTTTTTTTTCATTCTGTCTTCCATATGCCTCCTTATAAAAGGGTATGAGACACACACATACATCTGAACTTGGAGGTACACGTACCCACATCAAAACATCTGCCGCTCACCTCTGTGTTCGTCAGAGCAGGAAGAAGTTGTCCTGGTAGGGAATGGAGACAGAAGAGGGTTGTAGCTTGTGCTTCTTCATGCTCTAGATAGTCAAAACACCTACATCCCCACTTTGCTTGCAGTAATCCAAGGCTCCTGGTTCAGAGATTTGCTGGAATCGAGGCCTGGACACAAACAGCGTTATCGGGAACAGACCTGAGCTCAAATCCTCCTTATGCCACTCACTAGCTTTGCCACCTTGAACATCTCTGAACCCTCTTCTTCTCACCTTTTCCTTGGCACTTATTAGGAGAGGTAAAATATCTCCTCTTCAGGGTGGTCCCGGAACTTAATGAGATGGAACAGGTGTAGATCACTTTTTCCTTCTCTCATTCCAAGGACTGGGTATGCATTGACTACCTAGACACTCACATACTTGGCTGATGGTGGGTGTTGAATTTAAGTCAGAAGCTCTTTCATTCCATAATATAAAGACCAATCCATATTTTATTTAGTATATACAATGTGCTATTCCTGTATCATTTTTACAGTATGGTACTTATTAGTGATCTGGGACCACTAAGATGGGGAATGCATGCGCGCACACACATACACACACACACACACATGCTTACACAAAACCACTCATCCATCAATGAATGAGATAAATGAGCACATTAATTTAATAAAGAAAGTTCAGAATATGGGCATTAAATCAAATTTAGAGCTAGCAGAGTACAGGATGGTGTTTGAGAGCAGGTGTTCTTTTTCAAAAGAGCATACTGGTTGGAAGTAACACCAGACAGGAAGCTGGGGTGGTACTCCAGGCTCAGAGGCCACAAGTATCCCGTGTACTATGGGAGAATCAAAGTGTACCCCTGAGTCTCTGATCAGGGTTTTTTTTAATTAGCTGGGGAGACTCATGCATGCCTTGCAGTGTGACTGGCACAGGGCATGAGCATCATTGCATGCCATAGCAGACGTGAAAATAATTCGAGAGGACAGGTTGGGAAGCAGCAATCTTTGAGTCCGACTTTGTGCCAAGTGCTACTGCTGTCTTGTAAATACGCGTAGTCTAATGCTGCAGTGTCTGATACAAGGGGCTCCTGAGTTCTTCAAATCCAGAATCTTATCTGAAGTTTCTATTGCTGTAAAAAGACATGACCGTGGCGATTCTTATAAAGGAAAACATTTCATTGGGGCTGGCTTACAGTTTCAGAGGTTTAGTCCATCATCATCATGGCAAGAAGCATGGCATTGTGTAAGCAGACATGGTGCTGGAGAGAAGCTGAGAGTTCTTCATCTGAATCCGCAGGCGGCAGGAAGTGGCTGCCACACTGGGTCTGACTTGAGCATCTGAGACCTCAAAGCCTGCCCCCAGTGACCACTTCCTCCAATAAGGCCACACCTCCTAATAGTGCCACACCTCCTAACATGGGCCTATGGAGGCCATTTTCTTTCAAACCACATGCAACTCATCCAAATGGAGATGGGCTTCGATAAAATGGAGTTTGGTATCTATAAAGAGCTGATACTACAAAATATCTCCCCTGCAGTCACTAACTTGTATACGGATTAGATGCTCAAATTATAATAATGTAGATATATTTTATCAAGTAAAATATGAGGTGAAAACTAGATTCGCCTGTTTCCTGTCTCTTTTTAAAATAAACATTTGCGGTGACATAAGTGGCCCACATAGCATTTCTGTTGGACACTGTTGGTGTGGTCAGAGGTCTTAGCCTGCAATGGCTAAGACCAATGGGCACGGAGTTTGAACACTGCTGTGGAGAATGTGGAAGGCTCGGGTGGAAGGGAAAAGAAAGGATTTTCGGGGGACAGAGAATGATAAACATCAGCACCAACCTGGGATTTCCAAGGTCTAGTTAGGAATCACATGTGGGCCATCTGGAGAAGTGGGTGACAAAATAGACTCTCAGGAGTCCACATCAGATATGATGATAAGCTTCATATCAGCAGAAGACAGGGATGTCTGTCACTGACAAAAACAACAGAGAATTACAAATAGAGGTTCTAACCTTTTATTGTTGGTTGCTTTGAAGTCAAGGAGTCCCTTAGAGAAAATCAAAATGGGATGCCATGGGTAAAGTGTTAGAAAATGAAAAGGTTGATATTCTTGTCATATCCTTTATTTGTAATCCAATAACTTATTACAACTATAAATACATGTATGTTTCAAAGAAGATAATGATGAGGAAACAGTCATGCCTCTAGGGTGGGGGGTTCTTTTGACATGGGGGCTAAGACACACATACCTCTAATCTCTTCTAGTGGTCTACTCTTCCGCAAGAAATACTGAGCTGAATTGATCCAACATGGTTTTTTATTCTTGCTTTTAAAGTAATTAATTTTATAATGAATTCTGCTTTTTTTTTATTAACATCCGAAGATGGATAGTGCAAGATTTTCCCAGTACTGTGCCGGTTGTCTTGTAGGACACATTTATCTGGAACTGTCCATGTTATTTATACAGCAGCCTAACTGTTTGTCAGTAGAGCATGTCAGCCGAATAAGAAATATGCAAAATACACTGATACAAAATATGTGATTTTGTTGAATTGAATTGTGTTCTGTGAAGTGCAATCATCAGAAAGGTTACCTCTAAGCCCCAGAAATGACAGGGTTTCTAGCATTCTTCTTTCATCTAGCAAACCTACAAAACACATAGATGGAGGAAGGCAATAAATACCAGATGGGAGACTCCGGGCAAGCGAGACTGGATTTTGTAGCAGAATCACGTTTTGTGTGCTCTGGTGTACTAGGCAACTACAATAGTGTACCCAACTATTCCAAAATTACGGGATGTCTGTGCTCAGAAAGACCAAGGTTCCGGCCGGTCTTTTGTGATTATGTTGGGTTAATGACAATGCCGCCTGCCTCTTGTAAGCATACAGGAGAGCGTCTGCAAAGTGCTCTCACATCCCAGGGTGGTGCAGCCGGTTGTCCAGGGACTCGAGCACAACTTAACCCTTTGAGAAGAGGAGAATAGAGCCTCTGAGTCAGGAAACGATCTCTCCCAGAGCTTCTTAACCTGTGGTGCCTAGTCAGGTGTGTTTGCTGCGCTCCAGGGGAAGCTAGAAAGTTCGAGTCTGTCTCCCCAGTCTTGGCCTGTTCCTGAGGAAGGCTGGAAGCCCCACTACTCTCCTCTCTCACCTTCACTCCTGCCACATTTTTTAGAATTTTCCCATTTCTCAAATATGCTGTGATATCTTTATTTCTAGGAGAAGTCTGTATGTCTTCATTGGTGCCCTCTCCTGTGGCGATTATCAAGAGAAAAGATAAAATTTGAGGATGGATCTAAACATCCCCCTGCATAGAGGTTAAATCATTCATAAGAACCTCCTTCTCCACCCTGATACCTACTTGTTTGAATGAGTTGCTCCTCCTGAAAATAGTGGCCTCCTTAAAAAGAAATGGCAGGGCAGTGATTACTCAGACAGCAGCTTCCTTCACCTGCTCACCAGGCAGGATCTGGGATGCTGGAGACAGAGGCCAGAGAGGGTCCAGAAGAGGACAGTGAGCAGATGCTGAGTGGCAGGGAATCCTTCAGTTCTGCGCCTTCCATCTGTCTGTTGTTTGTTCCTTTCCCTTCGGAAGGAATCCGTACTTACAGAGTAGCCTGTTTGCATTTAAAGGAGGCTCAGTTCCCTCTCAGTCCCCTGCTACCCACCTTAGAAGTGGAACACTTCCTGAAGTCCAAGGCCTGGATAGTCGCAAAGGTGGAGACCTGCACCCCCACCTGGTATTCTTCTAACTTTCTTTTTTTTTTTTTTTTTTTTTTTTTTTTTTAATTTATTTATTTATTAAGGATTTCTGCCTCGTCCCCACAACCGCTTCCCATTTCCCTCCCCCTCCCCCGATCAATTCCCCCTCCCTCATCTGCTCGAAGAGCAATCAGGGTTCCCTGACCTGTGGGAAGCCCAAGGACTGCCCACCTCTATCCAGGTCTCATAAGGTGAGCATCCAAACTGTCTAGGCTCCCACAACTTTCAAGGGAAGCTGCGAGCACATTTGAAAACCCTGGAACTCCAGAGATGCTGACTCCCACATATCCCATTCTGCATGTGTGTGTGTATGTGGCTCTTCAGGGATCCGCTTTTTACACACTTCATCAAAGCTTCACCAGTTAGCACAGGAGGCAGGTATTCAACTCTGTACATTAGAGCTGGGCCAAACAGCACCAGGGAGTGTATAATAGCCCAGTACAAGATTTACCCATAATTACTGGTGTTCTATGGAAGGTAAACACTTGTTGCCATCAAAGCCTAAATTCCATTCCTGGCTGGTTTTACTTTAGAAGAGTGGGGGGTAGAGGACAGTGGAAAACATGTAGCACACTACACTCAAAAGAAGTTAATTAGGAGAATGTGTAGTTGGGTGACGGCTGAGCATGCGGCTGAGCAGTACTGGTTTCCCACACTGTGACAAAGGACCACAGATGGAATGGCTTACAACGGACGTCTATTGCCTTGCAGCTCTAGAGGGTAGTAAAATCAAGGGATCTGCGCCTGCCTGGAGCCCAGAGAAGAGTCCTTGCTTGCCTCCTCTTAGTTTGCACCAATGGCCGAGAGTCCTCGGTGTTCCTTGGCAAGTCTGGAATCTCTGCTCAATTCTCCTCCCTGTTCTGTCAGCCTTCGCTCAGCTGTCTCCTTTATTATTCTTTCATTCTTGATTGGTACCTACTGGAACATATTTGTGTTCAACGTTGTGCTTCAATATGTAGACGTTTTATAATGACAAAATCAGGGTAATTAGCGTAGCTTAAGTGTTTATAATTTCATTGTTATAAGAACCTAAAAGCCCCTTCTTCCAGCTGTTTTGACATATACAATGAGATGGTGTTAGCTACAGTCATTCTCGTGTGCGGCAGAACACCAGAGACAGTTCCTCACATCTGACTGCAGTGTTGTACTTATTAGCCAGACTCTTCCCATTGTTTCCTCCCCTGCCTATATTGTCTTCTTAATAGGACGACGACAATCGTATTAGACACCAACCTCCCTCCTCCTTGTCTCTTTATGCTCCTGATAACTCCATTTGCAAATGTAAGCATTCTGAGGTACCACACATTAGAATTTCAGAGTGTCTCTTTGGAACCCATAACAGATCCATGGTACTCTGGGGTCCTTCTACTGAGTAAATTGGGACACAAGAGACAGGTTTATTACAGGAACTGAAGTCATGAAGAGAGGGGAAAAAAAAAAACCATTGACTGTCCATTGCCACCAGGTAGGGAATTGGGAAAATCAATATTTTGACCTCTTTTCCCAATTAGATCTCTTGATGCTTATGCTAGTACCTCACCCTGACTGAACCAACAGAAAAGTCAAAGGTCAGGAGCCCAGAGATACAGTGACTAGAGGTTGTGTGGCAGAATAGTGGAAGAACAGTGGGCGTGGGGAGGTGAAGAGAAATGAATAGTACAGCCTGTTAACTCTTGCAAGCTTCCATTCCCCTGGCCGTACACTGGGGATAGTATTAGTGGCTACTTCATAGGGTCATTAACTTGTCACCCAGCATATCATAGTTCAGATTCCCTGCTGTGGGTTGACACGGAGGTGTGTCCTGTGCTCAGCTGTGCTCTCTGCCTTGCTGAGTCATCAACTCAAATGGCTGTTCCTCAGTAGTTTGAACTAGTACTGGAGGAGGTCAAGGTGAGAAAAGGCTGGGTGATTTCCTGTCATGGCCCCATGTTAGGTAGAAAAAGCTGAGATACAAAATAAAAAGACAGAGACACAGACTAGAGTCAGGAAGGCAACCAGTGACTACTGAGTTCACCCACATTTGTTTTCCATAAGCTCATATACCCCAATCCAAAACGGGGGGAAGAAGTCAAAAGTCTGCTTTACCATGATACAAAGAAGAAACAGAGCAATTACCTCTTTAATACCCCAAACACCAAGTAACTATATCCTGAGTTAAATATTCTATTGTTTAGGCAGGACATGCAGCGACCACATCTTAGGCTAAGCATCCTGTAGACAGCCACATCCTGGCTCAAATCTGTCATAACCTTGAAGGAGCAGGAATTGACCTGAATTCTCTGACCTTTGGTTAAGGTGGATTGACAGCCATGGGCTCCAACATGTTCCATAATAAAAGTAAGAGGGGCCCTGGAAAGATGGCTCAGGAGTTAAACACTCACAGTACTTCCGCAGAGGACCTGAGGTCTAGCCCCGGCTGCCTGTAATGTTGGCTCCAGGGAATGTGGCACCCTCTTCTGGCATACACATGAATATACTAACACATACACAAACCAATTTAAGTCAAAGATAGGAGCAATCAAGTTCCTGGGGTATAGTGTTTCGGATGATGACAAAACTGGACATGGAGGAACACCTCAGTGTGGTGTAGCCCATCACAGACAATTCTCACAGGTAGAAATCATCGATGTTCTTAATACTCAGAAGAGGAGTGCTTGCCCTCGAGGGGATGTCTGAGAGGATTCTGTGGAAAGGATGGTGATTGAGCTGGGCCCTGGTGCAGTAGGATCTGGGCACATGGAGATTGAGGGTGAGGAAGCCAACAGATTATGGGAAGTGAAGAGTAGGAATGTACAAAGACTAGACAGGAACTATGTATGAGTAAACAGAGGTAGATGAGAGACAACAGAGGCCTCCTGGGAAAAGGAGGCTTAATTTCCACCTAAAGCTTAATTGACACTTAATATAGAACTAACACGCTGCTCTCAAGGTCAAATAATACGTCTATCATTCTCTAATTTTAAACGGACTCTTCTCTCATGATGACCCCACTTAAGTTCTGGTTATTTAAAGATGCATCTGAGCTAAAATCACAGTCTAGAGCTGAGAGGAATGTTCATTCAGAATCCAGGGTGGGCAGAATCCTAGAACCCCTGGGAAACAGCCCATCACATGCCAAAGGCAAGTACTCAGTGAAACCACGTGGACAGTCATCCCAACAGGAGGCAGCCTGAGGAAAAGAGGCCCTGCAGACCAGCATGGCACACCCTGAGGGTACAAGAGGGATCCGTGGCAGGTAAGGAGCTACAGTGATGGCAGCTGTGGGGTGGTCAGGAGTAATGAGCAGGGAGAGCAGCACAAACATGTCCAGTGTCACTGCTGCAAATAGGCAGGATGAGAGGTGCACAGCTGTGCACCAATCAGGCTGCCAAAGAGGCAGCCGGCCTGGAAGAAAGTAAGAACACAAATAAGGAACACAGGCGTGATTGACTGTGATGGGGACTCTGAAGGTAGGGTGTTTTGTGATGTTTTACTCTTCTGACTTCTTGAGGGGCCCACCGTCCAGCTCCCAAATAAACCATACACAGAGATTTATTCTAAGCTATGAATGCTTGGCCTTAACTTAGCTTGTTTCTTGTCAGCTTTTCTTAACTTAAATTATCCTAACTACCTTTTGCCTCTGGGCTTTTATCTTTTTCTGTTTCTGTATACCTTTCTTTAGTTCTTTCTCCTTGGCTTGCTGTGTAGCTGGGTGACTAGCCCACTCTCTTTGTTCTCTTGTTCCTCTTCTTCCTCATTTCTCCTTCTATTTATACTCTCTGCCTGCCAGCCCCGCCTATCCTTGCTCCTGCCTTGTTATTGGCCGTTCAGCTCTTTGTTAGGCCATCAGGTGTTTTAGACAGGCAAAGAATCACAGCTTCACGGAGTTAAATGCATAAACAAAAGCAACACACCCTAAAATATTCCCCAACAGTAGTGCATACAACATAGATGATTTTCATACTGAAAAAAAGTGGGGTTCTGCAAACAGGAGAGGGAGTAGGAAAAACATTTCAAGAAAGGTTTCTTGAATCAAAAAAATAATAATAAGGCACATTACAACGTCCTACCTGGGCCCTGAAGAGGTGGCCCCGTGGTTAAGAGCACTTGTTTCTCTTTCAGAGGACCTGGGTTCTGTTCCCACCACCCAAATATTGGTTCACAACCATCTGTAACCTTATGTCCAGGGATTCAATACCCTTTTCCAACCTTCAGCACACACATGATTCATGTATTTTCATATAAATAAAACCCTCATATACATGAAATAAATCCTTTAAAAAAATAACAAAATAAGATATTCTACCTTGTTTTATAATGATTTATTAAGTGGACTGGGTGTTTCCTATGTCAGAGACAAAGGTTTCCCTAAGTTTTTTATTTTCAGTTCATAATAACATTCTTTAATAACTTTAAAATATTTTATTTTATTTTATGTGCCTATGCACCTCTTGCATGTTTGGTGCTCGATGGGGCAGAGGAGGTTGTTGGACCTCTTTGGAACTGGAGTTACATATGGTTGTGGACTGTCGTGTGGATGCTGGGAATCAAACCTAAGTCCACTGGAAGTGAGCAGCTCGTGTTCTTAACTACAAAGCCATCTCTCCAGCCACAGTAGAGCATTCCTAACTCATGTATGACATTGTCAAAAAATGTTAAGCTAAGAAGTAATATGTAAGAAAAAATGAAAAGTAAAACTAATAGATAATGATAAATGTTTAGTTAAACAAAAAATAACTAATCACAGTTGAATGGAAACAGACTTGAGTAGAATAAAATATGAAAGAAGACAACCCCAGTGTTTTGAAGGCCAGAGAAAATATAAGTTATGGCAGCTACAAATAGGAGGCAAAAATCACATAGCAATCCTGACTTCCCAGGTATGTCTCTAGCGTTTCCATTTTTATTTCTTAGGCTGGCTGTAGTCTTGGTAACCACAAAGACTTTGTATTCTATTCATTGTGGTAACCAGCATAACAGTTTGACTTAGGCAAAAGCTCCCACTATGGAAATGATGTATCCCCCAGTTTCAGAGAGAAGCACAATCCAGTTTGCAGCTTGGGAGCCTGGGGTCTAAGGGCCTACTTTCCATAAAATTCCCACCAGGAAGAGCAATTCCAGCTCTTCCCAGGCAGTTAGAACTTAGGGACACCAGTGATCTTTTTTTCACAATCAGACCCTGCACCTTCAGATTAGAATGTTAATTGTGGTTTCTCCCAGTCCCTGTGCTTTCCTCCCATGCACCGCCCGCTGCGCTCAGCCACACATCAACTCAGAAATGCTCTCAGTGCAGCGTGTCAGGCAGCCTCCACCCACCAGTTCTAATTGGCAGGGAGCTGAAACCCATTTGCCACCAGCCTTCCAAAGATTCCTTTATGTGCCTTCTTCAAGCAAGTTTATCTGACTGCAGCTCATTCTGCCAGGAAGAAAATCCTTCATTTACTAGAAAAAAAAAATTGCTGCTATCCAGCCCCCAGACCAAGAATTAGGAATGACTGACGTTTTCAGAGAACTGAGACCTTCTCACCTCAGGACCATTTCTGAAGGAAGTTGCTTTGGGGAGTATTAATAAGTCTTCTCTGCATAGGAAATGGAGGATATTGAACATAATTTAACATTTATTCAATGTAACCCTCATTTTAAAAAATCATTTCTGAAAATATTTTGTAATTATGCATCAGTGTCCCAGGAGATACCTGCCTCTCTTTAAATCATCTCATGCATCGTTGGAGATATATAGAAACCAGTGGGGCAGATTCTGCAACCTTACCCTCTTCCAATTTTCTCTCTGGGGCTACTGGGCAGAATAAAGGTTACCAAAGACTCCAGAAAACTACAATTGTTAAATCACCTTGTTTTCCACTGCACCAAAGTGTCAAGTGAAGGATACTTCTCCCCAACAGTAATAGATACTTCTTTTATATACTTCGGATTTTCCAGGTATTTTACAAAGCATGGGACCCTTAAATTGTAATTTGAGATTGATGGAATGTTTAGGCATGTCTTAAAATTTTTTTGTTTGCATTACTTGTTTTGAATCATCATTATAACTAGGTTGAAGTCAGCAAGCAACTGTGGGCAGAAGTTGCTGTCCCTCCGGCCACTCCCAAGTAACCACACAGAGGCTTAATATTAATTATAAATACTCAGCCAATAGCTCAGGCTTGTTACAACATTTTAAATTAACCCACATTTCTTAACTATGCTTTCCCATGTGGCGAGGTATCTTTTCTCTCTGTGTCTCCTCCCAACTCTCTCTGACTCCACCCTTCTTCTTTCCAGCATTCTCAGTTTGGCTCTTCTGCCTAACCTTATCCTGTCCAGCTGTTGGCCAATCAGCTTCTTTATTAAAACAATCACAGCAACATATATTCACACAGTGTAAAGGAATATTCCACGAGCAGTAAGTATCCACAATGAGAGTGGCCTTTCTGAATGGGGGCCTGAGGGAATGAAGATCATGTGTGCATGACAATACCCACAACATATGTGCATAGACAACCCCTTTAAGATCCCTTCCATTGGTGCTTCAGTGCACAGTACCTGTGTAGTTCAGGTGTGAGTGTGGACAGTCATTGGTTAAATAAGGCAGCAGAGAAGTGGAAGAGCATACCTACGGTGATAATGTAGTTTTGGGCATTGTGGGCACATCCAAAGGGTATCCACACTTCCCAAAGCATCACCAACTTGTATACACAGTCCTCAGCCCTACCAGAAAGACATTGGTAGGACAATAGCTTATATAATGTTTAGCATGACCCCTTTCTTTACTTGAGCTTAAAGCTACAGATAAGATGTCTAAGGGAGGAAGATGGATGGTGACCTGTACATTCCTCATGTGACCACTGAGTAGGCAGAAGTTTATCTGAGCGAGAAGGACAGGTTCTCCAGGTGGTCAGATGTCATCTATTACATGACAGACAGTTCTGTGATTTAGAAGTCCTCATCTTCCTGGGAGTGCACAAGCGGAAGCACACAGAAGGACAAGGTGTCCGAGCCAATGTCAAGAGTACACCAAGCTAATACCTAGGCAAGACGAAGAATAGACCTGTGAACATTTGGAAGCAGCAGAACGGATACATCTCAAAACATGTGAGATTATCAGGCATCGACGACTGCATTCTGGTGAGGCATTGTGACCCACCACTGTAAGCTTAACATTCAGAGGCAGAGAGAGAGAGAAGATCTCAAGTTCAAGGCTTCCTGGGCTTTACAGCAAGACCTGTCAAAAAAAAAAAAAAAAACCCTAGGGCTGGAAATGTGCCTTAGTGATAGAGTACTTACCTAGCATATGCAAGCTGGGCAGAGAGGCAGGGGAGAGGGAGGTTGGGCGGTGGTGGCGCACGCCTTTAATCCTAATCCCAGCATTTAGGAGGCAGAGGCAGGCAGATCTCTGTGAACTCGAGGCCAGCCTGGTCTACAAGAGCTAGTTCCAGGACAGACACCCAGGCTACAGAAAAATGCTATCTCGAGGGGGGGGGGGAGCAAGGCAAGAGGAAGGAGAAAAGAGTGTACGTCCTAGGTGAGTCCATTTAAGAGAATGTCTAGAACACTGCGAACGATGACAGCAAATGGCAGGTCAGCAGTCTCCTGGGATGCGGGGAGGAGCGGGCCACAACGGGGCATGAAGAAACCACTTGAAATGGTAGGGATGTTTTGAATCATAAGATTAGTGGCTACACAGCCTTGACACTGACTGAATCATGCGTTTAGTATGGACGGGTTAAACTGTATGCAAATTATTTCTAAAAGGCATTGATTTTTTTTTAACATTTCAGCTGTATAGGCTTCATATAAAGGTGGGCTCACTCACAGACTAGCTCCCCATCAGGGCTGCAGCTCCGATGACCAGCACGTGAGGCCGGGTACACACAGATGCCATGCCTGCTGCTGGCCTTGAAGAGGTTTAGTCCGTGCTTATTCCATACCTGCTCTGTGCTGGACGCTGTGCTTACCACAGGCATGCAGTGATGGTAGATAAATAATAAAAATAAAGGTGGGGTCTCAGGATGAATGAAACTCGGCTGCATGCTTCCACTCATGTTTGAATGTGTTGAATTCAAATTGTCAGTATGGTCATTTGGGTAACATAAAGAGATCAACTTTCCAGAAAGGACACGAACGTGCATTTAGGCAAAACTCGCACATGTAAAATAAAAATAAAAAATATCTCTATCTTTAAGCTGACGACTAGCTAGATTGGATTAACAAAGTCCGAGTATCAGAGAATAAACCAAAGCCAGGTGAGATGCCCCTGGCATGAGTTGCCTTTCACCCAGCCAATGTGTGTCAGAACATAAAAGGTGGGAGAATTATTCTGAGCACAGCAGAACAAGGCTGGTTCTGCTTACATACACAGGGTTTATGAGTTCAGTGAGTTGGACAGATGAGTGAGTGCTCACTGAACCTGAAATAAACTAGAGGAGAGACTGAAATCAGGGGCACAAGTTTTGAGAAGCACGAGGACTTCAACCACGGTGCCTGTGTGGATTCCTATTGCTACTGTAGTAAGTTATCAAGACTTTTGTAGCTTAATCCAGTGCACACTGAGTATGAAAGCTGTTAAACTAGGAAGCCTCACAAGATGGTGTCATCAAGGCAGTTTCCTCTGGACGCTTCCCAAGGGTTCTCTTCTTTTCCCTTTTCTCTTTTCTCAAGACTAAACCTGGGGCTCCTTCTGTATATTCAAAGTTTATTACCTCAACCCTGCATTGATGGTCACATTTTCCCTTCTCTCTAATCCTGCTTCCCTTGTGAAAGACAACCAAACATAATCTTCCTATTTCAAAATGCTTAATTTAACCACCTATACAAAGCCTCTTTGCCACAGAAAGTATTCATAGATTTTTTGGAACTAGGATAGGCCATGACCTTCTTTAGGGAACATTAGTCAGCCTACTGAGGTAATGTCAAATCCAATTATTTTTCCTATCATGCAACCAAATGCCATAACTGGAAGAATCTTGCAATCTCCAAAATAAAAGAAAATACAGTTATTATCTCTAAGAGAAGAGGGACCAGAGAAGCCCATGGAATATATGTGTCATAAAAGAAGGAAAGCCAGGTGTGGTGGCATATGCATTAATCTCAGCACTCAGGAAGCAGAGGCATTCGCATCTCTGTGAATTAGAGGCCAACCTGGTCTACATAGAAAATTCCCAGATAGCCAGGGCTACAAACACAAAAGCAGAGGGAAGGACCCTCTTGTGGGAGAAAGAAAACCAGCAAGAGGAGGGGAGAGAAAGGTTGGGGAAAGTCAGGTTGGGAGAAAAAGAACAAACTACTACAGCACATATGAAAATATCTCCGTGAGACCCAGTTCTTTTTATGTTAATGAAAGGGAGAGATTAGAGGGTAATGGGGGAAAGAAGACGAAGCTACAGAAACTGAGAGTGGATGGGAACATGGACACCCACAGCTGTCACCTTGAGAACCCAATAATATTATAGAACCTTTGTGATGAGCCTTGGCTTGATTTTGGGTCCCCTCATCCATGAAACAAAAGTGCTTGTTGGGTCATCTGGCTCTTCACAGGTTGGTGTCTTGCAGTTCCATTGGTGGTAGTTGGTTTATTTATTGTGCTAGGGCTTTTTTTCGTTTGGTAGTTTTATGTAGCTATCATGCTTTGCTTTGCTTTACTTTTGGGTGTTTTGTTTTTGCTTGATTTGGGGATTGTTACTCTTTGTTTGGTTATTTGGTTTCGGGTTTGGTTTTGGTTCCTGCTAATTCTACCACAGACTTAGCGTTACAAAAGCAAGAGTCTGAAAAGAAAATTGGGAAAAGAAAGAGCGAGACCTAAAGATGACCATGGGTTTCCCATAGTAGACTATGTGTTCCTTAATTCCTAATGCCCGTTCTTCCCAGGAGCCACATTAACTGGATGTACCCTTGGGTAAGAGTAGTTGAGTTAGATGCCCCCAGCCTGCAGCCCCATCCTGTTCATCAGACAGCCTTGGACAAGTCAGTGAATTTCTCTCCATATCACTCTTGAGTCTATAAAATAATAACAAAATACCATTGACATCAGGTAGACGCAGGAATCCAACAAGGTAATACTAGGTCTTTGAAAGAGCCGGTACTGCTGTACACTTTACATACATGCCTCATATAACCAGATACTATCATAAAGAACATGCTAGTAGAGAGTATCAGTTTACTGGGAGTCTTGATTTTACATGAACTATAAAGACAAACGAAGTAACCAAGGCTTCAGATCTGTCTGCTACCATCAAGTTCCCATCTGAGCTTCTTTCTGGAATGGTACTTATTTTTCCATTTTCATATTTCAGCTGGCAGCCCATTCTTTACCTCTGAGGTGTATAGATACCATACCAATGAAAGCTGACTGCTTAACAGTGAGATTTCTACAAATACAAATGATGGCAACAACTCTTCTTCGGGGACATTTGAACCCAACAGCAGAATTCACAGAAGGCCTCTGGGTGCTGGCACGTATTCTCAACTAGAAGATGATTTGTAGGATAGCCATGAAATAGTTTTTATTTTAGTTGTGAAACATGGTTATTTGTGTATTTTGATCTGTGAGCATATGCATGCTGTGTTGCATTTTCTTTGAAGGTGGCCAGATTGTTTATGTGAAAGTGGTCCACTCAAGGACATTGCTACGTATAATGAGGCCAAGGTCACAGCTTCAATTCCCATTTGGCCACTTAGCTTTGCTCATAGCCACAGGCTAGGCTTTTCCTAATTATTAAATGCAAGCTGTCTCAGCATCGTGAAAGGGTGCTGGGTGATGCAGATTGTCAGGGCTGATACACAACCACCGTCTAGGGCCTACTTCGGACCACAGACCCAGAGAAGTGACAGACCACTCACTGTGGGGTTCGGTTTTGTGCTCCTGTGAGCACTTCTTGAACTATCCTGAGTCCCTGCAGAAACACACTTTAGGTTCTCTATATCTGATCGACTAAATCATTTTGTCATTGCCCCCTTGAATGGCTAGTACATACTCCTGGAACCCAGCTAGTAATAATTACTGTTTGCCTTCAGAAGATGTTCTGACATTTTCTACATTTGCCTGCTCTGGAGTCTGTTACCAAAGACCCTACTAGTGAAAGTTAGCACCGTCTGATTCTCCTCTTGGCAGTCATTAGTTGCCTTGACCTCTTCACCTAGGATGAGGCATTGTGGGATTTCTCCCATCCACATTGGCTTGTCAACTAGTGTTGTCATGGCTCAGGTCTTGCTTAAGCAGCCATGTTAGTGAGACTGCATGGGTGTGTCTTCTCTGTCATACACAGAAGACACAGTCTGACAGCAGACGTCCTAGTCCTCTGGATCTTACAATCTTTCCGCCCACTCTTCTAGAATGTTCCCTGAGCCTTGGGTGTAGGAGATGTGTTGTAGACGTATCACTTGGGCTAGGCAGCCTAGCGTCGGTGGTTTTCAGCCTGCTGACCACGTGGTTTTCTGTAATGCCGTCTATTAAAGAAAGGAATTCCTTTGATCAGGGGTGAGATCTACATCAACCTATGGATCTGAGGATAGGTATTTAGAACGCAGAGCCCCAGATTGCTTATCCAATACCAAGTAGTCAGCTCTGAACACAACACACATATATATGAATAACACTAAATGGCCTCAAGAAGTTGTATTTATATATTTATATTTAACAATAATAATTTAAGAATACGAGGTAATGAATTTGAGAAGGATAAGATGAATGGAGACAGGGGAGGAGTTGGAGGGAGGAGAGGGAAGAGGAAATGATACAAATATGGGACTCAGATGAAATTCTCAAGAAATTAATTTTAAAAAATAAAACAAGTATTCATGTGTGTTTTAATGTAAAACATTGAGTTTAATAATAAACATTTCCAAAAAAAAAGTCTAACACTGAGTACTGAGTGCTTACCACATACCAAGACTCAAGATATTCAATTAACATATGAGATAAAAAAGAGTTTTCTTTCTTCCTCTGAAACCAAGGTTTAGTGCAGTTGAGTTATCATATGTTCTGAATGAGTCAGGATCCAGTCCCTGCTTGCAGGTCGTGCTCCTTACCCATGATGCTTTGAAGCGTACTTGCACCAGTGACATGCTGGGCATCGTTGGCAACTGTGGCCCTACAGATTCACCCTGCTTTGTTGAATCTGCACATTCTGGAAGGGATTATCCTATACCATGTCCCTCTTGTCAGAGGTGCATCCGAGATGGCCATCTGGAAAACTGTGCTAACTGAACAAGCTCATTCAGTGCCAGGGGTTAATTCAGAGTTCCAGGCGCCTTCATATTTCTCTGCTGAATCCCAAGCCACTGGGAATAAGTAGACAATGACTGGACCTAAGAAACACATGTGCTTGAACAAGTTGAGATCGGTGAGCAAATAAAATCTGTGACCCCGGAAGCTCTTGATCCAGCTTACTCTCCCCAGACATCAGTGCGTACTAGACCTCATTCTTTAGAAGCAACTTGCAAATGCCAAAAGAAAACCCACATTGAAGTTGATGCCCAGTATCCTCACCAGCTCTCATTGCCTCTGTTTACTGCATACTTGTGGGCCCAAGAATCTTCCCAACCCGTTTTTGCTCATGCTTATTCCATCTGCAGAACAACTATATTATCTGGGAAAGAAACAAAGAAAAGAACTCAATACTTCTCGTTGTTTACTAAAAACATACAAAAGCCCACCCTAGCCTCCCACCTAAAACAGTTTTGCTTTGTGTGGTTACTAGTTAGTCAGCCTTAGCCTCAAATCTCTGAACACTTGCACGGTTTAGAAGTCATCTGGTACAGAACGCTGATGCTTCTCTTGCTTTCCAATTGCAGTGACAGATCCCTGGACTTTGAGGTTTCCCAAAACAATCCTCACATCTTCGGAAGAACCAGTTTTTGTTTTTAATCAAAACTGGTAAGATTTACTAAGCTGCATTATTCTGAAATAAGTATTCTAGGCCCAGACAATCCGAGTGAAATCAACTTTAATAAATTTAAAAAAAAAAAAACCTTTGAGTCACTTCCTCCCCTATTTCTAGCATCCCCAATCTGTCAATACATGTGGGTGACATATCGTCTGTAACACGGAATACTGATCAACACTTTTTATAGAAGTTCCAGAAGCTTGAAGCTCAGTAGCCAGCCTAAAGCCCTCAGTCTTAAGAAATGTCCTCTAGTTAGCCACCTCTCTCTGTCAGTGACGGGTTTGCCTGGGTTTTTCTCTGCCCGGTAGACTTAAGTGATGCTTTCTCAAGTCCAGTTGATCCCTGCTTTAAGATTGCTCACCCCCCGTGACTCGTTCCCTTCTTGTCCCCTTAGGTGACCTAGTTCGGCTCCCAAGCCTCCTGCTGTATTGTGCAGGCTCTGAATTTAACTCCCTCAATCCCATTCCTTGCTTCCGCTTTGTATTTCCCGTTGTCCTCATTCATGGCATACAACTTTCTTGAGGTGCATAGATGTCCTTTTTTTTTTCTTTTTGTATGATTGTTTTGGTTTTAATCTCTTCATCTCGTCCCCTGCTGCATCTCTGGATTCGTTTTAGAAAGCTTGTTTGAAATATATTATCCTAATTTGGCAGTTCTTTCGGATCAAAGACACGCAGCAGTACCAGTATTAATCAGAAGGTCTTAGAACGGGGTGTTTCACCTTGAGGCACCTGTGCTCCCCACCTGTAAAATGAAATCCATAATAGCTAACTTCGTGGGCTGTTGTGGCTGTCGTGTAAACTAATAGCTGCTGCGCCTGATACAGTTTGGACCTGACCGGTAAGGCTAGTGCCACTTTATTCTAGAGACCTAGAGGGTGGTGCTGGCATGGCTACTTGGATTTTCATCTTCTCTTTGTCCCGTTCTCTTGCCTTCCACGACCACTGTGAAGAGGAAAAGGCAGTTCCAACTCAGAGCTTGCCATCCTGCGTGAATGCGGGCTACAAAGTTGTCTTGGACAGCTTAGCTGAGACACCTATCATCTTATTGCAAACCTTAGCTTCCTGTGAACCACGTGTTTTCACATCTACGGCAGAAACTAATGATTCTCATAGAGAACCTATATTCACCTAAAAGTAATGAGCCAGAGACAGCACTCGGGTGATTAATTTGTTAATCATCCTCTCCTGCTGGGAATAAATCTTATTTCCTCTCCTTTTTTTCCTTATTCTAGTGTCTTAGTTTGCTTTCTATTGCTGTGATAAACACCAAGACCAAAAGCAGCTTGAGGAGGACAGGACCTTCTCTGCTTACACATTCTGAACAGCCTATCATTGAGGGAAGCCAGGGGAGGAACCCGGAGGCAGAAACTCAGGGAACACTACTTACTGGCTTGTTCCTCATGGTTCCCTCAGCTTAAGGTTTTCTTTAAATATATATGTCAGGACCCTCTGCTGGGGGAAGCACTGCCCAAAGTGGTCTGGGCCCTCCCATGTCAATCATTACTCAAGAAAAATGGCCCACAGACTTGCCTATGGGCCACTCAAATGGAGGTATTTTCTTAGTTTGTAGCTCCCCTCTTCCCAGGCAAGTCTAGTTTGTGTCAAGTTGACAAAAAAAAAAAGGAAAAAACTTGTAGTGCCATACTCTGTAATTAACCTTCATGCTAATAACCGTGGAAGGAGGGAGAAAATCAAGAAGCAACATGCTTCTATCTTGAACCCATCTGATTAAGAACACTATTCCTACCCCCCACACACCTCTCCGTGGCATTCTGGAGCCAGCCGTGCTAACTGGAGCAGAGCTAGCTGCTCCACCCTCTCTCTCAGAGACATCTGTCACACGAAAACACAGTTATGGACACCCACACCTTCCTCACCCTACCCAGTATTCCTGCTCTAATTTTTAAAAAAAATTTATGAGCCTGTCCTTTTGGACTGAATTTTCCAATAAAAGAAATTTAGAAAGCCTAATGCAAAACATCTGTAAGCTTCTCCAGGATCAAAACAATGGCTTTGGGACCAGGGAAATGATTCAGTCAGAAGGCAGATGCCTGCCAAGCCTGCTGGCCTAAGCTTGGTCCCTGGGACCCCCATTGTGGAGGAGGAGAATGGACCTCTACTGTAAGTGTGCGCCATGGCTCATGAGTGCATGTGTGTGTGTGTGCACATGCATAAACACAGAAGCCTTTTTAATGTGACTTTGAAGATGACATTGAAAACCTGTCAGCTCCGCATTGTTGTATGAAACATTCCTTTTCTGTGGGCAAGACTTAGATCCCTGATCCTTGGTCCTCATCAATGTAGAGTTCACAGCATCGTGAGAAAGGAAAAATGAAAATCAATTGCTAATGAAGGCAGGCGGGAGCGCGCTGCAGCACTGGGGGAATCTTCATGGTGCCGTGGGACGGGAAATTAATTTTAGATGGGAAAATTTGGGGAGACTCATAATGAAAGATGTCAGAATTGAAGTAAGAATGACATCCAGATTTCTACAGGGAGATAGCCAAGGAAACATGCAGATAAAGGAGCAACTCAAGATACAGCAACATCAACCTTCAAAGAGATGTCACCTAGAACTATTGGTTAAAGCTGAATTTTTAAGGCCACAGAACCTTACTTTCACTGTAAACATATGAGAAGCTAAGACTGTAAAGGAAGAAGATATTGGATTTCTCTCTTGTTCCCATCTGATTACACACACTGTTAAAATGGGGAGCTTCTTATGTCATCTGTGCCTGTCAACTCCCCCCCCCCCCCCGATTTGAGGCCCTGTGCCCAGATCTGCACCAATCTGTCCCTCACAGTAGTGACCTTTCTTCAAAGACAAAGCTGGCCTGACACCAGTGATGTTTAAATTCGGCATCCAGAGCATGAGAGGAATTTCTTTCTGAAGCAAAAAGGGGAAAAAAAACGTGTCAGTCCCCAGATGACATCTCCGCCATACCCCTGCTCACTGCCCAGAAGGAAGCAGGTTTGTGCTCATCTGTGGCAAGGCTGGTTTCAGACGACAAACATGACCTGCTGGGTCAAAGCACACAGCTTCAGACCTGCAAATCTGCAAGATTCCCAGAGCAGGCAAGAAACCCAACTGGTTTTTCACTTTGTGAGGAAACAAACAGGTAGATTTGAAGGCAATAATGTAAATTTGGCACACACACAAACACACAGAGACATTCATACACAGACACACACTGACAGACAGACACACACACATACATAAATACAGATACACACACAAACACGCACACACAAACACAGAGAGACATATACACACAGACACACACTGACAGATACAGACAGACACACACAGAGACATACACACAGACACACGGAGAGAGCTATACACACAGAGACACAAAGACAGTGCAAACAGACACACACAGAGACATACACACAGACACACGGAGAGAGCTATACACACAGAGACACAAAGACAGTGCAAACAGACACACACAGAGACATACACACACAGACACAGACAGACACACACATATACAGACACATATAGAGAGACATCTAGACACGCAGACACACACTGACAGATGCAGACAGACAGACAGACAGACACATACAGACAGACAGACACACACACACACACCACTGCTGCTAGGTGTGATACATTTCCACTATTGCTTTGAGTTGCCTAGAGTTGCATAACGACACATGCCCCCAGCCACCCCAGATGGTTCTATCTTGTTTCTTCCCTCTGTCTCTCAGTCTGTCTGTCTGTCTCTATGTCTCTCTCACTTGTCCCAGCTCCGAGGCAGCCTTTTGCTTTCCCTCCTCCTCCAATAAACCTCTTGAAATAGATCTGTTGTGTGGCATGATCTCTTCATGGCTCACCTTAGCTGGCCCTCCAAGGGTACCTTTTCACCTCTTTATGCTAACAACTAGAACATTCTGGTTGAATTATTTTAGTTCAACAAAATGGCCAAAAGTCCTTGCATTTCGTTTAAAGCTTGAATCCCGTTTGTCACTATGCCTGACTGACTTACAGGCTAGCCCGGAAGGCACACCTATGCTCCTAAGGCAGAGGTGCATCCTACGGCCTGTAGGGTTTTTTTTTTTTTTTCATGGTTTTATAGGAAAGCTGTTCCCAGAAAAGCTGATGGAGTTCCCTCTTCACCTGGGTGGGAAGATGCAGTGAGATGATTGGCTAATCATCTTACTCAGAACTAGTGCCACCCACCCATGTGCACATACCTCAGGATCATTTCCTGCCCATTGCCTATAAAACCAAAGGGCTAAACAAGAGCTCCCTTAGATGGGACAGGAGAGGTGGCTCTGGCTACCTTACCAGAGGACCCAGGTTCAATTCCCCACAAGCACAAGGCAGCTACAAATGCCTCTAACTCCCGTTCCAAGGGAAGCCCTCATCTGGTCTCTGTGAGCACTGCATGCATGTGGTACAGACATGCAGGCAAAGCACTCGTCCATATAAAAAATAAATAAATCTAAAACAAAGGAGTCCCTTAGAGGCTCCTTATAACCCTAGAAAAATGGATGTAAAGGCTTCTCTTTTGCAGAAGCCAAATAAGGTATGGGGTATGCCCAGGTCTGGGTGACTGGACAACTGTCAGTGCCTCCTCTTGTCACCCACTGCTGTGCCCAACTCTACCCAGCCTCAGGGCTGCCATCCTTAACCTTCCCAGCTTCCCTCCTGAGCTCCACTCCTTCGCATCTGACCCTCTTCGGCACCACATCTCTTGACTACCATGTTGGAAAACATACTATGTCTATTATATACGGAGAATTTAATGTAGAATTTAATATTTTATATTATATCAAATTTGATGTTAAATATAAATTTAATGTCCCCACTTTTCTTAAATAACTAGATGCTCTAAACCTATGTATACGAATAGTATAGCCCTGGTTTTTTCATAACAATTCAGCGTAATGAGTGAAAGCAGAGACATTAAGAAAAAATGTCAATTTTACACCAGTCACTAGCATATGATATTCCTAATGGGGAGGAAGGTCCGGGTAGCAGCTTTTGCAGATGAATGTAAATAGAATTGTGTTGTTTTCGCTTAGAAGGGACCTCTAGGAGTAGGTAGCATTTATAATTCACCAAGGTGTCACTGATCTGACTCTTTATGCTGTATTACAGTATCTAGCTTGAAATCTCATCATAGTCTCTTCAGGGATCATCTAGAGAAACTGTATGAAATGGTGTCATGAAAGAACGCGATGTTTTCTCGCCTGCAAGCACTGTGCTTCCCTGCAGTGGTGTTTCGTTTGTATTTTAATAAATAAAGCTTGCCTGAAGTTCAGAGTGATCAGCCTTACAGACCAGGCAGTGGTGACACACACCTTTAAGCCCAGTAGCCACGCTAGTTTGCCACAGAAACAAGGCAGTTGTGGTGCACACCTTTAATCCCAGCGCCAGAGAGGACTATAAAATGGGAGGAGACGGCTCTCACACAGTCTCATCCTGAGATTCCTGGAGGCAGAATTGTGCTTTCAGACTGAGGTCAAGATAAGAGTCAGTGTCTGGTTGTTTTGTTTTGCTGACCTTCAGGTTGAACCCCAATTTATATCTCTGGGTTTTTATTAATCGGGCTATGCTTCCCATAATCTCCTCTTTTTTTTTTTTTTTTTTTTTTTTTTAGTTTCATGCTTGCTCTAAATTTGTTCTGAAAATTTTCATCGTGGCTTTTGTAGAGAAAAATCCCTTGTTTTTATATGCTTTTAGGCTTGAGAGCTCAGAGAGTGAGAAGACCAGTATAGCCACAGACTTGGAAGAGTGCCCAAGCAAACAAGTCCTCTCAATGATGGCAAATATTCTTTCAATAGGAGCAACGAGACACTCACAAGCATTCGGTTACTGAAACACGAAAGCCCGTGCTTTTTAAAACATAAACGTGATCCCTCTACAGAGTAGGCATATTATTTCACATGAAAACTTGTATAAGCTGGAGTCAAGTAAGGCAAACGAAAACCGTAATTGAAATGAAAATGCTAATGTGGAGGGCACATTGCTGATTGTTCAAGGGCACAGAGCAGGGGCACAGCCGCTTGTGCTCAGCTCCCAGTTCTCCCACTTCTTACATTGGAGCAACAGATCTGATCATCCCCTTCCTCGGTTTCCCTTATCTCCTCTCACAGGCTTATTGTTAGGATACAGTAGGTGAACCTAGGTAAAACGCACACCGCCTATTTTGTACTAGCAAGCACTTAGTACCTATTACCTTAAATTTATAAGCATGCCAATGTGCCCCCCAGAAGCCTGTCTTCTACCTACATTCAGCCAAAAATAAATATGTATGAAAATTCGGCAAAGAAACCTGATGTGTGCTAAATAAAATATATGCTAATTTAAAGATAAAACTGCGCACGCACACACAACATTTGCCAAGCACAGAAACCAGTCTAGAGGGCAGGGGTGATAGCTCGGGTAACAGCATTTGCTATGCTAGTGATCTGAATTCTACCTCTAGCTTCTACAGTGGAAGGCAACAACCTACTCCCGATCTGACCCCATACCCACACACATCACACGTATGCACACACAAATCACAACGATGCTGATGCATAAAAATTTAACTAAAGACCCTTCAAAAATAATATTAATGAAAACCATGACATTTCAGTGGGAAGGAGGATTAAATGTAATACTCAGTGTCCTCTGAATTAGTAAAATGCCAGTGTAAGTAAAGCATATTTTTATGATCTTTCAGTTAACATATAGATAAAAATTTCTACTTGATACGGTTCTGGCAGCTTACATTTGATATGCAAATGGCACACTAATCAGTAACTACTAAATCAGCTTTGCTGATTTTTTTTTTCAGGTGGGCAGATGATTGTTGAATTTATTTAGACCTGTAACATGAAAAGCAGATGCCATCTCTAGAAGCAGGATCTTGCAGTCACAAAACATACAAAGTCATCCCAAAACCCAAGTTGGCAGTCAAGACAAGCTCTCCCTGTTCTGTGGGCGCAGAACTAGTCTGGCAAGATGACCAGTTAAGTGTACTCTATATGACTGAACTTAGCTCCCAGAGAAATAAACTGTTGGCTCGGAAAACTGACCCTGTGGTTTCCGCACACTTCCTTCTGGCCTCAGCCACGGATGTTGAGTGTGTCAACACTCCTGTCTACTCAGGCCCCTGCCAGATGGTGATGAGACACACTGCCATTGAAATCATCCAACTCTCTCAAGAGCCATGAGGCCTGACTGATTGAGCTCCCTCCTCTGCTCTCAGATCCAGACATATGCATGCAAACAACAGGACAGGAGAAGTGTGCAGTTGGCCAAAAGCTGGGACATCTTCTAGTGTTTGTGCTTCCTGGGGAAGCCCGAGCACATAACCCAGATCCCACCACTGTACAGTTTTAAACTTGCCAAAGGCACGCCAGTGCCCCATCTAGTCATCTGGAAATTGAACACTTCTATTTGTACACCCCCTTTCCCTTCCTCCCCAACCCCAGCTTCTTTATCAGGGAAGACCCTACGCTACATCTATGGGAGCTAGATCCTTTCCAGACCTAGTTTTGATGCTGATCTTATTTCAGGGGATGAAAAATGGAGCCATGTTTTGGGAGAATCTGTGGCATTTGCTGTTAGAATAGGTGTTGGGGAAAGAGGGGGAAATAGGAGTTAATGACTTTTTTCTCTTCTTAAGCAGCCAAATAGAATTAGTGATATTTCCCTTTCCTAAAAGGGATATGAAAGATTAATAGATAGGTACTTAGGGAGTCAAAAGTCAAAACTTCCAACTGAACATGCATTGTTTGTTTTTTTCGTTTCAACACTTGAATTATTTTAATTGTTTAAAGCATTGTTCACAAGGTTCTGGACGGATGGCTCAGTGGTTAAGAGCATTTGCTGCTCTCGCAGAGGACCTAGGTGTAATTATTGGCATCGGGTGACTTCAAACACCTGTAAAACCTGGTTCAAGGGACCCAGTGCCTTCTTCTGCCCCCCTCTATTTCCCAGTGATCTGATGCACACACATACACATAAAACTAAATGGCTTTAAAAGGTGTTTAAGAAACATAAAGTTAAGCAAGGAAATGAAATAGTTTTATAGCATACAAATTAGTGATGAAACTAGCCCCGCCAGCATAGAGGACTCTTGCTTCTGACATCCAGGAAAGTTTATGTCAGGGTCATTAAGTTTGCTCTGCTCGTTGAATGAGCATGGCAGGTGGACAGTTAAGAGTACACAGCGTCAGGACTAGAGATGTCTCTTAAGATAATTGAAGGCCACAGTATCACTCAAGAATAGACCAAAGTAGAGTACCTGTAGCTGATGAGAAGTCAGTAAGGCAAGGGGAAGCTGTGATAGTCTGAATGTAGTTGGCCCCCATAAGCTCACTGGGAGTGGCACTATTAGGAGGTGTGGCTTTGTTGAAATAGTATGGTCTTGTTAGAGGAAGTGTGTCACTGTGGGGCTGGGCTTTGAGGTCTCATATCTGCTCAAATCATGCCCAGTATGACACTCACTTCACTCCTTCTTGCTTGTGGATCAAATATATAGAATTCTCAGCTCCTTCTCCAGCACCATGTCTGCCTGTATACTGCCATGTCCTACCATAATGATAACGGACTGAACCTCTAAACTGTAAGCTACCCAATTGCATGCTTTCCTTTATAATTGTTGCTGCGGTCATGGTGTCTCTTCACGTTGTAGAAACCCTAAGACAGAAGTTGGTACCAGGGACTAGGATGTGGCTGTTATAGGCTGGAGCATGTTTTTGTTTGCAGTAATATGGACTTCAGGAGTTTGGGTTAGGAAAGCAGTAGAATGCTTTAAGCACTGCTTAATTGGCCATTCAAGTAGGAGCATGGAAGACAGTCGTGCCAAGGGTTATTTGGACTGTGAGGGCCTGATCCAAGAGGTTTCAGAGCAAAATGATATTAATATGTAGCCTAGAGATCATTCTTGTGATATTTCAGAGAAGAATGTGGCTGCTTTTTGCCCTTGTTCAAAGAGTCTGTCTGAGGCTAAAGTGAAGAGTTTGGGATTAATTCCATCGGCAGAGGAAATATCAAAACAGCCTAATATTGACTCTATTGTGTGGTCCCTCTTATACAGATTTTTAATGAAAAGGGGCAAGCTGAACACGAAAAAGTACAAAATGTACAATTTGAGGAGAAAAAGAGCTCCAGAAAGTGGAATGGAACTAAAATCTGCTTCCAAGGGGATAAACAGATTAAGAAATAAAATAAAGGGAGTGCTGACCTCAGGGCAAGATGCCACCCAGATGAATTTCCAACTTGTAAAAATGAATTAAAGGAAAGCTTTAAGCAGGGGGTAGCAGTGCTCATCTTTAATCCCAGTGCTCGGAAAGCAGAGGCTGGCAGATCTCTGAGTTTGAGGTCAGTCTGGCATACAGATCCAGTTTCAGCACAGCCAAGCTGAAGCAGTAAAGGAGGCCATCAAAAACAGAAAGTTGGTGAAAGTATAATTGAATGGGGGGCCATGTTCCAGCCCCAGTAAGCAGCAGAACTTGGCGGCTTCAGCCACATGGTTCTGGAGTTAAGGACAGAAGAAAGGGACTATGGAATTTGCCTTCATGACTAAAGAAAGCTTTTGAGGCCGGGCATGTGTCAGGGTATCCCTGAATGGAGGCCGAGAGGCCATTGCATGAAGCTCTAAAGTTGAAGCATGGGTTGCCTTGGAGATCCCAAGATGTTGGAGATGCCAGGGCTGCGGGAAACTGCTGAGGAGAACTGCTAACTAGGAGTGCAACCAGCCTGAGAGAGATCAGCATGTTGCAGTCAACAAAGATGAAAGGACCTGGAGCTCTGGAGAATGCTGTGACATCAGACATGGAGTCGCAGAGTTTGGAGTTTGTCCAGCTGGTTTTCGGTCTTGCTTTGGTCCAGTATTTCCTCACTATTTTCCCTTCCCAACATTTTGGATGAACAATGTATATCCTATGCCATTGTATGTTGGAAGTATGTGATCTGTCTTTTAAATTGTGATTTTTATAGAGGATTACAGTTAAGAGATTACATGAATGTCAGGAAAGACTTAATTTGAGTTTTTAAACATTGCTGAAACTGTGATAGACTCTGGGGACTTTTGAAGTTGGACTAAATGCATTTTGCATTATGAGATTGTTACAAGCTTATGGTGGTCAGGGAGTGGAATGTGGTAGTTTGAAAATAACTGACCCTCATCAATTCATAAGGAGTGACACTATGAGGAGGTGTGGCTTTGTTGGAGTAGGTGTGGCTTTGTTGGAGTAGGTATGGCCTTGTTGAAGGAAGTGTGGCACTGTGCGGTCACTTTGAGGTCTCATATATGCTCAAGCCATGCCTAGTGTGACACTCATTTCACTTCCTGTTATTTGTGAACCAAAGAGGTAGAATCCTCAGCTCCTTCTCCAGCGGTATGTCTGCCTGCACACTGCCATGTTTCACTATAATGGTAATGGGCTGAACCTCTGAAATGTAAGTGAACCACTGCGGTTAAATATTTTCCTTTATAAGAGTTGCTGTGGTCATGGTGTCTCTTCACAGCAACAGAAACCCTGAGACAAACGTCACAGAAGAATCTCGGGAATTAGGCAATGAGAGGAATCGTCAGTCTATGTGTTACCCTCATCTTGAACATTCCTGCTCATCACAATTATATTGGTCAATCTCCTTCCAATCTACACATTAGTCGAAGCCATCTTTTTAAAAATCTACTGTTGGTAGCTGTGTAGCACCTTCATTATCTCACCCTTTGAACCTAGACTCAAATGCACAGCTCAACTCCAAGGCTGTACATAGTTGGAAATGAGGAAGGAACTCAGGCACAAAGTATAGAGGAACTTGAAATCTACCTTTGATTTAGTGTAATATTTTGAAAACATGAATTGGCAAATTATAACCTGCATACTAACTCCATGTTTTTATAAAGCTTTATTGGAACCAGGGCCAGGATGAGGGTCAAGAAGTAAGGAAGGATCAGTCTAGTACAGAGGCAAAGGCTCTCTTTATTTAAAATCTTGACATTCCGGCATCATCATTTTTTTTTGGCATTGATGATAAGTATTTAGGTACTGTATTATATCATTTTAATATTATACAGTATCATTTATCTCTATCATAATGTTTTAGGACTTTGTTTGGTTTGGTTTTGTTGTTGTTTTGCTGTGGTTTTTTGCTTTGGTTTGGTTTGTTTGGTTGATTGCTTTTGTTTAGGTTGTTTGGTTTCTGATTTTTTTTTGGGGGGGGGGGGGTTGTGCCCTTTTACATCTGTGTAGGAGGCCAGTAAAATGTTCACCTGATCCCTATGTTTTCATCAGGAGCTATCTGTACTTCCCAGTGAATATGTGTTCCTTTCATAGTCAAAACATATAAATTCTAATCAGTGCTTTCAAAAACTATTTCAGCCACCTAAAATAAATGCAAGGATAGGAAGATGTTTTTCCCAGCAGTACAGAGAGAAAGACACTGAACTTTCATATCAGAATAGGGGAAAGCTGCCGGTCTTCCGGCTGCATCAGATCTGGCCTTGCTGAGAATCCGCAGAGATCCCCGTGGATTAGGAACAGCAGGAGAGCCATTTTCAGATGAAGCCGATGATGCTTTCATGGAAAAATTCCAGGCAGATTAAAGTTGCAGAAGACATCCTGCTTTTTGACAGCTTAAATATGTTAGGATCATAATTTTATCTTGTGACTGCTTCCACAGAAAGGAGCTTCTTCTTTTCTCTCGTTTATTTCTTCTTTCATAATTTCATGTACAAGTATCATGTACATCAACCATCACCCACCCCCATTACCCTCCCCATCTCCTTTCTTCTCAGCAAGTCTTTTTTCTTGCTTTCTTGTCTTTTTAGTTTTATTTTATTTTATTTTAGCTCATTGCATTTAAATAGGGTTGACTCCGTGTTTATCTGAGCGAAGGCCATTTACCGAAGAACATCACTCCGCCTCCACCTTAACTACCTCTAGCGCTCAGGGAAGAGTGGGACCCTCTGAGTCCCTTTCCTCTCCATTCTGGAATGCTAATGGATCCTGTCCTGTTAAGATCTTCTGCGGGCAGCCACCCACTGCTGGCATGTCTTCATGGTGCAACAGCCACGTCAGGCCCTGAAGTCAGCATTCCACAGCCCCTCTTCCGGTGCTCTGATTCCTGCATCCTTTCCTCCCTCTCTGAAACCTAGAGGAAATTATATAGATGTCTCAGATAGGGCTGGGCACTCAACAGTTGTTTTCTCTGCACACTTTGGACCCCTGATGAGCCTTTGCATTACCCACTGCAGAAAGAATCGAGAAATCTTTCTGTTGACCAAATGACAAACTGAAAGACACAGGCATGCTAAATTTCTTCACTCATCTAGTAAACTCCAGTCACTGAGCATGAAGGATCTTATAAACCAATTAAAAATCATACTTTTAACATATGTGTGGGATTTGATTCACAGAATAAATACCCTGTTCTCCAAGTTATCAAAAACAGTCTCCCCTCCGTCGGTCTTTACCCTCTCTTCTGCAGCCAGTACCTTGTGTTTTAAAGATTGATTTGCTCCTATTGTGAATCACATGCAGATGAATGTATTCAGACAAGCCTACAAACTGCACTGACTCTCATCAGAACAAAGCTCATTACGAGATTGGGATGAAGGTCTTAGGTGAATTTTTAGACTGTTGTCTGTCCATGCCGCCTTATTTGAGAGCTGAGAATTATTGTTACAAAATGCTATCAGTGTGAATACTGGAAATTGGTTATCTAGATCTGTTACTAATATGACCATGAAATCCTTAGAAGACTATTGGTCAGAAGACACAGGATGTGTCCAAAGTACTTGTCTCATCATGCTTGTTATTTCTATCGTCTGTGTGGATAATAGCTGGAATTTGAGGGGACAGCTGGCAGGGTAGTGTGGACATGTTCATATGGAATTTGGGTAGAGTTTTAAGGGACATCTTCATTTATACAAGATAGTCTGAGGCCAATGCCAACAAATGACATGTGTCCCTTCCACTGAACGCAACCGGCCCAACAAGTCACAAGATCTTGTACAAAGCCTGGAATAAATTCCACCACCACCTGGGGCAGGGGTGTGTGGGCTGGCAGGTATCTTGTAAAGGGACGTGGGAGTAGGAGGGGAGTCATTGCCGCCATTCCACAAAGTACCGCAGCTAATAATGTTGGAGACCCCCTGAATTAGCTGAAATAAAGGGGCACTTTTTTAATAAGGGCAGCGTGAAGAGAGAAGGAAATGAAGAACCCTGGAAAATAATCTTCGTGTTGATAAAAAAAAAAAGAAAACCATTTGCAAATGCAAAATGGCCATCATTGGAACGAAAACAGAGAAACTAGAGAGGCTGTATCCTTGTCCGTCTAGAATAACGCCTCACCTGCCCATTCTCCATAGCTTTATGAAACTGAAATTCTTAGCAAAACCTTTGGAGAGATTCATTCAGATGTAGACAGTCCAGCCTGGCTGCCAGCCATCATTGAGTTTGGGAACCAAGTTGCCCGATCAGAGGTTCTTATCACTGTATGCCTCAGATATGTTCACTGGGTGCCTGTGGGGAGAGGACTTTACATATGTCATCTTCTTTAATTTGATAATTAAACAGTCCTCTAAGACAGCTTCCATCCACATTCTGCATGCTTAATTTCTAAGGCCTACATCCCTCTAGTATCCAACTGGATGTCGCACACCGAGGAATTGGCAGGCGGACTCTGAATGCTTTGTGTTTTTCTCCAGTGTCATCCTCAGCTTTACCCTTCTAAATTCCAGCATCTTGGTGTTTGTTTCGTGCATATACATTGTGTGTGTGTGTCATATGAACTTTCCAGTGTATACATGTACACTTGTGTGCGCGTACATCTGGAGTCCAAAGGTCAACGTTAGGTATTTTTCCTCGGTGGCTCTCCACCTTTATTTTTAAGAAAGGGTCCCTCACTGAACCTGAAGCTTATCACCTGAACCAAACTGCCTGCTCAGTGAATCTCAGGAACCTGTCCGTCTCTGCCTGACTCGCCCTGCCCCAGCCCAGTCATGCTGGGCTTACAGACACATATGGCTTTTCATGTCGGTTCTGAGGATCTGAACTCAAGTCTTCAAATTATGTGGCAGTTGCCTTACCAGCTGAATCATCTCTTCAGCCTTACCATGTTTTTTTGTATACTTAATACTTAAAAGTTTTAGAAATACTAATATCAGGCCAGGCATGGTAATACATGCCTTTAACCCCAGCCTTTAGGAAATCAGGGAGGCAAATTTCTGTGCATTCAGGGCTACATAGTAAGAACCTATTCACCCATCCACCCCCCCCAAGAGAAAAAAATAACAAATATCAGAATCAAACCCAATGGGAAATAATTATTCTCTTACCAAAAAAGAACAAAACCAAGATTCCCTTAGATCCTCTAGTACATTAAAATGAGTATTTGTGTATCTCCAATTCAATAAGCAGAAGATCTAAGAAGCATTAAAAATATTAGGATTATTCTGACAAACTCATATCTAGCAATAATAATAAATTCACTTTGCTAACATTTGATTTCCCACAAAACATCCTAATAATGTACTGGATCTTAGGGCATTTCCTTGGAGATGAGAGGGTCAGGCAAATAGTATAACAAACTCCTAATAACTCAGTTAGGAATTAGGCCTCAGTTCCAGCCTCCTGAAACTGAACCAGTCTGTTTCTGAGGAAGACAGGAACAAAGGGAAATCAAACACCACTACCCCTGAAAGTAAGGATGAGAACAATTGCACATACTAGGCCAGGGACACCCCTACCCAATCCCGGTACCTCAAGGCAATAACCAAATAAGGACAAAGGCTGGGACTTGTCCAGATATGCCCAACCATGAAAAAGCCTAGCCTCAGCCCATCCCTGCTAGCCCTAACCAGTTAGAAAGGTACTAATATGATCGCCACTTGCGTAAGCCACCCTAGACAAAATGATCACATTGCTTTTAAAATTCCCTTAGTTGTGTATGAAAGAACCAGCAAACTTCTCTTGGGGGTTGCCATTCACTGCTTTTGCCTTTGTGTTGGAGGCGTGGCCCCATCGTGCTGGTATCTTCTCGAGACAATAAAGACTCTTACTGACTGCATACATGGATGGTGGTCTCTCGTGGGACTTCTCCAGGACCCTAACAGGAGGAAAGAAAGTTTTTTTTCATGCAGTTAAGTACCCTCCAATGATCTGAGACTTCGCACCCTCCTGGAGAGTTAACTGTTTATTAAGCTGATTTGTCTCATAGTATCAAACCTGCAGGGACAGGGAGCCCCAGCTTCTTGCCCACACAGCTGGATGTGAACCTTAGCTTTACCAGAGACTACACCTATGGCCTTGGGCTCATTCCTCTCTCCTTTCTCCAGCAGTAAAATGGGATTAATAATGCTCACGAAGGTATAAATATTAAACGAGATCATGTAAATCAAGGGTTCGGATGCTAAGTGCTATTGATCTATCTCTCACTGTCCGGTTTTTCGACAAAAGCTAGCACAAAGCTCAAGGTGCCAGCCACCCCACAGTGCAGGCTGACTCCACTGGGTCAGGTCTCCAGCTGGTCTCTCAAGCTGAGCATCTCTAAACCCCAGAGACGCGGTGGGAAATTGATCTTCGCAGACTCTGTAATCCAGCTCCATTCGCTAAGTCACAGACTGGCCTTAACCAGTCCAGTAGCGTCATCGTTTTGAGGTTCACTTCCTTCTAAGCCTGGAAAAGAGATTTGAGGAAGACAAATAATTCCTCTAAAGCCAGGAGACAACTATGGGAGAAACCCTAACATGATGCTTGGTATTTCTCTGGACCCTTGTTTTATTCCCTTTGGTGCTGATGAAGAAGTATACCCAGCACCCATTTTCAAAATGTCTAGGCAAGTAAAAGAGGAGGCCTTCATTATTTTCTTACTGTTTTTGTTTTTGTTTGGGATGCCTTGGAGGAGGAGGGAAGGTCCCCCTCCCCCTTGTGTGTCTTTGAAGCGGAGTACAATCACAGACGTAAGCTGCCCTCATGGCTACCAGTGCCTGCCGAGGCAGCATTTAGAACAAACAGCCAGCAAGAGGCAGCTGGTGCCCAGAGCAGACCGTGGGCACCCTGCCCAGTCTGTGCCCACTGAACAGAGTCAGCTCATCTGCAGTGACATCCCAGCCTTTTCCTGAAGAGTGTGAACTAATTGAGAACTTGACAGCGTGTGTAAAATGCTCCATGCCGCCTTCTGCTCTCCCTCACCTCTGCCAGATCCCATTCCGCTGTGTGGGCTGTGGATTGACTAGGCTGGAAGGGTCCTTTCACGGCCCCTCCTTTCTGTCAGGGAGCGATCACACGTGGCCTTTGGAAGTGTATCTTCCAGCTCAGGGGTCAAAGTCGTGATCCTTAGCCTTTTTAGGGTTCTCAACACTTTTTAGAATCTGATGGTAGCTTTACACACTTGTTCCTCTGCCCCCTGGAAATTTCCATGCACTCAAAACTTAGCCAGTCTCAGACTTCCACAGTTCTCCTCTTCCCAAATGTAGAATACGGAGCTTCTTTCTATTCTTGCCCTTAAAGTCAAGCCACCACAAGGCCTTGTACACCTCCAAGCCCTGTGGGTCTCCCTTGGAACAAAGTAGCTCCTTTCCTGTTCCAGGAAAATGAAAGTCATGGCAATATATAATGTTTTTATTCACAAATTTGTGGACAGTGGTTAATCCAGTAATGATTAACCCCCAACAGTGGTGAGCAAAACTGTTCTTAGTCAACTAGGCAAGAGGCTCAGGGGGTAAAGGCTCTTGCTGCCAAGCCTGATGAGCCCAGTTTGACCTCCAAGGGTCACAGGGTGGTGGAAAGAACCAGCTTCCTGCAAACTGACCTCTGACCTACACATATGCACCACGGCAAGTGCAGGTCTGTGCATACACATACACAATAAGGTAAACAAATGTAATTTTAAAACCTTTTTAAAACAGAATACTTATGCCACAGTAAAATATTTAAATGAATTTAGTGGCATTTGGCGATCTGTTCTCGTGAAAAAGTATAAAAAGGGGGAAAGGAAGAAGCCCGAGAAAGTGGTGCCATTAATTGTTTTACATAACTAGACTCGGGACAGAAGCATAAAGCAAAGAAAACTGACAGTGTTGGCAAGAAATAAACAGCAGCACCGTTAGGATGTGTGCACCAGTTAGTGCAACATGTCCCCCGTTACCATGCATGCATACAAAGCACCACACACACACACACACACACACACATGTACACGTGTGTGCACACACATGCACACACATAGCAACTGTGGCTGCACAGGAGTATGTTTGCACACTCCACATGAACATGTAAAATGTTCTGGGCTAACGATATGACGTCTGAGTTCACTTCCATTCAGGAAAGAAATATACCCGTGTTAACAGAACAAGAACAGAAAATAACAGTGAATTTGCTTAAGTGGAAGAACCATGACTATTCTGAACTTCTCCTTAGATTGATAGCTCTCACTATAAAAACTTAAAAAATGAACAAAGACATATAATTTTGAGAGAAATGTCAACACAAGTAGTCTCTGATTTGGGACTAGATCTTCTTTCGTCAGCCCCACAGCTCTGGTTCATTCTCCATTGCTTACTGGAGTCTTACCCAAAGACATCAGGCATTGCTGCCATTGACAAAACAGTCAGTGCCTGATGCTGGTGCCACACAACCTGATAACTATGCTCAGCGTGTGAGAGGTTGTCTGAGCAGTGAGCGTGTGAATGCTGCTCCTCCAAACTTCTGAAGCCACCTTAGGAAACTGTCACAGGCAAACCAAGGTCTGAGGCCAGCAGTCGATAGGAGACTTAGCGTCATTTTCCTCCAACCTTGCAAAGGATGATTAATTCCAGAACTGGAAGTGGTGCTGTGTCTCGGCCGTGGAAACACTGTTGATGTCACACTGGCCAGTCCTTGGCTGCTTGCTGAGTCTCTGCTGCTGATATCACACTGGCCAGTCCTTGACTGCTTGCTGGGTCTCTGGTGCTGATGCAACACTGGCCAGTCCTTGGCTGCCTATGACAGTAATGCAGTTCAGCCTTCCAGCGCCTGTCTTTCCATTTCTGGAACTGCCGAGCTACATCTGTTTTCAATTGCACACAATTTCCGTTGTTCTATTGACAGATAACAGATAAGATAGGCCCAGGGAGACCGCAGCCACTGCCTGGCCAGATCTCTTTTATTTTATTTTAAGACTAAACTCCCAACATTTTCAGCAAATATGAAGCACTATCCTAGTATCAAACCTCAATTTCACCCCTAGATTTCCTTTTATAGTTCATAAATTAGATGACTCTCATAAGATTAGAAAATTTTGTGAAATTGATAATAATTAAAGTTTTTTTTAAATACCCTAAAATTTTTGTTCAAATCAAAGATAATGACTACCAGTACTCTAGGTTCCTTAGGTAGTCCTATGAAGATCAGGGGGTTATGTTTTCTAAATACATTCTTTCTACTCTCCTGTCAGGAGGGTAATGAGGAGTGTGTTTTGTGTCTTCTTGGGGAATGCAAAGAGAGTAAGGGACCTGAGGAGTCAGGGCATTAAGAGTCCCTGCTACTGTGCTTCCCCAGCATGCAGGAGGCCTTGGATTCCGTCCTTCACACTCAAATCAAACAGGGCGGGGGCATGGAGGGAGAGAAGCATATGGTTTCTATTTAGACTTTCTGCTTGTCGATTCCAGCCCCCCCCCCCATACAACCTATATAATCTGAAAGTAGGTTTGTTAACCGTACTCACCCTTCCTCTCTAAAATGCGTAATAACTTGAAGATGGAGGCCCAATACCTGAGTTTGATCCCTAGACCCCACAAGGTGACAAGAGAGAACCAGCTCCCAAGAGCTGTAATCTGACCTCCACACACACACTAAGATACAGATAGATATACCTGCACTTCCACGTATACAAAAGTTAGCATGCATAATAGCAATTGGGCATCCATCACCAAAATAATAGACCATCCAAAAATCACACAATATGACAAAAAAGGAAAAATGAATATCACCAAAATTGAAATTTTTGCCACAAGAAAAACTTTATTTAGAATATAATAGGGTAAATTATTATTATTATTATTATTATTATTATTTTCAAACAAGATATCTCACAAAAAAGCGTATATAGAGTATACTTAGAATTTGCAAAATATTTTTAAAAAACCAATCCAGTTGGAAAGTATTCAAAGGATTTGCACACATAGTTCTCTGACAGAAATCCACAGCCGACAAATAAGTCTATGGGGGGATGGCCACTATCTAAACCATCCGAGAAAGCCACAGTGAGGGTGTCACCACAAACAGCTATCACTGCACCAGTGTGAGTGTCTAAAATAGGAAATAGCAGTAATCCACAGTGTCGGCCAGAAGGAAAGAGACCCTGATCAATCACATCGCTCGTGTGAGTGTGAAACGGCACAGGGAACTACTACAGAAAATAGTGTAACAATCAAAGTAAACGTGGTCTTATTATTTGACCCACAAATGATAAGCTTAGCATAAATCCCAGATAATTTGTGTTTATGCAGAAATTTGTTTGAAATATGCACAGGCTCCCAGGGATCAAGCCAGAGAATAGGTCAAACATGCCATTGTATACTAGTCAAATAATGTCCGCTAGCTGTAACCTGAAAGTCAAATACTGGATCCAAATACCTCATACTTTCTTCCTCGTAGTTTTTCTACCTACTTAAGCTTCATCCTTTCTTGCAGAGTGCTGGACCTGCCCTTGTGACCAGCAACAAAAAGAGCAGTTTGTTGAGTCTACGTATGGTGTTAGCACAATGGCAGACAAATATGGAGTATAGTAAAGACGTGTAAGATGTAAGACAGTCTTGCTTAGAAAAGCCTACAATCCCAATAAAGCATATAACATGGCACCCTTAGCCTATTAAGAATCATTTTTGATTAGTTTTTTATTTTATTGACCAAATGCCTAAGCAGAAAGGAAGGAAGGAAGGAAAGAAGGAAGGAAGGAAGGAAGGAAGGAAGGAAGGAAGGAAAGCAGTTTAAGGTAGGAACAACCGGTTTATTGGGGATCCCCTGTTTGGAGGCACAGCCAGTTGAGGGAAAAACCTGGAAGCAGGAGCATGAAACAGCTGGTCCCATTACATCCACAGTCAAGAAGCAGAACAAGGTGAGAGTTGGCCCTTGGTGTCTTCCTCTTGCCCTCTTATCCAGTCCAGGCCCCAGCCATGGGATGGTGCCACCACATCCAGAGTAGACTTCCCTCCTCAGTTACAACCCTTTGGACACACACCCCCAGACTTGGCCAGGGGTGTATCTCCTGAGTCCAAATCCAGTCAGTCCTCACAATGTCGGGAAATGCTCATTCTGACCAAAGTTCAAAGAAGGCAGGTTTAAGCTGGTGTCTTTCCAAAGACTGAGAAGATGGGCCAGACCAGAGTGCACACCCCTGTGTTGAGGGAAGAAACTCGAGAGGCGCTGGGTCATCAGAAGTATCAAAAGCACGAGGAAAGTGACACAGATCAACCTTGAGCTAACCAAAAGCCATTTTCTGCCAGCATCTTTATAGATAAGCAATGGCTCAGTGATTTACCTATTACTAAGTGTGCATTTACTGAGCCCCTAGCATCACTACAGTATATACCGGGAATTAAAGTGAAATAAAAATGGTGTGTGCTCTCAAATGGATGATCCATGGTGGGAAAGAGAGGGGAGATAAGCAATACAGAGGACAGACTAGAGAGGAGATGGGAGGCCCCGTGGGAAGGGCATGGAGAAGTAGCCGCATGGTTGTGTCCACTTTCACTCACTGCAGTGAGGTGAACGGCTTTAACCACCTCTTGGCCCCAACCAAGAACAGAAGAGCAGATTAAAAGATGCCCCTAATCAGGAGCAGATGGAGAGAGAGCACGAGCAAGGAACCCAGGACCGCGAGGGGTGCACCCACACACTGAGACAATGGGGATGTTCTATCGGGAACTCACCAAGGCCAGCTGGACTGGGTCTGAAAAAGCCTGGGATAAAACCGGACTCGCTGAACATAGAGGACAATGAGGACTACTGAGAACTCAAGAACAATAGCAATGGGTTTTTTATCCTACTGCATGTACTGGCTTTGTGGGAGCCTAGGCAGTTTGGATGCTCACCTTACTAGACCTGGATGGAGGTGGGTGGTCCTTGGACTCCCCACAGGGCAGGGAACCCTGATTGCTCTTTGAGCTGACTAGGGAGGGGGAGGGAGGGGGACTTGATGGGGGAAGGGGAGGGAAATGAGAGGCGGTGGCGGGGAGGAGGCAGAAATCTTTAATAAATAAATTAATTAATTTAAAAAAAAAGATGTCCCTAATCCCCGGTGTCAGTACATTTTCAACAGAAAAGACTTTGTACTTGGTATTTCATTGTTCTCTCCAAAGTGTGTTTACGTTCATGCTCATTACGTGTTCAAATTGTGCTGCATTGTGTTTACTGATTCCCGGGAACTCCTCTAAAGCCAGGGTGTCTGTTTTTCTGCGCTTGTGGAAACTGTCAGGTGCTGCAGGAGCCGGGTGGGAAAGCAGAAGCAGCATTTCCAGGATGGGAAGTGGAACGCGTAAAGGATAAACACTTGACGTTACTAAGTGACTCTTACATCACAGAGACCATATGAAAAGATTTATAATGTGCACAAATGACCGTGTTGTGTTGCTTCCCCTGTAAACTTTTGTTCTCACACATCAATCTATGAAGGCATCTAAAAAAATTAGCAAGGATCTTTGTGATATGAAAACCTGAGTCACACTTGAAATTTTATCAGTTTTACTCTAATTCATACATTAGGCATCTGGTTCCTTGTAATCCTTGAATTTTGCTGGACATCGTGTTTACATCTCTGTAGAAAAAGTCATGCTCTTCATATTTTAATTGTCTTTACCAGCATCTCTCCCAATGAGAGAACATATTAAGTCCAGGATTAAAGATCAGTCACAGTGTACGATTTCAGGCATGATGGTTAGATCCTAGGTAACCTGCTTGGTATATCTGAAAATATCACATTTAATTTGAAATGATGCAACTTCCACCCACACATTCTTCTTCATTTTAAAATAGCATATACTACAGTGAGAGGTTGACAATCCATCGATGCTTCAATCATTAAGGCTGATTCTTTATTTTCTGAGCTTATTCCGAGATGGAGAAAGGGCACTACTCTTTCAAGTGCCAGAAAGTGATTGAAAATTGGACGCCCATGATCTTCTAAATAAACAACCTGCAGTGCAGGACCTGCTCCTGGCCACACAGTGAGTGAGCCAGACCATCAGACAGCTCTCCTCCTATCTATTGCTGAGTTATTGAGTTCTAATACAAGCCATCTTGATGTATGAAGAAACTCATTTGCACTTGTTACATTGTGACAGCCATTAAAAGTGCCTCCATGACCCTTAAGAGACAGAAATTATATTTTTAAAACACTCTGACAGTTGTGGGTGAGTCTAAATTATAATTCTGAAAGAGACAAATGACAAGAAAATTAATTCTTATACTTTCTCTACTCTCTAGTACTTGCTCACAATTCCCATCAAAACAAATGTGTACCTAATCAATACAAATAAAATCTGTCATTCTAAATTCTGAACAATTGCTTGACATCGTCTGATTTCCATTAGAAATCCAAGTTCATAAACAGTTCTTAATATTTTCACTGCATTTGGAGTTCTGCTTGCCACTTTCTTCCCACGGGTTACTAGAAGGAAAATTCCACTTGCTTATTCTCCAACATGCTTAAACACTCCAAAGACCAGCTAGCTGAGCTCATATCCCAGTTCTGCCATTCATTGGCTATAGGACCTTGGATAAATCACCCAGCCTCTATCAGTCTCAGGATCTGTGTGTTGTAAAGGATACAGAAGTGCTTATGATACTTACTAATTTAAAGATTTGGTGAGGTTTTATATATATATATATATATATATATATGTATATGTATATATATATATATTATGCTTTCCATAAATAATTCCCATTTTTGCTAAATGTTGCTTGATTTACATAGTCTTTAGTTTGTCCAGCACTAGTATTTACTGGATCTTAAAAAGGATTCAGGGCTGGGGAGATAGTTCCATCAGTTGAGTGTTTGCTGCACATGTGTGAAGACCTGTGTTTGAGTTCAGATACCCATCATCCATATAAAAAAATAAATATGGTAGCTTGCCTCCCAGCATTGAGGAGGTAGACACAAAAAGAGCCCCGAGGTTCACTGGCCAGCTAGTCTGTCATCTACTTGATGATCTCCACCCTCAGTGAGGGATCCTGACTCAGCAACTGAGATGGGAAGCGATAAGAGAAAGTGCCTTTTGTGAACGTCCAGTCATGCAATCATGTGCATACACCATCTATAGACATCTGTGCATAAACACATCACATGCATTGCATGCACATGTGTGCATGCGCACGCGCACACACACACACACACACACACACACACACACACACCCCAGATCCTCATAGGCACTCTTTCCTAAAAAGAAAGAAGGCAGGAGTCCAGTGGTAGCGTACTTGTCGAGCATGTGTGAGGCCTTGAGCTTAACCACCAGCCCTGCAAAAGGAAAAAAAAAATAAAGCAATAAGACCATTTATGAATGTGTTCTGGGTTCCTAACCAGTCGCTGGCAATGTGCGTGTCTTATACCAACCCTAACAGACGGTGTTTGGGGGGCATATCACAATTGTTCACTGCCAATTCTGAGAATTGTAGTAATTAGAGCTGCAGGGCTGCGTCCCCAGCACCCTGGCCGCCTGCTAGCTTATGCCCCGAAATAATTACACGAACACTGTATTCTTTTAAACACTGGTTGGCCCATTAGCTCTAGCCCTTACTGGCTAATTCTGATATCCCGATCAACCCATCTCTAATAAACTGTGTAGCACCGGTCTTACCGGGAAAGATTCAGCATGTCTGACCTGGCGGCTTGCTTCATGGCGTCTGCCCGGGAGAGGGGAGCATGGCCTCTGTCTGAGGCGTCTGCCCCCGAGAGGAGAGCTATCGAGTCTGAGCTCACTTCCTCTTCCTCCCAGCATTCTGTTCTGCCTACTCCACCCACCTAAGGGATGGCCTATCAAAATGGGCCAAGGCAGTTTGTTTATTACCAATGACCTTCCTCCATCAGAGAATCACGAGAACAATACAATGAAGTCAATTAGCAGCCTCTGAATTGTTCAGGGGGAGGCAAGAACGAGCAGTGGTAGGTAGACTGTTAAGTCCTAAATTAAATGGCTTGGCACTGGTGTGACATATTGCAAGTACAGAAACAGCCCGATGATGGAGGAAGGTCATTGGTTAAATAAAAAGAAACTGCTTGGCCCTCATTGGTTAGAAGATAGGTGGGAGGAGTAAACAGAACAGAACGCTGGGAGGAAGAGGAAGTGAGCTCAGACTCCACAGCTCTCCTCTCGGGAGCAGACGCCCCAGAGAGATGCCATGCTCCCAGCTCCTAGGCAGACGCACGCGATGAAGCTCCGACCCAGGATGGACATAAGCTAGAATCTTCCCGGTAAGCGCACCTAGGGGCGCTACACAGATGATTAGAAATGAGCTAAATTAATATGTGAGAATTAGCCTAGAAGAGGCTAGATAGAAATGGGCCAAGCAGTGATTAAATGAATACCGTTTGTGTGTTGTTATTTCAGGCATAAGCTAGCCAGGCAGCCGGGGTGCTGGGGACGCAGCCCCGCTGCCCTTATTACTACAGCCTGAGGCCCTTCCTGCCTCTTACTCTCCGTCTGTAAAGCACAGATTACTGTCTTCCGCATACCTGCTTAATAAGGAAGATTAAGTAGTAGTTGAATAAGTGGACCTAAATAATCACCGTGACTATTAACTTAACCAATGTCACAGGGAGCTTCACTTGCTGAAGCACACGGCCCCGTCCCACCTGAGTGGTTCACTCGGGCATGCCACCTGGTTGCATTTTAAGTCACCACAGGCAGGGACCATGGAAAGCACAGAGGTGAATTCCGTCCACAACTATCTTACAACTTCCAGTATTTGGGAGGCTCTGTGGAGGAGTTGGGTACAGATGCACCCAATCTAGCTTGCCAGTTCTGCAAGAGGTACTAAGAAGTCCTATTTAAAGCTTGGAGCTGTGGTGTCGATGGAGTGTACAAGATAACTACTTGGTAAGCAAGAAGGAAAGATTAGGATGACTTCTATCTATTTTTATCTTTCGGGGAATAGAGTCAGACAGACGGTTCACTGGGTAAAGATGCTTACACCAAGCTTGGTGGCTTGAGTTCAGTTCCCAGGGATGGAGTTAAAAAACAGACTCTCATAGGTTGTCCTCATGCCTCCACACTTGAGCTGTGACAGGTGCACACATACACAACAACAATTATTATTATTCAAGAATAAAGAAGTCAGTTTGTGTTTGCTTAAAGGTTGATAGTAACAGATAGGTGATAGATAATGATATACTATAGGATAGAAAGATGATAGATAGATAGATAGATAGATAGATAGATAGATAGATAGACAGACAGATAGATGGATGAAAGGGAGAAAGGTGACAGACAGATAAAGGTGTGGCGGTTCAAAAGTCAATGTCGATAATTGTTCAGAATGCTTATGAAAACAGTATATGATCAATAGTTAGCCACATTGATCATGCATAATTATATAAGTTTGTCAATAATAGTCCAGGTCTGCCTGTATCCTGATGTTACTCTACTGTCTGCCTTACATACTGATCATTCACAAATTACATTTCCTAACAATCTCAGCAGAGTCCAAGCCATGCCTCTAGCATAACCTTCTGGTTTAGCAATCTGCCCTCTTGCATGGTGAACTTCTTTTCAAGTTGTGAAGGGACTTCTCCCTTTAGTCAAATCATGCCCTTTAAGAGACAGTTAGCACTCCCATGCTTGCCTGCACCAGACACACTCGTGAATCATCTGTATACAGACTGCCTTCTTGCATGTAGGAACCTCTAATTCAGAATCTAGCCAGAGAAGGAAAGTACTCCAGCAGCTTTCTGGTCCCATACTACCTCTTCCACCTGTATATGCAGCATCCTCCAAGGGACAGCATCATAGAACACTCAGGTTTCGAGATTCTGTGCGTTTAGATCTTCATTCTCTCTTCTCTCAGTCTTCTTCCTCCTGAGAGCCTTGGGCATAGACAATATGAGCTGCTAAACTCACTTCGTCCATGCTATCTTTTAGAAGGTTACAGGGACAAGGTCAGGAGCCAAGTCAAGGACATAGAATCTGTTGTGTCACCTCCTTCCACAGATGCCAAGCTAGGACATACCATAGTGGCCCTGCCTAGATTCCTGCTTAAGCCGCTTCCCTCCACCCTCATCAGTGAACTTGCCTGCTTCCCATAGAAGTCACCCTACTTCCAAGTCTAACTTTCAGTCTAGAACTACTTTAACCTGTCATTCCTTATCTTGTCGAAGCTCTTCAGTTGTGTATGACACCTAACCTTCACAACAGCCGTGTACGTCAGATAGTCTTATCCCCATTTCATGGATCAAGTTGTTAAAGCAGAGCAATGAGATTACTTTCTCAATGTGATATAGCTGAGAAGAGGCAGTTCAGAAAACCCCAAAACCAACACAACCCCTGAATTCCATGGGCTACCACTTCTCAGCTGACTTGATTTCTTCTCTTGTATAATGATCTAAAAATTAAATGATGGGGCTGGAGAGATGGCTCAGAGGTTAAGAGCACTGACTGCTCTTCCACACGTCCTGAGTTCAATTCCCAGCAACCACATGGTGGCTCACAACTATCTCTAATGAGATCTGGTGCCCTCTTCTGGCATTCGGGCAGAATACTATATACCTTATAAATAAAAAATAAAATAAACTTAAATGATGTTCTCTAACTCTCTTCAGGCAATTTATTGTCTACTCTCTCCATTCAAGGTTTGTCTATTTTCAGATCTCTTTCCATTGCCCCAAATATTCAAGATGATGGAGATGATCTGTTCAAGCAAAAGGTCAACCAGCTTTGCTTCTAGAATGTGAGCTTCTGTGAGAACATTCTTTTTTTTTTTTTTTGACAGGGTTTCTCTGTTTAACAGTCCAAGTTGTCCTGGAACTAGGTCTTGTAGACCAGGCTGGCCTCAAACTCACAGAAATCCACCTGCCTCTGCCTCCCAAGTGCTGGGATTAAAGGCGTGCGCCACCTCCCGACTTGCGAATGTTTCTTACTTGGGTCATTTCTAGTCTTTCTCCCTCTGATGACTCTGTAAAGCAGAACTGTGGTAGGGATATTGCATCATCCAGGGCTACCAGATCCAGCCAGGATTTTTTTTTTTAATTCTTACTTTCCTGAATGATTGTCAGAGAATGCAGCATGAGTACACAGTCCAAAGTCATCTGAGTTTTCTTCTTTCTTTCTTTCGCTAAGCAATTACTTAACTTCCCCTCTGTTGGTGTCTTGAGGACTGTGCTGGTACCTGGTAGAAGGAGGAGCCAGGAGATGGGTTTCCATCTAAGAAGTGCTCAGGCTTCTTTCCTTCCTATTAAGTTCGAGATTCTGTGCCTGTTACCTCATCTTCCCAGTAGGCTTTGAGGCTTATCTAGCTTTATCTGGGAAAGATAATTAGAATGTGTTTTTCTTACAGAAAAGAACATTGACAGAAAAGGGATACACCATTTTTAAGAAATGTCAATCAAGTCACCTCTCACTCAACTGTCTCAATCCTGGGTTGTTAAAGTTAATGCCAACTAAATATTAAATATTAGATTCACATTTTAATTAGTCGAATGTCTGGCTTGGGTCACAATTATGACAAAAACAATACCTTTATGTTTGCCTACATGTCCTTTATCTGTACTGCTGCCTAGTCTTTGGTATGCCTCCTGGGACTCGGTAGAGGGTTTGAAATAGAAGTTAACGGCTCTTGCTGCAGCATTCTGAATGCTCCTGTCTCCCCTCTGTCCTATGCCCGGTCGCTGGCTCAGGAAACCACCTCTTATTTTCCAGACTTCTCTGTTGGCATAGGAAGTCTTCATGGTGACACACTTGGTTGTATACTTTGCAAGTAATTGCAGGTCAGAGTGAACCACAGGCATGGCTCACTGTGTGGTCCAACCCAGCTGGGCTATGCAACCTTTGCCTCATTTTCACATGCCAGGAAAAGGAGAGGGGAGCAGAAAAGCTGTGCACAGAGTTATATCAAAACTGCACTTGTCATGCAGTGAACCCATCTCCCAGCCAGCAGCCAGCGACTTCCCATGGCCAAATGGGGGGTAAAAAACGATTTAAAGACATGGGGATTTCTAAAATTCTTCCAAATGGGTTATAGGTTTTATCATCTGAGGGCAGAGCACTTTAAAAGTCATTATAAGCAGCTAGCAACATTCCCATGTGCAAGTAGCATTTTCTCTAAGAAAGATATCAGATACTGCATGATCGCAGTTGCTCAAGTTCAATGCACTCACCAAATGACTAACGCAGAGCAATGATGGAGGGGCCATTCACATTGAATAAAAAATTGAATAACAGAATACTTCATAAGACCCTGGCCTGGGAAAAGAGGACTGCTTTGTTGGAGGAGGTCTGCTTGTGGGTTCCCGGCCACCTGGGCTAACGTAGACCCGAAATAATCACACAAAAACTGTATTAATTAAATCACTGCTTGGCTCATTAGCTCTAGCTTCTTATTGGCTAACTCTTACATATTAATTTAACCCATTTCTGTTAATCTGTGCATCGCCGCATGGCAGTGGCTTACGGGCAAACTTCCCAGCATTTGTCTCCAGCGGCTACATGGCTTCTCTCTGACTCCGCCCTTCTTTTTCCCAGCACTCAGCCTAGCTTTTCTTGCCTACCTAAGTTCTGCCTTGCTATAGGTCCAATGCAGTTTCTTTGTTCATTAATGGTAATCACAGCACACAGAGGGGACTCCCACATCACTGCTTCAGTCACCAAAGCCACAGCCTAAGACCCTTCATGATGTCCCTTGGATGTCCCTTAGAAAGTCTCTTAAATAAACTAAAAAATTTCTTTGTGTGCTGCTGACTGGCTAGACAGAACTCTTCTGTGTGTCGGCCTTTGAACTGACTGTGGGAATGGAGATTTCAGGTTAGTACAGTCAAAATTGATAGTATTGATATAGGATCCAGAAATAATGGACTTTGTTAAAATTTAGATTTTTTTTAAAAAGTGCACTATAAAACACCAAGATCCAAGTCTTATTAGTCTTATTCAACATATAATACATTTAAACTTCTCAGATGTTTGATAAATAAATCAACCGGTTGGCCACACACACGTCATCCAACCGTACACAGTTTCTCTGAGATTTGTTTACCTTCGGTTCACGAAAGCCCCTTCACCGGTGAGTTCAAAGCTCAGGAGCGCACTGTCAGGACTGTGAGCACTAGGAATCACGTGGGGTGGGGAGTGGCCTTTATCACCTGCCACCTTCGTGACAGCTACAGAAAAGTGGCCTCAGCTGCCATGTCTGTGCCACCTACAGCTACATGATGTAACATGATACACATTCATGTCTGAAAATCACACCTGGAAGAAAACTAATGCTATCAACTTCCGTGACATGAGACAGCAGGACACCTTGTAAAGGCTCCATCTGGAGAGACATCTGTCTCTCTGTACCGTGTTCCTTGCAGAATCTGTGTGCTACGCGTGGTCCTTCAGCCTGCCGACGTTATGATCCTTCTAGCTCATAAGAGAAAAATTCAGTGGGGTAAATATTTTTTTTCTTTCATTCAGACCAAAATGTAGTCTTGGTTTTAATTTTTATTCCTCAAATAAGTACGTTACACGTGCTTTTAAAAATTCAAACTCTCAGCCGAGCATTTTTGCTCTTCTGAAGCGCGCCCTTTATTTTTCCTCAGTTTCATTCCGTTCTTTTTGTCCTGGCATATCAGTCCGCCTCACAGTTCTTTGCTTCCCGTTTAGCCACCAGGTATAAATTGGCTAACTGTAAAGGCGTGTTCTGGCAGCTAGTCCCAATGTGTGTCCAAAGGCTAAGCTAGCTGCACTGGGAAATTTCCCCAGAGGGCTACTCTGTAGAATGTGGAGCCGTTTGTTGAGCTGTCTGATGTGGAAGAACAAAGAACCTGCCTTTGCACAATGGACTCACAGAGTGCCTCTCAGAGCAGAGCGAGAAATCAAAGGACAACTTCCGGTCTGCTTCCATTTCCAAGGCCGTTCTTGGCAACCAGGGTATCAGAGGTAGTGTCTTGTGGTATTTTTCAAGAAGTCATTGAGAGATAACCCCCAAAGAAAATGTTATAGCAAATTTACTGACACCCATGGACTGTTCTGGGAAATTTTCACCACCCCAGAACTTATCTGTATGTCTGTCTGTCTGTCTGTGTCTGACACACACAGGTTCTACATGGATCTGTAACAATGTTTAGAAACAGAAGGGAACATACATTGCCTTGATTTCAAGGTCCAAAAAGGGATTTCAACAAAATTAAGATCGTTAAAATATTTGATTGAATGTCTGTGAAATATTTAACATCAACTTTATTAAATAACAAATTTATTCGTCTTAAAAATTATATCGTGCATACTACTGGAATGATGACTCAGCAGTTAAGAGCACTGGTTGGTCTTCCAGAGGACCCCACTTCAGTCCCCAGTCCCCACATAGTGACTCACAGTTATCTATAACTCCAGTCTCAGGGGACCCCATACCCATGTCTGAGGGAGCCAGGCATGTACATGATACACAAATATACATGCCTACAAAATGCCCATACATATAAAATAAATATATTTTTAAAGATCAAAAATTATCTCATTATATCACACAAGAGAAGAAATTATGGATTCAGTTTTCTTACTTTCCAAGATTTTGAGCATAACAATCATAAGTGGCACATAGACAGCCATTTCCTCTCCATCTATCCCACAAGGGAACACATTGCATATAGAATATGGAAGAAAATCATTCTGTTTTTTAAGATTTATTTATTTATTATGTATACAGTTTTCTGTCTGTATGTCTGCCTGCAGGCCAGAAGAGAGCACTAGATCTCATTACAGATGGGTTCGAGCCACCATGTGGTTGCTGGGAACTGAACTCAGGACCTCTGGAAGAGCTGCCAGTGATCTTAACCACTAAGCTATCTCTCCAGCCCCTGCATATCATTCTTTATATGATGTGTGTGGTAGGATCTAAAACTGGAGAGCGTGCACTGGTGAAGATTTTTCAGACAGCACTGCACCCCTTCTTTACATATATTATTATTACCACAGACTCATGTCTGCTCAGACTCCCTAAGAAGGACCAGAGGTTGCCCAGACGGAGGAGGTTGAGCTTCTGCTTTGTTCATGCTGCAACCACCCATAGTTAGGATAAAGAGACAGGGGAAGTGAAGCTTGTGGAGCTTCCAAAGAACCTGTACATCATGGAAAAGGCCCAAGAATGGTCCTTACTCTATGTAAGAAGGAAATGTCCTTTGAGATAAGGGAGCCAAGCCATCCATTTGAGTCACACCAATGGAATTCCAATGTGCCTTTGTCTGGTGTTCTTTCCAGGTGGATGACCTGCTCTTCTGTTCAACATTTCCTACCTGAACAGATTTCTGTTATAGACTAGGACCTGTAATATAGTAGGGATGGGGTAAGGGGTGGGTTGTCTTGGTTCCATTGTTACGTGGTGGAGACAGGATACAGGGTGGCCTGTCTGGGTTCCATGTGAGATAATCCTGGTCATTAATCCAGTGGCCTAACTTCTTTGGGTATTGCTTCATTATCCCACATATGGGACAATGAATGTAAACTCCCCCCCAAAACATAAAAAGTGGCAATTCCCTATAATCCCATCACACAACAATAACTATGCATGACACTAATTCTTGCAGAATCTTTCCCTTTATATACACATAGATATTACTCACCTTTGTTAGAGCAACATAATAAATATGATTTTAAAAATAGTTTGCCCTTAATGCATTTCCATTTCAGTATGTATGACTTCATCTCATGTATTTTAATGATTTCATGGTATTTCACTGCATGGCTGCGCCATAGTTCATTTCACTGCCCTTTATTACTAGATATCAGAAGTGGAAATTCAGGTTTGACTTTGGAGAATGGGTCATATGTCTAAAAAAAAAAAAAATTAACTGTGTGCTCCTACTTTAACTGAACTCATTCCAGAAGTGGAAATAACCATCTCTAACCATCTCTGTATTGGTTTAAATGTAAATTTAATTAATTAATTGCTATTAAATGTAAAGCCTCTGTGAGATTTGTTATTTATTTCTTTGTCTTCTGTTTCTGCCCTTTCCTCTTCTGCAGTCGTCTACACCAGGGGACAAGGAAGAGCCGTCTTTTCCGGTAGGAAGCAGTAGCCCTGCCTGCCTGTTCCTGTGCCTGTGGAGAGTGCCTTGCAGGGGTGGGAAGGGGCTCTATGCTTGCAAATCTTCCTCTCCCTTGGAATACTTGTGGTTTGATCCATTGGAGGGGGGTGTATACTTCTGCCCTACAATTACTAACAATTGAACTCTGGCATTCACTCATAAATTATTTCTGGTCTTATGTTTCAAAATCTTGAATTCTTTCTTCCATTGGGCCTGAAATTTTATAAGCATGAAAGGGGTAAAAATGTCTAAATTACATTCCAAGGGATGTTGGCTGAAATGTGGGGACAGTGTGGGATCTAATGCTTGAGAAATGTTTTCTTTGTGGGTCTGCGTGCACACCCTTTTTGCATTGTTGCATGAAATGTAAACATTCAGTATATGCAATACTGCCTGAAAGAATGCTTAGTGTCTTCCATGGACATAATTCATGTCTAACAGAGATACACACAGCAGAGTTCTTGTGGTTTCCCAGAATAACCACCGTAGTAGCAGTGGTTATTATGACAAATTACTAACAACGACCACGTTTTCAGTTGCTCTGCAATTAACACATGACATTTCATATTGTGCTGCCTGGCAAGGAAATAACCTTGTGAGCTTTTGTGTTCAACAAACAGTTATTCCATTTCCACTGGGTTTAAGTATGCTACCTTTGCCCCTAGAATATTTTGAACCTGCTGATCTGAAGCCCCTATAACTAAATGCCACAGGGCATTTCTAAATGTTACAGGCTTTTAAGGATGAAAGGGATCGCCATGGAAATGTTGGTGACCCTGTAGTATTGCTTTCCATTAACACTCAGAGCAAAGATGTGACATTCACTGAGCACCCAGAGGATACACTAGACTCAAGGCCAAGGTACAGCTCGCACTCCAGCTGCCTTTGAAGAGCTCAAACGGTGTTCATCACTAAGTTACCACTATTCTCCTTCATTCACCCCCGAACTCTGATGGGTTAGGAATACAGCTTTAATAGAATTACAATAAAATCCCTGCTGATTTCTCCCTGTATTACATCCTGAGATTTTACCCATGCTCCAATCTTGCAATAGCTTTTAGGTTTACCAACAACGTTTGAACCGTGTCCCTTAATAAGTATTTTCTGGAGTAACAGACATAAGGTCAATAACTTGGAACTGTATTTCTTTTGTGTTACAATATTCTAAAGATGAGTTGTCCTAGAAAATATCACCCTATCCACATGTGATTAATTGTGGGGTCTCGTGGAAAATTTGTGATGGAGAAGTTTGAAGACTTGGTGAAAATGAGGTTTTGATTTTTCCAGACCATATAAAATTTTCTGGTCAATTTTTTGGACCAACAGTTAAATTTTTTTTTAAAAAAATAGTAATCTAAATCAGGCATGGCATTGGATTTATAGTGAGATGAGGCAGGTAGATGGTAGACATCTGTGAGTTAAAGGCCAGCCTGATCTACAGCATAAGTTCTAGGACAGTCGGGGCTCTATGGAGAAACCCTGTCTTGAAAAATAAAAAAAATAAAATAAAATCAGCAAATAATGAATCTGCTTATAGCAGCCCTCCTCCTCCTCAAGTCTGTCTCTGTCCTCTGTGTTCACCACCACAGACTCAACCACAAAGAAGAACGCCATTTCTAGTCAGGATTAAAAAGCTGTCCAAATAAAGAGGGTTTGGGCAGCTTTGGTTTGATTTAAGGCTGTTTTTGAAGAAAAAAGTAAAAGTTTGTTGGTAACCCCATCTCCTGAAGCTCACTGGGGTCCAGCTATCAGAGCATACAACTAGAAGGGCCTGGTACCAAGGAGACTTCTTGGAAGCCAGGAAGCTCTGTCTGGAGACACAATAGGAAAGTCCCTTTCAGTTTCTCACTTAACAGGGACCTCAGAGCTTCCTGGGTCAGAGGCTAGAGACAGGAACCCCAGAAGTCGTGTAAGACGATATGGTGTAGCTCGTCTGGTGACATAGAAACAGGTACAAACAAAGATCTTGCTGATAGAATACACAATCTAAAAAGATTAAAGATTGTCTGCTAGGTTATGAAGAGTCTTTAAGAAAAGCAAACCTGGAATCCACGCCCCTACCCAACACTTTCTGTCTGTGTGGCACAGAACCTCATTTCACTCCTCAGAGACTTCAGGTTAATACTAACAACCTCGGGCCCACGAGGCTCATTCTGAGAATGAAATGGAATCCCTGGTGTGAAGCATGCCGCACCCTGCCTGCTTTGTACTAATCTCTTTGGTTAAAAAGGGGCGGAGGTGGGGGCAAAATGGATTCATTTAGTAGAAAAACCATTTCCTTGGGGCATTTGAAAGGTGCTTTGAAGTTCTTTGGTTCAACTTGTATGCCCATGAGGCCAAGATGAGTGACCACAGGCTGGGCGAGGCCCCTCTGTGATGTACATGGTGTTCGTTGCTGAGAACTAACGGCCTCTTTGGTTTCTCCGCTCAGGCGAAGCCGCGCCTCCAGCGAGGTGGGAGTTCTGCCTCTCTCCACAACAGTCTTATGAGGAATAGCATCTTCCAGCTCATGATACACACCCTTGACCCGCTCGCTGAAGGTAACCGTCAGGCTTGGGCTTGGGATTGCTGTTGGGGGAGAGGAGGATGTCGAATACTTTGCATATGTATGCTGAGGTTACACGCACCTGCCAAACTCCTCTTGGTTAACATCATGAGTTGAAATCTTGACTCTGCCATGGGCTTCATTCACCAGTGCTTAGTTCCTGGCAGGGTGGTTTTACGCCGGGAGTAGAATATGAGTTCCACATGCCGATTCTGTCTGTTGATGCCTTTGGCATAAACACAGTTTGTTTGGAGGCAGGGACAGAAAGAAAGGTCTCCCTCCTGTCTGGTATTTCCCTTTATCACTTTCAACAAAGTTGTGTGTGAAAATAAATTGCATACCCTAAAAAGAATAGGAAAGAGAACTCTATTCCTGCGGAGGGCTATGAATAATTTAGAGAGTGATGTTCTCTGAAGACCAGTAACATGGTACTGTTTTCTTGGCAGGTGGATGGGGGTAGCATCTAAGCATTCAAAAGGCCCTGCATAACTCCTTGAGACCAGTCATTGGGGACCCAAAAGGCCTGGCTCACCTCCCATGGCTATCATAAGAACTATCACAAAGAATCCAGTATATTATGTCCTTCCACTTTTACTTAGTCGCAAAGCCAAATATGCTTTTTTTCTTCAGTTTCATAGGTATCCTAAATATGATTCTTGTAGTAGGTGGATAGCTGCCATAACCAAATAAGTGATCAGAATTCTGCCACAAAAAGGGGTTCAGCAGACAGGTCTACCCTTCCACTCCTGAATCTCATCACCCTTCTCTAGGAAGACACTTGAGGGATTGTGGGGCAAGTAGACGAAGAAGTAGGCACAGGTCACTGAACAGACACAGGAGATCTGACTGTCAGTCATATTGCATACATCAGACATCTTATGGAAAATAGACCACTGCCAAGGTCTTTCCAACCTAGAGGTGCTCAAGACTTACACGGTGTAAAGGACAACCAGGGATCTGAAGACCAGTTCCCCAGGCCCTGTCTATCCCATTGGACACGAGCCTCTCCTCAGAATAGTAACTGAGGATCCCTGGCCACATCCCACTTCAGAGCACAGAGCATTTCAGTTACAAAGCGCCCATTCTACCCCCAGAGCAGCGCTGGCATGATGCTCCTCCCCAAGACGTTTGGCTTCGCACTCCAGATTCTACCCAATCCCTGTGGGAACAGCCAAGATAGCATCCCTCTGTTCACCCAGTGGTCCAGCTGACGAGGGAATCATCAACCACCATCCTTGTTTCCTTTCATCCCCAACAAAAGGAGTGAAGGAATCACTGTCACGCCTACCTCCTGCCACTACACAGTCATGTGACTTTGGGCAAGTTGGGGTCTCTCTCCAGAATCTGGCTTCTTCATTTATCATTAGCACCTTTCTTCCCTGGGCTCTTTACAGTTGACAACATGTTCACGCTTGAGTGTATGGCCACCACCGTACTGCGCTATTCTCCTTCCATAGAGGATTGTGTGACCAACAGAGACCCCAGGTGTGCCTACTGCTCACTCTTTGCCATCTTCTTGCTCCCTCTGCAACTTCAGAGCTGGTCCTCTTGCTTAGCTTTCATCTGTTTCCCACACAGCAGTTCAGGTCATCTTTAGAAGTCAACCCGGTTATGTAAGCGCCTACTTAACAACCTTTGGTGGCTTACTAAAGTTCTGAGGAAGCTATGAGGCCCTCACCACAGTCCCCAGGGTGTGTTTCTCATTGCAAACGTTTGGAGTCCCCGTATTCAGATAGCTACTTTCACCCATCTCGCCATCTTCCCTGTTCCTGCCACCAGAACATTCTTCCTTCCCTCCACCTTTCTCCCACCTTCCCTTGCTCTCCTCCCTTCTTTTCCTCAGCCCTCTGACCATCCGTGACAAATCAGGGCCTTCAGCCCTCACCTGTGCATGCTCCCGCCCTGCTTTTTACAGCACCCCTTGCAGCCCCTGAAAGCCAATTCGGGCTTGAGGTTGTCAATGAATCGTTCATGGATTATCTGGGAACCATTTTTTCTACCCCCTATTGCCCTGGAGATGCAACTGAGAAAAGAACAGTTGTTTCTGTCCCAACTCTGTCATGGCAGCTGCTGAGGAGTTTGGGTTTCTGAAAAGGCGGTATTCTATGGTAAAGAGAAAAGACTCCAAGCCCGAACCCTCTAGCTCTGGATCCCACTTCTGCATTTACTAACTATGTGACCTTGAACAGCTTATGTACCTGTCTCTACCTCAGTTCCTTCATCTATAAAATCCCAGTGATAATGATGTCCGCCCTCTAAAGCTGCCATAAGGATTAGAGGCATGAAGACAGAGAACACAGCACACTGCCGGGGAGCTAAGCAGGTTTGAGGCTGTTCGCATACATTATTGTGGTAAGCAGGTAGCAGTCTAGTGGGGAGCAGGGGGAGCCTTTAGGTGTTCAAAGGGGTTGTTGTAAAAACAAGCTCTCCTCCTCTACCAACCGTCCACCCAGTTTTCTCAGTTCCCCAATTCTCCCTCAGAGAAACCATTATTGTCAGGTTCTTGGAGCTCCTTTCAGAGAAATTCTATCTTAAGTAAATATGTGTGGGTTGTCTGTGTGTCTGTGTTGTGTGTGTGTCTGTGTGTATTGTTTGTCTGTATGTGTTGTGTTTGTGTGTTATGTGTGTCTGTTTGTGTTGTGTCTGTATGTTGTGTGTTGTGTATGTTGTGTGTATTGCATGTTTGTGTGTGTGCTATGTGTATGTTGTATGTGTATGTGTGTGTGCATTATGTGTGTGCTGTGTGTGTCTATGTGTAGTATGTGCGTCTATGTGTGTTACTGTGTATGTACTGTGTGTTATGTATGTGTTGTGTGTGTTGCGTAGTGTGTATATGTTGTGTGTAGTGTGTATGTGTGTGTTGTGTGTGTGTTGTGTCTGTGTGTGGTTTGTGTGCATGCTGTGTGTATTGTGTGTGTGTGTCTTTATCCACAGATCTGAGCAGTCGAAGTATCTCTTTAGTTGGGAGGATTCAGTTTCTGAAAGGACTTGTTTTTGTTTTCCTGCGTGGAGGGGAGGTTGTGTTTTGTTTCTGTGAGATAAGGAAAAGTGAATCTGGGTTGTCTCCATCAGTGATTTTCCAAAACACCTGGTCCTTGTGGAGCTAAGCTGCAATTAAGCTGTTTGTCCTGCTGCTGTAGCAAGAGGCACCTTCCGAATCTGGGCACCGGCTTTCAAGGTGAAACCTCTCCCTGAAAGACAGGGGCTCCCGGAGCGTGAATGGGAGAGATAATCAGTTCCGGGAGGACTTGAGTGACTGAAAAATACAGAAAGCACTTTGACGCTTTAGAATTGCTCCATAGCACAAAGCCAAGCAAACAGCTTGCTCTGCTAGCCCCTCCCAGCCAACAGAATTCACAATGCCTTTCCATTTCAAGACGAGCCAAAAACTTAACCCGCTGCTTTCCCAGAAATAGTCTTATTCCCTATAGCTATTATACTTCTACTATAACTCTCTTAGTATAGGTTTCATCACTTGAATTCATATGTCCTTGTGCAAATCTACAACCTCTGAAGAATATAGAACATGCCAGTTCTGTCCCCCGGTTGATGCTGTGAAAATTACAACAGCTTCCATAGGCAGACAGTTCACTGGTGCTCCTGGCACTGACGGGGCGGGGAGGCACATGGGCACCACTGGTGTGCAGCCAGTGTTCCCAAAGGGGAGTATTCAGTTTTATTGTAAACATTTAGAACAGATGGCCTGTAGGAACATATTTCCCAGTCTCATCTGTGCCACACAAGTGTGTTGACAGAACCCTGGCTGACACCTTTGATCAGCAGCTGGTTTGGCCTCTGGGCCTGAGTGCCATAATTCCAACTGTGTGTGCATATGCCTTCCATTGATAGATCACAAAGCACCCAAGACCCAGAGCCTGACTTTAAGATTTGGTTTGGAGTCAGCTGGGTGATTCTTCTGTTCCATATGGTGTCGATGGAGATTATGTAGTGAAAACTATCTAGCCAGCAAATTGGAAGGTCCAAGAGGGACTTCTTGACATGTAATCTTTTAAAGGAAGATCTCTGACTCTCCATGGTCATCTCTGATCCTGTGCACGTAGCCAGATGTCCTGCTTGATGGCTAAGAGTTCCAGCGGAACTAGGAAGCCCAGCCTCGAAAGTCCCAGGACCCCACTTTCCCCACATCCCTCTGTCCAGCATCCCAGAGCTGGCCCAGAGCACAAGAAAGGAATGTAGCCCTGCTTCTCAGGACAGCGATACCAGAAAGCTTGAAGCACAGGCTGTTTTGTTCACATGTTCATGGTTGTTTGGTGTGCCGGAAGTAATGCACACTCTGAAGAGGGACAATCCATAGTCAGTCTGCCAAACGAAACTGACCTGTGTCTTTTCAGGAACACTAAACTATGAGCATGCGTTGTTCATGAATACAAAGTCTCAGATTCTGCCTAAGGCTCTTAAGATGGTTGAAATAAACCAAGATAAGACAGGAGCATTGCTGCTAGTTCCAGGCCACTCTGGGCTACAAAGTAAGACCCAGTATCAAAAACCAAAAATAAAAAAGGACAGAAAAGTAATGTAGTTTAGCAGCAATGAGAATGAATTACAACATACAACAAACCCATGTGGAAGTTCATTGATGGGGGTGAAAGAGGAGGTTGTGATGGTAGATCAGGAAAGGGAAGTGATGAAAAGTGAGCAAGGAATGGGCAGAGCTTGCTTTAAAAGGGGCCTTTGTGCATACATACAGAGCCTTACACAGCCATTTAACACATGTACATAGATTACATAGTAACATACGGCCGTAGGACCCTGGGCTGACTAAGTATTTGCCTGAGTACTGACAAATGCATCCCGCCAGGTGGCAGAGGGCCGGCCAGAATAAAGCTACTTATTATAAAAAGGTGAGGAGTTTGAAGGGATAGCAGGTGGGACAGGGATGAGGGCGCTGAGTTCTTGAGACTACTTCCAGCTGACCTGAGGGTGTCAGAGTCTTGGGGGGCACCTGAGAACACTGGGAAGCTGGCCATGTCCGGGAGATGGTTGCCTTACCGCTGTCCAGGCTCTGGGGAACCATCTAGCGCAGTTTAGACCTGGCAAGATGCCGTTCCAAAGTGGATCCTAGTCAACTCCCTGGAGCTTACAGGAATTTTTTGAGTTTGTGGGAAGATGAGTTTTAGACACATTTAAAACAAAATAAAATAAAACCAAAGGGAGTTTTAAATCCCTAACTTGTGGCCATGATAATATAGTTATAATGGGCAGAACTCTGTCAGCTAGATTAACAGCTTATCAGAATCCTATTGGTCAGTGTTTTAAGTTACAACAGTAACAGAACAAGAAAGAGGAATCCAGACCACGTCTCATTCTTTTATTCATCTCAAATCACTTTCTCCTTATCACCATCTTTACATCAAAGAATCTTAAAGCCCCCATTCCTTCCCCCATCATCATGCCATCTCCTTAACACTCAGGAGATGCAGGCGGTTGATTGCTGAGGGCAGTCATTGTAGAGTTAGTACCTTCTAAATAAAGGGATAGTAAGAAGTTACATTAAAATCTTTTCTGTGAGCCTCTTCTCTGAATATGGGTGGGGGGGGGGGGCATAGATACCTCTGGAGTGCTGTGGTTCTCAGCTCCTGGACATGTTTGGTAGTCTTGCACCTCCAGCTAACAGCTGCTAGTCCTGTGACAACAGCTGGTTAGTTGTTTGAGCAGAGATTTTTGAATTTATCATTGGGGATACAAGGGAGGAAATTGATGAGGTGGTGTCATTAGTAGAAACAGGAGAATGTAGAACAGTCTAGGGGGAAGGATAAGGGCCAGGAAGGAAAGTATATGGGGCTCCCAATCTGGTTGTGGGACAAAGCCTCAGTCTTCCGGAATTGGAAACCAGGCAGTTGATCTCAGTGTAATCTGAAACTTAAGGGAGCGGAGTCCTGTTGGAGTTGCTGTGTATGAAGAAGGATTAGCTTGAGGTGAAGAGATAAATGGTTTGAGGTGATATAAGAGAATCCATTGAAGGAGGTCCTCATACTTAGCTTGGAGTTACAAGAATTACTATGAAGGAGCCCTGCCATTTAGGGGAAAGGGGTGAGGGGCATTGTTCTGGAGGAGAGAGAAGGACCTGATCCCTTCTGTTGATTGGAGATGGATGAGGTTGGTTTGTGGTCAAGGCAGAGAGCAGTCAGTAAAGTTTCCTAGGAGGGAACGGGGGTGATGCAGTAATGGGGTGAGTAGGTGATAAGGGAGGGGTGAGGGTTTAGATGAGAGACCAGGGGTTAGAACTGGCCACCCATAGATGAATTCAAAGAGGGAGATGGAAAGGGGTCATGTGGGGAGACCCAGGAGCCTGAAAAGGGCCAGAGTCAAGAGCTTTACCCAGTCAAGGTGAAGTTCCTCTGACATTTTAACAAGAATGTTTTGGGTTTTTTTTTGTTTGTTTGTTTGTTTGTTTGTTTTGAAGTTCATCAAGCACTAAGGAGCAGTTAGGTCATTCTATCTTTACCGAGGACTGGGAAGTGATATGGGATATGAAAATGCCAAGGGATGCTGAGGGCTTTAGATAGGTTTTGGGAGATCTGAGAGGTGAACTCAGGACCATTGTCTGACTTAAGAGAGGCTGGAATTCCAAATCGGGGGATAATTTTCCAGAGAAAGTCAGAGACTGTCTGAGCCCTTTAGTTAGTGGTAGGGAACACTTCTACTCAGCCTGAGATGTATCCACTAGAGCCAGAAGATTTGACTGCAGGCATGTGGGTAAAATCAAGATGCCAGTCTGTCCCTGGGAGGAAGCTCCTGGCCTGGTGGTTAGGAAAAGGGAGGCTATGATACCGGGAGTTGGGGTCTGACATCTGACAAGTTTTACAAGAGGCAGTAACAGTTCTTAAGCAGTGCAGGTCCTCAGAGTGGGCTGGAGTTGTCTCATTGACAAAATGAGACAGAACCTGGCTATTAGGATGGGAGAGATGGTGTAGATAGGACAGAATTTTTTGAGTGTCAAGGTGATATGGGTTGTAGTGTGTGGACTCTTTGTGGTAAATGAGGTAATTCTGGGCCTTGGAGGGCTGCGGCTCTAGCTGCCTCATCAACTCGGTTGTCTCCCCTAGAGATGATGGAGTTGTTGGTCTGATGAGACTGGCAGTGAATAGTTCCTACAGCTTTGGGGAGATGGGAGGCTTTTAGCGTGGCTATAATTTGACCTGAGTTAGTTACGAATCCTCCTTTTGTTGTAAGTAGCCTGGCGCTCTTTCCAAATAGCAATGTTGGACGGAGGATAAGAAAAGCATATTTGGAGTTCATGTAAATATTTAGGGGTTGTCCTTATGCCAATTAAAAGGCACGGGTGAGAGCTATTCATTCGGCCTGTTGGCTAGTGGGATGGGCAGGGAGTGCCCTAGTATCTGATGCCTGCTTTTCGGGTCCCCTCATGTAAAACGGAGCTTCCTAGGTGACCTGAGGCAATGTGCCCTCCTGTATGTGTGAAAGATGGGCGGTAGTTCCTCAAGGGTATCAATGCAGGAATGAGATGGGTGTGAAGGGGTCAGTGTTGAGCCGAGGAAGAAGATTTGAGATATAGAGGGGTGGGCAAGATTGGAACATAAGTGTGGCACCTTCTACTAGTGGCACCTGGAGGGAAAGAACCTGGGAAGGAGATAGCGTTCATAAGCCTTTATAAGTTAGAAGATGGGACAGGTTGTGGCAGAAGAAGATAGTGGTGGGTAACGCAAAGATTAAAGTTTTTTGATTCATGAATAAGGAACTCAACAGCTGCCAAAGCACATAGGCAGGGTGTCCATCCCTGGGTGGTAAGGTCTAGTTTTTTTGGACAGGTGTGCTATAGGTGCAAAGGAAGGTCCCAGCTGGTGGCCTAGGATCCCAAGGGCCTATCCCTCCTTTTCTGTTACCTAGAGAGAGAAGAAAAGAGTTAGGTCTGGGTGATGAAGGGCTGGAGCCTGGAGAAGAGCCTGCTGGAGCTTCTGAAAGGGCTTAGTAATGGGATTGAGGAGGGGCTCATGTGGGGGAACTGAGGGCCGCCTCATATAAGAAGCAAGCGAGGAGGGAAAAAGAGGGGATCTAGGAACGTAAGAAGCCAACTATTTCTAAGAACGATAAAAATTTCCTCTTTAGTAGAGGGGACTGCAAGAGACTGGATTAGGTGTTTCTATATAAAGTAATGGCTGAGTGGGTTGGAGTAATGGTTAGCCCCAAGTAGGTGACCTGAGGAGTGGAGTGGACAGTTGGACCTTAGAAAATGAGACTCTATAGTCCCAGCTGGACAAGAAATTTAGAAGAGCAGGGGTATTAGTTTAGCTAATTTGTAAAGACAGACTACAAAGGACAGACAATATCAACCACATACTGTATGAATTTAGACTTGGAGAGAGACAAAGAAAGTAGGTCAGAAGCTAGAACCTGGCCAAATATGTGTGGGCTGTCCTGGAATCCTTAGGGTAGGATATTTCAGGTGAGCTATGCAGAGAGGTGAGTGTCAGGGTCAGTCTAGGTGAAAACAAAGATGTTTTGAGACTCAGAACTGAAAGGGATAGAGAAAAAAGCATTCTTGAGATCTAGAGCTGAGAAATGAGAGGTCCCTAGAGGGATAGTGGAAAGGATACAGAGAATTCGGCACCACAGGATAGAGGGGGACCACGGCAGCATTAATGAGCTGGAAATCTTGAACCAGGTGGTTCAAGGTTTCTTAACTGCAAGTATAGGAGTGTTAAAAGGAGAGGCTGTAAGACAACGTAGTTTCTTTCTCCTTAGGAGGTCAGAGATGAGAGGCTCTGGGGTGGGACTGGCTACTGGGCTTGGGTCATGTACCATGTAGGATCTTATAATAGGATGAGGATAGATGGGGGAATGATTTCTAGCAACGTAAGTGTTTTGAGGGTCCACCTGGAACACTGGCAGAGGAAACGACATGTTGGAACCAGTAGGGTGGGTGTCTAGGAGGAGGAGAAGGGTCGCTGGCAAGACTGGGGTCAGATGAACGGGGAAGCAAAAGAAATAGAAGCTGCCACTCTGGCTAAAAGATCCTTTCCCAATAAGGGTACAGTATGTGCACAGGACAAGTTGGCACAACCAAAAATGAATGAGTAAGAGGACTATCCCAGAAAATGCAGTTGAGCGGTGGGGTCTAATGAAGTTGTAAGGCTGTTCCCCTAACCCAACAGTAAGGAGATGAAGAGAGGTGAGTCCCCCAAAACACCTGCAGGACCAAGTATGTGGACCACTGTCCAAGAGGAAAGAGATGGACTGCCCTGAGACTGTGATGTCTACCCAGAGTTCCCTGTCAGAGATGATAGTGGTCGGGTCAAGAGAGCCCGGGTCCTTTCATGGTCCATGACCAGATCTAGACAGTCAGCTGAAGTTTGGTCTGCATTTGATATCCCCATGCCACGAGGTGCGTGGAAGCAGTCTGACAGTGTCCCTCTTGATATCACTTTGAACATGGCCCAGGTGGCCCACAGGGATTAAGGCAAACCTGGGCCTAATGACTGTCCTCAGCACATTTGAAGCAGGGACCCAGTTGTCCTTGAGCCCCAGGGGGCAAAGAAGCCCGGACAGTCACTGAGGCCTGTCAGATGGCCTTGACCATCATTTGGTATTTTTTGTTTATGGGCTTTTTCATCTCTCTCACGGTACACTTTAAATGCAAGCACTAAGACTTCTGCCTGTGGGGTCAGGGGCCCCCTCACCAAGTACTTAAGGTTAGCCCTAATGTTGGGGAAGCTCTGGGAAAAGAAATAGGTCATAAGGAGTTGTCTGCCCTCTGGGTTTTCAGGGTGTAGATTACTATATTGGGGGGGGGGGGACTTTGTGAGATGTATAGGAACTGAGATGGATTTTCCTGTCTGTCCTGAACAATTTCCTAGAGTTTCTCATAGTTAGCTGCTTTAAGGGCAGCCTTATGGAGACCCACCAGGAGGCAGGTTGTAAACTGAGCTCTAGCTAGAGTATCCTCTGGATATTATAGTCCCATTGGGGGTCACAGTTTGGGACTGTCTCTGCCCTGACTGGATGTGCTGCATTAGTTTGATGAATCTCATCTGTATGGGCTCTGCCCTGTTCCCAAACTCAACTGCATTCCTCAGGGAGTAGGTTGATAGCTAGGATTTTAGATAGATAGATAGATAGATAGATAGATAGATAGATAGATAGATATCATGAAAGGTGAGACTGTAAGATTGTGTAATATATTGGAACTCTTTTATGAAAGTGGTAGGGTTAGATGTATAAGAACCTAGCTTATTTTTTTCTATTTGAGAAGGTTCTGCCAGTGAGGAAAGGGCATGTACCTCAACCAGTCCATCCACTCCAGCTACCTCTCGCAAGGAGAAAACTGTGGCCAGGTTGGTTTGGGTTGCTTTGGGTAGGGTGGGGTCCCATAGCAGCGTGAGGATGAGTAACAGGAAGGGAGAAAGCAGGTGAGAATCGGGTGGTTGAACCGGCCTCAGCCCCATTGCTGGAGAAAAGGAAGAAGCTGGAGGAACTTATGGGCAGTTGTGTTGAGGACAGAATGGTGGGGTTCGTTAGCAGGGTCCAGGTTAGTGGGAGGTTCTTCTAGCTCAGATTGCATAGCTAGGAGGACATTAGACGGTGAAGCATGGAGAGAGGGTTTGGAATTGAGGTAGAAAAATGCTTGTATATAAAGTAGCTCCTTCCATCTGCCCATTCGCTGGCAGAAGTTTGAAAGGTCCCATAAAATTTCAGGTTCTAAACTGCCATTAGTTGGACACTTTGAGTTGTTATCTAAGGAGTATTCGGGCTATTTCTGAGTACAAAGGCAGATGAGTTTAGAAGCCTTTAAATAGGGCATTAAGCATGGGGTTTTTAGATTTTCTAGAAGACATCCCAGAGGAGTGGATGGGCTTATATTTTTGGTAAGCTTATTCCCCACGAGTGAGACAGAAAAGGAAAAAAATGAGATCCATTGGCTTCTTACCAAGTGAGGATGGAGCAAGAAAAGCACTGGGGTAGAGGGAGGGGTTGGGGGACTAAGTGCAAAGGACACTCAGGTCCGAGAGATGAGAAAGGCACACGCTGCCCTGTGAGCTGTCGTGTAAAGAGCGGGAGCTGAGGTGCTAAGCCCGAGGGGCACTCGGGTCCAAGAAACGAGGCCTTACTCATGGGGGATGGCCAGAGGTGGTTGTCAGCAAAAGGGGCCAGCTGTAGCCCTGAAGGCTGTGACTGGGGGTTCCCTCACTTTCAAGGACACCAGAGGAACAGTCAGGGAAGCATTTAAGTCAAATGAGAAAAATGAACCTCACCAATTGCAGCCAATGTTATGCCAAGGGGGCTAACAGATGAGTGGTTAGTTAGTTGTTGTTCAGGATTCCACCACTCAGAGTACCAGGAGGAGCGGTCAAGTCTCACAGCACCAAATATTGTAGTTCAGCGGCAGTGAGAACAAATCTCTATATACAACAAACCCACATGGGAGTTTATCAATAGAGGTGAAAGAGGAGGTCGTGATAGTCAACCGGGAAAGGAAAGTCATGAAGAGAGAGGAAAAGGCAGAACCTACTTTAAAAGGGAGCCTTTGTGCATGCGTACAGAGCCTTACACAGCCACACAATACATGTACGTAGAATAAGTAGTGACATCCAGCCATAGCACCCTGGGTTGACTAAGTATTTGCCTGAGTACTGACAAGAGCATCCCAGGTGACAGGGACGGGCCAGCATAAAGCCTGGATGCTAACAAGTAAGAGAGAAAAATGACTGAAATACATTTATTTTCCTTTATGCGATAGTTCTGGTGGACCAGAGTTCTCAGTCTTTGAGATTACACACACCGTGCCTGTCTGAACTGATCCCTCTAATAAACTCACTGTTCCATATTGATTTTAACATTTTTCTAAACAAGCCATCTTTATTAACCTTAAACTTGGCTGCTAGGGGGAGTATTTTAAAGTGTAATGCACCGTCTGCTTTGAATGCATCTGAAAATAAAACACACATATTTGCAGGGTGCTTGCTGCAGGCCAGCACGCTGTCACAAGTTCTACATGAAGCAGAGTATCTCTCCTGGGCACTCTCCATCATGCAGAGGACACAGACATCAAAAAGAGGCCAAGTCTGCCTAAGGTGACACAAGAATAAAATGTCAATCTAGACAGACCCATACTGGACAGTTTCCAAAGTCCGTACCCTAGGGACCTACTACTAGCTGAGCAGAAGTATCAAACTCATGAGATTATATACACTACTCAAGAAGATGCAGGTTGATTGCTGATCTTTATGGAAAACTGTGGGCATTGAATCATCAGAGAATAATTCCAGCACAGGGTTTTATAGTAAAGCAGATTGACTCTAGACCCAGGCCCTGTGGGTTCCAAGCCTAGTTCTGTCTTTTACCAGCTGTGTGAGAGTCCTCGTCTATAAAATAAGAATACTACTTCCTATCTCGTTGACTTCACTGAACTGCTTTAAGAATATAGATTGCTGTTTTATGATTTCTATCACTGTAAAGGGACACCATCACTGTGGCAACTCTTACAAAGGAAAACATTTAGTTGAGGTAGCAGCTTCCAGTTTCAGAGATTTAGTCCATTTTCATTATACAGGGAACATGACAGCGTGCAGGCAGACATGGTGCTATAAAATGGGAATTTCAATTGTGAAAACTCCTCCCTTGGATTGGCCTGTAGGCAAGCCCATGGAGTATTTTCTTAACAATTGATGTGGGAGGGCCTAGCCTAATATGGGTGGTGCTAACCCTGGAGGTATGGTTCTGGGTGGTATAACAAAGCCTGCTCAGCAAGCCATGGGGAGTGAGCCAGTAAGCAACCTTCTTCCATGGGCTCTGCTTCAGTGCCTCCAGGATCCTGTCCTGACTTCCTTCAGTGATGGACTATGATCAGGATTTGTAAGCCGAATAAACCCATTCTTCCCCAAGTTGCTTTGGGTCATGGTCTTTATCACAGCAATAGAAAAGTCAAAAAAAAAAAAAGTCAAAAAAGAAAGAAAGGAAGAAAAGAAGGAAGGAAGGAAGGAAGGAAGGAAGGAAGGAAAAAGGAAGGAAGGAAGGAAGGAAGTCATGACCTGCCTCTGCTCAAAGCCCTTACACATGGAGTCCCCTGTGATTTACAAAACTCCCCCTCTTTCTGGCCCTCCTTGCCCTCCCTCTTCCTCTTTTCATTTCTGTTCCTGCTCCTCCTCTTCCCTTCTGCCTCCCTTCATCTTCCTTTGTCACTGCTTGTCCCTCTCTCTTCTTTCGTTGATTTTTCCCCTTTGTTACACCTCTCTGACTACCTAGACATGCCTACAAACTCTAAGCTCGGTTTCATCACTAGGCCTTTACACACATTCCCTCTTCCCCTGGACATCTACATGTCTCCTGTTCTCCTATCCATTGAGTCAGCTTTCAGATGATACCTGATCAGAGAGGTCTTAGTTAACCTTGACAGTTCTATCCAAATAAAAACAATGCTAATAAGTCAGAGTTCCCGTCTCTTTTGCTCTGCTCTGTAGTTCCCCATAATGCTTACCACATTTATTTGTTGTTCCTGCCTGTGCCTCCCTTTATATGGCCAGCAGGACAGAATTTGAAGCAGGCTGTGTTCTACTCCCAGTGCCTGGCTCAAACAGACCCATAGATGTGTGTGTGTGTGTGTGTGTGTGTGTGTGTGTGTGTGTGTCTTTGTTGTGAAATATATATTGTATATATATACAGCATATATATGTCAACTAGAATGAATACTGGTTTTATAATTTTTCTTCTGAACAACTGTGTACATGGCTGTGCTCTGCTGAAGGGCTCTTTTGTTCTAATCAACAAAGTCCTATTCAATTGTTCATCTAACACTAGCGAGAAGCAAACTTCTATGCTTTGACTCCTATTGTGTCCACAGCCATTAAAATGGCACCTTCTTGGGGCAGTTGACTGGTTTGTGCCCTTGCTGGGTGGTCAGATGAAACCCTCCCCTCAATCTTTGCTGCAGGGAGAAACAGCCTCACTCTGCTTCTCACTTCCTCATGAGTCCCAGACTTCTTCCAAATACTTTGTTCCTTCATTTTCTTTCCTTTTCTTTCCCTTGATATTTACTTATTGCATTCCATGGAAATAGTTTTTTAAAAAAATACCACCACTACAAAAGTCTAAGAAGTAGGTTGTCACCAGGCAGTGGTAGCACAGGCCTTTAATCCCAGCACTCAGAAGACAGTTCGAGACCAGCCTGGTCTACAAGAGCTAGTTCCAGGACAGACCCCAAAGGTGCAAAGAAAGCCTATCTCGAAAAACCAAAAGAAGAAAGAGGAGGAGGAGGAGGAGGAGGAGGAGGAGGAGGAGGAGGAGGAAGAGGAAGAAGAAGAAGAAGAAGAAGAAGAAGAAGAAGAAGAAGAAGAAGAAGGTTGTCTGAGTCAGTCAATCACAGTGCACAACCACCCTCTCACCCCCCACCCACACCCCGAGCCCTGTAATCCGTTACTCAGAGCATGGTTTGAGGTTAAGGGGATCTTGAGGCAGAAAAGCATAGCTCCTCTTCCACTGCTTTAAATCCTTTTGTAAGTCTAGTACCTTCTCCATGCTTTGGAGATAAAAGATTGGACTTGCATTTTCTTCATTTCTCACGGTTTTATTTGTAGGAGCAGTATGTGAGATGGTTTAGGACAGCAGCAGTTCCTCATGGAGCTCCCAGACGGACTCCTTGAGGCTGCTTTTCCTGATAATACCTTCAGAATGCTGTAAGGGGATGTCTTCAACTGGTTCCACCATCCCAGTGGGATACACTCTTTGTCCTTGTCTGCAGTTAGGCAGACTCCCCTGGGCTAAGCCCACTTCCCCAGCAGAGCCCATGGTCTCTCACCTTCCTGCGGATTGGCCACACTGGTGATGCCTTTCAAAGGGACCTTTTGTGCCCTCTTTCCCTCTCTGATTGCTACAGGACAGCCTGATGACTCAGGCGGTGGGGGGTAAGCAGGTGACATCATCAGCGACCTAGACTGCAGAAGGTCTTTATATCAAAGCTTCACAAATGAAAAGAGAACGTATATTTTTTTTTTCACAATCTTCCTTACACTGTAGATCACGTATTTTCCTTTTTTTTAAAATCAGCAGAGTTCTTTTGTTCAAAGCAATTTCCAAATGGAATAGTCAAAAAGTCTTTAAATGGTTATAACTCCAGAGCACTTCAGGCCGCCTCTGACTGTGCCCGATTCAGTAACCTCCCTATGACACAGCAGTGCCAGTGACAGAACAGACAGACACAAAATACCGACAAAGCCTGACAAAGTACAAAGAATAAACTCGAAATAAATACTTAAAATTTTTGCAGCAAAAATAATTGACGCTATCAACCTTCCTGAAGAACATAAGAGAAACCAAAGTAGAAGGCGGTGTGTCAGGGAGATGCCCGTTCTTCCCTAATTACACTCCAAAGGCAGCACAAACCTAGAAACCCCAAAAGGATACTGCGTGAGACTTCCTAATCGATTTGTAAATTTATGTAAACCAAATAAGGAGAGCAGAAGAGATTTTTGGGCAATAAAGAGGGGAAAAAGGAAGGTGTGCCAACCGGAGCTGAAGAATCATTCACAAAGCTTGTGTGTTAGATGCTCGAGTTAAATCTGAGGAAAGAAAGCAGACTTGGTCAAGGCAGTGACGATGCCCCTGGATGCCCCACAATCTGTGACCTGCTCTTGGTGAAGCACAGGGGAGGGGAATCTTCCCAGAGTATTAAAGACAGACCCCTCTGCTTGTGCTTAAGGAGGGCGTTCATCAAGTGTTTTTGTGCGTATACACCACAAGCCTTGAGGCCGGCTTAGCATAAGCTTCTGACACACGTGCAGCTTACCAGGTCCTGAGGAATCTGTATCGCTGTAGGAAGCCGGAAGAAGGGCCGTCAGAAAGCATTGCTGGAGACTAGGAGCTGCAAAGGTAGATTGCAGAAGTGCAGGGAATGTGAGCATCTGAGAGGCTGGTTGGTTCAGGGAGGCTCAGAATATGAACTGTAGGCTCAACAGACATGAGCGCTCCTTTAAGAGGAGTGGCCATACTGGATGTCCCTGACTGCCCACTAAACTACAGGCCTGTCAGCCTCTCCCATCAAAGAGTATGTGTGTGCCTCTGTGTGTGTCATGTGTGTGTGTGTGTGTGTGTGTGTGTGAGAGAGAGAGAGAGAGAGAGAGAGAGAGAGAGAGAGAGAGACTGTGAGTCTGTGTCTTTATGTGAGCCTGTGTATGTGTGTATGTGCACTGTGTGTCTGTGTGTCTCAGCAAATGTGTGCCTTGGTGTGTGTGTGTGTGTGTATGTGCCTGTGTATGTATGTGTATGTGCCTGTATGTGTATGTGCCTGTGTGTGTGTGCCTGTGTATGTGTGTGTGTATGTGCCTGTGTATGTGTGTGTATGTGCCTGTGTGTGTATGTGCCTGTGTATGTGTGTGTATGTGCCTGTGTATGTGTGTGTAGGTGTCTTATGTGTCTGTTTGTCTCTGAGTGTGGGCATATGTGTGTATGCATGAGTGTATGTCATATGTGTGTGTGCCTATAGAAGTCAGAGGTTGATGTTGCCTGCTTTCTATTGCTCTCCAACGAATTCTTGAGCTAGGCCCTCACTGAACATGGAGCTCAAGTTGTCTAGAGTGACTGGTCAGTGAGCTCTATGCTCTTTCTGTCTCTGCTTTTCCCTGGGTACCATGACCGGGGCATCTGCTGCTACTCCCAGCTTGTGTGTGCTAGAGGTCTAAACTCAGGTCTCGTGCTGGGGAAACATGCCCTTAACCCACTGAGCCCTTTCCTGGCCTCAGGAGAGTGGACTTTATGAGTCTCTGCTCCGTGTGACACAGCTGATGTCATCTGCGGGATTCTCTCAGCAACAGTGCTAAGAACGTAGACGTGTTTTGCCTCTGAAGAAACATGTTCAAAAACATTGTGAGTGCTAACAGCCAGGCTGGCCTGACGTTTGGCGTCCAAGCTGAGACATTTGCCCACACGGGGCTCTTGTCCACAGTCACACACCCACCCCCACACACCCACATCATCTCTGCACTGAGCCATCTGTCTCTCTATTCCATAGCCTTCCAATGCTCCAACACGAGTGAATGTCAGTGAGGAGCTGACATGAAGATTCAACTTCTACTCCCTTGCTGAGCTTTCTTTTTTTTTCTTACCAGACACCAGAACTTGTTATTTATTTCTCCCAGCTTCTGGTGTTTAAAGGAAAGAGCTAGAAAACAAGCTTTTACAAGTTTCCATTTGATCCCTGAAGAAAGTCATTTCATGCCTGTTGCGTTCAAACGACGGTGGTGTCCCTGGAAGCGGTGGTGTAACCTTTCTGGCTGTCCCAAGTTATACATCAGTTTAAATTAGCAAGAAATATGTTTGCACACAGCCTCGGCCAGGGAAGTGAATAGGCAGCGGGAGGGGAGAGAAACTGGAACCACAGTTTAATAAGGTGACAGTGGTAAAGACCCCAAACCTCCAGATAGAGGCGAGCAGGCTATTGACAGGACAGGTTGGTTAGCCCCTCTTTTTAGCGAATAACAAAGCTTATTTCTGTATTTGACCATCAAAGATGATTGAAATGGAGTCACACCTTGTGTGGTACACGTTATAAGTAAATATCAATTAGAGCATAAGGGAATGTGGATAGTCTTACTGAAGTAAATGCTTTTGAGTATGGGAATGGTCTCCCCCCACACACACCCGGCCACAATTTGCTTTGATGACATTCGAGGTTCAATGTAGCATGAAGGAGACAGACTGACGATGAAGCACAAGATTGCACCTCATTTGCTTCCTTGGAAGTTATGTTCCAACAGCCCCTCTTTCAGAAGGGAGGACTCAGAGCGTCAGAGATGAAAAGCAGTTTTCCAGACAGCCCTTGGATTCAGGGGTGGGGCAGAGGGCAGAGCAATCCTGAAGGTGAAAGGGCATTTTCAAAGTGCAGATTCAAACATGAATGTCACCATAAAATGTAGGCTGTTATTGTTTCCTTCCATAATAAAGGCATTTGAGTCGGGCGGTGGTGGCACACGCCTTTAATCGCAGTACTTAGGAGGCAGAGGCAGGTGGATCTCTGTGAGTTCGAGACCAGTCTGGTCTACAAGAGCTAGTTCCAGGACAGGCTCCAAAACCACAGAGAAACCCTGTCTCGAAAAACCAAATAAATAAATAAATGAATGAATAAATAAATAAATAAATAAATAAAGGCATTTGAGCTGAATGCCTACATTCAGTAGTGAGATGGTCCTTCCTTTTTGTCCCATCCCCCTGGGAGGTGCTTGTCGCTATCATAGGGATGCTGATCCTATTAAGTGCATACAACCTCAAGTGGCTCTCAGGTCCCTTCTCTCCTGACGTTACATGACCAAGTCTGCCAGATCTGGCTTCTTCTGCCATTAAAATCATCTTCGCCCACACCACACTGTCCTTCACAGGTTGTTTGTGATCAGATGAGACTATATTATATGTTCATGTGCACATACATGTTTCTGAAAACAGACGAACATTGTTGTTTATGTAAAGCTCTCAGGTCTACATCAGATCACTGGGGCAGGGGGAATTCATGCATCCACCCATCCATTCACAAAACAATTTTCTGTCACAAGCTGGCATGAGTGGCAACCCCATTCAGAACATTTTCTTTTAGAAACTGTCATTATAAGCAAGTTTCTGGGGACCTATTAGCCAATGCTTGTGCCAGACTGCTTGTGGACAGGTAGCTCAATGCCATGGTTGAACCTGAACTTTGGAACTAGAGCTACAGTATCTGTGCAGCTACTTTCAATTGACTTCCAGGGTGGCAGTTCTCATGCCCAAACAACTCATGATGGAAGGAGCTTTGTTTCAACTTAAAAGCCTTTTGGCCAAAACATTTGTCATTAGAAGGAATTAAATTCAACAGTGAGTGACTCTCATATCAGAAAACTTTTGAGAAGAAAATTCTCCCCTGTGAGAGAAAGGCTAGCAGCACCCCGCGGGCATGGAGGCAGGAGCAGGAAGCTGAGAGACCACACCTTCAAAGGCAGACAAGAAGCAAAGAAAGCCAAACGGAAGTGGAGTAGGACTATAAACGCTCAGCATTCACCCCGGGTGATGTACTTCTCCAGCAGCACTCCACTTTCCAGGAGCTGGAGAGATGTCTTAGCAACTAAGACCACTGGCTGCTCTTGCAGAAGACCTGGGTTCGGTTCCCAGCATCCACTTGGTGGCTCACAACCATCCAGTTCCAGGAGAGCTGATGTCCTCCTCTCACTTCTGTGGGCCTTTGCACATACATGATGCACATACATACATTCAGGCAAAGCATTCACACACATAAATCATTTTTTAAAAAAGACTCAACCTTCCAAAGTCTCCACAACTTCCCCCAAGTAGTGCCACCAATAGAGGAGCAAGTGTTCAAATAGGAGGGACATTCTCATTCAAACCTCCAAACCCAACTTCTCAGGAGGTTAGGTCAACCAGAACAACTCTGTAAGAGCGTGGATGGAAATTCCAAGTCAGACAGTTCTGAGGGTGTAGCTAGCTCAGTGATAGAATACCTGACAAGCATGCTTCTCGGTCCCATCTCCAATACTACACAATACACCCTTTAATTCGCTGTCTGCATTTTCCCTTGTAAAGGAACCTGCTTGGCCATGGAGGGCAGCGTGGCTGGTTTCCTGTCATTCGCCTGCTAGTTGGGCACAAGTTGTCCTGGCACGGCACAGTTGGAGCTCCCGTGCCTGCAAACTTCTCCCGTCTTTTGTACAGAGAGGAAATTGTGTGGCATAGAACCTCACTTGTTTCCTTTGGAAGGTTCAAATTTCACCTGGAGTGCACACCTTTAGTATGGTCCTCGGACAGGGGGGAAAAAAACTCTTCCCAACACAGCGATTAAAACCCTAGAAAAGCAGTTGCTGCAATAATTCTAAAGCCTGCTGAGACAATCCTTAGAGTCCGCAGGGCTTAGACGATTACCGTATCCCTGCTTTGTCGTATTCGCTGTTTCACTTCAGATATACAATAGGGTAACTGTGAAACATACCCTTCATTCCATCCGCCTGTGTGGTCCCTATCCATCGGGACAATATTTAAAGATGTGGTGGTAATGAACAAACTTATGCTTGGAACAGATGATAAGTTTTAGAGATTCCTGTTAGTCTTCTTCCAACTTCAAATCCAGTCTTCTAAGTTTGTGTTCATGTGGGCTGCTTATTTCTGCTGAGGTCAAGAGCTAAGTAGTTAGTGGAATAGCAGCCAGGACAATGCCATCACATAGACTATCTAATCATAAGGATGCTGTTTCTCTCAGTCACCTCCACGGCAATGACGCTGGTTGCCTTTCTGTTGTGTCTTTTACCCCTGGAACCTCAGATCTCTCTCATTCTCCCATTCTGACTCACATTTTCCCTTTATTTCCTCTTGAACAATGAGATTTTGTTTGTTTGTTTGTTGATGTCTCACCCTTCTTCCATCCCAACCTCAGAACACTTACCCTATAGATGCTTCATGTATCAAAGGGTAGAAGCCCACCAATGCTCATCCAGTAATTGCATAAACTTTATCTCTGATACTCTGTGTGAGACACAAACCACTAGATCCAGCCAGGCCCCAGGGAAGAAATCCAGGAACCTGCCCAAGGTGTTCTCCAGCAGGATGCAGCATTTTCTCTTCTTGGCAGTGTTTTCCCTCCACGTCGTCTGGGTGCTGAGCTCTCTCTCCTCTTCTGCCTCATTTGCATGCTGTAACTCCTCCCACGATGGAAGCAGTGAACAGCATTCCAAGAGTAATGCTACATTTTTCCCTTAACATACTTCCTCCCCACAGATACTGTAAAGAGTAGACAAACTTGCAGAATCAGAGAAGAAAATGGAGAACCATCCTAGGCAGAAGTACCAAAAACAGGGCTGAAAGGAGACACTCAGAACACTTGAAGTGGGAATTTAATTGTTGACAGAGCACCTACAGATCACCCACAGACGGAATTAGCAAAATAAATGCAGTGATTCCTTGCCCCAAAGCAAGCAGGTTAAGGCAGATTTGACAAGCACAACAGCAGAAGCAAGTACCTGGCATAGTAGAGCAGGAAGAAATGGCTTATGGCAGGGCTGTGAGCGTGCAGGGAGTGATGTCTGCAGGAGGGAGCCTCAAAGCATGGTTTTGGAGGGGGAAGTAACTTGGGAGATGCAATGAAGTTCCAATACAGACAGACAGTATTGTATGGTTAAGAAACACTGGGTTTTCATTTTGTCTTTTGAAAAGATTACCCTGATTAAAAAAAAAAATTTAAAAAAAATCAAAGAAAACACTGCAGTTTGACAAGTGGTATGAAAACCCGGGAAAGCAGAATTCAGGTAAGACCATTGGAGTATAACACACAGACCTCACCTAAAGGGGGTGGCACACAGAAGACAGAGCAGAGGAGACAACAGAACTGGGGGAAATTCATCTCTGGGATCACTAAGGCTCCATGCCAGTCCCTGAGTAACCCAGCATCGCGTTAGCTGCCCCTCCCCCAACCATAGATCTTGGTCAAATTTATATGTTTATGAAACATGTTTGCCTGTCTATATCCACAATCTCAACAGACTTTAAAGAAAATCAGAAGCACTGAATATTTTGCCAATTTTAAGAGCAACAAACACATCTAGAACTTTCACCCCAGATCTGGTAGAACTGAATCGCAGAGGGCTTGTGTTTGATTTTGTAAGCACAACCATCCAGTTTACAGAGATATACAAATGTAGCCAAGGTGTTTGTAGATATTATCAGTGAAAAGCTCAGCTTTCCCCAACCCTCTTCAGGGGCCCCTAAAAACTGTTAAGATCGTGTTTGAGAAATATGCTAATAGAGCATCCAAACAAGGCATCAAACCCAATAAATACCTGTAATCCTCAACACCGTTCTAAAAGATGGCCGTGATTGTTCCCATCTACAGAATGACGGAAATCGAGTCTCAAGGAGATCAGATATCCCCAGACACACACACACACACACACACACACACACACACACACACACACGCCTCCTGGCCAAGAAGAGCAGACTCTGTTGTACAGTTAAGATCTTCAGGACTACAGGCTGTGCAAATAGCTATCATAGTATATTATCACCTGTTTTTCACCTTGACTTGGAGAAAAAGGGACAAACCACACTCTAGCAAAGTGTCAGGATGTCAAACTCTCTGAAGATTGTTGTTGAGGTTGGAAATGGCACAGTTAAAAGGATGCTCGTAAGAGATTGTGTGACTTTCTGATCACGCTGTGTTAGGCTAGGCCTTTTGCTTAGGATGTTCATTGTTTTTCTTTGTGAAAAAAAATTCTTTGCTTTTTCTGTTGGCTTATTCTCCTCTGCCCCTTCCCCCTCCAGAGTTCATCTCAAAAAGAAAGCAGAGCAGCACATCCAGCGTCTAGTTTTCTTGCCTGGTCATCCAGAGCATGTAAAATATGGCTAAGTACAATCTGAGTCAGCGCCCGCCTCCCAGGACAGAGCTCGGCAAGCACTGTGACATTGCTAAGCAACACCACAGAGAAGCTGGCTGCAAATTAGGGGACAAATTTATAAGAAGGCAGAGTATCTGGGGACTCACATGGACATTTTATTATGAGCCATCTGGATGATCTACAGTAATAACCACACATTATTGTTCACTGTTCAAGGCTGATAATTCCCACATAATTATATTGACGCCTCCCTCTGTGATCCTAACCTAGCTTTCCAAATCTTCTACTGTGCTTCGCCTAATCCAGGTATTATTCTGCAGAATGACAGGGGACAGTTGGACCTAATGAGCAATCCCCATTCCTCCCAAAATAAAATTTAAAACACAGTGAGGAAAGTCACTTTCTGCTCTCTGCTTATGCCATGGCAGAGCTGACTGCCCAGGAATGTCCACAATAGAGGGACTGGTCACAATGCCATCACTGCTCAGGTTTCCCCGTACGGGCTCCACCACACTTCCCCAGACAAAGCCATCATAAAAGCCAGTCTCGTCCTCAGCCAGCGAGGACCGGACTGTGGTACAGAGAGGCAAACCTTGATGAGGAAATGTGTCTAGCAAGCATCCCTCCCAGGTCCAGCTACCTGAATGGTTCAGTCAACAAATATTTTTAGGAAAACTGGACCAAGTGATCTGATTTCAAATCAAGAGTTACAAAATTGATGACCCAAATATAGCTCCAATCAATTGAATTTTTTTAATTTGGTGTTTATGGACAACACTTGAAAATCAAGAAGTTTCACACAGAAGCCCAGGCATCTAGATCCCGCTCTTGAGAAAAGGTCTGTGGATGCTGCATTTACAGTGTTCCACTTACACGTGCACTTACGCCGGAAGCAGATGAGTGAGGGGACAAAAAGGTTGACCATAACAAAGCATGGGGCTTGGAAGAGAGACAGGAGAGTAAGAATTTCGCAAAAGGGTGGATTCAGCGGGCATGAAAATCAGTGGGAACTCTCTAAGAGCTCAAAGGTGATTTTGTGTGTGTGTGTGTGTATGTGAGTATGTGTGTGTGTGTTTGTGTGTATGTGTGTATGTTTGTGTGTGTGTGTGTGTGTGTGTGTGTGTCTAGTTCATAATCCTACCTGAGACTCACTAGCTGGTTCATTTTGCTCTGCTCTAGCAAAATGCCTAAGACTAGCATTTATGAGGCACAGAACTGGGTTGCTCAGTTGCTCGTGGTTCTAGGGATCTGGTGTCTAGTGAGGGCTGGCTCTCTGCTTTCAAGATGGCACCTCGGACACATGTCCTCTGAAGGCATTGAACATTGCTCGCAAAAGCAAGGAGAGAACCACTCTCATAATCCTTTTTATAGTAACATCAATGTATGCCAGAAAAATTCAATTCTCATAATCCAAACCTGTCTCATGGCCCATCTCCCAATTTCACCGCATTAGAAATTAAGTTGCAATTCTTGAATTCAGAGGGACCCATCTGAACCCTAGCAGTGCCCCCAAGTTCCGCCCTTTATCTCTTCATTTGCTAAGTTCTTACCTTGCTTTGAAAACCTAAGTGAGGGCTAGAGAGATGGCTCAGAGGTTAAGAGCGCTGATTGCTCTTCCAGAGGTCCTGAGTTCAATTCCCAGCAACCACATGGTGGCTCACAACCATCTATGATAAAATCTGGTGCCCTCTTCTGGTGTGCAGATATACATGCAAGCTGTATACATAATAAATATATTTAAAAAAAAAAAAAGAAAAAGAAAACCTAAGTGAGAGGGTTTAAGCTCACAGAACAAAAAGAAGTATCTTTTAGCGTAAGTTTGGAAGATTTGGATCAGGAGAGAACTCCACAGGGCAAAATCTCTCTGTGTTAGCACCTCATGTATGACATATGTGTGCCACACATTGAGTGGGGACTGTGGATGCGCTGAAGAGCCGCCTCGGGAGGTTCATCGCGAACGTCAGTCTCCCACAGAATGCCAAGCAGAGCGGCTGTAATGAGTCAGTAGTTAAAGCTCTGAAAGCTTTGCAATTTGAAGGTTAAAATATTCCCTTCCTTCTCACTTGAGTAGGAAGTGGGATTTGTGGTTGTTTCCTCATTTAACCTCCATCTCTAAAGTGGTTTGGGTTTTCTTTTGTTTTGTTTTCTAATTTTAAAAAAAATTACTTCTTTGGGCCAGGAACATTTGATACATAAGAATAAACCAAAGAAACCTTTTAGGAAAAAGCTGTTAATTTTAGTAGTCCATACAAATTGGTTTTGTTGGTTGGTTGGTTGGTTGGTTGGTGTTTTTATTGAGGAAAAGTTCAACAAAAAGTTTAAAATTGGGTTTCATTAGAAAATATCTTTCACCTAAGAACTTATGTTCAGTATGAAAAAAAATTTCCAATGAAGAGTCATAAGAAAAAATAGTAGTGACCAATTTACTTCAAATACCTCTATGAACAACACAAGTGCTACGTATGATGATGGGAAATTACAAACCATCAACCCTCGTCCTGTCATTTAGAGACATTCACGCTGGCTGTTGAGCATATGCCCTTAATCTCAGCACTTGGGTGGGTAGGAGCAGAAGAGCAGGACTTCCAGGCTGAGCTCAGCTAAATAGTGAGTTTGAGACCAACTTGGGCAACATGAGTCATTGTCTCAAAACCCAAAGTAACAATGGTTAAGTAAAATCTTCAAAGCAAGAATGTACTCCATAGTTAAAAGGAGAAGGGAAGTCCTCGGGTTTATAGAACACCTTCATTCTGAGGCTAAATTAACACAGTGCAGACATGCTTTTGGAAGCTTCCCTTGGCATCCTTTACCGGAGTCTGCGTATCAGAGAAGTGTAGGTAATTTGGTTCGTTTGCACATCTCAAAGTACTTGTGAATACTATCCACCCTTGGAGACAGTTAGCCTTTAGATACTACTTCACTACTTTGCACTAAGTTGAATTTCACATGTTGTTGCTGCAACTTCAGCCGTCCGTGGAAAGAGACCTAAAGATGTTTACAACACCCTAGTCCATTGTGCTTTATGGACCATCTCATCTGATCCTACAGAATGGCCCCTTGATGATAAGTGATGGCCTCTCCCTATGCCCCGCACCTCATTTTAAAGAAAGAACAGAGACACAGGAGGGTTACCCAGATCATAAGTAGTCGAGTATCTTTGAACTGTCCAATGAGTGTTACTCGGAAGTCCTTTCAATATGTATAGCAATAATATAGTTTTAAACCTTGGGCATCAATGTTGACCTTCTTTATTTTACCACATCCATAAAACCTCCACACGCCAAAGCATTCTGAATATCACTGTCTCTGGAGCTGTGCGTTTGAATAGTTTCCTTTAGGAAATGAGAGGAGAGCTGAGCATGTTGTGTGAGAACATGGTTTTCTGTTTTAGACAGACTTAAAGTGAAATGGTCTTTGCCCCCAACATAAGACGAGTTAGCCAGAGAGCAGCTCCCTGCCAATATTCAAAGGGAAAATGTCTGGGCTCCAATCAGTACCTGACAGGGAAGGACCATGTGCCACACCCTCTCCCTCCTTTTGGTGTGTGCTTTGATTCTTTTTATATCTGAGAGTAGATGTGCAGAATTAATGAAGAGATATTAAATATTGGCTCCAACATGATGGATACCCTTTGCTATTGAACAACAAATCCCTATTTGGATTATCTTGGTCATACTGAATTTATCTTTACACGCTTGGATAAGGAACCAACTTGCCTCCTGCCTTGTTCCTCATCTTAGGGCTTCTCATCTTTTTAGTACTTCCAATAATGGCAGTTTCTCATATTCTGCCTTGTGTGGGTCATCCAGTACACCCTTCACTGTCACCTTGTTTATAGGATAAAGCAATCATCGTGTAACTTTACAGCTGAGGATGCCAGCATCCAGAGAGAGGAAACACCTGGCTCAGAGTCACATGTCCCATAAGCAGCATATTTTGGCTTCAAAACTACAGCTCCAACTTCAAATCCCATTTTCTTCCATGCACTGCAGAGCAGAACCCTTCCATGCAAGCCAGTACTCATACATACATCTTGGTAAGCACTGGGCAGCTTTACCGAGAAACTGCAGTCAGTTCTAAGAAAACCTCGATTTTCAGGTTTGCCCTAGTAATAAAGCTAGATCTTTGAAAAGAATAAGGCATCAATCTTTAATTTCTCTGTGAAACGACACTTAAATAATAAACGTGTATTCTCATTTATTCCTCCACCTCTAGTTTTCATTCAAATCAAATAAACTCAGCGTAGATCCTTCTATTGGCTTTCCATTTCATGCACTTGAATTTTAAATCTTCAAACATGAGAAATACTTTTTCTGCTGCTCCCGTCTCTAGGGTTTGATGGAAGCTGTGGGATGAAGAATGGCAAAGGCCTCAAGAATAAAGCTGAGGAAAGAGAAGTCTTTACCGTGTGCTTCTTGAGAAAGGCTGAAGTCGGGAACCTCAAATACTAATTCTCATTCACATACTTTTTAAAGACAGAGAGTAAAGAATAAACTTCATCCAATCAAAACAATGCCCACTGCTGTCTATCTATACTATGGGTAAAATAGCCTTTCTAAAGGTTTCTCTTTTTTCCTTTTTTTTTTTTTTTTCAAGACAGGGTTTTTCTCTGTGTAGCTCTTGCTGTCCTGGAACTCACTCTGTAGACCAGGATGGCCTCGAACTCACAGAAATCCACCTGCCTCTGCCTCCCGAGTACTGGGATTAAAGGTGTGAAGGACCACCTGGCATCTAAAGGTTTCTAAGCAGCACGTTTCATAAAGCAATGAAACTTCCTTTATACTTTGTCTTGAATTTTTCGATGTGAATGTTATTCACAGATTGTTTTAAGATTAGAAGCAAACCCTCTACTATGATTTTGTGCAGTGTGAGGCGTGGATAAGAACCCAGAGGCCAACCCCTTAAAGTCAGGGAGAAAGGTTGATGGCAAGCGTGGACCACAGTGGGCAGAAGGACAATAAAGCCTTCAGTTCCTTAGAGAGCTAGGACCGAGTCCGCACCTGGGATCCCAGCTCTCCAGATGAACCAAACGCTAGTACAGGACCATGTTAGGCAGTGTCGCTGCTCAGCCTTCAGGCCCATCGAAAGCATACACCAATTACTTTGCATGGCACTGTGCTAGGAGTCCTCCATGTCACAGACTTGGGCTCATCCCAAACACAAACCAGTGGGCTTGGGATCCCTGTCCCCCGGTCTCTTGGTCTTCTTGGAGAAACCTTGCAAAGAAAAGACACCAGGTGATTCCCAGAATGGAAACCTGGGTGACCTACCACTCTTCCAGTCCTGACTGCCTCTTGCTCACTTGCTACACTGAACACTGCTGGATGGGACATTAACCTTCTAAGCTTTCTCAGCCTCTTTTCTCCTTTCTTCAAGAAACAAGCCTTATTTTTAGTCCAAATAAGTTGAAGGTAGCAGGGCAGTGGTCACACACACCTTTAATACCAGCACTCAGAAAGCAGAGGCAGGTGGACCTCTGAATTTGAGGCCAACCTGGTCTACAGAATGAGTTCCAAGACAGCCAGAACTATACAATGAAACCCTGTCTCAATAAATATATAAATAAATAAATAAATAAATAAATAAATAAATAAAGGGTGGGTCGGTGGGTGGGTGGATAGAAGAAAGGAAGGAAGAAGAAAGGAAGGAAGGAAGGAAGGAAAAAAGTGGGTGGATAGAAGAAAAAAAGAAAAGGAAGGAAGGAAGGAAGGAAGGAACATAGATAGTAGATAGTAAAGGTGACTTGAGAAGATGTCAATGGGTTGTGGGAATGGAGGTCAAGTTCTTTGCACAGGTGAGTTTTCATTATGCCTCTGGGCCCTCACAGCCAGGTTAGGCCTGGCCACAGACTATCAACAAACTGTGACTGAGGTCACTTTCCGTGGGGCATCCCTGGGCTATGGGACAGTAGCCAGGTATGTGAGGAGCTCTGGCGTCTACAACGCACACCGTTTGTCCTGCTTGCATGTTGCATCCCTCATCCTGCACCACCCATGACCCCAGGATTAGGGAACAGGGCTGACTAGCTCATGGAGATGCTGCCCTGCTTCCCTCGGGATGTGGCTGCTGAGTTCTCCATCTCACCATCCCGTGGCTGCCAGCGATGAAGACTGTGTTCTAATTGGCTGATTTCATCCTTCATCCTTTCCCATAAATATGATCCCCCTCTGCTTGAGTGGCTCTCCCTTTCAGCTTCCTCCTTCCTACTGCTTGAATAGCCATGTAATGTATTGTGCAGCTTTTCACCACCTTCATTCCACATTGTCTGCCTTGTTTTTTCCATGGAGTGTGCCCTGGTCTTGTCCCTCTATCCCATTCAGCATCCAAGGAAGCAGCTCAGAAACAATCTAAATATTTCCACGGTGCAAGAATGCGTGAGGCTTGGTATATGGGAACAGTTTCTATTCTGTGAACATAGAGTTACAATTAAGCAATGTGATTGTATTTATTATACATGGTTCCACTAAAGATGAAATTCAAAACAATATCATCTGCCGTAAATAGATGTTTCAAGGTTGGGAATCAATGCATGAAAGCAGGTGGGTGCACACAGAAAGGTTTGCATCCGAAAAGATGGTTCCACTAACCCGCAGGGATGTGACATCACTGTGCAGAACATGATTGACAGTCAGCTTTGCAAACAAGGGTCACCCGCATCCTGTTTCCTGCGCAGGTCATCATGGATTCTAGTGGTTTATTATTCTAGCAGTGGAATAACCTCTGCTTTACCTGGCAGAAGAAGGGAGCCTACAAAAAAACTATTAGTTGACCGGTAGAATTTATCTATTTCCTGCAAGATTACACACGCGCACCTATTTCGTAATGCCATCAAAAACATATGATTAATATTTATGAACTATGTAGATCACTTAAAAATTCTACTCTTTTGTAACACACACACACATACCAACAGTTCTTAAAATTGCAGAAAAAATATTTCACTAATAGCAATCCCAGAAATCACCAAAAATATCTTATTTACATAAAACTCAACTTCTCATTGAAGCATCCGCTTCTTTTGTAATGATCCTAACAAGAGCAGGCTAGATTCACAAGAACATAAAGAAGGGGTGATTTTACCCCCAAGGGCATAATTTTACACTGGCGTATCAAAATAGCTTTAGATAAAATTAGACATGTGGGAAGGAATATATAGAAAGAGCATGCATGGTACAAAGATCCAACGCAGGGATGTTTGTCATCTGCTTTAAGCAGGTTCCTGCCTCTCACACAGACTCAGCGATTACAAGTTGATCCACACGTGGGTTTTCAGTATCCATCCAAGGCAATGGGCTGTGGACACATTCTGTGGAGGGTCTCTGGAGTCTAATTAATTTCTTGAAGCTTATTAGTAGAATGTGGTGATGGCCATTCTTAATCTGCTTACATTGTTCAAAATAATCTGGGATTTTGAAAAGAACAAAACTCAAAGTTTTTTGTTTAGAAACTAAAGTAAGAAAAAGGGAAATGATAGGCCCCTATCCACCTCTCCCCTCCCCCTGTCGCCATACCTCCAGCTGACTCCAGCATCCCTACCTCCCAGTACAGACGGGTTCCCAGGGTCATCTGCACTCGGAAGCCCGAAAACTGGTCCCCCACCCTTGCTCTACACCACAGCAGGCCTCCAGGTTGTGCTACTTTCTTACCTGCCTCAGCCAGGTGGACTCTGCTGGGAAGATGCCTCACTGGTACTCAGTGCCCTCAGTGTCACTAGCAACCTGCCCAGCATCCTGCCCACATGACACTGGTGTTTCCTCTCAAGTATGAGATCCTCCGTGATAAGAGAGCTATGGGGCTGTTTAATACCTATCTCCAGGTAGCCTCCTTATACTCTAAGAGATGGTTCTGTCAGGTGCTGGAAAAGTCATGCAATGACTTTGGGGCCACTGAAGACGGCAAGTATCTACAAGGTTCTCTGGTTCCAGCTGGCTGTCCTGGCTCAGGCCTTTCCTCCTGGAGTATCACGTGTATAAAAGTGAGGCTAGACAAAGTCCAGGCTGAAGCACCTTTGCCAAGTCTTCCGCTTTGTGGCGTGTTGAACAAATGTGTCCTCTTCTGTGATGCAGGGCCCAGCCCACCCTAAGTTGAATAATATATTTTCAGGGATTCTGAAAATGGGCCGTGAAGCCGTCTGCCACATGGCTCATGTTTGCACATCTCCATATAGTTACGATTGCCGAATCTGACAGTATAACTCTGAATCTGATTAATTAAGAATGTGTAAAAACAAAGTTCTTGCATTATAGCTCGTTCCTTATCTTTGTGTCTTTTACTGTGATGTTGTAGAACTTGGATCATATGGAAAACTAAAATATTATGACACAATGGCTGAGGAAGGTAAGAATGACTTCAGAATTGTATGCCGTTGGCTTTTTGTTTCTTTTCCTTCTTTCATTTATGGTGTCTGTGGCTTGCCCATATTTTAACCTCTTTTATTTTCTTTTTGCATGACCTCAGTAACATTGTGTGATTTGCTTTTTGTGTTCTTTTGAGTTCTGCATTTTTTGTCTTGTTTTTGCCATTGTGTTTCGTTGGAATTAGAGACGTGCAATACCATGGGTAATTATGTTATTCCATCCAAACAATCAAACCATCCCGATTATAAAACACACACAGAGAAATGGTGTCGGCAATGCAAGCACAAATCAACACCCACACACTCACAGGAACATACACATCCTCCCAGCACTCTCCTGAGATGTCCTGCATTTCAGAAGGAGATTAAGTTCTGGTGGATTTATGGTTTGTGCAAAAGCAATAAAGTACCTAAAGTAGCGTAGTCACCTTAAACCAGCCTGAAACCAAGATCTCAAGCAGAGGGCTGTGGACTTGTGTTAAGGCCCTGCCATCCCTGCCAACTCCGACAAGAACCTTAACCTGATAGGCCAGAGAATTCCAGGCATTCCAGGCATCTGAATAGTTTGTCTGAGGCCCCCACTCTGTGAGGTCGGGTGAGTAACTTGAACAATTCCCTAAGCAGAGATTTATTTTAAAATGCACTTACTGATGACTTCCAGACCTTATTTCAGAGGGTAACCTTGTCCCAGGGACAATCGCTTTTCATAATTATTAAATTCTGGAACAGAATCATAGAACATCGATTTGAAATTTTTGAAATCTCGTAAAGGGAGACGGCTTCTCATCTTAGCCGCTGTTTCACCCCACACGTATCTCCACATCTTGATGAATATGTAATGTTTCTTTAAAGAAAGTCATTTTTACATGATTCTTTCTCTGATACTAATGAGCAATCAGAAGGTACCCTAGAATGGCCTTCAGCACAATAAATTCCCAGATGTGTTGCATATCTTGCGTTCGGCTTCCAGTATTTCTTAGCTGCTTTAGTTTGCCAAAGATCTCCTAGTTGCTTTGCATGCCCAAAGTGGACAGTCTGAGAGTCCTGGAAAAGAGGAAGCCCTCCTCAGCCCCTCCCAATTCTGACTTGTGCACACCTGGGCCCTCCCCCAATGCTCTCCTGGGTTTCTGGCTAATGCTACGATGTGGTTAAGTCATCTGACCACTAAGAAGATCTCAGGCAGAGTCCTGCCAACAGCCAGAAAAACGCAGATCCTTGCGCAGTGAGAGGCCCAAGAACAGAAGAATGAGTGCCCCTCCACCAAGGGTTAGAAAGAGCTCTTACACATTAAAGGAAGCCCCTGGCCTGGCTGTTATTTGACTCCTGGCTCGGGCAGAGGGTATGCTAACTTCTACTGCCCTGTTTCTAATCTGCACTGTCTCCTTTACTTCCTGCCCACATCCTACCAGCCCAGCTCCCGTTAGTCACTTTCGTCTCCCTTTCTCTCTGTTTCTTTCCTTCCTCTTTGTCTAACCATCTGAACAAACACTGCTATGCAGAATCTACCTCTCTCCGTGCTACCCCAGAGTAAGATCACAGGGAGATACAGCAGTGGTCCTCGCAGTCTGATGATATTGCTTGCTGACGGTTGGGATGTGGGAGAAGGAAAGAGAAGTCAAACTGCTGTCTGGACTAAGAACCAAGGATGGGCCTTGGGAAGCTTAACCACCTGTGTCTTGGTGGCCTTGTGGCTCACCTTTAACATTCTTTATCTCCCACTTCCCCTCATGTATTTTCTACTGTCTTGTTCTTAGCTAAACATTTAGCTCTGCTGTGATAAGCAGGAAACTAAAGCAGAATCCCATGAGACAGCATCCGTGATGTTACTAGCTCTATTTGAACAAGAAAGGAAAGATGAGAGGGAGCCATAGTGAAAGCACTTTTGACTTAGATTTCTTTACCGGGTGATTCTTGGTCCCTGGCTGTGCTGTGAGCCACTACAGTGAATCACACAAGAGGGCTCAGGTGTACAGGGTTCTCAGGTTGCTTTGGTCAGAGAAAACTTGCTTACATGGAGCTTCTTGAGAGACCATCCCGTGAATGCTACCTGAGGTTGACCCTTCCCCTGGAATGAAAACCTCTGGAAGAGTAAAGCCTTCTAAACACAGAGCAATCCCTCGGAGGTACCAATATCAAGGATATTGTGGAACAGAGGTTCAGCCATCTCAGACCACGCCATTAGGCAGGACAAGCTAAGTTCGGCTTGAAACTTAATGCTTGGATTCCATCGAAGGGACCCAGAGTCAACTTAGATCCCATTGAGGTGACAATAGACATATTCTTAAGGACCTCCCACCTCTCACTTACAAACAATCATCGTTGCTGTGATTTACAGCTCTCCACGCTGTGCAGTTTAAGGGAGTGTCACAAAGATAGGTGTTTGGGGTGTTAACTATGGCTTCACCTCATTTGGGAAATACTCTGCTCCATGCCAGCAGCTTTCCAGTCTTAACACTGTGCCGAGCCCTCCAGTAGGGCTTTATGACGTTAGCTCACGTGATGAGTCGTTATTTATAACTATTTGCCGGGATTCTCTGGACCTCTTTGTCCTACTTACATGGAGCAGATGGAAAGATGCATTGTCCATGCCTTCTCCTCTCCAGAGAAGACTGGAATAGGGATTCTGAAATCACAGAACTGTCCTACACTGCACAGAGTTGGCACATACTTTTGAGCACACACCTGTGCTAGGTATCCTACTGGGTGCTCTGAGGACACGAGATTGGAGAGCAGGCAGTTTGTTCCTGTGAAACTTGCAGACATGGGGGAACAACAGCAGAGAGTGACAGAGGCACCAAGAAGAAAATGGTAAATATCAGAGAAGTTCGAAAGATGATGTAGAAAAAAAATCTCTTCCAGTAAGAAGGAAGAAGATTTTTATGAAAAGGTGGTCTTTGAATGAGCCCTAAAAGGTCAGCAGATAAGGGATAAACTGGAGAAGGGAGGTGGCAAGGACCAGCTGACTGGGCCAAGAGAACAATGAAACAGAGACCGCTCTGGCATTGTGAGTTGCTGTCTCCTGCTGGGTGCAGGCCCGTGGGGTTTGTAAATTTTGTATTGTCTCCCCAGCATCATCACCACATAAGTAAGTGGTATTAACAGTGAAAAAAAATCAAGGTTCACAGAAGTTTTTTAGTGCTGAGAAAACTGGGGTTCAGAGGAGCAAAGAGATTCATCTGGGAATACAGACACAGGAAGTGGTGGCTTGAACTCAGTACAAGTCACACCAAAGCCCTGCCTTGTGCAGGTGGCTCTGGGGAGCACTGACATTCAACCCTGCCTTGTGCACATGTGGCTCTGGGGAGCACTGCCATTCAACCCTGCCTTGTGCAGATGTGGCTCTGGGGAGCACTGAGATTCAGCCCTGCCTTGTGCAGATGTGTCTTTGGGGAGCACTGCCATCCAACCCTGCCTTGTGTAGATGGCTCTGGGGAGCACTGCCATTCAACCCTGCCTTGTGCAGATGTGGCTCTGGGGAGCACTGCCATTCAACCCTGCCTTGTGCAGATGTGGCTCAGGGGAGCACTGACATCCAACCCTGCCTTGTGCAGATGTGGCTCTGGGGAGCACTGCCATTCAACCCTGCCTTGTGCAGATGTGGCTCTAGGGAGCCCTGCCATTCAAGTTGGCTTCAGTGCATGGAGTGAAGATCTTAGTATCTGCCTCCAGTTTCTTTTTGTTTCTGTAACAAAGTACCCCAGCAGATGCAACAGCCTAAGTCATCTATTCATCAACATGAAGTTGGACATGGTGCTAGCATAGGATCAGGACCTGCAGCTGTCAAAGACAATCTTCCTGAGAACTTATGCCTGGTGGGAGACATGAGAGATAAAGCTGTAAGACATAAAACCTGGAACATGCAGCAGGGTCCCTCTCTCAGCATTGGGAACCTGGAGCAGGCAGAGTCCCAGAAGCCCCAGCTTTTCCCAAGGACTGTATTTGCTTCTAGAACAAGACATGTATGGAAACTCAACTGAATAACCCTAATTGTTATTTCCATGACCTCAGCTAGAGACAGACAGACAGACAGACAGAGACAGGCAGAAAGGAGAGAGGGGGAGAGAAAAGACACTTTGCCTCCTCAGAAAATAATGCTGCCTATTCATGGAAGAACAACTTCAAATCTCTAAAATGAGTAATCTATAGTTTATTTCTCATGTGCTTATACACAAATTTCATATCATTCTCACATTGGAGAATTCTCACTATGACTTCTTAACATTGCTCTAAATGCAAATGTATAAACTACTTCAGGGCTGGTGAGATGACTGAGCAGCTAAAGGTACTTGCTACCAAGTCTGATGTCTCGAGCTCGGTCCCCAGGACCCACATGGTGAAAAGAAAGAATCAGTTCCTACAAACTGTGCTCTGATCTTTAGATGCACACCATGGCACAAGCCCTACTCCACCTGAAAAAAAAATAAACAAATGTACAAAAGAAAAAGTTAACTCAGCATTTTTTTTTTCTGGCTGAGCCCAATATCTCAAGCATACTAGACAAGCTCTCTCTCTCAGACAGACCTCCTCTCCCAGGCCCCAGTTTATAGGATGGATTGAAGGCAAAGGCAATATGCATAAGTAATCATTTTGCCCTTACAAAGGCAGGTAGGTAGCTGGACAGTTGCCTCGACTAGCCTTGAAAGCAGCGATGTGTGGCAGAAACGGCTTGCATCAGGTTACCCTAAAGCTGTGGCCACTTAACAAAGGCCATTTGCAGAAGGAGTTCACCACTGTTTAAAAGAATCAATCATTTTTCATCTGTGTAAGTTAAAGTGAGATAGAAAGGGTTGTGACGGTGAGCGCAAAAGTTGTGAGGCCCTCTCCCCATGAAATTAAGTCTGTTTCACGGCAACCAACATCTCCTTTACCTAACCAAGAAACTGCTGGTGTCATGCATGACTCATGGGATCCTAAACTACATTTGTGGCTAGGTTTTTCTAAAAACCCTTTGTTTCAAAGAGACGGTTACCCAATGTTTATAGTTGCCATGAACTAATACACATCTCTTTCAAAGACAGTTGGATTCTGAAATACCATTCAGGAGTGTTCTCCATTGCCAAAGATACATCCTCTAAAACCATAGAACTAAGACAGGTCCTCAGGTTATCTGGTATTTTTCCTATACATTTTAATCATTGCTTTAGTCGCTGACTGTGTTATATACCCTTATATTATCAGATAGAATTGGTTCAACAATAAATAGCAAAAGAGAATCTAAATTAACAATGCCTTAATCAGGTGGAAGTTCATTTTCCTCTTAAGGGGAGGGTCAGGAAGATGTGGTAGCCCTACAATAATTCACAACCCAGACCCCTTCCACCCACCCTGGTGCTTTCAAGTGTAGAGGTGGTGGGTTGCTGGCTAAGGGAGATACTCCAACAGAAAGGAGAGAGTAGGGGGTTGTTTCAGAGGCTGTGACGAAAGGAGGATTTCTGTATATAGTTTTTGAGTTAGAAGGAAGAAAGCAAAGCTTGCAGAGGAGAAGTCAAGGACAGTGGAGGTTGGCTGCCTTCAGCACTGGGAGGTTATGTCAGGTTAGGAATATTCAAAGCCATCTGGAGATGTGATCCAGATGCCGAGATGAAGCAGGCATTCTACTGAGATGACAGGATGTTGCTTAGGTCTAGGAACAACCTAACAGCTCTCATCCCGTTCTTCTAATGAATCCATGGCTATGTGTCATGGGAAAGCAGTATCTATCTTATCAGAAGGAAGAATTTTAGGTCCCTTGAGGGCCAGCCGCTGGTAGTATCATGGCTAGGGAAAGAAATCAACCTTCCGCAGTTCAAAGAGAGAATTTAGCCCAGACTAGGAAAACCTTTCTCCTCAGACATAGCCAAAGGCAGAATGGCCTGGCTTAGAAAGATACACGTCCTTTTCTCCGGAGAACAATGTTGAGATGATGGACACCCAATACCCCACACTCATATTTATGACTGTCCTCTAGGAAGGATGACATCACTCAATGGCTTGCCATCTGCTCCGACCTCTGAACACCTGACCTTGTAGCTGGCCAAGCTGGGAAGTAATAAGTGCTTCCTGGGTCACACACCTAAAGTGACAATCTTGAGTATTGTTGCGTCCGGTTCACAAGAAATAGAACATCTTCTAGATCTTTGACAGAACAGGAGGCGTTAGATTCCTTTTTTATTACTAATCAAAACTTTTACCAGAGTAGAAATTTTAATCACAAACTAATTTTAAATTTATTAAAACTGTTTCTTATATATAAAAAAAAATTACATTCACACAAAAGTCAAAATGGGACACTCCATAACGAAGCCAGGAAGTGTCCTTCCTGCCCTAAACTCCTAATCCCTTAGAGAAGTAAGGAATTACTTCTTTAGCATAACCCTCCACACTGAGCACATTGTTCCGGCTTTGTGTATTAATTTTGCCTTGGATACCTGTCTATACTGGCATATTCAGACATCCCACGTTCTTTTTTAGTAGTTGCGTAGTATTCTGCTACCTGGCTCTTTCATGGTGGATTCAGTCAGCCTCCTGCAGGTGAACATTTGAGATATTTTCATTATTATATTCATTGTTATCATAACAATGCTGTGTGGTCCTTTTCTGGGCCCGTGTTTTAAATGCTACTGTGTAGATGCCTACACATAATACAAATATCTGAGAACAAAAATGTCAGATCGAAGAGTATGCCTACACTTCTCACACTCTGAAAGACACTGCCAAAGTACCCTCCAGACCAGAATGGTTGCACCAATTTACACTCCCATTTGCAGTGTCTGGGTGAGCCTCAAAGGCCAGGTTTAAATTAGCCCATTGAGGAGAGATGTCTCAGGACTCCATTGCAAAGCAGATAGACGTTGTAATAGAGCTGCTTTCTAACTACTTGTTTTAGAAATACAGGTTTCTAGCAGAGTTGAGTTAAAGCCAGGGTACTTTTGTGGTTGAAGTGGTTGCCCTCTCAAACTCAAGTGACAAGGCTGTTCCTCCCACATAGAACATCCCGTTTCCACTGCAGCATGTTCCTTGCTTCTTCCAAACTTCTGACACCCTCACAGAAATTCTGCAAAGGACACTGTGGGCTACCTCTCTACCTTCCAATAAAGGAGGCTGGTCCTCACTGCACACAGGCACCATTGCCCTCTCCACCTTCCAGTGCAAGAGGCTGGTCCCCCACTGTGCACAGGCACCATTGTCCTTTCTACTGCCCATTGACTGAGCAGGAAACCAGCTGTGCACAGGTACCATTGCCCTCTCCACCTTCCAGTGCAGGAGACTGGTCCCCACTATGCACAGGCACCATTGCCCTTTCTATTGCTCACTGACTGAGCAGGAAGCCTACTGTATACAGGTACCATTGCCCTCTCTACCTTCCAGTGACCAAGGCAGGAGCCCACGCACAGACACCATTTCCAGTACTGTGTTATGTTTCATTCATTCCAGTTCATGGTTAATTCCATCCAGTCCAGCCTTCCATGGCCAGAAAATTTTGGGGTACTTGAACAGATGCTTTCTGGAAGGCTTCATCCAGAAAACAAATGTCTGAACTCACCATGACTTCTTCAGGGATGTATTCTGGGAAGCATCTCCCTGAGACTGGATCTTTACGGAGATGGACAGCAAATGTGCAGAACCAAGCTCAGCAGCTAGTACCGGGCACTGGATCTGTCAGAAAGCCCAGCCCCAGCGCTGTGGGCAAAGCTGCCATCCTCCTGAAGTCTGGGACCAGGGAGTTCTTCCTGCGAGGATACATCTGCTGCTCGAATGCATTGCATCTTATTTTCCTGATCTAAACTGTCAGCAGTAAAAGCAGAAAGATCAGACTTGGCAAGCTCAGGCGGATTTTGCCACACTGCATATGTAGAAGGTGATAAATGGCAGCAGAAGGCAAATTGTGGATGCCTCACCCTGTCTGTTTCTGACATCCCTAGAGCTCACGATGTTAGATTGCCTCACCTTCATCAGTCAAACCAGAATGTGGTTATTCTAAATTAATTATTCCCCTAACACTCCTGGATCTCTGTCTCCTTCTCTCTGAAAAGACAGAAAGAGAGACTGGGGAGATGGCTCAGCAGTTAAGAGCACTGGCTGCTCTTCCGAAGGACCCGTGTTCAGTTCCCATGATAGTTCACTACCATCTGTAACTCTAGTCTCCGGGGATCTGACACCTTCTTCTGGCTTTAATGGGTACCAGACACACACAAGCTGTACAGACAGAGAGACACGCAAAACACCTGTGCTCTTAAAATAAATGAGAGGAAGGAGGGAAGGAAGGAAGGGAGGGAGGGAGGGAGGGAGGGGAGGGGAGGGGAGGGGAGGAAGGAAGGAAGGAAGGAAGGAAGGGGAAGGGAAGGGAGGAAGGGAGGAAGGAAGGAAGGAAGGACTGGTTTCCAAAGGAAGCTGGCATGTTACTTAAGCATGGTAAGTTTCTCTTATAATTAACTCTAAGATGAATTGGATTCTCTCGTTTAGTCATGGGCCTCTACAACTTGAGTTACAGAGTTCTGGCCTGTGCTGGCATTTTTGCTGCAAGCCCACAAGATTTGCAGGTACCAGACTGCAGTGTAAAGTAGAAGGGGATTGAAAATTGTTGGGGGGAGGAGAGACAGAAAAACTAGGAACTCAAAGTAAGTGCCAATCCTTATACACAAGAAATCTGGGTGGCAACAGATATATTTTGAAAGCCACATACCAGTGGCTTCTGTAGATGAAGTTTTAACAAATCTAATGACTTTTACTTTACATCGGGATAAATCACTGGGTGATATACTCCTCATCAGTACAAACGATTTTTTATTGTTGTTGATGTTTTTAGTTTCTGGGTTTTTTAGCCAGTTTGCAAAGACATTCTGCAAGTTTGAGCCTTAATGAGCTGCCTGGGACAAGACCTCACCACCTGTTAGGAAATGCTTGACTTAAATGTTGGCAGGTCCAGGGGTACGCAGCCCACTTTATCAGCACTGACTCTTCATCCATTCCTCCCCTAGCTCTCTGCAAGGACCCAGGCAATGGGAACCAAGGCAAATTTTAAAGCCTCCATGGGCAGGCCCATCTAATTCAGAAATCCGAGTCCTCTTAGCCTGAGCCACAGCTCTGTCTGGCAGCTGGGAATGGTCACTGAGAAAAGTTCCAGAAGCAGAGCAAGCTCCCTGCTAAGCTAGTGAGCATCAGCTCCCCAGTCTGGCCAGCAGCCCTAGTTCTCCTGAAACACTGCAGTAAAGACCTGCTCTGAGGCTGACAACATCATCTATTAGCCCTGCTAAACTTTGGAAATCTACCCAAGTGTGAACTTAAGCAGTCCCTGGAGGCTTCTGCCATGTGTGTTGCCTCTTTCTTGCCCTCTCCCCAGAAGTAAACGGAGAATTGAGTTTGAAACAATTCCAGGTCCTCATCACTAACCCACTTGCATCTCTCTCTGTTGTTTATAGTCATGGGACCATATCCACAAACCCCCAGAGAGCAAGCCTAGCATTTGGGGGACTGATACCCTGTCCTGTGCTGCCTAGGGAGGTCAGAAAAATACCTTGAAGGGTCTCTGATGAACACCATCATAGGGCAGATAGCAATGTGCTGATATGGAAAAAAGAGATCCTTGAAGGTGTATGTCTCAGAACCTGGCAGAGTAGAAAAGATCACTTCATGTGGAGAATTGGGAGCCATGTGGGAGATAAGTGGGGATGCAGGAGGGATGATGAACACTGGGATCCAGTGAAGATGCTAGAACCAACAGCAGCCCAGGAGACTTAGCATGCAAGAGTCACAGGTAGAGTCCAAAGGTCTTGGCTGAGATGGCTAAGATGCCCCGGGGGCAGAAGACTAGAGTATAGGCATCAGCAACGGATGGCACAGGGAGAAGAGCAGCTGCCTAGGAAGGAGGAGTGTTTGAGTGGAGGTGTGCGTCTTCTGGAGAACAGGGTCTGAGCTTCAGGACTGATGCACTGCTACTCAGGTAGCAAGCAATTGGGTCCCCTGGGGAGAAGAGGGAATGAGGAAGAGGGCCCAAGAGGGGCTCTGAGGATTACTGGCATTTAAAGAAGTCCCTTAGGGGTTGTGAAAATTAAAGATGATTTTTGAGGTTGGGGTAAGGGAAGCCAAATGCTACAGAGAAATCAGGGTCATGCAGAGGCAGAAAACAACCAAGGACTGGTCCCTAGAGCGATGCTGACGGACACCAGGTGCAGAGTTCATGTGTAAACAAAGGAGACTAAGGGCGCGGGCACCAGCATAGCCAGCTCGTCCAAGTGGGGTGCCTGCAAGGCAGAAAGGTGAGAGGGCAGTGCCAGTGGAAGTGAAGGCACAGAAGGGGCTGTGTTATGACCTTGAACTTGAGAGAAGAGGCAGACACTGCAGACTGAAGGTGATCCAGAGTCTGGGAGAGGAAAGTCTGCAGACTGGGAACATTAGAAACAGAAATGTCAGCATTTACATGCCAACAGTTATGAAACTCTGTAACTATTTTCAATGTGTTTATGAAAGTACGCTCATGATGATGTAACCAGCTCAGGGAGGCAAGATCACAAATTCACATCGGACAGATGTGCGTTCTCATCCGTTACAGATCTACCTGTACATGTAATGACAATTGAGTTATGTTGAGCACTTCTACTATGAAGTTCACTCACAACTGATTAAAGACGGTTTACAATAGTAGTTTAGTTTCGTTAATGTCAATGTAGTATAACTTACTACATGATTTACTTGATGAATTTCATAATGGAGTAAATAATTTAGAGGCTTTAAAAAGTATCTAACATTTTCCTTTAAAGAATACAAATCAAGCCAGTGCCTGTTAAGAAATTACTGTTTCTCTGAGTTTGTGGAATGATCCATTCGTCCGTCCTAGCTGCAAGGTTGCCTTTTCAGTTTTATCCCCTGAGCTTCACCCCATCCTGGCCATCGAGAAGGATCCAGGAATCCAGGCTGAAGCTCCAGGGGTACCAGATGAACCCACCAAACACTACCGAATACATAGCACAGGTTTGCTTAAGATTTTCAAGACTGGCTTGAGAGGAAGCTTCTCGGGGCTGCCATTTTATAAAGGAAGAGTTTCATTGCAGTGTGCAGCTGAGGAGCCTGGAACTGTTGCTTTTAACCCCTGAGCCATCTCTCCATCTCCCAAGCCTGGCATTATTGAGGCATAGATGATGGCTAAGAGAAGGCCCCCTTCTCAGTGAAGTCTGTCCTCTAGTGGTGAGAATGGGTAAGGACGTGGGAAGCTGACACAAGGCTATGATGCTGAAAAAGTCAACAGAGAACAAAAGACAACGGAGAAACCTTCAGGTTAGCCCCTCATAAATACTAGCCACTTCGTAAAGGAGGGGCAGGACACAGCCTTTTCCCCCCGGGTCTTCACAACACTCCAAAACCTCTTTTTCCATCCCAAGGAGTCCTATTTTGGGGCTGGCCCAGGAAATTCACAGAATGGGGAAACATGGTGTGTGCCCTGCCTTTTACCCCTGGGCCATCAGTACTCACTGTGCCCCAATTATCAATAGAAAGTTCTCAGCTTGGGAGACCTGTCTGTTCCACCACTGCTATAGCCTTGGAAGGTTCCGTGAGGACAGAGTTTAGGTTATGGTCAATAGGAAGTCTAACCTTAACGGTGGTAAAAAGCTCTGCCTTCACCCAGCTTTTTCACCCATAGAAAACGATGCATAAACAACAGTAATAATAGTAATGGGATAACTGCTTCTGCGGAAAGAAGCTGGGATAGGAAACGCTAAGGTTTGCTCAGGGAAGCCGGGGTGAGATGGTGACGTTTGAACAGATACTAGAAGAAGATGCAACAGTGAGCCTCTGATTTGGGGGCAAGAGGGGCCGGGAGGAGGGGTGTGAGGGGTGCCCTTCGCGCAGAGCAGGCAAGTCGGTGCCGTGGCGCTAAAGTATAAAGGGGCACAGTGTTCTCAGGGTGCAGAGAAGGGGCTAGCCTGGATGCAGCAGGGCAAGAGCGCCGTGGGGATGAGGTTAGCATGGTCAGGGATTAGATGGAGTCCGGAAGGCAGCTGTAAGGTCCTGAGCGTTCACTCCGACCTAGAGATCCTCTGCGGACCTAGTGTGTCTCTCCCTGAGAGTGCCTGGGAGACAGAGAGGAAAGGGGGAGGGGCCACACCAGCTGGCTGGGTTGCCCCTGTGGAGCTGCTTGGTGGAACTCAGAAGTGAGGGCTCAAAGAGAAGTGGGCTAAAAGAATGTTTTTGGTTTTTGCTGATGAATGGTTTTAGGGAGAAAGAGAGGCTCTTGGGACGACGGGTGACACCACCTCGGTTCTGTCAAAGCCTTGTCAGAATGAGGAGGGCCTGTCTGCCTGATTCTAGAGTTTTCGCAAGGAAAGACGAAGAAGCAATAGATGGGGCACAGGGATGGGGGGGGGCAAGAGCTCGGGTGCCCTTTGGCCTTCGAAGCTACCTGCCAAGCCCTGAACTTCAAAGAAAGAGACAGGAAAGGCAGCATTGAAAACACAGAAATAGACTTGAAAAGACTTGTTCCGAGTTTTCTCTCCCCTACCCCCTCTTTCTCATTTTTTTCTCTCCAAGTGACTGGCTTCCTTTATATCTGTCTCTTTTGTGCCTTTTTTCCCCTATATTCCTGTATTCCTGTATGCTCAGGCTACGACAGTCTGGATCTGACCCCAAGCCCAAACGGTCCCCTTTGACAATTGCCTATTTCAGGCTTGGTGGGGGGGGGGGGGGAGTGAAGGGATTTCCAGGGGGCTGTTTAATGAATTAACAGCAGGCTAGAAGCCACGCCTACTCCCCTCCAGTGCACAAACCTCCAGGTTGTCTTACAGTACACATGGGCCTGACTTCTGTTTCAGCTTGGAGGGACCCAGCCAAGGCTCTGGGTGACTGTGTTTCTTAAATAGCCTCATTCCCAAGAAGCCCTCAGCTCCCCTCTTTTCCTTCCAAGCTTCCTAGCCACCCCCTCACGCACCCTCCTGTAAGGACACTCAGCTGGTCCCTCTTGTACATCTCAGATCAAATGAAACTATACTAAAATTGTGTACCAGGTTTGACGTAGGTGCCTCACGATCCGAGCCCAGTCTGCTATTTCCGAGACTTCTAAGTATACAAATATCTGTGGCTATATAAAAAGACAACACCTTCAGGGTTTGCACCCCAGCAAAGGATATTTTTAAGGCTGCTTTGAACCAGGCTAAAAAAAAAATCACTCCACGGCTCACCTTGAAAAGTATTCAAAGGTGTCTCGATTCTTTCTTGCCAGACACAAAGCGGTATGGCAGTCTCTTACGCCCATCCCTCCGTGCCCCCACCGAAATGTGGACCTAACACTTAGAGGCCATTCTGAGAGGATTCCCTGAAACTCAAGCACCAAGCCAACAGGCGGAACCAAGCAGACCTTGCTTTGTCGGGCTCTCCCTTCCCCCTTCGGGAGTGTATTGCTGAGTGCTGGAGGTGGCCCTGGCTGGAAACTAGACTTCAAGAGAAAAAAACCCCTTCAGACAAGGGTGCCGTCATCAGCACTCTGAATGAGAGTAGTCACCAGAGCAGAACAGTGGGACTAAACATGATCAGGGGACAAACGTGAAGGAAAGAAACTGGAGAATTCCTTGCCAGCCTTGGCAGCTTTGCTAGGCTGCACGTGTGACTAAACCCCAAGAGAAAAAGGTCATAGAGCAGCTCCTTCTTTCAATAGCACAGAAACCGAGGAGACCCACTGCAGCTGAGGAAATAGCAACACACAAGATACACAGACAGCACCCCGGCCCCACCAGCCCTTCCCACTCTATCTACCAAAGTTCTTGTAGAATTTGAGAAAGCCACACCAGGCATGGCCCACTCAGTGTTGAAAGATATTCATGGCAAAGTAAGTGGCTACAGCCAGACGTGTTTGTGTGTCCATTTTTAAGTCACTTCTCTCTGGCACGTACATCCACTGAGGAAGGAATCTTTTGAGCACGGGCAAGCTGTGAGAGGTGCTGGGAAGAGCATCTTGTCTGCTGTGATGCGTGACTTGAGGGCATGATTGGAACTAGGTTAGTCTACACAGGTTTGCTTTTTCCGCACCCTTGTCTACTTTCTTGCTCTGCCATATGTGGTTTTAAAGCGTGTTTGATCTTTTTATTGCATAGGCCTCAAATTGATCTGAGCTCAGAGGTGGATCCCACACACACGCCACAGTTAGCAGAAGCTGCAGGGAAATTGCAGAACCTCCTTTTGCCACTTCTGGGTCCAAAACACATGATCTGGAAACTTCTTGAGCTTGTCTTTCTTGCAAAGTAACCCCTTTAGGCTTAAGATTGCAGGGTCCTAAAGGACACCCTCCCCATCTGCTTAGTGCTCAGAGAAAACTCCACCCAGTAGCCAGGAAGTGCCCAGCATCGCACGGCAAGCTGGGCCACCACCAGGCCACCACCTACCTACCTACCTCCTTCATATCCTTCTTTTTTCTTTTCTGTTCCTTTCCATGCTCGCTTTGACCTGCTCATTTTCCTAGTCCCCAGAGTGTCTTTCCTTCACCCTTTTCTTTCCACAGTTTACCACGGAGATTAAACAGAAGCCCAAGCTCAAAGCACTTGCCAGAATGAACAGCTGCCCGTCTCCTCATCCTTCCCATGCCTTGTGGAGTCTGAGTTAGTCAGTTCTCCATCACAGTGGCAAAGATTTGTTCTCACTCCCGGTTTCAGAGCCTTCATCCCTCACCATCTGGTCCCTTACCTTAGGACCAAGGGGAAGCAGAACATGATGGCAGTAGAAGCCTGTGGCAAAGGCTGGTACTACTACACTTCGTCGTGCCTGGAAACAAAGAGAAGTAACGGGCAAACGCTAGAATCTAGTTATTCCGTGCAAACTGGAGATGTCCCTCCAATGCCTGCCATAGTGCCACCACCTTCACTGGCCTACCATCAATGTGAGGCCAGAAGAGGCACTCACAGACACAGTGGGTTGCTAATCGCCTCGATATCACTCACCCAGTCAAGTCGCCCATCAAAGTAAGCTACCATGCACTCCAAGCCACGTTCTAGCCTACTTTCTGTTTCTCATTCCACCCCCACCCCCCGTGCCTGGAGAGCATAGTTGTGCAACACACTCACGGCCTAGACTGACACCTTTGTACAATAGGAAATGTAGGTAAAGGCTGGCAAGATGGCTCCATGGGTAAAGGTGCTGGCCTCCAAGCCTGACAGCCTGCCTTCCGACTCCAGGACACATATGGTACCCTCTGATCTCCACATGTATGCCGCAGCATGCATATGCCTTCCCCAATTAAAAGAAAAAAGTTTTAAAAATGCAATGGGTTGAAACACAAAATAAATTCAAATCCATGAGCTTATTTAAAAAAAAGGGGGGGGTTTTAGGTTAGTGGCCAAAGAAGCTCTGAGCAGAAATGACCCCATCCTGTGTCACCTTCATATAGACCTGTACGTGTTCTATCACATTATTCTAACCTGTCATGATTCCCATACATGGGGAAAGGAGAGGCCTGGGTGCTCCCCTGCCATGCCTAGCCTTGGAGGATGCACTCTCCAAGAGAAACATTTTCATTCGATTTGCTTCTAACTTGAAAAACAGAATGAGATCCCCCGATAATACGCTGCTAGGTAACACAGCCAACCAAAAAAAAAAAAAAAGCCCAGTAGAAAATTGTGGAACTGAGGATATTTTGAGGAACTCATCATGCAGGAATCTAGGCAGTAATCAGTTTAAAATGAGAATCTTTTGTACCTTGAATGTTCCCAAGGAAGAAAATCAAAGACTAAAAGAGGGAGATGCGCTGCGTCCCCCTAACCGCTACACTTTGCATGCCTCTTCTGTGTGCTTATCACATGCATTTACCCATTAATTACGTCAATAACGAAGGCGAAATGAGGCGCTTCACTTGTGGCACAGCTCTTTACAGTGATTGCTTTGAGCATGGTATAGATATATAGATATATTTTTCCCCAGCACCTTTTCCCAAAGTGTCTCATCACCAACATGCTCGGTTGGTCATTCTCTGCCCTAAATCCCCAAGTGAGATCAGTCGCCGCCTTGACACTTTCGTCGCAGCTGACTCAGCTTCTCTGGAGAGCTGTGGTATCTGTCCCTGACTCCTGGAAGCTGCAATAATGACAGACGCTGGAAAACCAAAGTCAAGCCGAAGGATTGCTGGGCTTGGCTTTCCTTCCCAGCCATTGTCAAAAGCAAACCTGGGCGGAGCATCTAATTCCAAAGCAGCCCTGGATCTTCAGTCTCACTGGGAATCTCAGAGGTTGTGAGGGGAGATGTTGGATGTTTTCATGCATTTGTGAGCACTTGGGAGGCGAGACAGAGAGCCAAGTCCCACCCTTCCCCTATGGTTCAGCAGCTTGGAGCTTGCAGCTCTCAGGGAACTGGGCTGAGGTGTCCAAAGAGGTAAGAAAGCACCCTCCACATAGGCTGAAAGACATTTGGGGTGGATAGAGTCTGTGGTCCCTGCTGCGATGTAGCCTACGTGGAGAGGCCACAGCCCTGCGCTGGCAATCCTGCCCCCTCACTCTGTCTCTTTCCTGCCACTTTCTCTTGCTTCAGGGAGATTCAGAGAAAAGGCTTCGATTCTCCACAAGATTGCCAAGAAGAAATGCCAAGTGGATGAGAATGAGCGGCAGAATGGGGCTGCCAATCATGTGGGTAAGTGAGAGATATCCTTGTCCTCCCCTGTGGGTAAGGGGAGGTGACACAGAAAGGCAGGACCCAGTGTGGGCACCCCTGACTATTTACCAGCCCAGGCCCTTCCTCAACAATGAAATGAGTCCCTCTTCTGCACCCAGGACCAGGCATGTACGTCACCAAGGGGACACTAAGAGAAGTCCATGGGCAGTAGTAATTCTAACCAAATCACCAAGTATTCTCTTCAAGAGGTGACAGACACTTGGCTTCAGAAAGCCACCAAAAAAAAAAGACACAACCAAGTCATTAATGTTTATCCAGGGGTAGGAGTTCTGCTTCTGTACCCTTAACTGGTGATCGGATTGTATATCTACTATACTGCTCTGTGCACCACCACCCCCAAATTACCACTCACCCCAACAGAATCCTTTAGAGTCTGTGCCGTCTCCTCTTTCTTAAAAAAATTCAGCAAGATCATGGCTGGGGAGGTGGATCAGCGGATAAAGCGCTTGCTTCATAAATGTGAGGACCTACGTCCAAGTTCCCAGCACTCACGGAAATGCTGGATGAAAGTGGTGACCCCACCTGTAATCTCAGCATTTAGAAGCCAGGGACAGAAGATTCCCCAGGGCAAGATAGCTAGCTAGACTAGACAAATTAGCAAGTTCTGGGTTCCCCCAAGAAACTCTGCCTCAGTAAATAAGGTGGATTAATCAAACTCTGGCCTTCATATACATGTGCTCAGGTACACAGACACACAGATACACACACACATGCATGAACACATGTACACATATGCTCACACCATACATATATACACAGCCCTTCCCCCCAAAAAAATAAAGTCAGGCAAAATCAGTCTAGGTCTGTCTTGGCTGACTTCTCTAGAACTCCTGTGTGACCAGATTGTGACATTCAGGCAGCTTATTTTAACTTGGGGCATCATGTTCCCTTTCTCCTGTCTGTAACTATAATATAGCTCTCAATTCCAAATTCAGACTAAATTTAACCTAATCTGGATCCATGCTGTAAACGAAGCTATTGCCCAAGTGACTAAAATTATCTGCAGACAAATCTCAACAGTTTTGCCCTCAAAATACTCCATAGACGACTTCCTGCCTCTCCTACCATCCTGAATTCTAGCCCAGGCAAAATTTTCAGCCAAGGAACAGACAATTGAGTCAATTGAGTATTTATGAAGAACATGGACAGGAATCAGTTCAAATGTGGACCAAGATTGGGCTATGAATTACAAGGTTTCACCTGACCCCCTCTGCCTCCCTGAGCACATTCTCTTAGAAGGAGCAGAGTTCGGGTTTTGTGTCAAGGTCAACGGGGAAAGTTATTGCCTGGTTACACTCTGGTTGTTGTGTGTGAGTTTTAGGTTCGATCCCAAAGGCAATTTTTTCTACTCCAGCTGTTGGTTTTTCTTTTGTGGGACAAAGTAGCTTGGAACAGAAGATTTATGTGGCTGGGTTCACTCCCAGACAGACTCTTGCAGACTGGTGACTGGAGACTTGGATTTAATCATCCGTAACAGAACTCCTAGGAACTCCACTGTTGACAGGGCCAGCGAAGGGCGTGGCAATCAAAAGGAGTGTGTATGGAAATCTATGCTTTCCAAAGTAACCCCGGGATTTAGCTCCCTATTGTCTGTGATAGTAAATACTGTGGCTACAGGCACCCTCAAGTTAGAGGCTGTGTCTACCAGGTAGGCTCTTACTTGTCTGCGTCTCTCCTGGACCACCCAAACCTCCTGTGGATCCTGTGATTCTAAAATCAAGTTTGGCCTCAGCAATCTGCTATGGGGGGCGTGTCCCCCGGATTCTTAGCATGTTTTGATTTAAGTAACTGGATGAAACATACTGAGATAACTCGACATGGTTACAGACAGCAGGACAGCCCACACCACTGACCAGATGAGTCACCGATGGATAGGGAGAACCCGAATTTCCATACTTTCCTTACCACCACTTGTGTCTCAGGACACCCCAACCGAATTCATGAGCATTTCCTTAGGATCTCCAGTACTTGACTGCTTCAAGCCAAACATTCTTATGGAGTTCTTTTTGTTGCTGGGGGGATGTAATAGGGTCTCACCACATAACCAGGCTGGCCTTGAACTTGTGCGATCCTCCTACATCTACCTACCAAGTGCTGAGATTCTAGGCATGTGCCCCACATAACTCTCTATTTTCTCATGCACTAGTGGCAGAAATATTTGGTCTTTCTGAAATTGCTAGAGGAAAAAAAAACAAACTTCTGTTCTTCTATGAGCATCCCATTGCTCACATCTGGCACAGCCAGGCAGACTGCTGTCCGGCAGCCCTGACTCCTGACTTAGCACCATACAAGCATTGCCTTCTGACCCTGAACAGAGTTGGTGCCCATGCCCATGGAGCCCAGCGTAGAGCGTTGGACCACCCAGAATGTATGTAGTTAATGAGAGTTGTGGACCTCCCAATACAGGTGCAGAGAATGGAACCCAGTTCTTGGAAGGAGTAGTGGGTGCTCTTGACTGCCGAGCCTTCTCTCTGACCTCAGTGAAAGACTTTCTACTTCACACCCTCTTAAATTTATGTTAAACCTAATGGGGCCTGAACAGTGGCCACCTGCAGGTGCTTCTCTTAGCCCTGAAAAAAAAAATCTTGCAAAAGGCCATTGTGGTGACGGCGATCCAGATCGTTCCTTTCTGGCTTGTCAGCTCCGCCACGGCTCTGTTCCGAGTGCTTTCCGTACACTTTCCTACCTCTCTGCAGCAGGGGCAGTGAGGGCAGCTATAGTAATGGTGGTGGTGGTGGCTGTGTTAGCGGCACGGAAGTTCTACATGTGAGGAAACAAATGTCGCAGAGGTTGAAGCATTTGCTGAGGGTCACGAAGTGTAAGTTGTGGAGTGAGAAACACGGGCCCGTTTGGTTTCTGGTGTCACGGCATCCCAGGGCCTGACCAGGGTCCTTGAGCCTCTTCTGCTTTCTCAGGAAAACATGACTGCACTTGCTGATCCATGACCTCTCTCTCTCTCTCTCATTCTCTCTCTCTCTCTCTCTCTCTCTCTCTCTCTCTCTCTCTCTCTCTCTGACTTGAACCTTGTTGCTTGTCTCAGCTCCCCCTTGCTTTTCTTGGAACAGGACAACCAGTGCAGAATGTGCTATGAGTGTTCTCAGGATTGTAAAAAGAGACAGGTGGCCAAATCCTACTTCCCGGTGCCCCCTCCTCCCCTCCTGGCACTGGCAATTTTGTAGCGTGGGGACTGAGCTGAAAGCAGTGCCCGCCTGGCCATCAGCCAAAATGAACCATTCAGTTCACAGAGATGTCCCAGCCCAGAGGAAAGGAGGCCTGCCGGAGATGCCAGGCTGAGGGTCACAGAGCATAGCCTAGGCTATGGTACCATGACCAGTATCCCTTCTGGGGCAGAATGTGTTGTCGCACTAGGGATCCAGCTATCTCACAGTCTGCATCTAAATGTCAACGATATGTATTCATGTCCTTGCATAGCCTGTCACATATGGCAGCTGATGGGATCTCCAGTGGAGTCGTGTGTGGTGGAAACCAGAGCTTAAGGCAAATGATGAAACCCTTTACTGGTGTCCAACACCAGCGCGGGTCTCAGATGCCTCCTCACCTTCCATCAGCGTTGTCAGTGTTTTAGAACATTCCTTCCAACACGACCCCTTTGGCCCATTGGTTCTGATCGTTCTCCTTGTGTTTAAATTTATGCCACAGAAAAAATCGACCTTCCCACCAGCACAAGCACGGAGGTGGAGATGACGCCGTCGAGCGAAGCTTCGGAACCCGTGCAGAACGGAAACCTCTCCCACAGCATCGAAGCTACAGATGCCCCGGTATGATACCTGAGCATGACAGTACAGGCTGTTTGGTGGCCCAGCTCCCGGCTGTGTGGCCACCAAGGAGTTGATTCGTGTATGTGTGTCCTTCCTAGGGCCTCACGTGGGGGAACTCTTTGTGCATTGAACAAACATGCAAACTGTCTATGGGCGAGGGAAAGGGCAAGTATATCTGAGGCTGGGGATGAAGAGGTGCAGGCTAATATATGACCAAGCTTGATGACTGTGTCTTCAAAGGCAGTGCTAAAGCTCATAGTCTTCGCTCCTCCCCGAAGACCTCTTACCTCAATGGTTGAAAGTAATACTCTTTGGCCCCACCCACTGCTCAACCACAACCAATGAACCGTTCCTCCTAGAAGTAATTAATGATACCTAGCATTTATCCAACACCTACAACTTGCCTACATGTGGTGCTAGGTGCTTTAAGAATGTCCATCCTCATACATCCCAGCCACCGGTGCAGCTGGGGAAGCTGAGCTGGGTGAGATGATTAACTGGATGACCTAGTTGTGAGGCATGAGCTGAGACCCTGTCTCAGGTTTGTCTAAATGCATTGCCTGGTCTGCTTCTATCAGGAGCACTGCCTGTAGGCCACGGCTGCTCACACAGTGGGCAGAATCATGTGGTGCTTACTAGATACTTGAGGCTTGTCCTGATCCAGTAAATCGGAACTTCAAAAGCATGGGGCCCCAGTTTTGCATCTCATCAGGTACCCTCCATCAAAGCTCTGCAACAGGGGCAATCTGCCCTCGGGGGGGGGGGGGGGGGGAGAAATGTTACTTCTCACCCGTTGCCCTGATCTCTAAGAGCAATTTAGAAGGAGAGTCTCTCTGTTTATCTGAAGAGAGCCCAGCTCTGCCTGCCCTTGTATCCTCTGCCTTCCAGCTTCTCGCCCTCCTGCCCAGAGCCCTGGGCTGCCACCACGTCAGCTCAGCAGTGATCTGGCAGAGTGGCTTCTGTCCATATGGATGAGCAGCATGTGGTGGCAGGGGGCAAGCCCCAAGGACATCTGGCTGCCCTTGGGGCTGGCACGGTCACAGGTGTGCAGAGGAACACCTTATCGCCACGCCACTCCATCTGGCTGGCTGAGGGACATCTGTGTCCCTTTCAAGGGAGGACCTTGCTGCAGGGGAGCGAAGGACTTGCTGACCTCTGTCCATGGTGCTGTCCCAGGTCTCAGTGCAGGGAGACGGCACAGATTTGCATGCTGTGCTGGCTCGACTGGAGAGCAGTCCAGCTCTCAAAAAGTCATTGCTGTCGCTGACTCCAGGGTGACCTGCTGATGCATTTCAAAGCCATGAGGAAGTTGCCAACCTGACTGTGCGCTCCCTTCCTCCTCCTCCTCCTCCTCCTCCTCCTCCTCCTCCTCCTCCTCCTCTTCCTTAAAGTACAGGTCCTGAAAATACTGCCTCATTGGTGCTATTGTGAGAGCTAAATGAGCCCTTGGCACTGAACCCCATGCTGTCTACTTACACCGGATGCCCAAACTTGCTGCTTAAACAGCATTCACCCTTCCTTTAAGGATTCCTTATAGATAAACGTGAAAACGGTTGTATATGTATACACAAGATATATTTAAGTCAGCCAACAAATGTTGGGTGGTTAATAATGTTCCAGAGTGATCATGGAGGTCTCTGTGCACAGTGCTCTAGAAGCCTGCCAAAAAAAAAAAATTGATCTTACCTGGGAAAGATATGAAAACTGTAGGACATGTAATATGTTAGCTGGGTGTTGATGAATGGGAGGAAGTTGTCTCTCTGAGAGGAAAGAAATGGAATGGCAACCTGTGCAGGTGTCTGAAAACTCATGTTTGATGATTGCTGTATAAGATGGTAGAGTGGGAGACTAGAAACCAAGCTGAGGAGAGATAAGCCAGAAAGGGTAAACTAGCTTGAGGTCTTTCACCCATCCATCAGATCAGAAGGCTCTCCGTGTTCATCTGGGTCAGACAATGCCCACATGTTCCAGCAGGGCTGAGACTAATAGCCACAGGGATACAGAGAGCAAGGGAAGGTGGTGGGAAAGGGGAGTGCAGTGGCCCCTGGAACACCTAGGTGAAGATGTATCCCTCAAACTGAGTGTGAACCTGTGGAAGGAGCCTGCCAAAGGCATGGCACCATGAGGCAAAAAATGAGTTCCCCTTGTTTGGAGACAACATTCCTGTGACAGCAGCAGGACAGCTAGCCTTCAGACAATGGGATGTTGGTTCTTCTTGGGCAGAGCCAAGCTACTGGGCATCCCAGATGTGACTGGCCCTGCCGGAATGCCCCTGAAACTGCATCTAGACTGTATTTAAAGCAATAGTGAGACAGAGAGATCCCTAGGGGTTTGATGGAGGGAAAGGATTGCTGGTGCTTGGGTCAGTGCAGTAGACGTAGGGGAAGAGATAAGTACCCATCATGAAACATGCTGTATATTCGGTCCAGTTCTCAGGAGTGAGGAACCTTGAAGGGTTTAGGGAGCAATGGTAACCTTTGGATATTTTTCGGGAAGATAGCTCATCTTGTTCAAGAAAGAACAGGTGGCTGAAGATGTGGGTTGGTAGCAGAGCAATTGCCAAGGATGCACCAGGTCCTGGGTTCCATCTCTGGTACCACAAAAATACGGGGAATGGTATAATAGAAAAAGACCAGACACAAAAAAGCTAGACCCAGCAATACCACTTTGGGGTATATACCCAAAGGATGCTCAAGGACATGTGCTCAGCTATGTTCTTAGCAGCATTGTTTGTCATAGCCAGAATCTGGAAACAACCTAAATGCCCCTCAATTGAAGAATGGATAAGGAAAAAGTGGTACATTTACACAATAAAGCACTACACAGCAGAAAAATATAACGACATCTTGAAATTTGCAGGTAAATGGATGGATCTGGAAAACATCATATTGAATGAAGTAACCCAGACCCCGAAAGACAAATATCATATATACTCACTCATAAGTGGTTTTTAGACATAAAGCAAAGAAAATCAGGCTACAATTCACAATCCCAGAGAACCTAGAGAACAATGAGGACCCTAAGAGAGACTTACATGGATCTAATCTACATGGGAAGTAGAAAAAGACAAGATCTCCTGAGTAAATTGGGAGCAGAGGGACCATGGGAGAGGGTTTAAGGGGAGGGGAGCAGAGAAAAATGTATAGCTCAATAAAATCAAAAAATAAAAAGAACACAGAAGCCTAGGGATTATTGTGTTGGAGTCCATAGGCCAATTTGGCCTGTCGCCTGCGTCTATATGACCCAGAGGGCTAGAATGGTTTGTATATTTCAGAAATGTTTTTGTGAAAAAGGGAAGCAGGAGCATATGGAACAGGGACCATATGGACCCCAAAGCCTGAAATATTTACTGTCTAGCCCTTTGTGGAGCGCGGAGGAGGGGTACTGCTTGTGCCCAATATAGACCATCTGTAGTCTTTAAAGAGAAAGCTCTCCTATACCGATTTGGCACGATCCTTGGTGTGTGTTGTTAAGTGAAAAGGCACCGTGCCAAAGTGTATCCTAGATTGTGATATACAACGAGACGCTGATACAGAAGGAAAAGAGGGGGATCAGCATGCAAGCCTTTGCTTGCGGTGCTGCTGGAGACATTAGCTGTGTCAGTTACTTCCAGAGGCTTTTGATATGTCCCCTTCTGCAGGTTTTGCATTTTGGACCAAATAATTGTGTTGCCTAGTCAAAAAAACAGAGTAATAACAATAAAAATAATACTGGGTTAAATTAGGAACGGGGATGGAGCTCGGTAGGTAACATGCTGTTTCAGAGCCGGAATTAAGAAGCTATAACAGAAATTGACCATAGCAAGCAAACAGGAAAACGGGGGGGGGGGGGGGGGGGGACGGACACTGTAGAGAAGGCTGAGGTTGCCTGACTGGAAAGACTGGATGATGGGTTGAACTAGGGTTACAACTCCAGGGCAAGAAAAAGCAAGATTTGCAGTCACCACTCCTCACATAGATTAGCAGAAGTGACTCAGCATCTCTGTTTTGCTAGTTCTGTGTCTTTCTACATTGTATTTTTATCCAGTTCCACGACAAGGGAGGTTTGCATCCCCACTTTAGTCGTGGGAATTCTGAGCCCATGCTGCACACCCATTGCTGGTATTCTCCTAAGACTTTAGCCTGTCTCCTTAATTGGCCTGCTATATTTCAAAAAACAAAAAAAAGAAAGAAAGAAAGAAAAATCTCCACTTACAAGTTAGTTGATCTCACCTTGACACCTTGGCTCAGAAGTTTCACCAGCACAGACATTCCACGGCCCCTGGCTGGGAGGAGCATCTGAAAAAAAATACCCTCATGGAGCATCTGAAAAAAAATACCCTCATGGAGCCCTGTGTGGCAGAGTCCCTGCTGCGTGCTAATCTGTGCAACTGCAGGGGAACGCAGCCTTTTCTACCCTTGAGTACTATTCTCTTTTCTTCACCTGCCCTCCCAGTGCTGGGCAGAGAAGAGGACTGGAGATGCCATAGATCTGCATCCCACCCAGATTTCCAGTGTGGGTAGTTTCGCCAGGCATAGACAGATAGACAGACACTAACCTTTTCTTCCATTTGAATTTTGACAGTCTGTGGACAGCTTGCCTAGTGCATATGAGTGGCCTCTGGATAGGATCCCTAGAACTAGAGATTTGAGGGGACCACCTAGCTGCATGTTAATCTTGCAAATCTAGACAACGCCCAGGTATTGTCCCTTGGCCGCATGCCCTGTGATGCTGCCACTTTGCCGCAGCTGCATGCTCACTGTTGTGATGCAGCTAAACCCTGCAAATACACTCAGCAGAGTTCAGGATCTAGCTAAAGAGCTCCCTGGTTTAAATTACGCCTGCTTTATTTTTTCTTTGAGATAGGGTCTCACTATATAACCGTAGATGGCCTGGAACTCACTGTGTAGTCCAGGCTGGTCTCGAACATACAGAGATACACCTGCCTCTGCTTCCCTGGTGCTGGGATTAGAGGCGTGAGTGATCATGTCTGGCAGTGCACCATAAAGCAACTTTTTTTCTGTGCTCAACTCTGATTTGATTTTACCTGAGATTTCTCTGTCCTTAGGATTGTCTTAATTGTTCTTGTTTTAGTTGTGATACAGGTACATCTAGGGGTAAGGCAATTTATGTAAGAAAATTACATCCTTGGATAGAAGACTGGGATGGATGTATGTATGGATGGATACATGGATAGATCAGTGGACAAATGGATGGATGGGTAGATGAATGAATGAATGAATGAATAGATGGACAGACAGATGAATGGATGGACGAATGGATGTGTAGGTAAATGGCTGGATGTGTGGATGGATGGATGGATGGATGGATGGATGGATATGTGGTTGGATGAATGGATGTATGTATGGATGGATGGATACATGGATGGGTCAGTGGACAAATGGATGGATGGGTAGATGAATGAATGAATAGATGGACAGACAGATGAATGGATGGACAAATGGATGTGTAGGTAAATGGTTGGATGAGTGGATGGATGGATGGATGGATGGTTGGTTGGATGGATATGAGGGTGGATGGATGGGTGAATGGATGGATAGATGAGTGGATGTATGGATGGATGGATAGATGCTTTGCAGAATGAAAAATAGACATCGGGTCTGTACAATGCAGGATCTTTTCTTACTTCCTAACCTTATAATTGGAGTATTGCCATACTGTGTTAAAGCTGTCTTCTTTCATTTTGTAGCAGCTCTGATGTACTTCTTTTTAGGGCTGCCTCCCCTTATCTCAATAGAGTTTTCAAGACCTGCTTTCTCCAAGCCCCACTGGATGACTAAGTAAATGATAAATAGAGAAAATGTAGTAGAAGCGGCTGTGTGTTTAAATGTCTCCCTTTGGGGCTGGAGAGATGGCTCAGTGGTTAAGAGCATTGCCTGCTCTTCTAAAGGTCCTGAGTTCAATTCCCAGCAACCACATGGTGGCTCACAACCATCTGTAATGAGGTCTGATGCCCTCTTCTGGCCTTCAGGCATACACACAGACAGAATATTGTGTACAAAATAAATAAATACATATTAAATGTCTCCCTTTAAAAGAAAAGAATTAAATGCTTAAAAATATCTCCTGCCTCTTAAATTTAGGTTTCCAAGAGTGCTTTAGAAAAACCAAGTACCGTTTTCAAAGTTTGTCACTTATCGCAGACTGGGGCTGCTGTGACCTGAGGGCTCCCTGGACAGACTTGACAGTGCAAGTGGCTCAGACTGTCAGGTGTAAGAAGAATGTTCAAAAATCACCTAGGCAGGTGGTGCCTGGAATCCATATTTTCTGTTTCTTCTAAAAAAAAAATGTTACCCTTAACATAACAAAAGACATCTCTTTCCATGGTGGTGAGGTCCAGCACAGGGACCCCACACTGTCCTGCTAGTCAGTGGGTAGGCACATGGATGGAGTAGATCAACCACTGCGGAAGTTCAGGAACAACTTCACTTTCACCTGCTAGTAAAATAGTCCATCTCCTGGAACATCCATGGGGCACAGCGAGAGGATTCTATTAACCATGAGATGGTGGAAGAGGTCAGAGGGCAGTAGTGGGACAAGATAGCCAAATATCACTGTGAAGGCAATGGGAATACTAAGGATTCCCCAGTCCTTCTTGCTGGGTGGCTTTCTTATAAAAGAACCCGTTTGTGTCCGAGAAAATCCAACAGCAATCACAAAGCAGGCAAAGCTTAAGGCCTTTTGCTGACTAGGCCATTTCCAGCACAGATAACATTTTTCTGTCAGTTTTATTTTTAACAAAAAATCGAGATCTGTTTCCTACATCTGATGACCTGGATAATATTTACCAAGTACTTCAGATTCACTCAGAGGCCTTTTAATATATTTTAAACATGAAATATGATACAATTTAAGACTCTTAAAAATCTTCATAAATTTGAATATTGACAAAGAATTATACCTTGACTGAGAACCATGCTGTTAAGAATTTACTCTCTGAGGAATTTTGAGAATATCTGTTCATCCTTCAAATGATACATTAGTAACTGACTATCAATAAAAGAGTGGAAAACTTCATTACCACTCTGGGGAAAAATGCCAACATTAATATACAGTTTCTATGACTAATTCTGATCCAATTGATAATGAGGATAAAAAGGAGTTTGCGATTATTTTCATGATTCTCGAGTTAACTTCTGTGTGGATAAATCTTTTACGAACGTGTCAGCAATATTTATAAATCCCTGAAAAGACACCAAAGCCAGTTTGTAGCAATGCAGAGAAATCTATCTTGTCTGTGGCTTGTGCCTCAGAATCACGGAGGCAAATGCGCAGCGAAGAAGAGCACCTGCATTTCAATGAGACCCTCATGTGCTGTTCTGCCTGGTCGGAAATGCCCCCTTGCCGTCCTGGAATGCTGTAGTTCAGACAGCTCTGTCATTCACTGCAGTGGATGTTGAAACCTTGGTTTTGCTTCAACATCTGGTACAAGATGAAGTTTTGGGGTTGCCACTAAACAGTGGAACCTTATTTTATATTTCATGTGCTAGATATCTGATGTTGGAATTTTTTTTCTTCTACATGTAAAGTAGGCCATATGATGTCATTAGAAGGGAGTGAATTCCTCCCTACAACCTGCAGCAAATGTGTCCGGTGTTTAAGGAAACCTGTTTTCTAGTGAAAGATCAGCTCTGTTGGTTCAGAAGGCCAGGCAAACGTCTCAGATGGTGTGTCTCTCCTAAAACGGGATGCAGTGTGACTTCCTTTCGGCTTTCTTTGTATATAAGAAACAAGGGATAGGTACCTCGAGATTAAAGGCAAATTACAGAGACTGAGGGATTTGGGGTAGAAACTATGAATGCAAGATCAGTGAGAATCTCAGAACACAAAAGTAGGTTGTTGTTCTAAGACTCAAACATGCGTGTTTAAAGGGCAATTGAAAAGCAGATTAAGTTAAGCAAACATAATTTCTTCCCAAGCGAATCACGTACTCAACAATGACATGTTGGAAAGGAAGAGATACTCATGCGGCCATCATACTATTCTATCAGGCCATCCATAAAGAAATACCGTGGATGGGTTGACTTAGACAGCGCAAACTTGTTTTCCTCATGGCTCAGAGGGTTACAAGTTTCCATCCTCTGGTCAAGGCTCTCTTCCCAGCTCCTTAGTGAGGCCTCATGTGACCTTTCCTCAACCCATGCAGACCTGCAGGGGCAGAGGGAGACACAGAGGGGACAGAGAAGAACCAGGGGATAAGGGACACTCCAGGGAACAAGCACTATAGGATCTCTTGTTACAAGGATACCCTAATTACTTCCACAGAGTCCCTATCCCCAAATACAGTTCCCTGGGTAGAGAAAGACTTGACATACTTGCAGTGTTTTGTGTTTAGCCAGGACTTGATGCTTCCATTCAGATAACAAATTTTCCTACATGACTGGTTTTCGGTCCCCTGCTCTAAAAAGTTTTCTTCTCCAGGACTTTCCTGGTTTTGTTGCCTTTTTACAGAGGAAAGGCAAATGCATTTTATCCCTTGGAGGGGCAGAGTCTTACAGAAAACCATCCCAGAGTCCTGAGACGACTTCGAACATAACTCAGCATGCCTTGTTTGACAAACCCAAAAGCTGCAGTTTTGAGGTCCCAAAAGTTCAGATTCCATGGTGACTTGGAGATTTTAAGTTTGAGTCTGTGAAACCAAAATGAACCATAAGCCAGTAGTTCATGTTTATGTGGGTGTCTTAGTTAGGGTTACTGTTGCTGTGACGAAACACCATGACCAAGAGCAACCTGGGGAGGAAAGGGTTTCCTTCGCTCACAGTTCCATGTAACAACAGTCCAACATCAAAACCAGTGAGGCAGGAGCTGACAGAGGTCTTCAAGGGCGCCATTTCCGGACTTTTTCCCCATGACTTGCTCAGCCTACTCTTGTATAGAATCCGGAACCATCAGCCCAGGGATGGCACCACCCACAATGAGTTGGTGGCACCACCCACAATGGGTTGGACCCTCCTCTATTGATCATTAACTTAAACAATGCCTTACAACCAGATCTCATGGAGGCATTTTCTCAGTTCAGGTTCCCCCCCTTTCAGATAATGCTAGCTTGTGTCAAGTTGACATAAAAGTAGCCAGGACAGTAGCCATGTGAGTTGATAAGAAAGTCTGTGTGTGTTAGCCTCCATGAATTAGTCAGTACATTTTGTGGGAGAATGGAGCCAGTCAGTTTGCCCCATTTCCTCTGCCAAGCACAAGTGGACTGGTGCTTACATAAGCACGGGCCCCTGTGGAAGTCTCTCGAGGAATTCTACCAGGCAGTCGGTTGTTGACCATAGAGTCGGTCACTGTTTTAAAGAGTCCCTATGCACGGGGGGTAATGTTGCCTTGGAGAATACCAGCACTGGTCTTGTTTTTAAGTCTGCACAGAGCTCAGAGTCAAGGTGTCACAATATTGGGAGTCTTACCATCTGTTTAGAAGCTCAGATTCCGACAGAAAGTCCACTCAAAGCTAACAACTTCCTGAATAAAATAGTGGTTCTCCTTGGGGCTGTAGAATTTCCCCTTTTCGTTTACGGAGCCTTCCATTTATCTAAGAGAGAAGAAAGTTAGATTGTTGGTATCACTGCAGCCAACAAATGCTCAATAGATATTGGATGAGTGAACAGATGGGGGAAATCCATTGCAGTTTTCCACTTTCATATCAAATAATTGAATTGTAGGGCTTTATTGTTGGAAACAATATTATAATTCACCTAATCAAATTTCTTTCTCCTAGAAGAAATTATTTTCCTGACTATATTTTATGAGTGATAACCGTCATGGTTTAAATGTCTGCTGTGTGCCAAACATTGTTCTAAGGACTTTGCACAAATTATTTCAGGCGGATCTTCAATAGCACCAATGTTGTAAAAGAACCTTCTAGAACAGAATTCCTATTTTAAACAGTTTTATGTCTGACTTCCTATTTCACGGGAACCACATATTTACTGTGGCTTTCTGCAGCTGTCTCATCATTAGATAAGGTGCCATCAGGATGTCCCCTGGGAGGGTCTTACAGGCCCACTGCCCAGACCCACACACCTTTCACCAGTTCCCCTGGAGACCTACTTTGAGAGATGATGTGTGTTACCAAAGAGCTTCTGTTATTGCTTTGGGCATGAAAACGGAGGCAGGCAGTCCCAGGATAATGAAGGTGCTGTTTTCCTGTGCAGTCTTCCTTGGGGGCACCATGACCTTCAAACACCGAATAGCAGAGTCTGAAACTGACCCAGCTCCCCTTTCAGCCCTTGCTGACGTTAATCCCAGGAAGGTTTATTATTGTAAAGGATTTTATTCATTTTCTACAATGTTCCCTGGATACCCATTTTAAAGGTAGCGAAAATGGGATTATCCACTGTTATAGGCATCAGGCGATGAAGCCCACATAAAATCTCCTTGTTGGGCTTGTCTGCCATGTTCCCCACTTCAGCAACCCGGGGAAGCACTGGTGGGGAGGCTGGTTTTGAGAGCGCGATATTCACTGGTGTCTATAGCATTTCATTTTTTCAATATTTTGAAATGAAAACATATTTACGCCATTTTCCCTCCCTTCAACATTTCACATGTTCCCCGCAAATACCTGACCTCTTTTCTTTGATGTTGTTACATATATGTGTGTGCATAAATCCATAAACACAACTTGCTCGGTCCATTCAGTGTTACTCATATATTAGTGGTTTCGGGGATGACCATTTGGTATGGATAACAGCCAGGGACCTCACCCCTGGAGAAGACTATCTCTTCTGCTCTCAGCTCTCTTCAGTGCCTGTACTTTGTCTACAGGCGGGGTCCCGTGAGCTTCCCCTTCATGTTAGCAACTAGCCAGCACTCAGTGCTTTGGGCCATCCAGTTTTGCCTCTTCTTTTAAATGCAATACACCCTGGAAGCAGGAGCCCTAGATTTTTCATGATTCGCTTCATAGCTAAAGGCCCTTGGGAATCTGCAGATGAGAGCAGAGGCTCCTTGAGAAATCTGGAAAGTGGAACTTGTGAGTCCTGACTCTGCCCCTGCCTTCCCCGTCTCACTAGATCTGAGGGCTAGTGCAACACCCATCACTTAGGAAGCTAGTTAGAGGTGTGTGTGTGTGTGTGTGTGTGCATGTGTGTGTGTGTGTGTGGTCAGAATTTCTCCATACAGCCCAGGCTGTCCTGCTACTCACTATATAGCCCTGACTGACCTTAAAGACTGGGATCCTACTGGCTCTGCCTTCCAGAGTCCTGGGATTAAAGGTGTAAACCCCCATGCCCTGCTGAGTAAGGTGTCTTCCTCTAAGATTTGTTTTATTTTTTTTTTTTTACTCTCAGAGATTACAGGGTCTTAGAGATCTAGTCAGTAGCCTAGTTTTGTGTAACCATAGGGCTTATGCAGGACCCCACCTGATTGCAAACCATGCTAAGTCTTTACATCAAAAACCACTTGGATTCTTTCTGGCTTACACATCTGTAGCCAACTCTCCTTGCCGTGTTTCCTAGGGACGCTCTTCAGACACTTTAGGAGGCAAGAACGGGTCATCACAAGGTCAAAGCTGGCATGTCCCAACTCCAGGAAAACCTGACAACTCATTGCCCTGACCTCAGTGGCCTCTTGCTTGGGGCCAAGCCTAATGCAAGTAGTGTATCTCCTGCTCAGGCACAGACAAAAAGGGCCTTGAACTTGGCACAGCATGTTCTTCTACAGTCTCTAACCAGCTTGCAAGCTGTTGCCCTTCGAATCAGAGCAGGATTTCCTTGGCAAGAAGACAAAAAGAATTTCTTCTGAAGTGCCCTGACAGCTTGCTCCTGAGGCCCCTCTCACATCCATCCCAGGGTTCCGGACCCTGTCATTTTCCTACAACAGGAACTGGTCCCTTGAAGAGTGAAGTTCTCTGTTAGCCCAGCTTAAATCACAACCTGGTCCACTCCGGCCCTAGCAACAGCCTCCTTAAATGCCATTTTTGGACCCTATACAACACAGCTAATTGTTTGCACTGGACACTCGTGTGTTTAGAGCTTGGGCGTCCAAACGGACAATTATTTTCTGCTCTTCGCTGGCGGCGCTGCCTGCCTGGTGACTTTGGCAGATGGAGAAAAGAGCTAATCCGTAGGTTACAAGCAGAAGGGTTATTGATGAAATGTCACCATCTGTCGGTGTCATTAAAATGATATGAGTCACAAAGACTTGCTTTTGTCTTTTCTCAAAAAAAAAAAAAGAAAGAAAGGGTAGCTTGGAGCTTAGAGAGAGGTTACTAAGTTGTGAATGGCAGCAGAAAGAGGAGTGTGGTGAATCCATCGGACAGGCTGATTGGTGTTCAAGGAAACCAGTCCTCAACTGGATTAAACCCCCGACTTGGTATGAAGTGCCGTGCTCATGAAGACTGGCATAGTACATCAACTCTCTGTGCCTAGTTCTTGAGTATTGACCAGGTGTGGAAGGGAAACTCACCCATTAGGTTACATGAGGAAGACCTCATCGGAAGAAAACGGAATATGCCCCAGCCTTTTTAGTCTTCACTACCGCATGGCACACAGATTATCACTCTTGTATCCAGATGGCACCATGGGTGCGTGAGCCCATAGGGGATAGATGTCTCTGCGGGTCACCTCTCCTCCAACGATGGCATGATGAGGATCAGGAAGGGAGTCCTCATGAAAGGGTAAAGACAACGGTGGGTAGGATGGCTTCCATGTCACATTAGCAAAGGGGTTGGAGGGGCGAGGTGTGTGCTTGGGTAACCAAACTGTGCCAACTTCTTTACCTAATCCCCACAGTTCACTCACATTTGTGCTTGAGGATTCCATGTTTCTTTTCTTTTCTTTTCTCTTTTGGTTTTTCTAGACAGGGTATCTCTGAGTAGCTTTGGAGCCTCTCCCGAAACTCTGTCTGTAGACCATGTTGGCCTCAAATGCACAGAGATCCGCCAGCCTCTGCCTCCCAAGTGCTAGGATTAAAGGCGTGCGCCACCACAACCTGCCTTGCACTTTGAGGATTCTTACCCACTGCGACAAACCTGTTATTTCCTGTCCTTTTCAACATGGCTTTTTTGTTTGGTTTATTGTTGTTGTTGTTTTGTTTTGTTTTGTTTTGCTTTGTTTTAAACTCCAGAGAAGGTTGAAGGGTGCGTGATTTCATAAACCATGACAGGCCTTTTGTTTAGCCCTAATGAGTGCCAATAAAGAAACTAACAGTACAGTAGTATTGCTGTGAATCTGTACACACCCATCCATGACCTCTAGTTTGGTATTTCATCCCTTAAAACATCCGGCCCAAACCCTTCCCACCTGCCACTCCTTAGGGACACAGACATTGAAAGAGCCGCCGCTGCCATCACCACTGCTGCGTGTGCGAGCCGTTCTGGAAGCCTGCAGGAAGCTCTCTGTGCTTTCTAAAGGAGGCGTCACTGCAGGGGCACCTATTGATTTGTTTAGATTCGGTGCTCCTGTTGCTGCCGCTTCATTTCTGAACAAGCAGGGTGAGCGGCGATGGGTGGTATCACAGCGCCCTGCTAGTGACTCTGTGCCCCAGTCATGGACTAACGGTCATCCCGCTGGGCAGACTCACCTTTTGTCTGTCTGCCTCTGGGACTCGAGAGCTGATTCTTGGGTGACTAGAGCTAGGACATCCCAGAATTAACACTGAACTGTTTCTGAAGTGAGCTTTGTGCGCCTAGTGAATAGCAGTTGCAGGAAGGACAGGGAAGAGGGGGATGTCAGGGGAAGAGAGGGATTTTAATTTTTTACCTGCCTTCTTCCTCCCAAGGAGTCCTAACCACATAACACGATCCCAGGGAAAAGGAGATGGGGTCATAGGTCAATATATCAGCAGATATTATTAATCATAGAATGTTCATGAAGGGAGTTTTTTTTTTAAAAGATAAGGCGGATTATATCAAAGTGCACTATGTGCGTGTATGCAAATGTCATAATAAAACCCATTACTTTGTACAGTTGAATATGAAGCACAGTTGGATTGGAAAGAAAGAAAGAAAGAAAGAAAGAAAGAAAAAAATGTCATGAGTAGTAACTATGGTCAATGTTGAATATCAGTTGATAAACATGAGAAGCCATAAGATACTCAAAAAATGAAAAGGAAGTTCTACAGTGCTCTGGTGAACGGTTAGTTTTTGGGCCTCGGGCTGTGAAATATGGGGCGCTTCTAGAAAAAGAATGCTTGTGAAAGCAGCTGGGGTGGCTTGGGACAACCCTCACTTGCTCTGCAGTCTACGTGACCCCCATCACTTCCCAAGCTTCTGCCTGTTTAAAGCTGCCCTCTTGTTCTACAGCAGGCTGCAGAGACCACTGAGGAAGAGGATGACCAGCCCCTCAGCCTGTCCTGGCCATCCAACGCCCGCAAACAAGTCACGTTCCTCATCGTTCTTCCCATCGTGTTCCCTCTCTGGATCACCTTACCTGACGTCCGCAAACCTGTGAGTGCAGCTCTGTCGAAACCCTTGTTAAAAAAAAAAAAAAGTATGGTAGCCATCGTAGTCCATTTCCAGTTGTGTGCATGTCTCTTCTCATACATGCCTGGAACTTCAGTCACAGTGATTGTGTAGTGACTAGCAAACCTGAACCACCCCAGAACTTAGGCATGTAAAACAACCACCATTTTATTCCGTTCACAGATCCTTCGGGAGGGAAATTGAAGTGGGGTGCTCTGGGGATGGTTTACCCCTACCCACCAAACCTGGGACTCCAGCTAGAAAGACTTGCATGGTTAGGGGGGTGACTCACAGCTGAGACCTGTAGTCACCTTCTTTGCTAAGGTTTTTGGCACCTGGGCAGAGATGGGTTGAAGGCTGGTTGTCTATCAGAGTACCCAAACACAGCCTGTCTCTGCACTTTGATTCCTCACAGCATGGTGGCCCCAGGTTAGCCCAATGTCCTACATAAGAGGTTAGGGGAGCATTCTAACAGTAGAAGACAGAAGTTAGGTGATCTTTGGTTCCCTTGACTCTGAAGCTATGTACTGACAATTCTACTGGCCAAAACACCCATGAACCTGCTGATATTAAAAATGTAACAGTAGCTGGGTGGTGGTGGCACACACCTTTAATTCCAGCACTCTGAGTGTAAGGCCAGCCTGGTCTACAGAGTAAGTTCCAAGACAGCGGAGATATATGAAGAGACCCCGTAATTTAAAAGGGGAGAGGACAGTTCACCTACAGGCAAGAAAGGTAATTCAGGAGTTAAGAGCACACGCTACTCCTAAGTAGATCTGAGTTTAGTTCTTAGCAACCACACTAAGTGGCTGACAACCATTTGTAACTTCGGCTCTGGAAATGCCTTCTTCTGGATGCTGAGGGCAGCTGCATTCAGGCATGTACAAACCCAAGTGTAGACACACACATATACCACAATTTTTAAAACATGAAATCTTAAAAAGAATTAACCTAAAATATGCCAGTGCCCGGTGCCATATGAATTCCTTAGTGAAAAAAAAAATGGCCAAAAGCTTGAAACAATCATAACAATTTTCTCTTAGGGGGCATAAGGTTTCAGCTGGGTGGTGGTGCACACCTTTAGTCCCAGCACTCAGGAGGTAGAGGCAAACAGATCTTTGTGAGTTTGAGGCCAACCTGGTATACTCAGTGAGTTCCAGGACAGCCAGAGCTATTATATAGAGAAACCCTGTCTCTCAAAAAGCCAAACAAAAAAACCCAAGGTCTCTCAAGGTCCAAGCAGGGAAGGGGCTCTGTATTTTCTTGAGTTTCCTTTTAGAGATATTTTAAAGATAATTTAAAGTAATGCAAATGCCTACATATCTGATATTCCCTCTGTAATTTTACTGTCATCACTATAACCAATGTTATTATTGAGTGCTGTCAGATGTCAAGGGCTGAGAATGCAATACTATCCTGCAGCCAGCAAAAGGTAATCTAAGTGTGGACTAATCACAGGAGCATCCCCTTCCAGGGTTGGTGAACGAGAGTCCTAAGCCATTCAGTTTTGCCCTAGAGGTAAAAAAGGTAAAGAAAGGAAAAGGGTACATGCGCCAACACACACTCGACAGATTCATACGTCAGATTCTGCACTGATATTTTCAATGAGCTACATCATGGGTCTCAGGAAACATCTGTGGTAGGATATACGTGTATTGCTGGTGTAAGAAAAAGAGGCTCACGTGAGTCAACTAAATTCTATCTGGTCACTTTCCAGAGTGTCATAAACCACCTTTTGGTGGGATGACTTCTGCCATAGGTCAGCCATGATGGGTTCGTACGTTCCAAGGTAGGGGCATGAGGATTGGACATGTTAGGTGGGAGGAACAGGGATATGAAAGAAACACAGAGACATAGGAAAGTTCAGGGAGGGCAACTCCATGGATGCTAAATACTAAATTCACCCGCGTTTATTTTTCATATGCTTTTATACCCCAATACAAAATGGGGAGGCAAAAGACGGCTTTAATCTGACACAAAGGACAATTAGAACAGTTCCTTGCTTCAGTACTTGAGATATCAAGCCATTATTTCCTGAGTAAGGCATTTGATGTCTTGAGCAGGATATACAATGAATACATCCTAGACCAAGTATCCTGTAGGCAGCCGCTCCCTATGTCAAACCTCCTATTTTAAGTGAAGGAGCACAGGAGTATGCTTGAGTCCTCTGAGCATTGGTCAGGGTAGAGTGGATCCACCTTTATGGGCCGTCTTAATGCACAAAACACCAAATGACGACACCTTAGGTCAGGATCTCCAGTTGTAGCCACACCTGTTGTCAACCACTTAGAAAAAGCAAAAAATCAGCTCAGACTCTCTGGCCTCCAGGCAAGGTGGAATAGGCTCACATTCGTGGGCCCTCACACCAGAGGTTGGAGCTGAGATGCAGACCAGGTCTCTGCAACCACATGGTTTCCCCTAAGATTTCTTGATACCTGATGGTTTTAATCTGTAAAAAAAAAAAAAAAAAAAAGCTAAAAGCATTTGCAATAAAATCCTATGGTCACATTCAAGTCTAAAGTTAGCAGAAATCTTCAAGGGTCTCCTGGTGATCCTACTTTCTTATTGGCTGGGGTCGGGTAAGAAGAATCTTATCCCATTAGCCTGCACTGTGAATAACCCAGCCTAGTAGAGAGTCGTGTCCTTCGTAGACACTAGGAAAGAACTCACGGAAGTACTCGCCACAGTCCAGCTACCCTGGTAAAGGGTGCAAGCTGCTGGTCTGGTTTTGTCCTGGCTGTCCTGAAACTTACTCTGTAGACCAGGCTAACCTCAAACTCAGAGATCCACCTGCCTCTGCCTCCCCAGTGCTGGGATTAAAGGTGTGCATCACCACCTAAGTTTCTTAAGTCACAACTCCAGAGCATCTGCCTATCACGAAGGATTGGCTTCCTGAAATCCTTAACAAAGCAGCTGATGTATTTAACCCCGCCCCTTTCATGACTCACACTGCACAGATAGTTCTGCAATGCGTTCATTATCCCTTCTGATGGTTTATACTGATGGTCAGCTTAGCAGGGTCTAAAGTAACCAGACCCTAGCCTCTGGGCACATTTGTGAGGGTTATAGGTTAGTTGAGGAGGAAGGACCCACCTTAAATGTGGGTGGTACCAACCCATGGGTGGTTTGTTGTCCCCAACTGAATAAAAAGGAAAGGGTCAGCCTAGCACCCCTCATTTATTCCTGCCTCCTGACTAGACACACTGGACCAGCTGCCTGCTGCTACCACTGCACCCTCTAACTGGGAGCAGAAAGAAACCTTTCCTTAAGTTGCTTTTGTCTTCTTTTGTTACAAGGAAAGTAACCAATATGCCAATCATTCCCGTTTCTATACTGTTTGGCCCAGTGTTTTCTTTTACCCCACAAGAGGACATCAAAAAACCAAGTACAGTTTTCTAATTCTCTACAGAAGGCTTAACGTGATATGGTCCAGGACTGGCTGGCTAATGGGAGCTAACTGTTACTTTGCCCCATGCGCTTGAGCAGAATGTCATGGGAGCAGAAGTGTGGCAGGGCCTTTCTTCACTTCTAGTAGGCAGGAAGCCAAGAGGAAACACTGGTGCTCTGAAGGCCTCCTTTCTCCCTTTTATTCCATCTATACCCAAGGTAGGCCTGTCCCCTTCCATTAATCCTCTCAGAAAACACCGTCACAGACATATCCAGGGGTGTGCCCCACAACGCTTCTAGATGATTCTAAATCCAATCACATTCACAGTAAGCATGAACTATCACACCTCACACCTAGATCATGACAAGTCTGACTGATGAGGAAACAGAGCTGCGTGTGGCCCTCTTCGGTGACACCATTGGCTCATTCTTCGCTTCGCGGCCTACCCTTGAGGGCCAGCCCCTGCCACCGTGACCAGGGGAGCTTCCTGTCTCTGTTGTCACTTTTCTGATTGTTGTGCCAAGATACCCGGACAGAAGCAGTTTGAGGGAAGCAAACTTGATTTTGGATCATAGTTTTAAAAGGATAAATTCCATCAGGCCTGGGAAGACATGACTCATGGGCGTGAGGCAGCTGGTCACGTGACGTCCAAAGTCAGGAGCAGAGGGAGGTGAATATGAGTGCCCCACTCACCTCCTTCTGTTGATCCAGCTTGGGGCCGCAGCCCATGGGATCCTGACACCCCCATTCAGGATGAGTGTCCCCTCCTCAGTTACACCACTTTGAAAGTGCCTTCAAAATCAAACCCAGAGGTATCTCTCCTGTGTGATTCCAAATCCAGTCAAGACAATGAAGATTAGCCGTCACTTTCCTTGCTTCCCCAAGCCAGTCAGCCATAATATGAAATGGATTCTTTTCTATCTTTTTCTGGGCTTTCTGTATACCCTTCCAAGCAATGAGACGACCGAGGGAACGTCTGGTTGTTTTGATTTCTTCAGCAAATAGCACTAAGGACCACGCAGACCCTTAGAGGGTAAAATAACACAAAATATTAGGCTGTTTCATTAAGTTTAATAATTAAACCAAGGCATGCTTGCTGTGCTTCATGGTTTTACGTCAACCTGCTCAAACTAAAGTCGTCTGAGAGGAGGGAGCCTCAGTTAGGAAAACACTTCCATAAGATAGGCGGTAGGCAAACCTGAAGGGTATTTTCTTAATTAGTGATTGATGGAGGAAGGTCCAGTCCACTGTGGGTGGTTTCATCCCTGGGCTGGTGGTCCTGGGTTCTATAAGAAAGCAGGCTGAGCAAGCCCCTGAGGAACAGCACCACCACCTCTGCATCAGTTTCTGACTCCAGGTTCCTGCCCTGGAGGAGTTCCGGTCCTGACTTCCTCCCACATGAACAGTGATAGAAGTGTAAACCAAATGAACCCTTTCCTCCCCACGTCGCTGCCGGTCATGGCATTTCATCACAGCAACAGAAGCCCTGACTGAGACTCTTACATGTAACTCGAAACAAGATTTCACAGAAACAGTTAAAGGAGACTTGACCCCGAGGCTCCCGATTCCAGATCATTATCACTCCACTACCCCGACTGGTAGTTTGCATCCCATGTCCTGCGTAGTAAGCTGAGGAATCTTGGGAAATGCACTTCTCGGAATTCAATTTTTGTCCACTGTTGATAAAGATTTTTAAGATCTCTAGATTCCTTACCAGCCATGGCATTCTGTGATTGGGAAAAAGCACAAATAAAGAGATCTGCCTCAGGACAATGCTGCAAATTGAAGGTGACTGTATTACTTGCTGTGATAGTCCCAGCTTGCTCTGAGAGCATACTGATTGGAAGATAAGCTATGTGGTCCTCCCCGCACATACAAGAGGCCAAATGAAATAAACCACGCCAGTAGATACAGGAGCCAATAAGGTGTTCCCTGGTCATATTTATTACAGGAGAGTTTTATTCAATCGCTTCTTATGTTAGTTTTCCATTTTGCTCTGTAACACACCGTCTCAAACTCAGCTTAAGACAAGCTTATTTTGGCCCATGATTCTAAGGACCAGAAGTCTGTGTTAGGCTCAGCCATACAGTTCTCCTGGGAGCGGGTTGCCATAGGAGCATCTCAGCTGAAACAGCCTGTCTGTGTTCTATATGGTCTCTAACCTTTAAGCAGTGTGCTCTGAACTTAGTCATGGGATAGCAAAAGACCAAGAGCTACAAGAATGAAGACTACAGAACCCTCCTGAAATCTAGTTCAGAACTTGTACTCCATCATGACCTTATCATCATGACTCCATCACGACCAGCACATTGTATTGACTGAAGCCAGTCCTAAAGCCAGCCGATACCTATGGGGGTGGGGGGGAAAAGCTCACCTACCGATGGAAGAGGCAGAGTGATGTACTGTTTTGTTTTGTTTTTTCAGCCCTACTTCAGCCCTTATTTATGTCCACAAAGGCCACTGGAGATGATATCAAGAAGAGGGGAAAATAAGAAACAGACATTTGCCCCTACTTAGGGCCCACCAGCTCTGTTTCTTCTGCAGTTTTTTTTTAAATTCTTCCTAGGGATGAAAATCCCAAACCTTACCAGTAATTACAGGGAACACATGATTGTATAGTTCTGATTTCAGAATAAATATCACTCCCACTGTGTTCATCACCACATCATTCCTATGCAAATGTTATGGCCATTTTTATTGACTCACACACACTTTCAGCTGAGATATTAAATAGGAGCTTCACACTTATCGTTTTCTTAAATAAACAACTTTGTGTGAAAACAGAAAGGGCTACAGTGTAAACCTGGGCCCGAAACATACCTTTGGTGAAAACTGAAAATTAAGCACAATAGGACACATAATGTGATTTTCTCTCGTGGCCTGAGATGGGTGTTCACACAAAGGAGGGGTGTATCTCTTGAGACAGGAAAACATGATCTGTTAGTACCAGGAAGGAACCTGGACACCCGGAGAGGGGTTTGCATTTTGGGTCATGTATTCATTCTCCCAATTTTTATTGATTATCTAGCAGGAGCCAAACGCGATGTAGCAAGAACGAGGTGACTAAGACCCAGGGAGGCTGAAAGGTTTGTTCAATCACAGCTGCTAAGAGGAAAGCCAAGCCTCCTCTCCATACCAGGCATCCACAGTGGCTTTGCCTCCCCAGGTCTCAGCCTCTCCACCTCTTAAAACCTGTGATGAAGACAATGACTGACAGTAACAACCATGATTGCTACGGGGGCACTTCTCATGTCTCGGGGGCTTGGCTTGGCTTTCTGTGTACATGACTCTTCGGATGGTTTAGATTTGTGTTACCCCTCCCCTCCGCGTTACAGACGAAGAAACCAAAACTTAAAGAAGTCTTCCTAAGTGAAAAACACTGCTCAGTTGAGAGTCACTATCATAACCCAGTGGCCATAGTGTGAATCTTAATAAGGCTGTGGTGGAAAACTTCTTAAAGTGTGTTTACTTCGGGGGACGGCAAGATGGCTGAGCAGGTAAAGGCAATTACTAACAAGACTTACGGCCTAAATTTGACCCACATGGTGGAAGAAGATAACAGACTCCCACAGGTTGTTTTCAGACCTTCGTACAGATATGCATAAACATGCACCTCTCCATGTGTGTGTAAGCGCGCGCACACACACACTCACACACACATACTAATGAATGAACAAATAGATAAATACATAAGTGTAAAATATTTCAGATTTAATGGTAAGCTAAATGGTAAACATGGCTACTCAGAAAACGGAGGAAAGACAGCTATAAATTTGAAACCATCCTGGGCTATATAACAAGACTCCCATCCCTTCCACCCGAAGAATATTCTTCAGTCCATTGCACAAAGTAGATGATCAGTGACTATTAAATTTAGAACAGCCAGGACATGGCCAGTTTGCTCAGCCAGCTGTTGTCCGGTGACTTTTTCCAAACCGGTATCACACTGCTCTACTAAAAGCTTCTAATGGGAACATTAGCTGTCAATTAGGTACCCAGCCATTACATTGGAAACAAAATGAGCAGCACATGGTCACAATTTGCTCATTTGCTAATTGGTGTGAGGCCCACCCTAACAGATGTCAGGACGAGCCACCGTTGCCGACCATAGCCTGATGGGTTAGACCTTGGCTTCAGGGCTGGTCTCTCCCTTCCACGAGACTCGTAACCTAGTACCCATGCAGATGCTCCTGGGCAGTGATGTACAGGGTGAAACCATGGAACCCACATGAGGAGCATGGTCTAGACAAGAATGAGTGGGGTGATTTCCTGGGTTGGGAGACGGGGCATGGTAAGGCATCTGACGGAGAAACGAATTAGCCAGACTGCTGGTGCATGAAGGGTTTCCGCTTCCAAGGCAAGAACAATCTGGGAGGCTGGAGAGACAGCTGGCCTTACAGCTGGAGCACTGACCTCTGTTTCCTGGACACTCTCGTTTTATTTCCTGACGTTGAGAAGAGAGCCCAGCATGATGATGACAGCACTCACTCTGTCTGTGGCGGGGTGCATTTTGACCAGTTTGGGCCCTGTTTATGTGATGGTAAAACATACGTGTTAGGCACGCATTGCTGTGTAGTCAGCAGATCTGAACGTCATCTCTAGTTGAAGAGCTGGATGTAGAGTAGGTAGCCAGTCTTTACCTGCTTCTAGCTGATAGTGAAGAGCTTGAACTTCACTAAGAATATTTATTTTAATAGTGTTTTTGAATAGCCTCTAATTCAATATTTGATATTTTTGATGGGTGTTCATTATTAACTGGTATACCTCAAATTCTAATTGGTCTCAATAAAAACCCGGCGTCAGATACCAGGGGGTGAAAGGTAAGAGGTCAGAGAAACAGAGTGGCCAGTCACCAGAGTTCTCACCTCTACTGATGCTCAGACTGAACGGGCCATCCTGTCCTCAGACTGCATGCTCAGACGGCAGCTGTCTCCACCAAACCTCGGGCTGCACTGAGTTCCTGTCTCCTCCCGTCTTAGATTATTTTCTCTCCGCCCAGCCATATCACTCCTTCTCCACCTCCCAGTGCTGGGATTCAAGGTGCAGACTCCACTTTGAAAAAACAGTGTTTCCCCTGTCACCCACTGAAGTGCTCAGGTCTCCGGGACAGACCAGAGTCCTTACCCAAAATACTTTTCTAAGAAGGAGGAGGAGCACAGGGAAGCATTTAAGGGTGAGATCTAGTCTGCTCAGTGTGACATGAAGCCCCTTCCCAATTGAGCATGCCCGTTTGGTCTTATAGTCACCCCAGAGAACACCCTGCACCAGCAACAGTCATTTCCAGAGAGAAAAGATTCTTGCATAGTCTAAGGCCTGTGGGAATAATAATAAAAAGACTTTCTCAAAGCCTGAAATTTACAGAGATTGCAAGCCTTCTCTGGAACCCGAGAGCATGTCTATCACTGGGCTTCAGGTTTAAAAGATTGCCACACACAAATTTATCTTTTTTCTACCCATGAGCCTTTAAATGCCATGGCAGAATGGACTCTGTGACTGCCAAGCCCAGCCCTTCAGACAACTCAGACAGCTGCTGTCCACATCAACTCCAGGAGCCGGTGCCCTGAATGGAACTGGGTGACATTATCAGAGTGTGGTTTTCTCAGCGTATAAAAGCTTTGGAATTAACAGTGTTGGCAATAATAGGTGGCAGACTCTCAAAGAGCATCCTCTTATCTGTGCCCCATGTTTTCCATCAAGGGAATCAGCAGAAACTAATTCGGTGCAAGCCACAATTTCCCTGGAATGGGACTGAGTAAGAAATACTGCATTTGTTATTAAATTTCTTTATTTGGTTCTTGTGATCAGAGACAACTTACAGGAGTTGGTTCTCTCCTTTCACTCCGTGTGTTCTAGGGATGGGACATGGGTGTCTGGCTTGCCAGCCGGTGACTTTACCTACTGAGCTATCTTATTGGCCATGAAAAACTACATTTCTAAGTGTCTGATTTTTTATTGGTGCTCTAAGGGAATTTGAGTGTGTTCACACAGTCCGAATCCAAGATGACAGGAAGTTCAGTGCTGGAAGCAGAACGGGACTTGTACTATAGGTTGGAGAGTTGTATGTAATACAGGTGCAATATAAATGTGCCAAGAACACAATTCTGAGAATGGTGTCTGCCTGCCCCTCCCTGGCAGGGACCATTCTGATTGGGCGTCTCCATCTCTGTCCACTCCAGCTGATGGGTATTGTTAGTGTCATGGAGACGACCCATCCCAGCCATCTCTGGTGGTGGCTTTCCTGATAAGTCATGGGACTCTAAGATAAATTAATCTATTTCCAACCTTCCTAATCCTTCCTGTCTTTTGTTTCATGGAATCAATTACATAAGAGGTTTAGCATAGAGATTATCATGGCACATGGTTTCCCGGCAGTAGATTCTGATGAACTGATTCTGGTGAACTTGGAAGCAAACTAAAGAAAAGGGAAGAGATAGAGGGAGGATGCAGGATATATAACAGAAGGAATGACAGAGAATCCAGACCCTATAAAAGACAGGAGCAGGGGGCATTGATCATTCTCTCAAGTGACTTCCAGAGCCCAATACGGTGGTCCATGTCACAACAGTTGGGAGGTTGAAACAGGAAGATAGGATTTGAGACCAACCTGGGCTGCATAATGAGTTCTGGGCCATCTAGGCTATCCTGGGCTATGAGACACTGTCTCAAAGAGAGAAGTCGGGGTAAGGGGAGGAAAAGGGGACAGAGGAAGGAAGACAGGGAAATTTCTTTCTCAGTTCTACAATCATTCAGCTCCCATCAATTTAAATTTCCAAGAATGCGTTTTCCTCTCCCAGTTTTATTAGGGGCAAGTAGCATCTTTTGATTGCCAATGCAACCAAGTAACAAATGTGAGAGAAATCACAGCAATGGCAAAGGCGGCTGTAGCTTTGGACTCTCTCTCCAGCATAGAGGGCAACTCTGACATGTTTCCCCTCTGGTTGTCTCACAGGCTTCCAAGAAGTTCTTCCCTGTCACGTTCTTTGGCTCCATCACTTGGATCGCAGTTTTCTCTTACCTGATGGTGTGGTGGGCACACCAGGTAAGACTGCCGGTGGCACCCATCTGCCTGGTTTGTCTCTAGTCTTGGTTGTCAAGTGATCAATCAATGTGTTTGCCCTTATGGAACTGTCATAATACTGAGTGTGACATAAACAAGTTTCATTACAGGACTGGATTTTCTTATTCCCCTAGCTTGGTGGTCAGAAATCAAATCAGCATAGCTGTTAAATAGCTATGTGGAGGAAAGCAAGCCTGGCTGATTCTTGTTTTTTTGTTTTTGTTTTTTTGTTTTGTTTTCTTTTCTTTTCTTTTCTTTTTGGCTGATTCTTCTTGTCTGTCCCCTAAGGCCTGACCAATCAGGACTTGGGCAGAAAGTCAGGTACCTACCTCAGTATCTTTATTTTGTCTTAGACAAGGAACTCAGCATGGCTGTCCCCAACTCTGTGTGTGTGTGTGTGTGCATGTGCATGTACCTGTGTGTGATGCATGTGTGCATATATGTGTGAGTCCATATGATAGGCATAAAAAGTCTTCCATGTTCTCCCTACCTTATACGACCTTGAAATAGAGTCCCTCATTAAACCTGTATCTTGCCATTTCTCAGCAAGGCTGGCAGGCAGAAATCCCCAATGTTCTTCCTATCTCTACCTCAAAGCCCCATGCTGGGGGTACAGGCCTTTTCACATGGATGCCTGGGCTCTGAACTCAGGTCCTCATGTTTCTGCAGGGATTTAAGTGGGCTCTTACCCACTGAGCCACCTCCCCAGCCCTCACCAAGCCTTTTAACAATGGTTATTAAGAAAGGTCGTGAAGACAAAATATTCATCCTTGGGCTTTAATTTATAAATGTAACGATGCATGTCATTTTTGTCACTGTTGGCTCAGTACCAGTCATAATGCTGATCCCAAGATATGGTCTCAGTGATTGCTGCCTAACAACTTGAATGAGTGATATTTGAGGGCTTCCATTCTCAAAGACGAGAGTGGAAACCATTAATTGTTGAGTGTATGCTCCATGCTGGACAGTTCACATCCCTTTGTCATTTTACTATTGTTTTTGATCATGCACACAGATTCAGATGCTATGAGCAGGAAATTATCATTATCTACAGTATACAGATTTTAAAAAATGAGTTAACAGCTAATAAGATAAATGCCCAAGCAGCTGGGCGCAGTGCCACACAAGTGGAATCCTAGCACTTGGGAGGTAGAGGCAGAAAATTCAGGAACTTGAAGCTAGCCTCATCAGAGACTTGGAAGGCATCCTGGGCTGTAGGAGGCTCAGTCATGTTCATAACCACACCACCATGCTTCTTTACAGTTTGGTCTCTTCTATAAGGACTGGCATTCAAACTCCAAATATCAAAAAAAAAAAATGTGTATTTTTTTAAAAGATCACCGCAATAGCATTCCTTCTAAGAATTTAAATTATTAAGAATATATAATAGCCAGGCGGTGGTGGTGCACACCTTTAATCCCAGCACTTTGGAGGCAGAGGCAGATGGATCTCTGTGAGTTCAAGGCCAACCTGATTTACAAGAGCTAGTTCCAGGACAAGCTCCAAAGCTACAAAGAAACCCTGTCTCAAATACCAAAAAAGAAGAAAAAAAAAAAGGAGGAGGGGTAGATATTCAATCAATTGTAACATACTTAGGGTGAAAATCACTTAGTCAGCACGAAGAAGACCATTTTGCCTCCTGTTGCCCAAGGGAAATCACCAGCGTGATTCATGCCGCAAGTAGGAACTTAGAGCCTACAGCAGGTGTCTTCGTCACCTGTTTCTTCTTATAACTCTTTTTGCTCAAGTAATTTTATGCACAACCCCAGATGTATTGCCCTAGAAAACAAATACACAAATCAAACATTTGCTCGTGATAAGTCATAAATTTATTTTAAAACAATTCTTTGGGGGCTGGAGAGATGGCTCAGAGGTTAAGAGCATTGCCTGCTCTTCCAAAAGTCCTGAGTTCAATTCCCAGCAACCACATGGTGGCTCACAACCATCAGTAATGGGGTTTGGTGCCCTCTTCTGGCCTGCAGGCATACAGACAGAATATTGTATACATAATAAATAAATAAATAAATAAATAAATAAATAAATAAATGAAACAATTCTTTGGTGTGTATATAATTTAACCATTTGTTAAAGGTGAAAGCTCTTTGCATACTACTCAGAGATACTTGCTTGTTTGTTGTTGCATGAAGAATTAAACCACAGAAGCAAGTGTGATGCTGCAGGACAGAGCGCATACATGGTGCCTTTCCCTAGTTGATCACTATTTGATGTTTAGAATTGACTGCGAACATTGCATCATGCAAACATGCAGTCCAATATGGTACAGATGTGTTTAGGACTACTTCAGAAATGGTTAGAGACCCTGCCCTAGTCCCAAGAGAGATAGAATTTATTTAATGTTTCTTCGTTTATTTTATGTATTTGGGCAAAGAGGCCCCTACCCATGCCAGAGCACGCGTGTGGGCGTCAGAGGACAACTTCCAGTGCCACGTCTCTCTTTCCAGTGTGCAGGCTCTGGGGATCAGGTCATCAGGCTTGGTAACAAGTGCCCTTTGCCCACCGAGCCATCTCAGGTCCTCATTTAACAACTTTCTAGGAAAGTCAAGTCAGCAACTCAAGCAGAAATTTTTATAATCTAATATTACAACATAATATAATCTGAGGTGTGGATGTTGCTTGCATGTAGATTACTTCTTTGTCATTTTTAAAGTTTTTATTATATTTATTAGTGTGCATAGAAGCGGAGAGAAGACAGTTTGCTGGAGTGTTTTTTTTTCTTCTTCCACCATGTGAATACTGGAGCTCTGATTCAGGTGACAGGCTTGGTGGCAAGTGTCATTACTTCCCCTGGGACTTGCCTTCTAGTTGGTGGGGACGGTAGATCTGTGTGCCTGGAGGACCGAGTCGGCTCAACTGTCAAAATAAAAGCCTGCCTTTAAGTTACCAGGAACCAAGATATTATGTACTTATAAATAAAAAAAGAGATTTAAAAATAAGTATTATATTCCCTAAAATTCTTTATTCCTATATTTTATTTTGCCCGTTAAATTATTTTTAAAAAGTACATAAAGAAAACCTTTGGATGTCATAATATTGGAAAACATTCTCTAAAATTTTTGAGAACAGCAACACACCAGTAATTCTCGAATAATGCTCCAGAAAACATAAAAGGTTTATTAAATCCCCCACAAAGTAAGGTGCTCAAGAAACAAAAGGAATTATGTGTGATAGCTTACAGTCATTATCCTAGAATCAGGTGGCAGAAAAACAGAAACAAGAAGATCCCAAGTTGAAAGCTAGTGGAGGGCTACATAGTGAGATGCTGTCTCAAAGAAACCATGGCTGGATGTGTGGCTTGATGGTAGAGTGCTCGCCTAGCATGTGCAATGCCCTGAGTTTGATCCCCAGTATGGATAGATGGATGGGTGGATGGATGGATGGATGGATGGGTGGATGGATGGATGATGGATGAATGGATGGATGGATAATGGATGGGTGGATGGATAGATGGATGGATGATGGATAGATGGATGGATGGATGAATGGATGGATGGATGGATGGATGGATAATGGATGGGTGGATGGATAGATGGATGGATGATGGATGGATGGATGGATGGATGATGGATAGATGGATGGATGGGTGGATGGATGGGTGGATGGAGGATAGATAGATGGATGGGTGGATGGATGGATGGATGGATGGAGGATGGATGGACAGATGGATGAATTTTCTATTTAAGGCTAGACCGACTATCCAAACACAGCTGGCAGTCTTAAGCAAAGACCATAATGAAATAGAATACTGCACCTTCTCACTTTTCAATAATGATGTGCTATTATAAGAGCTTTCCTGAAAACTATCATTTTAGCTCACAACTTTCTCGTAAGGAAAGTATTATTATCCCTACTTGATTGCTAAGAAAGTAAGAATCAAGACACTGTACAGGGAACAGTTATCAATTGGTCAAGTCCTTAGAGCAGCCCTGGGACCAAGGCCCTCTGATTCCTTGCAATTGGTTCTGCATAGCTGTTTTGTTGATTTAACTCCATATTTTTAAGCCTAAGTTCACCCAATGCCAAGTTCCCTGTGGAAATAGTAGAGGTTATATGTGTTTTAGAGTGGTAGAAATAATTGAAGGTATTAAGAAAAAAATGGGACATTGTCTTAACACTTAATAGTAGATTGTCAGGTGCTGGCCTTAGGCTCAAAGACCATTGGCTTTTCAAATGAATCTTGCAGCTTCCCTGACAGTCTTAGCAGACAACAATGTGGTGGCTGCACTCAGGGTCTCTACAGCCCTTTATTATTTAAAATAGTCTGTTCAGTCCTCATGTGCACATCTATGACTTCCTGGGCACAGATGCTGAATTGCATTAACTCCTTTATCAGTGACTATGGCTTATTCTTTTATCTTATATCAGCACTTACCCTAAAACAGAGGAGGGAGTCATTCAAAACAGGTCACATAATGGTGTTGGGTTCTGCAATTTTCAGCCCTCACATTTGTCCTTGCTCTGGTATTCAGGTTGGAGAGACCATCGGCATCAGTGAGGAGATCATGGGTCTGACCATCTTGGCTGCTGGGACCTCTATCCCTGATCTTATCACCAGTGTCATAGTGGCCAGGAAGGGGCTGGGGGACATGGCCGTGTCCAGCTCTGTTGGAAGCAACATCTTTGACATCACTGTGGGGTGAGTACGGTGTTCTATACGTATGCACACCAGCTCCACTCTGTCTTTTTCATCATAGAAGCTAAAGAAACATGAGCTGGCTCTCTGAACCCAAAACTTGTCCAAGTGCCAACCAAAACTTATGCCTGGGAGCGCCATTCCATTTTACCAGCTGGCTTTTTGTTTTCAGGGAACTTAATAAAACTAAGTCATCCCTAAATCAGCAGACACACATATTTACATACAGAATGTTCTAGAAGGTAAGGCAGCACTCACCACATATTATGGATGTGCACTGCCCAGGTAGGACTGGGCTGCCCTGTCAGTTTCGTGGTGTTTTTTTCTATCCTCTAATTACTGCCCTGACCAGGTGAGATTGGATTCAAAGGCAGCTTGGGACACACCCAGGCCCAGCACTGATATCCTGTCTTCTTGCTTGGAAAATGCTGGCAACCCAGGTTTTGTGAAAGGCAGATGAGATCTTTTCCCTGAGCTGGGCAAACTGGTGCTGTCGCTGGGAATAATCTGTAGTGAGCCAGATTGGCAGGGACTCTGTTATGGCTCCCATTTCATCTAACTTGTCAAAAGTAGTTGACAAATGACCCTGCATGTCAGCTCCTGAAAAACTCAAGTCACAGAGTCTCTATGCTCCGGGATAATAGGTTTCTTGGCCCTGGAATTGGGAAATTCACTGAGAGGTATCCACTTTCTCATTGAACATTTTGAATGCTGTTCTTTTTCCTTTTCGTTAAACCATCCAATGGTTTAATGAATATATTTGTCCTTGTTCACATGGTGCTTACAGTTAGTAATTTAAGACACCCAACAGTCATGTGGATAATGTGTTATCAACCTTAGTCATTGTTCACATAGTACTTACAGTTAGCAACTGAAGACCCACAACGATCGTGTGGATTATGTGTTATCAACCTTATTCCTGAGTGTGGGAGCTGGAGGGCACAGAGCTAACAAATGCAGCAGGTAAAGATAGCTGGAACTAGAGCAGGGTCCCAGAGGACAAGTACTCTGCCTGAGAGTGAAACCCAACTGAGTTTTCACTGTCTGAATCTGCTGTCACTCACCCTCTCCCGATCACGTGCCTTTGCTGGCCACCCACCAAAAAGCCTCTTCCTCTGTCGACAGGAAACCCTGACTTCTTTTCCAGAGTCTATTCAAATCCAGGGGTTTCTACTCTGGTAGACTCAGCATATTGTATTCTCGCTGTGATTATTTCCTCCTGCCAGTCTGCAAGCCCTTCAAGCATCCCCTACTGAACTCACATAGCCTAGCCCCTTGTCTAATCACGGTAGCATCTCACGAGGCTTCTAGAATGAACAGATACGTGGGTGTGTTTTCGCTGAAATTGTTCTGGCATAAGCTATCAGTCCAATCCTTCCACTTACAGATTTACATTCCCCTTAGAGGGTTCAGCGAGGGGGGAGGGAGGAGAATGTCCTGTCGTGTAAAAGGAAAAAGTCTACTACAGCTCTAAGTATTCAGATAGACGTGTTTGCCATGTTTTCCAAAGGCACATGCTCTGACAATTACAACACACTCCTTGTTCATTGTTACCAAATTAGATGTAAATAACAACAAAGGAAAGTCTCTCAGTCTTCACTAGACCTACTGCCAAAAGCCCTTCATTTTTTATCTTCTGCAAAGATGCAATAATTTTTCTTAGAGAATAGTCAGTTTTGTTCTCTTGAAGGGCATTTATCTTTTCTAAAGCCGTGTGGTCCTGGCATGGCGTGGCCTCTCCTAGTAAGCTGGCGGGCCCCATGAACTGCTCTGCTGGGTGTTTTAATAGCCCTAGAAACTAACACTGACTTTAGGTGTTTCAACCAGTTGCACCGCAGGTTAACCAGTGTCTTTCAATGGAGCTTTTCTCTTTTTTTCTTTTGCTTTATGCTGTTATGGGAATTTTATGGATACCTTTATATAGAAAATTCTCTTTCAATTATTTCATTAGAATATATCCCTTAAAAGAGCAATAACAAACTATGTATTTTGAATATTTTAATTGATATTGATATATTTTATATATTTCTTTTCCAAAATGTGTTCAGTTTTATGTTTTTATTGTCAGGACACTGATTGCACTGTTAACAATACCGTGAGTATAGTTTCTCTATAGTCAGTCTTGCCATCATTTTCTATGCACATGTAAATAAATACATAAGGGTTTTAGAAGATATATATAGAAATCAATAAAGAAAAAAAAGAAATCAATAATGATCTACCACCCATTCATATATTTTGCGTGATTAAAATTACATTGCTAGTTTTATTTTTGCCATTCATTTTTTTCAATTAAAATTATACACAAGGCCCTGCATTCAATCCCAGCACGTCAGTAAGTAGATATCATGTGAGCAGTGGAAGCAGAGGGATCAGAAAGTCAGTATTATCCTCAGTCAAATAGCAAGTTCACAGTCAGCCTGGGCTACACATGAGACGACTCTAACTCAAAAAGAATACTAAATTGAAACTTACATCATGAGTATTTTCCTATTAGCACTATAAGGCCTGCAGAGTTTGTTATTCAACAGTTTAGCTTGGTTGTGTCGTGGTCTCATGCAGCCCAGGCTGGCCTCACACTACCTATGTAGCCGAGAACTCCTGATGCTCCTGCCTCTGCATCCCAGGTGCTGGATTTCAGGCACCACGTCTGTCTTAGGCAATGCTGACGAACTCGAGGCATCTCGCATGCTAGGCAAACCTTCTTCCAGCTGCTCGGAAGTCCCGATCTCTAAGCTTGTGATTTTAAATAGCCCCATAACATTACACCGGCCTACGCACTCTCTAACTGGTTCCTTATTGCTAGAAATTATAAAAAAGATCCCCAACTTCCTCCTCAAATAACACTGAAATGATCATGCTTCTGATTGGAGTTGCATTTACAGCCCATTCCCTCCTTATGTTTGATTACTGACAACAGAGGTGACAGATCAAGAGGGGTGGGAAATGTCAATCCCTGAAAAGAGGTTTTACGAATTATATGAAATCCCACCAGCCTCGACTTTACCCAAGTCAGTTGTGCGTGTGTGTATGGGTGTGACTGTGGGTCGGTCAACTCTCCGCCCCCGTAATAAACATCTAAACTCTGTCTCCTTAAAGGAGAAATGGTTTATTTTGGCTTAGGGCTTCAGAAGTGTCAGCCTGTGGTCTCTTGTCCCTCTTGCTTCGGGCTTTGGGCAGCCAATGTATCACAGTGGGAGTGCATGGCAGAGAAGGCCTGTTCACCTCATTGTGGCCAGGTAGCAAACGAAACAACAGAAAGGGACCAGGGTCCCAAAATCCCATTCAAGATCATCCTGTTGACCTATCTTCCTTCCATCCGCCTCCTAAAGGTTCCATCACCTCCCAAAAAGCCTCAGACCAGAGACCACACCTTTAACACACAGCCTTAAAGGAATGTTCAAGACCCAACTATGGCATGGAGCTTAGTGGGAGTGAAGTGTTTGGCTCCCACAGCCCAGAGAGATCCTCTGAAGTAAGCGTCTCCCACCCAGGCTCTACCGAGCAAAACACCTGTGCTGACATCGCAGGTTCTGATGTCAATCACTTTTGCCCAAGTCAGCAAGGACCCCAGGGGGTCAGCAAGTGCTGGGCCTGGAAATTTGAAAATACATACACACTGTGGGCTCTAGTTTCACACACAGTTGCTTTCACTATTGGCTGTTTTTAAAATAATGTTTATGTCTTATTTGCTTTTCCGTTAGGAAATTTGGGATTCGTAAAGTTACTTCCTCCCCTACATCCCATCCTAGCCATGCTCCTGTAACTGGCTGCACGCCACAGAGCTGCCTCCAGAGGGCAGCACACCACTAGAACCTGATATTTTCAGCCATGTTTCTACCGTCTGTGTCTTCCCAGCAATGGCTCTGCCTGGTAGATGTCAGAGTCATCACTCTGGTTAGGGAGCAGTGGGTGTTGTCGGATTTCAAATGTCAGTTTAAAGCAAGAAAACTGGTAGTAAATTTTATAATAAAGTTTTTTTTTAATTCATTATAAATAAACAACCTTCTTTTGTTTATTGTTTGAGATGGGGGCAGGGGTGGTCTCACTGTGTAGTGCCAGCTATCCTGGAACTCACTCAGTAGATCAGACCAGACCTCAAAACTCACAAAGATTGGCCTGCCAATCTCTGTCACCTGTGTGCTGGGATTAAAGGCACACACCACTAGACCTAGACACCAGCCCTAGACCCTTTTTAATAAATGATTATCACAATCCTTCCCAGCATAAACTTCAGACTGCCACACAGTGCCTTGGTCCCCACCACCATCCTACAGCCTCACTGCGTTTTAGGTTCTCAGAGGAGTCCTGGCTACTCTGTCTCCATTCTGAAGGCGAGGTGGCCTTTTTTCCATTTTTACCACTCATTCCTCTACCATTTCCTGCTGCCCTCTCCTCCCTTCGCCTCGTACAAACTTGGTCCACCTTTTCAGGGCTGGGAGCACACTGTAATCTCCCCTAGGAAGAAAACAAAAGCGAATTCGGATCAAATTCCGAGGTCACCCGTAGCATCACGCCTTTGATGTGGTCCACGGGAGAACGAATGAGTCAGGAGTCAAGATTCCAAAGCTCCACACCACCACCACCACCCCCGCCCCCAGACTCCCTTACATAGTTTCCCGGCCCAGCCGTTTATCCTCGCAACCCTAAAGAATCATCCTCCTCGGGGCCCTAGGCAGGGGCTTCCTCGCCACACCTGACTGCTCTCTCTCTCTCTCTCCTTCCTCTCCTGCCGGCTTCTCTTCCTCTCAGGCTCCCCCTGCCCTGGCTCCTCTACACCATCATCCACAGATTCACGCCGGTGACTGTCAGCAGCAACGGCCTCTTCTGCGCCATCGTCCTCCTCTTCATCATGCTGCTCTTTGTCATCCTTTCCATTGCCCTCTGCAAGTGGCGGATGAACAAAATACTGGGCTTCATCATGTTTGGCCTCTACTTCGTGTTCCTGGTGGTCAGCGTCCTCCTGGAAAACAAAGTGCTCGAGTGCCCTGTCTCCATCTAGTGGAAAAGCCATATCTTCAACCAACAGCATGGATGGTCCTTCCTGGCTCTGGGCTCCAGGCTCCTTGCAGAAGCCTTGAGAAGAGGCAGCCTGTGCGCAGCCCTGGGAGGCAAGCGTCCCTCCTTGGAGGGCGGAGGAAGGATGGATTCTCATGGGGCCATTCGCTTCACGGGCACCTCACCTTGCCTGCGGAAACGACTCCATGGAAGAGACAAAGAGAACCGTCTCTCCATCACCACTGACAGGTACTCCTCGCTGGTCGGAGGTACATTCATTGTGATGACGCGAAAGAGGACAGAGGCTATACATACACATGAATATAAATATTATAAATATATACACATGAGCGTACAAATCCTGCCTGTTTCTGTACTATACCTCTCCTCCTAGACCTATAGATTAATACATAACTGTACACAGAAAGAGAAATTATATATATATAAACATATATATATATTTAAGTGCAAATGCATCTTTTCAGGGATAGTGCTAGCGTAATTATAGTTCCTATTTGAAGAGGGGCATCAACCTTCAACCTTCAGTTTGTGTGCTTTGCCTCTCGAGTGCAAAAGGTGAATTAACAGAATCAGTAGGCCGAGCACTCTTTGCTGTGATTTCCAGCCTGCTTTGGACATACTGCGTTGAGTTAAATAGTTTGCAGAGAGGAAAGCTCAGAAGAGAGAGTCTGTTGGAGCCCTGTTAGAACCTCTAAAATACTGTCACAAGCCAAACAACCCATCCCCACTGGGATGCTCTGACTGAGACCCATGGAATTCCTTAAGACAGAGGGGAAACTCAGACCGGGTGGCAACCAAAGGAACTGACGAAGGTTAGGTTGTTTCGTTTTGCTTTTTTTTTTTCTTGTATTGCCCCAGCATGATAAGTGCTTTTCTAGGACAGCAAACTTCTACAAACTGAGCCTGTCTTGTTCCAGTGCATGGCCCATCATCATCAAAAGAACAAGGGCGATCTTAGCCGTGGTTGTCGTCGGACACGCTTTAATGCCAAGGGCTCACACACAGTCCAAAGTCCTGCCAAGAGAGCTGAGATGTGTGCCGAGAGACACCGTCCAGCAGAGGTGCTCAGTGGGAGTGGCCACTGATGGGGACATAAGGGCATAGCTCCTCCGAGCACTTCTCAGTGTGGCCACAAAGGGCTGCCACATCTAAAAATCATTCTCAGTAGATCTAAACTAACAGACTGACTGTGCTTGATTGAGGCAGCTCAGGTTTGTCTGATCCACTTGGTGTCCCCACCCCCCACCCCAGAACAGTTTCTAAGTCCTGAGTCATGAATTTGGTGTAGACCCATGCAACACTCCTCCCTCCATCGTGAGCCCATCTGGAACGCTAGTGTTCCGAGCTTGCGGTCCATACTTTCTTTACACTTCTTTGAAGCAGTCACTCTGATAATATGATCTACTGATTTTGCTCAGCTTCACATGGGATCACCTCATTCACTGAGACCCCACACACACACACTCTGTCCAACACCTTGTGTGATTTCTCCAGTTTATTGCAGTAGGAAATGAAACCGCTTGACAGCTGCAGGACAAACTGAACTGAAAACATACAGTTTTTCATTTTCTGAAACCATGCTTTCTCCTCAAAATCCATTGAAAAGGTGAATAGAGGGTGGCCACATCCATGTAAATTGGCACACACCATACGAGGAGAGTGTCACCATGCTTTGGGTTCTGATCTGTCACTGCGCCTTGTCTATGTTCTGAACACCGCTTAATATAGGGAGGTGGGGCGAAGAACTCAGACTGAATAAAAAGGTCAGGTGACCCAATACCCCAGATCAAGTTCAGCTTTCCATCCACAAAACTTCCATTCATTTACAGAACATGGCAGCAACGGGAAGAGCCAAGCCCAAGACCACTTTACACTTAAGCACACGGCACTTCAAAGTGGATGCCCCCTGAGAACACAAGAAATCAAAAGGTCTGCCAACTAAGAAACTGGCTTTCAAGTCTCTCCAACAATGCAAAGTTGGGTTTTTGGTTTGATTTGATTTTTTTTTCTCTCTCTCTCTCTGTGTAACAGCCTTGGCTATGCTGGAACTCACTCTGTAGAGCAGGCTGGCTGCAAACTCACAGAGATCTGCCTCTCTTTGCCTCCTGAGTACTGGCAGTTTTCAATGGTGAGAGAGAAATCCACATCCCATTCATCAAGGGTTGGGCTTTGTTTGAAGCAAGCATTTTTGCTACTACCTTAGAAAGACGGTTGCAAAAGTGAGTTTTCAGTTTTAAAAGCTCAGATTGTTGTCCTGGCTGCATGATGATGGTTGGATAAATTCTGATTTCAGGTTGGCTTATCGTTTAAAATGGATGATTTTTTTAAACCAACTACAAAATAAGAAAGGTCACAGAATGTCTGGTCCCACCGTTACCATTCCCACACTCGCTCCCCTTACCTCCTCAACCAGAAGCCAGGAAGCACTCCGGTGCCTAAGGGCTGGGCATTCTGCTTCACAGTGAGTGCTATGGTCTTCAATGAAAAGTTACTTTGAGAAGACAACATTCCCAAAACCAGTCCCCATCTCCATAGTGCTCCCCCTCACTGAACGGTGGTGCTCGGGCACCATCTACTGCTGGCTCTTGCTGCCTTCATTGAGGAATGTGTGGTATGTGGCCTATGTTGACCTGGAAGCATTCACATTATTGTAAAACTGCTTTCTACATGCTGGTTTCAGCTCATCTCTAACTTCTTTCTCGCATGTCAGTGTGTGCAAGTGTACCAGATCTTGCAGACATACAGTATCAATTACATCATCATCCTTTGGGCCCAATCAATTCTAAGGCAAAAGGCATCAAATTTGACAGCCAAGGGAAAAGAAAGTGAACATTTATGAGCTGGATTTTTTTTATTCTATGCACACACATGCACTTGAACATGCCAACCCCCAGAATATAGGAAATGGTCAGCTGTGTCTCTAATGCTTACAGAGAGGCAAAAATAATGCCACAAGAGGCATAGGGAAAATTTTTTAGATGGCTGTCTTTTTTCTTCTCTGGAGCAGGATATGAAATAACACCAAAAGTTCAAACCAAAATTTATCATTCATCCTAAAATAAAGGAATTGTACCCAAATGTGTCCACTTGTGTACTCACAGAAAACCAAGCCAGTCTTGCTTGCTGTCACCTCTCCTATAGCCCTAGGCAACCCTGGAAGAGGAGAGAATCTTGGTCCAGACTAAGGATCCTAAGATAGAAACCCCTAGATTTGCGTTTAACAATGCCCATGACGTATCTACTTGCCCTCCAGACCCAGCGAGTTCCTGCTGGAATGAAACATGAGATTAAATAGTGTGATTTCACTGCCCAAGACCTAAACATGCCAGGCAGTGTCAGCAGAGCAGAATGTGTGTCCAGAGACTCAGGGACAGGGTTGTGTCTCAGCTCGGCAGATGAAGCAGCGTGTCTGATGTCTCACTTTAGAGTGCTACGAAAAGAGACAAGGACCGTTTCATATTCAAGGAGAACGCTTTGCCAGGCGTCTGAGAGGTGTCACCTGACAGCAGCCATTAGCATTTATTTTCCAGGGAAGACATGAGTCGGCGGTCTAGAGGCCTTTCAGCAAAACACTCCTGCCTCGATGATTAGATTTTTGGTAACATTAGCGTACATCTGCTCCTGGTTAGAGAGAAATGGCCAACACCACTACTTCCCGCATCTTGTAAAATCCTCTCTGATCTATGGCGAAGGAAGATGGGGCCTATGAAAGAAGGTTGTCCTCACCCAGACCACCTTAAGAGAAAGTTGATCACAGAAGGGACAACAGTTAGAGCTACTGTCTAGAGAGGGGACGGTGGAGTTTGAAGCATTCTATTGAAAGAATTGCATTGAAGAATTTGGTAGGGTCTGATGCTTGTTTGAAGGTAAGCATTTCAGAGAATTTCAGGGGGCTTTCTCACAAATACACACACACACACACACACATTCTATGTTTTCTTGTACCCAAAAAGGTTGAACTTCAACAAGTAACATTGTTACAGACAGCAGGCCTGTTTTAGAAAAAGTACACTATAAAGCTGATACCCACTCGTACATATTCACCTGTTAATTTTTAAAGCTATCATCCTCAGTTCCCATGCCTCCCTCACAACATTTTCTTCAATTAGCAGGCAAGGCCTTCCCACCAAAAGAGAGTTGGGAGAAAACTGCAAAATTCAAAAGGAGGAAAGGAGAAAATAATTTACAAATAATTCCTAAGAAAGCCATTCAAACCTATCTGTGATGCTTAAAGTGAATACAAATAGCCGACCTTTTTAAGCAATTACTAGAGCCTATATATGCCCTCGGTTGATTTGAAAATCTTGTGTTAAGACAGCCTCAGTAAAGAAGGTTCCTGTGCCTTGCCCCCGTGTCTGTCTGAGTTTAGTTTCCTGCCTCTGGATCTTTGTGGTCCTTTTTAACCTCACAGCCTCATATTTTTTTGAAATATATAGCTAACAAGAAAAGCAATAAAGGAAATACAGCCAGCTCAGATCCAATACATATTATTGCACCTCTGAAATATTTCTTTCATGTCACTGGGCGCTTGGGGCCTGCGTAGGCTGTGATGCCTCAGCAACAGGAGGACATGGACTTCTGTGGGATCACAGATGTGCGCGTGTTGACTACATCTGGAAGTGGCTAGCTTTCCATGTAGGCCTCCCAGACAGCATGCATCCACACGCCTTTCTCACACATGGACAATCAACCTCGGTCCAAACTACCTAAATGTCACCAAAGTCTTTAATCTTGCCAATGGGTTTTCTTAAGAAAGAGTAAAGTGGGGGGGGGGGGGACACAAAAGACAAACAGATGTATGACCTAGCCGGTTTTTGAGAGAACAAACTGGTCCTGAAAGTTTAGGCAGATGGGCTCATTAGTGAACAGTGAGGGATTGAATAGAGAAGCATGTGGCCTAAACCAAAGCACTTTTCCTAAAACACTGATGGGCTGAACCGGAAAATTAATAGTTAAGGATAGAAAAGTGCCTTGGGCATGTGTGGGCTCCCACCAAGAGCCGATTTCAATAGGGGAATCTGTCTGCTGGTCACTGTAGTCCAAAGGACCACCAATATTAAGTCATGGGATATTAGCAAAGAGATCCTACTATACCCAAGGCCAGTGTTTAACTCTGACAGAAACGTCCCCACCCAGCTTCGCCCAAAGACCCTCCGGCTGATGGCATCAGCCTTTTTTTTTCCTTCATGGCAGAAGACAACTGCATTTGAACACCTTTTGAGCTTTATCCATGACGTAGTTGGAAGTTGCTACTGTGGGACCCTGTGTTTATCTTCATCAGAAGTGCCCTTGAATCCTTATTTGTTCGCTTAGGTGATTTCTTCTTCCTCTCCCTCCTTTCTCTGCTCTTCCTTCTCTTCCTGCTGTTCCTGTTCCTCCTCAATGTAAATATTCAAAAATTCTAAACCTTTACCCCCCAGCAGCACTCCCTGGAAGGGACCATTCTGATTACTGTTGAATGGTAGGCAGAATCCATAACCACGTAGGAGCACAATAGTACAAACGCCTTCCAAGGAAGGGCCAATAGAATTGAATATGGTACCCATGGGAACTGGCTTTTCTAGTGTCGAGATGACCACTGGGCACATCTTTATCAGGAAGTGCTGGTGAGGTCAAGATCACAGCTCTTTTTGCATCTTGCATCTTCATTCCTTAGCCACAAAGGAGACAGGAAGGAAGCCATGTTAGACCATTCCAAGACTCTGGGTTCGTGCTTCCTGCACTGATTACAGAGAGGAAGTAACATTTTCCTTTCAAATAAGAAGTCAGAGAAAGGGTTGGAGCTCCTCTTGTTATGAGTCCCACCGTGTGTTTATTTCCCACACAGTAAGCTGATAGAAACAGTAAGGACACTTCCTAACCTAGGAAACTGGTCAGCAAAAGATGGGAATTTCCTCTTGGGTTGCAATTTCTTCATAATGGATACATACTTAGTGAAGGCCTTGGATGTTGACAGGTCTGTAAAACACTCAGCTAGCCAAAAGAAAGTACTAATTCTCTTAAATCATGTTACACGCACACAAACAAGAGAAAAGTGAACTAAGTCTGAATCCCAGAATAAAATCACTTCCAGAATGAAACTGCATGTGTGAATTAAGGCAGAGAATTCCTTGCCAGTTAATTCAATGCATCTCCAACTCTTATCATCAGGATAAAACTGAAGGACAATGGATGCCTTTTGGGTTTTTTAATTTTTTTAATATTGCACTTTATAGTATTTCATAAGAGACGATTGTCTTAATTAAAGCCATAAAATACCAATAAAGCATATATTCAGGGCTTCTGAATATAGCCAATAAACAGTCCATGAGTCATCCTGTGTGTTGTTCGTTGATGAAGTTTATCTCTTCTGTTTCTTATTACTTACACCTACTCTTCTGGATAGTCCTAATCTACTAATACATTTTTAGGTATGTATGTTATGCAAACTGTTTGAAAATCAAAGAAATTGTTTATTTCACAAAAAAGCATTCTTCATTTTCAAAGTAGCTTATTGCATGGCTTCTTTAAGTAGCCAGTCACATTGCCACGCCGAAAATACTTCCTTATTATTTTTCTGCAATCTGTCTGCTATGCAAAGCAAGATTCCTCCGCATGGGAATTGAAATGGATAATTAGCAAAGGTGCCTGGAAAAATCAGGAAGTGTTTGTGTTTCTATGCGAATAAGTGATGGATCTAAAAAGTTCCCTTATAAAAATGGCAAACAGATATACAACCTGTTGGCATCATAAACCTAAATTGGCATATGTCCCCAGGAGAACAAGCGAAAACAACAGACTTCATAGCGCGGTGGGCAGTTTATTTCCTATTTCTGTTAAAATATGCTTTCTGACTGCAATGGTAAGTTTGTTTGCACACATATAAGCACAGATGTTCCCACAACTAAAACCTTTAATATTTCACTTTGTAATGCAATTGGAGTAAAATATAGTATAATGATTAAAAGGCACAAAAGAGTCTAGAACAATCCACCACAACCAGGTATCTAAATCACATAAGCCCAAGTATTAAATTGAACAACCCCATCAATCTTAGGCTTTAACAGACAATTTGCCCTAAAGAAAGGGTGTCTGGAGGCAGAGCCAGTGATGTTCCTCTATCTCAGGCTCTTTGGGGGCTGAAGGTTCTCGGAGAGTCAGACTGTCCATCAAGAACAGAGTGAGTGTCTCTTGCACTCTGCACAGAATCTATTGTGGTACCTGTACCTAACCATCATGGTACCTGGACCTAGCCTTGTTTTCTCAAGTCTCCACAAGCAACAGCTTCCATCTTCACAATGCAGACACAGAGAGGTACATGAAAAATATAAGTTGCAAGCCAGACATGATGGTACACCTGCAATCCCAGAACTGAGGAGGTAGAGGCAGGAGGATTGGAAACTCCTGGCCAGCTTTGGCTACATGAGAGTCTGTCTCAAAAATAACAAAGAAGTAAGAGTAACAAACACTACCCTCCTGGTTCAATGAAGCCACTACTAGTGTTTAAAAAAAAAAGATAAGTTATGCAATTATTATTTGCATATTTTTAAAACATAAAATACCATTAATATTGATTCTAACATAGATATATGCACTACAAGATTTAACCTGTCTTTTAAATGGGTTATGTTAAAAAATATCAAAATGTACTCAAAATCTTGTTTTGAGATGCACAATCAATTACTGCCAACCATACTTTTTCTCCTGCACTACAGCAGAACCTATAACCCAGATTTAGTCATGTTATTCCACCCCATAAGTATATACAATAAGTATGCCAATCAAATAAACAAAAGCAATTTTTTAGAATTTTTAATGAATATATTTTGGAAGGATCAAAACATATCACAATGCCATTTTTGTGAGGGATCTTTTTAGGGGAGGTCAGGGTCTCACACCGCCTTTGTTTGCCTGGATTCTAAAGAAACATCTCAGCCCCTATCTTCACCCCTCAAGAGTCCTCTCAATGCACTTTAAAGTCATTTTTGTCATTTTGTGTGTTTGTTGTGAGCCGTGGCTGGCTAGGTGTACAGCGACCCCGCGTCATTTACTCTGTGACTCTGTCTGTACATAACTGGAATTCGGGTTGCACCTGTACATAGGCTGTCTGGAGCGGTGTGCTTCAGTCCCATGCTCTCGCTCTGATAAGGGGCATTCCTCCGTGGTCCACTGTCTGCATCCTTGTGCTTCTACTACTGATAACCAACCTACTGAATACACTTCATGTAACTAAGTCTCCTCAGTGTGAAAATAATGACAATAAAACAATTGACTCCAAAAGTAAAGTGTGGGGTTTTGTTTCTGGAGGGTGGCATTGATCCTTTCCTGCATCAGGTCATGACAATCAGCATCTCAAGAAATAAACAGTCAGTGGTGAGAGTCCCGTGGTAGGGACTCAGAGCCGGCATGAGGCATGCAGAGTTACTGCTGGTTTTGTCTTTCACTTCTTCAGTGTTTGCTGGTCTCATCTGAGCTTCTGCATATCCATGATCGTTTTGTTCACTAAGAAATCTACTCTTCAAAAATTAGGTTTTATATTTTTGGTTGTGAGCCTAGCCTTTAATGGCTTTGATCTAATTAATGTTAAAATACTTTGTACTAGAGAATCTAGTAACTAAATACAGTAAGTAAATAAAGAAGTTAATAAAGAAACAATAAATATATCATGTGCAAAAAAAAAAAATTAGGTGCCAGGCAGTGGTGGCGCACGCCTTTAATCCCAGCACTCGGGAGGCAGAGGCAGGCGGATCTCTGTGAGTTCGAGGCCAGCCTGGTCTACAAGAGCTAGTTCTGGGACAGGTACCAAAGCTACAGAGAAACCCTGTCTCGAAAAAAACAAAAAAAAAATAGGTTTTATGAGATAACCCAGACCCAGAAAGACAATTATCACATGTACTCACTCATAAGTGGTTTTCAAACATAAAGCAAAGAAGACCAGCCTACAAACCACAATCCCAGAGAACCTAGACAACAATGAGGACCCTAAGAGAAACATACATAGATCTAATGTATATGGGAAGGAGAAAAAGACAAAATCTCCTGAGTAAAGTGGGAGCATGGGGACCTTGGGAGAGGGTAGAAGAGGGGAAGAGGCAGGGAGGGGAGCAGAGAAAAATATAGAGCTCAATAAATTTTTAAAAAAGAAAATTAGGTTTTAATTAAATATGTTGAAAGGGAAATTTTCAAAGATCACAGATACCTGTCTATTGACAGAGGCTGCTCGTTCATTTCCCAGCTACCCAGACCCAACATATTCACACAGAAACTGTATTAATTAAAATGCTGCTTGACCTATTAGCTTATGCATATTTCTAGCTAGCTCTTACATCTTAAATTAACCCATCTCTATTAATCTGTACATCACCGTGAGATTCCTAAACCACAATGTGATGCTTGTGTGTGTGTGTGTGTGTGTGTGTGTGTGTGTGTGTGTCATAGGATTATAGTCAACTAATCTCTTGTATTACTTCATTGGATTTTTTTATTCTTCTCCTGCCTTTTTGTACTGACAACAGTTCCAAACTTGCTTTCAACAACTTTGAGTCTCCATTGTACCACAGTCCTACCGATTACATCAGCAGGTTGGCAAGGCAAAGACTAAGGGATCAGGCATTTGACCTTAAACCCATGTTTATATAGAATCATACAAAAGTAACACTCAGCCAAACATATTAATATAACAGATTACATCACTGTATACTTGGGGTTGCCTGGACATTCTGGGTTAGCCATTCTGTGCTGATTCGGAATCCTCTTCCCCCATGTCCAATGTCAGCAATGTTTTATCTGACTTGTGCGTGATGTAAATATCAATGCTGTGTTGTTTCAACATAAACCAAGCCTTGCAGCCTTCTGTTCCTAACACCTCCATCACATAATTTTCAACATTGGCACTATTGACACTTGAGGCTAGAAAATGACTTGGTAAGTACTGTACATTATGGGATGTTTTACCCTATAGGTATCAGTTTCATTAAAAATATATTTGGGCATTGCCAAATTTCTCCTAAAAATAGCAGCAAGGTAGGACCCAGTTGAGAACCACATCTATTCTATTTGACATAACTCAGTTCACTACCTCAAGATGTCTGCACTTCCATAAACGCTTGCCTTGCAGCCCCTGGTATAGTCTTGTCAAGTCTTGTGCAACTGAGAACCAGCTCCCGTGCACATACACAACTCCACACCTTGCCAAAATTAGAAGAATTAAATACTCAAGCAGGAAACTGGGTTTAGTGGTTCAAACCTATAAGCCCAGTGGTTAAGAGGCTAAGGCAGAAGGATTGCCATGAGTTAAAAGCCAGCCTGGGCTAGATACTGAACTCAGACAAGCCTGGGCCACAGAGAAAAACCTGTCTCAAAAGAACAACAAAAATCAAACATGAAAACCTGTCATTTCCTCAAATGACCTCTGTGTGAACAGATGACCGCTGAAACTCGAGATGACTCCTTCCTTGTCCCATTCCAAATGGCCAATTTTGGACAATCTTGGTTGAGAACTTTGTTGAATATCTGGGTTTCTCCCTGGACAGGGCCTTCATCCTCTGAAGGAATTTCTACAGGCTAAAATGAAGAGACAACACATCCCCAGAGGCATATTCTGAGGTGAGATCTTCCATGTCCTGCTGCCTGATTCCTCACTGGAGCAAGCTTGGAGATCTGGTTTTTTCAACACAACTAACAAACATATCCACACTTAAGGAAAGCTTGATTTCTACATCTCTCATCTCCTTGCCCCTCAAAACGAATCCCACTTCTCAGAAATAAGGCCTTTTGATTCTGTGTCCAACCCAATGATTTTAGATGCTCTGGATTCTGAGTCTAGGGACATTGTCAATCTTTGTTTGAGAGGAATGACACTTACACTACTTTCATCAGTGTTGACTTCTGGGTAATAGTCATGAAGCTGATTGACTATTTCATTAGTTCTTTGTAGAATACAGTTAGACTACTCACTGTCTTTGTTTCTATTTTATTGATATTTTCATGGTGAATTTTTAAAGTAAATTTTTTCACTGATTTTAAAGTAAATTTTAAAATAAGAACACAAAAAAAATAGAAACTCAATATAATGCCTAATCTTGGGGCTTGTATTCACCTCAACATTTTTTATCACCTAGAATTTAGCTATGTGAAACCTGGATTTCTACAAAGCTCAATTTGTTTAATACTATCCTACAGGTCTAAATTTCAGTGCCCCCCCCAAACTAAAATTGACCTATGGCTCTATATTTCACTACAGTTATTTTAGCCACCTCTGTACTCTACAAAATTGGAAAATCTTAAAAAAGTGGAAATTTTTCTCAATAGATACCACTTACCAAAGTTAAATCAAGATTAGATAATTAAATAGACCTAAAGAAATATAAGTAGTCATTAAAAGTCTCCCAACCAAAAATAGCCCACGGACAAATGGTTTTAATGCAGAATTCTACCAGACTTTCAAAGAGCTAATACCAATATTCCTCAAATTATTCTACAAAATAAAAACAGAAAGAACATTGCTAGATTTCTTTTATGAGGCCTCAGTCACCCTGATACCCAAACCACACAAAGATTTGACCAAAAAAAGAGAACTACAGAACCAATTTTCTTTATGAACATTGATGTAATAATACTCAATAAAATACTCACAAACAAAATCCAAGAACACATCGAAAAGACCACGCACCATGATCAATCAAGTAGGCTTCATCCCAGAGATACAAGGATGGTTCAACATATGAAATTCTGTCAATGTAATCCACCATATAAACAAACTAAAAGAAAAAAAACACATGATAATCTCATTAGATGATGGCTTTTGACAAAATCCAACACACCTTCATGATAAAAGTTTTGGAGAAATCAGGGACATATCTAAACATGCTAAAGGTAATTTACAGCAAGCCTATAGCCAACATCAAAAAATTAAATGGAGCAAAACTCAAAGCAATTCCACTAAAATCAGGAACAAGATACAACTGCCCACTCTCTCCATCTGTATTCAGTAAAGTACTTGAAGTTCTAGCAAGAGCAATAAGGAGATTAAGGGGATACAAACTGGAAAGGAAGAAGTCAAAATATTGTTATTTAAAGATGATATGACAGCATACATAATTAACCTCAAAAATTCTACCAGGAAATTCCTACAGCTGAAAAACACCTTCAGCAAAGGTGAAGCTATGGCTGGATACAAGTTTAATGCAAAAAAAAAAAAATCAGTAGCCTTCAGCTATGCACAAATGACAAACAGGCTAAGAAAGAAACCAGGAAAACAACACCCTTCACAACTGTCACAAATAATATAAACTATATTGGGGTAACTCTAACCAAGCAAGTGACACTTCTGTATAACAATAACTTCAAGTCTTTGAAGAAGGTATCAGAAGGTGGAAAGATCGCCCATGTTCATGGATCGGTAGGATAACATAGGAAAAATGGCCATCTTACCAAAGACAAACTACAGATTCAGCCCAGTCCCTATGGGAGTCCCAGTATGATTCTTTACAGATTTTGAAAGAACAGTACTCAAATTCATGTGAAAAAAACAAAACAAAAAAACCCAGGATAGATAAAAACAATTCTATATAATAAAAGAACTTCCAGGGGCTAGAGAGATGGCTCAGTGGTTAAGAGCCCTGCCTGCTCTTCCATGGGTCCTGAGTTCAATTCCCAGCAACCACATGGGGGCTCACAACCATCTGTGATAAGATCTAGTGTCTTCTTCTGGCCTGCAGGCATACAGGCAGGCAGAACACTGTATATATAATAAATAAATAAATCTTTTTTTAAAAAAAAAGAACTCCCAGAGGTATCATCATCCTGATTTCAAGCTCTACTACAGAGCTATAGTAATAAAAACACATGGTACTAGCATAAAAAGATAGATTGCTCAATGAAATCGAATCTGATGACCCAGACATAAATCTTTTGGACACCTGATTTTTTATAAAGAAGCCAGATTCACACAACAGAAAAGAGAAAACACCTTCAACAAAGGGTGCTGGTCTAACTAGCTGTTAAAAGAATACAAACGGATCTATCACCCTGCACAATACTCAAGTCCTAATGGACCAAAGACCTCAACATAAAACCAGATACACTAAACTTGATAGAAGAGAAACTGGGGAACAGCCTGGAATGCATTGGCACAGGAGATGACTTCCTAAAAAGAACACCAATAGCACAGACACTAAAATCAACAATCAATAAATGAAACTTTGCTCGCCAGCTGCCATGTAGCTGAGGCAGGTGAAAGACACCCACGGGCCAGCCTGGGTCCTTACAATCTGGGTTGACTGAAGGCATCCACAGGCCCTGAGGTGCCATGTGGGTAGGTGCCATTATGATGAGCAAATATATGGTGGAGAAATGGGAGAGAAAGAGAAGCAGAATGGCTCATGTGCTGGGTAAGAGGAGGAACAGAAGAAGTAAAGGTGGTGAGGAGTAGGCTCATGTGGGTGGGCTGCTCTGTCTGAGCTCTTGGTCCTACTGAAAATGAGGTTCATATTGCCACCAAAGGCCTCAAGGATGCCCAATGTCTGAGCCACCACCTGTGGTCATTTTGGTGTCTGAGGGCCAGGTCACCTTCAGAGTCATGCTGGCCTAAGGGGTTTATCCTGTCAGCAAGGAGGAGCATGATGACACTTAGGCCTAAGCTGCTACCAAGGCCATGTCTGGATTCATGCTCTTACACATTCAGAGTCTTTGTGGATCTCTATGGCTTCAGTAACCACTGAAGGCAATGTGGATGCTTGGTATTTGGTCATCCACCTGACTCCATACTGGTATTCCAGTGAAGAAGGACACTTAAAAGAAATTTCACACTAGCTCAGAATTGAGTATAATAGAGGGTTATTTATTTAGGGGTGGACTCACAGATTACAGTCCTCTGCTGGAACGGGGAACAGCAACTGAATCCCACAGCTAGAAAAGAGGCCAGATGTGTGCTTTACATGGGCGTAAATAGTATAAGAGGCCACGCCCAAGTGGGCAGGTAACTTAAAGGCTACTGGCAGTAGGAATTCCTACAGCACCTCCCCCTTTTGGTTAAATAAGTAAGTTCTAAGCTTAATACAAAGTTATATATAGTAAGAACAAATATCAGGAATAAAAATAAGAATTACAACCAGCATAAACAATATCAAGCAAGAAACATGTGATAAATGTTTCAATAATTATCCTATCCTAAGGAGTCTAAGTCTTGTATTATAAATAACTTGGCCAAGTCAGGAGAGGAAAGTAACTAAAACTATCCAGTATTCAACCTCAATGAAGACCCGAGAAGGGAAATAATATTACTTGAGTAAGCAGGAAGTGCAATCAAGCAACTTCCGAAATGTGCAACAAATGACAGAGACAACTGGCTAGCTAAATAGGCAGTCACCCAACGTCTCATTTGCAATGTTGGAGCAACCCACTTTGGCTAGGGCGTAGAGTAACTGACAGACCATTTTTACAGGCAGAAAAGTTTTCAAAACCATCTTACCCTCTCTTGGCAAGACTTGACTGTCTTTTTTCTTGTGTCCTGCTTGCCCTGTCAAGACATTGTGCATTTTGTCAGTGGTCGATGTATGGGCAGTTCTTTGCCCAAAGGCCAGTTATGCCAAGAAGAAAACAAGCTCCAAGTTGATGGAGGAAGGTCATTGGCTAATAAAGGAACTGCCTTGGCCCATTTTATTGGTTAGAGGATAGGTGGGAGGAGTAAACAGAACAGAACGCTGGGAGGAAGAGGAAGTGAGCTCAGTCTCAGTAGCTCTTCTCTCGGGAGCAGACGCCTGAGAGAGACACCATGCCCCGCTCCCGGGATGAAGTCCGACCCAGGATGGACTAGGCTAGAATCTCCCCGGTAAGTGAACCTTGGGGTGCTACACACAGATGATTAGAAATGGGCTAAATTAATATGTGAGAATTAGCCTAGAAGAGAATGGGCCAAGCAGTGATTAAATGAATACAGTTTCCGTGTAATTATTTCGGGCATAAGCTAGCCGTGCGGACGGCTGGGGTGCTGGGGACGCAGCCCCACTGCCCCTGTCACTACACCAAGTGGAGTGACTTCAGTACTCAACATTCTCTCAGGAATAGATCGATGCTGCCAGGAGCAATCGTGTCTCGCTTCAACAGAACCCTAAGTTATTTAAATGCCATATTCTACAGCTCTTTGCAGTGGTTGAAGATTACCTATCTATGCAGAATACAATGTCTATGTATCTAAAGAACCTGATTAGTCTAACTTTAAGTATGACAAACATGGATGACTATTGACCTATGAATCTTAATACCTATATAACTTAAAGACTAAGACTTCATATTAGAATATTAAACAATTTTTAAACAACTATGCAACAAATGAAGACAATGATCTCAAAATGTAAACAATGTATAAATATCTTGATCAGAGGTATAAATGTATATTACAGTATGATAAATATATCCTTAAAATTGTATCAATATACAAAATGTCTTAAGCAGAGGTAGAAGCATGCATGCATACAATATGACTAAATAACTTTGCCCAGATATACAAATATTGTAGACAAAAATAAGAACATATTCAATATAATTTAAGTTTGTATCAATATACAAGAATCTATACCAATGTAAATTGCATATAAATATAGCTCACAAGTATTCATTTCATTACTCACTATTATTATTAGTGTAAGTAAGCTCACACTAATCTATTATCCCATCCAATTTCCTCTCTTTTTTTTCCAAAGAAATCCCTGATCCTGCATAATTTCTCCCCAACTCCCAACCCTATACCAATTATAATCATCCCCTAAATGATGTCCCTAACCCTGAGAACAAACTTTGTTGGGAGAGGGAACATCGTCTTCTAGAATTATTTTCAGCTGTCATGGGGGCGATGTTCTTTTTATGGGATCCTGTGAAAGTAAAATGATGCCACCAGGGCCATGCTGATCTGAGAGGCCTATGCTGCCACCCAGGACCATGGTGACATTCAGGCATGGGTTTTGGTATAGGACCATGTCTGGGTCTATGACCCTATTGCAGCCATGGTCTGTGTTGATGTCCATGGTTCCTGATACAATCGAAGGCCATGCTGAGGCCAAGGGTCTGGGCCACAACTTGAGCCATGCTGGTGTCCAAGGGCCATGTTGCCATGCTGATCTGAATGGCCTGTGCTGCCACCTGGAGCCATGGTGGCATCCTAGCCCAGGCTGCTGCCAAGAACAACATGAGGCCTCCTACATGGCTGGGAACATGGTCCTACCACAGCTAGGGTCTGTGTTGATGTCTATGGCCCAAGTTGCCACCAAAAGCCACATGGATGCCCAGGGTCTAGACCACAACCTATGGCCACGCTGGTATCTGAGAACTATTCCACCATAGGGGGTCATGCCTATCTGAATGGTCTGTTCTATCACCAGGGCCATGGTTGTTGTAGGAGGCCTCATGTTGTTACCAGCTGCTCAGCCCCAAAATAACCACATAGAAATTGTATTAATTAAATCACTGCTTGACCCACTAGCTCTAGCTTCTTATTGGCTAACTCTTATATATTATTTTTACCCATTTCTATTAATCTGTGTATTGCCATGAGGTTGTGGCTTACCAGGTAAAATTCCAGCATCTGTCTCTGGCGGGGATACATGGCTTCCTCCTGACCCTGCCTTCTTTCTCCCAGCATTCAATTTAGTTTTCCTAGCTCTACTCTATATTATCAGGCCAAGCCAGTTTCTTTATTAATTAGCCAATCATATTCACAGCATACAGAGGGGAATCCCACATCACATGGTGTCATCCAAGCCAGGGATGCTGCCTAGGGCCATGTCTGGGTCCATGGCCCTAGCCACAGTCAGGGTCTGCATTGATTTCATGGCTCCCAAGATTTGGCCAGCCACCTGAGACTACATTGGTGTCTGATGGCCATACTTATGCTAGGGCCTTACTGACCTGGGTGACGTGCTTTGTCCAGCAACAGATACAGAGACTCACAGTCAAACATTAGGCAGAGCTCAGGGAAGAGGCAGAAGAGGAGGAGAAAGAATCACAGGAGTCAGAGGAGTCAAGGGCACCATAAGAAAACATCCCACAGAATCAACTAACCGGTGCATAATAGGGACTCACAGAGACTGGAGTGATGATCAGGCAGCTTGTATGAGTCTTACCAAGGTCCTCTGCACATATGTTAAGGTCATGTAACTTGGAATTCTTGTGGGATACCTAACAGTGGGAGGAGGGCCTGTCTCTGACTTTTTTGTCTGCTTTTGCGACCCTTTTCCTCCTACTGGGTTGCCTTGCCAGCCTTAATATGCGGGGGTTTGCCTAGTCTTATTGCAACTTGATATGCCATGTTTGGTTGATAGCCCTGAAAGGCCTGCCTTTTTTTCTGAAGGGAAATAGAAGAGGAGTGGATCTGGGGGAGGGGTGGAAGGAGGAAAAAAGTGTGGTTGGAATATTTAATACATGAGAGAAGAACAAAGAAGGGAGGGAGAGAGGAAGGGAGGGAGGGAGGGAGGGAGGGAGGGAGGGAGGGAGGGAAGGAAAGAGGTAAGTACTGTGAAAAGAATCCTGCTCATTTAGAGACTTAAAAGTTCAAGTCTTTAATAGCGGGGCAGTGGTGGCGCACGCCTTTAATCCCAGCACTTGGGAGGCAGAGGCAGGCGGATCTCTGGGAGTTCGAGACCAGCCTGGTCTACAAGAGCTAGTTCCAGGACAGGCTCCAAAACCACAGAGAAACCCTGTCTTGAAAAACCAAAAAAAAAAAAAAAAGTTCAAGTTTTTGGTTAGGTCATAGCCAGACAGGGACTTAAAATACTCTAATTAATAAGAACTGTGAATTGCACAGAAAATGTTAAAGGCTTTTGTTAAAATTTTAATAATAGAATTTCAACAATTACCACAAAAAAAAAATAAAGAAAAACCTATTAGCTGTGCTCTGGCATTTCACAAAACTGTTAGCGTGCACACTGACACCTCTGTCTGCCTCCCACAGCGATGACCCATGTCCTTGCGGCTGACGCAGGCCAGGGAAACTTGTGAACATTCGGCTGTCTTCCTATAGGCTCACCCAAACATGCTATCTATTGCAATTGTAGCTACGTGGGACTTCAAGGGAGTAGAAAAACTGCTGCTTACCACCAGAAAAATGGCATTCATTCCCCTTGACCTGCCGTGATCCTGAGGAGGGCCTAGAGGTGGAGGGAGGACCTGTCTGTGCCAAGTATCCTCAAATTCTTCCTCCATCCGGGGGCCATTGCTAAAACTTTATTCTGGTGTCTTGTCTCTCCAGTTCAACAAGTCCCAACCAAGGGGCTGCGCCTGTATGCAAATCAGAGGCACCTGGAAGCCTATTCAGCTCTCCCTGTAAAACCTAGCTTCGGGGCTGGAGAGATGGCTCAGAGGTTAAGAGCACTCTTTGCTCTTCCAGAGGTCCTGAGTTCAATTCCCAGCAACCACATGGTGGCTCACAACCATCTATAATGAGATCTGGTGCCCTCTTCTGGCATACAAACATACATTGCAGGAATGTTGTATACATAATAAATAAATAAATCTTTAAAAAAAAAAAAAAAAAACCTAGCTTCGCCATTTCCCCAACCCAGGAGAGAACTGCAGATTGCCTCTGTTCAGGGATAAGGTCAGAACAAGTGTTGGTTATTTAAAAAAAAAAAAAGGTTAATCTTGTCAGCTAAGGGTTCTTGTTACCATAGGAATTATAGCTGACTGTTGGAAGCTGGTGCCTTGATGTTTCTCCAGATGATAGCACAGAGTCCTATGTCAAATGATTTCAGCAACAAATGTGCTGTCCAGCCAGGAAGGTCTCAGGCCAGGAGTGCAGAAGATAATCCCCCACCCAGTTCCCCAAGGCTGCACAGTCGACACACCAAAGGGGTATCAAATACAGGCCTTGGACTAGAGTGAGCAGCCCGGCAGCCTGAGCCTGTAATCCCAGCTTTGTCGCTTCCAACTCTGCACCTCGCTTCCCCTGTGTAGAACCTCTCTCTGTTTGACATGGTCAAGTCAGCTGGTGTTTGTTCAAAATCTCCTAGAATGTACACACTGCCTAGAAATAATTGTTATAAACAGGAAACCCTGTGCCATTGGCTCTCACAGGAGCGGCCGACTTCATCTGGGGGTCCAGGAAATGTTCCAGAGAAGGGATGGTTTCTGGGGTACCACTGGAAGAATGAGAGGTCTGAGAAAATGAAGCCTTTATTCCTAGCACTAGATGGAAGGTACTACTCAGGGGAACACATCACAGTGTGGCGAGGAGGGGAGACCACTAGGAAAGAGAAAAAGAGGCCAAAAAGGTGGGCACTGCCACAGCAGAGAGGGAAACCGTCTGAGCTCTCTTCTGCCACCAAACGTTCTTCACCAGCAGCAGATACCATGAAAAAGAAATCATTTGCTTCAAAATAACTTAGGGGTGCAAGCATTGGCCTGAGCATTGCTGAGGAGGGTGATGTGTGCTCACTTCACTGTGGTATACTCCTCTCCGTTATATACAAATATCTTTAAAAGGGTAGCCCAGAGAAAACCATCAGTCTTTTTTTTTCTTTTTAATCTATGTATTGATGAGGGGAGCATTGTGTGGGGGCGCCCGCAGGGACCCAAACAAGCATCAGATACCCTGAGCTAGAGTGACAGCCACCTACCATGATAAAAACTAACCTCTGGAATTCTGCAAGAGCAGCAAGCTCTCTGAAGCCCTGAGCCTTCATCTCCCTGACCCTCATCGTGCTTCTTCATACTTGAGTTTGGAAGAAGAGGATTTTGACAGGAAAGGAAGAAACAGGAGGCACCTGGGGATAGGAGCCAGGGATGCCAACCACAGAGAGAGACATCCCTGATAGCAGCCAGCCACCTCCCACCCTGCCCATTTCTGTCTGTTCTCCTGTCTGATACTGGTGACTGACTAGGTTTCATAAGCACTGATCTGTACTCTAAGGTACTTTTCCGTCACCCAGGATTTGATGATAATTTTGAGGAGACGTTTGCTAACGGATTTAACCCCTCCAAGAAGGTGCAAGTGACCATTTGACTTCCTGGCAGGTACTTGGCATCATGAATGATGAAGGGATTGCTGGGGTTTTAAGAGCTCTGTGTGGGGTCTTGGATCTAGTGTATGTCACATATTCTTGAGGAAGGATTCACCCCAGGACCCCAGTCATAAGCAAAAGTAGAGACGTAGAGTCACCCACAGGAAGGTCCCAAAGAAATCAGACCCTGGGACCACCGAGAGTAACTTCCCTGGGTTTCAGAGAGAAGTCAAGAGTCCCTGATTGACAGTTCAAGACTAAGAACTGGAATGTAAATCACACCATATAAGAGCCAGTGCCCCAGGACAGAACGCTCAGTCTAGACCAAGAAAAATCTCCCCTGCAGAGCTATGACTTCTGCAAGCATACAGTCATACCAGCCGAGCCAAAAGATTTGGGGAGGAGGGGGGAGGAGGGAGAGATAAGCAGAAAGGGTGTTTCATTCTAAGCAACATTAAACCCAAAGATCCAGACTGTTTGGACAATTGAATCAGACTCCCCTCTGCCATCTTCCCAGCCCGGAAGGATGGATACTGAACTGGCCGAACAAACCATCTCCCCGCTCCAAACTTCCGACAGCTTTTTCTCTCTTGCACTTTACCTGCCTCTGTCTGTTGCCATGGGGGTAGGGAGAATATAATCGCTCCATCAGCTGCGTTGACGTCTGTCATAGTTTAGCAAGAACTAATTTAATGACAAGAGACTGACTCAGATCCCTTCTGGGAAGAGGCATTTAGGGACAAGAACACCCGGAGGAGATGTGTGAGCGAAGTCTGAGCAGTGGGCAGCTGGCACGGGACTCCCAGACAGCCACCTCCTGCAGGGGCAGAGCGGCGCCAGATGTAGGCTGTGTAGAGATAGCAGGCGACCTCTAGCCAACGCCGCTGATGTTTCCTGGGCCACCCTCCCAGCCATCAGTTGCTGGGAGTCACTTTGAAAATATCTCTACTCTGTATGGCTGCCAAAAGCAGGGCAAGGTGAGAGGAGGGAACAGAAAGACTGCCCACCCACGCCGTTAAATTGCAAAGACGGTCTTGGCGATGCTGCCCTCTACTGGCAAAAGAGTATATTATGACGCTGGTCCCCAATGTCCGCAGCTTCCGGGAGAGGATGCGCCAGCTGGCTTTCCTACCACAGGGCACAGAAACAGGATATCCAGAGAGGTAGCTGCCATCAGAACATTACCAGAGATGAAGCCATGAAAGGTATGATTTCACGTGGGATCTCAAGTAATCGCTAACAAAAAGGAGCGGGGCCGTCCTGCCTCGGGGCAGGACATGTATGTAAACAGGCTGAGGAGATGTCTCAGGGGGTAAAGGTGTTTGCTGTCAAGCCCGATGACTTTGATCCCTCCGGAGTCCACAGGTCCTTCAGGTGGTCCTCTGATTTTCACATTCAGGTGGAGGCCACACGGTCCACACACAGACCCCCATTTACATCATCATCATCATGTAAATACATATATGAAATGTTTTGAAGTTGTTAAGTGACTCTCACACAGCATCCGACATCTCAGGCCGGTGATACTGAATGGCCTGCCCAGAATCGAATCCTTGTGCTCTAAGTGGGAAGCGGTCATAATGAAGAACACCCAAAAGGCCTTGCTTTTGTTGGGGACACCACCATGCTACCTTTTCTAGAATAGTTTTACGTATGTCCACCATCCAACTACGCCTGTTCGAGGGTGATGTGTAACACATATGCATGAGTGGTGGACATGACTGACGTTCGAACCCAAGGAAAGCTCTTCGCTGTGCAAGCCCCCATGAGGCTGACTCACTAACTGTGGACAGACTATTACAGAGGACCGAGTTATCACAGGCTGTTTTTAGACTCCTAGAGAGGCATTTAATGCTCACCTCTGCTCCTGACCTGATACCCTGTGACCACTAGGTAAACCTTTTTAGAATATATAAACAAAGCTACAGCTTCCACCGATTCGAAAGCTAAGAAGGTCAGCAAATAACTGAGATTTCTCTAGTTTGCTGTAAACCTCCAACCCAATACTTGAAAAATATCTCAATGTCTAACTTTCCTTGTTCTGTTACTATAGAAAAATTTCCTGAAGTGGTTACCGCACTGGAATATGGTGTTTGGGGTAACATAAATCTGCATTCTTGTGCCATGGCCACTCATATTTAGCTCTAAAATAAACCCTCACGTTCCCTTTGAGGTGAGAGCATTCTTATATAGACACTAGTAAGAGCCAACACATACAGAAAAGAAAATACCCCCTCAGTAACTCGGGGACCCTACCCTCATTTAGATAGGAATCATCCCCCAGAAAACACGCTGTTCTATGTAAGTAAATCCTGCTATAGTGCCTCAGGGACCATCTCACCTCATCCTCGCTGCTGGGAGGCAGGAAAGTGACTTACTTACAAATTCAGGAGCTGAGGCCTCAGGGGAGTCAAATGACATGCTTGGTCACTTAGCTATTTAGAAGAAAATGAGATTTGAACCAAGTTCCATAAGACTCAGAAGACCATGTTCTTATAAATCCCACTGAGTCACTGTCCGCAATATCTTTTAGAACCTGCCACGGTGGTGGAAATAGCCCCTTAACTGTTGCTCCTAGGCACACGGGGGTTCTTGGGCACTCAAAATGTTGCAGAGGATGCAGCTGGGGACTAAGCTTTCCTTTGTGCTTAATTTAAATTTAAACATCCACATGGAGTTAGGAGCTATCCTCCGACCCAGTGGAAGGTGACGTGGTTTTGTATGGAAAATACCATAGGAGGAGAACCTTACCATCTTCAAAGGAAAAGCCAAAGGACAAGAGCCACCAGTTCATCGGATTGTCTACGGTTCTCTTAACGGAGACGCTGACAGAATCCTTACAGCGTCTAAAGGAAGACGACATATCCACAGACTTGGTTACTCAGATTTAAAGAGCCCTGCCTTCGTAAGCATCAGCAGCCAGCAGAAGCCAAGGATGGTGGCTGGAAGGCGCCCTGTGTCACCTACTAATGGACTGAACGACAGCGGTCCAGGCAAATGGAACCATTTCAACAGGTCATCACTTATCTCCTGATGGACTTTGAGACGCTCTGTCTTATTTCTTCTAATAGCCGGTCTTCTAATGCTAAAAGAACAGGCTCAAATAGATCCGCCACAATGACTTGACAGATAACAGTGAACTTAGCAGGGATAACAGCCGTCTAACTTCTACTTCTCCAGATAAGGACGGAGGACAGCAGTGTATGTTGTCTGGTCAGTGTAACTGACACTTGTCACTTGGTCGCTGGTGCCCACTTAATGGAAAAATCCAAGTGTGTGTGTGTGTGTGTGTGTGTGTGAGAGAGAGAGAGAGAGAGAGAGAGAGAGAGGCAGACAGAGAGAGAGAGAGAGAGAGAGAGAGATATCTCAGAACAAGGGAAAGAGCTCCAATTAAAGGGACAACAGAACATAGCATTCTCTTAAGAGGAGACAAGTCCTCCTCGTGCATTCTGCTTCATGTTTGTCATGGAACTGCCTATAATTCAGAGCCAGAGATGTGGGCAGCAGGCCCAGGCCTCACCACAGGCCCAGAAATGACAAAGCAGAGCAGCTACAGACTCTGACAGAATCAGCAAATTCATCATGGCTAGATTGGGGAGCCGTACCAGTGTGTTCTGCAAAGCCAGCAGGGAGCTGGTAGAGAAGGTAATAACAGTGAGAGAGGGAAATGATGGCAAACCCCATCCACTGTTGCCAAAAAAAGTGGGCAGGATCCTGAAAGTTGGGTAAGGGAGCCCATGCTAAGCAGCATGAAAGATGGAAGAACAATGGATAAAAGGAGCAATTAAAGCCAGTATAGTGGTACTGATGGGATGGAGAGATGGCTCAGTGGTTAGAGACACATACTCCTAAGGCAAAGGACCTAAGTTCAGTTCCCAGCACCCGCGTTGGGTGGCTCACCGCTGCCTGTAACTCCAGCACCAGGGGAATGCAGCTCTGGTCTCCCAGGATGACTACAGATATGTATGCATACACAGAGATACAGACATGCACACACACGCATGCACACATGTGTTGCACACACACAGTGTGAAATGATAAAAGTAAATATTTAAAGAGGAAAAAAAGGAGGGCAGTTGGTGTGGCGCACACCTTTAGTCCTCGCACTCAGGAGGAAGAGGCAAACAGATCTCTGTGAGTTCAAGGCCAGCTTGGTCTACATAGCAAGATCCATGCCAGCCATACATAGTGAGGCCCTGCCCCAAATCAAAACAAACAGTAAAACAAGTGACAGAAAGCAAGAAAGGGTTTTCCCTCTGGAGAGCACATCACGAGCCTCCTCTGCATGGTGTCTTCGCATGCACTGAGCTCCTCCGAAGCTGGAGCCTTCACACCGTGTTGTTAGTTTCTGCTGAGGGCCCAGCACACACAGCAGACCCTTAGAAGGCTAATCTGCTGTGGGACCATATCACGTTAACCATTCAGCAGGTGTGAGTGAGGCCTGAGACTGAATTTCTAACAAGATACCAAGGAATCTCAATGGGTCACACTGGCTGACCAGGCCTTTACTCTCTTCGTTAGGCATAAACTAATGCAATCAGTTGAGGGCTGACCCAGAGGCTTCAGATACTTAGGTTTGATTTCCATGAATAGAATTGCTTCATGCTATGACCGCAAGCTGAACCCACAGCCATAGCTGGTGACCTTGGGTCATTGTCACACTCATACTCCCATGCATACACAAGCACACACACATTTGCAAATGCACACACACACACACACACACACACACATACACACACTGCTATAGCTTGAATTCTAAATGCTCCCCTAGTTCCCAGTGCAGCAGTGTTCAGGGGTGCGGCTTTGGGATGGACCAGATCAAGTGGTCTCTGACTCACTGAGGGATTAGCTCACTGATGGTCTTATAATTTGATGGCATCTTGGGAAGGCAGTGGAAATGTCAGGAGGTGGCAGTCATGAGAAATAGGACACTGGGGACTTGGCTTGGAAGAATATATCTTCTATTCACCCCCCCTTCTCCCTCTCTCTCTCTCTCTCTCTCTCTCTCTCTCTCTCTCTCTACACACACACACACACACACACACACACACACACACACCATCCCTCTCCCCCATCTCTTTCCCCTCTCTGGCCACTATGGGTGAGCAGTTTGGCATCACATGACCTCCCTCACCACAGTCCAGGAACAACAGAGCCAAATGTCCACACAGAGATCCCTCTGAGCCAAAACAAAATGTTTCCTCCTTTAAATTGACTTGGTCACAGTGGTGGAAAACTGACACACAAAAGCATGTGGAATGATGGAAAATACAGTAGAAGGGGGAATTCCTGTGCTCCCCAGCAGCTGACATGTCACGCGTGGGTAGAGCGGCCTGAGCCCCAGTGCTGTGCCTCGGTCACCACACATGGATTTTACAATTGCTTTTTTATTGTTTCCGTTTTGAGACAGGCTCTCTCTCTGCAATGCAATTTAGTCTGGTCCAGAACTCACTACGTAGCTTAGGCTGGCTTCAAACTCACAGTGACCTCCTGCTTTGGCCTCCTAAGTGCGAGGATTCCAGGCAGGAGCCAATTGAACAGCTAGAATTGCTTTCAGACAAAGTCACTCAGAAACAAGATTGCAAACATGTCTCCTCTCTCACACTGACTGTACGCCCCAAAGTGGCTGTCGACGCAGAGAGCTTGAGGACCCTGAAAATGTGTTTTCCTCTGCAGGAATGATTATAGTGGATTAATGATGTCTGGAGAACATGGCATGCATTGTGGCCAGCAGGGAGCAGACTGAGCAAGCAGAAAGGTCTCACAAGGTGGCCATTCTGGCTTCTGATCCCAGAGCAAGAAGCCGGATAATTCCGGCACATTGCTCAGAGTACACGCAGCATGAAGTCCTGCCCCCCCAGAGGTAGCACTGACACTGCTTCACCCTGCCCAGAGGCTTCCTCCTGAAGAATCAGGTCCCAGGTCCCCCTGACTCCATTGCGGTGTGAGAAAAATACACTAAGCCAAAAGCGAAGGCCAACCTGATGACCCATAGCAATGAATGCATAAAAAGGTGGTATAGTTATACCGTGGAATAGTACATGGCCTTGAGAAAGAATTAAATCCTGTCATTTGCAACAACATAGACGTAACTGGAGGGCATTACAGTCAGTGAAATGAGGCAAACACAGGAAGTATCACATGTTCTAAATCATGTATAGAAATGAAACAGTAGGGGGCTGGAGAGATAGCTCAGCAGTTAAGAGCAGCAGTTAACAGCCTGCTCTTCCAAAGGTCCTGAGTTCAATTCCCAGCAACCACATGTGGCTCACAACCATCTGTAGTGAGGTCTGGTGCCCTCTTCTGGACTACAGGTGTAGCAGAATATTGTATACATAATAAATAAATTTAAAAAAAAAAGAAATGAAACAGTAGAGTCTGAGACAAGGAAGGGAAAGGGGAACAGAAAGAAATTAAGAGGGACCTTCAGGGGCAGAAAGGTAGCTGGGGCGAGAAGAAATTGGAAAGGCCCCAGGGAAAGCGGGGGTAGGTGGGCACGCTCAATGCACAAAGCATGTGTGTTCAGAAACATCAGAATGGGCCCCTCTCATCTGGCAGCTCATGTGTGTCACATGCATGTTTCATTCTCACCTGATGCCACCTCATGACGCCTGCACACAAGGAGGACCTTGGCGAGACTGAGTGTTCTACCCCTTTAAGGTTCAGGAGCAAACTAACAGTATCTAGGCATTGAAAGATTCAGGTTGGAGTCACAGCGCCACGACTTTAGAAAGACACCGCTTGACTCTCTTTAACTTTAAAAGCGAAGGGGTTTGACTAGACCTCAGATTCTCTTTGTTGTTGCAAAAGTCTACAGTCCATGAGAAAACTCCAGCCTGGCCCTGTGTGCCTGTCCGTCCACAACCACGGTGCCGCAACCATGGGTGCAAACGGGGTGTTCTGAAAGGCCCGCGCCAGTGAGCACCTGGAAAATTTGGTCATGTGAGAAAATTCCTTTGACTGAGGATCAATCGGCTCTTTCCAACTGGTAAAATAAAGTGTCGGGATCCTAATCTTTATTTTTATTTTATTTTTTGAGTTTGGCACAGGACTCCCCTGCATCCCGTAGTGGCTTCAGTCACCCTCATTTACTATGTAATCAGAGTGCTGGGATGACAGGCGTGTGTCGTCATGCCCAGTGCTGGGGCTCAAACCCAGGGCTACATGGACACTGGCAAGTCCTCTATGAGTGGAGCCATGTCCCCAGGCTCCCTGATTTTATTGTTTTTAAAGCCTTGACTTTGAAACTGAAACCTTCTTTTGAAAGACCCCCATCCAGCTTGCTAAGCAGCTTAGCACCAGATGAAAGACCCCCCCCACCCCCGCCCAGCTTGTTAAACAACTTAGCACCAGTAACGCCATTTTACAAGGCTTGTACTGAATATTCAGGGTTTGAACAAAGGGCAGTTTAAAAGCTGCCAAAACGAGATAGAGACACCTGTGGCTGGGCCGGGGGAGGAACGGGGAATACCGAGAATGTGGCTGGGCATCGTCTGTCCCAGGTGGGGAGGAACGGTGAAAACCGAGAAAGACACCCTGTCTGCCCTAGATAAGAGCCAAGGCAGCCTATATCTGAATTCTCGGGAACTAGGGACCTTGTCCCGACCTGAACTCGGCCACATTCAAACTAACCAATAAAAACCCTGTAACTACACTTCTCGCTTCTGTACCGCGCTTTTTGCTCCCCAAAACATATATAAACCCATTACCCCGACCTGGAGGCGCACAAGTCCTCCGAGAGACTTTGTTGCCCCAGGTACCTGTGTATCTGAATAAACCTCTTGCTGTTTGCATCTGTACAAGTGGTCTCGCTGTTCCTTGGGAAGGGTCTCCCCAGAGGAAAGACACTCTTGGAGGGTCTTTCACTTTAAGATGAGGCATTGAGGCCAGGCATGGGTGGCACACACCTTTAATCCCAGCACTCAGGAGACAGAGGCAGGTGGATCTCTGTGAGTTCATGGCCAGCCTGGTCTACAGAGTGAGTTTCAGGACAGCCAAAGCTACACAGAGAAACCCTGTCTCCAAAAACAAAATCAAAATAAACTAACAAAAAAACGATGAGGCATTAATCCTCAGAGAATGCTCTTGATAACCTCTTCAAACAACATCTAGAACTGGCAATACAGGATACAAGGCCAGATAAAATAACATCACAAACCACCCTGATGGCCCTAAGGCCCTGGGAGGCTAAAGAAGCAGTTGCCCCAGGTTATCTACCTCTTCAGCTGCAGCCTCGGGAGAAGGCATGGACAGGAGGGCCTGAATTCGCTTCCTTAGCTGTGTTTGGGGACGCTTGGCACACTTCCACGGGTGCCCGTTCTCTGACAGTGTGAGATGTGAACTGCTCACTTTGGAGATCCCGTTTTATGGCCGTGGTTTCGTTCCTGGTCTCGCTGGTTTCATCCCGTGCATCTTAACATGATGGTTTCTCTCCATCTGAGGAAAGAGACGTGTGCACATGCGTGCTTATGTCAGCTTTTCCTCACGGTGAGAAAATAGCAAAGGGAAGGCGGCAGGCGTTGGTAGGGCTCACTGCATCAGAGATGTCGCTCCATAACCACTGTCACCACCCCTGTGGGCCTGCGGTGTGGGCCAAGAAGGACAGCATGATGGAGAACGCATAGTCGAGATGCTGCGAGAAAACCAGAGAAGGAGGCTGGGGGACAGGACAGACTCCTCAGCGGCCTCTCCAGTGACCTACTTCCTCCAACCAGGCCGCACCTCCTCAGAGCTCTTTGAGCCACAAAGTCAACAGTTTAAGGCATCCGTGAGATTAGCGCCCTCCTAACCAACCGCCCCTACAGAAAGCCTTCCATTCATGAACTTGTTTGGGGATTGTGTTGTCTGCTTTCTCTTGTGGTGATAAGCCGCTGACTAAAAGTAACTTGAAAGAGGAAAGTGTTTATTTCAGCTTATAGGATACGCGGCCACCATGGAGAAAACCGAGGATGGGCACTCAAGACAAGAAGGTGGAGGCAGATACTTAAACAGAGACCGTGGAAGGTACACAGCTTCCTGGCTTGCTCCCAGGCTCACAACCGCCTTTCTAATACAATTCAGGACCACCAGCCCAGGTGTGGCACCACACACAATGACCTGGGCCCTCTAACACCGGACATTAGTCTAAAAAATGCCCCCATAGATTTGCCCCTGGGTCGATCTAATGAGGTAATTCCTTAACTGAGGCCCTCCCTTCCCAGGTGTCTAGTTTATGTCAAGTTTGACAAAACTAACCAGCACAATTTACTTCCTGCCAAACTGACATACAAACAAATCTTTATTAAACCATAACATTTCCTTTTTTTGTTTATCCTCATGATTTCATTTAATGACACAGTATAAAAGAGTGTAACTCTAAACGTCCCTCTATCCTTTCAAAAATTGAAAGTTTCTTTAAGATACCCAGACTCTTAACTGTGGCTTTCTACAAAATCAAAAACAAATTAAATATTTTCTTATCCCAAAAGGGAAGAATTAGGGCATAAAAGCAATCAGACTTAACAAGAGAAAAACATCCAGCCATGCATCTGCAAATCTTGAGCCCTGTGCCCAGCATCTGGGACTCAGTTCTGATTTTCTGGGCTCCAAGGGGCTTAACTAACTCAATATCTCTAGCTCTTCCATCAATAGCACACATAGCTTGTCTAACAGGATCAGACTGGCTCTGCTCCACATCTGCTGGTGTCCGTGGTGGTCATCCCCGGGTCTCAGTATATCCCATATACAGGAGACCTCTACCACAACATCTCCAGTGGCTTCTTCAGGGACTGCTGCCCTGCCAAACGTGCCAAGTCAGCTTCTCCCCTTTCAGTTCTGGGATTTCCAGTGCAGCTGAGGATGCACCTTCATCTACACCTCTCCTGGCCTCTCTTCAAGGAGACGAAAATCCTACCATACAGGGCCAAGCCTCAGCTGTGCCCCCATGATCCTTCCATGCTTCCCAAAGCAATACTGTGGTGGGAGAGAGTCTTACACATTACTAACTTCAGCTGCCAGCTTGAGATCCAGCCCCAGACCCGCGTGGACCACAGCTTCCTGACCCTGAGAAAACAGTACCCAGGAGATCTGAACCCAGTGATGCTGGTCCCTTATTAATGATGCTGATCTTTCAGCTCCACTTAAACAGCATCCCTTGTCCCCATAAAGCAATGGTTTCACTTCCAAAGACTCTTAATTCAAAACTATCACCCAAAAAAAAATGGCACCAATAAAGTTTTTAAGGGACTCTCTGAAATTTCACAAGCCATTCCTTTGCCATCTCATACCATCCTCCACACTCCCACAGAGCGGCCCGTGAAGGGCTAAGCACTCACCAGCTTTTAGCTCAAAGCTCCAAGCACTTCCACAGTACCAAGACAGGAACTGAGGCAGAGACACAGAAGGAACACTGCTTACTGGCTTGTTCCTCGGATTCACATTCTGCTACCTTTCTGATAAAACTCAGGACAACCCGCCCAGGTGTGGCGCCACACACAGTGACCTGGGTCCTCCCACATCAGCCATGAAGCAAGAAAATCCCCCACCACAAACCTGTCCATGGGCCAGTGTGATGAAGGCAATTCTCAACTGAGGTCCTCTTCTCCCAGGTGATTCTAGTTTGTGTCCAGTTGACAAAAACTAACCATCCCAGAGGTACTTCCTATCCAGACAGCTAGTGCATATATCAACAAAATGCAGGTCCTAGTGGAAGCTATTACAGTGTAGATATGGCTGGAGATATGACCAGGAGCTTGGTGGTGTTGATAGTCCACGCATTGCTCCTATTCTGATAGATTAAAAATTTAAATGTACAGAGTTATCATTGTAGGTGTTTTAGTACTAGATTTACTACAGTTCCATGATGTAAAATGTCAAATAATTATTGGGATAAAGATGGAGGAATAGAGGAAAGAGGGGAAGGAAAGAAAATGTGGAAAAAGGAAAGACAGAGGATGGAAGAGAAGGGAGAAGCGAAAAGAGAGTGGGATGTGAGAGAAAGGGAGGGAGTGAAAGACAGAGGGAGAGAAAATGGAAAGATACTTTTTTTGAAAACTCATTTGTTTATGCATTTTATGTACATAGGTACTTTGTCTGTATGAACATCTGCACACCAGAAGATGGCATCAGACAGTTGTGAGCTGCCATGTGCATGCTGGGAATTGAACTCAGGACCTTTAGAAGAGTATTGAGTGTTCTTAACCACTGAGGCATCTCTGCAGCCCCAGAAAGGTATTTCTTAATAATGCTTGTTACAGTTCTATGTCTTTCTGATCAGCCATGAGCTCCAAACACCAAGAAACTAAATCATTTGTGACCAGCCATCACTGTTCCCCTACTTATTTCCAATATCTTAGCAATGAGTCTCATTAGCATTCAGCTGGGCATGATGATGCCTGTAATTCTAGAACTCAGGAAACAGGGGCAAGATAGTTGCCAGTTCAGGTTAGCATGCATTACTATATAGTGAAAATTATCTAAAAAGACATGAATTTAAAAAAAAAAAACAGGATGATAAACGTATTCACCCGTCCCTGGAAACTGGACTGACTTGCACCTCCTTTGACCCTAGACTTTCTACAATGGCGCCTTGTTATATCCTCAGTGCAGACCCAGGAGAGCTGTTTCCACTTCTCTGAGAATCGGCCTGACTATGTATAAATAAATGAGCCAACCGAGCTCACTAGAGAAGAAAGAATGTAGGTCAGACTTCAGACCCCCAAGATGAGAGTTCCCTAGGCCAGCTAACACTAACTGGCCCCGGAGGACAACTGGCCCCAGATCCCAATAAGGCTCAGCCAAGACCAGAAAAGTGATCTGTTGAACCCAGCCCAAATCCTGACCCAGACCTCTGCTCACTAAATACTTTACCTTTTAAGCCACTAACTTTCAGGTATTTGTTATGCAGCAAGAGCTAACTCACACACAAAGGTCATATTTTATCTGTCCTTATGTCACTAATACTCAGCATGGGACAATATGAGACCTGATAAATAAATGGTAAATCAATAAATTTGAAAATGGCCCATTCATGTAACTGACCAATGGTTGGCCTTTATGTTCAGCACCATTCAACATATGATAGCTGTGGTGGTTTGAAAGAAAATGGTCCCCAAAGGGAGTGGCACTATTTGGAGGTGTGACTTTGTTGGTGTGGTATGGTCTTGTTGGAGGACATGTGTCACTGTGGAGGTGGGCCTTAAAGTCTCATACATGCTCAGGATACTGCCTAGTGTCTCAGACCATGTCCTGTTACCTGCAAGATGTAGGACTCTCAGCTCCTTCTCCAGCACCACATCTGCCTGCATGCTGTCATGCCCCACCATGATGATAATGAACTGAACCTCTAAACTATAAGCCAGCCCCAATTAAATGTTTACCTTTATAAGAATTGCCATGGTCATGGTGTCTCTTCACAGCAATAGAAACCCTACCTAAGGCAGTGGCAAACAATACTATTCTTTCTGGAGTGATAGAAATGGGACCATTTCAGACCTCTGCCCTTTTGGTCAACAGTAATGTCTAGGGTTCTGGGTAACAGATGGAAGATGGGTAGCCCCTACTCTGATGTCTAAGGCTCAAACATCATTTGTAAAGAATATAAACCTAAACCAGACATTGAAACAAAATCTAGAATAATCTATGTGTCCAGATGGAGGTGTGAGTCAATAAAAAAATGGAACACTTATTTAATCCATTTTTAATTTTTAAACCTCTTTCCTTTGCATGTGTGCATGCATGTGGTTGTGTGTGTGTGTGAATGTGTAGGCACACATGGACTAAAATGCTTGTTCAGAAAGTTGACAGCTTTATCCCATGGCACAGCCTGGGAGAGCCAGAATCACGGGTAAGATACTTGGAGCCATAAATGGGGTCTTCCTAACTGTCTGCTACAGAAAGTTTCCTAGCCCCGTGAGAAAATGCAAATCTAAGCCTTGCATGCTGTCTCCTGATGGCCGAGAGGCACAGAGAAAGCCACTGGGTGCCTTGCTTTCAAGCAGGACTACACTATAAGCCAGTCCATGACAGCGATTCGTACTAGATCCCTAACCGGGGGGGGGGGGGGGGGGGGGGGGGGGGCTTTACAGAACTTGCCAGCACTTCATCAGTCCCTATAGCCTTTCTCCTGTGAGGAGGTTGTGGCACAGGAAAGAGACTAGCTGGGGAGGGAGAGCTGTCTTCAGGAAGTATCTTTGGCCATAAAAATCACCTACTCCCCACGTATGGAAGCTTATGGGATTCCACCCACATCTCGGGGCTCCAGATTCTTGAGACAGTTCACATAATGAACCTAAGCTGCCCTGCTGCTATGGATGGTCCAAGGGTTTGCTCCCTCTGAGGAAACCTGGAGTTCCACGGGGTCCTGGAACAATAGAAACAGATATGCAAGAGAAATGGAAAGAAGCCTGCCTGGACCTGGGCACTTTTCATCAGAGTGAGGCGTGGAGAGTTGACCACTGTGCCGCAACCCACCCCCCCATCACAGGAAGGTGACTTGAGAAGACATTATTTGCTCCCTGCAGGGAAGGCACAGAATCCTAAGAGCCACTGTGGCTCATTTGTGACAGAGGAACAGGCAATACCAAACAAAGCTGGACATCCATCTGATCTTCAAGTCCTGGCTCAGGGATTCCATCTTGTAAGGTTTTCCAGATGAGACATGTGGGAAGACGCTAGCAAAGGTGCAGAGAAGGACGTGGAGACCCAACAAGTATCTAGAGCCTGAAACTTGCCTGCAATGGTGCCAGCAATCAGTTGGCATGACGAATGGGAAGACCAGATCGCCCCGAGAACCTAAACCTCCCAGACACCTCTGTGCGTGTGCGTATGTGTATATGTATGTGGTGCACTCACACACATGCACCTCTGTGTGTTTGGAGGGATGCACATCTGTATGCGTATGCGTGCTTGGGGAGCCCAAAGGACAACCAACCTGGGGTGTCGTTCCTCAGGACGATCCCCACCTTGGGATTTTTTGGGGGGGGGGGGGTTATGATTGTTTTTTGAGACAGTACCTCACATTGGCCTGGAGCTCAGCAAGTAGGCCTGCCTAGCTGGCCAATGAACCCTAAGGATCTGTCTGTCTCCCCTCCAGTGTCTGGAATTACGAAGAGATGCCACCACACTGGTTCTTCACTTGGATCCTGGGGCATAAGTCCAGGTGTGACACGGTGTTCTAGTCACATTTCTATTGCTCTAATGAAACAATTTAATAGGAAGAAAGGGCTTCTTTAAACCTCATGGTTTATAATCCATCATTGTGGAAGTCAGGGCGGGACTTCAAAGGAGGAACTTGAAGGCAGACCAGTTGGTATCCTATACAGCATTATCTCTGATCCAGCAGCTCAGTCACAGCCAAGGAACGGCAACAGAAACCACAAATGAGGGCCACTTTCTTGTACCAAGCTTTTTCTTTTAGGCCACCAACCAGCTCCCAAATCATGACACAGAGACTTATTAGTTTTGAATGTTCGACCTAGCATAGGCACATTTCCAGGCAGATCTTTTAAATTAAATTATCTTTATCTAACGCCTACCTCAGGGCTTTTCATCTTTTCTTACTTTCTTGCTGTCTCTGGCTGATGGCTGCCTGGCTTCTGGCACCAGGGAATCTCCCTCATTCTCTCCTGTTCCTTCTTCTCTGTTCCCTCTTCTCTCTCTCTCTCTCTCTCTCTCTCTCTCTCTCTCTCTCTCTCTCCTAAATCTCTCCTCCTTTTATTCTCTCTGTCTGCCAGCCCCATCAATTATTTCTCCGCCTAGCTATTGGTCATTCAGCTCTTTATTAGACCAATCATGTGTCTTGGGCAGGCAAGGTGAAACAGATGCAATATATTCTACAACACTTACTGGCTGGCTCCAGCTCATACTTATACTGGCTCCAGCTTTCTTATATAGCTCCAAATCACTTGCCCAGGGAACGGTGCCACCCACAAGGGGCTGAACCTTCCTACGTCAATTAACAATCAAGACAGTTCCGGTGCCCATAAGCCAGTTTGATCTGAGCAAGCTCTCAATTGAGGTTCCCTTCTCAGGTGACTCTGAGTTGTATCAGGTTGACAGTTAAAGCCAACGGGGACACAGGTCAGGCACTTTATTAAATGAACTGTATCTCTCCAGTCTTTGAATTTCCTCTCAAAAGTAATAAGAGCTTTTTATTCTGAATTGGAAAAAGAAGACACTTTGACACAGAACCTGGCACACAGGAAGGCTCAGATACAGTTGGATTAATACGTTCTTAATAGTCTATTAATTCTGGGAGACTCTTTGTCAGCTTTAGTTATATTCCTAAAAGTAGCTGTTACACATTGAATGATTATTTTAAAGTTCTGTCTCACTGTCTCATATGAAGCTGAGCACTGTGAAGACAGGAAAATTAAAACTGAGGGCTGGCTCTCACACCCCGAAATTTTAATTTAATTGATCTGGGTGCTTCCTGGCACCGTGATTTTTTTAAAAACTGCTCCAGTCATTCGGATGAATGGGCAGCTGTGTTTAAGACACATAACTGTTTACTCTTAGGACATCCACATGAGGTAGTCATCCATTATCCCAGTTGCGCAGAAAACAAAGATTCTCCTGATGTGTGATATCCTCTGTACACTGTAAATGTGTTGCTTTTACTGGTTGATGAGTAAAGCTCCTTTGGCCTACGACAGGGCAGACTATAGCTATGAGGGAAAGCCAAACTGATTACAGGAAGAAAGAAGGTGGAGTTGAGGGAGACGCCATCAGCCACCGTAGAAGCAAGATTAAGGCAATAAGCCACGAGTCTCCTGGTAAAATATAAAATAATAGAAATGGGTACAGCTAAAAGTAAGAGTTGGTGATAAGCCTGAGCCCTTGGCCAAATTTTTTTTTTTTTTTTTTTTTTTTTTTTGATTTTCGAGACAGGGTTTCTCTGTGGCTTTGGAGCCTGTCCTGGAACTAGCTCTTGTAGACCAGGCTGGTTTCGAACTCACAGAGATCCGCCTGCCTCTGCTTCCCGAGTGCTGGGATTAAAGGCGTGCACTACCACCGCCCGGCTTGGCCAAACTTTTATAATTAATATAAGTCTCTGGGTGTTTATTCAGGAACTGGTAGACGGGTGAGAAAATAGTTTAGTAAGTAGTAAATTTAGGACATGAAGCTGGTATAGATGTCAGACATACAAAAACTCTCTGGCAAGTCCCTGCCTCATCTGGCTGCTATTCTCCAAAATCCCCCAATAGTTGCAACAAAAATGATCTTTTAGATGAATTTTGGAAGCTGGGGTGACCTGTGTCCTTATACAGACAAAGCCGGACAACTACTTAGACCAGCAGGTAGAGTTTATTATGAGTTAGGCTTGCTTAGAGCATCAGGGCTAGGCAGATTTAACACACACAAAGAGACCGTGTGTGTAACCCATGACAACTGAACTGCTGCGGAACAAAGGGGACAATGCCAGGATTCAGCTGAGGACGTGTGGAAGCGTGGATGCTGACGAGCCCTTCCCAGTCTGTCAATGCAAGCAGCTGGCTGCTCTTTTGGTAATTCTTTATTTCCTCCCAAAGGACAAAGCATGTTTTACACACAGACACGTCTGTCAGCAGCTGCACTGGTGGCTTCAGAAGAAGAGGGAGGGGACAGGAAAGATCAGAGTGGGGGTTCGTGATTTTTCTCTTTTCCCTCTCAAATGTATTAAGCTAATAAAATAAAGAAAGGAAATGGATTGCTAAATGACGGTGAGGCTGTGTCCCTGCAAGTAAACATAGGAGGAAATTCTGCATCCAGTTGCCACCAGGCCCTCATTGTTCAGAGGGCAGCAGGGTGGGGGTAGGGAGGCACCTGTTTTTAGCTCAGTGTGCCTGAGACCTAACTCTGCCCAATAATCCTTCCCTCAGATTAATCCTATATTCGTGGATCCTCTGTTTGGTTTTAAGTAACACAATACAACTTGATCAAGAATCAGAAGAAACCTAAGCAGAGGGGTAATGGCGCACACCTTTAATCCCAGCACTCAGGAGGCAGATCTTTGTGAGTTCAAGGCCAGGCTGGTCCACAGAATGAGTTCCAGGACAGGCTCCAAAGCTACGAAGAAACACTGTCTTGAAAAAAAACAAAACAAAACAAAAGAATCAGAAGAAAAAAATCAAATAAACTAGCCCAAAGGACTCTACCTCATAGGACCCAAAAGAGGACTCAAAAGGGCTTCAGGAAGGACCAGAAAGGTTATAAAGGATGTATGCCATGTCTAACCCAGACTCTCCCTGCTCCTGTCTGTAGTCTGAGAAGTATGGTTACTACAAGGCAGGCTACATACAAACAAAGGCACTTCCCTGAGTTCCAGACTCCTGGGAGAAGGGGCTGGCAGGTTCCACCTTGAGTTGTGGTCATTCTTGGCCTCACTAACTGGAGTCAGAGATGTGTGGTAAATTGGTTACCAAACCTTACAACTCCTGCATGTGAGGGGAACACTTACAAAAGAGAAGAGTCATTTTAAACCTCAGGTAATGCTCCAGAAACTGCTGTGAGCAGGTGAAAACCAATGCCTGCTCGTCACGCCCCCGTGGGCCCTGGTCCAGCCCTCCACAGCATACAGCTGTCAAAACCTCCCGTCAGTCAGTCAACACCCCAGAAGCCACTCTGTCTACTTTGTCAGAGGTAGCTGGACTTGGACCAGAGACGTATCTCCATGCTGCAGTCTGCAGCAATATGAAGTCTCTGCTCAGGTGAAGCTGAGACTCTTGACTTCATTGTAGAGAAAAACTTTAGGACAATGTGGTAGTTTGAATGAGAATGGCCCCACAGGTTCATATATTTGATTGCTTTGTTCCCAGCTGATGGACTATTTGGGAAGGATTAGGAGGTGTGGTCTTGTTGGAGGAAGTGTGTCACTGGGGCTAGGCCCAGTCTCCCTCGGTCTGACTCCTGCCTTTAGAACAGGATGTAAGAGCTCAGCTCCTGTTCCAGCACCATGCCCACATGCTTGCTACCACACTCCCTGCCATGATGTTCATGGACTACCTCTCTGAAACTGCAAGCAAGTCCCCAGTCAAATGTTTTCTCCTGTAATTTGCCATGGGTCTCTTCACAGCAATAGAACAGTGACTGAGACAGACAAGCTAGCATGGAGTAGAGCTGAGGTTTGTTAGAAAAAAGTTAAGCATGAGTATTAGGGAAAGAGAAGGGTATTTATAAAAAGGATAGTACACGCCCAAGGGTGGGGTGGTGATGTGGGAGAGTCTTCTGTCTATGTGTTACTTTCATTGGTTAATAAAGAAACTGCCTTGGCCTTTTGATAGGACAGCAGTTTAGACGAGTAGAGTAGACCAAACAGAATGCTGGGAGAAAGAAAGCAGAGTCAAGCAGATGCCATGGCTCTCTGACCCGAGATGGATGTAGGTTAGAATCTTCCCTGTAAGCCACGACATCATGGTAAACACAGATTAATAGAAATGGGTTAATCAAGATGTGAGTTTTAGCCAGTAAAAGGCTAGAACTAATGGGCCAGGCAGTGTTTAAATGAATACAGTTCCTGTGTAATTATTTTGGGTATAAGCTAGCTGGGTGGAACGGAACAAGCAGCCCACGCTCCTTTTTACTACAGAGCCACTTGGGCACCACTTGTAAAAGGAGCAGCAGGCTGCATTCCCACCAGGATCCCAGCTAGCTTACCCCCAAAATAATTTGAAGGAAGAGAAGAATGCAGAGAAGGGAACCTACATGTTAGTGAGACATGCCCTGGAGCAGTGTAGGATTCTGGTCCTTGCTGATCTGGACACCTGATGGGAAAAACTCTCAGAGGATGGTTTCTCCATCCTTGCTAGCATTGGAGGGAGAAGGTCCTTCTCTTGTGGACCACAAGCAGAAGAACTCTTAACCCACGGGCTTCAGGAAGACACTGTGGACCTCATCCTTGACAACATTTCCAGATATTCAGGAGGTCTTGTTAACTCCACCGGGTGAGAATAAAGAACACTAGCACAATTTTTGAGCCAAATTTAAAGCAGGTTTTATTAAATACTGGCCAAGACGATGAACATTGGCCAGGCCCATACCCAGGATTCCCAGAGAATGTCTGTGAATTCCATTAGTCAGATGCTTATAAAGGAAAATGCACAAAGCTACATTCATCCTGCCTTCCTCCAGTAGAGGCAAGCATACCTCCTGATGTGTACTTCCTGCCTACAAGTGATCAAGCACATCAGGCACAATTGGAGCAACCAAATTTGTTTGCAGAAGTGAAAACATGTGGCTTGCTATCTTAAATGAACAACAGCCCCCAGAATCCTAGGAAGTTGTCTGTTCTTGAACAAGTGGGGCTTACAGGTTAGAGGCATTTTGCTTTATAGATTTCTTAAGCATAGTAATTTAAACTTAAAGGATAACTTTAGCCCCCACAATCTTATTTTTGGCCTCTTGCCGATGGTACCTTCTTGAAGTGGGAATGTTCTGGTCACATCCAAGCTGTTCCCAGTAGGCTCCATAAGATGAAGTACTGAGCAATCTGAACTAGATCGACAAAAGTTCAGTATCCAGAGACCCAAATATCCTTTCTTCTTTTAAACCACCATTTCTACTATATATTTGTAGGGAAAGGGGAGATGGTTACCTACAGAATGACAGGTCAATTAATGCTCCCCCTGTATGAGACAGTGTTCTAGAACTTGACTGCTCCAGAATTGTGGAAGGTAAAAACAAAATTGCAGGTCTCATCTCCAGAGCCAGATCTCTGTGGGGTTTGTTCATTTGCATTCGAGTGGGTTTCCAGCTAGAGTTGATGCCACAAGTCTGGGATTCCATTTCTGAGACCCACTAAAGATGGAGTTAGCAACTCTCTTGTTCAAATGCATGATGTTAGCAGTTTGCAGGTAAACAAGACTAAGGAACCCATGTAACAAAACTCTCTGTGCCGGGGTCTCCAGCAGATAGGGCAGTAGCAAAGTCGATCCCCTCAGTCTCTCCATGGGGCTGAGCAGGATGGTGAGTGTCCATGACTCAGACCTCCCCACCCCCTCACTCCCAGTCACCGGAGAGAAACACACTGAGTAGGGAGTCTTGTTGAAGCAGGATCTTGTTTTATTGTGTCTGGCAGGAACTTATATAGGGTTGTGATAGGGGGTGGGAGTCTTGGGACAGGGTGAGGAGGAGTGGGGAATAAGGGCCAATAATATTTTACCACGTTAGCGGTGGCTGTGCTGAGTCACTCATATGTGGAAGTTATCGCCAAAGACAGGTCACCAAACTCAAGTTAGGCTCAGGAAGTTACATTGGGCCTCACGCCCAGGCCTCATGAGGCCCAACGTCTCTGCCATGACTTTTCACTTGCCCACATCTTAGAACTTTTGAGAAAAAAATGATTGTGATGTTGCACAAAGGAGCACACAAAAGTAAAGTAACTCAGCAAGGCGATTTCTGCAAAAGCATGTGGGTAGCAGAACCCAAGCTAGCATGAACACGTGACCAAGATGACATCTGTCTATTATTCCTGATACAGATGGTAACTTCATTTCATCCCATCAATGCTTGACGTCACAGTCTGGCATGATTGGCTAATCTGTGCAAAGGGGAAAGGGACATTCAGAATATGTGGGCCTTTGGCTACCTTGATAGAAAAAAACAAAAACATTTCTCATGGATATACATATTTCTTTAAGTTTTTAGTCATCTAGATTCTGAAGGCAATTTTAACCTGATTTGACCTTGACAAAACCAAAAAGTAGCTGAGTGTTGTGCTGTAGAATATTATTTTAAGGTTGTTGTGTTAACAGCGGCAGGGCTGCGTCCCCGGCACCCGGCCGCCCGCATGGCTAGCTTTACCCGAAATAATTACACGGAAACTATATTCTTTTTTTTTTGAGGGATGCAATGAACTTTATTGATGGTATTCAAGAGAGTAGGGCTCCCTAAGCCCCCTCCTGCTATTCTGGGGGTCTGGGATGGAAACTGTAAGGGAGATGCTCAGTGTCAAGGGTTAGTTAGGACAGGGACTGCTCAGCAGCCGAGGACCTCTCTCTTGCTATGTCCTTGCTGGGATGGGTGGTCCAGGGCGGGCTTCTTACTCCTTGAAGGCCATGTAGGCCATGAGGTCCACCACTCTGTTGCCGTAGCCGAATTCATTGTCGTACCAGGAAATGAGCTTTACAAAGTTGTCATTGAGAGCAATGCCAGCCCCAGCATCGAAGGTGGAAGAGTGGGACTCACTGTTAAAGTCACAGGAGACAACCTGGTCCTCAGTGTAGCCCAGGATGCTCTTTAGTGGGCCCTCGGATGCCTGCTTCACCACCTTCTTGATGTCATCATACTTGGCAGCTTTCTCCAGGTGGCATGTCAGATCCACGACGGACACATTGGGGATAGGAACGCGGAAGGCCATGCCCGTGAGCTTCCCGTTCAGCTCTGGGGTGACTTTGCCCACAGCCTTGGCAGCACCAGTGGACGCAGGGATGATGTTCTGGGCAGCACCACGGCCATCTCGCCACAGCTTCCCAGAGGGGCCATCCACTGTCTTCTGGGTGGCCGTGATGGCATGGACTGTTGTCATGAGTCCTTCCACAATGTCAAAGTTGTCATGGATGACCTTGGCCAAGGGGGCTAAGCAGTTGGTGATGCAGGAAGCGTTGCTGACAATCTTGAGGGAATTGTCATACTTGTCATGGTTCACACCCATCACAAACATGGGGGCATCGGCAGAAGGGGCGGAGATGATGACCCTCTTGGCCCCACCCTTCAAGTGGGCCCCAGCCTTCTCCATGGTGGTGAAGACACCGGTAGACCCCACAACATACTCGGCGCCGGCATCCCCCCATTTGATGTTGGCAGGATCTCGCTCCTGGAAGATGGTGATGGCCTTCCCATTGATGACAAGCTTCCCATTCTCAGCCTTAACTGTGCCTTCGAACTTGCCATGGGTGGAGTCATACTGGAACATGTAGACCATGTAGTTGAGGTCGATGAAAGGGTCATTGATGACAACAATGTCCACTTTGCCAGAAGTGAAGGCAGCCCTGGTAACCAGGCGTCCAATATGGCCAAATCCGTTCACTCCGACCTTCACCATCGTGTCTCTGGAACGAGGCTGGCACTGCACGAAAAGAAGCGGCTGTCTCTAGAACAGGGAGGAGCAGAGAGCCGGAAACTGTATTATTTAAACACCGCTTGGCCCATTATATCTAGCCTTTTCTCAGCTAACTCTCGAACCTGGACTAGCCCATTTCTTATAATCTATGTAGTCCACGAGCTGGCTTACCAGGAATGATCTTAACCTGCGTCTGCCTGGAGTGGGAGAATCATGGCGACTCCTTGACTCAGCTTCTTTCTCCCAGCATTCTGCTCTGTTTACTCCACCCACCTATGTTTTAACCTATGAGGGCCAAGCAGTTTCTTTATTGCTTAACCAATGAAATCAACAGATAGAAAGATGACCCTCCTCCATCATAAGGTGTGTTACTTTTTTTATGCTCTGGAACATTTGTTTAATGATGCAAAAGATGAGTTTGATTAAATAAAATTCACTGGCAACAAGGAGGCTGAGTCAGCAACTGGCTGACTGGAAGTTTTAGGGAGGAGCCACGTGGAGAAAGGTTTTAAAGGAGGGGCAAGGTGAAGAAGGACTTCTGGGGAGACAGGAGGAGAGAGCGAGGTGAGCTGCTTGCTGTTCAGCCTCTCCGGGGAGGCAGAATTCTACCTCAGCCTTTGAACCTTGCGTTCTTTAGAGGAACAGAGATTTAGAGAAGCTCCTGTTGTAGCTATGAAAGAGCCGGCACCTGAAGGAACAGAATTTTCTCAGACTGCAGCTCTTGCTGTGTGACCACCGCTGACTACAATAGCCATAGCTGAAAGGGCAGCAACGATTAAAAAGAAAACAATTGGCGCCCCACATTGGGCACCAAAATGTTGTATGTTTTACTCTTTGACTTTTGGAGGAGGCCGCCAGCTCCCAGATAAGTCACACACAGAGACTTATTCTTAATTTTGAATGTCTGACCTTAGCTTGACTTGTTTCTTGCCAGTTTTTCTTAAATTATCCTGACTACTTTTGCCTTTGGGCTTTTATCTTTCTCTATTTCTGTGTACCTTTCTTTACGTCTTTCTCTGTAGCTTGCTGTGTAGCTGGGTGGCTGGCCCCTGATGTCCTCCTCTACTTGTTTTCTTGCTATTCTTCCTTCTCATTTCTTCTCCTCTTTATTCTCTCTGCCTCCCAGCCCCACCTATCCTTGCTCCTACCTTGCTATTGGTCATTCAGCGCTTTATTAGACAATCAGGTGTTTTAGACAGGCAAAGAATCACAGCTTCATAGAGTTAAACAAATGTAGCATAAACAAAAGCAGCACACCTTAAAATAATAGTCCCCAACACTGTGTTACACACATAATCTCAGCACTTAATCCCAGGGTTAATGCCCTATGTTTAGAACAAAACAGAGCAAAGTGGGGCTACAAATATACAAGAAAAAGACAGATGGCCTGTCCTAGCCAGCTTTTCAGGTCTTGTGATAAAACACTATTGCTGAGACAACTTATAGAAGTGAGGTCTACTTGCCTTATGGTTCCAAAGTAATAAGAGTTCAGCCTGCCAGGGAAGCATGGCAGCAAGTAATAGACATGGCCACTGTGGCACAAGGCAAGTGCTGACGTTTGAACCACAAGCAAGAGCAGAGAGTGAACTGGGAGTGTTGAGAGGCATTGAAATCTCAAAGCCCACCCCCAGTAATGGATGTTCTTTAGCAAGGCCACAACCCCTAAGCCTCCACAATTAGCACCACCAACTGGGGACCCAGTGTTCAAATGCCAGAGCCCGTGGGCACATTCTCATTCAAACCACCACAAGGCCCATTAGAAAAACACACAAGGGCTGGAGAGATGGCTCAGTGGTTAAGAGCATTGGCTGGTCTTCCAAAGGTCATGAGTTCAATTCCCAGCAACCACATGGTGACTCACAACCATCTGTGGTGAGGTTTGGTGCCCTCTTCTGGCCTGCAAACACACACACAGACAGAATATTGTATATATAATAAATAAATAAATATTTAAAAGAAAAAAAAAGAAAAACACACAAAATATATGGGTAATGTTAGCATTCAAACACACCTGGCCCGCCCCTGGAGACCTGGCAGAGTGAGTCACCCCAATGCACATGTGCTTGCCCTGGCATGTTGTGTGGTCTCTGTGTACATGAGCTGTGCTCTTCCCTTTAGAAAGGCAAACCTCATCTGTTCACTTTCCTCTTCTTCCTTCTTTTTCTTCTTCATCTTCCTCTCTACCACCCCTCTCTCTCTCTGTGTGTGTCTCTCTCTCTCTCTCCCTCTGCCTCTCTCTGTACCTCCTCTCTCTCTCTTTCTCTTTTTTTTTTCTCTCTTTCTGTCTTGGCTGTAGGAGGGACTGTCTCCCTGGAAAAGGTTAACCTCATAGACTGAGCACTTAGCATAACTTAGCTCATAGCTATCTCTACACGAGCCGTCTGCTTCATCTTCCCCATAAACTGTAACCTTGCTACAGGCAACTTTTCTCTCTGGCTCAAACTGTACATGGATCGAAACATGTACATTTTCTTTCACCAGTTCCTGTCTCTGGTAGAGCAGAATAGAGGAGCAGTTACAACTTCACTTTTTTGTGTTTTGTTTGTTTGTTTGTTTTCAAGACAGGGTTTCTCTATGTAGCTCTGGCTGTCCTGGAACTCACTCTGTAGACGGGGCTGACTTCAAATTCCGAGATCTGCCTGCTGCCTCTCAGGGCTGGGATTAAAGGTGTGTGCCACCACAACAAAGCAAAAACAATTTTTTTTTTTGGTTTTCAATAACATTGCTTTTCATTTTTAAAAAATCATATTTATAGGCAAGGTGAAAGATATACATGTCTTATCCTCTAACAATGTGTCTCAAGTAAATAATGTTGGAAAAGGGACTGTCTCCAGTGTCGCACAAACAATGAAGTGAAAGTAACTCAGTAAGGCAGTTTGGTTTTTCAGCAGGGAGCATGAGGATCCAAACTGGGCAAGCAAGGACACAGAGTAGGGTGTTCACAGTCACACAGAGCAGGGTGTTCACGGTCGCACAGAGCGGGGTGTTCACGGTCTCACAGAGCAGGGTGTTCACGGTCTCACAGAGCAGGGTGTTCACCGTCACACAGAGCGGGGTGTTCACGGTCACACAGAGCGGGGTGTTCACGGTCACACAGAGCGGGGTGTTCACCGTCACACAGAGCGGGGTATTCACCGTCACACAGAGAGGGGTGTTCACGGTCACACAAAGTAGGGTGTTCACGGTCACACAGAGAGGGGTGTTCACCATCACAGAACAGAGTGTTCACAGTCACACAGAGCGGGGTGTTCACTGTCACACAGAGCGGGCTGTTCACTGTCACACAGAGCCGGGTGTTCATCATCACACAGAGGGGTGTTCACGGTCAGAGAGCAGGGTGTTCACAGTCACACAGAGTGGGGTGTTCACGGTCACTCAGTTTTTATCCTAATGCAGAATAGTGACTGTGTCTCCTCAGTGGTGGGAGCTTGACCTCACAATCGGAGGCAGTTGGCTAATTCACAATCAGTGCTAACAGGAAGCTTGTGACAAAGTCACATCTCGGGAACGTCTGGCATCCAGGCTTGGAGCAAACAGGCACGAACACAAGGTTTCACAGGATCAAGAAGGTTTATGGACCTCTGGCCCTTGGCAGGCCGGCCGTTGTTGATAGAAAAAGACTGCTGCTTCCCACAAACAGCCTAGAGAACATCTCGTCCCTTTCCGCCAGGAGACATCTAAGACTGCTCTGAGTGGCGCTGCCCACAGTGAAAAAGGCTGCACTGTCTGATGACAGGGAGGAACGGAGACACTGCTGTGTTTACTGCGGGAGGCTGGGTGATCTGTTACACACAGCAGTAAGACCACGCCCACAAATGGCGGGGGAATAAATAAAAAAATGGAATAGGGTGAGATTTCTACTTACACAAGTTCAAAAGCAGGGGAAACCTACACCTGTTCGGAGATACCTTGTGGGGGAGGGGGAGAGAAAGATGGAGGGGCAGTGACTGATCTCCAAGATTGTGCAAAACAGGGGTTTGCTGAGACATAGAAGTTTTGGTGCTAAAACCAAGACAGTGGTGGGTGGACAGGAGGAGGCAGTCTGGACACATGGGTTTGAAAAGACTCCTCATGTTTTGATTCCTTACCATCGGTATGAGAGGAGGATTTTTTGGTTGGTTGGTTGGTTTTGTTTATGTATGTGTTTAGCCAGCATGTATGTCTGGGTACCGCGTGTGCCCCTGATGCCTACAGAGGCCAAAAGATGGCGCCAGATCCCTTGGAACTGTAGTTAGTGATGAGTGGTGTTGTGTGGCTACTGGGATTTGAACCTGGGTCCTCTGCAAGGGCAGCCATTCTCTAAACCACTGAGCCATCTCTCCAGTCACTATATTTTGTTGATAGTGTTGTTGTTTGGACCTTTAGAACATGCATGTATGTCACATAAACTTTTATATGTGTTGTTACTAAAACAGTTTTTGAAAACAAAGCCATCTGGCTCTCGAGGCCTGAGCAATAGAAAGGTGTTCAGACTTTGAAGCCACAGAACTGGAGGACAAACAGGAGTTGTCTTACATGTGGTCGTGCCTGACGTGGCCCCTGAAAACTGACATGTAGGCTAAGCTTTAAGTGGTGCGAATCGGTACGTATCCTAAAGCGACCTGAATGTAATCTCGTGTGACTTTGTTATCATGCTAATTAAAAATAGAGGGAACGTTAACAGTGGCAAAGTAGTCTAGATTTCCAAAGTGCACTAGGGACACCAAAGTTTTCAAATCTGCTAAAAGTGATTCTTATAATAGCTACCACGTGCTAAAAAGCGCTGGATTGAAAAGAGGTCTATATCTGAAAAATGATAACATGCCCACCCCATCACCTTCCAGGCGCCCATGCATGTGTGGCCGCATTGACTGAGGGTGGGGGAGGGACAGGGGCTGCTGCTTCCCACTCTTGCCCACCCCAAGAACATTGTGACGGGAACAGAGAGCTCACATTCCAAAGCTGGAAACTTGAGCCAGGAGGGTAGAGGGAAGAACGGGGGAAGTGTTCCCTTTGAAGGAAGAACATGACAGAAGCCAGGGAGTCAATTCATTCAAAGTAGGGAATGTTGGGAGATCAGTCAATGATTTCTAAGTTCCAAGGACGACCGCTTCCTCCTCTCCTTAGATGGGGCAACACAGTCTTGGGGAAATATCGCTTATGTTCTAAGACACTGGACCTTTTGCTAGACCTCGAAGCCAGAGTTCACAATGCACCCTGCGGTCATTTAAGATTTAAGACTCCTAGCCTTCTGTGTACTCGGTCTGTTTAAGAGAACTGTGTAAGCCAGCCGGTGGTGGCGCACACCTTCAATCACCTGCCTTGGAGTTTCCATGTAATCGACTTTCACAACCTAAGCTAATGTATAACTTTAATCATAAATTATGTACTCTTCCGTGCCCTGACCCAGAGGGATGCACGAGTGTATATGTGTCATAGTGATAAATTTCTGAAAACAGCAAACAAGTCTAAAGAAACCTTGTACAATAAATACCCACCGTAAATCCTGGAAACAGTACATGGAAATAGCGTGATAAACAGAATGTTTATACTACCGCCGTCTGACTCCGCCGGGTCAGTGACTTAATCCCTTGTAAAACTCCGCTAAGATTGCTGCGACGCATTTCCTCACTCTCCACACCCCCTCCCCCCGGGTGATGCTTCCTGTGCTGTTCAATCAAAGCAGAGCGAAGCCCTTTTACTGGAGACACAGACAAAGGGACAGACAGTCACACTCCATATAGGCACGACAGACACACAACAGGCAGATTACAGAAAAGCCAGAAACCACGAGTTTGAGACAGACAGACAGACAGACAGACAGACGACACAGGGTGAAAAGTGAAGAATTCAAACTTGGCCTAGCCCTTGATCAAATTTCTCCAAGAGGAAATACTTTGAATTTTTTTTTCCTTAAAGTGATACTGTAGGATTTTGGTGCCTCTGAGGTAATCGCTAGTGTATTTGACCTATGAATGTAGGTGTCTTTTTATGCTTGAGCAAGAGAGCTAAGAAGCTGAATTGCACAGGAGCATTTATAGAGCACCGACTGGATATGCTGGTTTGCGACCTTTGTTTAATACGTTCAGTTAATACTCCTGGATAGCAAGGGGTCTCCAGAGAAACAGAAATCATGGGATGTTTTATGAGATGGAAGGGATTTTATTATAAGGAAATGTCTCACACAGTTATGTAAACTGCTAAGTCTAGAATCTTCAGGTAGGCTGAAGACACAAAATTCAAGGCTGTGCGGTTCCACTTACAGCTATGGACTGGAGACCAGAACAACTGCTTTCCCCCAGTGAGAAGGAAGGAGCCACACTGTAGGTGATGTCTGTGAGCAGTGTATGTGTGGGGATATTTCCCTTGCTCGGACGAAGCCAGGCCTTTTCCTATCTGAGCCTCCATTGATTGGTGAGATCCACCCACAGGGCCCGGGGATCGGCTTTACTCAAAGTCTACCAGCCAAACATATCCCCACCTCACGAAAATACCTGAAATAATTACTGGCTATCGGGACATGCCTGGTGGAGCCAAGCTGATATAAAATTAATGAGCATGCAGATGAAAGGTAGATATTGCCCTAATTTTACACGTGTGGAGACCCAGGCTAAAAGTAGCTGACTAGAGCTAATTGCAATTCCTCTCTCTCTCTCTCTCTCTCTCTCTCTCTCTCTCTCTCTCTCTCTCTCTCTCCTGACTGTCACCTTGAGAGAAAGCCCAGAGCCCAGGTCTCCATCCCGATCCTCACTGGTCACTCTCAAACGTATCAACTAGCCACTGTGTGAGGCCCTACTGTGTGTTCAGTAAGCAGGAAATTAAAATATCATTTTGGAGGCAAGGGTAAAAGTTGTGAAATATGGGGCAGGTCTTTTCTGAGGCACGGGCGCTGGAGCCAGGCTCAGACAGCGCCCCACCCCACCCCCAGCCACACCAGAAGCAGGTGGCTTTGCCAAGACCAGCACCAAGTTCTCTCTCACTTCCTTTGAGACTTTCACTCACAGGTCACCACGGATGATCTCAGACAAAGCCCTAAGCACTCAGACTTTGGACTGAGCACGGAAATCACTCTCCTTGCCCAGGAGGATTACTCCCGAGGTCCCCTGGGGCACAAATGAATGTTTTAAATCCCTTTTTTGCGGCAGGAGAGAGGCGAGGTGCTTTGTTTGGATAACCCAACAGGGCAGAAAGCCGTAGGGCAAACGTCTCAAAGCCCTGTCGTGCTTTCCCTCGAATATTCCACGCGCAGAGCCTGCTGGGTGTCCTAACACTGTCCTGAATTCAGGTTCCACCGTTCAGGAGCTACTCCTTCCCGGGGTTCTCAGCTCCCATCGGGCACCCACCTCCACCCTCCCTGGGGACTGCGGGACCACTAGTGACACCTAGTGGCTAACCTCAGCAGCCGAAAGCCAGAACTTCTGGTTTCTGTCCTGGTTTCTGTCCTTAGACCTAGAAAGTCCCCCAAGGAGTCCGTGGGATCTCTCTCCAGAAGGAAAGGGGTGGGTTAGTGTCCATAGTGCCCTTAGCCATTGTGATTGTGAAAGGGATTCGGTCATCACTCTGAACTGCCAGGGGTACCCGGTTTTCAGTCTTTTCTTGTCCCCAGGCCCTGGAAAGGGGCCAAGAGAAGATTTCCAGAGCGGGATTTGACGGAGACTCCTTGAAGTCCACCTCCTCTGAGCTTCATGGTAGGCTTCTCTGCCCACTGTTCAGTGCCCGCCAATGGCGGACACTGAGTATTAAATTTAATTATGGTCAGCTTCTAGCTGGGAATGTAATCTCGGCACCGGGGCAAGAGAGGCAGGAAGATCAAGGATAGACCATCCCGGGACACACAGTGAGACTGCGGACACAAGCCAAGGCATGGCTTCAGTGGCACCAGCCCCGTTTCAAGGGCTCAGCCGGCTGACAGACTCCTCCAAAGTCACAGATCCAGGAGGCCAGTGCCGTCCTAGAGCTAGGGAAATGGTTGCCTGGGTATCCCAAGCCCTTTTATTCCGCTGGTTTTCTTTAGTTGAAAGAAAGGGTAGGAAGTTGGGTGGAGCTGTCATCTTGTCAGGCGTCACCAGCAGGGAAGCACAAGGGGACAAAGGAGAGGGTGAGTTTGGCTAGAACTCCTCCAGATGCCACTCAAGGGGCTTCTGTCCCTGGACACAGCCACGTGGACACGCGCCAAGCTTCGCGCAGCCTCAGAGGTAAGACGAGGCAGGCCCCGTCCCCCTTCTCACTTCCTCTGCAAACTTCAAAGAAGAAACGCTTGGTGGAAATGAGGACTCTGATTTGGACTGACAGGAGGAACGTTTGAGGGACAGGCTATTCAGTTTTTAAGGTCACTGGATTGAACACCAAAACTAATTATCCCATGGAGACACCACAAGCCTATTGGGGGCTAGGCACCATTCCCGGGGCCAAGGACACAGCTCTGAGCACAGAACTCTCCCCTCTCCTCCCAGTCATGACACTCAGAGTGCATAGCAATAACTGCAGGCCAGCCCTGCCTCGGCCCATCCTATTCCATCTTGAAGGTCATAGTACTTCTCAGCCGGCTCCCCATGGTCCCTATGGCAACTGATCCGGCCTCGGATCTTGCTGTCTCACTGTCTTAGAAAGTGAGGCTTTCTATGGCTGTGAAGAGACACCATGACCACAGTTTCAGAGGTTCAGTCCATTATCACCATGATGGAGAACATGGCAGCGTGCAGGCAGACGTGGTGCTGGAGAAGTAGCGGAGAGTCCTTGCAGGCAACAGGAAATCAACTGAGACACTGGGCAGCATCCTGAGCATAGGAAACCTCAAAGCCTGCCCTCACAGGGACACACTTCTTCCAACAAGGCCACACCCATGCCAATAAAAGAGATATCGCTTCTAATCGTGCCGCTCCCTGTGAGATTATTCAGGCCAATCACATTCAAACGACCACACTCACTCCCTTCGTGTACGCACTCGAGACGTAGCCGGAGCAGGTGAGCCACCCTCAGAGCGCTGGTATGAGCTGAGTCAGCATCTGAAACCTCCTGTCCCTATTTCTAAACACTGGGGACAGGCATGTGCTACCTACTGACCCTGGATTCTAGACTTGAGAAGGAGCTGTGTCTCCTCATCCCCAGTGGTAAATACAGCAACAGTAGGTGTATCTGTGGCAGGAAAAGAGAAACTTCTATGGAAACACAGGAAGGACACAGAGACGTGTGTAGGATTGGCGGCCTGGTAATCGTGGGGAAATCAGACAGATATTGGGGTTTCAAGCTGGAAAATCAGAGAAGCAAAGCAACCAACTACTTGAGAGCTATTGCTTCTACAAAATCTTCAGACTGAAAGGGGAGCGAGTTCCTGTCTCATCCTGTCTTATATTCCTCTCTAGTGCTGGGATCAAAGGCATGCACCACTACCGTCTGGCCTCTATGGCTAACTAGTGTAGCTGCTGGGATTAAAGGTGTGTGTCACCACTGCCTGGCCTGTATGGCTGGCTAGCGTGGCTAGCTTTATACTCTTAACTTCAGGGAAACTTTATTTATTAAAACACAAATAAAGTATCACTCTAGGAGTTTCTGGGGAGAGACCTTGAGAGCAACAGGAGCTGTTCTGACTCAGCTTGGGCCGCCTGGCTGTGCCAAATGACTCTAGCTAACAAACACCACTGCCCGCTGTTCTGCCGAGTTAGGTGGGTCTCCGCATCCACTGTGGTTTAGCTTGTTGGGAAGCTTGTCCACAGCCTGTCACTCCTACTAGAGCACCACCTCCCCTCAAGACCCCTCCTTTGCACATGCTCGCTTGCTTCCTGCCATAAAAAAACCAATGTCTGGGGACCCAGCCACAGGGAGGGTATGCTGGCTGGCAGTGTGCTGTGTTCCAGGCCACAGTCATAGAAACCTAAGTCTATGTTCCAGGCCACAGTCATGGGAACCTGAGCCTGTGCTCCAAGCCACAGTGATAGAAACCCAAGTCTATGTTCCAGGCCACAGTCTCAGTAACCTGTGCCTGTGTTCCAGGCTGCAGACCTCGTAACCCAAATCTGTATTCCAGGCCACCCTCAGTCATATTGCAACAAAGCTCCAGACCTTAGCGCAACTGACTCCATGATGCAAGGGCCATTCAGGCTGTAAAACTCAGCCTGTAGACAACACCACCTGCCAAAACTAAAACAAAGACCTAAGCCATCAACGTCTATAGTTCTGGGGAAGTCTCTAAATGTACTAACCTTGCTTTTCGGCTTCTGTAGCTCCAGTTCTGGCTAATTTTTCTCGTTAACTGGAGTGTGTCAACCCAGAACATGGTTTACTGCGCTTAAAATCTCACCCCAGAAAAGGCTCACTGGCACCCCTAGCACTTAGCGCAGTGGCCAGTCGACTAATAAAGACTTCCTATTGGCCCATGCCTAAGCGGTCATCTCCAGTGAATACCCCCACAACATTTCTGGAGGTCCTACAGAGATTCCCAGAGCAAGACCGCAAGACGCCAGGGGTCTCAGAACCCCTCAGATCAGGGAAGGGTGCAGTGGTCAAGGAGTTCCTAGGGGGTGCCCAACCTGAGGTCCAGGTCCCCAAGACTCCCTTTGATCAACTGCTGCCTTATGGAGGAATTTGACACCTCCACCCCAAAATTAGAAAGTGACCTGGTAAGTCACCTCTAGAGGTGACTCTGGTTAAGGCACCCTCTGTCTGGACACATAGGAGAGGTCAGACATGGCTGCTGATCCCGTGTCCCAGGACCAGGTGCGACATCACTGGATCTCCCTGTCTGTCCAGGCTCATGGATGTGTAGCGGCAGCCCCTGGGTGTGTGTGTGTGTGTGTGTGTGTGTGTGTGTGTGTGTGTGTCCTTTCTATGTGTTTCTGACAGTTTTGTTTTCCTGTATTGACCAGTTGTTCTTTTTGGTGTGAGCCCCTCCTCCTCTCCTACCTGACTTAAGACCTCTGCTGCCTCCTGTTGGGTACCCAAATCCTTTGGGTTCTGCCAGGTGACCCAGAAAAACCAAACTAAACCTCCACCTGTCCCAGTCTGGGAGCAGGAGAACCTGTTTGCTGGACTCCTGGTCAGGGTAAGGATGGGTCCCTGTGTGGAGGTGGGGAGGGGCCGGGCCTCTCATCCCGGGCCCCTGCCAGCTCAGTGGAATTCACTGCACACAGGGAGGATGAAATGGTTCCCCCAGCTGATCGGTCCACTCAGTGCCTGCTCTAAGCAGCCCCATGGAAAGGGAAAAGAGAACATTCCACTCCTTTCTTCATGATTTATGTCCCCTTATTAGCCAGTGACCCATATAATTAATTTAAAAACCTACCAATCTCTGAAAGAAACGTGGAAAAACTGTCCCTGGGTTGGGCAGAGAGATCGCTGCCTGACAACCCAGCCTGGACAGAACAGATTTTCCTTTCTGTCCAGCACTGGTCAAGGGGACTTTAAACAATTTTCACTAGGTCCCTTCTAGAAGGAATAAAGACAGCTGCTAAAAAGATTTCCTTTGTCACCCAGTCAGCCCCAGATATTAGAAAAAAAGTTATAAAATCTAAAAATTAATAAAAATAAATTTAAAAAATTAAACATAAAAGTAGGTTCCAGTGGCTGGCGGTAAGTCAAAGGTGTTTCAAAGCAGAGAACTGATTGGGACGAGACCTTCTGCATGAACTGAGAGCTACCGTCGGGCAGCCTCTGAGAGCTCTATCCCAGGGGACATCTTACTTCCATTGTCCCTTGCACACCTCTCTAGTCTGTTTGCACATCGTTTTCCTGTCTAGGGAGACTTTGCTCAGCAAGGCCTTCCCGCCAGCACGTCTCTTACTCTGTAAACCAAACTAACCGAAGAAGTACTGCTTGAAGCAGCGATTGTGAGGTCAGCCCCTGCATGCCCCTGGGAATGCGTGTACCACAATATCACGACCCAGATGCGAATGGGTGGCAGGGTGACTTCATCCCCAAAACACCCTGGTTTCCAGAACAAAGGGACTTTTATGTCAAGAGAAGACCAAGCAAGCTCCCTGCCGTCCACTATTTCCTATCGTGCCTACAAATCTCTCTCAGCATTCACTGTGTCTTCCCACAGCGGGCTGTAAATGGAACACACACCCCAGTTGGACTCAAGAGGATGAAAACCCAGCACAGAAACCTCCAATGGGAACCAGGGATGTGCTATAAGAACCCGGATGTGCCTGTTGTATGTGTGAGGGTGAATGTATTAGAGAAGCAGGACTCTGTGTGTGTGTGTGTGTGTGTGTGTGTGTGTGTGTGTGTGAGAGAGAGAGAGAGAGAGAGAGAGAGAGAGAGAGAGAAACAAAGAAAGGAAGAAGGAAAGAAGGAAAGGAAGAAAGAAAGAGAGAGAGAGAGAGAGAGAGAGAGAGAGAGAAAGAAAGAAAGAAAGAAAGAAGATGTTGGTTGACTTTTCCTCAACTGGAGCCCCCTCCCCACAGTTACATGTGTTTGTGTCCTCTCTCTCTCTCTCTCTCTCTCTCTCTCTCTCTCTCTCTTTATTATGTACACAGTGCTCTGCCTGTAAGTTTGCCTGCTTGCCAGAAGAGAGTACCAGATCCCACTATAGATGGTTGTGAGCCACCATGTGGTTGCTGGGAATTAAACTCAGGACTTCTGGAAGAGCAGCCAGCACTCTTAACCTCTGAGCCATCTCTCCAGCCCCACTGACATCTTTTGAAGGCAAAGAAGATGGATTATTTGGGCACAGAGAGGCATGGAAAAAGCCACATGACCATACAGACAGGAATGAAGTAGTTTGCCTTCAAGGCCGAGACTGACCATGCAGGGTAACCACCAGCAACATGGATGGGTCTCCACGGGTCTCTACATGGCATAAATCCTACAGACATGATATTAATATCATATGCCTTTATCCTAAAATGCAGAAGCACAAACTACTCTGGTTCCAGACACTCAGTTTAGGGGCTGTTTCCCAGCAAAGAATATCCACAATCATGAGAAGGCAAAGATAGAACTGCAAATTTCTGGAAGATTCTTTTTTATTTTTATTTATTTGTATATCTACCTATTTATTTATTTGGGATCTGTTTGTTGTGTGTTCGTTTTGAAACAGGATTTTTCTATGTGGCGTTGGTTGTCGCGGGAACTGTGTAGACTAGTGGCCTTGAACTCACAGAGCTCCCACCGCCTCTGACTCGCAAGTGCTGTGATTAAAGGTGTGTGCCACCACACCCTCCCTGTAACGGTAGACAAGCATCATTCAGTCTCAGCTGCACGTTTTAATCTTGTGCTTATCTTGTATAAATGGGGCTGTTGATCCCAGAGGATTAAAAAGCAAAACAAACAAACTAAAAAAGCCCTCCATCTAGGGGCTGCAGCTACAGTTAAGAGCACTAGGTGTCCTTACAGAGAAAGGACAGGGTTCCATTCCCAGCACTCACATGGGAGTTCACAATCCTCTATAACTCCAGCTTCTGGCGATCTGACTGACACCCTCTTCCGTCCCCCGAAGGCACTGGGCACACATTTGGGCAGAACAAACACATAAAGTAAATAAATCCTATAAAACAAATAAGCAACAACAAATAGACCTCTCAATAAACCAGGTGATTGACACATGTAATCCCTGCCTTGGAAGAAGGGGGCAGGAGGATCAGGAAACCAGGTCATCCTGGAATTTACATGAAGTAATATTGAGTTTAAGGCCAGAGTGACCTACATAGATCATGTCAGATAGGTAGACAGACTCATGGATAGATGACAGACAGACAGACGGACGGACAGACGGACGGACAAAAACTTCCTCTAGACCACATCTGTATTAAGTTGGTTTTTCGTACAGAAGTGAATTTCCTTTATTTTTTTTTTATTTTTGAGACAGAGTTTCTCTGTAGCTTTTGGTTCCTGTCCTAGAACTAGCTCTTGTAGACCAGGCTGGCCTCGAACTCACAGAGATCCGCCTGCCTCTGCCTCCCGAGTGCTGGGATTAAAGGCGTGCGCCACCACCGCCCGGCTTTTCCTTTATTTTTTAAGTTTTAGCAATATCCAACACCTTAGGCCATGAAACATGAATTGTTAAGGGGAGAGAAGAGGGAGTGAAGGCCGAGAGATGGTTGAAAAAACCCAAGGCAACATACATGTACCTTGATAAAGCTTCCAAATTTATCAGACTTTTGAGACTGTTTGGAGACAAGCTGGCACCACTGATGGCAATACCATATATTGTCACGAGGTGGCGCGACTACTCCATTGATTTCTGGTCCAGCAGCTATGCTCTATTGTTTTGATTACAGAATAGCAAATACTATTAGGCTGTCCTGCTTTTTTTTCCTATTTTTTTCTTTCCTTCCTCCCTCCCTCCTTTCCTCCTTCTCTCCCTTCCTCCTTTCTTTCTTTTTCTTTTCTTTCTTCCCACATGAATCCTGGGGATTGAACTCTGGTCAGCAGGCTTGACAGCAGGTGCATTTACCCATTGAGCCCTCTTACCAGTTCCCCCCCATATTGGCACCTTAATGTAATGCATATCTTTGGGTCTTAATCCTTTTTTTCCCCCTTTTTCTCATGATTCTCTTCTTCTTCTTCTTTTTCTTTCTTCCTCCTCCTCCTTCTTCCTATTCTTCCTCCTCCTCCTCCTTTCAGAAAAGGTCTCACTACGTAGCCCTGAACAGTCTAAAACTTGCAGCAATTCTTCTGCCTATGTAGAAGAATTATAGGCATGCAATAGCATCCCCAACTGGCCTGGGTTATACCCCTAGCTCATACAAGGCCCTGGGTTACACCCTGAGCACATACAAGGCCCTGGGTTACACCCCTAACACATACAAGACCCTGGGTTACACCCCTAGCTCATACAAGGCCCTGGGTTACACCCCTAGCTCATACAAGGCCCTGGGTTATGCCCCTGGCACATTCAAGGCCCTGGGTTACACCCCTAGCTCATACAAGGCCCTGGGTTACACCCCTAGCTCATACAAGGCCCTGGGTTACACCCCTAGCTCATACAAGGCCCTGGGTTACACCCCTAGCTCATACAAGGCCCTGGGTTACACCCCTAGCTCATACAAGGCCCTGGGTTATGCCCCTGGCACATTCAAGGCCCTGGGTTACACCCCAAGCACATACAAGGCTCTGAGTTACACCCCGAGCACCACTTAAAATGTTTGTCTTAAAAAGGAGTTGGACTCCAACTCTGATCTTTAAAACAGAGGGTGGGGAAGCCTGTAGAATTTCTGTCTCCTTCAGTCGGACTCATACAAGCAGACTGCAAGGATATCTGGGGGTACACTCTGCACTGCTTCCTGTACATAGAACCCCCTTCCCCAGCTTCTGCTCCCCCCTACTCAGCCTCTTCCCCAGCCTCTGTCCCCCCACTCAGCCTCTTCCCCAGCTCTGTCCCCACTTCCCAGACTCAAAAGAGACTGGGGTTCCTATTTTCAGGATCAACGGACCAATCTGAGAACCAGAAAGGATTCAGATCCTTGCTTAGTCTTGCCACAGAGGGAGTTCTTTATGAAGGGGAATGGATCCTAGGGACACCATTCCCCAGAAAAATCACAGGCAGGGACATGACCCTAAAGAGAAGATCCAACTTCATCAGACATCGCAAGGCTCCAGGACTGCCAGTGTCTCTTCCTATTAACCAGAGAAAAGTCTAAAGAGCCCATTGTGAGGACCTTTGGTAATGCTGACCCATGCTCTCTGATCACCTTATTTAACTCTGGTGACCAATGAATCTCTACACTGAAATGACCGTCACAGGAAATTATAACAGTAAGGAGGTAGATGCAGTTGCTGCCACCAATCACTGACTGGAAATGTCACAAGATATGGCCTCCCGTGACTGCCTGGAAGGCAGTACCAGTGAGCTGTCATCTGGGTAAGATGCCACATGACATGTCGCAGAATTGTCTGGTACTCTGTGCTGAGAACATGGTGCTGTGTTGGTTTCACAGCTCAGAAGAAATCAGCAATGAACTAGATGCTTCTTTGAAGCGTGTGTAGTCACAGATGCCCAGACCTCTCACCAGACAAAGATACTGTGCTCTGCAATCCATGAGCTTCACGCTTGCTTATGGTGGTGACTCCTGCCTGTAATCCAAGCATTCAGGAATCTCAGGCATACATAGTGATTTCTATGAGTTTGAGGTCAGCCTGGGCTACAGAGTGTTCCAAGCCAACCTAGGCTACAGTATGAGATCCTGTCTCATGGAAGGGAGGGATAGAGTTCATTTTCATTACAGATACTTTGGAAATTATTTTGAAGATCCACACGTGGTGGCTAGCTTACTTCTCTGTTGCTGACCATGATCAAGGAAACTTATTTTTAAAAAGCAGGCATTTGGGCCTACAGTTTCAGAGAGTTATAATCCATGATGATAGAGCAAAGGCCTGGTGGCACTCGAGAGCTCACTTCTTGATTCATAAGCAGGAGACAGGGAGAGTGGACTAGAAATAGTGGAAGGTTTTTGTTTTGTTTTGAAATCTTTTTTTTTTTTTTTTTTTTTTTTTTGGTTTTTCGAGACAGGGTTTCTCTGTGGCTTTAGAGCCTGTCCTGGAACTAGCTCTGTAGACCAGGCTGGTCTCGAACTCACAGAGATCCGCCTGCCTGTGCCTCCCGAGTGCTGGGATTAAAGGCGTGTGCCACCATCGCCCAGCTTGTTTTGAAATCTTAAGCTTGTCCACAGTAGCTCCCCTCCAACAAGGCCATACTTCCTACTCCTTCCCAGACAGTTCCACCAACTGGGACCAAGTGTTCAAACATGTGTGCCTATGGAGACCATTCTCATTCAAACTACCACCCTGTCGTCCCATTGGGAGGCAGAGGCAGGAGGATCAGAAGTTCAGGATCATCCTCAACTATATGTATGTAAGTTCAAGACCAGGCCGGGCTTCATGAGATTCTGTCTAAACGACATGGGAGTCGGGGAGAACAAGCAAACAAACGGATTAACAGGATGACTCAGCGGGTAAAGAAAGGCATTTGTCACCCAAGCCTGGCAACCTGAGTTTGACTCCTGGAACCCGCATGAAGGCAGAAGAGACTCATCTCCACGTGTGAGGGCCGCCATTCATACACGCATCATACATATACACATACACACATAGATAATAATAAAAATGTTTAAAGAAAGAAGTCATCTCAGAAATAGATACATATACATTTTTATTCACAGGAAATGCCAGTTAATGGCTTTAATATTAACAGTGGTCATCAGAGTTCTCTCTCACACACAAGCATAAAGTGCAAAAGGTCTATAAATTCCCCCAGAGCAATGATTAATGTCACCTCAGCCAGAGTACATACCACCCATATACAGCACATCCTCCATAAAAGTATAAAACACAGTATATATCTGAAAATACTCTACTTACTTGGATTACATATTGTGGTTATAAAATAGTTTTTGAGGCCGGGCGGTGGTGGCGCACGCCTTTAATCCCAGCACTCGGGAGGCAGAGGCAGGCGGATCTCTGTGAGTTCGAGACCAGCCTGGTCTACAAGAGCTAGTTCCGGGACAGGCTCCAAAACCACAGAGAAACCCTGTCTCGAAAAACCACAAAAAAAAAAAAATACTTTTTGATCTGACTTGATTGTAGGAAAAGATACAAGCCCTTTGGAGTGATTTAAGAGACCGTGGGAAAATAATGTCTATAAAATCTAATGAGAATCCCACTCTGGCCGGAGATGTGTCCTTGGCCATTGGGACCAACAGCACCTAGGTCCAGCCCTGGTTAGGAGGAATCCAAGCTCAGCTAGAGAAAGGAACTGGGAGAGAGGGCTTGGCAGGCCAAGCCCCAGCCCTTGCCTGGACCCCAGAGATAGTCATCAGACCTGAGGGAAAAAACAGGGAAGGTTCAAATCCCAGTGCTGGCTCGGGGTGCGGTCGGAAGGAAATGACTTCTGGGGGAGGTTTTAGTCACCCGAGAAACCCAACCATCCAGCTTTGTCCCTCAACACAACACTGCTGACCTGCAATGACTGTTTTAGGCACTTTTCACCAGAGAGACCCCCACTTCCCCCACATGGATCACATTACAAATGGATACAGACATTAAGAGCTCCACTGAAGAGCTGGCTTTGGCATCACGGAGCACTAAACAGAGGAGCTCTCCTCCTAAGAATCAACCATGGATCAAAACTGTAAAATCATGGACAGAGATGATCGCTTGGTGACATTTGGCTTTCTATGTCCTGAGATCACAGGCAGATTTGGGACAGAATACTCTGATACCCATGCTGGTGACAGTGGTCATGACCCCACCCATCAGTGCCAACTCTGCCAGGAGGGAGAAGATTCTGGACTCAGTGGCCTCAGCCTGTCTTTACCACTCTTAACACACGACAGTCCATGAAGTCGCATCTTTAACAGCTGTTGACCATGACACGGAGATCCAAACGTGAAGTGTTGCATCGGAAGCTGAAATCAGTCCGTGTCTCCGGGGCCACTCCAGTCAGGCTTCATGGAAAAGGCAGTTCCAGTAGTGAGCTCAGAGTCCAGCAATCAGCCTTCCAGAGGAAGCCAGCTCGAGTGTACTCCACGCCAACTCTCCGTGAAAATGCTGGCATTTGTACTCCATTCAAGGATACATTGTCTAAATGACATCTAATTATAGCTGTAGTAGGACAGAAAGGACAGGAAGGAAACACACCCAGAAGGCAAACTATTGGCAAGGGATGCTCTAAGGCAATAGTGGCGTGGGTAATTTTTTTTTTCTGCTGCTTTTCAATAGCATCCCAATTTTTTCTCAACACATGGAGCTTTAACGTGAATATGAACGATGCCCAAAGCCCAGCTCAAATTCGGATTCATATATATCTAGTCCCTTGCTAGCGAGCTATAGATCTCCGTTTATGATGGGTATGGTTGTTCACTCCTATAATCACGCCTAGCGCTTGAGAGGCTACATCTGGGGGCTCATCATCAATTTGAGGCCAGCCTGGGCTACATAATGAAATTGAAGCCAGCCTGAGACAGAGGAGAAAGCTCTGTCACAGACAGACGAGAAAGAAAAAAAGGTGTCTGCCCCAAACACACTCCATCCCAAGCCAGACCTGGAGAAGTTGTCCCCTGAGTCAGGTGCTCGTTTCCTTTCACCCAATCATGTTCAAGCATTTCTATCAGTACTAGATCCCCATTTCTAGTGGTGTCAGCAGTAAGTTCTCTCCCTGGTGAAAAGGAACGAGTCTTCCCTGACTTTGAGGACCACACCACTGCCACGGCAGCGCCCTCAGGACAAATTAAACCTTGTGTCTAGAAACCCTCTCCTACAGCCAACTTTCTCGTTTATTCATTTTATTCCTTTATGTGCATAAACGTTTGCCTGCCTGTATGCATGGATCCCAGGGGACCGGAGTCACAGGGTGTGAGCTTCATGTGTATGCTGGGAATTAATTCTGAGTCCTCTGGGAAAGCAATATGTAATCCTTCTTTCTTTCCTTTCCTTTTCTTTTTTTTTTTCAAGACAGAGTTTCTTTGTGTAAAGCCCTGGCTGTCCTAGAACTCGCTTTGTAGACCAGGCTGGCCTCAAACTCACTGAGATCTGCCTACCTCTGCCTCTCAAGTGCTGGGATGAAAAGTGTGTTCCACCATTGCCCACTGTATTCTTAACTGCTGAGCTAACTCTCCAGCCCCAGCCAACCCTTCCAGAGTAGGGCAGTTGGGTGTGTCTTCAAGACGTTTGTGCAGGGTAGAATAGATAAGAGCAGATCACGTGCCTGGGAAGATAAGCCAGAAACAAGGATGGTTTGATTTTGCCCTCTGAAAATTTCTAGACTCAAAAACCAAAGTGCTCAGCAGCAATTCTGAATCCTTACGTAGCCACAAACATTCAACTCAAAAATCATTTTAAATATATTTTAAGCTATATAGTAAGATCACATGAACACACACTCAAAACCAAATATTTCTGCCTTGGAAATCCCCCAATCAAATAACTTGCGTGTTTGCTGCCTGGGAGATGCAGGGAATGCTATAAATTTAATAAAAGACAACTTACTTCCATAAAGATGTGTTCCTATAAACAAGAAATAACCTAGCAAGTGACTTATAAAACTTCAAAGCCACAAAAGTGAAACGGAGTCTGTTCATGTAAAAACTTAAGTTCAGTTTCCATTACAGACCCTGTGAAAATTCTAACCAGAGTACAAGTTCCTGAGGTACCAGACCCGACTAGCTGCTTCTGAGCTCATGGCTCAGAACAGTGGCCTCGTGACTCCGATCCCCTAGCACTGTCGGACTCCCCACAATGGAATGTCAGAAAAGAGAAGGTGCCTGAGTTACAAACATCCCTGAGATATCCCACCTCATGCCCTGAAGACCCCTGCCCACCTGTGACCCCCAACCAGCTAATCACGGTGTAGTGACAGACAGAAAGACAAACAGACAAGTGCTCTGAGAAACCAATTAGCACCAGGTAACGTGAGAACAAAAGCAGGAGGCCCACATTCCCGGGAAGCAGCAGAGGAACAGGGTCAGAGTCTTGGAGGTGACAACATCCTGGAAGCTTCCAGTGAGAACTTTCCCCCAAAGCTTCACACACGCTCCAGTCAAAACCAGAGCTGCCTCGGTGACAGAAATGAGCTGTTGGCGTGCTCAGAGGTCAAGGGGTAAGCAGAGGGGCTGTGTGTGGAGTCTTCACACCAGGGAAGGCTACTGAGCTTTAGGAAGAGCAGAAACAGTGTCAGTATTTAATGTGTGCTTACAGCGGAGGGCAGGTTTTGGCACAGAGGGTTACTGCTTTGCCCTCTGACACCAAGTCTCCCTCTCTCAGCCGAGGTAGTGGTTGAAGGATCCACAGCTCATGGAAAACCTGGGAAGGCTGAGAGGCGCAAGTGACAAGCCTGCCCCCTCAGTCACAGGCCCCCTGTTGTGTTCTGTCCACTTGGTTTTGTTAAAGGACAATTTCTCCCCTGCCAGTGAAAAGCTCCGGCACCTTCCATCACAAAACCCGAAAGTCTTATATACCAGAGAAGCTGACTCCTGTGTACTCACAAGCAAGCCACCTTGTCCAGCAAGAAGTTGCCCTGGGTCTCCCAAAGAACTGCTCTGCCACCGCCAAAATGGACAGGCCAGCAAGCCCCCGTGCCTAGAAAGGATGCTGAATAAGACACACCTACTCTCCCTGAGCCCTGCATCCCCCATCTAGGGAAAAGATGGACCTCCTCCCCAGGCACAGTGGTCCAGAGGAACAGAATTTTAAACAGATACACCCACACCGATTCTTCAACCCCCGTGGCTAGTTTTGCCAGCAAATGAAGCCCAGTGCACGAAGAGAAATAAGTCGAGAAGCCAGCCTCTGCCTTGCCATCATGTGATCTTGACTGGTGACTTCTTGCGGGCACACAGGAGGGACACGTAGGGGATACCGATAAAGGCCCATTTCTCACTGGGCCAGAATCTGATGACTGGACCTTGCTCGGGTATCTCTGAGGCAGCGTCGAAGTAGGCGAAGCACACGCAGCCCAGGTATGCGGCAAGACAGATGAAGATGTGCCTACAAAAGAGGAGAGCGGTGAGCCTGGCACAGGCTCAGACAGTGCAGTTGCAACACCTGTGTCTCTCTGGGCCACCCGCCTCCCCTGCTGTCACTTCCATCCAGAGGGAAAGGACGAGACAGTCAGCGTAGGCCGAAGGGTTACGATAAATCTTGAGCACTAGACTTCAAAACATTCCCACGTGAAATGGCATGGTAACTCAGACCCATAACCCGGGCACTATAGAGGCCAACTCAAGAGGACGGCCGCAAGTTCAAGGTTACACAGTGGTGGCCTGTGCCTTTAATCCCAGCACTCAGGAGGCAGAGGCAAGTGCATCTCTGAGAGTTCGAGGCCAGCCTGGTCTACAGAGCGAGTTCCAGGACAGCCAGAGCTGCACAGAGAAACACTGTCTCAAAAAAAAGAAATCCTATTTGATAATTGGACCAAATATCTTTAGGGTCTTCCCAGTAAGACTGAGGACCAAGGGTAAAACCGGAAGTGCTTGAACCCCAAATTGAACCCCACTTTCCCACCTTAGCAATAAGTACGGTCTGTGTTTTTCACCGGAAATCATCCTACATTAAAGTGTGATTGCAGCTTTTTGGGGAAATCTTAAAAAAAAAATCTTTACCTGTCAAAAGCTTCAATTTTGATCTTTATCAGGAAATAATTTTTTAAAGGCAGACAGAGTCTTCCTTATACCCTATACTGAAACTCAATCCCAAATGAATTAAAGATTTAAAACATGGACCCATGAGATGTCCCAAGTCTAATGGCCTGAGCTCAAACCCCAGAAACCACATAGCAAAAGGAAAGAGCTGACTGGCTCCCAAAAGTGGTCCTCTGACCGCTACACATGGCCTGTGTCATGCACACAACCACACACATATACATACAAGCACAAATTAACAAGTAAATGTAAAAATGTTTAATTACCTAAGAAGAGATTTAAAATACAATTTTAAAATGGTTTGCTTTAACTTGTTTGTATGTGTGTCCTGTGTGAGTGTATGGCCAACTGTGCAGGTACCTGCAGAGGCCACAAAGGGGCATGGGATCCCCTGGAACTGGAATTACAGGTAGTTGGAAGCCATTCAACCTGGGTACTAGAACTGAACTAGGACCCTTTTCAAGAGCAGCAAGTGCTCAGAAGCACTGAGCCATCTCTCCGGCCCCTATGCTTTTAATATATAGTCCAAAGGACCTGTGCTCCCATGACGTTGACGGAAGAGGCTTTCCTTAGAAGGACACAAAGTCCGGAAACCAAGGAGAAAAGTCAGACATGTGACAACAGAATTCAAAATGAAGACAGCGCAAGACTATTAATGTGCTTTTAAAAACAAAATAGGAAACTGGGGGAAATATTTGCCCAACGTAGTAAAGCTCTAAAACTAATACTAAAAATGTCAATCGTTTTATAAATGTCAATCATTATAAACGCTGTGTGAGCTGTGCTTTCAAATGGGGTTGGATGAAGAGTGGGGAAGGGGATACAAACATGACCCGCCCCCAACGATGGCCAGGAACCGGAGTCAGAGCACATGGCGGCTCTGGTATTGTTCTTTCTGCTTTTAAAACCTCTTCAAAAGCCGGGCGGTAGTGGCGCAGGCCTTTAATCCCAGCACTTGGGAGGCAGAGGCAGGCAGATCTCTGTGAGTTTGAAACCCGCCTGGTCTACCAGCAAGTTCAGGCTAGCCAGAGCTACATAGTGAGAACACAACAATTATTAACTAACGAGTAATTAATTAAATATGCATAACAAACAGCACATAGTCACCGCAGGCAGTTAATGGCTGAAGACGGAGACATCAGAAGGCGTGCTTTCAAAGGGGAAACAGGCCAATTGGGAAGATCGCAACTGATGACAATCAAAAGCCACCATTCAGGTTACATTTTAAAATCATCTAGTGATACTGTCTTTAAAGACATGAAAATAAAAATAATTTTTAATAATTTAATTAATAATTAAATTTAATTTATAATTTAATATTTATAATTAATTATAAATTAATAATATAAATATTGCTTGTAATAAATTAATAATTTAAAATTAAATTTAATTAATAATTAAAGATAATTTTTTTCCTATCAGGTTAGCAAAGATTTAAGAATTAATAACCTCCTGCAGGTGTGAGCATGTGGGCTGAGGCCCTCTAAGAGACTTCAGGAAAGTGATTGCAGGACTGGAGCGGAGCTGCTCAGGGAAGATGTAGCAGAAGACTTGCCTGGCATCCACGACCCCTAGCACTGCCCACGGAAACAAAACCAAGCCTGACAGGGTGGCACTAGCCTGAACTCCAGCACTTGAGAGTGCACAGTGAATTTGAGGCCAACCTGGAATACACAAGACTGTCTCAAACAGGAACTAAACAGCAGGGCATGGTAGTGCCTGCCTTTGATCTCAGCACTCAGGAAGCAAAGGTGGCCAATTCTCTGTTGACTAGTGTGCACAGAGCTCCAGGCCAACTTGCACTACATAGTGAGATCGTATTTTAAAGCAAAACAAAAGCCAAGGGGGTGGTGGCACACACCTTTAATCTCACAACTTCGGAGGCAAAGGCAGGTGGATCTCTGAGAGTTCGAGGCCAGCCTGGTCTACGGAGTGAGTTCGAGGCCAGCCAAGGGCTACACAGAGAAACCCTGTCTTGGAAAACCAAAACCAACAAGAAAAAAGATAGATAAAATAATAAAAATAATGTCTCACTCTGTAACCCAAGCTGCACTTGCTTGTCATCCTCCTGCCTCAGTCTGCCGACTAGTAAGATTTTGACCCTGTGCCACTATTCCCAGTTTATGTGGTGCTGGGAATCAAATCCAGGGCTTTGTTTGCGCTAGGCAAGCACTGTACCCATTAAATCACATCCCCGGTCCAAGTCCTTATTTTAAAGGAAAAATAAGAGTGTGTTGCCATCTTGTAATTTAACCTATAAAGATTAGACTCAATATAGATGTTTTTACAGATTATTTACAAAAGTTTCTAATATTAGAAACGACATGAGCTCGGGAGATGGTTTAGTGGAAACAAACTCTTATTCTTCAAACATTAGGCTACCAAGAAGCTGTGCTAAACTCCGTTTTTTATGGGTGTGTGTCCAGAATTCCTTTTTAAAGTTCTCTCGAGTTTTATGTGGATGTAGTCAGCCCACATTGGCGCCATGTAGACCCAGCTGGCTTTGAATTCACGGATGCCTGCTGACTCTACTTCTGAATATTAAAGGTGTGTGTCACCATGCCTGGCGGTTCATTTCTTTTCTTCCTCATTTTTCATTAGCATGAAGGAGAAAAAAAGAACTCTTTTGTGGAATTTTGTGCATAAGCGTGCATGTGTGCATATGCACACACGCACACACAATTCTGTGTATGTGATGGACCTCCTTATGTAGTCCATACTAACCTGGATCTTGTGGCAAATTTCCTGCCTCAGCCTGTCAGGTGCTGGGAAGACAAGTATAAGCCACCATCCCCAGATCACACAGGGATCTGTATGTATCCTCTGAAGATGGAAGGCAGGTGTGAGCCACCATCCCCAGATCACACTGGACTCAGTATGTCCCCTCTGAAGATGGAGGGTAGGTGTGAGCCACCATCCCCAGATCACACAGGGATCTGTAAGTATCCTCTGAAGATGGAAGGCAGGTGTGAGCCACCATCCCCAGATCACATTGGACTCAGTATGTCCCCTCTGAAGATGGAGGGTAGGTGTGAGCCACCATCCCCAGATCACACTGGACTCAGTATGTCCCCTCTGAAGACGGAGGGTAGGTGTGAACCACCATCCCCAGATCACACTGGACTCAGTATGTCCCCTGTGAAGATGGAGGGCAGGTGTGAGCCACCATCCCCAGATCACACTGGACTCAGTATGTCCCCTCTGAAGATGACTCTGGACACGGATGCACTATTGCACTTTGCCTGGATGCTCTAATCTCCAGGACATTCGACAACCATTGTTCCCTGCCACCTTTTGTATTTAGCAGTCATGAGGACAAAGACAGAGACTCTGCCTTGTTCTGGGTTTGGAGCTGAAGCAGCTGCTAGGAAGAAAACCACTCCACATCCCTGCTTCCTCCTTTTTCACTGGAGTTTGAACCCAGGGGCTTGTACATGCCAGGCAGGCACTCTACCACTGAGCTACGCCTCCCTCCACCCCCACTCCTCCACTGCCTCCCCCCCCTTCCTCAGTGTGGGTCTGTGTGTAATTTGGTAACCTCCATTTTCTTTTCTTTGACCTTTAGATTCATTCCCAGGCTCCCCAAAACATAGATGCTCTAGCTCCTTATCATCAAAAGGTCTGACTGATGGTCAACAATAGACTCCAGTCCCCGAGGCTCTCTCTGGAGCTGTACAAAAAGAACAGGTGAGACTGTCCCTAGACGACCTGCGAGAGCCAAGCTCTCATTGGTCACATGGGCCCTGAAGGCGTGGTTCCTATTGGGGACCGTCCTGTCCTCACGGCACTTAGTCCCCAACTCCCCCTCCCCCACCCCCATCCAGACCTTGGGGCTCAGGTTGCAGGGCCACCTTTCAGGCTCCCTGGTACTCATTAAGGAACGGGCAGGAGACGCTGCCAATTCGCCGAGCAGCATAACAATTAGGTTGGGGGGCAGGGATCGCCCTGGCTAAACCAGCTCCCTGGAGCCATTTTCACACTCTACCTTACTTTGTTTCTAAAATGTCTGACAGGAGAAAGGAGAATGCTTGGCTCTACGCCCCTCCCTTGAGCCCACCTGTGCACCCGGCCGGGGAGCACCCCGCCCAGCAGCAGCAAGCGGGGACACCCAGTGTCAATGCCACCACCCCAGGGCAGGTGCTCACCACACGCAGTGCAGGTACGGAAAGTGCACAGAGGATAGCAGCTCACAGAAGACTCGGTCACTGATCCAGCAGAAGAGGGCAAGGGCCCACCAGAGGCCGGAGAAGAGGCCCAGCTTAAACACACGGACATTGTCACACCTGCAAGGCAGAGGGAGAGGGTCAGTTCTGGTGGCCGTAGGGTCTGCTGGCTACCTACCGCTTCTGTATCTCCACAACTTGTGTTCCGCTCCAGCCCTTGGCATTGGCGTCTTACCGAACATAGCCACAGATGTAAATAACACAGGTACACACGGGCTCACACAACCTTATTTCCCACCAGTCCTGGCTCCGACTCCAGATGCAGAGAACCCACCGTCTTGACAGGGTAGCCTGATGTCTAACACAGATACAAGATCAACTAGTCTTTCCTCCTGCCCACAGACCCCACATCCGGTTTCTTAGCCCTTCTTTCAGAATCCACCCCAAATCTGTCCTCTTACTGCGTGGGTCCAGGCCCCCATCATCTCCTCCTCTCTAACCTACTGTCACCTTTGTCCTTGTAGTCAGCTGACAATGTTCTGCTCCAGGGCCCTAATGAGAGAGAGCATTCACAGTGGCCAAGGCCCGTGCCCATGCGTGGGCTCCCCTTCCTTTTCCCCCTATGGGTCTCACACTCTAACTTTGCTTAAACTATGATGTTCCTCAAACACTCTGGGGCTTAGCATGAACCTCTACAACCTTCCTGCTTGCTTTGCCTCTGCCCGGGTTCTGTCTTCAAGTGTCTGCTCAGGCAGCCTGTGTGGTTAGAGACACCTTTTCATTGAATGAATCCTCAGTTCCCAGTGGGTGGCGCTGTCCGCCTTATCACAGGAAGTACATTACTGGAGGCGGGCTTTGAGAGTTTAAAGACTCACGCCATTTTGAGTTTGCTCTCACTGCTTCCTGTTTGCTGTTTAAGACAGGAGCTACCAGCTTGCCACCATGTTCGCCCCCCCCCCCCCCCACCGCCATGATGGTGATGGACTCTTGTGCCTCTGGAAGTGTGAGCCGGAAGAATCTCTTCCTTCTATGAGTTGTCTTAGCTCGCAACACACTGATAGTAAGGCCCTGGATAGTGAAGACAGCACATACTCAACTCACAGAACACTGGGAATTCAAGCTGGTGCCTATCTAGAGCCTTCACCCCATGGGTGAGTATTCACAGTACTAGAAGGTAGTCCTCATGCTACCAAAGGAGAGGGATAAATACCAAACAGTTACAAACCCTTTGATCTACAAGAGTGACTTTCCCGCCTGCAAGATATGTTGGTATAATAGCGGCCCAAAACTTCTAAGTGCTCTAAACCATGGAGCCATCTCTCCAGCCCCAAGGAAAAGTTGTTTTTAAAGTATTTTAAATACAAGAGAATCTCCTAGTAGCGTGATTGAAACATCCCAAAGTTCAACGATATCAGATGGTCATGACCCTGAATCAGAATAAGCTTTCGTTTTCTCCTGGTGAGAGAAGGTTCAGAATGAACACTGAAGCTCTAATAGACACACTTCAGGAAGGAAGGCTAGAGAGAAGCAAGGCGATAATAGGCAGACTTTCCTCTTTGGCCCCCGGGGAAAAGCAAGGCACAATGAGAAAAACTGGTGTGGACATGCCATGCCTTATGAAAACAAACAGGGGAGATGCTGGCAAGAAATGCAAAGAGTGCCAAGAGCACCAAGAGAGCCCCTTTTCCTGGGAATCTTTTCCCCCCTTTGGTTTTTTGACACAGGGTTTCCCAGTAGCTATGGAGCCAGTCCTGGAACTTACTCTGTAGACCAGGCTGTTTTCAAACTCACAGAGATCCACCTGCCTCTACCGTGTGTGTGTGTGTGTGTGTGTGTGTGTGTGTGTGTGTGTGTGTGTGTTGCGGGGGTGTTCAACTCATGGGGGCAGCAGAGATGTATGTGAAAGACTGAATTTTATCCACATTGCCATGCTAATGAGTAGAACAATGAGCAAGACCAGAGGAGATGGTCCGGAAAACAGCTTCCGGCTTGGGCATCTGAACACATAGTATCCCTATTTAGCACAACAGGAAACACAGAGAAGACGATGCATGAGAGAGACAGGTAACTCTCCACTCCGGTGACTTCTGCAATTACAGAAGTCAGGAAAGCAGCTAATAGATTTAAAAAAAAAAACAAAAACAAAAAAAACCTCAAGAACAATGGCAGTAGGTTTTTGATCCTACTGCACGTACTGGCTTTGTGGGAGCCTAGGCTGTTTGGATGTTCACCTTACTAGACCTGGATGGAGGTGGGTGGTCCTTGGACTTCCCACAGGGCAGGGAACCCTGATAGCTCTATGGGCTGACAAGGGAGGGGAACTTGATTGGGGGAGGGGGAGGGAAATGGGAGGAGGTGGCGGGGAAGAGACACAAATCTTTAATAAATAAATAAATGGGAAAAAATAAATAAAAAAAGACACTATAGATAAGAAAGACATCACAAACCCAGTGTGGTGGTGCAGGTGTTTAATTCCAGGAGCCCAAGGCAGGCAGATCTCTGAGTTCAAGGCCAGCCTGGTTTATATAGTGAGTTTCAGGACAGTCTGGGCTACACAGGAAGACCCTATCTCAAAACAAAACAAAAACAAATACAAAAAAACAAAACAAACAACAACAATAAAAACATTTAAATCTAGAATACTCTACTCACTTCAGGCCAAAAAGAAGCCAGCACCAATGGACTGAATGCCCCAAATATCATGTATTTCAGATATCTTCAACAGCTACTTAGTCACATGTCTTCCACAGACCTTTAATATCTGTTAGTATCCAGGCTTGGATAGATGAAGTTGAAAGCAGGCCCCAAACCTCAGGCACCAAGATCTTCAGGCCACAAATAATGAAAAAGGCTATTCTGTGGGCATCTCCAGTCAAGAACACAGGGAGGACCCCTCGATAGGAAAGGAAGGGTCCATACAAGAGAAGCTAAAACGGCAGGAGGTATTGTTTGTCTCTCTTTCTATTGCTAGGAGTCCTTGTTCAAACTTAAGGACTTATGGAAGGCAGCTGATGTGGTTTGAATGAAACCGGCCCCGTAAGCTCAGGCATTTGAACCCTTAGTGCCCAGTTGGTGGCGCTGTTGAGAAGGTGGGGCCTTTCTAGAGCTCTGAGAGTATATAACATAGCCTCTCCCCTTTCTGCCTCCAGCTCCACATTTGCTGTAGAGTCTGTGGTGGGCTCTCTGCTTCCTGGCTCCTGCCGGCATGCCTGCCACTTACCTGCCGGCATGCCTGCCACTTACTGGCATGCTTCTCTACCACGATGGACCCATCATCACTCCAGAATTGCAAGCCCAAATCAACTCACCCTTCTAGAAGTTTCTGTGGTAATGGTGTTTGAGCAGAGCAGCAGAAAACTAAATAATACAACTAGTATTCCTTTTTTGTTTAGTTTTGCTTCGAGACAGTCTCCCTGTGTAACCCTGGCTGGCCTAGTGTAGATCAGGCTGGCCTTAAGCTCACAGAGATCTGCCTGCCTCAACCCTGAGGCTACCTCCAAGTGCTAGGATTAAAGGCAAGCATTACTATATACAGCCACAACTAGTATTTCTTGACTAGCCACCATCAGATAGATTCTGCACTAGATACAACTTATTTACGCTCACTGGAAGATCAAAAGACATACACTGTGTTGTTTAGTTTGCCACCTTATTTGTTGGGACAAATTCTCTCTGAGCTGGCAGCTCTGTCTCAGCTTCCTACGTGTTGCCAGGGCCCCCAGCTTTGTTTATTCATTTTTTAATGATTTATTTATTTTATGTTTTGCCGGCATGTATATCTGCATAAGGGTGCCGAATCCTCTGGAACTAGAATTACAGACAGTTGGAAGCTGCCATGTGGGTGCTAGGACTTGAACCGGGGTCCTCTGGAAGAGCAACCAGTGCTCTTACCCACTGAACTATCTCTTCAGCCCTCGATTTTTTTTTTAAATAGACCTTAATCTTATTATGAAAGACTCAAGGAAGTGAAGAAAATGCCCTGAATTTCTGAGCTACTGGAAGGCAAAGCCAAGCTCCCAACTTAGTGCTGTCTAGCTCCTGGACCCAAGTTTCTTCCAGCATTTTCTACTGCATTCTCAAGCAATCGTGTGAATCTAAAATAAAATAGAGCTACCTTGTGAACATAGACTTGAGAATTTTCAGAGGTAATACACACCTTGGAAAATGTACAGATAGGTATAATTTCTGCCTTTGAATAATATACCAGAAAGAAGAAGAAAATTATCCATATTCATGGGAGCACACATTAAACCTAATGTAAAGGCACGGAGTCTGGGAAGACAGATGCCAAGCTAACTGAGGAAGAAGAGAGGGATAGGAAGTCCCCAAGGAGCTGGCATCTAAGGAGCTGATATAGGAGGCTGGGTCTTTGCAAAGCAGCGGTGGGGAAGGGCCGTTGACTGGGAGGACAAAGTGCAAGTAAGTATGAGCTGAAGAGGAAAAAAAATGTAAGGAGCTGGTCCACCAGGCACAAGGAAGGAAGCAAGGTCAGAGAAAGCGGGACAGCAAATATGGAGCCACTAAAGGTTGGTGTACAAGGACAAAGGGGCAATATGAAAAATACCCCCTTTAAGGAAGAAGACTAGGGGAAGAAGAGGGGAGCCATCACTTATTCAGCCCAACACAGGACATCGACGTCACCCCTTCCAATGCTCAGGAGACATGGAGGAAGAGGAGGTGGAAAGACTCTAAGAACTGGAATATACGAAGGGCGGCAAAATGCCATCTTCTGAGCAGGCATAGCCGGTACAACTATGATCACACAGTAGCATTGGCTGCTGCTCTCACTAGGTCTACACCGGTTGGGCCTATCAGTTGTCAGTCACTGATCAGAGGGCAGTTCATGGAACCCTGTCCCTGCCTGATAAGCGACTAGCAACTGGTGAGTTCTGGGGGAAGAACTGTGGTCGGCTTCAGGCGTGTACTCATAGGTGAGCCCGTCGGGCTCCCAGACTGCTCCAAACCCATATTCATAAAGTCAGCCCTGGTTAAACTCAGTGGGTTACAAACCAAAAAGACAAAATGTGAGAAATGGATTTGTAAGGAGGATGAGAGGTGTTGACAAGGTTGGGAGGGTGAGAGAAACCAGAATATATTATACACATGTATGAAATTATCAAAGAACAAATGTAAGAAAAATTAGTTTTTATAAAAACATTTGGAGGTTGCAGAGATGGCTCAAGGGTTTAAGAGCACTGACTGCTCTTCCAGGGAGCCCAGGATTAACTCCCAGCATCCACATGATGGCTCACAACCATCTTTAATCTGGCTTCTCCAAGTGCCAGGCATACAAGTGGTACACACACACACACACACACACACACACGACAAAGCATCCACACACATAAAAGTCTTTTGTTGTTGTTTCTAATATTTATTTATTTATTATGTATATAATATTCTGTCTGTGTGTATGCCTGCAGGCCAGAAGAGGGCACCAGACCTCATTACAGATGGTTGTGAGCCACCATGCGATTGCTGGGAATTGAACTCAGGACCTTTGGAAGAGCAGGCAATGCTCTTAATCTCTGAACCATCTCTCCAGCCCCTCTATTGTTGTTTTTAAAAACTCACTCATGGGCATGATATATCACATTCATAATCCCAGCACTAAGGAAGCTGTGATGGGAAGATCAGTATGAGTTAGTCCCAGCCTGGCCAGTCTTGACTACACAACAAGAGCTGGTTTCAAAAAACCAAGACCTTTAGTGCTCATAATAAGAGAAAGTATGGATTCAAATACATTTTAAAGGTAACTACAGCAAGAACAAAGTTTTCATCAAATCTTAAAATCATATCAGTGATTATATGTATTTTGTGGCTAGAAGACCACACCCAAGACCTAAAATAAAATACGTTTTCATTCTTTTTCTTTTGTGTGTATGAATGTTTCACCTGAACGTATGTGCACCACGTGCATACCTGGTGCATGACCAGCGCCTGCAGAGGTCAGAAGAGGGTGGCAGATGCTTGGGAGCTGCCGTGGAGATGCTGGGAATGAAACCAAGGATCCCTGGAAGAGCAACAAGTGCTCTTAACCATTGAGCCATCTCTCCAGCACACATAACATGTTTCTGGAAGGACTGGAGGGATGGCTTCAATGGCTTCGAAGTTAAGAGCACTCTGCTCTCACAGAAGACCCAGATCTGGTCTCCGCACACAGGTCAGGCAGCTCATATCATGTGTGGCTTCAGTTCTGGGAATTGGACTACTCTTCTGACCTCAGAGGACTCCTGGTACATGTGCATGGTGCGATACATACATTCAGACATATACACATATGCACAAAATAAAATAGATAAATGTAAAGATGTATTTTTAAAAATAAAAGAACCTTCAATTATGAACCTGAAGTCTTCATCTACAACTTCCCAGAATAAAGTGGTTACCCAGGCAACTAAAGACAGGAAGGATGGCACTCACCTCTTCAGTTCCGTAATGAGCAGGGCAGTGCATGGGATCCCTAGAGTCATTAGAGAGATATTGTTGACGGCAGGCTTGACAAATGCCAGGCATGTTGCAACTACAGACAGGACACACACGGCCACCTTGAACCTGCCCCTGAATCAGTGGAATCAAAACCAAATCCGTTAGCAAAGGAGATCTTGCTTATTTACTCATCATGCTCCCCAACCCCAAGCTGAGGACTGAGCCCAGGGCCTTGTGGACGCTGGGCAAGTCTTCTCCCATCACTTGTTACTGTTGGCAAGGTGCAGCCGGCATATTTGTGCAAGCTAAGAACTCGACACCAGAGGTTCTCAACCTTCCTGATGCTGTGACTCTTTAAGACAGTTCCTCACGCTGTGGTGACCACAATCCATAATATTATTGTCGTTGCTACTTCATAACTGTAATTTTGCTACTGTTATGTATGAATCATAATGTAAGTATCTGAGCTGTGACCCTAAGGGGGTCATGACCTATAGGGTTGAGAACTATGTCTTATACTAAGTATTATTGGGTCATAGATGAACCAGACCTAAAGGCCATCCACCCTCCTTCCAGGAGCTGATTGTTGGGAAATCGAAGAGTTTGAAAACATTTAGCTGTGAAAATGGTTAAGCCACAATCAACCTAACTCTCTGGAAGAGACACGGACAATGAGTTCCCTTTCCTTAACTGGGTTTCTTCAGATGTTCATCTACAGGACTTGACCAAACTTTTTCCTATAAACCGGACAAAATGGCATAGGACTGTAATTCCAGCACTTGGAAGGGAGAGACAGGAAGATCAGGGGTTCAAGACCAGTCTCAGCTACATGACATGTTTTAAGGCCCTATCTCAGGGCTGGAGAACTAGTTCAGTAGCTAAGAGCACTGGTTGCTCTTCCAGAGGACCTGGGTTCAACTCCCAGCACCCACATGGCAGCTCACAATTGTCTGTAACTCCAGTTCCAAGGGATCTGACACCTTCACACCAAGACCCATAAAATAAATTTAAACAAAAAAAAAAAGACCCTTTCTTGGATAAAAAGAAAAAAATCTGTAAAGGGTGAGAACATTTGCAAACCCTGAGCTCTTTGCCACAGCTACTCAACTCTGCCTTTGTACAGATAAGATCAGGAATGTGTAAGACGTGCTGATAAAACTTCACAGAACCCATTTAGCCCTGAACCTTGCCAAGCCCTGTTCTACCAGGTCATCATGCATGATTTTATGAGACAATCAGAGACCATTAATAAAGCATAAGCATCAGTACTTGAAAAGAAAACAAATCCTGTGTGCCCAACCTACAAAACTAAAAGTTGGGCGGGGGGGTGGGGGCAAGAATCAAATAGGCTGAGTATTTCCTGGCAGCCTGTATGTCTAGCGTGAACTGGAAGTCTGTCTTGACAAGTTTTTAAACATGACAGATCCCTGACACTCTCCTCACAGCCTGCAGGGAAGTGGAGTCAGCCAGAAGTGGCGACGTGATCCTGGACACACTTCTTCCCTCCCGGGACCCTGTTTCCTGATCTATAGAGCCTTATCCATGACTTAAACTAAGGAGCACCATTTTCCTGTAGTTTCTGTTCTTTGTCTTTAGCAGAATTTGTTTTGGCCAAGAGCCCCAGAATAGGTCACAGTTAGGAAACTGATTGGAATGAAGTTCTGTTATAAAGAAATCAAAGACCATCAACCCCTCGAAACACAAATTTATCTTCTAAAGAGGAAAAGCATTTCTCATTGAGGCGCAGGAAATCATTGATCAAGCTGCCAACCCTCTGCCTGGAATGAACGGGCTTTGTAACCCTGAACCGGAGGGGAACCAGCACATGTGAGAGGAAGCAGGCCTCAAATGCTCAGGAGACTCGTGTTTTCTTCCTGACAGGCCAGAGCTCTTCAGCTACCGGAAGCAAAGCTGCCTGTCCAGCCTGAGGCCAGCCCGACCAGAACCGAGCACATGGATGATCTCTGGGGCACTGGGCAGCTCTCCCTGCTTCTGACACACCTAGGCTAAGGCCTTTTGCTCTTCTCTCTCTGTTCCTTCTCCCTCCTGTCTTGGTCACAGGACAAGTGCAAGTGTTTCCTTACCGGCTCATCGTACCCCAGAGCTGTACATTGTTCTACCCTTCAGTTTTCATTGCCAGTTTTTCTGTCTATGAGTTTGTTCTTGTTTTGTTTGTTTTTGTTTTGTTTTTTGGTTTTTGTTTTGTTTTGCTTTTGTGACAGGGTTTCTCTGTGTAACAGTCCTGGCTGCCCTGAGACCTTGCTTTGTAGACCAGGCTGGCCTCATACTCACAGAGATCTGCCTGCCTCTGACTCCCAAGTGCTGGGATTAAAGGCATGCTCCACCACCACCCAGCTCTATGAATTATTTTATACCCTCTCCTCTTCAATTGGAAATGTAACCAGAGGCTCAGAAGCTGGAGATATAACTGTTAGCATAGTTCTTCCCTAGAATACATGAAGCGCTTGGGGCTCATCCTTGCATCTCAAAAGCTAAACGTAGTCATGCGTATTTGTGATAATTAGAATGTCAAAGTCAGCCTCGGCTAGCAAGCTTGGAGCCAGTGTGGGACACAGGAGACCTTGTTTGAAATAAAAAATGAAAGAGAATGAGAGGGGACAGGAGGGAAGAGGTGAGGAAAGAAAGCAAATTTGCAAAGTATGTCGCCTCCCGTACCCAGTGGTTTAGGATTCAAGCACAAGTTGGAAAGAGGAACACAATGTTTGAAAGCACCGATGTTTCTGATGGGGCAGATGTACTCACAAATTCAGCCTCACTGTGCAGTGGCTGTGGGCCCTCTGCAAGAAGCTTAATGCCTCGAGCTTTTCCAACTTGAAACTGAACAGCTAACACCCATGGCATTCTTAGGAGCCTTTCAGCACTTAATATAGGGTCCAGGTGAGGTGCTGTGCCAATAAGACCCACTACCACCAGCTGTGTAAGAGTTAATGCTATGCTCATAATATCACTACTGTTGAGCTGGCTATTGGGGTTCATATCTGTAATCCCAGCACTTGGGAAGTAGAGGCAGGAGGATTACTATGAGTTGAGGCCAGCTAGACTAAGAGTGTGATCATGTCTCAAAATAAAACAGAACAAAGCAAACAACAGGAAAAAAAAAATATTCTCGTTGATGATATCTCCTGAAGGCGAGCAGGCCGGACAGCCATTACAATCCCCAAAGGTTCCGTTTAATACTGCCAAATAGTTTAAAGGCACATGCCTGAGGAGGCAGTGGCAGACACCTCCCCACATAGGTCCAGAGGGAGTGGAGGAATGTACTGGACAAGGAGGACATCCTGTGCGCGCGCACAATTTTGCAACTCGTCAAAGTAAACAGAGGTCACATGGCCAACAGAAAGTCAGCCAGCCCAGCAAACCCAAGCAAGAGTTGCCACAGGCCCTAGCTATGAGAGAGCTAGAAATTTCCAGGCGTGAGGGCCCTGACAGTGTGTGTTCTAAACTGTTGATGGCAGGCAGTCCCTACCTTGGTCAGCCCATAGAGTATCATGCAAGAGCACACAGTGCAGGAACTCTTAGCACCCCATCTTCTGTATTCCCCAAACCCAAATCTAGCAACCCAACTTCCTCACCATTAGCTCACGAGGATGCTGTCACGGTTACCATTAGCTGCCCCTTAAAGGGGAGGATTTCAACCTCCACTGGTCCTGATTTTATATTTAGTACTTGGAAATGTCACCTGTACTCCCACAAAGTGAGATGGACTTTCTGGAGGATAAAACCTGCCATCATTTATAGATGATAAAGACCAAGCCCGCAAACTTCTGAGATGTCCCATAAGATAAGGTTAGGACTCAGTAGTTTCAGTGATAGTGGCGGAAACGTCACCTACTTAAACCAGTGCCCTTGCTATGTCGTGGTGCTTGTAGCACTTGGCCTGGGAAGGGCTTCAGAGAGCTCTCTCATGCCTGTTGTTTCTGTAGAGAGGCACTGAGGGCCAGAGAATTTACACTTCTAGCCTTATGTACACTAAGACAGGCAGGGCCTAGCCTGCACCCTAGCCATTCAAGATTCTAAGAATTAGGTGGGCTACGAAATGAGGGCTGGCTGTAGGTTTTGTAGAAGGTACTCATAAGTCCACATGTAAGGGGTTATTTGGGAAGGACATTTCATCAGCCTGTAATGACCCTTTTTCCTCGCCTTGTCTGAAAATAAAAATACCTAAAGCTATTAATAGCCATCAGTAGTTGAGTGTATATTCTGTAGAGTCCTGGGATTTCTAAGTATAATGAGAACCTGTCTTTTCCTAACCTAGCAATTATATCCTATTGGTATAATGAAAACTTCCTATAGACAGCATTATCTTCCATGCTAGGACTAAAAGCTCAAAGCCCAATGAACGCTACACAAGGGCTCTGTAATAAACTACATTAACACACATCTCTCATTTTTCTCTGATTCCCTTAGGTAGGCAGGTAGGTGTGTGTGTGTGTGTGATCTCAGCCCTGGGGGAGTTTACAGATTAGGAGATAGCAGGCCAGGTCACCCAGTTCCTAAGCACCAGCAGCAGGAATTCAACCCCATCCCATCAGAAAGGACTTGTGGTCCTCAGCCTCCAAATGACTCTCCCCACACCCAAGGCTCAGGGCTCACATCGTCCCTAGAACAATACTGCACCGTGCTGCGATAGTCCCGTGTGAGTTCCCGACGTCGCTGCTCAGTGTTTTCATTATTAAGATGATAGGTTTCAGTTACCAGCACCAACACCCCGCTTCCTTTCCTCCCGTGTAAACACTCCCTACTCTACTGCACGAACTGAAGGTGGGGGAGGCAGGCGTCTATAGCTAAGAGAATCAAACCTTGCTTAGCATTTCAACCTAGGACTACAGAATGCTACAACTGGAGAAAATCCTTGTTCTCCCTTCTTCAGTGCCTCACTCAGATCCCAAACTCTGAAAGAGGAGTTCTTAGGGGAAAGTGGCTCCTTAATGCAGAAACTAACACACACCAGAAAGTGTACTGAGCTGTTCACGTCGTGAGTGCATGTCTGTTGATGACATGAGCATGGTCAAGTCAAGGACCACAGTGCCTCAGACTCAGAGGAAAGGAAAAGCCTTCTCTGGGTCAAACTTAGGAAATGGCAAAGTCTTCCCCGGTCCATGTATGGATGTTGACACTGTGTGCAGAACACGTCCACAATGGTTTCCTCCTCTCTATTTACAGCCTGAGACTGCTCCTGTCCAGAGACCTCCTGCCAAGATTAACTAAACCTGCCTCCTGCCTCAGCTATATATACTAACCCTGCCTCCTGCCTCAGCTGTATATGCTAACACTGCTCCCTACCTCAGTTGTATATACTAACACTGCCTCAGCTGTATATACTAACCCTGCTCCTGCCTCAGCTGTATATACTAACCCTGCCTCCTGCCTCAGCTGTATATACTAACCCTGCCTCCTGCCTCAGCTGTATATACTAACCCTGCCTCCTGCCTCAGGTGTATATACTAACCATGCCTCCTGCCTCAGCTGTATACACTAACCATGCCTCCTGCCTCAGCTGCATATAGTAACCCTGCCTTGTCTAGTCAGAGGTATGAAAGACAAGCACTGAATCTCCACATTGCCGCCACCATTGGTGCATTGGAGCCCATGACGGACCAGATCCCAGCTTTTCTGTCTGTGTGTCTGTCATTTCTTCATTTCCTTGTTGCTCCAATTCAGTCAATCTCTAAGCCTTGCAGAGCGCAATGCCCAAGGTGTCTGATGGGTATCCCAGGAGCTGGTATCCTCACCTGCAAGTGACATTGCCCCATGTTCTTGGTCCCTCCCCTTACAGGGCCTCTCCTGAGACAGACCAAGTTTACAGGACACTCTGGGGACACCACAGCAACCTGGGAACATTGGTTTTTTTGTTGTCATTGTTGGTTTGTTTTGTTTGTTGTTTTTTGCTTTTTTTAAAGACGGGGTTTCTCTGTGTAACACTGAATGTCCTGGAACTCACTTTGTAGACCAGGGTGGCCTCAAACTCAGAGATTTGTCTGCCTCTGTCTCCCAAGCACTGGGATTCTGGGATTAAAGGCATGTGCCACCAGGCCCAGCAGCTGGGCACATTGGAAAGCACACTTTCTGGGGCTGGGAATGTAGTTCAGTGTAAGAGTGTGTGCAGGGACCTGTGTTCAATGCCCCGTAACAGACAGACAGAGACAGGAAGAAAGAAGGAAGGGGAGGGCCTTAGAGCATAATTTCTCTGCTGATTAGAAGACAAGATAAAGGTCTACCAACTTGCCCTTCCTCACAGGTTTTTTGATAAATTACTTCCTTGAGGGTACTTCTAATGTTAGATTATATTCAGAAATAATACTAGTCAAGTCCTACTTCAAAGGATAAAGATTAATTCACAAGAAACATTTTCTCTCTACCTCTTTGTAGAGGCAGGGAGATTAGGAGTGCAATGCCCAGCTCATCTACCTAGTGAGTTTAGTTTAGCCAGGAATGCATAAGTTCCTGTCTCAAAAGCAAACAACAGACACACACATTGGCAAAATACCCATATGCATAAAGTAAAATAAATACATCTCTAATTTTTTCTTTTTAATCTTTAATTTTTTTAAAAAAATGAATATATGTTTGTTTTACACATGTATATAAATATGCATATATGTACTCTACTTGATTGATCCTAAAATAGGATATTACATGTATACACACAACTGTACCAGGCGCTTTCTGAGGCATTTCCACAAACATTCCTCACACTGACGCTTCAGAAAACAATCTTCGCCTTTTTCTCTTTATTTTATTTTTAATTGTATGTATGGCTATATGCACATGAGTGCAGATGCTCACAGAGGCCAGAGATGTTGAATGCCCTTGGAGCTGGAGTTACAAGCAATTGTGCACTGCCTGATGTGGGTGCTGGGAGTCAACCTTGCGTCCTTGGCAAGAGCAGTCCATGTCCTTGACCACCAGGCCACCACTCCAGTCCCCCAAATGTTAATCTTTAAGAGCTGTATCGCTCCTGCCCCTTTCCAACACGGCACAGGAGTCTTCATTACGTGTTTTATTGCTCTGATAAACTCTTCCCTAGCCAGGCAGAGCTTGCTTCACTGACTCCAAAAATTTTAAAGTGGTTATCTCTATGCTATATGTATTTTGACAGAATCGGATATCCTGTAGAGAGATGTGTGTTTAACATGTTTGGGTACATTTCTCCCCTTCAGTAGGCTGATTGACTCTGTGCCTCCCAATGAGAACAACCTCTCGCAGCTTCTCAGATGGACTTCCCCTGATCAAGCTGGAAATGAGCATGGATGTCGCTGGCACAGCCCAGCTCCGTTCCCACCACGGCACCCATCACACTGTCATCTGTGTGTGCCTGTGCACTCGTCCCAGCTTCAGTGGAGGTGCACTAGAGGAAGAGACTCATGCTCTGTTTACTGCTGTATCTTAGGGCTGAGAGAAACACACAGTATAAAATAGTGTGCGAAAATGCTTGCTTAATAACCATCTAATCCTAACACAATGGATGCTGAAATGCATCCCTTCCTGAAGTTCTGGGTTTCCATACACTGTCTCATTCTCTCTCTCTCTCTCTCTCTCTCTCTCTCTCTCTCTCTCTCTCTCATTCATACACACACACACACACACACCCACACCCCAAGTCACTCTCTCTCTCTCATTCACAAACACACATACCCCAAGTCTCTCTGTCTGTCTGTCTCTCTCTCTCTCTCTTGTTCACACACCACACACCCGTCTCTCTCTCTCTCTCTCTCTCTCACACACACACACACACAGAGAGAGAGAGAGAGAGAGAGCACTAGAATGTATCTGTATGTGTTATAAAAAGCAAAATAAAATATGATCCAATCCAAAACTAGCTCTATACCTGCAACAGCAAAACCAGAGCATGAACCTCCTTCATGTGTATGAAGTTGGTGGATCGGACTGCACTCGAGGAGGACATAATCTAGGAAGGAACCAAGGGGCTTTGAAATACCACCCAAAATTTTCTCTTCCACTGAGAGTGGCTTCATTCTTGCTCAGATCACAGAAATCAGATCTCTGGCTTTATGCCTCTACCATAATATCAGCTCTTCCCCAGGGATTTCTCCTTGTATCTGTGAGCTCATATTTTCCCCATTTATCCATCAACTGTATTGTCTGATCATTAAACTCCGTGGACAATAAGCAAGTGTATGATGAGCTCATTGCTAGCTGAGTTCACTCATGCAGCAATTTGCTTGATGAGTGGTTACATTGCTAACTTGATGAGTGGTTACATTGCTAACTTGATGAGCAGTTACATTGCTAGCTTGATGAGCATGTTGCATTGCTAACTTGATGAATGTCTTACATTGCTAACTCAAGTATGTTACATTGCTAACTTGATTAGCGTATTACATTGCTAACTTGATGAGCAGTTACATTGCTAACTTGATGATGAGTGGTTACATTGCTAACTTGATGAGTGGTTACATTGCTAACTTGATGAGCCTGCTACATAGCTACCTTGATTAGCATATTACATTGCTAAAACGAGTGTGTTACATTGCTAACTTGATTAGCGTATTACTATGCTAACTTGATAAACGTATTATGTTGCTAACTTGATGAGTGTACTACATTGCTAACTTAAGTGATTACATTGCTAACTTGATGAGCGTACTACATTGCTCATTTGATGAGCATACTACAATGCTAACTTGATGAGCGTACTATATTGCTAACTTGAGTGTGTTACTTTGCTAACTTGATGAGCGTGTTACATTGGTTAACTTGAGTGTGTTACTTTGCTAACTTGATGAGCGTGTTGCATTGGTAACCACATCTAGCAAAAACAAAGTCTTTAGCACAAGCTTACCTGTCATTCCGAAAGATCTTTGGTAAATACCTCTTGGGAAACCACATGGCCAAAGCACACATCAGAACCCAAAGGATGGCAAGTTCATCAAGCATCTGACCCAGGAAACTGAGAGTTGCATGGAAGTAGACAGATCCAATTCCTAGAAACGATCATGGCCAACAAAAAGTAATTCAGAACAGACTCACACAGACAACCCTTCTCCGGGTGCCATCAGAACCACCAGAGTGCTCTACCTCTTGGGGAGGGGACTCAAGAGGTCAGGCTTACAGGCCTGGAGGCTAGAAAGGAGGTTTCAAGCTGGGCTCAAACGTCAGCACATCACAACAGAAAGAATTCCACGGCCAAGCACACTCTGTCTCCATCCTCTGAACCTTCACGATAACAGGCAGTAAATAAAAGTCAACGTTATCTCCCTGTTAAGAATTCCCAAACATCCAAAAAAAAAAAAAAAAGAATTCCCAAACTGCCGGAGAGGAAATGGAAATCACACAAATATTTCACAGAACAATGAGGGACCTAACGTCTAAATATTTTTCTTTCTTTAAGTCTCTTGGAACCACATCTCATCAGACTTCAATTGTTTCAGGGGTTCTTCAGAAGTTCTCAGAAAACCACCCTGGCACGCCACCAGTGGCTGCTCACAGACGCTGAGTGCCCGTCTGTGATCGCTATGGGCAGCCTTGTTATCAAGCCGAGTCCTTTTGGCATCAGCGGAGCAATGGCTAAGACGTCAGAGTGACTTTGGTTTACAAAACATTATGTTCAAAAGGGACAGGAAACATTCGGGGTCCCACTTCCTCCCTTTCAGTTCCCGCTCCCACATGACTTCACTTACCCACTACAACGAGGAGAGTCCATATTAAGTAGATGCCGCTGTTGAAGCACTTCGCATACTGGCGGAACAGGCACATGCAGATGGGTGGTAAAATGAAAAACAAGACGTTGCTGATCTGGAAGGGAGATGAATAGTAAGTAAAAACATAAAGAATGCTTGTTCCAAGCGTGTCCTTTGCAAAGCGTGGTGAATGTGTCCATGCATCTTGTGCAAGTTCTGCAGTTTTGGGGTTTTTTTTGTTTTTTACTTATTTATTTATTTATTATGTATACAATGTTTTGTCTGTGTGTCTGCCTTCAGGCCAGAAGAGAACACCAGACCTCATTATAGATGGTTGTAAGCCACCATGTGGTTGCTGGGAATTGAACTCAGGACCTTTGGAAGAGCAGGCAATGCTCTTAACCGCTGAGCCATCTCTCCAGCTCCCGAGTTCTGCAGTTTTTAAATTGAAGACGCGCAGTGGGGGTAAAGACAGACCATCTTAAAGTCCAAGTTGGGGGCTCCTTGTCTCTTTGGGTCATAGGAGCAACTGTAAGCAGCACTGTCAAGACTCGAGGTAGTGCAGCTCAGTGGTTGAACCCTGGCCTAGCATCAAAGCCTGGGGTCAATTCACAGTATCTGGAGGGAGAAGAACATGAATACTTTGATCTATGAAAAGTTCCAAAACTCCTCGCCTGATTCAAAGAGCCGGTAACCCTTGCTTTCCGCACGAGGACAGCACTCTTTCTTGCACGGCCTCTAAGTCACAATGTCAGTTGTCTCATCCCAATCAAAACCTATCCTTCGAAGAAAATCAAGTTTGTATGCTTCTTCCCAGCTTTGAAATAAGATTGTTTAGCCGGGCGGTGGTGGCGCACGCCTTTAATCCCAGCACTTAGGAGGCAGAGGCAGGCAGATCTCTGTGAGTTCGAGGCCAGCCTGGTCTACAAAGGGAGTTCCAGGACAGGCTCCAAAGCTACAGAGAAACCCTGTCTCGAAAAACCAAAAAAAAAAAAAAAAAGAAAAGAAAAGAAATAAGATTGTTTGACTGGGCGTGGTGGTGCAGCACTAGGTCTGAGGCAGGAGGATCGGGAGTTCAAGGATAGATTCAGGCACATGAGGAGCCTGGGCGATAAGAAACTCTGCCACCCACCACACCATCTCCCACCCTGCCCCCCAACCTGTACTCCAAAAAAAAAAAAAAGGAAAGAAAATTGTATTTAGCTTGTAAATTTTATTTGTGCTTAAACCTATTATGTCCCTAGGAGGCACTCGACTGTTTAAAAAATAATAATAATGTTTTATCTAATGTAATATAATATAAATATTATTGCCTGAATATGTAATCACTATTAAAATATCATTAGTTTAGCAAGGTAGCCTATACCCATATCCCAATTTCAGGGGAAGTTGAGGCTGGAGGACTGTGAATTGGATTAGTTGAATTTAGGCAAACAAATAAGTAAATAAATAAATAAACCAGGGACTGGAGAGATGGCTCAGCAATGAAAGCACAGGCTGCTCTTCCGTATGACCTGGGTTTGATCCCCAGAACCCATGTTGGGGTTCACAACCTTCCCTCCAGCTCCAGGGGATCTGATGCCCTCTCCTGGCCTCCACAGACAATATTCAGGTGTAGTGCTCAGACAGACATGCAAGCAAAAACACCCGTACATATAAAATAAATAAATCTTAATAAAAAAGAAAAAACAATCTTAATAAAAATGGTGATGAAATATTGTACATCCTTTGGTTCACACCCAAGCTTTTAAACCCAGTGTAAATTTCACACGTATAACAAGTTTCAGTTTGGGATAGCCACATCTCCCTGTGCTCAGAAGACAGACTGTAAAACACAGTTCTACAATCTCACTCTAAGTCTGAAGAGCTGGAAATACATCTCAGTAAGATGCTTGCCTGGCATTTGTGAGGCCCTGGCTGAAATCAACAGACTCACCAACACCCCTAAGCTCCCCCTCCCCCCAAATAAAAAGGAGGAAGAAGGGGAGGGAGGGTTGGAGGATGGGAAAACAGAAAGAAAAGGGCGAGGGCAGCAGCTGAGAGACAATGCCCTCACCAGAGTACAACTGACTGACTCGTCTGTCTTGTGTCTGCACCCTGTAGAACTAACTGTGAGAACCTTCTGATGTATAAGCGACTGTGTTTAAAAATATTTCCTATAGGAGCAGGACCAGTTTTGGTACTGGTGGCTTGGTAATTCTACATTCAATAGCAGGCTTTTGAGGCTTTTTTGCTTTGTCTTATACTCCTCCCAGGGGGGTACAAGGGTTCTGATTCTCACTGAAACATAGTATACCCTGCTGTTTGTTTCTAAAGCAAGGCCATTCTTAGAAGGTATACAATGGTAGAGACAGTCAGCTTGCTTTTCCTCTCTCTCTCTCTCTCTCTCTCTCTCTCTTTCCTTCTCTCCTTTTTAATTAATTTATTTTTATCTCATGTGCATTTGTATTTTGCCTGCACATATGTCTGTGTGAAGGTGTTGGATCCCCTGGAGTTACCCACAGTTATCAGCTGTCACACTGGAAGAACAGCCAGTGCTCCCGATCACTGAGCCATCTCTCCAGCTTGACATTCAGTTCCTAAGCATCATCTCCAGTTGCTGAATGAGAAGCTCTTGGTCCTGGCCTGTGCACGCAGAATGTAAAGATAACATCTAAGTCTAAATTGGCTTTAGCCTGAAGGTGAGGTGGGAGGAACACATCGCAAAACAAGTGACTCAGCAGTTAAGAACACGTGTTGCTCCTGCAGAGACCAGGGTTCACAGCACCCACATTAGGTGGTTCTTATAGATGCCTGGAACTCCAGCTCCAGGGGATACCATGCCTCTGACCTCAAAAGGCACTACACTCACACACACACACACATACACACACACACACACACACACACACACACACACATACACACACCACAGATTCACACACACATACCACATACACACCACACACACACTTAAGAATAATAAAAAGAAGCCAAGAGAGACGGCTCAGGGGTTAAGAGCACTTGCTGCTTTTATGGAGGCTCCAGGTTTAGTTCCCAGAAGCCACATGACAGTTCACAACTGTCCATAACTCCAGTTCTAGGTGATCCAACACTCTCCTCTGACTTCCTCAAGCGCTAGACATGTGGACATACACACGGAAACAAAAGTCACACATATGATATAGAACAAGTAAATCTTCAAAAACAGTAATAAAAACATACCTTTTTTGCATGTTTGTATGTTTTTTAAGACAGGATTTCTCTGTGTAACAGCCTTGCTATCCTAGAGCTTGCTTTGTAGACCAGGCTGGCCTTGAGCTCACAGAGATCCACCAGCCTCTGCTGCCCAAGTGCTGGGATTAAAGGCATGTGCCACTGAGGTAGATTGAATGTAATTGACCCCCATAATCTCATAGGAAGTGGCACTATTAGGAGGTGTGGCTTTGTTGGAGTGGGTGTGGCCTCATTGGAGAAAGTGTGTCACCGCAGGGGTGGGCTTTAAGATTCCCTATGCTCAGGATACCGCCCAGTGTGACAGTCGACTTCCTGTTGCCTACAAGATGTAGGACTCTCAGCTACTCCAGCATCACGTCTGCCAGCCTGCAGCCATGCACCCCATCATGATGATAAAGGACTCTGAAACTGTAAGCAACCCCCCCCAATTAAAATTTTTTTAGGAGTTGCCATGATCAGCCAGGTAGTGGTGGCACACGCCTTTAATCCTAGTACTTGGGAGGCAGAGGGAAGCGGATCTCTGTGAATTCCAGGCCAGCCTGGTCTACAAGAGCTAGTTCCAGGACATGCTCCAAAGCTACAGAGAAACCCTGTCTCGAAAAAAATAAAAATAAAAAAATAAAAAAGTTGCCATGGTGATGGTGTCTCTTCTCTGAAAAAGTAAAAAGAACCAGACCTGATTGCTCATGCCTGTAATTCCAGCTATTCTGGAGGTGAGGCAGGAGGTTCCCAAGTTCAAGTTAAAGGCCTTCCTTGGCTACAGCTTGAATTAACAGCCAGCCTGGGCAACTTAGTGAGACTGTGTCTCAAAATTTAAAAATCCAGGGCTGGAGAGATGGCTCAGTAGTTAAGAGCATTGCCTGCTCTTCCAAAGGTCCTGAGTTCAATTCCCGGCAACCACATGGTGGCTCACAACCATCTGTAATGGGGTCTGGTGCCCTCTTCTGGCCTGCAGACATACAGACAGACAGAATATTGTATACTATGTGTGTGTGTGTGTATATATATATATATATATATATATATATATATATATAAAATTTAAAAATCCAAAGAGCAAGGCTGGCAAGATGGCTCACTTGCCCCTGAACCTGACAATCGGAGTTCAATTTCATCCACCAGGTGAAAGGGGAGAACCAGCTCCCTTCAGTAATCCTTGGACCTCCACCTATGTGCTACAGTGGGCAAGCATCCACACACATGCACACTTACTAAATTAAATAAATGAAAAATAAATAAATAACAATATACCTGGGGATATAGCTCAATTATAAAACACTCTCCAGCATGTGTGGGGCCCTGGGTTCAATCCTTAGTACTGCCAGAAAAATTCAGGGATAAGTAGAGAGGATAAAGTCTTAGGGTTTCTTTTGCTGTGATAAAGACTATGACCAAAGCAATCAGGAGAGGAAAGGGGTTATTTCATCTTAGACTTCCAGGTAACTGTCCGTCACTGAAGGAAGTCAGGGTATGAACACAGCAGGGCAGGAACTGGTACAGAGGCCTCGTACACCCATTACTTCCTTTCTTAGACCACCCAGAACCACCAGTCCAAGGTGTGGCCCTGCCCACAAGGGGCTGGGCCCTCTCCATCAATCACTAATTAAGAAAATGCACTACAGATTTGCCTACAAGCCAAACTCATGGAGACATTTTCTCAACTGACAGTCCCACTTCCCAAATGACTCTAGCTTTTTTTCAGGTCGACAAAAAACTAGATAGCACGGTAAATAAAGACGAAAACTAAAGACAGGGGCACGAGGGTTTCCAAAAGAAAGGTGCGACCACCCCTGTTGGCTAAGCCAGAAAGGTGACTTAGGCGCTGGCACAAAGGAACCGCCAGGCACCTGAACATGGATGAAGACAGCAGGGCAGAAGGGCCTATGACCAGACCTCAGAAGCCACGCTGGTCACATCCCAATAAAATGTGTCACGACAGGGGCTGGGGAGATGGCTTAGTCCGTGAAGTGCTTGCCACACCTGCATGAGGACTTAAGTCTGGAAACCCAGCTCTCCAGCTCCCATGCAAAAAAGCTGCCTTGGATGCTTTAATGCCAGCGAATGCAGGGGAGGTAGAGACAAGAGGGGTTTTTCAGGCTCGCTTACCAGAGAGTGTAGCCAAATCAGTAAGATCCCGTTCCCACCAGAGACCACATCACAAACAATGAAGGAGAAAGGGATTAAGGGCAACAGCCAACTTCAAACTCTGGCTTCCATACACAAGTAAACACACATGTACATGCACAAATGCTGCTCACACATACACAGAGAGAGGGGAAAAAAGTGTTAGCAAAACCCAGAACTTAGGTACCGCGTGGAGGTGATACGGTCTTTGGAAAGGAAGAAAGAAAGGGAAAGAAAAGAGGATAATAAAACGAGAGAACAGATTCTTTATGTGTGATTGATGGCCTTGAATAAAACTGAATAAATGTTCTCAGAGGCCCCAGAACCAATTCTCATTTATAAAAGAAGCAAGTGAACTGGCCCCTGGTAGCCCACAGTTTTGATCCCAACACTCAGGAGGCAGAGGCGCTCAGATCTTTGTTGAGTTCAAGAACAGGCTACAGAGCAAGTTCCAGGACAACTAGGGATACACAGAGAAACCCTGTCTCAAAGAAAGAAAGAAAGAAAGAAAGAAAGAAAGAAAGAAAGAAAGAAGGAGGGAGGAGTAGATGAAGATGGGGCACAGAAGAGATGACTCAGTGGTTACCCAGAGTTCCATTTCCAGCTCGCTGCTCACAACAATCTGAAACTCCAGCTTCAAGGGCTCTAACACCCAGTTCTGACTTCCATGAGCACAAGGCATGCATGTGGTACACAAATATAAGTGCAGGCAAAATACCCAGACATAATTTTTTAAATTGTAGAAAGAATAACTTTAGGGGCTGGAGAGATGGCTCAGTGGTTAAGAGCATTGCCTGCTCTTCCAAAGGTCCTGAGTTCAATCCCAGCAACCACATGGTGGCTCACAACCATCTGTAATGGGGTCTGGTGCCCTCTTCTGGCCTTCAGGCATAAAGAGACAGAACATTGTATACATAATAAATAAATTTTTTAAAAAAAAAAAGAATAACTTTGGGGACTGGAGAAATGGCTCAGAGGTTAAGAGCACAGGCTGCTCTTCCAGAGGTCCTGAGTTCAATCTCCAGCACCCACATGGTGGCTCACAACCATCTGTAATTTGATCTGATTCCCTCTTCCGGTATGCAGACCAAACACTGTACAAATGATAAATAAATAATTTTTTAAAAAAAGAATAACTTTAAAAAAACATGATATTTAAAAAGAAAAAGAAGTCAGGGCTAGAGCTATAGCTCAGGGGTACAGCACTACTCTAGCATGCAGGAGGTCCTGGGTTCAATCCCCAATGCCTGGGGGAAAAAAAGACCCATGTGGAATGGGGTTTACCTTACCTACTGCATACACACAGGTTTCTGTTCATGCTATGAGCATAGCTTCTCACTTCTAATGAGGCTGGAGAGATGACTTGGTGACTATGAACACTGGCTGTTCTTCCAGAGGTCTTGAGTTCAATTCCGAGCAACCGCATGATGGTTCACAACCATTTATAGTGGAATCTGATGCCCTCGTGCAACTTGAAGGTGCACATGCAGATAGAGCACTCATATATGGGATCCTTCCAAAGCCATCCCTTGCTTTAGGGGGCTATGAAGACCCAGAAAGTTCCTCTCACTGCTACTCCCAGGTTTCTCCTCCAACTGGGCCGCTCGCATCCAGACTTCCAGTTTTTCCTTCCCTAAGAACAGTGAAGGCCATCACACTGTGCTCACACCCCCATCACATGATCTAAACTTGAGTTTCATTCGGCAGGGGAAAAAGCAGATGAAATGGGAGGTGAAGGGGGAGCAGAGAGAGAGAGCAGGAATAGAAACATCGAATTGCAACTTAATAATTTTCTCTTAATAATTTTCCCTTGCAACTTAATAATGTTCATGGGCAACATCTTAAGAGTTAAAAACTTCTTTCTACCCCTCTCCCCGGAAAGAAGTCCTGCTCTTGATGCAAACCCCCCATCTGCTTCTTTGCATCATGAGAAGGAGCGCAGACGGGTCCCACGCAGCAGCACCGTCGTTCTGAGAAACTTTTCGTCTTAGTGAACATGGATTTGCTGACTGCTCTTCGCGACCGCAGAGAGCAAGAGGGTTTCGTTGCTGTTGTTTTGTCTTGTGTACTCATCTTTTCAGGGGAAGGAGCACCAATTTAGAGTCTCCTTTACAACGCTGGGAAATATAATACACTTGGGGGTGTGTCTGCTTGTCTGTGGTAGGATCTCAGGTACCGCAGGTTGGTCTTACACTCACTAGGTAGCCAAGGGTAACCTTAAACTCCTCTACCTACCAAGTACCGCGATTACTGGTGTTCACGACTTGGCCCGTGCTCTGCCATGCATCCTGCCTTTCACTCCAGCGTGTCTCTGTCCCCTGAAGGCCTAGCAATAGCTCTTGCTTTAGCCAAGGGCCACTATGCCTGGCAAGCTGTCCGTTACACGGCTCCACAGATTCATATTACCACAAGTAAGGCACATGCCTGTCGCACACAAATGAGCTCATATGCTTTTCACGAGGGCACGGAATCATTTACTGCACCTGCAGTAAAATCATGACACTTCAACATTATTATTTATCAGTTATTGTATTTTCTAAATACAATAATACAATACAATGAGAATGATCTCACTGGGTAGCCCAGGCTGGTCTCAAACCATCCCAAGCAGCTGCTTCAGCCTTTCAAGTGCTGGAACTACAGGCCTTTTCCAATGCTGCGCGTTATTTTTAAGGTCACATATAAACACCGTTCTGATCCATGCTCCCTACTAAGACTAAAATCACATTTTTTGAAAACTTCTTAACAGCCTACCTAAGAAGCCGGCTGGCTGCGACTATTCCTTTAAAAGGCACCAATATATGGAGAGGAAAAGCCCAAATTAGAGGGTGACCGTTCTCAAAACAAAAAGAGGAAGGAATACCAAAATAAATACGGAAAGACAAATGAGTTATGGCTAAAGACAGACTCTGCGGCTCCGTCTCTACTGAGAAACAAGCTCTCATTCAAAACAACGAGGGTCTCTAAAGTTGTACAATGATTCAGCTGAAGAGAGATTGTTTTAAGGTCATTGCTGCTTTATCCCTTGAAAAATTGGTTTGTTCCTTGTCCACAAACTTTTTTTTTTAAACTGAGGAAAACTACAACTTCAAAATGCATTGATTGTTTCCTTTAAGAGTTTCTTACTCCGTGGATTTCTATCTAGCATTTGTTCCAAAGTCATCTCACGGACACGCTATGTTCTCATTCTGATGCATTGGAGCGAGCCTTTCCCATAGAAGCGGGGAGTGCTGACAAAGGCATGAGCAGGCGACTTGCTAAGCATAGGTTCGAGGGCAGCCTTGGACTCCCACCCTGGCTAAGCGTACTGTCTGTGCCTCCTGTTTGCCTGCAGAGCCCTAGGCCTCACTGCACTGCCCCAGTCCTGCCGGGGGTGGGGGGGGGGGTGGGGGGGGGGGGGCTTCTAGAGCACAGGACTTCCAGTTGCAAAAATCAAGAAAATTGGACAAGAGAGATGCTTGCTGCCACACACAAGGACCTGAGTTCTATCCTAAACCCAAATGATAGAAGGAAAGAACTGACTCCCACAAGTTGCCCTGTACCTTCCATATGTACACAACCACACACACGCACGCATGCACACACATACACGCACACACACATACGCACGTACACACCTTAATAAATAGGGCTAGAGATCTAGCTCAACAGCTAAGAGTGCTGGCTGCACTTGCAGAGGACTCAAATTAAGGTCCCAGCACCACAAAGCAGATCACAAGCTTGGTAACTCCAGTTCCAGGGGGATCTGATGCCCTCTTCTGGTCTCCATGATTACTGCACATACATGATATACATATACATAAATACATACATACATGTATGCATGCATACATACATAGAAGCAAGCATTCATACACATAAAATAAAATATAAAGAAATTAAAATAGTAAGCAGAAATGCTTTTTAAATTAATTAAAATTATCAAGCAAAATAATTAGAATCAGTTTGGTCCCCCTACTCAGACGCCTGCTTGCAACCCCCCTCCCAGCCCCACAGCACACATCTGCGTGCAGTGTGCCAACAACACCTCAGCAACGTGTATGTGCCATTATTAAGCGCTCCAAAGCCCAGAGACTATTTCCACATCTGATTTCTGGGACAGGCACATGGCAACAAATGCTTAGTCAGGCCACCAGCCAGGCAGATTCTGTCCAACAGAGAGGGGTCCCAGACTTGGACCCACAAAGAAAGCTTTCCTTACTGTGATTGTTGGGTACAGAGGAGGAGGTAAGAAGCCAGGTGCTGTTTTCATGCATATAGTTCACTTTTTTTCAATACCTGTTTATTTCTGTTTCCCAAGTCACTGATCAGCAAGAGAGCCTTCAAAGGGCATACCCAGTGGTCCCAGAGCAGATTCACTTTTATCCAAAGCAGCCTATGTGGCAGGAGTCCCCCAAAAGTGCCAGCCGTGTTGACTCATACCTGGAAGCCCAGCACTTGGATGCTGGGACAGGATTTCTGTGAGTACAAGTTCAGCCTGGGTTACAGGATGCGTTCTAGGCGGCATGGGGCTATATCATGAGACTCTGTCTTAAAAACCAAACCAAACAAACTCAGATCATTCATCCCTGAGAGCTGCATGTACTAAAAAACAGTATCCTAGGTGAACAAGGGAAGGGAAAGAGTGGGTTCTTTTTGTTTTATTTTTGAAACAGTGTAGCCCTGGCTGGCCTGCAACCTGCTATTTAGACCAGGCTAGCCTGGGTCTCTCAGAGTCCTGCCTGCCTCTGCCTCCTGAGTGCTAGGATTGAAGGTGTGCACCTCCACATCAGGTTTAAGTGATGAATCTTGGAAGAGATGCTGGTGTTTCTCGGAAGCCAAGTTTGGGTGGTAAGAGGGACGGAGGCAGCAAGGCAAACAGAGGAGGAAAGTATGTACGCTCTCTGGCGGGCCATTGGGTAACAGTTCAGCATTTACAGTGAACTTTTCAAGCCGGGCATGACTACTTATGCCTGCATTTCCAGCACTTGGCGGGTAGAGGCAAGGAAACAAGAAATTTAATGCCATCCTTGGCTACATAGGGAGTTTTAACTCAACCACTACATAGGATCTTGGTGTTTTTTTTTAAATAATAAAGTAAAGACAGAAATAATAAAGCATCAAGAAGGAGTTAAGTGGCCAAGTGAGCCGTGGCCAATCAGTTCCAGGGCGCATGAGAAGAAGAAGGTGGTTCTGTGCAGCCAGTGTGACTACTGGGAGCACAAAGGTCCTCGCACTCACAGATAAGCACTAGGGCAACCAGGAATGTTAAACATACAGGGCAGTGTCTTCTGCAGAGGAGATGTATAACCTGTTCTCTACCCAGAAGGCTAGGAATGAAGATCAGCCTAGCTAATCCCTGTGCTATCTGTATGGCCGGGGAATCCCCCAAGCTCCTACAACTAGGACCAGTGGTGACTAATAGCCCAGGTGACCTCTATGCTGTCTACATGACCAAGGCCACACCAGACCCTCCCCGAGACCCTTAAGATAATATCTGTAGTCTACCTATGGAACCCACATCACGGAAGAAGTGACATGTACTTTGAGAAGAGCATCTATGTAATTGTGCCTCCTTGTGCATACGGGATTGTGTTACACCAGTAAACTTTTCTTCCAAATTGTAACATATGGAGTCTTTCTCTATCCTGCCAGCCAGCTCCCAAATAATGACATGGACACTTCTTAGTAATTACAAAAGCTTGGCCTTAGCCTAGGCTGACTTCTAACTAGCTTTTCTAACTTAAATTAACCCATTTGTATTCATCTGCGTGCTGCTACATGGCTCATGACTTTTACCCTCTCCTCCTGCATGCCCTGCCTCCTCTGTACCCAGCAGAGGACTCTGCCTTTCTTCTTCCCTGAAACCTCTCTATCCACAGAAGTCCCACCTAACCTCCTCCTGCCTAGCTCCTGGCCACTCAGCTCTTTATTAAATTAAGCACAGCGACACATCTTCACACAGTATAAAGGAATATTTTAAAATGCAACGTAGGAGCCGGGCGATGGTGGCGCACGCCTTTAATCCCAGCACTCGGGACGCAGAGGCAGGCGGATCTCTGCGAGTTTGAGACCAGCCTGGTCTACAAGAGCTAGTTCCGGGATGGGCACCAAAGCTACAGAGAAACCCTGTCTCAAAAAACCAAAAGAAAAAAGAAAAAAGAAATGCAACATAGGTATCTAAAGTTAATCACTGATTAAACAATACACATATATACTGTGTGCATATATATAAGATAGATATTAGATGTTTGCAGAAGCACTTACATTTACAACTCTTGGCAGAGTCAAAAGGGGTAAGTTCTGACTCCATCTCTGCCATTTTCTTGACTTCAGCAAGTGATGTAAACTAAACGGGCCCTTATTTTCCTCCTTTTCTAAGGAATACATTGCACATGATGTTTGTGGTGATGGCAGAGTACCCGACAGAGCCACAACACACAACAAACAACTAAGTGTGACCAGTAGTGACTGAAGTCATATTAGTCACCCATTACCCTCTAAGACTCGTTAAAACATTCTAGATCCCTCTTCCAGTATTCTCCTGCCTTAATTGTCAATTCTTTTAATTTTTCTCAACTCCTTTAACTTTTTCTCAACATTGGTACTAATTACCAGTTTTGTGCAAATAATTAAGCTAGGCACAATGTCACACACCTGAAATCCCAGCATTCTGGGGCCAGAGACAAGAGGATCTTGGTGCATTTGAGGACAGTACAGGCTACATAGTATGGGCATCACAGTGAGTTCAAGTCCAGCCTGGGCTACATAGAGAGGCTCTGTCTTAAAACAAAACAAATGAGATGAGCAAGGTAGCACATGCCTTTCATCTTAGAACTCTGGAGGCATGCCAGGCGGTGGTGGCGCACACCTTTAATCCCAGCACTCGGGATGCAGAAGCAGGCAGATCTCTGCGAGTTTGAGACCAGCCTGGTCTACAAGAGCTAGTTCCAGGACAGGCTCCAAAATCACAGAGAAACCTTGTCTCGAAAAACCAAAAAAAAAAAAAGAACTCTGGAGGCAGAGGCAGGCAGATCTCTATGAATGTGAAGCCAGTCTGGTCTACACAGTGAGAGCCAGGCCAGCCAAGGCAACATGGTGAGACCCTGCCTTGAAACAAATAAAATAAACAGGGCTGGAGAGAAGGCTCATTAGTTAAGAATGACCTTCCAGGGCTGGAGAGGTGGTTCAGAAGTTAAGAGCATTGCCTGATCTTCTAAAGGTCCCGAGTTCAATTTCCAGGAACCACATGGTGGCTCACAACCATCTGTAATGAAGTCTGATGCCCTCTTCTGGCCTGCAGGCATACACACAGACAGAATATTGTATACATAATAAATTAAAAAAAAAAAGAGTGACCTTCCAGAGGACCTGGGTTCAATTCCCATTAACCACATGGTGGCTCACAGCTGTCTGTACCCAGGGGATCTGACCTCATCTAGACATACATGCAGGCAAAATACCAAAGGCTTATAAAATAAAAATAAAAAAACACACAAATAAAAAATGCATAACAAGGTCTCCTGTTTTATTATGAGAACCGTAGATATTTATCACCAACAATTCATTGCTATTCCCCGTGCATGAGAAAGAAGGGTTCAGGAAAGTCTTGTGGTAGCATTAGCACACCAGCAGAGTCACGGTGAGAAGGTATTCCTCTGTGACCCTCCACATCCCAGAAAAAAGTGTGGTGGTTTATTAATCCCAAAGAAAAAGTTTGTCCTGCAGATGGGCTAGATTAAGGAGCTGCAAACACTGCAGCTCTTTCCTAAAACAGAGTTTGCTTCTCTCTGTATACAGCTCCCGTGAGGTTAGACTGAAAAGAAAAAAGCAGCCAGGTGCACGGGCTACTTGAGAAACCGAGATGAGGGTCTCCAGTTTAATTCCAGTCTGTGCTATACAGGAAGACCCTTGCCAGAAAGAGACTAAGAGGAGGGGGCAGGAGGGGAAGGAAGGAAAAAGAAAAGGGAAGGCAGGTCACATCTCCCCTCCTCCAGTACTGGGGGATGGGGGGTCAAGCCTGGCACAGAGCAGCTATGCAAGAGCTTTGGGGACCTAATGATAGGGCTGAACCCCTCTGCAGATCTCACACCTCACAGGGAACTGCCACGGTGGATGTTCAAGAGCCTGACACCAATCTGTCATTCCTTCAACTCTGGTGAAATCTTTAGTATTTCTCAGCAATTTCCCACTTGTTACCGCTGGTGTTTCTCCTCATTGAAAATGCCCTACCTGGCCAGGCGGTGGTGCCGCACGCCTTTAATCCCAGCACTCGGGAGGCAGAGGCAGGCGGATCTCTGTGAGTTCGAGGCCAGCCTGGTCTACAAGAGCTAGTTCCAGGACAGGAACCAAAAGCTACGGAGAAACCCTGTCTCGAAAATCAAAAAAAAAAAAAAAAAAAAAAGAAAGAAAAGAAAAGAAAGAAAAGAAAAAGAAAGAAAGAAAGAAAATAACCTACCTGCTCCAGCCCTTTTGTTGGTGCCTGTATGTACCTGAGAGCAGCATACTTCACCAGGTTGTAAAATAGGAAAAGGGTGGCCACATCCACTAACTAGTTCTTTCCCTATGTTTCTGAATGTCAAAAATCTGGTTTCCTAGCCGGGCGGTGGTAGCACACGCCTTTAATCCCAGCACTCGGGAGGCAGAGGCAGGCAGATCTCTGTGAGTAGCTCGAGGCCAGCCTGGTCTAGAAGAGCTAGTTCCAGGACAGGAACCAAAAAGCAATGGAGAAACCCTGTCTCGAAAATAAAAAATAAAAAGAAAAAAAGAAAAAGAAAAAAGAAAAAAAAATCTGGTTTCCTTGAGCAACCAACCTGGCCATATAAAAAGGAGAGATGCTGATGTAGAGGACAACCATGTATGTTAGCACTGAGGGGAAGCAAGTGGAGAATTCTGGGTTGTAGCCCCAGATACACCAGCATGTGGGTAGGACAGCTCTCTCCTCAATAGCCTAGTCTTTTCACGATGGGAATAAAAGAGCGGTGGGGGAGGAGATCAAAATTAAAGGATGGGGAATAAAAGAGACCAGAGATCTCTCCAGGCAACTCTTGCTGAGGACATTCTTTCAAGAAATCCAAGAGGGGGAAAAATCCTAAATAACAATCTCAAACTCACAATGACTCAAACCAGGAGTTCCTGTTTTCTGTGTCTGAACAGCAAGGAGAGATAAGCCAGAAAAATGACCATGCAAAGTCACGTTGGATACTAGAGTCCCGAGCGACGGGCACAGGGAAAAAGCAGGGACATTTCCTCTCCTAGGCACAACCCTTCCCCTCCCACAAAGACCAAAATCCTACCAAGGATTCTGTAAATTTCCTCTTGTCCTTATCCAGGGAGCTAGGCAAGTTCAGAAAAACCCACCCGTTATTATTCCCAAATTTCACTGTCACCACCAGGAGCTGGCTCAAAATTGAACTCTAAAAGCAACAATAAAAAGAACTCAGAGTAATTAACTTGATTCTGGACAGTAATAATTCGATCGACATTATCATAGTTTAGTGGGAAGGACAGGCCGACTTGTAGGAGTGGGCCCAGTCCCTGGACGTGCCCCGGGCTCCACTCTCCCAATGCGCCCAAAGCAGGTACTCAGCGCAAAAAAACGCACAATGAGATCCAGGTGCGTCACACCACAAAGATCCTAGGCAGGGAGGAAGGGAGCTGCGCTGTGGGTTCACATCCCCAACTGACCCAAACTGGAAGAAAGGGTTGACGCGGACCCCTGGCTCCCGGACCACGGGACTCAAACAAGACAATAGAGCCATCAGAAGAAAATGACAGGAAGAGCTGGAGGAGCCCAGATGCCCTGGATAGGGACCCGGGAGGCGTGCAGAAATAGAGCTGGGAGCAGTGACGGGAGAAGGGGGCGTGGAGTGACTCCTGCCTCGGACATCCACGGTCACCCACTGCCTGCTTCCAGGCACCGCAGCCACGGAGACAGCTCCCTCCCTCCGCCCACCTGCCCTCCAGCTCCCGAGTCCCGCACCGTGTTGTAGAACTCAGCGATGGCAGGCACGATGGTGTAGTTGTCCTCACACCAATCCACCTCCGAGCTGCCAGCCCGCAGGTGGTCCCACCAGTGCGGGTCGCCCATGGCCGCTCTGGAGCATCGGAGCAGCTTCTCCGCCGCGGCGACCGGCCGGAGCGGCTGCGGGGGGCACCCTGTGCGTCTGCTGCTTTATGCGGTGCGGGACAGCCTCCGGATGAGACGCCTCCCCGCGGGCCTCCCCAGCCTGGCTGCTCCGGCCGGCCACTGCCGCTGCAGACCCGCCCCGGCCCCGCCCCTGGGAGTCCCGAAGCAGGACGGCCACGCCCACTCGGGGGCGGGACCTGACGTGAGAGGGGCCCGAAAGGGCGGGGGTGGAAAAGCGGGGCTGTAACCACTGGCTCTCCAGTTCCGCGCTGGTGGCAAAGGTCTTTAGTGTCGCTCTTGTCCGCGTGCGCCCAGGTTGTGTAAAGAACGCCAGAGCTGCCCCCTCCCCCCGCGCCCCGTAAAAATGTAAAATATGGAGAAACACAAGAACATCCGAACCACTTTGGACTCCTCGGAAGTTCTCAGCAAGCTGGTTCTCACGCTTAAGGAAGAAGGCGGGACAGCTCTACCAGAAAGCGACTCGCTATTGTCGCTGGGGCAAAAGATCCTCCAAGCTGTAACAACAGGTTCTCTGGACTCTTCCAAGCAGCCTGGGCCACCCACTCCCCCGGGGGGGGGGGGGGGCGTTTCTGCAGTACTAAATGTGTCCATACCCATCTTTAGTCGTTTATGTGAACGTAGGCTTGGAGAAAGCCTTCAGCCACCCCAACCCACAGAGGATGCAGTATAGCCGGTAAGAACACACAAGTGCAGGACATTATACACACACAGTACTATAGTACACACAGTTATGTGTGCCGGGCGCTTTTGGGAAGAGTGTCCATATGTCTCCCATTAGGTGACCCAGGCAGGTTTCCCGCGAAGTAGGTTGTGTTAACAACCCCCTTTCTGCCAGTGTGTTAGATCTAATCGAGTTCAGGCCGGATGACCTTCGATCGACTCATAAAGACTTTGCGACTGTGATTATTCTGTAGTTCCTAAATACAAGCCAGCTGGTTCCTAAGATCTTGGAGAAACCCATTTTATTCCTTTCGGTGACTTCTTGAGAAGTTCCAGGTAAGGAGAGTGGCAGACACCCTGGACAGCAAACTACACTGATTGCGGTTTCCGTGCTCAGACGGGCCTGGCTTCTCTCCTGACTAAAGCACCTGTAAGCTGTATGTCGGTGTCTGTCTTCTACAGACACCCACACAGCCATTACCCATCTCCGTGGCAGGCAGAAACTGCGGGTCTCCACCAGGAAACCCGACTTTATTTCCTAGGGACCAGACCATTCCTTGTGTCTTATTTATTTGTTTATTTATTTGGATTTTCGAGACAGGGTTTCTCTGTAGCTTTTGGTTCCTGCCCTGGAACTAGCTCTTGTAGACCAGGCTGGCCTTGAACTCACAGGGATCCGCCTGCCTCTGCCTCCCAAGTGCTGGGATTAAAGGCGTGCGCCACCACCGCCCGGCCTCCTTGTGTCTTTATTATCTGATCTTCTATCCCTTGTTCCTTTTCCAGAGCCAGTTCAACTGTTTCCTGAAACCCAGGAAGGAGAGCATACATATTAGCTTTCTTCTAGGGTCAGTTATGGGCTAGCAATTGTGAGCAGGCCAGAGCCACAAAAGAAAAATGTGCTGTTAATGTCTCCCTGTCAAATACCAAACACCAACAGTCCAGCACCAGAACTGCTTTCTCAAGTGATCATGTTTTACTCTTCCCAATAGCTTAGGGGAAAATAAATTGGGTGTGGTAACACATGCTTGTAATCCCCTGTAGCAAGCTGCGTGGTGTCACACCTGATGGAGACATATAATCAACTCCTGAGATGGCTAAGGCCTGACCTATGCTATGATCACGCAATGATTATCAGCTGCCTGCATATGCGTGAACTGATGGACAATGCCCACTTGGCAGTTCGGGGTTGGCAGCCCATGCCTACTTAAGGGCTGGGAGAGGTTTGCCCGAAGAAAGAGGTCAAAAGGAGAAAAGAAGGAGAGAGAGGAAGGAAAGAGAGAGAGAGGAAAAGGAGAGAGATCAAGGAGAGAGGAAAAGAGAGAGAGGGGAAGAGAGAGAGAAGTGATAGAAGTCCTGGAATAAACTGCAGTGAGAAGAACTCCGGTGGTCGCGTCATCCTTGCGGGATGAGGGTGGCCGTGACAATCCCCCAAAGAAAGACCACGCACATCCATCTATTCTAACAAAATAAAACACCCTTATTATATGTGCCAGTTTCTCTCAAATTGTGATCCTCAAAGTCAAAATGTTTCCTGTTAATGCTGTAGCATTATCTACAACTTGCAATATTTTTGTTTCTAATTTTTTGAGACAGGGTCTCATGTAGCCCCAGCTGGCCTCCAGAGTGCTGGGATTTCAGGCATGTACCACCACATCCAGCTCCCTTCTCATTTTTAAAAATACTCATACGCATTGTTGTAGACGGAAGTTTCTGTCCCACCTGGTCCCACAGCCATGCAGTCCCAAATAAACACACAGAGGCTTATATTAATTATAAACTATTTGGCCTATTGTTCAGGCTTATTACTCACTATCTCTTACAACTTAAATTAACCCATATTTCTTTTCCGTGTTTAGTCACGTGGCTTGGTACCTTTTCTCAGTAAGGCTTTCTTATCTTGCATCCCACACATCTGGATGATGACTGCATCTCTTCCTTTCCTCCTTCCAGAATTCTCCTAGTCTGGTTGTCCCACCTATACTTCCTGTCTGGCTACTGGCCAATCAGCATTTTACCAAACCAATATGAGTGACACATCTTTTTTTTTTAAATATTTATTTATTTATTATGCATACAATATTCTGTCTGTGTGTACGTCTGCAGGCCAGAAGAGGGCACCAGACCTCATTACAGATGGTTGTGAGCCACCATGTGGTTGCCGGGAATTGAACTCAGGACCTCTGGAAGAGCAGACACTGCTCTTAACCACTGAGCCATCTCTCCAGCCCCCTGAGTGACACATCTTTACAGTGTACAAGAACATTATCCTGAGCCTAGCGGTGGTGGCGCACACCTTTAATCCCAGCACTCGGGAGGCAGAGGCAGGTGGATTGCTGTGAGTTCAAGGCCAACCTGATCTACAAGAGCTAGTTCCAGGACAGACTCCAAAGCTACAGAGAAACCCTGTTTCAGAAAACCAAAAAATAAGAAAAGAAAGAAAGAAAAAAGAAAAAAAAAAAGCATTATCCCACAATACATTGTAATTTTTCAGAGTCTGCAGTGTGATATATGGACACCTTATAGAATGTGTTTATGCATTCATAGGCATTAAATACATCAGTTTAAATTCTGGCATTGTGCCGGGCAGTGCTGGTGCTGGTCTTTAATCCTAGCACTCAGGAGGCAGAGGCCGGTGGATCTTTGTGAGTTCAAGGCCAGCCTGGTCTACAGAGTGAGTTCCCCAGTCATCAGGCTCCAAAGCTACAGAGAAACTCTGTCTCAGAAAAAAAAATCTAGCATTGTAAAAATGTTGATAGATAAACCAGGCGGTGGTGGCGCACGCCTTTAATCCCAGCACTCGGGAGGCAGAGCCAGACGGATCTCTGTGAGTTTGAGACCAGCCTGGTCTACAAAGGGAGCTCCAGGACAGGCTCCAAAGCCACAGAGAAACCCTGTCTCGAAAAAAAAAAAGTTGATAGATGTACTTTTTTAAAAGACTGATAATGTGGACAGGTTATCTGTATGCATATGCACACAGTGAAATGGTACACAAACCTGTTCATGCATTTAGGGACTAGAAGGCCTCAGGTGCACTCCTCCAGCGCCCTGTCTTAATCTAAGGCAGGGTCTCTCCTTGAGCTTGGAGTTTGCTTTTCTTTTTTTTTTGTTGTTGTTGTTGTCTTTCTTTCTTTCTTTCTTTCTTTCTTTCTTTCTAAGTATACAGTGTTCTGCCTGCATGTATGACCGCACAACAGAAGAGGGCACCAGATCTCATTATAGATGGTTGTATGTCATCATGTGGTTGCTAGGAATTGAACTCAGGACCTCTAGAAGAGCAGCCAGTGCTTTTAACCTCTGAGCTATCTCTCCAGCCCAAACTGTACATTTTGTTTTTGTTTTTGTTCCCCCCCCCCCAAAACAAGGTTTCTCTGTAGCTTTGGAGCCCGTCCTGGAGCTAACTAGCTCTTGTAGACCAGGCTGGTCTTGAACTCACAGAGATCCGCCTGCCTCTGCCTCCCGAGTGCTGGGATTAAAGGCGTGTGCCACCACCGCCCGGCTAGGAGTTTGCAGTTCTTGACTAGCCTGGTAGCCTGCACACCCCAGCACCGATTGTGCTTCTGCGCTCCTCGGAGCTGGGGTACAGTCATGGACCAGACACTTAACTTCTTCCATGAGTTCTGGCATCTGAACTCTGACCCTCATCAAGCATAGCAAGCATTCTCAACCAATGATCCGTCTCTTTGCAGTCCCCAGGGTCCTCTATGTTTTTACATTTTTATTTATTTTCATGGGCATGGGTGTTTTGCCTGCCTGCATGTGCATCTGTCCACTACATGCGTGCAGTCCCATGGAGACCAGAAGAGGGCACTGGCCCCCCCTGGAACTGAACTTATAGAAGGTTATGAACTACCATCTGGGTGCTAGGAATTGGCCCCAGGTTCCCTGGAAGAGCATCCAGTGCTCTTAAACGCGGAGCAATCTCTCCAGTCCTCTACCGGCGCACATATTGTCAGAAACAGTTCAGGTTTAAAATCAAAGTCCCCTACTGTGAGAGAAAGCAAGCTCTGTTACCCTCTTATTTCTTATGTAGTGTCTCTGGCTAGATTTAGATTTCCAATCAATACAAAAACCGGTTTGTTGACAAGAGAAAAGCATAAAAGATTTGTTAGCTTCCCGTGTGCCTGGAGGTCATCACAAGAGAGTGAAGTCTGAAGGAATAGTATTCTCAATTGAGAATATCGGTATCTCAAAGAATGATATTGGTATTTCTTAAACTAGAGCAATACTTTTTTTTTTTTTGAGACAAAGTCTGGCTGGCCTCGAGGCCTCAAACTCACAGAGATCTGCCTGCAGTGCTGGAATAAAAGGCATGAGCCACCATGCTCAGCCCAAGAACCATAACTTTGTGAAGCGAGCGGACAATTGACCTAGAGCAGTGATTCTCAACCTGTGGGTCTCGACCCCTTTGGGGGGGTCACATATCAGCTATTCTGTATATCAGATATCTATATTATGATTCATAACAGTGGCAAAATTATGAAGTAGCAACAAAAGTAATTTGTGGTTTGGGTCACCACAGCATGAGGAACTGTATGAAGGGGTCGCAGCCTTAGGAAGGTTGAGAACCCCTGCTCTAGGGCTGCTGCTTAGAGAGATATGGGACAGAATGATGTAGGCACTGGTAGACAAGTTGTCTTACACAAAGCGCATCTTTGAGTTTACGTCACTGGACTTGCATGTTCTAAGCTACTTTCTAGTCTTGGTCTGTGTGGGACATCTTTCTCCCACCAAAACTCTTTGTTTTTTGTGTCTGTGGTGCTGGGGATAGAATCCAGGGCCCCAAGCATGCTAGGCACACCACACACACACACACACACACACACACACACACACACACACCCGTCTAACTCAAGCTATCCCCAAAGATTCCCTATGGCCGGTTGCATATGGGGAAAGGCTTGCCGCCTAGAGGGGGAAAGACCAATGACCCTTTATGAACGCACAGAGCCATAAGTGATTTCAACTGGAAATAATCAATACGCCAGCCCCATGTTTTCGGCCTTAATGCCTCCTCAACGCCTTCTCATTACAGACACCGTGTGAGCTATTAGTTGTGGATGAGCGGCAGAGAAAACTAAAGTCAGAGAATTCCCCAATGACACCAGTGCTGGTCTGCTGACCGCTAACAAAATTTCTCTGATGATTGCACTTTTCCAATAACTATAATGTACTCATTTGACATCAGTAGCTATTGTCAGGCAATCCATTTTAAGACCGAATTTCATTAATACTGTGGGGCTTTAGCAACCATCCTCTGGTTTCGTACTCAATTCTGCTATCTTGTAGTTTTCGGGGGGGGGGGGGAGGGGGAGTGGCAACAGGAACAAAGCCCGGCTCAGTTCTATGGCAAGTTTCCTTATAATATCTTTGGTCTAAATATGAGTCATTGATAGAGAGCCACAAGAGCAGGCTCTGGAGAGCCACCATGCAAGCGAGTCAATGTGCCCATAGCTTCAGTTTTGCAATAGTATTTACCTAGGCAAATATCTGATCGAAAGGACCCAGCTCCTCTGGTTCCACGAGTGAAATTTATCAGATCACAGTATCTTTGTTGGGAAAAAACAAAACAAAACTGTAGGCGCCTGAGTAAGTGAAGCAAGTAGTGCCCAACCAAGGATGAAATTCTCAGTGTTTTCCTCTTGGGCCAGAGTACTGCTCAGCTGGGTTGGCTTAAGCTGGCGATTCCCAAGGTCAGACCAGCAGCAGCAGCAGCAGCAGCAGCAGCAGCAGCCGCAACAGCTAGGACTTTACAGCTATGCATACTGCCTAGCACCCACCTCAGACACGCTGGATGAAACTGGATGCAGCTGGATGAAACTGGATGCAGTTTCCCAATGCCCTCTCAGGCAAGTTCAGGGAGTGTGAACAAGTAAAAGGAATACAAGTTCACTCTGGACTGCCAAATCTAACAGTAGGCGACGGGCTGGGTGAGAACAATGTACAGTGACAAAAGTAATGTCACCTTGTCACCGTACCTGGATATGGAATCACGAGGAGGTGCAAGAAGAGGCACCCATCCCAGAGGAAGGAAACATGTAGCTGAACACCAGCGTTCGCCTCTCACAGCCAGCAACATAATGTGACCAACCTGCCTTACGCTGGCACACCACCATGGTTTCCTTCTATCGCGGACAATATTTCTACGAACTGTGAGCCAAAATTAGCCTGTTCTCCCTGATGTAACCTTCTGTCGGACATTTACTTGCAGCCACAAAAGAAATGATTAACGCCTATATGTTAATGTCATGATGAAACCCATTACTTGCTCATGACCCTCTTGCCTCTGCCTCATGAATGATAGGATTATGGCAAGCACCACCAAACCTTACTCTTTGCTTTTAATTTGAGACTCTAAGCTCAGGGATGAGGGAAAGGGCTGGTTGTAATTTATATGTACATCATGTGCAAGACCTGAGTTCTATATCCTGCAACAAAAAAGAAAAGAAGAAGAAGGATGAGGAGGAGAAGAAAGGGAAGAAGGAAAGAAAGAAAGAAGAAAGGAAGAAAGGGAGGAAGGGAGGGAGGGAGGAAGAGAGAGAGGAAAGAAAGGAAGGAAGGAAGGAAGGAAGGAAGGAGGAAGGAAGGGAAGGAAGAAAGAAAGAAAGAAAGAAAGAAAGAAAGAAAGAAAGAAAGGTGGGGTTTGCAGGCAGCAGGTCCTTGCCAGGAAACATTGCAGCCACAAGTAGGCACCATGGTTGCTGGATTAGATGCCTGCATTTTGTTTGCTAACAAGCCCTTGATGGCCACTAGAAGTTTCTCTCTTCTGATTCTAATCTGCGCTGAAAAACTACAAACAATGTTAGTACTGAATAATAAAATGAAGTGGGTTTGAGGTTGGGGGTGTACTTCATTTGATAGAAGGCTTGCCTAGCAAGCCCTTGCCACACACATGAGGCCCAGGATTCTGTCCTCAGCGGCTTATAAGACTGTGTGGTAGTAGTATACTCTTGTAATCTCCATATTGGGAGGTGGAGGCAGAAGGATCAAAATTCAAGATCATGCTTGGCTACACGGTGAGTTTGAGGCTGGCTTGGGCTTTGTCAGACCCTGCCTCAAAAACAGGACAAAACAAATACCCACGACAACAAAAAATAACAAGGAAAAAAAGTAGAAAAATTTTGCTTGCTTGAAGAGCATGAGATGGTTATGGTGTGTTTTGTCATGTGTTTCTATTGACTGACTTGACTTGCAAAGATTTGTCAGGCATCTAGCTCTTAAGCATCTCCATATTAAGTGATGGATAAGATAAGACCAGTAAAAGTACTGCTCTTGGCCCCAAAGAGCCCCATCCAATAGATGGATGTAACGACCTTGTAACCTCAGCACAAAGAATGCAGAGGCAAGAGGCTTGCTGCAAGTTTGAAGCCAGGTTAGCTTCAGAATTAGGCTGAGACTTTCAAAAAAAGAAGAAAAAAAAACAGGATTAATTGGAAAAAACTGAAGGCTGGCTGGGTGTGGAAGTAAGTGCCCTTAATCCCAGCACTTGAGAGGCAGGCAGGTCTCTGTGGGTTCAAGGCTAAATTGACACACCTCCAAACCTACAAGCACAAGGCTTCCTCAGTCCCTAGTTAGAGCCACCCGGAATTGATTTGTGCTGTACCTGAACCGTGCCTTTGTGCCCCTGTGACTTCTCAAACTGAGGCTGTTCCTTGGCCTGGATCTTAGATGAAGAAATCCATGAAGCAAATCATCGTGTCAGGTGGATACTGGCCCAATACCTGTCTTGGGCAAGCTGTACTGTGTTGCAAACCACTGACATGAAGGAGGCTTTGTGTTCAACCCCAGCATGACTTAACCAAGGCCAGCAAGCACGGGAGAGACAACAAAGCTAATCCCTAAGAAGAAACGAGGCCAGTGAAAGAGTGGGAAAAAGATAGAGGCAACTTGGAATGATCTGAATAGTCAAAAAAAGTTATTAGGCCAAAGGCCAGAGAAAAGGGAAAAAGTAGACTCGCCTTGAGTCAAAGTGCAGGGTGAATATCAGAGAAGGCATATCACTCTGGCCCACTGAAGGCAAGCTGGTGTCAGTATCCAGGCATCTGTACTGGCCTGCTTGTGGGGTCCTGACAGGATACCTCAGCTGCCGCCACTCAGAGCACCCCCTGTGCACATTCGCAGGGTTTCCTTTTAAAAGGTGGGCCTTGCCCGCCTCTTGTCTCTTTCTCTTTTTTCTCTCTCCCTCTCTCTTTCTCTTCTGCCACTCAACTCCAGGGACTGGTCTCTTTCCCCCTCTCTGTCCTTTCCTCTGCCCCTTCTCTCTCCTCTTCCAATAACCCTCCTCTTTCTCTTTTTTCTCTCTCCCTCTCTCTTTCTCTTCTGCCACTCAACTCCAGGGACTGGTCTCTTTCCCCCTCTCTGTCCTTTCCTCTGCCCCTTCTCTCTCCTCTTCCAATAACCCTCCTCTGGAGCCTCGTTGCCTGCTGTGATTTCTCTTCGCTGCGCTGCGTTCTTATGTAAATGACAACAGCAGGAGAGTAAGAACACATTGGGATTTGAGGGATTTGTGTGAATCATAGGGATGAGATTCTTGAAAGCCAGAGCAAGGGGGAAGAATGGGAGACAGGACAGCATCTCCTTGGGCGTGCTGACATCTACAAAGCCTGCTCTTTGGGAGGCCACAGGACCTGGCTCCTGAGCAGTCCAGGGAGTTTAAGACGGAGCAGTGGGCAGGGCTGAGGAGCAAGAGGTTCAACACCCCCAGAAACTAGCTCAGGAGGAGGAGGTGGTGGTCAGGGTGACAGCCAAATCATGAGGATTACTTCTGGAAAGTTTGTGACTATATATCAGGGTGAGGCAGGATGATGCAGGTGGATTGCCTGAAGTCCCAGGCCAGCCTAGGTTACATTGTGAGACCCAGGAGGAAAAAGACTTGGTACTTCTCATTATCAACCTACACAGCAGAATGTCCCTGTGCCCCTTGCTCAGGGTTCCCAATGCAGATTGTGATTTAGTGAGCCAGGGTTGGGGTACACGATTCTGCGTTTCTTTTTCTTTCCTATGTTTTTATGGGGGGAGCCGTGTTGAGACAGAGTCTCATAGAGCCCAAAGTGGCCTCGAGCTAATGGCATTTCTGTTTCAGCCTCCCATGTGCTGATAGCATAATTTTATGCCGTTGTGCCCAGCTCCACAGTTATGGTTTTTATTTATTTATTTAAGACAGGGTTTCTCTGTAGCTTTGGAACCTGTCCTGGAACTAGCTCTTGTAGACCAGACTGGTCTTGAACTTACAGAAATCCGCCTGCCTCTGCCTCCCGAGTGCTGGGATTAAAGGCGTGCGCCACCACTGCCCGGTGGCATGTTTTATTTTTTAATAATGTATTTATTTGTATTTTATGCGCATTGGAGTTTTTGCCTGCACGTATGTCTGTGTGAGAACATCAGATCTCCTGTAACTGGCATTGCAGAATTACAGACAGTTGTGAGCTGCCATGTGGGTGCTGGATGCTGAAACTAAAACCTCTGGAAGAACAGCCAGTGCTCTTAACTGCTGAACCAGCTCTCCGGACCCCAGCCAGTGCTCTTAACTGCTGAGCCAGCTCTCCGGACCCCACGGTTACGTCTTAAAAGGTGGGCTTGTAAAAGGCTACCACGGCTTCATTTTTATGACATTCCTGCAAAGATAGAGCTATAGCAGAAAGCATGTCTGTGACTGGGGATGGGAGAGAGGATGGATTCTCTGCAGATGGGCACGGGGCTCTGGAACATAATAGAACCTTAGAAGTTCATAAAAGTTATGACCTTATTTAAGGGTAAGTCTGATTGAACTCAAACCAAAAAAAAAAAAAAAGAAGAAGCTTGTTTTGAGATATCAATGGGAGTATTTATGATAGGGCATGTCAGAGCAGTATCGCAATAGCGGGGGAGGGGCCGGTCGGATTGGAGGCAAAGGGGGAGCAGGGCTGGCCCAAATGCGGAGCTGTCGAAACAAGGTGGCAGGTACTTTGATCGGTATCTTTACTTGGTACAGCATTTATATTATTTTCAGAAACAAAGGGCTTAGCCAGCGGTAGTGACCCACACCTTTAATCCCAATACTCAGGAGGTCAGCCTGGTGTACAGAGGGAGTTTCAGGACACCTGGGCTCCAGGAAACAAAGCACTCCCCTAGACTGTCTCCAAATGAGCCGCTTACCCAAGACCAACACAAGTTCAAGTCAGAGGCAAAGGCTGTTTCTGGTCCAGCCTGTGATAGTTATCTTTCATCTTCACCCCAGAGAACACAAGCAAAGCAGCCAAGGGTTACCCTACCTTAGGACACCAAGGGCATCCACTCACTCTCTTCCTGGAAAAGTCTGGACCCAGGGAAGCTCCGGGAAACAAGCTACTATCAGCATCCTGGGTGGGTCTAGATGGCTCAGTGGCCACAGACAAGTTAGAAAGGTTAGGAACTACTCAGTGCTTCAGTCTCCCGTCTAGGGGAATGTTGAAGATGGGTCGTGAGGGAGCTAACACTGCCCAGTTTACCTCTAGAAGCTAGGAGGAGGTGGCTTACCTCACTCTGACCGCTAGCAAGAAACACCTGAGGGAAAATGGAATTAGCCCAGAAGGGCGATATAAAGAGGAACTAAGCCAGCGAGGGTAAAGTGTCACCGGAGAGCAGGTGGCGTTTAACCCAGAAGGAAGTCGTGTAGATTGGTCCAGAGCTTAAGGGTTGTGGGGTGGTCTTTTTGCATAGGAAAGATTGGGACCAATTGGAGCCCAAAGAAAAGGCAGCTTGAGCAGAAGTATTTTAAGATGTGAAAGAGCTGGGTGTAGTGTAGTGTAGTGTCTTTAATTCCTTCATTCAGGAGGTAGAAACAGGCAGACCTCCATGAGTTCAAGGTCAGCCTGGTCTGCTAGTGAGTTCTGCGACAGTCAAGGTTGTCATAGACCCTGTCTCAAAAAGCCTAAATAAATAAATAAATAAATGTGAAAGAGGCCAGGCATGGTAATGCATGCCTTTAATTTCAGCACTCAGGGGGAAGAAGTAAGGGGATCTCTGTGAATTTGAGGCCACCCTGGTCTACACAACAAGTTACACACACACACACACACACACACACACACACACACCACATATGCTCTTCCCTGGCCCCATAAAGAAAGGGTGAAAGAAGGGAAGGAAAGAACTGAGAGTAAATGCTACCTATTGCAAATCTGAGGTGTGGGAGTGAGACTGGGATTTGAAAACGTCGGTAAAGATTGTGACCAAGAAGCCGGGCGGTGGTGGCGCACGCCTTTAATCCCAGCACTCGGGAGGCAGAGTCAGGTGGATTTCTGTGAGTTCGAGACCAGCCTGGTCTACAAGAGTTAGTACCAGGACAGGCTCCAAAACCACAGAGAAACCCTGTCTCGAAAAACCAAAAAGAAAAAAAAAGATTGTGACCAAGAAGTTCATGCTAGGGCTGGACTTAGCAGTTAATAGCACTTACTGTTCTTCCAGAGGACCTAGGTTCAAATCTCAGCACCCATATAGTGGCTCACAACTGTCTGTAACTCCAGTTTCAGGGGACCTGGCACCTATGGCAAAACACCAGTGCGCATAAAAAATTTTTAAAAAAGAAGCTCATGATCCTGTTTTTTCTTAAAGTTTATTTATTTATGACTTTTATGTGTATGTGTGTGTGCTTTGCATGAGTTTTACGGATGCTTGCAGTAGCCTGAAAAACCAGAAAAGAGTGTCAGATCCGGAACTGAAGTAAAAATAGGTGATTGTGAGCCACCATGTAGGTGCTGGCAACCAAACACGGGCGCTGGCAAAAGCTGTAAGTTCAAGGCCAGCTGGATCAACAGAGTGAGTTCCAGGTCTACCAGGGCCACATAGAGAGAACCCTGTATCACACAAACCAAAAACCAAAGCAGTAAATGCCCTTAAGTGCTGAGCCATCTCTCCTGCCCGCACCCCGTCACCACCACTTGGCTTATTTCCCCTTTCTTTACGGGGGAATGAGTTTTGGCTTAGATAGTCTTCTTTCTCTTTGAAAACTTTATTCTGATATCTCTTGTAAACCTGGCATGGTGGTGCATGCCTTTCATCCCTGCACTCCAGCCGGAGGCAGATCTCAGAATTTTTCTAATTAATATTTATTTTTTTTAAATTCATTTTACATTCCATCCAAAGTTCTCCCTCCCATTCCTTCTCCCTCCCCCCTCGCTTGTCTCTCCACACAAGCCCACTCCCCATCCACTCCTCCTAACAGGTAAGGACTCTTATGGGGAGTTGGCACAGTTTGGCACAGTTGGGGCAGGACCAATCCCCTCCCCTCTGTGTCAAGTCTGAGCATGGCAGCCTCTCATATAAAATGGGCTGTAACAAGCTAGCTCCTGCACCAGGAATAGATCCTGGTCCTACCGCCCGGAGCCCCTCAGGTAGCCCAGCCTTCACAAATGACTCCAGCATATGGAGGGCCTCGTTCGGTCCCACGGAGGCTCCTCAGCTGTCGGTCCAGAGTTCATGACTTTCCACGAGCTTGGTTCAGCTGTCTGTAGATTTCTCCATCCTGATCCTGACCTCCCTTGTTCACGTAGTCCCTCCTCCCTCTCTGACTGGATTCTGGGAGTTCAGCCTGGTGCTTGGTTGAGAGGCCTGCCTGGTCTTAGAACAAGTTCCAGGACAGCCAGGGCTAGCTCCAGATAGACCTTATCTCAACCCTCACCCCAGCCCACTCCACCCTACCAAAAAAATCTCTTAAAAAAGGGGGCCAGCAAGATGGCTCAGCAGGTAAGGCCAAGACTTGGCCTGAGCTCAGTCCACAGAACCTACATGGTGGAAGAAGAGAATCAATCAGCAAGTTGTCCTCTGACGTCCGCACAGCACTATGGCACCTGCATCTCTCACACACACAGAAAATAATGGAATATATATATATATATATATATATATATATATATATATATATTAAAGAATGGCTATAGGGGCTGGAAAGATGACTCAGCAGTTAAGAGTACTTGGTGCTCTTCCAGAGGACCTGAGTTCAATTCCCAGCATTCACATTAGGCAGCTCACAACTGTCTGTAACTCTAGCTCCATGAGATCCAACATCCTCTCTGGCCTCCATGGGTATTCACATGTATGTGACACTTGATACCCATACAGACACACCCACATCTTCATAAACAAAAACGAATTTTACAAACTCTTTATTTTTTGTTTTGTTTTGTTTGTTTTTGTTTTTTGAAACAGGGTTTCTCTCTGTAGCTTTGGAGCCTATCCTGGGACTAGCTCTTGTAGACCAGGCTGGCCTCGAACTCACAAAGATCCGCCTGCCTCTGCCTCCTGGGATTAAAGGCGTGTGCCACCACCGCCCGACTACAAATCTCTTATATGTATATCACTGAAAATTTCTCTTGGTTTGAAATAAAAAAAAAATTGTATTGTTTCTTCCATTTTTGAAGGATAGCTTGACTATATATAGAAGTTATATAAAATTTTCTTTCAATAGTTTCAAAAGTCTAGAGGTGTGGATGTGTGTGCGTGTGTGTAGTAGAGCACTTGTCTAGCATGTATTAGGTCCTATATTCAATTCCCAGTACCACAAATAGTTAATTAATGTAACAACACCCACCAAAATGGGCAGGGGTATAACCCGGTAGAGTGTTTGCTGAGCGTGTTTGAAGCATAGGTTCAGTCCCAGAAGAACATAGACTGAATGTGGTCTCTTACTCCTGTGTTCCCAGGATCAGTAGTTCAAGGTCATCCTTAGGCACTTTCAAGATCAATCTGAGCTACAGCAGATCCTGACAAAGACGCAATCCAGCAAGAGAGGGGAAAAAAAAGAAAAGTTAATAATTGCCTTCTTGCTTTCATGAGAGATACCAGTGGTTTTTTTGTTTTGTTTTGTTTTTGTTTTTGTTTTTCGAGACAGGGTTTCTCTGTGGCTTTGGAGCCTGTCCTGGAACTAGCTCTTGTAGACGAGGCTGGTCTGGAACTCGCAGAGATCCACCTGCCTCTGCACTCCCGAGTGCTGGGATTAAAGGCGTGCACCACCATCGCCCAGCTACTAGCATAATTCTTAATTCCTCCACAGATGTTCGTTTAAAAAATTCCTGTAACATTTTGTTTTGTATGTGGTTCATGACTTGTGTGTGTACCTGTGCAGACCAGAGGCCAGCTAAGATGTCCTCCTCTAGCTCTCTCCACCTGAAGCTCACCAGTTGGCTGGACTGGACGGCCAGAGAGGCACCAGGATCCTTCTGTCTCAGTCTCCCTGCACAAGAGTTAAAGCTGTTTTATTTTGTCTTTGGTTTTTTTGTTGGCTATTTTTGAGACAGGTTCTCACTATGTAGCTCTGACAGGCCTGGACCAGGCTGTAGACCAGGCTACCCTTGAACTTAGAGATCCATCTGCTGTTGTATTGGGATTAAGGTCATGTACCACCATGGCCAGCAAAGCTGTTATTTTTTTGTGAGGTCCAACTTATCATCAGTTTTTTTCTTTATTAGATTTTTGGAGACAGGATTTCTCTGTGTAGTCCTGGCTATCCTGGGACTCATTCTGTAGACCAGGCTGACCTCACACTCAGAGATCTGCCTGTCTCTGCCTCTGCTTCCTGAGTGCTGGGATTAAAGACATGGGTCACCACCACCTGGCTATCAGTTTTTCTTTTTATGGTTTATGCTTTTGGTTCTACATTAGCCCTCAATCTAAAAGATTTTTTTCCATGCTTTTTTCTAACAATATTTATATTTTTTACATCACATTTGCTGTGGAATAATCCTCCCATACATTGTGAAAATGTATTGCTCTCATTGTTGATAAAAAGCTAATTGGCAGAATTTTCGGAGCAGAGAGAATGCTGGGGAGAAGGGTGAGGTCTGAGGAGTCTCAAGCCAGACTCAAAAGAAGCAACATGGCAAGTTCATAGATGAGGAAAAGGAGCCTTGGAGTAGCACACAGATTAATAGAAACCGGTTAGTTTAAGTTGTTAAGAACTAGCTGGAGATAAGCCTAAGCTATTGTAGGTTATAATTAATATTAAATCTCTGTGTGGTTATTTGGAAGAGACTGCCAGGACACAGAAAAACTCCACCTACACACGTTACATTTGTGATGTAGGTGATTCAGTTTTCTATAATTTGTATATTAGGTTGAGTTAATTAATTTAATTGATTAACTTATTAATATAAAACTAATTAATTAATTAACTTGTTGACATAATCAGTGTTCTACTACTGTGAAGAAACGCCATGACTGCTGTAGAATATTATTTTAAGGTGCCTGGAGATATGGCTCAGAGGTAAAGAGCACTGGCTCCTCTTCCTAAGGTCCCGAGTTCAATTCCCAGCAACCACATGGTAGCTCCAATCATCTGTAATGAAATCTGGTGCCCTCTTCTAGCATACAACATACATTCAGGCAGAAACCGTATACATAATAAGTAAATCAATCTTTTTTTTTAAAAAAAAAGAATATTACTTTAAGATGTGTTACATTTGTTTATGCTGTGGAACATTTGTTTAACGATGCAAAGATGTGTTGCATTCTTTTGTGTTGTATTTGTTTAACTTTGTGAAGCTGTGATTCTTTGACTGTCTAAAACACCTGCTGGTCTAATAAAGAGCCAAACGGCCAATAGCAAGGAAGAATAAAGGATAGGCAGGGCTGGCAGGCAGAGAGAATAAATAGAAGATGGGAGGAGGAAGAAGAAGAAGCAAGAGAGCTCAAGGAGCAAAATAAGGGGCCATCCACCCAGCTACACCAGGGTAAGAAAGAAAGAAAAGTTGTACAAAAATAGAGAAAGGTAAAAGTCCAGAGGCAAAAGGTAGACGGGATAATTTAAGTTGGCTAGAAACAAGCCAAGCTAAGTTCAGACATTAATAAGAAGGAATAAGCCTCTGTGTGTGATTTATTTGGGCTCTGGGTGGCAGGACCCCCCAAAAAGCCAAAAGAGTAAAATAACCAACAACAATGATGACAGCAACTCATTTAAAGAAAAAAAAAAAAGCACTTATTGGGGCTGGCTTACAGTTCAGAGATTTAGTCCATCATCATCATGGCAGGAAGCATGTTGGCACACAGGCAGACATGGTGCTGGAGGAGCTGAGAGTTCTATGTCCTGACCATCAGGCAACAGGAAGAGAGAGACACTTGGCCTGCCTTGGGTTTCTGAAATCTCAAACCCTACCCTCAGTAACACACTTCCTCCAGCAAAGCCACACCTCCTAATTCTTCTGATACCACCACTCACTGAGCCTAAGGGGGCCGCTCTTACCCAAACCACCACACTTGTTTTGTGTTTTGTTGTTGTTAGTTTTGGCTTGTCTTGTTTTATAAGACAGTATCTCATGTAGCCTCAAAATTACTACGTATATGAGCCTGAACTCCAGATCTTCCCAGCCTCACGTCTTCCTCCGCCGGGCTGCTTTGGGAACGGGTAAACATTGGGTGAGCATATTTGTGTGGGTCTGTTTCTAGGTGACCTGAGTGTCTGTTCCTCTACTAGAAACACACAGATTTGATCACTGCAGCTGGAAGTCTTGAGTCTGATTGGCTGCTGCTTCTTGCTTTACTCTTCAAAAAAAATTATCTTCACACCAGGCATGATGGCACATGCCTTCCATCCCAGATTCGGGAGGAACAGGCAGGCAGGTGTCTATGGGTTCTGAGCTAGCCTGGTCTATATAGAGAGTTCCAGGCCAGCCAGATCTACATAAGAAGATCCTGTCTCAAAAAACCAAAATGATTTTTTCAGCTATTGTAGCTACTTTGCATCTCCATATAAATTTTGGAATAATGTTATTTACATCTATTTTTTAAAAATTCCTTGCTCAGCAGTGATGGCGCATGCCTTTAGTTCCAGCACTTGGAAGGCAAAGACAGGTGGACCTCTGTGAGTTCAAGGCCAGCCTGGTCTACAAAGTTAGTTCCAGAACAGCCAAGAAAACCCTGACTCAAATAAAAGGAGAAGGGCGGGCGGTGGTGGAGCACGCCTTTAATCCCAGCACTCAGGAGGCAGAGGCAGGTGGATCTCTGTGAGTTCGAGACCAGCCTGGTCGACAAAGCTAGTTCCAGGACAGGCTCCAAAGCCACAGAGAAACCCTGTCTCGAAAAACCAAAAAAAAAAAAAGGGGGGGGGGAAGAAAAACAAATTCTCCTCTTCGTTGCATACTTTTGGTTCAAGATGTGACTTCTCAGCTTCCTGTCTGCCATCTGCTGCCTCACTTCCTGTCATCACTCCTCCCTGCCATTATAGACTCTACCTCTGAAATCCTAAGTCCAAAGAAACTGTTTCTTTCACTAAAAAAGATATCTTTCTGGAGCTGGGTCTGACTTCTGTAATGTCTGTAATCCCAGAATTTAGAAGGTAGAGGCAGGAGGATTAGTTCAAGGTCATCTCAGTTACATTCTTTCATCTATCCATCCATTCATTCATTCATTCATTCAAAGGCAGCCTGAGCTACAGGAGAGGATGCCTCCAAAAAAAGTAAAAACTCTCCTGGGATTTTTACATGAATTGCATTAGGCTTGTACAACTTTAAAAAAAAAAGTGACATTATATAAGAAAAATCAATCTTAAGAAAATTGTCACATTTTCCCCAATGTGTCTCTTTTCTCTCTTTTTTTCTTTTTCCTTTTTTTTTTTTTTTTTTTTTTTCGAGACGGGGTTTCTCTGTAGCTTTGGAGCCTGTCCTGGAACTAGCTTTGTCGACCAGGCTGGTCTCGAACTCACAGAGATCCGCCTGCCTCTGCCTCCCGAGTGCTGGGATTAAAGGCGTGCGCCACCATCGCCCAGCAAGACTTAATTTTTCGATGCTTAACTTTTGAGGTTCTTTATACATTATAGATACTAACCTCTTCCTGACATAGAGCTAGCCAAACTCTGCCATTCTATAGGCTGTCTCTGCTCTCTCTAATAGTCCTTGGCTAAGCAGGAAGTGTTAAATCTCATATCATCCCTATTGTCAGCCCTTAGGTGTTGCTTTCTGTGCTGTCGGGGGCCTTTTCGGAAAGCGTTTGCCCTGTTTTCCTCTAGCAGTTTAACATTTAATTCTTCTATTAAGCTCTTTAATGTTTAGTTTATATTGGTCTATAATCTTTTGAATTGATATGGATCTACCTTTGCTATTCTGTTTGCGGCTATCCAGCTACCTATCACCATTTATTGAAAAGGCTTTGTCCCCCCAGTGTCTGACACCTTTTGAAAAGGAGGCTGGAACTGTTTGGGCCATTATCCAGCGTTGATGGAGATTGCATTGAATCTGTAGGCTGTTTTCAGGAAATAGCCATTTTCACACTATTACTTCCCCAATCTGTGAACACGAAATCCATGAGCCTTTCCACCTCCTGGTGTCTTCTTAGATTTCCTTGACGTCGGAAAGTTTTCATTGCAGAGGACTTTCACCTCCTCGGTTTGCTTCTCGCTATTCTTGAAAAGTTATTGTGAATGGGATGTTTTTCCTAATTCAAGTCTTGGCAAGCTTATTCTTGGTATCTAGGAAAGTCTCTGATTTTTTTATATTGATTTACCTTCCCGCTACGGAAATCCAGCAATTATTTTACAGCTTCTTTATAAAGGAGGCGAGGAAGGTCTCGCCAGGGAACAGTAGCTAGAGGAAGTTGCTTAATTAATATGGAACTTTTAAAGGGAGAAGATACCTCCTTCAGTATGGTTTTAGGCTGGTGGGTGGCAGGGGAATGATCTCGACACTTGAATTATGTCCTCCTTTGCTGTGTTTAGTTCCCCTTTAAGTTTCTCTGTTATGTCTCCCTCCTTTTTCCTGCCTGCCTCTCTTGCATCTTTGCTTTTGTCCTTCCCAGTTGTGGAATCAAACCCAGGGCCTTCCTCCTGCCGCTGGACAAGTAGTCTTCTAATCAGCTCTGGTCCCCCAGCTCGCCCCTCCCCCCAACTTTTGTACTTTTTATGAGCTCGCGGTCTTCCTGCTTCCGCTTTCCCAGTACTGAGATTCCAGGCTTCTGCCATCAAGTCCCTCCTGCCTCTTGATGTGTTTCTTCCTTCATTAGGTAAAGCAGTCCCCGTGCTAGGAATATTCCTAACACCCTGAAATCAAAGATCAATACTTTTTATCTAAGAATTTCCTGCCTCTGGCCACACTGCCTCGAAACAGGTACTAGCACACATCCACGGAATGATGCTGAGACCTCTCCACGGGGCTGTGCAGCATCTCTGAACAAATTCAGAACGCTTGCTCACGCCGAGTTCAAGCTTCCATCCCTTCTCTGCAGCAAGGTCAGCTTGGGTTAGGAAGCTTAAGGAAAGATGGCAGAGGCTGTTAAACTTCTGTCAGGTAGCTTGAAAGGGGAAAGGGGTCACGGCTATCAGAAAGGCAGCATGAGCAAAGCCAGCAGCACCGGGATGGTGGTGACAAGCATCTTAGTTACTCTCTCCTATCGCTGTGACAAACACCATGGCCCAGGCAAACTATACAAGATGATGCTTAATTGGGATTATGGTTTCAGAGGGTCAGAGTCCATAATGATGGAGCAAAGGCCTGGGCGCAGGAACAGCTGAGAGCTCACATCTTGATCCACAAGTAGGCGGCAAAGACAGAACACTGGATGGTTCAGGTCTTTTGAAAACTCAAAACTTGCCCCTAGTGACACACCTCCCTCCAACAAAGCCATACCTCCTAGTCATTCCCAAACAGTTCAAGAAACTGGGTTCAAATATTCAAACATAGAGGCAATGCGGGACATTGCCTTTCAGTCCACCACAGTGAGGAAAAGCTAACACACCAATGGCCTATTATGTCCCAAGAACTGAGGTTTCTGTCAGGGATTAGAGCACAAGAGTGCTACAAAGACGGTATTGTCTTCACTTGGAGGCACATAAAGAACAACAGGTTGCCCGAGGCCATCCAGTTATTAGGCAATGGGGGTAAAGTGCTTACTACACAAATATGAGAACCTGAATCTGAACCCCAGCATCTAAATAAGAAGCTGTGTAGAGCGTATGCATCTGTAAACCAAGTACTAGGAAGGCAGAGATAGGTGGATCCCTGGAGCTCGCTAGCCCAGCTGAATTGGTGAATTCTGGTTCTGTGAGAGACCCTGCTTAAATAATACAGCAACCTCTCAAAAAGAAACGAGGAAACAAAGAATGAAATACACGGAACATGGAGCAGAGGCTGCCCTCGTATACTAACTTGATCTCATACAGAAGACCCATTCTGGAGCTGGAGAGATGACTCCGCAGTTAGAGCTCTCGCTGTTTCAGAAAAAGACAGCAGTTTGCTGCCTAGCATCCACGTTATGTGGCTCACATAAGTCTAGGTAGAGAGAACCTGATGCCCCTTCTAGCCTCCAAGGACACCTACACACCCACACACACACACACACACACAGAGAGAGACAGAGACAGAGACAGAGAGAGGGAAAGGGAGCGAGAGAATCCCTGTATTTAAAAATACTCATTCTTGCATTTTTTCCAGTCATCTCTTCTTCATAGCTACTACCAGATCATTAATAAACATGACTGGAGAAATGACACAAATGTGCCGCACACACATAGAAGAACCTGTCTGACTCCATGGTGAAGCCAGGAGCCATTATGCTGTATTTTTTTTAAAGTTTCACATTGTATACATAATAAATAAATCTTAAAGAAACAAGTTTCTATTTACTGTGAGAGCTGAGTTGCTCTCTGTTTCCTGGACCTGCCCTTCCCCAACCCATGACTTTGATTTGTCTTTGAGAATACTCTTGCCCTCCCTGTCCCCCTCACCCCTCCCCAATCACATGGTGTGTGACCACATTTTAAGATCTTTTTGTAGTTCTTTATTGCCCCGTTGTCTCTCTTCTGTAAAATTGCTCATTTTTACTCTTTAAAAGGGGCCCAAGAGATGGATTTGGGGTTTTTCTCTTTAACCAAGCTTAGTAGTAGCTGCCCAGCTCTTGGGTGTACTTCAATTAAAAAAAAATCAAGTTTGCTTTAAATTTGGCTCAAACTGTGGTAGTGGTTAACAGGTTTCTCTGCTAATGCAGTAAGCCAGATCAAGCAGAACTGAAAAAGTATAAGAACAGGTTTATTTGAGCAAAGCCATTCCCAGGTGGGGCTCTCTAGTCTCAGAGACAGAAGTCGGAGAAGCCACACACCTGAAGTCAAGCAGGGAGATCATATAGATTGGAGGCGAGGGGTGATGATGTATCCGCCACAAGCTCGGTTTGTGCCCAAGTGTGGTCAAAAGCTGATGGCCACTTTAGATGGGGACTTGGGTGGCTGACAACTTCAGAGGAGGAAGCTGTCCTAACCCTAACCACCAAGAATGCAGAACTGGGCTTCTTGCCTTCAAAGGCTCTTTGAGTGGCCAGGATTTGGAGAGAGAGACAGGAATGGAGCTTTCTGGATCAAGTGGGGCTTTCCAATCAAACAGTGGTCTTATTCTCGCCTTTGGAATTACTAACATACATGCAGATAAAATGTTATGCATAAAACAAACAAATGCCAGATCTACCAGACATGGTGCTACATGTCTGTAATCCCAGTGCTCAGAAGCCAGAGGCAGGAGGCTCAGAGGTTCAAGACCACCCTCATCTATACAACAAGTTTGAGAGCAGCTTGGGCTATATGAAACCTTGCCTCAAAGGACAGAAACACGAACACAGAGATACACAAACAATATGCCTGATCTTATATTCCACACTTCTGTAAAAGTATCTGTTAGTTCCGGATTCAAAGGGTGAGAGAACCATGTCAATCCTGCTCCTGAGGACAGTTACAGCAGGGTTACAAGAGTTCCCAACCTTCCTTTCACGTGTATGATAAAATGTGCCATCCTTTTACTTTCTTCCTTATAGTTAGAAATTGGCCTTAAAAATGCACTTTGTGTATCTAATCTCTCCCCGACCCTAGACTAGGCTAGAAAGAGCTCTCTGAAACACTAGAACCCATTTCCTCCCCTACAACTTCTCTTCCTGCATTTATTGTTTGGTTGGGGAAAGGGTCTCAGTAGTTAGCCCGGGCTACTCTGCAACTCACTGCTTAGCCCCAGGCTGGTTTTCAAACTCTTGATGTTCCTTTCTTAACGTGCAGACACTGGAATTAGAAACATGCACCCACAGCTGACTGGTTGGTTGGATCCGCAGCTAGTCTAGGATGGCCTCTGCATTATAGTTAAGGCTGGCCTTCAAGTACTGACCCTCTTGCTGACCCCTCCAGAGTCCTGGAGTCCAGGCACACACCACCCTGCCTGGCTGGTGTTTCTTCTTCCTCTCACAGGGCTCACTCTGCATTCATGGAAGCTGTTTCTAGATACGATAATCTTGACTATTTGGGAAAAGAAGAAACTGCACACACAGCGAACATTTGGAGCCCTCTTCTTGCATTGCTCCTCTAAAAATACAGTAAGACAGCTATTCACACAGCGTTTGTTCTGTCTTAGGCGTCGTAAGTGATCTGGGTTTAAAGAGCACAGGAAGCTGGATGTGTGCAACACTCAGTGTGTCGCTATTTTACACAAGGAACTGGAGCATCCATGGCCTTTGGCATCCATAGGTGCTCCTGAAACCAACAACTCACAGGAACATTTGTTATTCACCTAAGGCTGACCTTACACTCGGGATCTTCTTGCCTCACCCAGAGCGCTAAATTATGGCAAATTTGTACCACCAAGACAGACAGACATACGATGCCGCTATGTAAAACTTCAAACCAGCTGGTACGTGGAACAGCACATCACACATTCTGAATTTGCCCTATGGCTTTCTTCATACTCAGAGTCAGAAATCCTTACCCCTTTGCCCCCCCCCCCTTTTTTTTTTAAAAAAAAATTCATTTATTTTTATTTTATTTGCATGAATGCCTGTGTGAGAGTGTCTTGGAGTTACAGACAGTTGTCCTGTGGGTGCTGGGACTTGAACCCATGTCCTCTGCTCAGTTGGTGTTTTGTTTGTTTGTTTTTTTTGTTTTTCAAGACAGGGTTTCTCTGTGGCTTTGGAGCCTGTCCTGGAACTAGCTCTTGTATACCAGGCTGGCCTCGAACTCACAGAGATCTGCCTGCCCTCTGCCTCCCAAGTGCTGGGATTAAAGGTGCCACCACTGCCTGGTAAATTATTACTTTTTTTTTTTTTTTTTTTTTTTTTGGTTTTTCGAGACAGGGTTTCTCTGTGGTTTTGGAGCCTGTCCTGGAACTAGCTCTTGTAGACCAGGCTGGTCTCGAACTCACAGAGATCTCGAACTCACAGAGATCCGTCTGCTTCTGCCTCCCGAGTGCTGGGATTAAAGGCGTGCGCCACCGCCGCCCGGCTAATTATTACTTTCTTTCTAGCACAGATATTCTAGATTTATTTTGTTGTTTATCTGCTCCAGATCTGAAGTCAGTGAAATTTGCTAGAGAATGCATGATTTTCTGGGTAGGCCATAGATTTTAGAGACCAAGCTCTGGGGGAGAGGTGTGCCCCCAAGTTCCAGATCCTATCTAACCACCAAGCAGTACCCAATTCAAAACAGATGAGTACAAACTAACATTTTACACCCAGTTCAAATGATTCAGCCCCATGTCTTCTCTATCCCACAGCAGCTCCCCCATCTCTGCCTCTCTCTCCCTCACTTTTGTTTGCTTGTTTTGAGACAGGTTCTCTCTACATAGCTTTGGCTGTCCTGGAACTCTCTATAGACCAGGTTGGCCTCAAACTCAGAGATCCAGCTGCCTCTGCTTGCAGAGAGCTACGATTAAAGGTGTGAGCTACTGTGTTCATCTCACTTGTTTTAAGACGGGGTCTCCCTATGTGCTCCAGACAGTTGCTCATAGGTAATTTCATGTGCATATGTGTTTTGTATTTGAGATGAGGAGGTCTTGCTAGGTAGTGGAGGCTGGCCTAAAATTAGTGACTCTCCCCCCTCTATTTCCTGAGTGTTAGTGTTACAGGCCTGACTCTAGGAATCTTACAAAATTATGGCAATCAAAACAACATGAACTGGCATCCAGACCAAAGAAACAGGTCAAGTGTGTAGAAATGAACCCATACCGTGAGTGCCAATCTGTGAGGTAGAGCCCCCATCCTGTGTAGTGCTAGAACAACTGGATACCCACACACAGAAGAGGCCGATTCCACCTCTGGAGAGGCACATTAGGATAACAGCTCCACGTTTTGCAATGGTCTGTGCCTTGTAATTCCAACCTCCTGGAAGGCTGGGGATAGGACTGCTTGAATTCAGAGACTAAGAGGCCAGCCTGGGAAACACAGTGAGACTCCGTTTCAAAAACAAACAAACCTCAAAGTGGATCAATGACCTAATATAAGAACTAAAGTAATTAAAATTAAAGACCAATCTTTATGATCAGATTAGCGGTAGCCCAGGTCTACAATAACACCAGCACTTGAGAGGAAGCAGCCTGAGGATCAGGAGCCACCCTGGGCGACAGTACCAAGTTTGACACAGCATGTGCTAGTGAAAGCCTCCAGGAAAAGCCTCAGTATCACTCCCCACCCCCAATCGTCTGTTTGCTTGTTACTGGAGACAGGTTCTCACTATGTACTCCTGCCCGTCCTGGAATATATTATGTAGACCAAGCTGGCCAGGAATTTGTGGCAACAGTCCTGTCTGGGCTCCACACACAGTGCTGGGATTAAAGGTACACACCACCAATGGCAGGCCTAACAATCTGACCAGACACCTTCTGATAACTGAGGGTTTCAGGCCTGCAAGTGGTGTACAGACATACATGCAAAATACCCATACTCAAAATAAAAATCAGGCAACAAGTCTTTCTATAATTGTGATGTCGTTGCATAAAATACATTTTTATTTATTTATTTATTTATTTATTTATTATGTATACAATATTCTGTCTGTGTATGTCTGCAGGCCAGAAGAGGTCACCAGACCTCACTACAGATGGTTGTGAGCCACCATGTGGTTGCCGGGAATTGAACTCAGGACCTTTGGAAGAGCAGGCAGTGCTCTTAACCACTGAGCCATCTCTCCAGCCCCCCATAAAATACATTTTTAATTCTTCAAAAATTAAAAACAGAACTACTTTACTCTTGGGAGGAATAGGCAGAATTGTGAGTTCCTAACATGGGTGACATAGTATAATCCTGTCTCAAAAAATTAAAACAAGGGAGAGCTGCTCTATAATCCAGCAAGCACTTGTGTGGGTGGCTCACAACTGCCTATTAACTCCAGCTCTCGGGGGGGACCCAATACCTCTGGCCTCCTCCAGCACTTGCAGGCACATGAACATACACACCCACATACACATAATTTAAAATATTCGTTTTCACTGGGTGGTGGTGGCACACGCCTTTAATCCCAGCCCTTGGCAGGCAGATCTCTGAGTTCAAGGCCTGCCTGGACTACAGAGCAAGTTCCAGGACAGAAAGAGCTATACAGAGACGTCTCAAAAAAACAAAACAAAAGTCTTTATTTAAGAAAACAGATGAAGTTCACCTTTTTTTTTTTTTTTTTTTTTTTTTGGTTTTTTCGAGACAAGGTTTCTCTGTGGTTTTGGTTCCTGTCCTGGAACTAGCTCTTGTAGACCAGGCTGGTCTCGAACTCACAGAGATCTGCCTGCCTCTGCCTCCCGAGTGCTGGGATTACAGGCGTGCGCCACCACCGCCCGGCTTGAAGTTCACCTTTTACAAGATGAAAATGACTGAGAGATGTTGGACAACAAAGTTAAGTACATTTAACATTCCTGAAATGTACACTGAAAACTTTATATACTTGTTCTTTAAAACCTTTTATTATTTTGTGCATTAGTGTTTTGTCTGCACGTATGTCTGTGCAGCACCTTCACGCTGTGTGCGGAAGCTAGAAAAATATTATCAGACCCTGGCTGTATGGGTGCCGAGAACCCAGGTCCTGGGGAAGAGCAGTCAATACTCTTAATCCATGAGCCAGCTCTCCAGCCCCCTAAATTTTACTATTTTTACAATTCATTTGTAGTTGTGTGTATCATGCACATGGACAGGATATGTACATACATGTCCAGGTGTCAACGGAGCCCAGGAGGCTGGAATTACTAAGTTTTTTAAACACTGGATAGTTTTTTTTCTTTCTTTTATTTTTAAAGATTTATTTATTTATTTATTTATTATTTATACAGCATTCCTTCCATGTACGCTTGCATGCCAGAAGAGGGAACCAGATCTCATTACAGATGGTTGTGAGCCACCATGTGGTTGCTGGGAATTGAACTCAGGACCTCTGGAAGAGCAGTCAATGCTCTTAACCTCTGAGCCATCTCTCCAGCCCTAATAGTTTGTTTTCTTGAAGTGAAAAGAAAAAGCATAAAAATATAATAGACAATAATCTGGTGTGCTGGCCCACTCCTATAATCGCAGCATTCAGGAGACAGAGGCAGGAACACTGTGGTTTCCTGGCCAGACTATATATCGGATTCTCGGCCAATCAGGGCTACACAGTGAGACCTTTAAAAAAAAATAAACAAGCCGGGCGGTGGTGGCGCTCGCCTTTAATCCCAGCACTCGGGAGGCAGAGGCAGGCGGATCTCTGTGAGTTCGAGACCAGCCTGGTCTACAAAGCTAGTTCCAGGACTGGCTCCAAAGCCACAGAGAAACCCTGTCTCGAAAAACCAAAAAAAAAAAAAAAAAAAGCACAAAAAAAAAGTTACTTCTGGATATCGATTGTAAGTAGAGTCTCCACTAGTCAAAACATGATCTAGTCTGCCACCACCTCCATCTTTTTGTACTACTAAGAGCTACAAAAATACTGTTTGGAGATCCCTCTGCTGGTTGGTTCCATACTACTACAGTCTAAACTAACACATGTAGGGCTTAAGCGATAATCATTTAACAGATACTTACTGAACACATTCATATTTCATGGCATGTACTTAGCCGCATCCTGGGGATGCCTGAACTAAAAACCTGAGCGTTGACCATCTAGGACAGGGGCAGACCGTTCAATCATTTATGTGTAACGAACAACCAATATGAAACCAGTGCTACAGTAGAGGAAGGTGGGATCCTACTTTAGGTAACATGATTAAGGGAAAGTTTAGCGCTGATAGCTGGTTGATGGCTCACTTCTGTAGTCCCAGCACAAGAGAGGTAGAAGCAAGCGGGTCACTCTGGAGGCAGAGGCAGCTAACTCGCAAAAGGGAAAAAGATGGGCGTAAGAAAAAGTAGAAAGACTCAAGACTCCGAGGCATCTGACGGTTGTCTGTGCTGGGAAAATGTGACTACTTAGCTTCTGCGACCCGGCGACTAGAGAAGTCACACTGACAGATGCAGGACAAAGCACGACGTTCAGGATTTCTTGCTGCCGATCGCTGGGATCAGGACAAAAATCCTGCACTGGAAATCTTTCGCTGAGAGGAGGGACGGGCTAGCTAGCCCAAGCGCGCTTTCCCACTTAAGACCACTAGACGCCAGGGTCGGGAACCGAGATTCGGCTCCGCGGCGTAGACCAGACTCACGCCGAGGCGGGAAACAGCACCGAGGAAGCGGCGAACCCGCATCACAAATGACCAGTCCCCCTCACCGGAAAAACCAGGAGGCCCAAGCACCACTCCGCAAAGAGGACGCCTCTCAGCACGCTAGTAATCCACCCCCGGAAGTACCGCCCCTCTGGACTCGCTTCCTCCGGCTCCGGCGCAGGCCAGTCTCGCGAGACTTGAGAGCGCTATGTGACCTGGGTTAAGCGGAAGTTAGGTCTCTTTTTCGTGGCGCCTCCTGGGCGGTCGGCTGTGCGAAGATGAAGGTAGGAGGTCGTGGCCGGGCCTCAGTGAGAGCGGGGAGGCTTAGTGCGAGCGCCAGAGCGCAGCATTGCCTCCGCCGCAGGTGGAGAAGGGGCTGAGGCAGGAGGATGCTCTCTCTCATGGGCTTGGGGCTCCCTGGGAGCGCGGATGGCGGCCGATTGCGGCGTTGGAACGGCGGACGTGGCTCAATGGCGGCGCCCGGCTCCCGACCCGGCACAGCCGGGTCAGAGGCTCAGCCCGCGGTGCGGCGGGCGGTCCGGCTGCTCGTGGTCCCGCGTCACCGCGTGCTCTGCGTTCCGGGATCGTGAGGGGCGCTCTGGCGGCCTCATCGCATTCCACAGAGCTGGAGGAATCCATATTCCTCTAATGTGGTACTTAACCCATGCTCGGGCTTGCAGGGAGGAAGAGTCCGTATCTCGTGTTTTCTGCTGCAAGCAACAAAACGTTACGCGACCGAATTGTTGATGTTGCGTGTCTTCTAAGGTTTCCTTTTTGCCCCCTTTTAAATTCCTAGCTGAATATCTCCTTCCCAGCCACCGGCTGCCAGAAACTCATCGAAGTGGACGATGAACGCAAACTTCGGACCTTCTATGAGAAGCGCATGGCCACGGAAGTGGCTGCCGATGCCCTGGGTGAAGAGTGGAAGGTAAATGATACTGGCAGGATTTCCCAGCTCTTCGCAGTGGTTGTGAGGACTGTCGGCGTTTGACAGAGCTGGGCTAATAGGGTTGCTTTGAAGTTAGGTAGTAGATAAAGCTGGGGAGAAGTGCCAAGAGGAGTTATAATTCAGGCCTTTGGAAGCCCTTCATGATGATTGGTAAAACCTGGTTGGTTAGTAGTGGAGAATTTGCTCGTTGAACTTAATTTGGAAATGTAGACAACATGAGGTTATTTTCTCTGATGAGGTGTGGCTCATTAGAGGTCAAAATCCTACATTTTATAGATTGGAACAGACCTGGTAAATGTACCTTTTTTTTTTCCAACTCAGGGTTACGTGGTCCGAATCAGTGGCGGCAATGACAAACAAGGTTTTCCTATGAAACAAGGTGTCCTGACCCATGGCAGAGTGCGCCTGCTGTTGAGTAAGGGGCATTCTTGTTATAGACCAAGGAGAACCGGAGAGAGGAAGCGCAAATCTGTCCGAGGATGCATTGTGGATGCCAATCTGAGTGTTCTCAACTTGGTTATTGTAAAAAAAGGTGAGGATTTTATTAAAGTTTATTGAAATTTGTCGCCCTGGAACTTGATCTGCATGGTGATTGATGAACAGTTAGGAATTACTAATTAAACATAATTGTGGTAAAAACTTAATGTTTTTGTTGTGATTGTTTCTCCTAAGGAGAGAAGGATATTCCTGGACTGACAGATACTACTGTGCCTCGTCGGTTGGGACCTAAAAGAGCTAGCAGAATCCGAAAGCTTTTTAATCTTTCTAAAGAAGATGATGTCCGCCAGTACGTTGTCAGAAAGCCTTTAAACAAAGAAGGTAAGGATTGTGTATTGTCTTGTAGCTGCATTGTTTGCCTGGAGTCTGGACAGTGAAGTTCATGGCTTTGGGGTTAGGAGTGGCAAGGATTGGAAATTGTAAGATTACGAAAGTATTCTCAAGTTTTGGAATTTTCTTTAAAAGGATTTTCATGCAGGAGGTAGAATAACTTGGAGGAGACCATTCTTTCTTGGGGAGGTCAGGTTCAAAATTAGTGTTTTGGATCACCAAAGGAAACGTTCATCTGATAAATGGCCTGATTTTTTTTTCCAATCTTTGGGATATGGGTTATACTTTATAAGGGAGTGTTTGGGATTTGGGAGCAAGAAAAAATGCATATTTGTAAAGCAACATACTCATGAAGAGCCACAGCAGCAATGACATGATGTTAATGTCTATAGGAAGCACAAGACTGCTGAGGTGCACATGTACTAGAAGTGTGATACTAGAGGAAATGTAACTTTGTTGTCAAGAGTTGAAAAATGGTCCTCTCATGGGATGAGTAGCTCAACTATAGCAGAACTTGGATGTCCATCTTTTTTAATAAAGGGTTTGTGATGTGAGATTACATCAGGATTCTGTTCCTAGAGAGGCTGTAAATGTTTGCAAATCCACAAAGCTAAAAAATAATTTCGATAGTAACTCTTTCTAGTTTTCCAAGACAGGGTTTCTCTGTAGCTTTGGAGCCTGTCCTGGAACTAGCTGTAGACCAGGCTGGCCTTGAACTCACAGAGAACCACCTGCCTGTGCCTCCTGAGTGCTGGAATTAAAGGCGTGCACCACCACCGCCCGGCTGATAGTAACTCTTGAATTGTAGTACAATGTAGACTGTCAACTCAAGCATATGGGAAATTGAAAATGTGGAGTTTAGAAAACGCGGACCACAGGATCAGGAAGACTTGTAAAATCTTTTTGAGTACAACACTGGCATTGAGTGGATGAGGCTTGAATTGGGGCATTGTGTGCTACACCAGTGGGTACACCCATCCGGCAACGACATTCAGAAGTGCTGATACATCTGTATTTTTAGGTAAGAAGCCCAGGACCAAGGCACCCAAGATTCAGCGTCTTGTGACGCCGCGTGTTCTGCAACACAAACGCCGGCGTATTGCTCTGAAGAAGCAACGAACAAAGAAAAACAAGGAGGAGGCTGCAGAATATGCTAAACTTTTGGCCAAGAGAATGAAGGTAAGACGTGTAACAATGCAGAACTGCCACCGGGTTTGCATTTTTTTGCCCGGAGAAATCCTTAACTGTTATTTTTTTTTTTTCTTGTTTAGGAAGCCAAAGAAAAGCGCCAGGAACAGATTGCCAAGAGGCGAAGGCTGTCCTCGCTGAGAGCTTCTACTTCTAAGTCTGAGTCCAGTCAAAAATAAGTTTGTAAGGGTAACAAATAAATGATCAGACCTTGAGTCTCCTTTATTGGTTTTTTATTAGTTGTGTAACTGGATAAGTGAAGTTGAAAAGGAGTGAGTCAGAAATGAACTCACTGGATTGTGCTAGAAATAAGGGGAAAGTGTTCCTATTTAAATTATGTGCTTTTATCCTGGAACTAGCTCTTGCAGACTAGGCTGGCCTTGAACTAACAAAGATCTGCCTGTCTTGGAGTGCTAGGACTAGGGATTTTTCTTAAGTATAGATGAGGCAATAAATGACTCAGTACATAAGATTAATAGTTTAACTAGTTCTGGAAATACAGCCTTGCTGGTGTCACACACCTTTAGTCTCAGGTCTTGGAGGACATAAGCAGGTGGATCTCAAGTTCAACGCCAGTCTGCTCTACAAAGCGAATTCTGGGATAGCCAGGGCTGTTTCACAAAGAAGCCGTTTTGCCCCAAAAAGGTGTTATCATCCACTACTACCTCTCCCTAGCCCTGTAGTATACCATAATTTCTACAGTGAATATAGCCTACTTGGTTGCATTCTTGGTGAAGGGCAAGGCAATTTGTTTATCAGTTGTTTTAGGGTTAAACCTAGGCCTCAAGCATGCTGAACTACTGCTGATTGGCATCCAGTCTAAAACAGCTGTTCCACAAGGCAGAACCCATGTAACAGGTTCTTTTTGTTAGGCATAACTTTGTCGTTTAGAGCACAAGTAAAATGGGAAATGTCCTTCAGAGGACAGGCTTAGAAATTCTGATCCAGTAATTTAAGGTTCTTCTCTGGCTGCTAGGGCACCATTCACAGGTTAGCCAAAAGAAGAGGGTGAACAGACTGCACAGAGCAAAGCCACCTCAAATGAAAACTTGGGAACCTTTTTATTTGTAGAACACTAGGTAAATGGTGTCACTTTAACTGGTTGGTCATGTAGCTCTCAGCTGTTCAAGTCAGACTTGATTTTAAGGCTACTAAAACCACTATCGAGTCCTACTAAATGCTGACTTTAATGTTGAAGAGATCCTGGAAGTTAATACTGGCTGTGAACATTACACTCCTTGGTCTTTGTAGTGCTTAGCTTATGACATCACATCTTAGACCTCTCTTCCCAGCAGTTGATATTTCATCCTGTGCTCAGGCTGAAGCTGACCACAGATATAAAGCACAGAAAAAATTCTTAATGCTTTGGTGGGATTAACCGGACTCTCTGAACATAGCGGACAATGAGGACTACTGAGAACTCAAGAACAATGGCAATGTGTTTCTGATCCTACTGCACGTACTGGCTTTGTGGGAGCCTAGGCAGTTTGGATGCTCAACTTACTAGACCTGGATGAAGGTGGGAGTTCCTTGGACTTCCCACAGGACAGGGAACCCTGATCGCTTTTCGGGCTGAGGGGGGGCGGGAATGGGAGGCGGTGGCGGGGAAGAGACAGAAATCTTAAATAAAAAAAAATGGAACACCCAATCACAGAAATGCAGCAGACACCAAGTTTAAGATTTTTCTTTTTATTCAACCTTAATTTTATATACGCAAGATAATAAATTTATTGGGTCAGTAAGTTTGTTAAGGTATAAGCTGTAAAAATATATATATGAAACTGTAAAAGATCCAATTTGAAGGTAATAAAGATTTTACAAATTTTCTGATAAAGTTAACACTTAACACTCAAAATTTAGTCTAGAATTCTCCAAAGTCAGATGAACAACTTTTAACGTTGAAATGCTGGTACATAATTTAAAAAAGTTCCCCCCACGCAGAAAAAATTTATGCTATTTATTAATGTGTACCATATTGAGGTAAGTTTATGTGTCAACTGGTTTAGTCACCTGCACTATTACTGTAAGTGCACAAATAACCACTGGCTTTCTAAACCATGCAGACAACTAAGGCAAATTTGCTGTTCTTATGTTAATGGATGTTTTAAAAAGCACAATAAATGTCAAGGTAGGGCTTTGTGAGGTCATGATTTTCTTAAACTTACTGGCAATAAGCTCAATAAGCTTTAAGGTTTTAAGACTTAATTGATTCAACCTAAAAAAACAGTATTTACAAATACACACTTATTCACAAGCATATAAATCAAAATATTGTACAAGAATAAAACTTCTATGTGCAGTGCAAATTCTCTGTGCCACAGGGTGTTTTTTTTGGTACTAGGAACTAAACCTAGGGACTTAGATACTAACTAGCCAAATGCTCTTAACCACTGAACTGCATTTCCAGGCTTCCTAACAACTTATTTTGAGATAGGAGTTGTTCAGGCTGGCCTTGAACTTATCCTCCTGCCTCTACCTCCGCCTCCCAAGAAATCAGGATTATAAAATGTAATCAATGCCAACATTTGGCCTGCCTGAATAAAGATTTCGGGTTAAAGACTATATATATATAAATATATACCTTAGCATTTTAAGTAAGTTCTGGATAATTTCGGTAGGTTACAAAGTTTAATTTCATTTTACCTATTGGATTCCGATGGAAGCATCATAGATTAATTTGGTATTGGAAGAAGATGGAAAGGAGCACCTGGATATACAAGATACAACCTACTAACATAATTTAAAAGGCAAAATACAAAATTTAAGTCACAGGGAAGGCAGTTAGGACTTTTAGATGCTTTTGGAACTGCTGACTACAATTTAGTAGTCACTGAGGCCTCCTTCCAGAAACTATTGCAACATGCAATCTAAGTATTTTAATAAATAGACACACACATACCTACCGCATAACCCCACACATATACAATCATACACAGTTACTCTTATAATTGAAATATTTCACTTATTTTGGGGTTAGGCAAATTTAATTTGCCATTTTCCAGCTCAGCAGCTTCAATAAAACCAAGTATATAGAAAGATGACAATATTAATTATACACATACTGTGAAATCCAATAATAGTTTTGGTTGTTTTCAGCAGAGGCAGAGAAATAGGTCAGGAACTGAAAATTTCCAACATCAATAAACCTCAGGGAGTTGTGATATTTTACATTCTGAGATGATTCATTATGAATTACATTTTCTTTGTATTTTTATCCCCAAGAGTTACTTCATTGCAGCTTTCACCAAGTCATGATTTGGGGAAAAACTAGAAAGTTTCCAGGCAGGATCTATTTCCCCAGTACTCTACCAAAATTTGAATGTATCTTATTTAAATGAGAGGCGCTCCAAAACATTTCCTGCACCACTCCACACTCATACTTGGTGGGGCATCGATTTTCTGTAACTTTTCAAGAATCTCTGAAGATAGACTTCGGTATGCAAGTCCATATTCATTGTCAAAAGCCTCTGAAAAACATTTTCAAAAATGCAATTGTAATTTTTTTAACCAAAAGCTATGTACTTAAAAACATGAGTCATGTGACACAGATTATTTTTAATTGATTTTTTGGGGGTGGAATGGAGTAGGGAATACATGTCACAGTGTATGTGTGGAGGTCAGAGGAAAAGTTGAGGGACTCAAGTTTTCTCTATCATGTGGGTCCTGGGGATAAACTTGGTTATCAGGCCTGGTGGCAGGTGGCCTCTGTCCACTGAGCCATCTCACCTGCTGTTGTTTTAAAACAGTCTTACAGCCCACACTGCCCTCCAACTTGTGATCCTCCAATCTTAGTCCACAAATGCACCAGGCCCAGCTAGAGAGAGTAATCTGTTTTGCTTTTAAAGAAAGCCTTTAGTTTAGCTTATTCCAGAGGGATAGTCCATAATGGTGCAGAAGGCATGGCATGATGGCAGGGTCGGAAGCTGTCTGATCACATTTCAGCCGTTCTAAAGGCAACTATTTACTCATACCAGCTTCATTTTTCTTGTCCCTGTATGCTAGGAATATGGCCTAACACTTCTACCAGCTCCATTAGAAAACAAAACCCCCCTTCAATTTAGAAAATAAAACTGAAGTCTTAAATAATTCCCCATTAATCAACTTACCAATATCAATATTTTCTCTTCCCAGAGACACTAATGATAAGAAAAGGATTTCTCTGTATAAACTCCTATAAAAAGAAAGAAATTTTCTGAAGTGGTCAACAACAACAAATAGCAAACAAAACGTGCAGATGGAGATTTTGGTTTGGTGTTTTTTTAAAATATTTATTTATTTATTTATTATGTATACAATATTCTGTCTACATGTATGCCTGCAGGCCAGAAGAGAGCACCAGACCTCATTACAGATGGTTGTGAGCCACCGTGTGGTTGCTGGAAATTGAACTCAGCACCTTTGGAATAGCAGGCAATGTTCACCATCTCTCCAGCCCTTGGTGATTTCTTTGTGACTAGAGTTTCACTATAGCCCAGGGTGTCCTGAACTCACTTTGCAGTGGAGACTGGCCTCAAATTTCAAAGTGCTGAGGTTACAGATACAAACCAGCACATCTGGCAGTATACAGTGAAAACATATCTCATGTATGCTGTTTGCCCAGCATACATGAGAGCCAAAGTCTAACCCTTACCTAGCATGACAAACATTAAACAAATGAGGTGGACCTGTGAGGTGAATTTTTTATCATGGTGGAACAAGCACTGTGAGTTCAAGGTCAACCTGGTCTACATACTGAGTTCCAGGCCAGTCAAGATTATATAGGGACTTACATCCAAAAAAATGAGAGGATGCTGGGGTATTCATAGCGTTTGATATAATTATGCACCCCTCCCCTTTACAAAGCTTCCACAACAAAATGCCCTTAGTCAAGATGTGAATGTGTACAGATCCCAATAACAAGGATGAGGAAAGCAGTTCCACACTTTCCTAAACTGACCCTATTTCTAATCTCATAGTATCCAACAAGAAAAAAATTGTGAGGTCATCACAGGATGGCACAAGTTGTACTTACGTGTGTCAAAGTTTAAAAATTCACTGCCTCTGTGCCTCGAGTGCTGGGATTAAAGGTGTGCACCAAACATTTCCAATGAAGAGGAGAAACATTTCCAAAATATACCATACACCTTCATCGAGGACTTACCTTGCTAAGATTTAACCTATTCTCTTTGACTGACTCACTGTCAGACATGAATGCATATATTTGAATATACTCATTTCTTTTACAATTACACACCATAAAATGTTAAATTGAGTGGCATCAAGAAAAAGAAACTGCCGGGCGGTGGTGGCGCACGCCTTTAATCCTAGCACTCAGGAGGCAGAGGCAGGCGGATCTTTGTGAGTTGGAGACCAGCCTAGTCTATAAGAGCTAGTTCCAGGACAGGCTCCAAAATCACAGAGAAACCCTGTCTCGAAAAACCAAAAAAAAAAAAAAAAAAGAAAAAAAAAAGAAAAGAAAAAGATACTGAGATCATTACCTTTGTCTTTTCACATCCGGCTTCATTTGCTGGGAAAGCAGATTGATGGGCTTCAGAACATCATTCTGCTGAATACTCTGCCTGATAGTCTCAACTAAAGCGCTGGCTGCCTGCTGCTCCTCTGATGGTTTCTTCTCAGAATCTAAAGAACAAGACATGGAGAACAGGTTTCCCAAGCAGTAACAAGGTTTCCAGAGCTATGTCATCTTGAGGTCTTCAAAATCACCTCCTTTTTGCCAGTAAAAGCATGTGATAACAATGTGCTTACTAAAACATGTAACCCTCTTCCCTTTTCTCAAACTTAAAGCTTCTTCCCTGGGGCTGGCGTATGCTCCACTATAATCCAGAAACTAGTAGGGAAGGAACAACCTTTATTGACTGTGAGTACACCAGAAGGGAACCAGAAGAGAAAAAAATAAAAATCAGAGGCTGGGCAGTGGTGGTACACAACTTTAATCACAGCACTCTGGAGGCAAAGTCTGGTAGATCTCTGAGTTTAAGACCAGCCTGGTCTACAGAGTGAGTTCCAGGAGAGCCAGGACTACACAGAGAAAATCTGTCTCAAAAAAATCAACAGGAAACTCCAAGCTGGGCGGTGGTGGTGCATGCCTTTAATCCCAGCACTCAGGAGACAGAGGCAGGCAGATCTCTGTGAGTTCAAGGCCAGTCTGTAGTCTATGAAGATTGTTCCAGCACAGCCAGAATTATAGAATTATTACACAGAGTAACCCTGTCTCGAAAAACAAAACAAAACAAAACAAAAAAAAAAAAAGGAAAAAGAAACTCTATATCCCTCCAAGATCCAGGAACATTTGTGCTGGTACCACTCTCCCAGGCTCAAGCAAGCACCTACCGGGATAAATGGTTTGTCCAGCAAATGGAACCCTCCATCTTATAAGTTTTCTAGAATGTTCCAATGAAAGGTATATCTGCTCTGTCTTTTTTGTACAACCAGGGCACATGTCCATTCCATTCTTACTTTCTTACTGGCAATCTCCATTCTTTCCATGGCTAGCCCTGCTCATAGTGATATTTTATTATATATATTTTATTTTATTTATTTATTTTTTTTCTCCTAGCAACTTGCCTTCTCTGCTTCCTCAAGAAACAGATTCCTGAGGTCTTCAGGACGGCAGTTAGCCAAATGCTTCTTCAGCCATAACTCCCATTGAGTATGAGCCCACAGATTCTCAATTCCCCCTCCCTATGTTGTCCCATACCAACCGGAAGTAGCCCATATATCCAAGAAAGTCAGGATGTTTAGCTGGAATCTCCAGTCCCACTCTAAACCCTGCCCTGGCAGAAAGACCTCAACTATAGGGTATTTAAGCTGCCCCCTCCTCTAGACCTGCTTCCTTCCCCTGCCTCACCTCCGGGGGACTGGAAAGGTCACACAGGAATGCTTTGCCCAATAAACCTAGTCTTTTTAATTTGGCTTGACCTGGCTTACTGCATAGATAGAGAAATCTATTATTGGGGCTACAGAAAACCTGTTATCTAGCCTTGACTGTCCTGAACTCACAGAAATCCACCTATCTCTGCCTCTTGAGTGCTGGGATTTAAGGAATATTGCTACCAAGCCCAACCTTGTTATGTCTTAGATTCTCTTTTACTTACTCAAGTTCCTCCATGAGACATATAGAGGTTCTCCTGGTTCCTGATGAAGGTTGATATTATCCCATAACAGTTGTATATATACAAGTTTGCTGTCCTGGGACAAAGATGATAGAGGAAGCTAAAAGAGATTAATAAAATTAGTTTCTCAAATTTTTACCAGTAATAAAATCTAATGAGTTTTCTTTTTAACTGTAGACCCAAAATTCTGAGCAAAAGCTTTAATTTTTATTAATACCTGATGATAAACTGCCTTATTATTTTCTGGCATATAAGAAGTTAGCCATCATTACAATGACGTCTAGTAAAACACAGTATGAGAATGTCTATAACTTTACAAGATAACTTCTTTCAATCACTACCTGCTAAACAAGTCAAACTAAAATTTATAATATTTAAGAAAGACTGTGCTATGTGCCAAGTGTGTTTGGGGCCTGGTGTCTCCCAATGTGTAGTATCATAAAAGTATGTATAAAATGCAGCTCCCTGTCAACAGTGATCCCAATAAGGGCTTTAGGAGGCAGGTCCTGGAGGTGGCCTGAGGGTGATCACTAGTGAGGCATTTACTTTACATAAATTACATAACTTCCCTAACTGTTAACTAATTCTCTGAAAGTTATGGATGAGACTTTTCAAACAAGACAGCTGTGCATATTCCAGGAGAGCCGGTGACACCTGATGATTAAAGCTTCTGTCTAGACAACTGTGCAGCTAGACAGGGAAACCTGAGTCCAGGCCGTATAGATACACACACGGAAACACTAGGTACAGCTCCAGGAGCTCTAAAAGAGAAGATAATCTCTTGGGTATCAATTTTCTCTTCACTGCTGGCTGGAATGTGACTGATAGCCTGAACACAGAAGTCAGTCATCCTGAAGCATAAAGTCTTAAAAATGGAGATCCTATACAGCTTAAAACACACACACACACACACACACACACACACACACACACACACACCGAAACCAGAAGGCTCAGATCCCAACACTATACCATCCCATCTTGCCTTATCTTACTCATTTAAACTACATTATGCAGTCCAAGTATATAGAAGGTGGTACCTCACCTGCACACCTTCATTACAATGTTCAGATGTGAGGATAAGTCCTGGCAAGTTGCTAGGAAGGTCCAAACGTCTGAAATACCAAACCAGGTTCCAGAAAATGATTGGATGTTGATTGATGAAAGAGGATGTATGAATGACCTGATCACCTTCATTTTCTAGCAAAGATTCAAGTTCCTTCCGAAGTACTAGAGGACTCAAATAGGGCACAGACACAGGAGGAGGATTGGGCCTTTTTCCTAGATGGTCCTTTAAAAATATATAAAAAGTGGACATTATTTAATTCTGGATGTTTGCCAGTACTCTGCAATGAGATTATCTTTTCTATGCTGTTTAAATTGTAGCAAGATATGCTAATGAACAAAAGCAAACAATGTCACTAGATTATGCTTAAGCTAAATCATTACCAGAAAAAATTAATAATCAACATCAGTAAACCCTTTAAATAAATATAACAAAATAGTTTTGCTTTGGTTTTTCAAGATAGGGTTTCTCTGTGTAGCCCTGGCTGTTTTAGAACTAGCTTTGTAGACTAGGCTGGCCTCAAACTCAGAGATCTGCCTGCCTCTGTCTTCCAAGACTGGGATTCAAGGTATGCACCACTTCCCTGCAAATGTCTTATTTATGTATTTTTATTTTATGTGCACATTTGCCTGCGTGAAGGTATACTGGAATTACAGACAGTTGTGAGCTATCATGTGGTTGCTGAGAATTGAACTCAGGACCTCTGGAAGAGCAGCCAGTGCTCTTAACTGTTGAGCATCTGTAGAGCACCAAAAAAGACTTTAAAGACTTAAAAAAACAAAACAAAACTGTGACAGTTATTGTTGTGACTATGACAACTCTAAAAGATGGGATAATTGGTTTTTTTCTTTGTTAGCTAGGAGTGGTGGCTGACAAAGACAGAAGTATTGCTTCAAGTTTGAGGCCAATGCAATCAATATTTTGAACTCAGGGTCAGGTTGGGCTATATAATGAAAAGTTGTTTAAAAAAAAAAATCCAGCATGAAGCCCCACAACTTCAAGATGGCTATTCCAAACACTGAGAAGTAAGTTCACTGAGATGTTAGACTGGATCTAGTTAATTTTAAAACCAAACAAAACATACCCTTCAGCTAACCAAGCTTCTAGACTGTAAAGCTCCAGACTGTGAGAACCCCTAGTAGTTAAGACAAAGGGTATAGCAGTTTGAGTTTTTTGTTGTTGTTGTCTGTTTGGTTTTTTTTTTTTTTTTTTTTTCCCCAAGACAGCATTTCTCTGTAGTTTTGGAGTCTGTCTTGGAAATAGCTCTTATAGATAGACCAGGCTGGCCTTGAACTCTCAGAGATCCGCCTTTTGAGTGCTAGGATTAAAGGCCTGCGTCACCACCATCTGGCTTTTCAGCTGTTTTTAAAAAATGATTTATTTATTTTTATTTGACATGCATTGGTGTTTTGCCTGCAGGTATGTTTGTCTGTGTGAGGGTTTTGGATCCCCTGGAGGTGGAGTTACAGGCAGTTCTGAGCTGCCGTGTGGGTGCTATTAATTGAACCCAGGTCCTCTGAAAAAACAGCCTGAGCCATCTCTTCAGTCCCCAATGCATCTAGTTTTATCAACAAACAAATTATGAGAAGAAAAAAGGAGTCTACAATTTAAAAACTAAGGTTTACCAACCAATTGAAAGGCATAAACTTTACTTCACCCTGATGTCTAAAATCACACTCTACCCCCTCCCCCCCATTTGACCCTACTATAACGACGGAAAGTCAGAACAAAGACTGCTGACTACCTGGTTTGGGGTATGATAATAACATTGTGATTATGTCTGTTAAAATCATTTATAGATATTTGCTGAAATAATCACACATAGCATAATGTTGTTTGAAACTGCCTTCAAAATAATCTGGGCATAGAAAAGTGAATGAAGACGTGGTGTAGGAGGGTCTTCTTTCTATGTGTTGCTTTCATTGGTTGAATAAAGAAAACTGCCTTGGCCTTTGATAGGGCAGCCCTCAGATGGGCGGAGAATACAGAACAGAATTCTGGGAGGAAGAAGGCAGTGTGGCAGATGCCATGGCTCTCCTCTCTGAGACGGACGCTGGTTAGACTCTTGCCAGTAAGCCACAGTCAAGTGGCAATACACATTAATGGAGATGGGTTAAACTAATAAGTGAGAGTTAGCCAATAAGAGGTTAGAACTAATGGGCCAGGCAGCAATTAATACAGATCTCCGTGTGATTATTTCGGGCATAAGCTAGCTGGGTGGCGGGAATGCAGCCTGCCGCTCCTCGTTACAACAAAGACGTGCATGGAAGAATGGTCGCCAGCTGGAAACAGGACTTACTGAGCGGAGCTGGGTATGGTAGTATTCACACCACCACAATGTTGAGACCTTGTTCATTTTAAAAAAATTTCCATATTAAAAAAATAGCTGAAGCTAGGTATGGTAGCACATGCCTGTAATCCCAGAATTTGGGAGATAGAAGCATGAGGATACCCACAAGTTTGAAGGCCACCTCATCTCATAGTGACTAGGGCAGTTGGAACTACAAAACAAGACTATGTCTCAAAAAGTCAAAGTGCACACACATACGCAAGTAATTTTAAGTTTTAAAAGTTTTTGGTTTCTTATTTATTTATTTATTTATTTATTATGTATACAATGTTCTGTCTGTGTGTCTGCCTGCAGGCCAGAAGAGGGCACCAGATCTCATTACAGATGGTTGTGAGCCACCATGTGGTTGCTGGGAATTGAACTCAGGACCTTTGGAAGAGCAGGCAAAGCTCTTAACCACTGAGCCATCTCTCCAGCCCCAAGTTTTTGGTTTCTTTATGGACTTTTTGGGACAAGATGACCTTGAACCTGCCATCTCTTGAATACAAGTATGCAGCATCATACCTGGTAAAGGTTTATGTTCCTATGTGTGTATGTGTGCACATAGAGACCAAAGTTTGACACTAGGTATTTCCCTCAATCACTCTCTACCTTATTTGTGAGACAAAGTCTCTCACAGGCCCAGGGATCGTCCTGCCTCCATCTACAGGGTGTTTGGATTACTAGGCATGTACCATCATACCTGGCTTTCCCATCGGTGAGTACAGGAGATCTGAACTCAAGTTCTCACGCTTGTGCAGCAGCACTTGAATGGCTGAGCCATCATCTCCCCAGCAAGCCAGCCTTGAACTCCCTGTGTAGCTTACCTTAATCTGTCTCAGTCTCTTGAATGCTGGAAATACAGGTGTGAGACACCAAAAAAAATTGCACCTATCACTTTTCACGTGATATCATGAAATTATGGAGTGTTCCTTAATTACAAGAGTATACAGTATGATTACAATGATACATACCACATCTTCTTGCAGACTATTTGGAAGACTAACTGTTGAAATACCATGAAATGGTCGCTGGGAGAAGTCAATATTTTGCAAAGGACCTCCAACGCTATGACTTCGAGTCAAAGACACATTTCGCTTAGATAAACTACTAGGCACAGCTGAAATTTTCACACTTTGGACATCAACACTGGTTTTCTTTATTTCATCACTTAAAAAAAAATGAAGCAATGCAGTTAAGTCATGAAAAACAACTGAAATCTAGAGAGGAACAGTATTTTCTACAGTGAATTTAAATGTCCTGAATCACCTGAGAATTGGTATCGGTTAAGAATGAAATGTGGGGCTGGAGAGATGGCTCAGCAGTTAAGAGCACTGGCTGCTCTTCCAGATGTCCTGAGTTCAATTCTCAGCAACCATAAGGTAACTCACAGCCATCTACAGTGGTGTCTTATGCAGACAGAGCACTCATATACATAAATAAATATTAAAAAAGAATTAAATGGGAAGCTGGGGGTGTGGCTCAGTGGTGGAGCACTGTCATCCATTTCTACCATGCCTCTCCCCATACAACAAGTAAACATTTCCCAAGCATTTCAAATGCTGGTCAGATAATTAACTGGAGAGGAGTGTAAGAGGACATGATATAAGTTTAAAAAAAATAAGGTGCCTATTCGGTTGCTTTATTCAAACATCATCTCATCTTTATTAAACAAAATCTCAAATAAGTACTCATCAATGTATGCAAATACAAGCTTGCTGAGAGGCATTTAATTTCTACCAGGCCATGATCTGAGAACAGAGACAGGATCTGACTTACATTGGCAAGGGGCAGGGATAGGACAGGGTCTCACTGATTGGCCTGGAACTTGAAATCTCCCTCCATCAGACAGCTAGCTGTGCATCTCCAAGCCCAGCCAGACTGTCTTTAATACAGACTGTTTACAGGAATACCTCATTTTCTACAGTGAACTCTGTGCACCCTGTGGTACCTTGATTCGACTGTATAGCTTGCTTCTTCTATTATGGTCTGGCTGTGTTTTGAGAAATCCATAAAGCTGATCAAGTCAGGTTCTGCTGAACTGGACACAGGTTTGTGCTCTGAGGGCTCATTTGCCGATGGAATGCTGCCACTTTGCAAACTGTCACCAGATGTACTTGGTTTCAGGAAAAAGCTAAATAAGGAACACAAAAGAAAGAAAGAAGAGGAAGAAAGAAAAGGCCTTTAAAAAAATCCCTTTCTCCATAAATGATTTATACACCTAATTTTTGAATGTGGTAAATATTTCAATATTTTTCTGTTGGTTTATGGAACTTTGAACTGTTTTTGAATAATGACAATTGAAAGATCTTCACTGAACTGTAAAAAAAGAAAATCCTTGAGCCTAGGTTAGCTCAGTGAGTAAACAGGCTTGCTATGCAAAGACTGAGGCCCTGAGTTGGATCCCTGAATCCTAAAGTGGAAGGAGAGAACCAACTCCAGAGGATGCTGGCCTGCGATCTCCACACACACACTTCTTTCCGCACATATAAAACATACGCCCATACCCACAATACTTATTTTTTAAAGCAGGGCCTTATTATGTAGCCCTGGCTGGTCTGGAACAGTATGTAGACCAGGCTGGCCTTCAACTCCAAGTCACAGTCATCTTCCAGCTTCTGCCTCCCAAATACTAGAATAAATGTGTGTGTGATCAATTCTTTTTTTTTTCCAGTCTTTAAGTCTTCAAATGATCTTACTTAGAATTATTGCTTTATAATAAAATAGCCACTAGCTGGAAATCCACAGGGATCTGTTCCCTACTCAGACACACACTCTCCACTCCTCCCACTTTTTCATCCTAACATCTTCAAAGGAGAGGAATACTGTGCTGGCTTCCAACACATGAAAGCAAACAATGAAAAAAGAAAACAAAATATTTCCTAAGTTAAATACATATAAAATAAGCAAGTCTAAAAAAATCTGTTTAAATACAAATTTAGTAGAGGCATGCTAGCATAAGCATTTAATCTGAGAAAGTGGAGGCTGAGCCAGGGAGACCTGAGTTCAAGTTCAACTTGTGCTACCTGGATCTGACTTTAAAAACTCCCAAACCAGGGGACTGGAGAGACGGCTCAGACGTTAAGAGCACTGGCTGCTCTTCCAGAGGTCCTGAGTTCAACTCCCAGGAACCACATGGTGGCTTATTATAGATGGCATAACCATCTTTAATAAGATCTGCATACATGTATACAGATCTCTGTATTCATAATAAATTATATATATAAAACAAACAAACTTCCAAACCAAACCTAGGATGGTTGGCAGAAGCAAGCAGGCAGGCAGGTTTGAAGGCTGGCTCCAGTAGCATTATGTTTCATGCTGACCCTGTGGGGCAAGGCGCTACACACTTCTAATACCAGGAGCTAGTCTATGTTCATCTTTTTTTTTATTTTCGAGACAGGGTTTCTCTGTAGCTTTTGGTTCCTGTCCTGGAACTAGCTCTTCTAGACCAGGCTGGCCTCGAATTCACATAGATCCGCCTGCCTCTGCCTCCTGAGTGTTGGGATTAAAGGCGTGCGCCACCACCGCCCGGCTTATGTTCATCTTTAATTGCTCACAATACCTCTTTTATAGACCTCCATATCTGTCCTTATTTTCATCTTCTCTTTTCCTCCTTTCTCTGGTTAGGGACTTGGTGATGGTAATGCCATGCAAAGAATATTATTATCTGAGGTAATACTGTTTTACTCTAGGTAAGGATTTGATTTCCACTAATGTAAACATTTATTCTTCGAATGATATATTTTAAATTTGCCCAGTTTACTGTATGTAATGCCAAACTGTAGTTAATGATATTCACATTTAAATTAAGAAGTACATTAACATCTTCACCTTGTTATTCGATTCAAAATATTTTAACTTTACTTATTATTAATGTGTTTATGAATGTGATGTGTGATCTTGGAGATCAAAGCTAGGTCATCAGATGTAAAACATGAAGGTCATTGTGCTCACAAATAAACACTATGGGTACTAGAAACGTCAAACACACAGGTTTTGTCCCTTCAGAGAGAAATATAACCTGTTTCCATCCAGAAGGCTGGGAGTAGATGTAGTCAACAGTCTGGTGACCTCTGTGCCATTTGCCAGGCCATACCAGATTCAGACCCTTAGAGTAAGCTTGTCAATCTATAGAACCCATCTTTATCGAATATGTCACATGTACTTTACACAGAGTTTGAATATACTCATGTCTTAAGCTTTATTGTATACACAGGACTGAGATATTTATCACCAGGAAAAATTTCAACAAATCATGTTTTGCTTACATATACCTAAAAAAAAAAACCTACTTTGGGTTAGAGTCCCAAAGTCTGACTCAACATTGGCTACTTAGAACTCTGCAGGCTATAGTGGTCACAGAGACACCTACACTTGGGGCTTCAAAAACATTAGTCGCCCAGGCTTTCCAGATGCAAAAAACAGTGTGGAGAAAATATAAACATGATAGCTCTTTGTACAAGTGGCTTTCAATGCTTGCAGAACCCTTCTAAGTCCATCCCTTAGTATTTGATTCCAAAGAGACAAGCCCTATTGAACTAGGCAGGTTTGGGCAACAGCACTCTGAGTAGCAAGGCAGTATTGAGGAATAAGCAGCATCGTACTTAGTGTAGAAGCTGGCCAGTAGGCATAGTACAACAGCAGACATCAAGGAATATCCAGGAAAAGTCGGGGGAGTAACTACTCTCAACCTGTCTAAATCCAAGTTTTCACTGATCAGGGTCTCAGAAAGAATCCCTTTTAGTTTATGTGGGAAGATGGTCAGGGTCTGGACAACAAGAATGCTGAAGGAGAGGATGCTGATAAAGCTACCTCCAACAGTCCTACTGAGATGAAGCCAAGATGCAACTTTATCACTTTAGTTTTGGGGGTTTACTTCACTCGTTGACAATTTCCACATTCATCCTGCCAACATCTGATGCTATCTATATTCACTCTCAGGCCAGCACCATGGGATCCAACACCCTCTTTAGCCTTGAGTACACATGTGCACACAGACACAACTTAAAAAAAAAACCACAAACACAAAGCAAAGTAACAACACTAAAAGCTGTAAAGAAAAAAATCATTAGTTAATAGCTACAGGCAGAAACATCAGAATAACAAATTTGTCACCAGCACCCCTAAAAGTCAGGAAAACAAGGAAAAATATATTCCAAACCTTGGAAGTAAATACTTGTCAACCAAGAGTTCTTTTCCCTGCCCTACACCAACCAAACAAACAATAAAGCCAACAACAACATGGAGAAGTAAGAACATTTCAAGACGGAGCTGGCTCAGTGGTTAAGAGCACTGGATGCTCTTCCAGAAGATCCAGGTTTGATTCCCAGCATCCATATGGTGGCTTGACAACCATAACTCCAGTTCCAAAGGATCCAGCATTGGAGGGCACCAGGCACACATGTATGCACAGACATATATACAACCAAAACATTCATATACATAAAAATTAAAAAAGAGAGTAATTAAAAAAGAGAGTATCACAAGACAAACACAAGTCAAGGCAATTCATGACAATTAAGCCAGCACTGCAGAAAGTTCTTAAGGTAGTGAAGGAAGACAGTTTCACACACAAGAATACAGGATAGAACACACTCCATGAATGCAACAGAACAGAAGAGAACAGGAAAGAAATCAATCATGTCCAACATAGCAAACCAGTGAACATCCAACACTAACAGAAGTGGAAGAATTACCAAGTGACCAGCCAACCAGAACAACAAACATAACCATAAAGAGCATCAAGCCCTTCTCAAATATAACCTTGAGTGCAAATGACCATAAGTCATCAATTAAAAGACACAGACTAACAGACTGAGTAAAAACCATGATCCAGAGCCAGCTAGATGCCTCAGTGGGAAAAAAATGCTAGCTGTACAGGTCTAAACAATCTGAGTCTGATTTCAGAAACCCACATAAAGAGGTATGTGTAACCCTACTCCTAAGGCAGGATGGGAGGTGAAGGTAGGAGGAATCGCCCAGAAGTCAGCTAGCCTGGAGTACTCAATTAAGCAGCAGAAACAACCTCAACAAGGTAGACGGTAACAACAAACTCCTTCCTATAAGATGTCCTGTGACCTCGATATGTGCACCATGGCATACATGTACCCATACTCATACACATATAATATTAAAAATACAATTAATAAATAAAAAGTAAAGAAAAGAGGACCTTTGCCAGGCCAATGAGGATATTATGTCAGAAGTACGATCCAGTATCATGCCTGAAGATAATAGGAAAAGTAGAGAGGAAAAACTTCTAAACTCGGGATTAAACAAACATCATCATCATCAACAACAACAAAACAGACTCTAAGGGAGCTAAGAATGCAGCTCAGAGCACATGCTAATATCATGTGCATGAATGCCTGGGTTAAATTCACAACAATCAAAACAATATAAACAACAAATATATAAATAAAATACTAAGGCCATTGATTAGGTCCGCATACTTCTTAATTACTTACCAATTCAATTGATTACAAACTGATTAGCCCATTTCTTAAGTTTACAAGGCTAGGCAGGGCCTCATGCATGATAGGCCAAGCCACCCACCACTGAGTCATACCCCAGCCTCTTAATTAGTGGTATTTCTATTACCTAGAATTTGTTCATCTCCCTATACCAGACAGAGGCAACAAGATGTGTTAAAGACTTAATTTAAGTCACCAAGGCATAAGTTTGTGTAGCTATGTGCACATGTGTATATAAGAGTGTAGTAGATGCAGGATGTGGAAGCCAGAGGTCAACGTTCCATGTCCACTTCAATCACTCGCCATACCTGTATTCTCTCTCTCTCGCTCCCCCCCCCTTTTCTTTTTTTTCACAGTATCTCTCGCTGAACCTGGAGCTCACTGATTTGGTGAGGTTCACTGGCCAGTGAGTTTCTGGGACCTACCTGTCCCTACCTCCCTAGTGCTGGGATTTCAGATGGGTGCTCAGCTTTTCCCTGGGTGCTAGGAATCATGTTTGCTCAGGAAGCACTTTCAAAACCAAGTCACAAACATTAGTATTGAATCATCTATAAGCAGAGTCTAATTTCAAGAATCTACTCCTGGAAACCATACGTTAAATAAAACAGAAAAGCAGCCCAGAGAAACAAGATGTGCTTGGATCCAGCTGTGAATGCCCAAAGAGCCATGGCTTCAGGGCACCTACCACCTGAGGGAGCTCACACAATACTAACCTGGCAGAGCCTCTTAGGTCTTTAAATTCTACATTGAGAAGAGGCAAGAAGTTGCTTTTACAGAATGGGCAGGTTGTATTCAAATTTGAATCATCTGCAGTCCATCCAGCCATTATTTCTTCATCATAAACCAGAGCTCCACAAGCTCTACACTGTGAACAACTTGACATCAAAACCTAAAGGGAAAATAGAACACTGAGAGTCTCTATGGTGGAAATGAACCTGAATGGTCCACTCTACTGAAATAAAATGAAATTTTTATTCTATTGGTTTCAACTGGAGTTAACAGCTTTTGTATATTAAGGACAAAGCTACCAGTTTATTGCCTCAAAGGTCTCAAGCAGTCATATGAGTATCCACATGGATCCCACTGAATCCTGTCAAGTGCACTCGCATGAGATAAGGATATGTCTAGTCACTTTACCACAGGTACAGTGAGTGCAGAATCTTTACCTCCATCGCACAGTTTTGATAGATGCTGGACATACTGGTATTCTGCGAAGAACCATGGTCTGATTTTTCAAAGTCCTGCCCTTTGATGTTTCTTGAAAATGGAATTTCACCTAAATAGAACACATAATGTGGAAGAATGTTCTTGATGTTTTGGAAATATATACTGAAGTATTAAGGAGGGCAGTACCATGAAATCTGGTATTTACAGACGGTTCACTATATAAATGTGTGTGAATATAAACATGGATAAAATTAATAAAAGTTGATTACATCTAGGTTGAAGATATATAATTGCTTATTATATAATTCTCTCAACTTTTCCAAATGACAACTTAGATGATTAAAGGTATATACCTATAAAGCCAGTACGTGGAGAGGGGAATTATGGGTGCAAGCCTGTGCTATGTGATGAGGTTCTGTCTCAAAGAATCAGAAAAAAGGAGAACAGTTGTTTTTAATTAAAAAGGTAAAAATTTTCCCTCTCTTGAAATTGCAATTGTATTCCTTAAAATCCAGCCGGGTGATGGTGGTGCACACCTTTAATCCCAGCACTTGGGAGACAGAGGCAGGCGGATCTCTGTGAGTTCGAGACCAGCCTGGCCCAGGACAGGCTCCAAAACCACAGAGAAACCCTGTCTCGAAAAACCAAAAAAATTAAAAAAAAAAAAATCCTTCAATCACTGATTTACCCACAGAACTAGTTAAAGAAATACATATTTACAAGACCCCATTTCATAAATTCAGTCATAAAGGCTTTAGCTAAAGGCGGAGGAGAGGGAAAGAGAGGGGGAGATATTCCCTGACTGATTCGGTAGACAATACAATGGTAACAGTACTTAGATACATAAAATCAGAGTAGAATGGATATGTGGGGATGAAGGGTTATAGGCATTTAAATTAAAACTGAATTCGAGTGGTAGAACTGCTGCCCAGTATGCAGAGGCCCTGATTCAATCTTCAGCACCACAAATAAGCAAAAGCAAGCAAAAGAGCAGACATGAAGGACACTTTTCCCCATACCTGTTGGACACTGCAGTTTCCCAACATCTCCACCGCTGCTACTGCTGCCGAGGCTTGTGTTGCTCTGGGTAAGTTCACTGGGAACCAGCCCTGAGATACTTGTATTAGGCGATACATTCTCTCCCAGTAGATGATCTTCTAGGCCGGCTGGGAAACTATAATCTTTATTAGTTTCTTCCTTTAAAAAGAATAAAACCCCACGTACATAAATATCTTCTGCAATGGAAATATACTCACTTTTACTCCTTTTAGAATCAAACTTCACATCTTAAAGCAAATAACCTCTATGGTTTTTTTTTTTCAAAACTTTAAAGTTATCTCACTGACTTTTAAAACTTACATACTTAAAGATATTTTAAAAAAATGACCTACCCCAGATGGGGTGTCCAAAAACTGTCCCCTCACCAAGTGACATACTTTAAAAGAGACTGGGTTGTACCCTAGGTGAACTAATTATTCACTTATGTCCTATAACCTAATGAGTAAATCTCTAGCGCTGTGAGTCTACTAGAATCTACACTAACAGAGTCCAAGTCTAAATGACCATGTAAAAATCTTTTCTACCTTTAATCCCAGCACTCGGGAGGCAGAGGCAGGCGGATCTCTGTGAGTTCGAGACCAGCCTGGTCTACAAGAGCTAGTTCCAGGACAGGCTCCAAAACCACAGAGAAACCCTGTCTCGAAAAACCAAAAAAAAAAAAAAAAAAAAAAAAAAAAATCTTTTCTAAATAATTTTGGAGAACATTTCAGAAATAAAATGGTTCATTCTGTTCTTTCTCATAATGCTCAGCTAACACCCGCCCCCCACCTCCAAAACACACACACACACACACACACACACACACACACCCCGAAGGATAAACCAAGGGCTAGCTCTATGTTCTAGGTTGGCACTCTAGCAAGTCAGCCAGGTTAACACCCTTTTAAAGTTATTGGGTGTTGTGTGGACTGATCTTGTGAAGTTCTCCAAAAACAAAGGCTGAGAATGAAGCTAGATGCTTTAATGCTAAGCTTGCACGTACAAAGGCTCTGGTACCACACAGACAAAAAGGAGTTTGTTGTCCTAATCCTGTATTTTTTATTCAGTTAGCACTTTTCCTAGATGCTTTCCCTTAATAAGCCTTCTTTGTCCAGTTCCTTTCCTTGCTTCTTTCTTTGTTACTGCCTAGAGCTTTAGCAACCTGGAATTATCTTATAGTACTCAAGTATCATATAATTCCGTGCACATGAAGGAGAAACTACAGCTTTTTTTTTTTCTAAAAGTAGTTTTTTTTTTCTATTTTCATTTTTACAAAAAGAAAATCTAACGATTAAGTTTATCCACAACAATGTTTTAAGGACAATCATGCTGTACGAAATCTATGGAATAAGCTACAGGGTGATTTCATGTATATTTACATGTAAAAGCCATGTAAAGATGAAAGTGCCCACTGAAAGTGGGGTGGTAAATACAAGCAAAAGTAACACAGAAGAGGTTGAGGCAGGAGGAGAATAAGTCTGGAGTCTGCCTGGCCTGCACAGTGATGCTCCCAACTCCAAAACCCAAAAAGAAACAAAGTAAAATGTTATGCAAATATAACAATGATGCTATTATAATTTCAAACACTATAAGTGCTTTCAAAAGTTTTAATTTAGACTTCTTTATGGAGTTATAAAGCGATTCTAATGTTATTTTTGTTAGTTTTTAAATTTTTAAAAATTTTATGTGCATGGGTATTTTGCTTCCATGTATGTTTGTATTACTTGTGTACAATAAATGTGGCAATCAGAAAATGGTATAAGATCCTCCGGAACTGAAGTTACAGACAGCTGTGAGCTACCATGTGGTACTAGGAATTGAATCCAGGTTCTCTGGAAGAGAAGCCAGTACTCTTCATCATTGAGCCACCTCTCCAACCTCCCATTTCCCCTTTTTAAGACAGGATCTCATGTAGTCCAGACTGGTCTCAAGTAATTACATATCCAAAGATGATCCTGAGCTCCTGATCTTCATGCCTCTATCTTCCAAGTGCTGAGATTATAGGTAAGTGCCAACATGTCTGGCAATTCTGACATTGTATTTTTACATCATTAATTGTCTTAAGTCACTTATAAAACAACATGTATAAAGTTTTAAGATATAATCTCTAGATTATACAAACACAAATTTGTACATTAAGTAAAGGCACTACAAGCATTCCTACATCAGACTATGCAGTAGTATATTCTTACCTCATCGTCTGAGTAGCTGTAGGCAGATGCAACAGCCACCCACATCTTACTGGCTACTGTTGCTGCTTGTTTCATACTAGATTTTAGGACATCTATTTTGGGCCCTGAGAGTATATTGTCCAACTTTAGACCTGATAAAGAATTTACTACAGAACCCAGAGAGCTATTTGGTGAAGAACGCACTAACGCTGATAAAGAAGTAGACCGGTCTTTGTAAGTACGGTAAGGAGTTTGTGGCTTGAAACGCCCAGTCAATGTCTTAGACCTGGACACTGCAGGGGAGCTTTTCTCAAAGTCTGGACTGTCTTGGGCTGGTGGACCACGGTCTAAAGGTAGACTCGATCTCCTTTCTAAACGGTGAGCAAATGAAGCAGGGGAGCCAGGCTCTTGGTTTCCCTCTCCATGCAATTCCATACTAGAAGATTTACTACCCAGAGGACTTTTTAGGTTCATGTAACTTTCAATTTCATCAGCCAAATTACGTGAAATTACTGGAGAAAACTTCTCTTCAGAATCAGAAGTTTTTTCTACACATTCCGTGGCTAAAAGAGACAAAGGATCTAGTCCAGTTTCAACACCTTTCCTCTCAATGGTTTTTCCAACAGCATATGAAGTACTTCTCTTATTGACGGTATCTTTGGACCCCGCTCTCCTGTCTCTGGACTGGCTGCTATTGCTCTCATTCTGCAGACTGTCACATGTAACCTTTGCTGTAGTCTCTGCAGCAGTATCATCAACCACAGATTCCAGGAGTTCTTGGCTTTCCTCCAACATCTCCAGCACAGGAGATGCTTTGTGCTCAAAATCCCAAGTGCCCTCCGACATGCGAGTCCTCATATCAGTTGGATGACAATTAACATTGTCAAAACTATGAGTTCTTGAGACATGAAGTGGAGAAGTCTTAGGACATGTCAGTGCTGCTGTGAGGATCTTGGCATCTGCTCCCATCATGACAGCCATTTCACTTGAATTCAGATCCAAACTGCTCTTCTTAAGCAGCATCCCTGCCCGACTTTCAGAACTAAAGCTACAGCTCCTCTCTGGGAAATGCTTCTGTCTTTTTTCTCCTCTATCACCGTTCTTCTTAAAGTTAGTAACCTCACCAAAGGCGGCATCTTCAACTGGAGCTTGAGCAGAAAATAGCACATTTGATGTACTACCTAAAGTGGGCAGTAATACAGTAAAGTGAAATATCAGTATTTTCTAAAGTAACAAATAGAATGATTATTGTTCTGATTATGCCCAGAGTAAAGCTACAGAGAACCTGGAAGGTGTTAAGCAGCAGCATCTCCCGTGGGGTCTAGCAGTTAGGATGCCTGGTTTCATTGAGAAGCTATGAAAAGGTGTGCAGGAAAAGTACACCCCAAACCTATCCAAGCCTGACTCTCACAGGTAACCCTCCTCTATGTACAGACATATCTGTGAAAACATGCAGTCTATGCTGGATATACCCGCATTGCTCACCCTTATCAACAAACATACGCCTCTGCTTCTTAAAGAGTCAATTTAGGAAAAATATTCTGAGTTAAATAGCAAACTCCAAAAGAAACAATCTCTTCTAATTTAACTTTCATATATCCAAGTCAGCAAATACTTGCCAGGAAGCTTGGGATATAGCTGAGTGGTAGAACATTGACTCAGCATAAAAAAAGGATTGGGCTTAATAACATGCATGTGCTCATGCGCACACACATGCACACACACAGGAGTAGGGGGGTTTATTCTATACAAAACAAGTTTGTAATTATGGAGAAATCACATATTTGTTACAGCCAAAGCATTACCATATCAAAGTAAAAAGAACTGCTTTAAAGTTAAAAATCAGAAATTCTAAGAAGGCTGGTCAAATCCTGAGTGAATTTTATATTTGATTCTTCAACAAATGTGAATGCCTACTACTTATTAACTATATGAGGTGCTGAAAACAATGGCAAACAAAAGAGACTGAGTCATTAGAGCAGATAAACAAAAACATGCCGGAAGTTTGAAAAACCAATGATTGCTTTATGAAAGCAAATGGTCTTTTTTTTTTTTTTTTGGTGCCAGGTAGTGGTGATGCACACTTTACTCCCAGCACTTGAGAGGCAGAGGCAGGTGGATCTCTCTGAGTTCGAGGCCAGCCTGCTCTACAGAGCGAGTTCTGGACAGGCTCCAAAAAGCTACAGAGAAATCCTGTCTCAAAAAACCAAAAAACAAAGACAACAAAAGCTGGGCAGTGGTGGCACATGCCTTTAATCCCAGCACTCAGAAGCCTGAGGCAGGTGGATCTCTGTGAATTTGAGGCCAGCCTGGTCTACAAGAGCTAGTTCCAGAACAGGCTCCAAAGCTACAGAGAAACTCTGTCTCAAATAACCTCCCCCGCCCCAAATAAAGCAAAAAAGTTATTAGGCTCATTTTGTGTCTTTGAGTGTTTCGCTTAAATTTTACTCTTTCAAACTGGCTTTATTAACTATCAATTGTGAACTGTTTCTTTTTAAAATAATTTATACTAAATTGTTCTTTAAAAAATTAAAAAAATAGCATGTTGATTAGTTAGCCACAAGCACTGAGAAAAGTTTCAAAAGGTTTTAGGGGAATTAAAGTAACCTGCTACACTAAAATTACACTGCTTTGACGCCTTTCTCAATACATGAGGAACAGGTCTTCACAATTATTTAGGCTCTCTAGTCTTACAATAACCTGTTATGCCATGTTTGGTTGATATCCCTGGAAGGCCCACTTTTTTTTTCTTTAAGGGAAACTGATAAGGAGTGGATTGGGGAAGTGGGGAGATGCAAAGGAAGGGAGAGTGAGGAGTGGAGGGAAGGAAACTACAGTTGGGATGTAATGTGTAAGAATAAAAAATGTATTCAGGCTCTCATTGTAGTTCCACAGCTTATCAGCACAGTTTATTTTCATTTTAAAATGAAACTGATACAGTATCAAAAGTCCCATTACCACCTCTTCCTTTCTTTACGGAATAGATCTTATAAGAACAAGATACAGCATATCAAGTCAGGCATGGTAGTTGGTCCATGCTTGAAATTACTGTGGCAAAGGATGAAAGCTAAAGGATCACTGCCAGGTCAACGCCAGCCTGGGCTCTGTATCAAGACTCTGCCTCTGCCTCAATCTCTTTATTTATTTACCTGTTTATTTACTTATACCAAGATTCTGCCTCAATCCCATTCATTCATTCATTTATTCGAGACAGGGTCTCTCTGTGTAGTCCTAGCTATGTTGGAACTCACTATGTAGACCAAACTGGCCTCAAATTAAGAGCTCTGCCTGCCACTGCCTCCCCAGTGCTGCAGTCTGTTCACATCACTGCCTCTGTTCTTGACAAGCACAGGAGACTTTATAGCAATCCCATTATCTATAGTGAAAAAGAATGACCAAAAAGACCAGGCAGTACAGCAAGAAAAGCACACTGAGTTAACAAACATACTTCATACCTAACCTTCAAAGTTAAAACAACTAAAACACACCAAGGCTCAATTCCCCTATATAACATTTTCATATAACTTACATATTTTCTCATATCTACTTCAAATTATCACTCCATATTACTTTTGTGCATGTGTGCCACCATGCAAGGCTCTCAACTGTTCCTTTGAGTCACCGATTTTAACTTTAATTTTATCCCACTTATAGAATTCAGGCTCATTAATGGCTTCCTAGTGTGCCCATTATAATAAACAAGCAAAATTAGTATCATTAAAGACACTGTAGCTGAGCATGGTGGAGAAACTCATCTTGACTGCAAGGTGAGACTCTGTCTCCCAAGTGGTGGAGGTCACTTTCTACTTACCATTACTACTTGTCCTGATGTTGGTGTCAAATAACCCAGATGGAACTTTCACAATACTGCTGCCCCATGCAGGAGGCTCAGTAGGACTCTGAGGTTCTGGACTAGGCTGTGATTGTTTTGAGACAATGTCAGACACATCACATGCCTCTGGAAAAAAAATATTTCATTGTTACCATGCCTACTCTGACAATAATTATCAGAAACCAGAGATTTTTATAAATGGATGTAGTCTCTCTTCAAGTAGGATGAAGACATCACTATTCTTCACTGACTTACTCTATCTGGCTTCTTTATGCCATAAATACTAAGAGTACTGACCGACTGTTTACTCAATAATAGGGACTTGAACATTTCTAAGTAAATCAAGTAAGCCCTTGGCCTTGACTTCTCTTTCTTCCGTTGTCAAGTAGCTTATTTATAACTCTGGAGCACAAAATAACTGCTACAGCTGGGTGCAGTGGCACATGGCTTTAATCCCAGCACTTGAGAGGCTGAGGCAGGTTGATCTCTGTGAGTTCAAGGCCAGCCTGGTCTATAAAGTGAGTTCTAGGAAAGCCAGGGCTGTAACACAGAGAAACTCTGTCTGGGGTGGGGAGGTAGCAGGGATGCGGAATTCAAAGGAACCCATGGCCTGAGAATGCAAAGGGTTTGCCTTCTTAGACTGGGGATAACCCTCAGTTCCAGAGTTGGGAGGGAAAAGAACAGGAAGCATCAGTTTTGACAGCTCAGAAGTTTGGTCTTATTGTTTGCTGGGCATAGTGACTGGTATATGCATGTTGTCCCAGCACTCTGAAGACAGACGAAGGAGAAACAGCAGCTCAAGATCAAAATAGGACAAAATTTAGACCTAGTTTTGCCAAAAATTACCCAATAGATGGCACTTTTTGCAAAATTAAGGATGATCTACAAACTTTCTGAAGTCTGCTAAAATCTAAACCTTAGAGATTATCAAAGTCTACTTTAGGAAGTAGGTCTTAAGTTCTTAATTACTGCTGAAATTATCAAGTATGATAAAACAATCTGAGCGTGCTTCTACACAAAGCTCACAAGCATCAGCACGTGCCTTCGATGTGCAGCTCTGTGGCAGCCAGTTCTTGTGGCACATGCTCTTCGGGTGCATGAACCTCTGCATCTTCCTTTACTAGCTCATCCTTGGACCCATAGCCTTGGTCAGACTGACCGCCTGTTTAAAAGATGTTTAAAAGACAGCTATAAACAGAAAATGGCACAGATCTATTCAATTAAACTCAACAGAAAAAATAAATAAATAAAATAAAAATAACTCTAACAAGACACATTTCAAAAATAATGATAAGCAATGCTGAGAAGAGCACGACATACTGAAGACAGTTCTACAGCTGAAAGTACCAGACCTTCTCTTCCTCACCTAAAAATTAAAAGCAATTTGGACAAGCAGTTTAACTCTCTTATGAAGAGGGTCTATAGCATATTGTCTTCTTTATTTTATTTATTTACTTTTTGATAAGACAAAAAAACTGAGCTACTTTTGCAAAAGAAATGTAGAAAAGGCAATAAAATTTTTACTTTAAGAAAACAATAAAAGTTTATCTACAAAGGGTAGAGAAAAACAGATTTTTTTTTAACAAAGAGAAAACTTCCTAAAGTATGGTTTCCTGAGCTGATTTTATTTTTAATACATTTCTACATATTCAAAAAGTTAAATCAACAAAATTGAGGGGCTCTAAAAGTGATGCAAATAAAAACTGATACAGCCAACTAATACTATACCTGAAATAACATAAACCTACTATATGGGTCAAAAGAAGGGTAATCTACATAACTTTTGAACTGAAGGTTTTAAAATTACATATCTTTTAACATGCATTGGGGGTGGTGCATATGTGGGGATCAGGACAACAATTCGGAAGTTGATTCTTTCTACCATATGGTCCCAAAGATTGAACTCAGGTCATAAGACTTAGCAGCAAGTATCTCTTTACCGAGTGTGCCACGTTGCCATTCCCTGTATTGAACTTTGTGTCTTTTGACAGTGTCTCCTATAGCCCATGTTAGCCTCAAATTCCATATGTAGCTGAGCCTTGCTTTGAACTCCTGATCCTTCTGCTGCCATCTGGCCTACAGGTGTCACCTGTACCTAACTTCAAATTTAGCCTTTAAAAACTATACTTGGAGGGGGCTGGAGAGATGGCTCAGCGGTTAAGAGCATTGCCTGCTCTTCCAAAGGTCCTGAGTTCAATTCCCAGCAACCACATGGTGGCTCACAACCATCTGTAATGAGGTGTGGTGCCCTCTTCTGGCCTTTAGGCATACACACAGAAAGAATATTGTATACATAATAAATAAATAAATAAATAAATAAATATATTAAAAAAAAGATTTAAAAAAAAACCAAAACTATACTTGGAGTCCATTCACATTCTAAATATGGAAAGCTAAGTAGGTCTGTTTCCTACCAGTGTGTGTGTGTGTGGGGGGGGGGGGGAGGGTAGAGTGAATGTGAAAAATCATTTGATATTTTAAAATCTATTCTTTGACAACTTCATACTTGTGAACAATGTATCTTTATCACAGCCAACCCAACCCCTCCCCCATCCTCGAAGCTGCTTTATGAATGCTATAGGACTGAGCAAACAACTAGATGTAATGAATCAGGAAACAAGGATTTCAGCATGGGAGAACATAGGTTTTCTGTGTGTGATACTGGGAGCTAAATTCAGAGCACAGTGTATGCAAAGCAAACACTCGACCACTACCAGCCCGCACCAATTAAAAAAGAAAGAAAAGAAATAACCGAAGGTTTAAAAAAAAATCTTGTGGCACTGATTTGGAATCAGAGACATTTGAAAACATCTGCATATGATGTTTGCAGTCCTGGGCTGGAAAGTCTAAAAGCAGTGCCATAACACCTGGTGCAGCAGCAAGCACACTGAGATCAGACTTGAACTAAACACAACTTGGGAGTTGCTGGGGCAAGGGAGAGAAGAATAATTCCTGAGCTGAGCAAGGGAGGTACAAAAACGAGACAGAGGGTTTGTTGCCCCAGAAGGAACTATAACACACACCTAATAGGCATAATAACCAAATCTAAAGGAACACCCACTGAGCCAACCCTGAGGTGATCTGAGAATGGGTAATACAGCAATCAATAAACCCAGGCTGATGATAAAAAAAAAAAAAAAAAGAGAACAGACTGTCCTGAAAGTATTAGAATGCCATCTTCTAAACACAGGAGTAAAATCACCAAGTTGTAACTTCCGTAGTAAAGACTGGTTCAGAGAACATCATCAATGGATGCTAATTTTAAAAAGTATGATTAAAAAAATAAGATATTACTACATGGTCTCATAGTTTACCCTTAAAATAGCTTATGATCTAAATGAGGTAAGATATTTACACAGAGAAACCAAACCACATGGATATCAAGGGACCAAAATTAACACTACTTATGAAGGGCAGATAGGCACAAAACCTCACATATGCAGCACACGAATGGATATTGAGAACCTAAGCTAACCAAAAGGAAATATAAAACACCAACTATAGAACATTCTACAAAACAAAATGGATCTTCCAACAAGGTTAACAAGTCACAACCAATAAATATTGATCATCCAAGTATGGTGATCACCTTTAATCCCAGCGCTAGGGGGCAGAGACAGGTAGATCTCTATGAGTTCCAGACTAGCCGGAGCTACATGAGATTGTCAGAAAGAAACACCGAGGAACTGTGTCAGGTAAAAGGTGACTAAGGAGAAGGGAGTGGGTACTGGAGTCCTTAATCACTGCTATTGAGAATCACTAACTTCAGAGCTGATAAAAGAGTTCAGCAGGTAATGGCTCATGCCCCAAGCCTGTCAACTACAGGACTTACATGGTGGAAGGAGAGAATCAACACACACAAGTTGTCCTCCACACTAGTGCGATGGCACACTGCCTGTATCCACCAATCCCCACCCAACCCCAGACCAAACAAACAATATTTTTTTTTTTGGTTGGCTTCCTTAAAAAGTCTGTTGTTGAAATATGGTGTCATGAATTGAACAGACTAGGAAAGAGTAAAACCAGGAGTCCTGAGAAGCTCAGTGCCTCTGTGTGGGCACAAAGTGGAAAGATCCCACAAGATAATGCTTAAGGAAATGAGTGCAGGCAACAGGCTGCTGAAGACTCCAAGTGTTATATGGCTCCACTAGAAACCCTAGGACACATGGCCACTGGCCATTTAGTATCTACTGTGTAGTCATTAGAAATTCAGCTAATGGGCAGTAAAGAGCACTGTTGTTCTTTCACAAGACCCAGTTTTAATTCCCAGCACCCACATGGCCAGTGTCAGGAAATTTGATGCCCTCTTTTGGCCTCGGGGGGTGCAGGCATACATGTGATGCACAGACAAACATGCAGAAAACATCTACACAGGGGGCTGGAGAGATGGCTCAGAGGTTAAGAGCACTGACTGTTCTTCCAGAGGTCCTGAGTTCAATTCCCAGCAACCACATGGTGGCTCACATCCATCTTTAATGAGATCTGGTGCCCTCTACTGGCGTATAGGGATATATGTAGGCAAAATATTGTGTATATAAGTAAATAAATCTTTATTAAAAAAAAAGAAAACATCTACACATACAAAATAAAACAACAAAGCTAAAAATGTATGAAAAGGTTTTATAGCACCATCCTAACTACCGTAATTGCTAGAGAAAATACTAGGATATTGTTTTTGTTTCTGTTTTCAGTAAAAGATTAAGTTGCCTTTATAATTTTAAAAACCTGAGGAATTAGGAAAGATGAAGATGTATCTCCTTTCATTAGTATTTCTCATAAACTGAATTTATATCAAAATTACATACTTAGCCTTCTTTATAAATAAAGCTAACTTTAAAATAACTTTATATATTCATATGAAAATATCATGAGAAACATTATTTTGTCCAAATAATATACACAATAAAATAACAAATAAAAATTTAATATAACAAAGTATCAGGAAAAATAAAAGATGAAACAAGATAGCTTTAAAACAAAAGTCACAGGGGGAGGTAGGCAAGAAAGAGGATCAGCAGTTGAGAGCACTTCCTGCTCTTGCCAAAGATCCAGCACCTACACAGTAGCTCAGTAACTCCAGACTCTCTTCTGCCTCCTCAAGACACCAGGCACACACACAGTGCACACATAAAACACGCAGACAAACACCCATGTACATAAAATAAAACAAAATCTTTTTAAAAAAAAAGTCCTATAAAAATTTCTTGTTAAGTTACAAGCAGGGTTGAAAAGGTTAATTACTAACAGGATGGCAATGTCCAGACGCATGTTGTCTTCAGTGGTGCACAAACACTTCTGTAATTGTAGCAAGGCAGTTTCAGGCACAAAAGCTAAGCAGACTTGTGGAAAGAAGTAAGTGCCTCAAACAACTGAAAAATGGATTCTTTCAAACCCATAATACCATTTCATGCAACAATACTTAAACAAATCTTAAAATTATCATTACAGCAAAACATACTTTATTTCCAAATAAGATAACAAATGTTTGTAAACTGGTCAAAAGTTGTTACATGGAGATTTTTGAAAGTCTATATATGGCTACCCTTATCTAAAGAAAAGCCAAGAAACTGAAAACTGTCCCTTAAAATATAAACTTAAAAAATACAATCAAGTAAGCATCTTTCCCCCACCCTTGAATGTCAGCAAACTTTAACCTAATAAATGGGAAATTACCTGAAGTGGTTAACATTCAAGGGTAGAATTAAAGCACACGTGTATCCATAGCTTCAGTTCACAAAAGTCTGTTTGCCCCACACCTTGACAGCCCAGGACAAATGCAGCACCAAGAAACAGCACAGAGTAAAAAGCAGAGCAACAAAGAGCAGAGAAAAGGAAACTTCAGTCATTGAGACAAGGTCATCAGAGGGAGCACAGGAACTAGACTGGATTCTTAAGGAGGCCTGGGATACCAGCGACCAGACAACACACACAGGAGGATGTGCAGCACATACACCGCCCAGTGGGCTCTCAATACAGCCACTCTGACTTCAACACAGAGGTTGTGCCTATGGCTATACACATGTAAGCTGCTTCTACTTCTACAAACAGAAGTCCTAAATGCACACATCCTTTTTCAAAATGACTTATTTTCTTCCCTTTTCAGGCACCCATAATTTCAAAATTATAAGTTAAAATTTCAACTTAATGAAAAAGAGATTTATAAATTGTGTCAGTAATGTTCACATATACTAAGTTGTGATCCCTGTCAACTGTCTCAGACAATTTCATAAACTTAGGATGAACAAATATAAGCATACCATGCTAGCGCAATGTACACTGCACCCCAAAGTCAGTTTGAAACTGCAGGAAGTAAGTGCAGAAGGGTAAGCCTCTCAGCAATATATACTACTTTCAAAGCATTCCCTTTATGAAAATAGTTTTGGGTTTTTGTTTTTTTTTTGAAAAAGAAACATTTCCACAGTAGTAAATGAAAGGTTAGTAAAATACAGATTTTAGTACCTGTGCTAGAGTGATTGTCAATGGAATCAAGGCTGATTAAGTCTTTGACAAAGACTGTGTGCTCCCCACTGTTAGCATCGTTACAACTATCCACACTGCCATGGCTCACTGTGTCCCCATCACTTCCACCTGCAGCATTCTGGGGAGCTAAAGATAAGGACAATGTAGTTCAATAATTCATGTACTGGTACTGCTGAAACTACACACGAATGGCCCAAGTTAATTTATAATTACACAACACTTTGCAGATTTTGTGACCAAAACATAAGAAATCTATCTTTAGTTATAAATGAAAATATCAAACAGAATTGAGCTTTCTACTTCATAAAATTAAAACTTCATGTCTGTAAACCTATAGTAAAAATATCTTTCCAATCATATGTGTTACCTGATACTGAAAAGACCTGTGATTTTTGCCCAGTCTTTTTAAGTGGCTGCCTAAATTGGGCCAAACCATGTACAACATTCCGTACTTTCGTCCATAAGAAAATACCACTGCGAGTACTGCTGGGCCATGGGCTCTCCAAAACTACCTAAAGGTAAAAGAAAAGTTAAAATTAAAAAAAAAAAAAAGTTATTTAGGGCCAGTGAGCTGCCCCAGTGGGCACAAGCATACTCTGTACGTGCCTCATGCCTGATAATCCAGAACCCTAAGTCGGAGGAAAAAACCAAAAGTTGTCTTCTAACCACCACACAAATAAATATTAAAAATTTAAAATAAATTAAATTTTTTTTTAAAAATTAAGTTTAAGAGAATGACTATGTGGAGAAAAGAGAATGTTGCACCATGGGAGTATCAATTAGTAAACCCAGAAAGGAAAACAATATGAGAGTTCCTTAAAAGCTAAAAACTGGCCAAGTGGTGGTGGCGCATGCCTTTAATCCCAGCACTTAACAGGCAGAGGCAGGCGGATCTCCAGGAGTGTGAGGCCAGCCTGGTCTACAAGAGCTAGTTCCAGGACAGGCTCCAAACCTACACAGAGAAACCCTATTTCAAAAAACACCAAACCAAACAACAACAACAACAACAAACCCCTTAAGCTACTGAGTATATATCCACAGGAAGTGAAATCAGTATTTCACATAGGCAGCCGTACTCCCAAGTTCACTGTAGCCAAGATATGGAACCAACCTAATGTCCAGGAATGGATAAAGAGAATGGGGCATATATATGCAATTAAACACTAAGCTTAAAAAAAAGAAAAAGAAGCCCGGCGGTGGTGGCGCGCGCCTTTAATCCCAGCACTCGGGAGGCAGAGGCAGGCGGATCTCTGTGAGTTCGAGGCCAGCCTGGTCTACAAGAGCTAGTTCTGGGACAGGCACCAAAGCTACAGAGAAACCCTGTCTTGAAAAACCAAAAAAAAGAAAAAAAAAGAAAAAAAACCTACATCTTTTCACAATAAACCAGAGAAACCCTGAGGACATTATGTTAGGTAAAACAGGATCTTGCCTTTCACACAGAATCAAAGAGGTGGACTCACAAATAGTGATGCACACGGGGCAGGAGTGGGAAGCAGTAAAGATACTGGGCCACGGTTAGACAGGAGGGATAAATTTAAGAGACCTATTGTCAACATGGCAACTATAGTTAATAATATATTCATTTTGAAAGTTGGTAAGAATAGATTTTAAGTATTCTCATCACAAAAATTAGTAAATGATATAATATAAATGTTAATTAGCTTGAAGGAGACATTCCAAAATAAATACACATTTCAAAACGTATTATTTACAATTTATACAATTTCTGTTGATGAAGATGGGAGAATAACCTCTTCTTAAGTGAAGTTTAACAAATAATAATAAGCACAGCTTCCTAGGCCTGGATGTAGGGGGGAGGCCCTTGGACTTCCCACAGGGCAGGGGTTCCTGCCCTCTCTTAAGCAGGGAGGGGGAGGGAGAGAGCAGAAAGGGAATGGGAGGAGGGGAGGAAGTGTAAATTTTTGAATGGAAAAATAAAAATTAAAAAATAAATAAATAAAATATAGTGCCCTGCCTAGCATTACTACAACTTACCTTATTATAATAGCCATAAGTAATAGCATTTGGTTTTATTCTAGCAGTTTTCATTTCGAATAAGACTCTCACTGCTAACACAGGATGAACCCAAAGTCCGCAAAGCTGCATCACCACTCGATAGCACACCTACCACGAGGAACAGCAAAGCATTAGTCTTTAGCATTATTTGTTTACTTAGACTTACAGAGAATTTAAAGACACTATGTAACCAGGTGTGGTGGTTATGTGGGAGGAGTTCAGGACCATTCTCCCATAAATAGGGACTTCCAGGATAGCCTGGGTTACAAAATACTCCTGTCTTAGAAAACAAATAAACAAATAAAATAAAATAACAAATCCTATTCAACCTAATAGATAATAATTAACAGTATTAACTATTTCAGGCACATCTCATCTTTTGGAGAAAATAAATCTATGAAAAAAATGATTAATATTCTCCATAATGTAAAAAAAATTCATTTCTAAAACCAAATATATGGTTAAAATATCCTTTGCCCCAATCAGTATGCTTTACGTTCTATGCTAAAGGAACAGGAGTTTCAGGATGGCTGTTTAGCAGGTGGGATTTGTAAACTAATGTCAAAAGACTGACAGAGGCATAGGAAGGGATTTCAGTAACAAATATTCTGAACAAACAATATGTATTAGCACCATGAAACAGAATGATAGTTTTATCATAACTGCTTCATGAAAATGATTGGGCATGTCTTTTTATTTATTATGCATACAATATTCTGTCTGTGTGTATGTCTGCAGGCCACAAGAGGGCACCAGACCTCATTACAGATGGTTGTGAGCCACCATGTGGTCGCCGGGAATTGAATTCAGGACCTTTGGAAGAGCAGGCAATGCTCTTAACCTCTGAGCCATCTCTCCAGCCCCTGGGCATGTCTTAAAATGACTAAGAGCTAATTTTTTCTTTGTTTTCTCACTTTTCAAGTCAGGGTTTCTCTGTGTAACAGTCCTGGCTGGCCTGGAACTTACTCTGCAGACCACGCTGGCCTAGAACTCACCGAGATCCATCTGCTCTGCCTCCCGAGTGCTGGGATTAAAAGCGTGTGCCACCATGCCTGGCTGACTAAGAGCTAAATTAACTAACTTTCCTACCTTCCTTTTGTTTTTTATTTTTAAGATTGGATGTTGCTCCGTAGTTCAGGATATGCCAGCCTGAGAGCTGGGACAATCTCTTGCCTCAGCCTCACAGGTGCTAGGATTATAATCGTGTATCACCATAACTGGCAGACTCAAACACTTAAAATTACAAAACAACATGTATCAGCATGGGCGAGGGATATATCACACTTGTCAAGCACAAACAAGGCCCTCAATTCATCCACTACATTGCAAAAAAAGAAAAAGGGTAACAGCTTGTCTTGTACTTGCCTCATCCAGTGGATCCACGTCTGTCTTCCTCATCTTTATAAGCACATCGTATGCCTGCTGGAGCGCTCTGACCTTGGGATGAGAAACTCTAACATAGGCAGGGAGACAGATAAACCACAAGCTGTAACAGTGACTGAAAAGACACTTGGCCCATTGTAGTGGATTCATATAACATCTCTTCGCCAACTTATGAGCTGTTTTTATCTCCTATAAAGAGAATAAATATCACTGTATTCATCAAAACCCATTATATGAATGAAGAAGAAAAAAAGGGAAAATTTTAATGTAAACTTAGATTTTAAAAATGAAACATTTCATAGTTTTAGTTCTGTACCATATGATTCCATGAACTTTGGTTTATAGCCCAACTTCTTAAACTGAGGACATAACCCTAAATGGGAGTTGTGTAAGTAAATCTGAGAGACATGAAAACCATGGCAATGGTAAACTGTCTGGGTACACAATGACCAAAGAGTAATTCAAAATCAGATTATAAAGATTCCATGTCTCCATCATGTGTCTGTACCAGACATGCTATCACATCAAAAATGCCAACAGGTGTGTCTAAATGCCTTTACTGTTTATTCAGTACAGTTTAATGTTAGGAATCTAGTATTTTTATAACACATGTCGTTCCTTGTTCTTATAAAAACACAATGGCCCAATTGCAGAAAGAAAAAAAAATTAATATTTCCCTATGACAATTCCTCAGTATGTAAACATCAAGCAAGGATTTTTTGGGGGGGGACACATGTTCATATTTGTGTGCATATGTCTGTGAAGGCCAGAGGTCAACCTCTGGTATGACTTCTCATGTATTATCCACCCTGCTTTTTATTTTTTGGTACGTTTTCCCATTAGCCTGGGCCTCTCTGATTAGACAAGGATGGCTGACCAATAAGCTCCACGGATTCTCTTGTCTTTACCTCCCCAGTAATGACATTACAAGGGTGCACCACCCCATCTGGCTCTTTACGTGGGCTTTGAGGCCAGAACTCGGGTCCTCATGCTTGCAGACTGAACGCTTCACCTACTGAGGTACATCCAATTTTACTTTTGGACTGTACTGCATCAGAATGTTTTACTTTTAAAAGTATGGGCTGCTGATCTGAGTTTTATTTTAAAAACAAAAAGTCACTGCTTGACTTGGCTTAGGATTAAGACAGAATTTCCAATAACTGGTCCTAAACATATTTTTGTTATTTTGTACTATATATTTATGTAAAGTGGTATTTTCAGCACTGAAGTATAAAATCAAAGTACTGATCAACTTTGAAAAACACTGAACATGCTGTATATTCTGTCTAGATTTGATTCTGCATGTAAAAATGAACAAGGGCATTCGTCTCATTCGCATGCAAATTTGTTCTGGTTGCTAACATAAAGTAAAATTACATATATAATTATATTATTATTTTTAAAAAAATTATGCTGCCTGGAATCACATAAAAAATTCTCAGGTAAAAAGGGATCATAAGTGAAAAAAGTTTAAGAAACTTGAGTTTACAGTAACATTTTACACTATTCTACACTATCTGTTGGCAAGTGTATGATATCCATTTTAACTCCTTATCTTCCTGCTTCCAAATGCTGGGATTACAGGCATGCACCATGGTGTCTGGTTCTATACTCCTAACTTTTTAGTGCACACCATGCGTGCATGCGTGTGTGTGTATGTGTGTGTGTGTGTAAAATGGGCGTATGTATGTACACGGGCTATGCTCACATGCAGGGGTCAGAGAACAATGCTATAGAACCATTTCTTCTTTCCGCCTTTAGATGGCCTATGGGACAAGCTCAGGCCCTCAGGCTTGCACAGCAGGTACCTTCCTTTTCTCAGGCCTCCTTGAGTCTGAAGCAGTATTCTTCTCATTCTTCTCACTACTAACAATTAAGATGCCCTAGAGTATTTCTTGTCGGATTTCCACTTAATTCTCCCTTTTGAGTTTATTGTCTACACTGATTCTCTCATGCAGTTGGTTTAAAAATAACTGGTCCAAGGCTAGACACTGCGGTTTATACCTGTAGTCCCAATACTCAGGAGGCTGCGGCAGAAGAACTGTCATAATTTCAACTTATTCTGAAGGACCTCAAAATATCAGTGTATAAAGGACATTATTTTAATACATCTCATCATAGCTTAATCCCTTATTTCTATATCAGATGCTGCAGTAAAGTAAAATATCTATCTAGGTCCTGTGTTTAACTCCCCTTTATGTAGAATTTGCTGTACTGTACATAAAACACAAAGGAAATACAAATCAAAGCTACAGTGAAGTATCACTTCATATTCACCAGATAGCAGTAATTGAAAGGCAGAAAATAAGAACTAAAAATGAAATGGCAATATCAGAATGGTATGGGAGAATTGTCTGTATTCTGTCAACCACGTTATAAATAAACGCTGATTGGCTAGGCAGAAAATATAGGCGGGAAAACCAGACAGGAAGTAGAAATGATGTAATGAGAACAGGAGAATTCTGGGAAGGAGGAAGCTGATTCCTGCCACTGCTGCCCAGACCACGGATGCAGCAGGATGTGAGCTGCCCCACTGAAAAAAGATACTGAGCTACATGGCTAACATAGATCAGAAAAATGGGTTAATCAAGATGTGAGAATTAGCCAGTGAGAGGCTAGAGCTAATGGGCCAATCAGCTTTATAACTTACAGAGACCTATTTGTGATTTTTCTTTGGGGCTAAACAGTTGTGGGGTACCTGGTGGGAGGACAGAAACAACAAGCAGGACCCCCCCCCTCCATGTTACATCAGAACCCTTGCACAATGTTAATGAAAATGTAAAATAGTGTAGTCATTCTGGAAAACAGCTTAGCATTTCCTTAAAAGATTCAACAGAGAATTATCATTTAATAAATATAGCAGCTCTACTATTAGACTAGAAAGACAGGAAAACAAACATCAACTTGGTAACCGCATACATATACTTACATCAACATTATTCACAGTAGCCAACAATAAGAACTGTTGCATGCATATGGACAGATAAACTACTATATGCATGCAATGGAATATTATTCAGTCAAAATGAAACACTAATGCATGTTGGAGGACGAAAAGATGATACTAAGTAAAAGAAGACAATCACAACGAAATACTGCATTATTCTACTTTATGAAATGCCTAGAATAAATAAATTGCACCTGTAGGGGCAGAAAACAGACTAATGATTACAGAGGGTTTTATGAGAAAGGTTGCAGTGGCTAATGGCTAAAGGATGTGGACTTTTCTTCTGGAGTTATGAGTTATTTGCATCTCTAAAATTAACTGATGTGGTGGCTGCACAACCTTGAGTCCCAGAGTGGAAGAGAAGCTACTGAATTATATACCCTTGAAGTGGGTAAACTGTGAGGTATATGGATTATATCACAATAAAGGTGTGTGTGGGGAGACCTGGAACTCAGATATCTGTCTGTCTCTGCCTCCCAGAACGGGGATTAAAGGAAGGCATGTGCCACCACTGTCAGGCTGTTATATACCTTCCATTTTATTTCTTTTAATTTTTGAGACAGGGTCTCACTATGTAGTGCTGGCTGGCCTGGAACTCACTGTATAGACCAGGCTGACCTCAAACTCATAGTGACCCTCCAGTCTTTGCTTCCTGAGTACTGGGATTCAAAGTGTGTGCTACCATGTCCAGAAAAGTTATATTGCTTTCTTAAGTCAAGTTTGGTTCCCAAAACTACTTTTAAATATAAATGAGTGCTTTAAACTTCAGCTTTAATTTCAAGTAGAATACAAGAAATAGAGTTTAACTCATGACAGCCACAGGGGGCCTTCCAAGGGCTGCTGAGGATTCTATACCACAAGCTGCATGTCACACACACGTTTTACATTTTCACTGAACAAGGAAAGGGTGGGTAGGGAGGATCTGACCTGTTTGGTTCTTTTAGCCATAAGAGCAGGACTGTTTGTGATGCTGCTCCCAGGAGGATGTCTACTGAAGCACAGTTTCAGCTCTTGTGGGCTGTCAAAAAGCTTACGATCCAATATTGGAAAGCATGTGTAACTAAAATAAAAATCAAAAACAGAACTGCTGATTTAAAATCCACCAATTTCTTCAACCACTCAGTATTCGGGTAAGATTTTCTAAACCTCAAATAGCCAATAAATATTCTTGAAAACTCCTTACAATTTGTTTCAAAATATGAGAAACGACAGCTAGAAGCTACAGAATGTTCTATATGGAACTCTAACTGCTCCCACCTGTTTGTTATTTTCAACCAGTTTCTGAAAAGAAATATCTCTGACTTCTTACATAAAAAGAGAAATTCATAACTCTTTAAATAAAATCCATATGCTCAAGTTTAATTATATTTGAAATACCAGCTAGTATATTTTATAATCAAGGTTGTCTTTAAGACATTAGTTTATGTAAGTTTTGGTTTTTTTTTTTTTTTTTTGGCTTTTTCGAGACAGGGTTTCTCTGTGGCTTTGGAGCCTGTCCTGGAACTAGCTCTTGTAGACCAGGCTGGTCTCGAACTCACAGAGATCTGCCTGCCTCTGCCTCCCGAGTGCTGGGATTAAAGGCGTGTGCCACCATCGCCCGGCCTTATGTAAGTATTTTAAAAATTAGTCTTTTTATTTTTTATTATGATTTAACCAGTTCTTTACACTGCTGGATATTATTCAGTTATTTTAGAATATCATCAATTAATTTCCTTTTTTTTTTTTTGGTTTTTCGAGACAGGGTTTCTCTGTGGTTTAGAGCCTGTCCTGGAACTAGCTCTTGTAGACCAGGCTGGTCTCGAACTCACAGAGATCTGCCTGCCTCTGCCTCCCGAGTGCTGGGATTAAAGGCGTGTGCCACCACCGCCCGGCCTTATGTAAGTATTTTAAAAATTAGTCTTTTTATTTTTTATTATGATTTAACCAGTTCTTTACACTGCTGGATATTATTCAGTGATTTTAGAATATCATCAATTAATTTCCTTTGTATGTGTATCTTTGTTAATACTTTTGCTTAATTCCTTAAAATGAATACTAAATTGAAACAGTGTTTCTCAAGAAAACTGGATTTATCTGTCCAATTCTGTCCACCCCCAATTCATCCAATTCATTCCCCACTCTACCCTCTCATTCCCAGGCCCCACGTAAGGGTTTTTAATGTGTTGCCCTGGCTGCTATGGAACTCACACTGTAGACCAGGCTGGCCTCAAACTCACAGAGATCTGCCTGCCTCTGCATCCTGAGTGCTGGGGTTAAAGGTGTGTGCTAACACGCCCGGAAAAAATGAACTTATTCTAATCACTAGCAAATGTCATCAAAATGGGTATACTAACAAATACGTCAGCAGTGCAGCTCAGCCTCCAGTGGGTAAGTTAAAATGCTTCTGTTCAACACTATGGTGTGCGGTTTTCTGAATGCTAAAAAAGCTAAGTGGTTTTTGGGTTTGTTTTTAGTTTTTTCTTGTATGACTGAATCTCCTTGGAATCTGTTTGATTTACTTTAGCAAATTTTCTTCTAGGAAAGATTACCTTTCCCTACTTGATTGTGCCTTATGTGTCAGAGCTAAAAGCCTCAACCACACAAGTCAAAATAAAAATGAATTCTTTTTTGGCATCAAATCAAACTAGCATTTGATTAAGACACTCAATTACAGGTATAACTCAGTCTCACTTAGCCCTATTGAGATTACAGTCTATTTACAAAGGTCCCTGACTTTTCTTTAGAGAATTATTATAGAAATATAGCCTCAAACAAACAAAAAAAATGTCTGCAAAGATACAAAGAACTATGAACAAATCTACAGGAAACAAGGTAAATTCATTACAGTAGCTGCATACAATGTGGTCATTAAAATCATAAAGCAGGAAAAAATTTGATAGCACAGAATAATGTTCAGACCTGTCATTAAATGCAAAAGGTTACAAAGAAAAGGAACTCATCTTTACAATATACACACATATCTGAAGTTAATAATAAAACAAAGATTATTACAAAAACCACGTTAGATTTCTCATTTCATTTAAGTTTATTAAACTATGTACCATGATGATTATAAAATAAAAACAAATTCATTGTAATTTCTGAAGAGATTCTCATCTAAATCCTATCTGTTAGGTTTTCCTTAAACACAGAATGATCCCTAGCCCTCTACTTTCATGTTTTCTGTATCTCACTACCTCAAAAATTTTACAGGTTTAAAACTAAAGTTAGTAGAGGAATCTCAAAAACAAACAAACAAATCCAAACAAAAAAACCAAACTAAACCAAAACTTTTTCTTCAGAAACTCTAAAGACTAAAATATGGTGAAACACTTAAGTGAATGATATTAACGTCTGACTTCCCTTCCGAGAAGACGCTCGTCCTATGCTGTAATGCCTGGTGGCAACTCCACAGAATGTTAGAGTATCCACATAGAAATTCCCTACACACATTACTAAGTGCATCTCTTAGTAGTGGCAAAAACTAAAATTAACTATGTCCAAGTAGCTCTTAAAAAGTTCATGCTACCTGTATTGAGGTGACAAGTGACTTCCATCATCAGGAGGTGGCTCCGGGGGCATTATAAATACAGTGTGTTCACTTTTCTGTGAATCATCTAGCTCTATCAATCTGGTGTCTTCTGCTGAATCCAAATCAACCTGAAAATAAGTATGTTCTCCAATTAATGTGCATATAAGCAATATCTAATTCTGAAACTTGACATTTCAATATAAGAAAAAAAAATCATACCTTGTCTGTTTTATCTACACCTTTATCTGGAAACAACTGAAAGAGGAAAAGAAAAATTCTTAGTGAAAACCTCTACTGAATTCAATAGTTTTTTTTAAATAATTTATTTAACTTTATTTCATGCGCATTGGTGTGAAGGTGTCAGATTCCCTGTGACTGGAGTTACAGACAGTTGTGAGCTGCCATATAGGTGCTGGGAATTGAACCCAAATCCTCTGAAAGAGGAGCCAATGCTCTTAACTTCTGAATCATCTCTCCAGCCCTGAATTCAATAGTTTTTAAAAATGTTTAATCCTGATAGAAGAAGAAGAAGAAGAAGAAGAAGAAGAAGAAGAAGAAGAAGAAGAAGAAGAAGAAAAAGAAAAAGAAGAAATGGTTCACTTGTTAGAAATACTCGACTGAAAAAAAAAGAAGAAACTCAGGGCTGGAGCAGGGATTCAATGGTTAAGAACACTGGTTAGACAAGCACAAAGACCTGAGTTCGGATCCCAGCACCCATATAAAAAGCAGGGCAGCTACACATGCCCGTTACCCCAGTGCAGTGGGGGAGGAGGATAGCAGAGACACCAGCGCAGCACCAGGTTCAGTGAGGGACCCTATGTCAAAGAAACATGGTAGAGTGGTACAGGACACCCAACATCCCTCTCTGGCCTCTGCACATGTGCACCACTACATGTGTGCATACAACTGACACATACAAACATAAACCTTTTTTTCCCCCAATATCAGGGGTACACAAGACATTTCAGAATGTATTTTACGTCCCATATGCTTAGATTAAAGCATATTTGTCTTGTGGCTTACACAACAGGTTATTCCTTTTCATTAGTTTTCTTTCCTTTGTTTCCTTCCTCTCTTTCACTCTTTAAGAGACAGCTGTAGCCACAGCTGATCTTGTACACTAAGTACACAGAACTTCCTGTATAGTGTAGTGTAGGCTGCCTCTGAACTTTCCATCTTCCTTCCTTAGCCTCTAGCAGTGGGATTGCAGGTATGTGTCATCATACTTGACTTTAATAGATTATTTCACAAATAAACCTTAGCAAACAAGGTTTCTAAGGCATATGAGTCACTGAAGGTCAATAAAAATTAAAACATAATATTCAACCACTTATGGATACAATCTCAAATCTTACATGATTTGTATAAACAAATAAGCTCCTAAATCTATTTAGAAAAACTGTGAAATCACTTGGAATGTGGAGGCAAGAAGATAAGGAGTTCAAGTCATTCTTAGTTATGCAGTAAGTTCAAAGCTAATCCAGTCACAAGAGATTGGCTCAAAAGAAACCTTCAACAACAACAGAAAGCTCTACAGATATTAGCAAGTGTTCAGAAAGACAGTAAAGAAGGCACAGTGCACCATTATGCATGAATCCACAGCTTTTTAAAACTCATCGCTTCCTGTTCATTTAGCTAAAACTAAATGTTTTAGCTGTTGTGGAACTGTTCTTTACACTGTGTGAAGATGTGTCACTGTGACAGGCTTAATAAAAAGCTAAATGGACAATAGCTAGGAATGAGGTATAGGCAGGACTTCTGGACAGAGAGAGCTTTGGGAAGAAGAAATTGCCAGCCAGTCACAGAGTGAACAGACATTCGGGAGAGGTAAAGCCATGAGTCACTTGGCAACGTGTAGATGAATAGAAATGGGCTAATTTAAGTTATAAGAGCTTGGGAACAAACCTAAGCTATAGACCAAGCTTTCATAATTAATAAGTCTCTGTGTCATTTTTCATGAGCTGGTGGCCCAAAGAAAAATCCATCTATAGGGGCTGGAGAGATGGCTCAGAGGTTAAGAGCATTGCCTGCTCTTCCAAAGGTCCTGAGTTCAATTCCCAGCAACCACATGGTGGCTGACAACCATCTGTAAAGAGGTCTGGCGCCCTCTTCTGGCCTTCAGGCATACAGACAGAATATTGTATACATAATAAAGAAAGAAAGAAAGAAAGATCCATCTATAATAAACAAAAAAAAAAAACCAGCAAGAGTTAGAAAGGTGAGGATACATTCTTAACACTGAACAAGCTCAAAGAGAAAAGTAAATCAAGTATAGTACCAAGTAGATACCACAGAGAAAAGTTCTGTTACATATAACACACATACATCTGTCTTCATCAGATTACTTTGAGCTAAAAATCCCTATTATAAAGTTAAACCAAAGTGGTTTTTCTTAAAGTTAGCATATCAAAAAAATTACCTTCTCAATGCAATCATCAAAAAATGCCAATCCAGTATCTTTATCACTTACAAAACTGCATTCTTCAATGAAACGAATGAAGATCTGAGTTTTAGATAAAAGGGTATAGAATTTTGTATAGGCGCGATCCCGACTTTTTAAAAAACCTGAAAAAACAGAATTGTAACAAATTTTAAAGAGGAATCAATATATCAAATACTACTTTATACTCATCTATATTATATTCCCTTTATACACATCCACGTTTATGGAAATTTCTAATAATCATGTAAAGCTCTTCCTGCCTGATCCAACTATGAAAACCACTGATACTAATCTCACTGAATTATGAATCTTCTAAGGAACCTCAGTCCCATGTCCTTATTCTCAGATGCGGTGTGGTGGGGCATGACTTTGAGTCCCAGCACTCCTGAAGCAAAGGCAGGTGGATCTCTGAATTCTGAGTTCAGGTCTACAGAGCAAGTTCCTAGACAGATCTCCAGAGAGAAACCTTATCTCTAAAACAGAACAAAACAAACAAAAATTCCTCTCTGAGACTCTACAACCCTTAAACCAAGGGTTAATAGACATTTAAAGGGTCAGTTGTCTTCCTCTGCCATCAGACCATCATTCCTGCATGTGATGAAAATTTCTGTGCAGTTACAGTCCAACCCACTGGCTAGTAGCCCACTGTTTTAATGAAGTCAGGGGCCTCTCCTTCGTTCAATGACTGAAGATCAGGGGGTCTTATCAAAGTCTCTTTATTCCTAACATCCTCATTCATCATCACTATTGTGGTCTGGACACCAAGTCTCACATGTAATATCTCATGTTTTGAGGCCTAGTCCACAGCGGGTGGTATTACTGAGAGGTGACCGGATCATTCCCCAATGGGTTAACCCATGTAGTTTACAGTAAGCAATATGTTAGCAGGTAGGCCCATGGGAGGAAGCAGGTGACTGGGGCCGTTCTGGAAAGATCTTGCCCAAGGGCCCTTTCCTGCCTCCGCCTCCCAGTGCTCTCTGATGGTCAAGAGCATAGCTTTCCTCAGCTGTGTTCTGCTGCAGTTCTGGCTTAGCAGAGGCCCATATGTTGTTCTTCCTGAGGCTGTGGTCACAGTGATGAATAGGTAACTAACACGCACAAACCACAAAATAGTCAGGGCTCTACACACCATGGTTCTCAGTGATCCCATTTCTTTATTTCAATTTTCCATTTCTTCACAGTCATTATACTCATCAAACTTTCCTTCCTGGTTTTCAATATTATTACTAAATCTCTAATTTCCACAACACTCAGCTCACAGATATCTGTTAGGTTTACTTTTTAAAAAATTAAATTACTACTTACTACGAATCTTTGGTTTGGTTTTGGTTTTGGTGAGGGTGGCAAATAAAGAAGGTGAGAAAATTGGCTGAAAACTGAAATCACCAATGTACCAACTTTTCTGAAAAGTTTTTAAGATATATTTATTTGAAGTGTGTGTGTGTGTGTGTGTGTGTGTGTGTGTGTGTGTGTGTGTGTACACCATTTGTGCAGGCATCCCAGGAGTCCATAAGAAGGTGCTGTATTTCCTGGAACTGGAATTCTCTAACATGGGTGCTGGAAACCAAACTCAAAGTTGTTTTCTACAAAAGCAGTTTGCTCTCTTAACTGCTAAACATCTCTGTTTTTGAGACAGGGTCTCACTATGCAGCACTGGCTGCCCTTGAACTGACAGATTTGCTTTCCTCTACCTCTTTAATGCTGGGATTAAAGGTGAGCACTACCAAGCCCAGCCAATTTATTCTTAAAGACTGAAATTTTAACTATCTTAAATAATCCTCCATAATCTAACAATATTTAAAATGTCGCTTTTTCTGTGCCTTTCTTTTTTTGATGCCTTAGGGCATTTGGCATGCTGTATTACTCATTCATCCCCACCCTCTTGAGGCACTTATCAACAAATAAATTATTAAATAAAATATAAGTAAATTACAGGGGAAGTGAGGAGAGAGGGAAGAGAAGGGAAGGGGGAAAGGAAAAAAAACGGAGAGAAAAAGAGATAGAGGGAAAGGGGGAAGGGTGAGAAGGAGGGAAAAGAGATTAGAACAGGCCATATTTTTAAATCTTTAATAATTAAGGTCCATATGTTTGTTCCAGTAACTAACACGGTAACACATCACCTTAAATGCAACTAATGGAACTGCACTGCCAATTATAACAGACACACTGCATTTCAAAGACAAGATGGAAATAAAGAATGTTAGGGGGCTGGAGAGATGGCTCAGTGGTTAAGAACACTGCCTGCTCTTCCAAAGGTCCTGAGTTCAATTCCCAGCAACCGCGTGGTGGCTCACAACCATCTGCAATGGGGTCTGGTGCCTTCTTATGGCCTGAAGGCATATATATAGACAGAATATTGTATACATAATAAATAAATAAATATTTTTAAAAAAGAATGTTAGGCTGTTTCACTAATAATTTAAAATATTTGATTATATGTTGAAATGATATTGTTTTGGACAGACTGGAGGAAATGTAGTTATAATTACTTTTTCTTAGTTGTTACACTTTCATTGTGGCTACTAGAAATTTAAAACTACATTGTAGCTCAAATGGTATTTCTACTAGGCAGAGTAGCTCTTGATACAATTAAAATAGATGGAAATGTTGAATAACAACACAATGATATAGCAGTTCATACATGTGAATCTAGGAAATTCTAAAGGTACCAACAGTTATAGAAGAAATGATAGCCTGTTTGCATTGCACATTAAATGAAATGGAGTGGAAGGGAATGGATGGGGCAGACAAAATTATTGAACTTAAGTAACACCTATGTGAAGGTATTGTATGAATCTAACAGAGTCGCTGTGTCTGGGGCAAACATTAGAATAAGTAGTTTTCACTGTATCTGGGGTAAACATCAGAATGAATAGTTGTTTTCTAGAAGTACTTTGACCTGAAGAATTGTGGAAAACAGCGATCATTTTCTGTGATTTGTAGAATTGTTTTTCTGAGGGGGTGTTAGAGGCTTCGCATGACTTTGGTCACAACATGTTCCTGGTGTACCTACTGCAAACTATATACAATAAGAACTGAAGTAGCAGGGCATTATGCCTTCCTTTAGAGAAACATATAGATTATATTAGGGGCTTTGGTATGAGGGAATAATTTACCCAAAAAACAACTTTGTGTGACAATCAATATGCTATGTACGGCTGCTCGATGTTCGGTCTATCAGAGCTGAACCTTCCCGCTGCCACACAGGTCTAAAACTTTCATCTGGTAGTGACCTTTTTCTTCAACCCACCCACATGACACAGAACACCCATACACATATAGATTTTGTTTGCATAAAAAGTTAAGCTAAAGCTACTATCCAGTTCCTAACGATTCTTCACTTGTTATGTCTGCAGGAAAGATCTCTAACCAAGTTAGCACTCTCATGTAATCAACACTGTAATCAGTATTTGTAGTCCTTTGTTGTTTAATGTCTGCTTTCCCTAGAACAAAAATGCTGTGTTGTTTATATACAACCTCAGATCAAGGTCATTCTCAGAGAGAAAGACAGGAGAGACTGTACTAGTTAATGGCCCACTACTGTCCATAGAAGTCAATATTCTATTACTTAAGGCTACCAGCAGCCTGAATATAATCTTAAATTTGATCTTCCATTTAATCTTTTAACATTTAATTTTCTGGGGGTGGGGTATACAAGCATACTTTATGAGATGGCCTAAAAAACAAACAAACAAAAAACTGCTCATATGCTAATGTCTTAACTCCTATTATTTCAAATATGACAATATTTGGAAACAGAGTCATTTAAAACAATTACAGATTTAAAATGGAGTCACTGGACGGACCTTGCTCTGATACTATTGGTGTCCTACGGAAGGAAATTTAGACACAAAGTGGTAATAAACAGCCCATGTATAGGCCAAGAAGAGAGGCCTCAGAAGAAACCTTGATCTCAGCCTAGCTTCCAAACTGTAAACTAGCTTGTAGCTGGGCAGTAGTGGTGCACCCCTTTAATTCCAGCACTTGGGAGGCAGATGTAGGTGGATCTCTATGAGTTCGAATCCAGCCTGGTCTATAGAGTGAGTTCCAGGACAGGCTCCAAAGCTGTAGAGATACAGCTTCAAAAAAAAAAAAATAATAAAATAAAAAAAATAATTAATTAAATAAATAAATATCAGTTATTTTCCATTTTATAATGAGTCCTCCAAATTACTCACTTGAAAGAATGCTTCCATCTTGGCATGGTGGAGCACACCTTTAATTACAGCATTCAGGAGGCAGAGGCGGACAGATCTTTTGAGTTTGAGACCAGCCTGTTTTATAGAGTGAGTTCTAGGACAGCCAGAGCCACACAGAGAAACCCTGTCTCAAAAAACAAAAACAAAACAAAACAAAAAATACAATTACTAAGAAAATTATATGTTTCCTCCAGGAACAAAGTCACAGTTTTCAAAATGAATAAAAACTGGTGGCTTCAGTCTGTACAATAACTGTTGAGGAGTCTTTTAACGGCACAAACTGCAAAACTGAGGGAAGAAAGAAAGACAAGTCCCAGATGTGTCTTCCTGAGACAATGGACTATTTGGGATTGTGAATCCACATAACACATTGGGCTCTTCAAATTAAATACCTCGGGTTATTTTTAAGGGAAACCAATGAGTATAAATTTAAAAAATTCTCTACTAACAGAGGTAGGTTACAGATTATGGAAATTCCTTACAGTTGAATATTAATTTCTAAGGATGCAGTACATCATCTGAAATACCTTTGACTTCAGTGAAGGCAAATGTGATCTGACACTTACCCTGTCGATCAAACAATGAATCCACAGCTGTGGCTTTATTTGAAGGAGCTTCTGTGATTGGTCTGAGATACGACCTATACCCTTTTAAAACAGATGCCATAAATCGCAAAAATGCCTCTTGGATTTCCATCTCGAGTTGTGTCATCTTTTTTTGCCAAGAAAAATCTGCTTCAATTGGAGTCATCTCAATTGCTGAACTTTCCTGAGTCTTTCGGTGAACTGACAACAGAAGTAGAAACAAAACAAGGCATTCATATATGATATCTATTTGTATAATGACTGAATGATAATAGTCAAAATAAGGCCCACAACTTCCTTTTTCTTTTTCCTTTTCTTCTTCGAGATAGTCTTTCTGTATTTTAGCTATGTAGCTATGTATCTGGCTTCACACTCAACATCTTGCTGCCTCACCATCCCTAAGTGCTGGGGTAACTCAACTACACAACAAGCTGGAACCAGCCCATATAAACATTGAGATTCAGTCTCAAAAAACCCTAAACAAACAAACAACTAGGCTAGGGATATAGCTCAGACAGTAGAGTGCTTACCTAGCCCTGGGTCCACTCCCCAGAACTCCACAAACTTGCCCTGTACCTCATCTGCAACCCTAATATTTGAGAGATAGAGACAAAAGGATTGGGAGTTTGAAGTCACTTTTAGCTCTCAGAACCGAGGGTGGTAGGTAGCAAGGAGGGCAGGGTACAGAGAAAATGCTTAGAAAAAAAAAAAAAAACTAAACATTATCTGTTATGTAATAACCAATTAAGCAGCACGCAATATTTAAATTAACAATTATCTTAATATTATCTTATCTTAGTCTCCCATTTAAAATACTGTAGGGGAGAGGCAGAAACAAAAGAATCACAAGATCACAAGTTCCAGGCCAATTTGGGCTAGGTCACAAAGACGCTGTCTCAAAACAGTGAAAAGGGACTAGCGAGATGGATGGGTCAGTGGTTAAGAATGCACACTGTTCTTACTGGAACCAACCACCCATGCTGGGAAGCTTACATATCAAAGGAACCTGACACCCTATTCCAGGTTCCACAGGTACCCACCTGTGCATGCACATCTCACACACATGCGTGCACACACAAGCACTATTAGAAATAAGATACTAAACGTAAGGAAGAGAGACATCTGTGTTTGCAGCCAATGTCCTACTCCCTCGTCGTACCCACCTGAGCAGAGCTGGGGATACAGCCTCTTCAAGGTCCCAAGCAGACTCTTGCATGGCTTTTTGGGAAGTTGTTTCCAGTTTATGTTCTTCTTTTCATCAGATCTATTAAACCAGAATTTTAAAAATCTGTTATTTATAATTCATTTGGACTAAACAAAGTTCTACGTCAAAGTTAAAAGGGGACATTTTTTCACACTGAAGATGGTTGCCTCCATCTAAGCCTCCAACAACCTTTACCACCACAGTAAACAGTACAACACTGACTTGAAATCTGACTTCTGAAGGTATGTTTAAATATTATATTTTTAGGGTTGAATTAACTGACTTGAGACATTAGCCTACTCACAGAACTCTAAAATACTATATGCCCAAACCAAGAGCTGGAATTTAACAAAGAAGTAAAGTACACTTAGTTCGTAGTATTCCTCACAGAGGTATAAGAAGAAATCAAACACATTATTTAACATAGTCTATGACCATAAAAGCATTAAAAAAAATAAAGATGCAGATAGAAGCTAAATAAAAACTAAAATTTCCAAAATTTTATACTTCGGAAACATAAAATACAGCAGAGACAATGGCTTTGGGAGACGCTCTTCTACAACTCAGCATGTATGTGCCAGGTTTTCTTTTAATGCTATAGCTTAGTCTTCAGTGACTGGAAACCTACAGACACACCAAAGCTTCACCTGACCTCTAAGACAGCATTGGGTTCTAAAGGCCTCTGTTTTGATCACAACCAAGTAGGGTGTGAAAACTAAGACTCACTAGTGTGGGCTGAGCTTAGATCTCAATGGAAAGGTGTTTCCCCTTCAATTATTACAGGTCCAACCAAGTATTACCAGCATGGTCCAAGAATCTCCAAGTAGAAATTAACTTCTAATACTCCCTGGGTGGTAATACCACCAGCACAGAGGCAAATATCGTGTCCTCCCTGCAAAGATAATTGACTGAAGGCACTGTAGCAATCCCATGCTCCAGGGACTGCTGGAAGACACCTACTTTAGCTGAGTATGATGGCAGCAGGGAACAAAGCAAGGAGAATCGCCCCAGTTTAGTAAGGATAGCCTGCTCTATAGCAAGATCCAGGCCGGCCAGGGACACAAAGGAAGGGCTTCCTTTTTCTGTTTTGTTTTTTGAGACACGGTTTCTCTGTGTTAACAGTCCTGGCCATCCTGGAAGTTGTTTTGTAGACCAGGCTGGCCTCAAACTCACAGAGATCTGCCCGCCTTTGCCTCCTGAGTACTGAGTTTAAAGGCATGTGCCATTAGCAACCTGTGCAAGATCTTTCTTACAAATAAGTAGATAAAATATCAAATCAACTATGAAATTGTCATGTTTTTAAAATTAACAGCATGTCACATTTAACTCTGATCAAGTATTTTTACTTGATGTAATCACATAGTACCTATAACGCTACCTTTTGAATCCCCAAATCCACACTGTCATGCCTATTTGGATTACTATTACCAGTTTGTAACCTGGTTCTAACATTTACTATCTATCAGACTTTGGAAACAAAGTCATTTTGAAAGTCTGTTACTCAAATTTCTTCTAAAATGACAATGATAATATACCTAATGTACAGAAATTGCCACATGTTCACATTCTATATTCTGTCTAATCCAAGGGATCATCAACTATAAAACTTGTATTTTTACAGTCATAAGTGATATGAAGCACTGGGTGGTGGTGGCGCATGCCTTTAATTCCAACACTTGGGAGACAGAAACAGGCAGGTCTCTATGAGTTTGAGGCCAGCCTGGTCTAGAGAGTGAGTTCCAGCAGGCTCCAAAGCTACACAAAGAAACCCTGTCTTGAAAAACTGAGAGAGAGAAAAAAAGAAAGTCTGCTGGGTTGAATGTATGGCACACATCCATAACCCTAGCACTTGAGGAAGGCACAAAGATCAGTTCAAGAGCACCCTTGGCTACCACAGCTAGCTCAAATTCAAGGGCCAGTCTGGGATATGTGATATTCATACAAACAAACAAAATTTTAGAGCTACCTATGAGACCTAGTGGTAGAGATCAGGCCTAACTCACACCAGACCCTGGGTTCAGTTCCTAGGAAAGGAGGGAAGAAGTGTAGGAAATGAGGGATTTATGTAAATTCATGAAGTGATTTACTACTTCCAAGTTGTCTATAAATCTAGATATACACAATAATGAGCCACCATAGCTATACAGTTTTAAAATACAGTAGTGTATCCATTTCAGCACATTTTAACTTAAATTTTTGTGGGGTTATTTGAGGCAATGTCTCACTCTGTAGCTAAGGCTGATCTGGATCTCATCATGTAGCCCAGGATCGTCCCCAACTCCCGGTGATCTTTCTCTTTAATCTCCCAAGTGAGTTGACAAGCATAAACTATCGTACTTAGCTTTAGTATTATTTTCTAAGCAAATGTTTTCTTCCTTCCTTTCAGTTCACATGCAGGTATCTTCTCAAACAGATGCACTGCAGTGACCATGGTGGCCTGGAGAGAAAGGCTCTCAAACAGCATAGGCTGGCTCCAAACAGACCATACAGTAGAGGGTCTATGAATTTCTGATCCTGCTACCCCTGCCACTCAAGTGCAGAGATTACAGGGATATGCCACTGTAGCATGTATTCAGTACTAGAGATGGAAAACAGGGCTTCAAGAATGCTAAGCAAGCCCTCTATCAACCAAGCTACATCCCCAGCCCCCAATTTTTTTTTATCTATACCATTTCCTGCCAATACATCTTATTTCTAGATGTTTCTAAATAGCTCTAATTATATATGGTGGAAACTACACATGTGAGATAATAAAGATGGATCACTTACACATATATCATATTCGTATCCAAGTCAATGCAAACAACATCTTGTGGTGGGTCATGAAGATCAAAGTACCTTGAGTCCACTCCAACTATAAATGGTACAGGTGCACTAAGCACTCCAGCCAGTGAAAGAGGACAAAGGGGAATATATGGGCACTGCCACTGAAATGGAAAGATCATCTAGGGGAAAAGTTTTTTAAAAATTAACCAAATTCAAATTTGCAATGACAATTACACAATTAACTATTATCAAAAGGGACCACTGAAAAGTAATAAATCTATGTTTTAATTTTAAATCTCATTCCAAAATAAAGTGGCTACAAATACTACTGGATTAAAATTCAAGAATAATAATGATCACGGCACACTTAAAATCCTAACAGCTCTCTGCAAGTTAATTCTGATATCTAGACAAATCCCACATGCATATTTTATGGAGAACCGAAGCAAAGAGATGAAACTGCCTCCCAAATCATACAATAAACTTAGGCATTTTACCCACTAATGAGCTCTGACTAAAGTCAAACTCAGCATACAAGAAGGTGGGTAGAGTCTGGGAGAGATAAACTAACATGGGGCTAGGCTTAAGCTCGGCGGTAGAGTGTTTGCTTAGCATACTTAGCATCCTTGGGTTCGAGTTCAAGCACCACACTAAAATTTTAAGTATAACAAATAATTAAAAATTAAGAAATCTCTTGAGAATCACTTCAAGATCTAACAAAACATTTTCTACACTTCAAATAAACATTTAAAATAATTCAACTTCAGTGAAGCTTGACCTCTTTAAAATAAAGAAGATATAAAACATTCTGAGAATCTCAAACAAATAAAGAGCCAGGCATAATGAACTCGTTTAATTCCAGAGCAGATGCAGCCAGATCTGTATGACTAGCTGGCCATCCAGCATAGCCAGTGAGAAAAATCTCAAAAAAAAAAAAAAAGTGGAATGTGGAATATACCAAGTCTCTGATCTCCATACATACACACACCCTCATCCTCATAAACACATGAACACACACAAACATATGCACACACAAAAAAATTAATAGGAGTTTTAATTTACAAACTGCTACCTTAATTGGTATATGTGTGTGTGTGTGTGTGTGATGGGGTTTTGTTTGTTTTGTTTCTGTTTTTTTTTTTTTTTAAACACCTACTCCAATTCATTTGTTTCTGTTTTTAAGAACAGCTTCTGATAGGTTGAAAAAACAGGCTTAGGGTCTGGAGAGATGGCTCGATGCCTAAGAGCATCTGCTGCTCTTGCAGAATATCTGGGTTCAGTTCCTAGAACCTATACTGAGAGGCTCACAACCTTCTGTAACTCCAGCTCCAGGGGATCTGACACCCTCCTCTGGCCTTCATGAGTACTAGTCCATATATACATAGACACAAACACATAAAACAACAAACTGTACTGCAGGGACTGCAGGGACTCATTCAAAAACATACTTTTCTAAGGGACAGAGCACTGCACAGTTTGCTGACTTCAAACTCACTACGTTGTAGAGAATGACCATGAATTTCTAGTCTTCCTGCCTCTGCCACCTGAATGCTCAATAACACTGTAACGTGATGAGCTTTAACTCCAAGGCAAGACTCATCATCTGTGCCTGGTTCAATTTTCACCTTCACCCATCCCAAAAAAATGCTATACCGCCACCCCTGCCAGACATTACAGATTATTATTCAAGACTGGGGTTTCTGTACTCAAGAATCATACACTTAACAGATACATGAGTATTTATTAGATGCCAGGTACTCTTAGACAATGAGACCACAGTATCAAGAAAACAGACCCTATCTTCAGTCTAGAATATTAGTCTACTTTTTTCTATAAAATGCAGAGTGATTTAGACCTCACAACCTTTGTAACAACTACTTAACTCTGCTATTGTACAAGAAAACAGTAATGGGTCGTAAGTCAATAGGTAGCCTATGTTTCAATAAAACTTTATTATTCGCACAATTCCTGGTAGACATGAACTGGCAGGTCAGACTTGCCCAGTCTGTTGATACCTACTCTGACAGAAAGAGATAGAAAATAAACAGAAGATATAATTCAATATTTACTCTAGTAGAAAGTGAGTAATACTATGGAAAAAAAAAAAAAGGACCCTCATGAACATGGTTAAGAGTTCAGAGCAGGTTATACTAGTACAGATGAGCCTCATTATGAAAAAGACAGCTACTTGAAACACAAACCTAAGTGTTCCAGAATAAAGCAAGAAAGAAAGCAGGGTGGCTGGGCATGGTAGCTCCCACCTCTAATTCCAACACAGGAGGCTGAGGCAGGAGAACTGCTAAAGTGAGGTCATCAACCTGGTACGTTCCAGGTCAACTTCAGCTGAGTGTGAGCCTGTCTTTTTAAAGCAAGACCAGTGGGAAGGAAGGCTTGGCATTTAAGAGTGAGTATCTTCTTGCAGACAACCTGAGTTTGGTTTCAAGCACCCATATGAAATGGCTCACAACCACCTGTAACTCCAGCTCCAGGGGATCCAATGCCCTCTTCTGGCCTCCCCAGGCACCCACACTCATATGTGCGGACACACACACACACACCACAAAATTAAAAATAGTACAATAAAATAAACAAGAGCTAGAAAGACAGCTCAGCAGTTAGAGCACTTGTACAATCATGAGATTTGTAGTTCAAATCCCAGCAACTACACAGTAAGTCTGGTATTTCATGAATGCGTGTGTGCATGCACACACAGCAACAAAAAATTCAGCACTATCTGATTTCTAAATGCAGTAAGAAAGCTGACTTCATGATGGTGTTTTAAGTAGAACTTTATTTGTGACGTACCCAAGAGCTTAGTGTTTTATATTATCCTATTAAAAATAAAGCCATATGTATAATTAGAGAAAACAGTTAACAATTAAAATAAGAAATTAACCGTGTAATAAATTTGCAAAATTTAAAGCAAAATCAACTAGAGTTTCTTTGGTGTTCTGCTTTATTCTTTATTTGAGGCAAGGTTTTGATATGTAAGTATTTCTGTCTCAGCCTCCCAAGTGCCATGATATTGTATAGCAACTTTCTTTGAATTGAAACAATCCCCCTTGAGAAAGCAGAGTCAAAAGATTAACAGGCCTGAGAAACCTGCTCAGCCTCACAAGTACTCTCCCTCTCCTAGGTCACAGGAACAGTAAACAACTGAACCAGCCCTGTAATCTGAAGAGATTCTAACCTTCTGCAGTGCCTGCCAGTCCTGAAGATGGCTAGGATTCCAGCCTGATTCATGAGTTGCCATTTAGGCTACGGGATTTCCACAATGCAGCTGCATTTGAACTGTCCCTGCTCCTGTGAGTAACCTCTCACCCACACTCCTCTGAGTAGTCCCAATAACCTGACTGGCTTTCCAAGTTGGACTTCGGTAGGTTCGTTACTTTAGTCTCTTCTTGGTTCCCTCCTAGAACGACAAGACCTTTATTTGTGTTTCCCCAGGAAGCATGGGACTATAGGTAGGTAGCACCAGACTCCACTTATATGGTTTAATGTTATATAACATAATAAATATTTACTCTGTGGAGAACACTAAAATACGAAAAATTAGAAACTGATTTTTTTTTCCTCAAACAAAAGTCACTTTTGTTTTTTTCATACATACAAATTATATTCATATTAAACTGACTGGGATGGAATTTAAAAGCTGCTTTCTTTTAAAGAAGAATACAAATCCTCCAGTAGCAATTTTGTTCTAAAAGAAAAAGTTTATACTCACAGCAACAACAGCTTCAGCTACCCCAGTCAGGACAGCTGGCCTAAGAGAATGCAGCAGAATCTTACTCTCAAGTAGAACCAGCAGCAGCAATGTTGCACAATTCTCAGGACCCAAATTCATCAGTAAGGTACTAAAGTTGGCTCCACTAGAAAACAAAAAAAGAAAGGTTTACAAACTACTTTGCTAAAATATTATCATCAAGATTTGCTTACTAAACAGGATACTAATCTAATGTTAATTTCAATTTGTAATTTAGCAGTGAGAAAATGTAGCTAAATAATGAGGTAGTATATGGTGCAATTCAAATGAACATGTATTAAGAAAGATTTTCTGAAGCCTAGACATTTGAGCTGAGTTCAAAGGAACAAAGGCAAGGGTGTGATGGGGCTGGGAGACAGCATATGTAAAGACTCAGGAAAAAGCTAATGCCATAATCCAAGAACTGCAAAACAAGCGAGCATGGCAAAAATGACAAGAGGTTAGGCTAAAGAGAAATGACTGACTCATTTATACTTGTATTCATAAGTGGATGCACTAGCTGCAGGGTAGATTGAAAAAGAAACTGGAGGAAGAAGGATTAATTAAGAGGCTATTAATGAAATAGTCCAGATAGTACCCTGGACTAGCGACACAGATGAAAAGACGCAAATAGAATAGAAGATAGCACCAGCTCACCATGAACATTACTGACTGCACATGGGAAGGAAGGATAATTCTGGTTTTGTAGAATGTGTGTACATGCACCTGGGCACATGCAGTACGTAGGGATGCATGCAGTGGTCAGAAGACAGCCTCAGGCGCTAGTCCTCAGTACCTTCCATCTTTTCTTTGCAAAAAGGTCTATCCTTGGCCTAGAACTTCACCAAGTGGGCTACCTGGCTGGTCAGCAAGCTTCTAAAACTCACTTATCTTTGCTTCCTGTCTGGCCACTGCTGGGATTACAGGAATGTACCACCCATGCATGCTTTCCATGTGGGTTCTGTGGACCAAAATTCATATCCTCACGCTTGCATGCCAAGTGTTTCACATACTGAGTCATTTCCTGGTCTTGCAATTCTCTCAAGTGCTGCACCACCCACCCAGGTACCAAGGATGGCAAAACTAATGGATGCCCTATCCTTACCTAGTTGGTCATCCTGCCTCTAAAGTACTCTATCCCTTTTGCGTTTTTTTCTTTACTGGAGACTGAACTCAGGGCTTGTGTAAGCTAAGCAAGTGCTCTACCACCAAGCTATACAGGTACTCATAGCTTTTTATTTTAAGACAGGTCTCACCAAGGTGCTAGGATTATAAGCTTATGCCACCATGTCTGGCTCAGAGAAGTATTTTAAAGTATTCTATTTTAAGCAAATAAATATAGCATTTAAAATACTATCAATGGGGCTAGAGAGATGGCTCAGAGATTAAGAGCACTGGTTGCTCTTCTAGAGGTCTTGAGTTGAATTCCTAGCAACCACATGATGGTTCACAACCATCTATAACAAGATCTGGTGTCCCGGCACACATGCAGGTAGAACACTGTATACATAATGAATAAATAAAATCTTTAAAAAACATACTATCAAATGGGGGTGTGGCTTGTAAGGTCCAACATACATAAGGTCTTGGGTTCTATCCACAACAAATAAACAAGCAAACAAAGCAAGCAAATAAGCAAAGCATCATTACCTTAATGGTAAAGGTGTGGAAACTGGTTGTGATAATATTAATGCATCGTGGACTGATAGCTTAAAACAAACAAAAGCATAAATTAGTCAAACCAATTTTTTAGTCTCAATATTTAGATAAGGGTAAAATTGAAAATTACTTAATATGCAGAAAGGTATATAATTTTAATCACATTGAGATATAAATGATAGCTACAACTACTCAGAGATATTTGTATTAGCTCTTAAATTGCTGAATTTTGACCTAGTTAGTGGGTTAAATGCAAGTACATAAAACTTTGGAATAATTTTTTTTTTTTTTTTTTTTTTTTTTTTTGCTTTTTCGAGACAGGGTTTCTCTGTGGCTTTGGAGCCTGTGGAATAATTTTTTATAAGAACCTCAAATTTATTTACTCACCACACTAGTTAAGGATCTGTAATTGTTTAGTACAAATTAATACTTGCTGAAATGAATACATTCAAGACCAACAGTGTCTGGCTTAATCCTGTTATAGAATGTTAATAACGTCTTAGAAGAAATATTAAATGGATCACTTCATTAACTAGTGCTACTCAGTGTCAGTTTGTAAACTGTTATGATTCAGGAAGAGACAGTACATAAATAGAAAGCTAAATATTCAGCAACTTTGATAACAACCTACTCTCGTTCCTGTAGTCAAGCAGTCAATCTGTGCAATCTTGTATTTACTGATTCTACACAGTAAATGTCATAAGCTGTATACCTACCAAGGCCTGGGAAAGAAGCAGGTTGTTCAGCACAGTCTGAAAGCATTGTTTAAACTCTTTTCATTGTCCCCCCAAATACTCAGCATTTAAGTATTAAAATACTAAATATTATCAGTTACTCTGAAACTAAGAACATGGCCACAACATAATTCTGAGGTTTACATTATTAAATTTAGCTATGCAAAGACCATACATGGACCAATGAAAACATGTAACTTATGATGCCATGAATGATAAGTAATACTCCAGTTCTAATTCACCTGGGATTTAAAACCCAATTAGGAAAGAAATGTTCAGTAAAGCTACTAAATAATGAGATAGTCAGAATTTCATACAGACATACTGCTTCATTTCAAACTCAAAGAACCTGGCACAAACTAACATGAGAAGACTTCTTTTTCGTTACCTGTACAAGGATTCTTGGTCTTTGTGGTGAAGGAAAAGGGATGTTTTGCATAAAATGTGAGATGTGTCTAGAAAAGATGGTGAGATGAATACCCACAGTTACTTTCTTTAATGCATCATAGATTTTAACAAGCCTTTTCATTCTACTATATAGAACCCAATGGAAAAAGCATTTATTAAAACTGAGCTAAAGAAATAAACATCTGCCAAGCATGGTGGTGCATTCTTGTAATTCTGGTATTTAAAAGGTTGAGGCAGAAGGATTACTACAAGTTGAAAACTACCCTGGGCTACAGAGTGAGTTCTAGGCCAGCTTGCACTACAGAGTGAGTCCATGTCTAATAGAACAAAACCCACTATTTTCATCAGGAAATCAGTAACATAAAAACAGCTCTCATAAAGTAAACAAGCTAATTTAGGGACTACAGAGATTGCTCAGCAGCTAAGAATGGCTACACTCCTCAGAGAGCCCAAGTTCAGTTCATAGCCACCTGGTGGCTCACAAACACCTGGAATTCTAGCTAGCTCCAGGAGGTTCAATGTACAGTGTCTGGCCTCCACAGCAACCACACACATGTGGTACACACATGTATGCACAAGCACACACACAAAAATAAATCTTTTTTTTAAAGCTATTTGTGCCAGACAGTGATGGTGCACACCTTTAATCCAAGTAAGTATTCAGGAGGCAGAGGCGGAAGGATCTCTGTGAGTTCAAGGCCAGTCCTGTTTAGAGAGCTAGTTCCAGGACAGCCAGGGCTACACAGAGAACCCTGCCTCAGAAGGAAAAAAACAAACAATTTTTACAACCTTGGTTATCAGTGACATTATAAGGAAGTATAAATAAGGAATTTAAACCTAGATTTATTACTAGAACCCTAGACAAACAACCTAAATGCTGTTTCTCTACTTAGAAATAATGTTTTTTCAAGTTTCTCCAGAGTTTTATGTTCTTGGGAGAGATAAAATGTACAATTTACCTTAACAGAAGAACAATGATCACATCATTGATCTTGAGTCTACTGCACAAATCATAGAATCTCAATTGCCCACAAACTTGCTAACTTGAAGCCGGGCGGTGGTGGCGCACGCCTTTAATCCCAGCACTTGGGAGGCAGAGGCAGGCGGATCTCTGTGAGTTCGAGACCAGCCTGGTCTACAAGAGCTAGTTCCAGGACAGGCTCCAAAACCACAGAGAAACCCTGTCTCGAAAAACCAAAAAAAAAAAAAAAAAAAAAACTTGCTAACTTGACATCAGTTAAAGTTTACCTCAATTTAGTTAATCTGACAACTGAAACTTAAATGTAAAACTATAAACCACCAACTTGCATTCTGGGAACAAAGTGAAAACCCTACATTTTACACTGAATGCTGATACTGTGAAGACTTTACAAAGTTCTTGACCCTTCTACCCTTCTTGTTTTGTTACTAAAGTAGAGTATTATACACAATAACAAACAAAAACATTGTCCCACTATAAATCAAAACAGTTTATAAATGACAGGCTTGGGGCCAGAGAGATGGCTCACTGAGTAAGCCTAACAACCTGAGTTTGAGCACCCAGAGCACACATGGTGGAAGGAGAGAACTGACTCCCACAAGTTACCCTCTGAGCTCTACTCGTGGGCCTTGGCGGTGTGTGTGTGCATGGACTTGTGCACACACAGAAATGCACACGGACAGCAAGCTTTTATTTATTCATTAACTTTGATTTACTTACTTTCTGTGTATTCTGAGTGTTGTGTTGTGTGTATATTAGTACTCGACATGTGAAGGTCAGATAGTACTGGCTATCCTGGATCTAGAGCTAGCTGTCATGAGGATGCTGGAAATCGAACCCAAGTCTTCTGCTCTTACCTGACAAGCCATTCCTCCAGCCCCAATAAATAAGCTTAAAATGACAGGATGGAGGCTGTAAATACCTATAAAGTCCCTGTTCAAAAACTAAGAGGCTCAGGAGTTTGCAGTCAGTCTAAGTCTAGGCTACTAGACTAGGAACCCTGTCTGAAAAACAAAACAAAACAAAATACAGCACAAAGACTTCATTCATGGCTCTACATCTATTTTTCTTGATTATAAAACATTTCCATGACAAAAAGAAATATGGAACATTCTGCCTCGTGCTAAAACCAAAATCACACAGTTAACATCAGTTAATTTATTTTTGTAATTTCCATATTAGTTTACAGATGAATATTCATTATACCTAATTCTTGTACTGGCCACTTACACAAAGTATGTGTATATATTCACTGCCTTGGTTTCTGAAGAATAAATAGGAAGAAGAACACATACATCTATACAAGTTATTGTCTAATCTGGATTATCAAAACAATCATAAGGCCATGTTTACCAAGACTCCAATTTCAAGTTCACAATCAATGACTCCGTGGAGAGGGAACAAGTAAAAATATGGTGACTATGATTCTCCTTCCCTTTCAATTCTGCGGCTAAGTTAGATGACAGTGAAATGATCATTATGTATCTTATTTCCACAGACATGACACCGCATCATTATACATACTTTTCAATGGGAAGAGGATGTGGTCCAGACACAGAAACTTTGTAGATAAACATAAGAAATTTCTTAAAAGCATCAAAAAAAGGCCAGTGTGAAAGCAAACAAATGCACTTGTTTGAATTGATGGGTTTGGAGACCACTTTTCTCTCCACGGGGGTCAACAGGCCCAGCTGCATAAGTTGCTTCTCTGTTAGAAGTTCTCGAGGGTAAGGCTCATAAAACTGGATGGCAGCTCCATAGACCTACAGTCAAAGAATTGTTGTGAGATTTACATTTCATGCTAGAGATTAAAATCCAAACCTCAAGCATCCTAGGCAAGCATTCTACCAGGATATCTATATGCCCAATGTTCTTTTTCTCTTTAAACAAATATTTTCTGTGACTACATACCAAACAGATAAATGAAATATCTCACCTCAAACTCAACCAGATGTTGATGCAAATCCATCTAGATCCCCACACACATTGTGAATATACATGTAAGCATTTATTTAAAAAAAAATAATAAAAGAATGGAAGGGAGGGAGGGAGAGAGAGAGAAGGAGAGAAAAGAAAAAGGGCAACTTCATGTAGCTGGGGTGATTTAATAGGCAAAGCATTTAACCTTGCAGGCCTGACAATCCGAGTCCAAATTACAGATTCCACAGTAGGAGAGAACTGTCTCCTAAAAGCTGTCCTCTGACCTCTTTAAACATGTGCAACACACATGTTCCTACACTCAAACATGCATTTTAAAAAGGGGGAACCATTTTTTTTACTTGTTCTCACTTTTATCCAGTGTATTTTTTCCTACTCTGTTGAGTACTCTAATAACCTCACTCAACTTGTACTTGCTTGAACGACATATTTTAGAACATGGAATATACAGAAACACAACATTGATCCCATCTGTCATTTTTGTATGTATATCCATGAGAAAGTATATGTGCACACATATCACCTTCCACTTGACTGGGTCTCTGTTTTTTGCACTCCATATGCCAAGCTAGCTGGCCTGTGAGCTTCAGGGACTCTACCGTCTCTGCTACCCATCTTGCCACTGGACAATAGAGTTGCTGACACATGCTCCCTTATCTGACGTTTACATGGACCTAAGTCAAACTTAGGTCCTCATGCCTACACGGTAAGCACTTTATGCACTGGGCCCACATGATTTTTTTTCCCTTTAGATAGGGTAGTTTTTAATTCTACTTTCTGTCTCAATGAAGTTGCCTATTCTAATGATACCTACTACATATAGAATCAGCATTTATTCTTTTTGTGTCTTGCTTATTTTACTTAGCATGTTTTCAAAGTTCATCCATGTTACAGAATGTATTTGAATTTTATATTTTTTAAAGCTGAGTAATGTTCTATAGTGTATACACACCAAATTCCACTTTCCTCTCACTCTCCAGTAGATACCTGGGATGTCTGGTAATACTACAAGCATACTGCCGTCCAAGTTCTTTTCAAGATAGTCCGTAAGTTCAGTTTTCTGGGTACAGATCGCAGAATGAAACTGTTTCATCAAATAATTAATTCTGTTTTCCTTTTGAAGGAGCTGCCAATCTGTTGTCCACAGAAGCAGGGTTAAAAGGTTCTACTTTCTCTATATCCTTAATAATATTGATTTTCTGATTTTTGCTGTTACTTAGTAGTCAACTTAATAAATGTGAAATGCTACCTTACCATAACTTTGTATCTCCAAACTACATGAAGCTGAGCATCTTTTACAAGCTAACTGGTCATTTATATGTCTTTAGAGAAATGTCTACTTAAGTCTGTGTGGTGGTTTGAATAAGAATGTCCCTATAGGCTCAAAGATCTGAATACTTAGTCATCAGGGAATAGCACTACTGGAGAAGGATCTATATATAAGCACTTATGAGTTAGGAGTACAAATAGATTTAAACAGAACACTTTGCCTATCATACAAAGGTCTAAGTTCAACCCCCATTAGGAAAAATAAAAATCTTTTAAGATATATATTTTGCAAATATATTTTCCATTCTTGTCATTTGTATCTTTCACTCTTAAATTGTTGGGGTTTTTTGTTTGTTTGTTTTGAGATGGTCTCATGGAGCCCTGGCTAGCTTCAAACCTGAGATGCTAGTTTTCCAAATGCTATGATCACAGGAGATCAGAGGACACATCCATGGAGTCGGCCCTCTCCATCTACCTTTATCTGGGTCCCAGGGATCAAAGTCAGGACTCCAGGATCGTGAAGCAAGTGCCTTTACCGGCTGAGCTGTCTGGTCAGTCCTCTAAGAGTAATTTTCAGCCCTTAAGCCAAAGATTGAATCTGAGTTTATTATGTGGTTATTGTTTGTCTGGTGGTGGGAATACAACTCAAGGCTGTGCACAGCAAACTCTACATCACTGAAGTATAGCTGATTTTCACATCTAAATTCTTTTTTCTTCTTTGCTTTGTGTGTTTTATTTTGTTTTGTTTGAGACAGAGTTTCATTGTATAACGAACAGTCTTGGCTGTCCTGGAACTTGCTTTGTAGACCAGGCTGGCCTCAAACTCACAGAGATCTACTTGCCTCTGCCTCTAGAGTGCTGGGATTAAAGGTGTGTGTCATCACCATCTGGTTCACATCTAAACTCTCTAGTGTCCTTTTCTCTCCAGTTATTTGCAGTTATGGGTCACTATGTGGCCTAAGTTATCTGCTATTCCTCATTCTCCTAGTGAAGCACCTGTAGCAAGCTAAAAGCCTTGCTCAAATTAGGTAACTATTTTTCACCTCAATCCATTACAACAATTCTAAAATCAAGATTACAAGTTAATAGCTGGGCATGGTGGCGCACGCCTTCAATCCCAACACTCGGGAGGCAGAAGAAGCAGGCAGATCTCTGTGAGCTTGAGACCAGCCTAGTCTACAATGTGAGTTCCAGGACCAGCTAAGGCTGTTATACAAAGTAACATTAACTCAAATCTTGTCTCAAAAAACATTTAACAAAAAACAAAACAACAACAAAAGACTACCAATAATAATCTAGTTGAAATACTTTCAGGGCTTAATTCCTTTTTTCTCTGGGTAACAAAAATACAACTGACAATCCTATCTCCTTTTATCTTCAAAATCTTTATTCCTTTGGTATGTTTAACAGTAAACACTTGTCTTTATTCTGATAACTTCTTTCTTTCCCACACAAGATCCAATTCTGACCATCATTTAAATACTGCCATTTCTAAAGCTTCTTGTCTAATTCAATTGGGAAAATTTTATTCTCTAATATTTGAACTATAATCATCTCAATAGCAGAACACCAATCTTTATGTGACCTCTTCCCAGAACTCAATTCCTATTTCCAGATGACTTGGCAACATCTCTGTCTACATAGACATCATAAGCCATTACTTTCAAAGGTGAATAGAAACTGAGGGATGGCTCAGCGAGTTAAGCACTTGTCCCACAGCATGAGGAACCAAGCTCAGATCCCCAGCACCCAAGTAAGTACTGGGCATTAAAAACATGGCCTTCCGTTTTTGCTAGTCTGCCCTTTAGGAATTCATTTACTAAATGTGTTATATTTTTATCTGCTGTTTTTTGTTTGTTTCTCTGTTTAAAATAAGGTCTCACTGGATGGACTAGAACCAGACTGGCCTCACCTGCCTCCCAAGTACAGGAATTAAACCCAGAGATCCACCTGCCTCCCAAGTACAGGAATTAAAAAGTTCGCACCACCATGCTCAGCTATTTGCTATATTTTAAATTTCATGTTTTATCTTTTTCTGTGCTACAATTTAGAAAATCTACCTTTCTCTTCATTAATTCTTCCTTTGGGTATTGGTTTATGTGTTGTTGAAACCGTTCGTTGAAGGCTGGGCATGTGGAACATGCCTATAATTCAGCACAAGAGGCTGAAGCAAGAAGATTCATGTAAATGAGATCAGCCTGGGTCACGTACAGAGTCCCTACCTCCAAGAAAACAAAGTCACACAATTTTAATTGTATTTATTTATATAATTTAACTTTAAAGATCATATTTCTAATTTCTAGTCATCTGAAATTTTTATCTATTTGCTTTGTTTCTCTTGAGATAAGATCTCTCTATGTAGCTCTGGATATCCTGGAAGTCAATAGGTAGACCAGGCTGGCCTCAAACTCACAGATCTCTCCCAGCTTGCCTCTCTAGCCTCCCAAGTGCTGGGATAAGAGGCCCAGCTAAATTACATATTTAATTTCATAATGGCTTTAATATTTTCCTTCAATCATTTCAATGTCTTCTCATCCAGTTGTTTTATGAAATCCTGACTCTTCCCAAACCTATATCTTTAAATCATTACCATAATCTTATTTTGAGACCTGTGTTTGCAGATAGCTCTCTCAAAACACTTTATTTTGATATATAAGACTCAGGAATATCAGCATATTATATAATCGCAAGTATCATGTTGACTTTGAAAATTTTTATGCATTATTTATTGTTTTAAAAAACTTGGAAATAAATAAAAAACACATACTAAAATTAACTGAACCCAAAGTCTGCCAATTCTAACTGTACAGAAGTTCACTGAGTTGTACAGACTTTGGGTCTGGTTATTTCTGACTTCTTATGATGGGTGTTATAGTATGAATGGAAATGTCTTTTATCCAAATTATCCTAGCATTCAAATAAAACATAAAGTAACCACTTTACAACATTAAAATATGGACAAAACAGGCTTCATCAATAAGATACAAAATATACCTTTTCAGCTGAAGAACCTGTCAAGACAAATGTTGAGAAAACAGGAAGTGGGTATTTGGTTTGAGGATCCCAGCATTCAATAGTGGCTCCCATAGGAAGGCAGAACAGAGGCACGGATTCTGAGAGCGGAAAAGACTCATAATCTTCTTCTGGATATCGAAAAATCAAACCTTTCAGAAAAGATAAGGTTCATTTAAAAAAATTTTATATAAATTATTCATAATACATACTTAATATAAGCACATTATAATATCAAATTGCTTAGAAATATGTGTAAAATTTCAAAATTAGTTTTACTATAACAGAAACTGAGATCCCCAATCTATCCTTTATATGTTACCCCTGAACTTATATTTAATTACAACATGAAAATGTATTAAGAATATTAGTAAAGACTGAAGTCAGCCAATCTTGATCACCAATCAACACATTTTTTTAACCTACATATGTCATCACCTTAGCACCTTGTGAAGAATGGTAAGAAAGTTAGAAGGAAAATTTACTAATTATTTCAGTTAGTCTTTAGAAAAAAATTCAGAGAAGGGATAAATGTTATTTAAAAGTGCAAGACAAGAGAAGTGATTCTAGCCCCTGTACCAGTGCTGAAAGCTGCAGTGTAAACGGCACTCAACGTAAGCCCAAGACAAAATATGTGAGACCCAGGAAGGAGGGGCAGACAGCAGCATTGAGGGCCCTGATGGAGCCCTTCAGAACAAAGGAGCCGTACACCATCAATTAATTAGCCTGTAATGTCACCAATATACAGCCCACTTCCAAGCTAAGAACTTGAAAGTAAGATTTTAATCAAGTTCAGTCTCCAAAGCGCTGCATTCTAAAGTATCTCATAATAACAATCTAAAATTTAGATTTAAATACTTTAGCAATCTTTCTGCAAATGTTTTAAGTTTGAGCACTTTTTGTCGATTCCTTCTCCCTTCCAAAGAAAAGACTTGTATTCTGTATTAAGGACATATTACAGCAATGTCATATTCTAAAATAATTTGGAATCTCTTATTAGTTGTTGCTTTTGTTTTATATAAAGTAAATGGTTTAATTCATTAGTATGAGTGGTTTTATGAGGGCAATCAAAGAGTTTTCAGATATGGATTTGCCTAATTTCCCTAAAATAAAATTTGAATTCGAAAACTGCATAAGCAAAAAGTAATTGGCACTGCTTCTCTTCACAAAGAAGCATTCCAGTATCTTTTATTTACAGCTGGAGCATACCTGTATTGCCAGATTTTATCCCACCATACCAGTGGGATGAAGAAGTCACACTTAAATCTTTACAGCCCTTGACACTTTAGTGTGCAGTTAGAGTATGGCGAGAGATTTCCCAAAAACTTCATGGCAGAAAAGTTTCTCAGGCCCTCCTCTCCTCCACATAGCTGATTCTTTGCAACAAGAGAGAAAGGAAGCAAGTCCACCTTTCATGGCAAGTAACATGTGGTTCAAATCAGACACACAAAGATAAGAGAAGGAAATATAAGAAGTAAAGATGCAGTATGACACCTTTATGATTGTCCAAACACAAAGATCAAAGAAAGAAATTTCCATTGAATTATTAAATCTACTTTATTAGTGTAAACCAAAGCTCGGAGGCTTATGCCTCATATGCTTGCTTGGACAAAAATTTAAATTTAATAACATATAGAGGGTGGTTTTAGTAAATCTTACAACATATAATGCATTTAAGAAAACTTTAGCCTTTACATGCTAAAACTTATAGATAATTAACAAATAAACCAATTCCACAAATATATAAGGGAACACATATTGTCTTTTCTAGCCAGCCCAATGATAGCATCCACTAGTTTGTCAACTGGGACAGATCTTCACTTCACTTACCAGCCTTATATGCTATTGCATTTGAAGCAGGCACAGACTTCTTATAACACAGAAACACATTGGAACCCCACTGTAAAAGATAAATTGAGTTTTCAAAAACAAAGTGAAAAGAAGAAACTGATGATTTTGAATGTAATCTAGAAACTATTTATCCAAACAAGTCATTTAAAACTCCGAGTTAGCCAGGAGTTGTAATATCTGCCTGTAATCCCCACATTCAGGATGAGGAAGCAGAGGGTAGTGAATCTGAAGCCACTCTGGGTTACAAAACCATGTCTTTAAAAACAAAAAGAGCTAGGTGTCTTAGTTAGTACCTGTGTGGTATTTGTGAAACCTGGACATGATCCCCAGTGCCACATAAAATTAGGCATGGTGGTGCACACTGTTATCTTGGCACTTGGGAGAAGTCAGGACATTGTAGTTCAAGGTCACCTACACAGCCATTTCCAGACCAGACTGGAATGGATACATGAGACCCTGTCTCTATATTTATAAGGGTAGGAATGTATCTCAGTGGTAGAGTCCAATTCCAGTACCCATAAGAAAATCAAAACACTCTGTTAAACAGTTGCTATGGAATAAAGTAAAAATACAGTTGACAATGCAAAAGGAAAAGAAACAAAGCCGGGCAGTGGTGATGCACAACTTTAATCCCAACACTCAGGAGGCAGAGGCAGATGGATCTCTGTGAGTTCGAAGCCAGCCTGGTCTACAAGAGCTAGTTCTTGGACAGGCTCCAAAGCTACAGAAAAACCGTCTCGAAAAACAAAAACAAAAAAAGAAAAGAGAAAAAGAAAAGAAACAAGTCTGTTTTTTTTTTTTTTTAAGACAGTTTCAAAAACTTTAGAGTTTATGAGGCCATTGGGATGATGGCTCAGCAGGCAAAGATGCTCACTGTTAATCCTGACAAACTGAGTTCAATCATTGGGATCCTCATGTTGAAAAGAGACTTAATTCCCAAAAAGTGATCTTCTGTCTTACATGTGTGCACAAATGCATGGCTCATGCACGCACACAGTAAAATATGGTTTTCAAAAGCTTACAGTTCTGTGATCATTCAGATACTACTGTTTGAAAGAACAGATATTGGAGCCCAAAGCAGGAAAGGCTGAGTCTCCAGGAGACAATGAAGCCATCACTCCCACCAACAGTTACAAATACATACATCTCTGCCTATCTTCAAGATAAACCTGACCCAAAAATAAGCGTTAGTCTTATAAAACTATAAACCAAATGTGTATGCCCAATTTCCTTCTCCATAACTCTGTGTGCTTATTTGAAGAAGGGTCTGATTTGTGGCCTATACTGGCCTGGGAAAACCCTATTCAGCCAAAGTTGGTTTTGAACTCCTGAGTCCTGGGATTACAGTCATGACTGAGTTTTATTAACCCTTTCAAAAAGTAAGCATATAAAACCACATTAGGTAAAATAAATAACTCTAAGGAGAGTTTCCACCCAATCTATCTGTAACTGTCCTTAAAGCTACTATTGAAATCCAGAAGTTAAATCTCTGTGTTGATATAACAGACAATATTAAGATATACACAGACATACATAAAATTCCAAGCATAAATTACACTTTGTCTATGTGTATCAGAATATTAAAAATGATGATTTATGCACATTAGGAAGAAACAGCTAGGACTCCTTAACAAAGGAGCTAGTCTAGCATGCACAAAGCCCTGGCTTGATCACCAGAATCACAGGTCTTTTTCAAATTAAAGAAATAGAGAAAAACATAAACAAGAATCATAAAAATGGGGGCTGGAGATATGGCTCAGCAGTTAAGAGCACTGATTGTTCTTCCAGAGGACCCGGGTTCAATTCCCAGCATCCACATGGCAGCTCACAACTGTCTGAAAATGCAGTTCCACAAGATCTGACACCTTCACACCAATGTACATAAAATAAAGTTAAATAAATCATCAAAAGTTAAAAAAAAAGAATCATAAAAATGTGAAAATAAACTATAGAACCAATATTAACATTTTTGGATTACTCCCAAACAGAAGTTTGAAAAGGAAGCAACTCTGTCTTACCATGCCACAGTTTAAATTCTTATCGACTTTGCAGAAAGTATGAGGAGGGGTTTCCCCTTTACTGGTAATTATAACACAGATGTCAGTTACAGCCAAGGAATTCTGGGACCGAGCTGGAGGAGCCCTGCGATAGGTGATAAAAATTCTCTGTGAAGTAGTTGAACTATTGTTGACATTGGCACAGCGACCATAGGGCGTGGCTTGGATCACTTCACATCCTGGAATAAGCCTTTCTTTCCCTTCATAGAGCACTCTACATGGCAGGGAGAAAAGGGAGAGAAAGGGATTTAAGATTAATGCTGTTTTCTTCTTGAAATGAGCAAAGAAAACTTTGGTCATTCCTGTTCCTCTCCAAACTTCAACCAGAAATGAAAACTAAAATTACTACTTTAGGAATTATAAATCCTGGATTGTTTTTCAAAAGCTAGAACACGATTTAAGAAACAAAACTGGACTGAGCAATTCAATTTTTTATGACAAGAAACCTAAGCAAGACAATGGAACACCACAGACATCCTCCAGTCAGGCTTCAGAAATTCTATGGAGTACTCAATCCAGGTGGTTTCTGGAAAATGTCGTTCCCAATTCCTGTCAAACTTTTTTCTTTAAAAGTCCTGAGACCAAATGAGTCCCACTCACTAGGGAGGCAGAGGCAGGAGGACCTCTGTGAGTTCAAAGTCAGTCTGTTCTACAGAGCTAGTTCCAGGCCAGGGAAATAAAGCAAGTCACAAATCCATCCATTCATAAATGATTCCTACCATCAAGTATGTAAAATGTGCCAAGTATTCCCACTGATGCACAAGACCGACAAAGTCCAAGACCTACCTCAGACACACAGCCTGGGTAACAAAGCAAGATCCTATTTCAAAAAACCAAAACACTCTAGCTTGAGAGGTGGCCCAGTGGGCAAGAGCACTTACTGTCAAGCTCAACCTCAGCTCTCATCGCTGAGACCCACATGGTGGAAACTGAGTCCTGTAGGATGAACTCCACACGTACCCACACACACATATTTGCGCATGCGTGCACAAACACACAAAATATTTTTTAAAATGTAATTTCAAAAGATGTAAAAAGTATATATGAAATGTGAAAAAAACTGCAAGTCACATAAGATAACACCATTTAAAAATGGTCACACAACAGGACACAGAGGCACACACTTTTTATTCCCAGCATTTATAAGGCTGAGGTCACAGAAATACATAATTATACTGTCTCAGGAAAATAAAAGGGGGCAGGTGTGGTGATGCATACTTTTAATCCCAGCACTAAGGGAGCAGAGGCAAACAGATCTCTACGTAATGTACATGAATTCCAGGCCAGTCAGAGCTACATAGCGAGACCCTGTCTCAAAAAAAAAAAAAAAAAAAGTAAGTGGGGCAGGAGAGATTGGGTCAGTGGTTAGAGCTCTGCTACTCTTCCAATAGATTCAGTTTCAATTCTCAGCACCTACAAAGTGGATCACAATCACCTGTAACTCTAGCTCTGGGAGATCTGATGCCCTCTTCTGGTCTCAAAGGACACTAAGCACATATATAGTGCCAAGACACACATGACACAAAGCACCCCACACATAAAATAAACAAACACACAAATAAGAAGAAAAAATAAGTAAGTAAAATTTTAAATAAAACATATAAACAAAATGGCACAAAACTAGGTGAAGGGTGTATGAGAACTCTGTTACCCTTATAGTTTCTGAGTCAGGTTAAAACTATTTTAAACTAAACTTTTTTGCCAGGACTTGGAACAACTAGGCAGAAGTAAAAGCTCTAGATCAGACTGGACTGTGCAGCTAGGCCATGTCTCCAGAAACAAAGTAAACACTATTTTTTTAAAATGCTTAAAATGAAATGTCCCTATTTTTTTTTAAGTAGGCAAAGACATGCAAGTGGCCAAAACACATGGAAGCTGCTGAGTATGTCAGATAGCAGTAGAAATGATGAGCTATTATTTCATGTTCTATGTGAAGAAAATCATCAGAAAGGTAAGAGGTCAGAGTATGGTAGCACTTGCCTTTTGTCACAGCACTCAGGAGGCAGGGGCAGGTAGAATGTTGTGAATTTGAGCCAATCTGATTTACACAGTAAGTCCTAGACAGCCAGGAACAGAGAGAGTCTGTCTCAAGAACAAAACAGAAAGACAAATAAGAGGGCTAGAGAGATGCTCTGCAGGTAAGAGCACTTGCTACTCAGATCCCAGCAATCATGTCAGATAATTCACTGCCACTAAAACTCAAGCTCCAGATCTGATGCCTCCTCCTGGCCCCCAAGAGCATCTGAACACATACAGATATGTATGTGTGTGTGTGTATTTATATATATAAATATACATACATACACACAGATACAGAGAGAGAGAGAGATACACATTTTTTAAAGACAAATAAGTATTGGTAGGATGTACAAAAAAAATGAATCCTCATATACTACTGATGAAAAGTACTTGATTTAGAAAACAGTTTGATGCGTCTTCAAAAACTTCCATAGAAGCAAGAAGTCTCCTACGGGTATACAACCAAGACAAATAAAAACACAAATGCTCGTAAATCATTATAGTAGCCAAAATGTGGAGGGGGAAATCAAATGCCCACTAACTATTGAAGACAAAATATGAACATTCACAAGAAACTACTACTGTCCAGCAATTAAAACAATGGACTCTATGGAAAAGCCCCCCCTTGTCAAGTGAAGGAAGGAATTTAGAAAAGCACGCCTAGGAGGACTGCATTTATATGATGTGCCCAGAAGAGGCAGGTGTTCAGAGACAGAAAGCAGAATAGTAACTTCCTAAGAGTAGAGGGAAATCAGAACATTAGCAAGTGCCTGCCAACTAGGTACAGGGTTTCTTTTGGGGGAGATAAAAATATTCTAAAATGGATTATAGTGACTGCTGCACAATTCTCTAGATACACTTAAAAAAACTGAGTAAATGTGTGAGTAATCTGTCAACATTAGTTACACAAAGCTCTTAAAAGGACAACCAAATATTAACATCTATTCTAAAGGCCTAGCAATTTAAATCAAGACTCTATCAGCAACTAAGTGAACAGAAACAACAATGAGGGGCTGGAGAGCAGGCTCAGAGGTTAAAGCATGTACTGCTCTTTCATAGGTCCCATTAGGTTCCCAGATCTACATCAGATCACAACCACCTGAAACTCAACTCCAGGATTTCCAACACTCTCTTCTAGCCCCGTCAGGCACCTACATGCACACGGCAGATGCAGACAGACAGATTAAAAAAGATAAGCCTTAAATTTAAAACTCAAAATAAGTATGCAGAAACTTATGGATCACAGCCGTGTAGGGCTGTAAGTCTACCCATTTTTCTGATTTACTTATTTTCACTTTATGTGGATGAGTGTTTTGCCTGCAAGTATGTCTGTGCACCATGCATATTCAGTACCCTCGGAAGCCAGAAGAGGGCATCAGATCCCTTGGGACTGGAGTTACAAACAGCTGTTCAGAGTAAGGCAATTAATTCACTATTCCTGCATTCATAAAACATTAAGCAAAAAAATACATGAGAATTAAGAAAACAGCCAGATGGTGATGGTGCATGTCTTTACTTCCAGAACTTGGGAGGCAGGCAGATCTCTGCGTTCAAGGCCATACTGGTCTACAATGGCTGAGGGCATTAAAAATAAGAGTCAACTGTTTGTTGTATGCAAAACACTCAAAAACACACAGATGGAAAGTGGAATGATATAAAGCAATACTCCAAGAAAAGAGAATCTGAAAGCAAGCAGGACTACCTATATTAATTCAGACTTCAAGTCAAAATTATTTAGAAAATATCAAGTCTTTACATACTATCAGAAAGAACAAGCTACCAAATTACAATTAAAGTTGGGGGCTGGGGAGACAGCATAGTGGCTAAGAGTGCTTCCTTCACAACAATCCTTAGGACTAGAGTTCCGATCCCAGTATCAATGCAAGAGCCAGCATCCTCACACCTGTAACCGCAACTCAGAGGTAGATAGACTGAAAGATCATCAGGGCTTCCTGGGTCCATCCAGCTGAGAAAACACAAGTTCCAGGTTCAGGGAGAGACGCTGCTTCTCAAAGGAATTGGAGGAAACTGAGTAAGCTACCCTACACCCTATTCTGGCCTCCATTATGTGAACAGGAGCACACAAGTATCCAACAAACAAGAAACATTGTACACACAGAGAGAAATAGAAAAACGAATAAATAAATTAAATAGTCATAAATAGCCAAACACTACTGAACACAAGGGATAGATAAGACCAGATATGATAATATGGGGTCCTGAAATACTGTTCTTTCATCAGCAGATACACCAAATCAACAAACTTCAGATTTAAACTGTACCATAAATCAAACAGAAAAATTCTGCAGAATGTCATCTAACAGCTGTATAATATTCACTTCAGCATCCTGTGAACTTTGTCTCTATTATGTATCTCTGGCTGTCCTGAAACTTACTCTGTAGACCAGGCTGGCCTCAGACTCACAGAAATCCACCCTTCACCTGCCTCTGCAAGTGGGATTAAAGGCATGTGTTGTGGAATAATCTTTTTATACACTGTGAATATGTGTCATCCAGACTGGTTTAATAAGTTGTCAATAGCTAAGCAGGGTTTTCAGAGCAGAGAGAACACCGGGAAGAGGGCGGAGCTGCCAGTCAGGCATGGAGGAAGCAGCATGGACAGTACAGCATAAAGATAATAAAGCCACGAGGCAGAAAGCAAATTAATAGAAATAAGTTAAGTTATAAGAGCTAGTTAAAAACAAGCCTAAGCTGTCAGTCAAGCTTTCATAATTAATAAATAAGAAGTCTCCACGTTGGTGTGGGATTCCCTTCTATATGCAGTGAATGCCACTGGTTAATAAAGAAGCTACTTTGGACCTACTGCAGCACAGAATAGGGCAAGGCGGGAATTCCAAGCAGATAGAGGAGAGAGTAGGCGGAGTCAGGAGAAGCTGTTTAGCCTCCACAGGAGGCAGATGCCAGATGGAACCTTACTGGTAGGCCACAACCATGTGGAAATATACAAATTAATAGAAATGGGTTAATTTAAGATGTAAGAGTTAGCTAGAAATATGCATTAGCTAATAGGCCAAGCAATGTCTTCATTAATACAGTTTCTGTATGGTTATTTTGGGTCTGGGCAGCTGGGAAACAAAAGAGCAGTCTCCAACTACACCTTGTAGTTATTTGGGAGTTGGCAAGTGGGACAGAAAAGTCCACCTACAGACATGCACCACAATACCTAATTTTATTTTTTTAGCCAAGTTTTAACAAAACAAAAATTGAAATAATTTTCTAGTATATTATCAGACTATACCAGAAAAAAAAGGGAAAAATTAATACCAATAGACTGACAGTAATTCAAGAATTCAGGAGGCCAAAGTAAGAGGGATTGGTCATTACAGCAAGTTCCAGGCCAGCTTGATCTACATAGTGAGGCCCTGTCTCAAAAGAACAGGGGCTGTATATGTTGCTCACTCAGTATTAGAGCACATGTCAACATGTATACTGCTTTGGATTTAATACTCAGCAACCCAGAAAATGAAGCAAAAAGGAAATATCAATAGCAATATAAACTACAAACACAGGGATAATGCTCTTGTACACTGTAAAGATTTGTCACTCATACTGACCAAATAAAACACAGATTGGCCAGTAGGTAGGCAGGAAGTATAAGCGGGGCAATCAGACTAAGCAAATTCTGGGAAGAGGAAAGGTGGAGAGTCAGTTACCAGCCAGACACAGAGGAAGCAAGATAAGAATGCCTGACTGAAAAGAGGTACCAAGTCACATGGTTAAACATAGACAAGAATTATGGCTTAATTTAAATTCTAAGAGCTAGTTAATAATAAGATTGAGCTAATAGGCCAACAGTTTATAATTAATGTAAGTCTTGTGTGGGGAAGGGGGTAGGAAGTAGTACATATAATTTACCAGACCTTTGGAATATAGCAAAGGTAGTTCTAAAAGAAAGATAATAATAAAAAAATCAAGGGTAGCAACATAGTTCAGTGATCTCCAGATGCACATTGTTAAGTTTCAAACCCAGAACAAATGACTAGGGAGCTTATTTAACATATCAAGGCAGACCTGGCAGTCAGCTTCTTCCAGCAGCCATCAGTCCCTACCTGTTACTGGGTACAGATGGGAGGATACCCCAGCCTCTACCCTGAACTCTCCAGCCCAGGGGCTGGGCTGCCCCTCCCCAGAGGCTCTTCCCTATATAATCTGGACATTTTGGTTTCCTGCCCCTTTTTGTACCTTTGGCCTCCTGGCTGCTGCACCTGGTTCCTCTTTCTCTCCTCTCCCTTTCCCCTCCCTCTCCTCACATGGCCCAGCTCAGTCTGGTCATGTCCATTCCAGACTCTCCCAGGTATCCCTGCCTCTGACTGTGCTCTCCCACATATCTGTAATAAACTTTCTCCTCCACCATACCTAGGAGCAGTCATGCCCTTTCCTTTTTATTTCTTTTTTTCATTCACATACCACTAATATGTGTCCACTCTCACACACACACACATATATACACAGCACTGGATAGATGGACAGATGGACAGACAGATAGATGGACGTATGGATGAAGTTAAAAACCAGAGTCAGAGAGAGATCTCAAATAAATGGTAGGCCCCAGTCTTAGATAAGCAAGAACAAGACAGATATGGTGGTGCACACTGTAATCACAATTTTAAATGTCAGAAGCAGTTCAAGGCCAACCTGGGCCACAGAGTGGGTTTCAAACCTGAGCTACCAATTAAAACCAGTTGAATCTCTGTAATACATGGTGGAAGGAGAGGACCAACTCTGGAATGCTGTGTGGCCACCCACAAGCTCACTGTAGCACACGAGCAGTGCTTGCATATGGACAAGCATACAATATACACACAAAAGTAACAACAACAACAAAAAAACACAATCAACTTGATTTCATTCAGAAAGGAATGGATGATTCAACATATGCAAGTCAATAAACATGATGTAGGACATAAATAAAGCACAAAATCAAATGATCATCACAATGGATTTAAAAAAAAAAAGGCCTTTGCCCAAACTCAACATCTCTTCATAATAAAAGCCCTGAAGAAGCTGGGCATAGTGACATGCACCTTTAATTCTAGCACTCCTGAAGCAGAGGCAAGTGGATCATTGTGAATTCCAGGTCAGACAAGGTAACCTAGTAAGACCCTATCTCAAAAAATAAACAAACAAATAAATGGGTGGATGGATTAATAAATTAATTAAAGAAATAAAAAGGAAAAATTGTAATAGCAAAAATCTAAGAATAAATAATAGCAGGTACTCTTTATATAAACCAAGAGCTAATATTACATTGGGGAAAAATACGAGAAGACTTTCCTGTAAAGCCAGACAATGGACATGAATGTCAACTCTTTTTCTTAATCATACAATTAAGTGCTAAACTTATTATTACCCAAAGCAATAATGTAAGAAAATAATGTAAATAAAAAGGATACAAATAGAAAAGAAAGAATTCAAATTACCCCTATTTGCAGACCATATGATCTGTGCTTACACTTTGCCACAAAAGCAGATACTAGAATAGTAGAATACAGGGATGGAGAGATGGCTCAGCTGTTAGAAGCACTGACAGTTCTTCCAGCGAACCCGAGCTCAATTTCTAGCACCCTCATGAAAATTCACAACTGTCTCTAACTACAGTTCCCAACACCCTTGCACAGGCAAAATACCAATGAACATAAAAATAAAAATAAGTAATTTAAGAAAAGAAAGAATACAGGACCTAGAAATGAACCCATGCAGCTTCAACTCCCTGATGCCTGACAAAGATGTCAAAAACACACACCAGGAAAAAAGAAAACTTCTTCAATAAATGCTACCAATAAAAATTCAAAACCATACACAGAGGAATGAAATTTCTTACCCTGTGCAAAAATCAATTTAAAATATATTAACATGTTAAAATATAAGATATTAAACACTGAAAGTACTAAATGAAATCACTTGGGGACACACAGTTAATGATCTTCTCAATAAGACCCAATAGCTCAAGAAATAATAGTAAGAATTGACAATCATGACTGCATAAAATTAAAAGCGGTATAACAAAGAAAATGCATGGTGTAATGAATCAAGAGTCAATTAATGGCCCAGTACATGCCACCAAGCCTGATGACCTAAGCTTGATAGCCAGGATCTACATGGAAGAAGAGAACTGACTTACACACGTCCTCTCACCTCTGCATGTACACTGTGGCACCCCCCCCCAACACACATACACAAACACAAGTAAAATCTAATAATCTTTTTTAAAGTTTCCATTTCACTCCAGTAAAAATGACTATAGTCAAGAAAACTTAAATAATGCAAGAATAATGGGGAAAGGAACCTTCTTAAGCTGTTAGTGGTAATATAAATTATTCCTGCCACCATGGAAATCAATATGGAAGTTGCTCAAAAAATTAAAAACAGAACTAGTACATTACCTTGTTAGCCCCCTCTTGGGTGTACACCCAAAGGAATCAAAGCAGACATAGTACAGCGACACGCTGCATACTTGTGCTTATGACAGCACTACTCACAACAGTCAACAGGTGACAAAAGGCTAGGTGCCCATCAACAGATGCATGGATAAAATGAAAAAATGCAGTAGAGAAACACAATGGAATTTTATTCTGCCATGATGAATGAAATTACCTCATTTGTAGAGTATTGCATACAAGTGGCCATTATCTACCAGAATTGGAGCCAGAATCAGAAAAACAAATGTCACTCATTTTCTCACACGTGCATAATCTAAATTTATATGAAGAAGTGTGTGTGTGTGAAAGTCACACACAAGTTCATTCTTAACACTGGGGAGGTAGAGGCAGAAGGATTGAGTGTAAGACCATCTTCAGCTATACAGCAAGTTTGAAGTCAGCGTGGTATACACAAGATCCTGTCTCAAAACTTAAGTCTCAGCAGGTAGAGACCACTGCCATTAATCCTAACAAACTGAGTTCAATCATTAAGTCATGACAAAAAGAGAAAGCTGACTCTCTCAAGTTATTTTTTGACTTCTGTGTGTATGTACATGCACACAAAATGAACAAACACATAATACAAAACAAAATGGCATATAGTAGCACATCACAGAGCTCAGGAGGCAGAGGCAGCAAATCTTTATGAGTTTGAGGTCAGCCTGGTTTATACACCATATTCCAGGCCAGTCATACTGAAATTCTGACTTGGGGGAGGGGCAGGAGAATCATGAGAGCCAGTGATATGTATACCTGCTAGCAAGTCCAACAACTTGAGTTTGATCCCTGAAACCTACAATGGTGGAAGAAGTTGCTCCATGACCCCATCATGACCCCACGTGCATACCATGTGTGTTAACACACACATAAAACACATGCATGCATGCGCGCGCGCACACACACACACACACACACCTTGGACACACTAGGACAGAACAGAACAATGACATGAAAGAAGACAGACTATTTGTGAATAACAGCAGGATCACTGGGGAGGGGCACAGGGGCAAATGAGCCAAGTACACTATATACAAGCATAGAAATGTCATAAATGCAAACAAAAAGACCAAAATGGCATTTATAAAAAACTTAGAGTTAATATTTTCAATGATAAAACCTTAAAACTTTTCCCTTAGAATCAGGATTGAATTTAATCCCACCAAAGCATTAAGAATTTTTTCTCTGTGTGCCACTGTGACAACTAGCATTGAAGAAACCCGAGTGCATAAAATTCCATGGTACATGTGTTAACTTGAAATGTTTACTTAAATTACAGATTACTTATTTTTTACCACCAATCTCTGATACAAAATATCCTTTAATGTTTTATACATACTGGAAAATAATAAAAATGTTTTATGAACAGTCAAAAAAAAAAAAAAAGAATCAGGATTGAGACCAAATGGCTACTATGAAATAAAACTATCCAAACTGTACAGGAAGGTGAAACTATGTACATTTCCAGGTGACATCATCTTGCATTTTCCAATAAAGCATAACAAAGCCCAAGCAAGCAGAAGGCTAATGAACCCACAGAAGCAGGGGAGTACACTACTTACATATGCGTCCCAAAACTGTTTAATGTAATCTCCGTGAAAATTGCATGTTTTGTATAAGAGACAAACTGAACCTAAAAATACTTGTCAGGGTGCTCTCAAATAGCTAAATATCTACAATCCTTTTATGTATGGTGCTGGGGGTGGGGGTGGTTCTGAGGCAGGCCTTCATGTAATCCATCAAACCAGATATGTAGCCAAAACAGCCCTGAGTCCTGTGCCTACCAGAATCACATGTGAGTACCTCTAAGGCCACCTGGCTCTATCATCAGTTTTTACTAGGGGTAGTTTCATAATAAACACAACACTTCAATATAATATCCACACATGAGAGGACTACTGAGAACTCAAGAACAATGGCAATGGGTTTTTTATCCTACTGCATGTATTGGCTTTGTGGGAGCCTAGGCAGTTTGTATGCTCACCTTACTAGACCTGGATGGAGGTGGGTGGTCCTTGGACTTCCCACAGGGCAGGGAACCCTGATTGCTCTTTGGGCTGATGAGAGAGGGGGACTTGATTGGGGGAGGGAGAGGGAAATGGGAGGCGGTGGCGGGGAGGAGGCAGAAATCTTTAATAAATAAATTTAAAAAAAGATTTTTAGGAGGACCTAGAATGAAATGATCTTTCCCCTCCAAAAAATAAAACTCCACTAGAGAACAAAGCTATAGCTACACCTCAGATGGGACCAGAGGATAGATGCTATAATAAAATGATTGACTAGAAACAAACAAACAAAAATATCCACACATGATAAATCACTAGGGGATTATAAAGCAGCATAATTTTCATAGGAAAGTATCAACACAAATTTCTGAAATAAAGTCTTTTTAGCAGTAACAGTAACAAAGAAATCTTCACTGACTTCATTGACAAAATACTTCACAACTGTCATGTATTTATTTTTACTTATGTCTGTATGAGGGTATGAGAATCCCCTGTTACTGACAGGTGTGAGTGGCCATGTGAGTGCTGGGTATAAGCCAGGACCTCTGGAAGAGTAGAGCTATCTCTCCAGCCCCCTAATAGCTTTGGGGGGAACCATTTTTTCACTTTTGTCTTTCTTTCTTTTAAAGCAGTCCTGAGAATTGAACCTACAAACTCATATGCATTGGGCAAACCAGGCCCATCTCCAGTTCCCAATTTAGAAAGGAAGAGAGGAGAAATGAGTACCCCTAACAGCAATATTTGAGACAGAATCTCTTGTAGCCCAGACTGGCCTTGAACCTAGTATACAGACAAGGATGGACTCGGATTTCTAATCTTGTCTCTACCTTCTAAGTGCTTTGGAGTACATGTACAGGTCACCACACTTGGCTTCCAAATATATATATACAGTGTCTTTTATCATAGCACTTCACATTTATATATCTAATCAAGAGTATGTATAGACATGTAATATATCCTTGAACTTAATCTTGAAATAAAAAATAACAACTACCAGAAAGTTCAAATTTCTACTACTATATACCTTCTTATTTTTAAACAAATTTAATTCCCTTTACCATTGCAAAAGAAAGTGATCATACCCAATATCTGTAAGGGGAGGTTTATCTCTCCCTCTCTTATAACACAGGAAAAGCTCTGGGCTTTTCAGACTTCCATAGTTCAAGTTTGCTTGGAGTGCTGACGGAGTGGCTTCAACACAGGTGTACCCTTCGGGTACAGCTTCCCCAGCTGACTTGATAATAACTGCAATGTCTGTGATTGGAGCTTTAGGGCCAGTTGATTTAGTATCTGTACGGTTTACTTCTTGATCTAGAAGAGTTGATGTATCCGTGAGACCTGCCACAACAAAGTAGTCTGTCACTCTTGGTCCTTTGTCTTCTATCATGACTGCTGTCTGTTTCCTAAAACAGAAAAGAAATGATATCAATGGTTGGAAATACTTTATACTGATCAAAATTAAGGCATCCTTAAATTAGGAATAACCAACTACCATACTTCTCAGATTTACAATCAAACTTCAATCTGTAAGGTTTTTATCATCTTATCAGCTTTTACCTAAATTTTAAAAAAAAGTAGGTCTGGTACATTTGCAACACAACTACAGTCATTTCATGGACCTATAACTCTTATTTACTACAACAGCTGGGTGTGGTGGCTCAATCTGTAATACTAGCACTTGGAAGGCTAAAGCAGTAGGATTTTAAGGCTAGCACTACACAATAAGACCCTGTTCCAAAACCCGGAAAAAGGGGCCATCAAGATGGCTCAAGAGGTAAAACATCTGCCTCAAAATCCTAACGACCTCAGCTGGATACCTGAAATCCACAGCAGGAGAAAGTCAACTCCCCTGCAAGCTGTCCTCTGATCTCCACACTCACAATATGGCATGCACTCATACACACACCTACCCACAAACATGCACGCATACACACGACTATTCATTAAAGATTTAAGAGCTGTTGATCTAGGTAATAATATGGATGAGTAATAAAATGATGTGACAGCAACCAGAACAGAGAGAGAGAAAGAGAGAGAGAGAGAGAGAGAGAGAGAGAGAGAGAAAGGGGGGGGGGGCTGGCTGGCATAGAATTCATGTATGCCAGACTAGCCTCGAAGTCATAGAGATCCATCCGCATCTACCTCCCCAGTGGTGGGATTAAAAGTGTGCACCAACATACCTGGTCCCATATAAATTTTAGAAACTTGTTGGAAAGATGTCTCAGTGGTTAAAAACACTAGCTACTCTTCCAGAGGTCCTGGATTCAGTTCCCAGCACCCCACATGGTGGCTCAAAATCATCTATAACTCACATCTCAGGGGATCTGACGCCCTCTTCTGGCCTTTAAGGGTACTGCATGAATGTAGAGCAAAGACATACTTGTAAGAAAAACACACATATTTAAAAAAAAATCTCATATATATATGTATATACATACACACACACACACACACACACACACACACACACACACACATATATATATATATATATATATATATATGCCTGGCATGGTAGCATAAATCTTTAATCCAACCATTTGGGAAGAACAGCAAGTGGATCTCTGAGTTCAAGGACAGACTGGCATACAGAAGGAGTTCCAGGACAGCCAGGGCTATACAGAGAAACCCTGTATAGGGTTTTCTCAATTAACTAATTTATTTATTAATTTTAGAGGTTATATGATAAAAGACAATATCAGGAGAAAATAGTGAAGAAGGAGGAAACTTGGGATATTGATGGATATCTTCACTACCTTGATTTTGCAATGATTTCCCAAGTGTATATATTTGCGTCTTTGAGGATATTTGATTTCATTATTTCAGAATATCATACAATATAGTTTGAGATCATATTTAATCCCAGCTGTTGATTTGACTCCTCCCAGATCTACCCTGAATTTCCTTCCCACCACCTGACTTGGTGTCTTCTCCAATTTGCACTGCCCACATACTCAGGGATGTGAGGCCATCCACTGCAGTGCGTTAACCTGCCAGGAGCTACAACCCTTAGAAGAAAATTAACTCTCTGTCCGCCAGTGGTCACCAGTTGTCAATAGCTCCTCAGTTAAGGGTAAGGACTCTTGGCCCCTGTCCCCCTCCAAGATTTATACTTTTTTTTTTTTTTTTGGTTTTTCAAAACAGGGTTTCTCTGTGGCTTTGGAGCCTGTCCTGGAACTAGCTCTTGTAGACCAGGCTAGCCTCGAACTCACAGAGATCCACCTGCCTCTGCCTCCCGAGTGCTGGGATTAAAGGCATGTGCCACCACTGCCCGGCAAGATTTATACATTTTAAGTAGGAGCTGTACATTTTATCTGTATTATTGTCTTTTCTAAGTTTTTATTAGCATGTATCAATTATTCACAAAATAGGTTTCATTATGACATTTTCATACATGTGTATAGCATATTTTGATTATATTCAAAACTCCTTGCTGGGCATAAGGGCACAGAACTTTTTGATGGAATAATTTAATGACAGATACTCCAATTCTCCGCTGTTTTACGTGCATTTAGAGTCTATCATGTTTCATCTTCATTTCTGGACTATCCCAAATGTCTTCTAAATTACTTTTTGATCCTCTCAATGAACCCCACTTTGTTTAAAAATTCCTTATTTCTAATAATGTACGTCTTTTATATATGCCATCTCACTTTTACATCCAATTTATTTTAAGACAAATATTCTTGCATAATGGAATTTCTTCAAATTATTGAATTTCTTCAAATTACATATATTTTGCATTCAATACCAAACATATAATAACATATTAAAAATAACAAGTTCTACTTCTAATCTGATGGAAGAGGGTCATCTTTCTATCTGTTGTTTCATTGGTTAAGTAATAAAGAAACTGCTTGGCCTCTGATAGCACAGAAAATTAGGTAGGCGGAGTAGACAGAACAGAATGCTGGGAGAAAGAAGCTGAATCAGGCAGTCGCCATGATTCTCTCACTCCAGACAGTCGCAGTTTAAGATCTTCCCTGGTAAGCCACTTCGTGGGCTACACAGATTATTTGAAATGGGTTAGATCAATATGTAAGAGCTAGCCAATAAGAGGCTAGAGCTAATGGGCCAAGAGGTGTTTAAAAGAATATAGTTTCCATGTAATTATTTCGGGGCATAAGCCATGCGGGCGGCCAGGTGCCGGGACACAGCCCCGCCGCTCCCTCAACACTAATCAACTAGCCAGAGTAAAACTGCTATCTTGTGATTATTGCCCTAAACCCCAAGGGATCGTTTTAGCATGACAGCAACATGAGGAGTTGGGGCGGTTGGAGCAATAGCTCAGTGGTTAAGAGCACTTACAGTTCTTACGAAGTACCCAAATTTGGTTCCCAATTCCAGGAGACCTGATACCTTCTGACCTCTGCAGGGACCAGGCACACACATGGTGCATATTAATACAAGCACTCAAATACACAAAATAAATAGGCCTTTAAAAAAGACTGGAGGTGATAGCACCTGTCTTTAATCCCAGCACTCAGGTGGATCTCTGTGAGTTCGAGGCCAGTCTGGTCTACAAGAGCTAGTTCCAGAATAGGCTCCAAAGCTACAAAGGGAAACTCTGTCTTAAAAAACAAAAACAAACAAAAAGACAAAATAAAAGAGTTGCTAATTTGGAAGAAGGGTGTCAGAACACAGTCCAAGAATAGAGTCATGTGAGAATTCTGGGCACTTGTGAGAAAAGTCCAAAAAAAACAAGACAAGAGTCTTGTAATCTCAATTTCTTTAAAACACAGACTTGTTCTTGGAATGTTTTCGTGTTCCTCCCAAGTATGAGAGATAGGAGTGAGTTTACTTCACCTGTTACTATTCATATGCCTCTCCTGAAAAACATGTACAGCTTGTCCTTATGATTATATGCTTTATTCGGGTGATTCTTCTTAACTCTCTGAGCATAAATTGTCTGATGCTCTGAATAAAGCTGGCTATTGCAAGAGACTTGAGTCAGCCCCATTTTAGGCCCTCTCTCCCAGGTTCACCTGCCAACTAGAGCGGTAAACAAAAGGGATCAGGGGCTGGAGAGATGGCTCAGTGGTTAAGAGCATTGCCTGCTCTTCCAAAGGTCCTGAGTTCAATTTCCAGCAACCACATGGTGGCTCACAACCATCTGTAATGAGGTCTGGTGCCCTCTTCTGGCCTGCAGGCATACACACAGACAGAACATTGTATACATAATAAATAAATAAATAGATAAATAAATATTAAAAAAAAGGGATCAGTAGGAGTGGGAGGGAGACAGGAGAGGAAAATGAAAGGTTAAAGAAGTTGTGTTGTTGTTGTTTGAAACAGAGTGGTATTATGTAACCCTAGCTGCACAGAACTTTGTAGCAGACCAAGCTGACTTGCTGGAGATTGACTTGCCTATGCCTCTTTTATTTTTTAAAGATTTATTGGGGGGCTGGTGTGATAGCTCAGAGGTGAAGAGCACTGACTGCTCTTGCAGAGGACCTGGGTTCATTCCTAGCATACGCAGGGCAACTTAGAACTGTCTGTAGTTCCAGCTTCAAAAAAATCTGACATATGGCCGGGCGGTGGTGGCGCACGCCTTTAATCCCAGCACTTGGGAGGTAGAGGCAGGTGGATCTCTGGGAGTTCGAGGCCAGCCTGGTCTACAAGAGCTAGTTCCAGGACAGGAACCAAAAGTTACGGAGAAACTCTGTCTCGAAAATCAAAAAAAAAAAAAAAAATCTGACATACTCACCTGAATCATCAATGGGGCAAGGGAGAAATTAAAGAATTCCTAAACTTCAATGAAAACGACCACACAACATACCCAAATTTATGGGGCACAATGAAAAAACTTTCCTCTTAGGAAAGTTCATAGCACTAAATGCCTACATAAAGAAGCTGAAAAAATTCCACACTGGTCAATTAACAGAACATTTGAAAACTTGGAACAAAAAGCAGCAAACTCACTTAAGAGAACTAGATGGCAGGAAATAAAGTGAGAGCTGAAGTCAACAAAATAGAAACAAAGAAAACAATACAAAAAAAAAATCAATGAGACAAAGAGTTGGTTCTTCTGAGAAAAATCAACAAGACAAACCTCTATCCAAACTAACCAAAAGGCAGAGAGAGAATATCCACATTAACAAAATCAGAAATGAAAAGAAGAACATAACAACAGATACAGAGAAAATCGAGAGGATCATCAGGTCATATTTGAAAAACCTGTGCTCCACAAAATTAGAAAACTTAAAAGAAATGGGCAACTTTCTGGATAAATATCACTTACCAAAATTAAATCAAGACCAGATAACAAATTAAACAGAGCTATAATTGCTAAAGAAATAGAAAAAGTCACCAAGAGTCTCCCAACCAAAAACAGCCCAAGACCAGATGGTTTCAGCTTAGAATTCTATAAGATTTTCAAGGAAGAACTAATACTAATACTGCTCAAATAGTTCCACACAATAGAAACAGAAGGAACAAATTCTTTTTATGAGGCTACAATTACCCTGATACCCAAACCACATAAAGACATTACTAAAAAAGAGAATTACAGCTCAATCGCACTCACGAACATTGATGCAAAAATAGTAAATAAAGAGGTGGGCAGTCCTTGGGCTTCCCACAGGTCAGGGAACCCTGATTGCTCTTCGAGCAGATGAGGGGGGGGGGACTTGATCGGGGGAGGGGGAGGGAAATGGGAAGCGGTTGTGGGGACGAGGCAGAAATCCTTAATAAATAAATAAATTAAAAAAAAATAGTAAATAAAATACTGGCAAATCGGATCCAAGAACACATCAGAACCATCATCCACCATGATCAAGTCAGCTTCATCCCAGAGATGCAGGGATGGTTCAACATACAAAAATCTGTCAACGTAATCCACCATATATAAACAAACTGAAAAATAAAAACCACATGATCGTCTCATTAGATGCCAAAAAAGTTTTCGACAAAATACAACATCCCTTCGTGATAAAGATCTTGGAGAGAGGGGCTGGAGAGATGGCTCAGTGGTTAAGAGCATTGCCTGCTCTTCCAAAGGTCCTGAGTTCAATTCCCAGCAACCACATGGTGGCTCACAACCATCTGTAATGAGATCTGGTGCCCTCTTCTGGCCTGCAGACATGCACACATACAGAACATTGTATACATAATAAATAAATAAATAGATCTTGGAAAGAGCAGGTATACAAGGAACATATCTAAACATAATAAAAGCAATAAAGAGCAAGCCAACAGCCAACATCAAACTAAATGGAAACTTCCAGCGATCCCACTGAAATCAGGAACAAGACAAGGCTGTCCACTCTTTCCATATCTTTTCAATATAGTTCTTTAGGTTCTAGCTAGAGTGATAAGACAACAAAAGGAGATCAAGGGGATACAAATCGAAAAAGAAAAAGTCAAACTCTCACTAATCACTGATGATATGATAGTTTACATAAGCGACCCCAAAAATTCTACCAAGGAACTTCTACAACTCATAAACCCCTTCAGAAATGTAGCAAGATACAAGATTAACTCAGAAAAATCAGTAGCCCTCCTGTACACACATGATAAAAGGGCTGGGGAAGAAATCAGAGAATTCACAATAGCCACAAACAGCATAAAATATCTCAGAGTAACTCTAATCAAACAAGTGGAAGACTTGTATGATAAGAACTTTAAATGTTTGAAGGAAGAAATTGAAGAAGACACCAGAAAGTGGGGAGATCTCCCATGCTCCTGGGTAGGCAGAATTAACATAGTAAAAATGGCAATCTTACCAAAAGCAATCTACAGAATCAACACAATGCCCATCAAAATCCCAGCAAAATTCTTCAAAGACCTCAAAAGAATGGTACTCAACTTCATATGGAAAAGCAAAAAACCCAGGATAGCCAAAACAATCCTGTACAATAAAAGAACTTCTGGAGGCAACACAATTCCTGACTATAGAGCTACAGCACTGAAAACAGCCTGGTGTTGGCATAAGAACAGACAGGAAGACCAATGGAACCAAATAGAAGACCCAGATATCAATCCACACATCTTTGAACACCTGATCTTTGATAAAGAAGCAAGAAAATATCAAATGGAAAAAAGAAAGCATATTTAACAAATGGTGCTGGCATAAATGGATATCAACATGCGGAAGAGTGAAAATAGATCCATATCTATCACCTGCACAAAACTCAAATCCAAATGGATCAAAGACCTCAACATAAAACCAACCACAATGAGCCTCACTGAAGAAAAGTGGGAAGTACACTTGAAAGCATTGGCACAGGAGACCATTTCCTAAATATAACCCCAGTATCACAGATACTGAGAGAAACAATAAATGGAACCTCCTGAAACTGAAAAGCTTCTGTAAAGCAAAGGACACAGTCAACAAGACAAAACGGCAGTCTACAGAATGGGAAAAGATCTTCACTAACCCCACATCAGACAGAGGTCTCATCTCCAAAATATACAAAGAACTCAAGAAATTCAACTCCAAAAGATCACATAATCCAATAAAAAAATAAAGTACAGACCTAAATAGAGAACTCTCAACAGAGGAACCTAAAATGGCTGAAAGACACTTAAGGAAATGTTCAACATCCTTAGTCATCAGAGAAAAGCAAATCAAAACTCTGAGATTCCATCTTACACCTGTAAGAATGGCTAAGATCAAAAACACTTGACGACAACTTATGCTGGAGAGGTTGTGGGGTAAAGGGAACACTCCTGCATTGCTGATGGGAGTGTAAAGTGGTACAGCCCCTTTGGATATAGTGTTATGATTTCTCAGAAAATAGGAAACAACCTTCCTCAAGACCCAGTAATACCACTTTTGGGTATATATCCAAAGGATGTTCAATCGTGCCACAAGGACATGTGCTCAACTATGCTCAAAGCAGCATGGCCAGAACCTGGAAACAACCTAAATGCCCCTCGACCGAAGAATGGATAAGGAATATATGGTTCATTTACACAATGGAGTACTTCCAAGTAGAAAAAAATAATCTTGAAATTTGCAAGAAAATGGATGGATCTAGAAAACATCATATTGAGTGAGGTAACCCAGACCCAGAAAGACAATTATCATATGTACTCAGTCATAGTGGTTATTAAACATAAAGCAAAGAAAACCGGCCTACAAATCACAATCCCAGAGAACCTTGACAACAATGAGGACCTTAATACATGGATCTAATCTACATGGGAAATAGAAAAGGACAAGAACTCCTGAGTAAATTGGAAGCATGGGGACCATGGGAGAGGGTTGAAGGGGAGGGGAGAGGCAGCGAGGGGAGCAGAGAAAAACGCAGAGTTCAAAAAATAAAAAATCTGACATCTTCTTCTGGCCTCCAAAGGCACTGCATATATGTAGAGCACAAATATACAAGCAGGCGTATTATCCATACGTATGAAAATAAGTAAAAATTTAAAAATTACATTATGTGTGTGGGGGGGGGGGGGAGTATGTGCACATGAAAAGCCAAATACCCAGGTATTTGGATTCCCTGAAGCTGGAGTTATGGGCTGTTTTGAGATACCTGGTGTGGGTGCTGGGAATTGAACTCAGGTCTTCTGAAGTACCATTAGTGCTCTTAACTGCTGAGCCACCTCTCCAGGCCTATACTTTATTTTTATATATTTTTGGTTTTGTTTTGTGTTGAGGAGTGGGATTCAGTCACAGGAGTCCTTTTATCCTTTGCCTGGTCCTCTGAAAAGCCCAAATACTAGACATTTAACTCTCTCTACCACGGCCACTTCAGACTACTCCTACTTTCCAGTTGAACATTATTTCTCTGTATGTGCACCTCACATTTTTATTCCTTCATCTACTTAAGGACACTGAGTTGTCTCCACATCCTGCTGCTATCATAGTGCTAAAATGAGCCTGGGGTGTGGAGTGGGTGCAGGTATGGCCTCAAGAGAGCAATTCTGGCTAAATAACTACAAGCTTGATTGCCAGTCCATACAGTGATTCTATTTTTAATATAATTTTTTAGTAATCTCCCACGTTTGTAGATAGTGTTTATTCCCTTTGCTTTAACCCTGCTACGGCTCTGCATAGCAAAGCTTTTCTGTTTGGTTTTAAGAGACGGGGTCTCACTCTGAAACCCAGGTTACCTAGAACTCATTGTGGCCCAGGCAAGCTCAAATTCATCCTCCTGCTTCAGCTTCCCATGCCACTTAGCTTCAACAAAGCTTTATTTTGGGGGAGGGTTTCTCTGTAGTCGAGGATAACCTCCAAATCACAGAGATCCGCCTGTCTCTGCCTCCCGGAGTGCTGGGATTAAAGGCGTGAGCACCACCACTCAGTTTAACAAAGCTTTTTTAAAAAGTGCAAAAATCAATTTATAAGGCTTAATATTCATTCTCCAATACAACAAAGATAATCTTTTATAACTTAATTTCATACTTCTTACTGACTAGCACCCCGCCCCCCGACAGGTTTCTGTGTTGCCCTGGCTGTCCTGATTGTCCCTTTGTAGACCAGGTTGGCCTTGAAATCAGAGACCCTCCTGCTTTAGCCATCCTAGTGCTGGAATTAAAGGCAGGTACCACCGCACACGTGCCCAAAACATTCATTAATGTAAACAAAACACCATTAGCTTCAACCTACACAACTAAATATCATCCACACAATTTTTCTCACTGAAATATAAAGATTTCTTCCAGAGTTTCAAAATTTATCTGTATGTTCCCACACCATGCAAAATAAATGATAAGTTTTCTAAATCAAAGAAAAATAGGAAAGTACCATTTTATCAGTTATTGGCTACATTTAAGCAACGTAAAACAGGGATTTAGTGGTTTTCTTCAGACAGCTCTATCAAGACCAGTTATGCCTCCTATATCAGAGAACTATAAAACTGAAGTCCTTTCAAATAAAATCAGCTGACAAAACCATAATATTCTCCACTGTTGTATTTGTGGCTCCGAGTTTTATACAAAAGTAATGTAAAGAGAGGGCTTGGGCTAGATTGTGAGTTTCATCCAGGTCAGCCAAGGTTAAAAGATGAGGTCCTATCTCAAAAGAGCTAGAGGGAGGGGGAGAGAAACAGGAAGGGAGGGAAGGAGGGAGGGAAAAAAAGAAAGAAAGAAAGAAAGAAAGTCAGACAGGATAAAAGAGCCCTGGAAAGTAGAGAATGCAGCAGCCACTACTAATTAAATAAATCCAGTTGTTATCCACCAAATCCCCTTGGAAAAACTAGAACTTCCCTTTTTGAATGTTATGCAAAGTTAAGATGGCCAGGTGTGGTGGCAAGGGCAGAAGGAGCACCAGGAGTCTGAGGTTGGCCTGGTCTACACAGTGAGTTCTAAATCAGCCAGGACTGCTTAGTGAGATCTTGTCTCAAAGAAAGAAGGGAGCAGGGAGCCTGGGCTTGGTAGCACTACCTGTAAATCCAGAATTTAGGAGGTAGCAGCAGAAAGATGAGGAGTTCATGGCCAATCTCACAGAGGGATTCAGAGGCCAACCAGGGCTTCAGGAGACCCCATCAAGGCAAGGGAAAAGGGGTAAAAGAGAGGGAGGCGATTAGCTTTACCACCAAGATTTATAAGGCAATGGACCTATGTATCAAATTGATAATATAACATGTCTGGGAATTTTAAAAGGGACAACTCTGGGTCTGCTTAATTTTGGTGTATGATTTTTTTTTATTTGCAAGTTTTTTTAATACATAAAAAGCTTATTCTTTTAAAAAATGACTGAATTCCACTAGCATTTGAACATAGTATTTTGAAAAAAAAAGAATTAAAAAAGAAATTTTGACCCTTTTTTTGTTTTGTTTTTAGAAGGATTTTTCAAGGTGGTCTTGGTGTAACAATTTTGCATTTATCTGTACCTACTCTGTAAGTGAACAACTGCTGGAAGTCAGAATTCCTGCTGTAAGAAAATGGATACAAATCTGGAGAATGTGAAGAAAAGAGCCAGTGTACTAGAATGGAATTAGAAGCATCGGTGTGAATACATAACCTTAGCACATTGCTAAGGCAATTCTGTGCCCTTCAACGACTCCTAGAACAGGAAAAGCATATTAAACTAGATGTGGTGGCACTAGTCTAGTAATCCCAGCACTCAGGAAGCTGAGGCAGGGGGATTTCCAACTCCAGGCCAGCCTGAGATAAGCAGCCAGGTTTTGGCTCAAGAAATCCAAGCAAGCCAAAATGAAGCAACTGCAGAGTGCTCGGGCATTTAGAAACAGGCTATCTACACCAACCACTCCCCGGCTAGGAACCAGGAAAGAGGGGGGAGAAAGACATTGTGAGGCAGCATTGGGGTGGGATGTTGTGAAGGCTGTCACCCAGTTATGCCTGAAGCCTCAGAAGATGGGATTCCCAGAATAGCAGACCTACCAACAACCTGTACGAAGGGATGACCTTCATCCTGTATAAAGGGCCAACACACTCCATGGGAGCTATAGACAGTTGCTGGGGAAAGACATTTTCTTCAGTGTTGTTCCTAAATTAACCTGTAGCACCCATGTCCCTGTAAACAACCCTAAGTAAACTCATTAGGTCACTAAACAGACAGGAGCAGATGCAGGGCTAGGAGGAAGAAGAAGATCATGGGAATAGTAGGGGAACGAGAAAGTAATAGGGTTGAATAGGATTAAAATACACTATATACAGATATGAGGATGTCATAATGAAACATATTATTATGTATAAATAATATATGCCAGTAAAAACATTAAAACCAAATAAATAAATGCGTATTCATGTAAAACCAAAGTCCGGGCTTTGGTAAATGCCAATGTCATTAGTAGGACAATTATGCCATAGTAATATAAAATGTTTTATTTTGGAATTATGTGACTTTTTTGAGACAGGGTCTCATTTTGTAATTTACTATGTTGCCCAATCTGGTATGGAAAGCACGGCAATCCTCCTGCCTCAGCCTCATGAGTGCTGGGAGCTACTATGCCCAACTTGAAACATAAAATGGTAACAGGGGCTGGAGAGATGGCTCAGAGGTTAAAAGAACTGACTGCTGTTCCGGAGGTCCTGAGTTCAATTCCCAGCAACCACATGAAGGCTCACACCCATCTATAATGAGATCTGGTGCCCAGAACACTATATACATAACAAGTAAATTTTAAAAAAATAAATAAATAAATAAAATGGTAACAGGAAGGAGAGAAACACTATCTTTTCAACTTTGATAAATCTAAAATTATTCAGAAATTTACATTTTAAGGGTGGAGATATATCTCAATGATAGATCACTTGCCTAGCATAAGAGAAGTCCTGAGTTCAATCTACAGCATCACTAGAGCTTGATTTTATTCTTTAATGCAGGAAAAAGAGTGTCCATGAGAATGTAAACACGTTTGTGAAGACCAGAGGTGGATCTTGGGTTTCTTCCTCAAGTGTTTTTTGCCTTATTCTTGAGAAAAGATCGCTCACTGAACCTAGAGCTCACCAACTGAGTAGACTGGCAGCAAGACCCCACAGGGATCCTCCTGATTTACCTTCTTTCTCAGTTTGGGGGTTATGGGAGCACAATGCCACACCTGGCTAATTAATGTGGGTACTGTGTACTCACGTCCTCTTATTTGTAAAGCAAATACTTTAACAACTGTAAACTTTAACAACTTTAAGGTTTTCCCTGTCCCAATAATTTAAGCATATGTAAATTTTATTAATTTATTATATATGCAAGTCAACAAAACTGACAGCAGTAATATAAACAAGCAAATCAAGGAAACAACACACTTGAAAGTGGTACCTACACATAATTATTTATACAATGGAGTGTCACTCAACAATAAAAAAGAAATGAAGTACCAACACATTGGTACCACAAAGATGAACCTTGAAAACACTTCACTAAGTGGAAGAAGCTAGTCACAGACACCATATGCAGATCGGTTCCACTTCATTAAAATGCTCAGAACAGCAAATCTAAAGAAACAAGAGAGGATAAATAGCAGACTCAGGCAGGCAAGGATTCAAGAAAACTGCAGGACAGGAGGTTCCTGTTCAAAATGCTTCCACAAGAGCCAGGCCTGGGAGCACAGAGAAGAGAGAAAAAGAGGGGATGGTTGGAGATGTAGAGGGCAAAAAGAGATCTTGTCTCCAAATAACAGGTGCTAGAGCAGGGGTTATAACATGTAGGTCGGGACCCCTGGGGTCAACTGGCTCTTTCACAGGGGTCTCTTGAGAACATCAGAAAACCCAGGTATTTACATTATGATTCATAACTGTATTCAAAATTAGCTATGAAGTAGCAAAAATAATTTTTTGGTTGGGGTCAGCACAACATGAGGAACTGTATTAAAGCATTGCAGCATTAGGAACGCTGTGCTAGAAATGGCTCAGCAGTTCTAAGTGCTAGCAACTCTTCCAGAGAACTGAACCCAATTTCCAGAGCCCTCATGGGGAGATTCACAACCATTTGTAACTCCAGCTCCAAGGGATCCAACATCCTCTCATGGCCTCTGTGGGTACCTGCATTCACCCACATAACCAAATGCAGGTACACATAAGAAAAAAGAAATAAAAAAATGATATGGGTTTCCCTCCTAGTTCTGATTGCTTAAAAACACTTCCAGAAGTAGTGTCACCAAAACAACAAACAATACCTAATCTACCCCTTCAGTAACACACCAGAGCAGGGTGCCCTGGAGAAATGATGAGGCTGAAGTGAATCAAGAAAAATATATGCTACACCTAGAATGCCATGTTCAAAGGACAAAAGGCACGTCTAAGATTAACAGTCACAGGGACTAGCTTAAAAAGAGTCTCCCATAGGTCAAACTGTGGGTGATCTCTAAGTCATAGTCATAACAAGTAGCAGGAACTGGGAATATGACTCCAGAGTAAAATGCATGCTGAGCATACAAAAAGACAGAATGGTAGCAACGGATTATAATACAATTTAATATGTACATGTACCAGAGGCATTCAGTGCCTGTGGAGGTCAGAGAAGTCAGAAGAGCTGGACTAGAGTTACAGATGTCTGTGAACCACCATGTGGGTGCAGGAGTTGAATTCAGGTCTTTTGCAAGAACAAGTGTTCTTATCTGCTGAGCCACTTCTCAATATATATAAAATAATTTTGAACCTTGAGTGCGTTCTGGTCCTACAAAATGAAGGGCAAGAAAACTTTTACAAAAGAATGACAACAGATACTTTGAGAAGAAGGAATAGTAGAAAATAACTATGTTTTTCTCCATCCCTACCTGTTACAGGGTCCTCCTGGCTGGCATACCTCACCCGCTACCCTAAACTTCTCCAACCCTGGGACTCCCTTACCCCAATTGCCGTTCCCTATATAATCCAGCTATTTTGACCCCTTCTCTTTTGGACCCCCTAGCTGCACCTGGAACTCAAAATGCTGAGACAGGAGGATCTTGAGTTTGAGGCTGGCTTGGACTAGATATGGAGCTCCAGGCCAAACTGCTGGACTATAAAGAAAAATCAGGTCTCAAAAATCAAAAGAGACGGGCCAGTGAGATGGCTCAGCAGATAACGGCACTTATCAGGATACCCTATAAGCAGGGTCTCCAGTTCTCACATGGTCTAAAGAGAGAACTAATTCTGGCAAGTTGTCTTCTGACAATCACACACACACACGCGCGCGCACACACACACACACACACACACACACCTTTCTCTAAAATGTTAAAATGTTAGGGGAAAGAAAAGGGTGGCCAATGATTAATAAAGTTCTTATCCCACAGGCAAGAGTCTGATCCCCAGAGCCCATGTAAATTCTGAGTAGGCTTGGCAGTTTTCCTGTAATTCCAACCTCTGAAGGCAGAGATGGGATCCCCACAGTAAACTGGCTACTGAGACTAGCTGTGGAAGATTCCAAACATCAGCCTCAGCCCTCTATATTCACACTCACTCACACACGTGAGCTCACACCTGTACATACATGTGCTGCACACAAGTAAATACACCCACACCCACAAGCACATGAAAAAGTTTTAAAATAATGACATCAATAAACAAAACAAAACAAAAAAGAGTCGGGCTTGGTGGTACATATCTTTAATCTCAGCACTCACAAGGGGGGGGATATGATATTGATCTCTGTAAATTCAAGGACAGCCTGGTCTATTGAGTTCCCACCTAGTCAGATCTAGAGTGAGACCCTGTCTGAGGGAAGAAGGAAATCTCCAAATAAATGATCAGGTATCCGGCTAAGGCAGGAGGATTTTTGCAAGTTTAAGACTAGTCTAGATTTCAAAGCAAGACCCTGTTTCAAAAGAAAAGAAAAGCATAGGAACTGAAGAGAGGGCTCTGTGCTTAAAAGTTTAAGAGCACCAACTGCTCTTCCAGAGGACCTGTGTTCAATTCCCAGTACCACATGGCAGCTCACAACCACCTGTAATTACAGCTCAGGAAATATACATTCAGGCAAAAGACCCATGCACATAAAACTAAAAAAAAATTAAAGAAAATGCTGAGGATTATAGGTGAGAATATAGTCTTTCAGGACAAAAAAACAGGTCATATAATAAGGGAAATACTTTATAAGAAAAGAAAGCCGCGGGGTGGTGGTGGCGCACGCCTTTAATCCCAGCACTCGGGAGGCAGAGGCAGGCGGATCTCTGTGAGTTCGAGGCCAGCCTGGTCTACAAGAGCTAGTTCCAGGACAGGCTCCAAAGCTACAGAGAAATCCTGTCTCAAAAAACCAAAAAGAAAAAAGAAAAGAAAGTCTAAGGCCAAGATAACTAAGTCTCTGTCTGAAGAGCCCCACACGCCTCAAACTTACGGTTACCACTGTGTATAGTCTACTGAATAAAGAGTGCAACCAGCCGGTCGGTGGTGGCACACACCTTTAATTCCAACACTCGGGAGGCAGAGGCAGGCAAACCCCTGTGAGTTTGAGGCCAGCCTGGTCTATAAGAGCTAGTTCCAGGACAGGAACCAAAAGCTATGGAGAAACACTGTCTCAAAAAATCCAAAAAAAAAAAGATAAAATAAATAAAGAGTGCAACCATGTCATTCCATTAATTATAGAAAGATTAAATTACTGAATAATTCTTTTTAAAAATTAGCACTTATTTATTTTGTTTGGGAAGGGAAGCACAAGCTTGCCGCAGCATCCATGTAGAGGTCAGATGACAACTTTTCAGATGTTCTCTCCTACCATGAGGGAACCAGGGATCAAAGGCAGGTTGGCAGGCTTGGCAGCAAGTAACTTTATCCACTGAGCCATCTAACCAGCCTCTGAATAATTCACCTTTCTGTATATTAAAATCTCCTACATAGAGCTGGGAATCTACATGTATGGGAAATACATGATTATCATGTAAAAGCAGGCTCCAAATTCAATGTACAGCACCCTTTAAAACAAAAAAATCACATATAATCTTGGGGAGGGGGGGTCTACCTTCTGTTTTGTTCCATTAGCCAATTCCCAAGCAACATCCAGTTAATTGTCATGGGTCTACGTTTGATCTAAATTCCCTCTCTTCACTCTTACCCGCCCCCCAAAAAATACCAAAAACAAACAAACAAAAAACCTTTTCAAGTTTATTCTTTCAGGCATCTAAGTTTCCAGTGGAAAGTAGGGCTTACGTAGTGGGACACACTTCATGTACTCATGTAATACATACTTCATGCAATCATGGCACTCAAAAGGCTAAAGGAAGAGAACTGCTTGAGTTTGAGGCCCATCCATGTCATACTGTGAATTGCAAGCCAGCTTGGGATAAAAATTTCATTCAATAAACGAATAACAAGAACAAAAGGTTTTAGAGAGAGGCAAATGGAGATTTTTTTGTATCTAATTACTTTTTTAAAGCTTTCCTTTATGTAATGTGTATATGTACATGTACCAGAGGCATTCAGTGCCTGTGGAGGTCAGAGAAGTCAGAAGAGCTGGACTAGAGTTACAGATGTCTGTGAACCACCATGTGGGTGCGGGAGTTGAACTCAGGTCCTCTGCAAGAACAAGTGTTCTTATCTGCTGAGCCACTTCCCAAGCCTCAGAACGACTTTAAAGCACAGCACAGGGGCATGAGGAGGCAGTGCAGCAGATAAAGAAGCTTCCTGGCCCTTTGTTCACGATGTTAGGAATGAGAGCGATGAACACACTGAATGCACACAAGGAATCACAAGCAAGACAGCTAGTACATGAGTGTGAGGACTGATTAGGGAGGGGGACACCCCTCTGGCCTCTGCAGGTACCTGCACTCACATGCACATACCTACACACAGGCACACATACACATGATCAAAAATAATAAAAACATCCAGGCAGTGGTGGCACACAACTATAATCCCAGCACTTGGAAAGCAGAGGCAGGTGGATCTCCACAAATTTGAGGTCAGCCTGGTCTACAAAGCAAGTTCCAGGACAGTCAGAGCTGTTACACAGAAAAACCCTGTCTCGAAAAAAACCAAATAATAATAAATCTTTTTTTTTTTTTGGTTTTTCGAGACAGGGTTTCTTTGTGGCTTTGGAGCCTGTCCCAGAACTAGCTCTTGTAGACCAGGCTGGTCTCGAACTCACAGAGATCCGCCTGCCTCTGCCTCCCGAGTGCTGGGATTAAAGGCGTGCACCACCACAGTCCAGCACAATAAATCTTTAAAAAAAAAGAAAAGCAAGTTTAACCATTAGGAAGCAGGAAGGGAAGTGACATAAAGAGGCTGGAGAGGTGGCTCAGCAGTTAAAACGTGCCATTTTCCAAAGGACCCAAGTTCAGTTTCCAGCATCACATCCTTCAGTTACAACCACTGGTGATTACAACTTAAGGAGGTCTCATCTTTCAACCTCCCATGCACTACTAAATATATAAGCACTTGCAACAGAGAACAACCTAGATCAATAAAAAAAAAATCAAGAGCCAATATGGTGGCACACACCTGTAATCCTACAACTCTGGAGTCAGACGCAGAAAGACCTCAAATCCCAGACTAGACTGATAATAATGAGCACAGCCATACACACTATAGCCCCACCTAATCTCACCAGTGCATGGCGTGCATGGCCACCTCCACTGTCAACAGCCCCTTCAGAGCACTATCTGTATTAATTCATAACTGATCAATCTGCTGCACTCACACACAGTCATCACCCAGAGTCTCTGGTTTATATTAGAACCCCCTTTGGGTGGTAGACAGTCTACGGCTTTGAACAAATGAATAGTGTATACATCTACTACTATAGCTTCACATTTAATTTTAGTGCCTTAAAATTGTTCTGTGCTTTGCCTTTCCCCTCCCCCAATTGTTATTTTTTTCTTTTCCTTACTGCTTTTTTGATACAGGGTCTCATAGCCCAGGCTGGCTTTGAACTCATAATCCTCCCACTTCAGCCTCCCAAATACTAGGATTACTGGCATGCCCAGCTTTTTTGCCATTACTGAGGTTTTGACTTTTTTTTCCCATTTGTCTAATTTTTACTGACTTCTTTGTGTATGTGGGTAGATGTGCGTAGTTGAGCACATGCATAAAGATAGGAGAACAACTTGCAGGAGTCACTTTGCTCTTCTATCAAGTGGGACCTAGGGATCAAACCTGGGTCAGGTGACAAGTGCCTTACTTTCTCGGCCATCTCACTGGCCCTGATTGCGTGGTGAGACAGGATCTTGAATAGCCAGACTGTCTGCAACCTCATTCTGAAACTGAGGCTAGTCTTGATCCTCCTGCTTCTATCTCCCTACTACTGGGATTACAAGCATGTGCCATCACCCCATTTATTGTTACATGCTTTACTGTAGGGCCACGAAAATGTCTAAACTACGTATGTGAGCTGGAGGTGTGATTTGGTGGTAGAGGAAGTGTTCAGTATGCCTAAGTTTCTGGTTCCACCTAAAAACCACAGTAGCACAAAGAAGTCATGCATGAGAATTATACTGTATTTCCTCCATAGCAATGATCTAACCAGCAGTAGGAAAAAGCCATACCAATTTGAAAGGAGGAAGTATTACCAGCTTTCTTAGCAAACACTATGAGTGTGACGGGGAAATAAAGAAAAAAGATATCCAAGAGCAACTGGAAGTCAAGTATGAGTCTGAGCAGACCACAGTGATGAAGACCTGCAATCCCTGCACCTGAGGAGGCAGGAGCGCTTAAGTGTGTCCTCAGCTGTGTACGTTTACCTTTCCCAGGATTTAAGAGGCCCAGGCAGGAAGGCACAGCAAGTTCCAGGCATGCCTAGACTATACATACAACAGGACTTGTAATAAAAAAAAAAAAAAAAGTAGTTTTCAAACTGGGCATGATGTCTTTAGTCCCCAGACTGAGGCAAAAGCAAGACGATTATAAAAAACTCCCACAAATACTATCATCAATTTCAAATAATAAAGTATCTAAATTTGGAATTCCTTACACGATGATGCTAAAAAACTTCTTTTACTATGCTATAATACAACATTCTTTTCTCAGTTTTCAACTATTTTTTTGGTGCTCTGTTTTGTTTTTCCTAAACATGGTCTCACCAGTCAACCAAAGCTGGCATGAAACTTGTTTGCTGAGTCGTGGAGCTGGCCTCACACAATCCTCCTGCCTCCACCTTCCAAGTGGAGAGCATTAGAGCTGTACATCACTACCCCTGGCTTCCCAAACCGCACAACTTCCCATTCCACTAAGACGTCCCATTGCTCCTGTCTATAAGACTGACAACCTGAAAGAAGGTACCATTTGTGCGGCACCATCCCCCAAAAAGGCGGCATTCAAATTCGTGTACTATGAAAACTTGTGTCGTAATTGTAACAGACATTCCGTTTTCAAATCACAACAGCCAGCCGAGACAACCTGCCACTGACTCAGCTGCTTTCTTTTTCACCTTACAACCTGCACTTGAGGTGCAAGAACAAGACGAAAACACCACTTTAAAGTGAGCAGCAAAGCCATTATGGTATTTGTCTTGGCAGGAAGCACCAATGAAAATAGGAGATGCTTCAGTCTTGGCAGGCAGATAGACAAATTCTCCACGCATAAGTTACACACTGCATTTCATTACAGATGCCTAACATGTGCTCCCTTAGAAAGCTCACCTGCCCAAATAACCATCCGAACCTGGCACCGTGAATTGTTATAGCCTGCACAACACGGCAGTTCCTTGTAACTTAAAACATTTGCTTTTAAGAACAGTCTCCACCTACAACTTTTCCACCAATTTCTTCAACTACAAGCCAAAGTTTATACTATGAAAATCTGTATTTATTCCCAGAATGCATTTACAAATTACACAGGGGTAAAGTATTAAAATACAAAAACATCAACATTTCTAACACATCTTTTCTATTATTCAAACAGCCAAACAATTATACCTCAGGCAAAGTATCATGAGCCAAAAATCAAATGACACGGGATTACTTCACTAAAATAGGTAATAGAGATGATTAGACCCTTAATCTCAATCAATTACTTTATAAATAGTCAAAGGAGTCACCCACCATGTGGTAGGAAGTGGACTGAATAGCAGTAACTAAAAAACGATTGAACGCAATCCAGGAAGAGGCAGGTCATGTTCATGAACACAAATCTAAGTTTATTTCTGAGATTTTTGAGTTCCCAGTCGTACGTCAAGAAGGCAGTTTGCCAACTTTTTGACATTAATATGGAGAACAGAGAAGAAAATATAGCAGATTTTTATGGTTATAATGAGTGAGATAGAAAAAAAGATTTTCCTTTCGCAATTTTTTTTCTTAGAAAAAGTCACAGAAAGCGTTCCAGATTTGAGGTAATATACATGGTTTCCTCAAATCAAATGAAAACTTGGTAACAGCACATTACACCTAAGGATCTCTTCTATCTTACTTCTCCTTGAAAACAGAGACAGGAATGGAAGACCTACTCCTAGGATTAGCTGGAGTGTGAGAACATCTTAACTCCAGTTGCACACAATTAAGCAGACTCAGTCAGTCAACTGCTCAGGCTACGGTGCACTGACAACCTCAGTTAAGCACAATCGCCCAAGTTGAGCTTTCAGTAAGGGGGATGACACCTTCCCTCGCATTTGCTCAAGTAACTACGGTAACTGCTCTAAATTTTCCCGTGTGAAACCAACAAAATGTGGGGGAAGAAAGAGAGAGGGACATTTTAAAAACTGGGTCATTCCTTATTTGTTCTCTTCCAGCACATTCTTCGGGAGGGAAACGGCCTTCGAAGCACAGAAAGGGGAGGGGGGAAAGACGTGACAGCATCTCCAACGCTTTAAAGTTACAGTTCTTCCAAGAGTCGGCACTAGGGGCTCATTAGTTGGCTTTATTTGCGTTTAGTCACTCCGGACTGAATGGAGTCTTCCTATAAGTTATCCCCAACAAAGCACCCCTAGGCATCGGCCACCGTCCGGCAGAGGAGGAAATGCCCTCAATTCACCTGCGGCACCTGCCTGCTCCCGGGCTGCCTCCACCTCCGCGGCGTCACACGACCCCGGTTCCCTGGAGGCACCGTCACCAGCAGCGACCCGCCGGCCGGGCCAAGGGCCCCGGAGTCCGGCTCCCGCCCCACCCCGGCGGCACAGGCCAGGCTCTGGCCCAGCACCGACGCGATCCTCAAGAGGCCCTCCGGCCGCAGCCAGCAGGCTCCGGGGACCTCCCGCCCGCTGAGCGCCTAGGCCGGCCAACCCGCCGCTCCCCACCTCCGACTCCGGTCCCGCACGCTACCTGCGCGGCCCGGCGGCGCGGGAGACGTAGGCAGGGCGGCGGTGCGGACTCACCTGCGCCAGCCCCGTCAGCGACGGCCCGACACTACAAGCGGCTTCCTGGGGCGAGAAGGCGCCGGCGACGCGGCCTGGGCACCCTCAGCAGGCAGGGCCGGGACTCCGGCGGCCCCTCTGCGCCTGCGCCTCCGCGCGGCCGGGTCTCGAGGGGCACCGCCTGCAGCGAGGGCAACTGCCGGCCGAGGGGCTCGCGGGCCGCGGGCGCTGCGGGAGGACCGATGTCTAGGCGCTGCCCGCGACGAGCCCGTCCCGACCGCAGACCGCCATGTTTCTGTTCCCTTTTCTTTTTTGCCTTCCCCTCCTTCCGCCCCTTTCCACAGAACACCACTTTCCCTCCCTTCTTCCCTCTCCCTTTCCTTCTGCGGGGGCGGTGGAAAGGGCGCGGGGAGGGCGGGGTCCGAGGGCGGTCCCGCCCCGCTAGATCCACGCCCCCATGGTTAGGCTCCGCCCAGTGGCTGACCCACGCCCACAGACTTGAACCAAGCCTTGCGCTCAGACCACGCCCCTGCAGCCTGTGCAGAGCCTGGAGGAGAGCTCCCTGGCTGCGTCGGCCGGGTTTCCGTGCCCTGTCCCTCCTGGCAGAGGGACCCATCCTGGCCGACCTCCGGACGCGCTCTAAGAGTCCTGACGCTGGCCTCGGAGACCCCGAAGCGAGAGATGACTAGCGTTCCGGGCGCTGCTTGCAGCCTTCCTATAGGCTCTGTGTTTATTGTGGTGGCCTGGAGCAGGTGACCGCTCCCTCTCCCAGCTGGGGCTTTCCAAGACTGGAATAGCGACTCTGAATAGTTCAAGGTCAATGAAAAGAGAGCGAGAGGCCCAGTTAGTAGAGGCTGGAAGTGGCATTCATAACTGGATGACTTCAAAGTCCGAGTGACACTGGAGGGCTGTTCCTTTCCAAGCGGGCCACAGACATCTAGAGAGACTTTAGCTGCGCGGAATTTCGCGTAGAACTCTTTATAAAAAACGATCAGTACCCTACTGCCTCCCAAAGGTAGCCTAGATTTGTAGGTACGCCCTCTGAGTCTTTCTTGTAGCACAATTTTGGCAAAATGTTTCTAACTTGTTTTGTTGAAGTGCGCGAGGTGGGGGGGGGAGCGCGGGGGCAAGGTTCCACTGTCTAGCCCGGGCTATCCTGCAAGTCTGTTTGTAGACCAGGCTGGCCTTTTAACACTCGCTGGAATTGAAGACGTGCGCCACCACTTGGTGACAACAATTTAAGGTATAAACTTTTCAAGGAACAAATGGCTTAAAATAAGTTACAACTTATTTCCTCCTGGCAAAACAGGATTGGCCAGTGACCCCCGCAGTTGATTGAAATTACAACTGATAAGATTTTGGAGGGAAAAGAAGACAGCGCATAATAAATGGCGTGTGTGAACACGCCTAAAGGAAACCGGTTTCTCTGTATGCAGTTAAAAATTCACTAAATTATTTTAAAGATTTGTACACATCTGATGAGTACTCGGGCACATAATGATCATTTTGCCGCGAATTACTCCTTGTTCACTATTCTTGCTAACAAGTGGAATATTAAGTCTGATTGGCTTGGATGTCAATTTATCTCTGAGGTTTACTGCAGGTTTGAAAATTTTTTGGTTTTGACTTCTGTAGCAGACACTGTTTTCCTAACCACATTAGTAGTCGGAATTGATTCAAGAAGAAACACTTAGCAATATAAATACGGCTCCACTAACAATAGTTAGGCGTTAGTCTGGGGCCCTGGAAACACCCTAACACTAACAATCCAGACAGCAGAAATTTATTCTAAGGACACGTTCGTATTTGAAAACCTAGCTTGTGGACTTCTTGTCCTTCCTTACAAATGTGAAAATTTATATTTTCAAAATATTTCAATGGAGTTATGGGTTTAACTCAATAGGAGAGAACTTATTTAGCCCACATGAGGCCCTAGGTTGGATCTCTAGCTCTGAAAAAAAAATGTTTCTGGGTACACATCATTAGCCCTCAGGCACAGCAAGGGCCTCCCCTTCTTTCCCAATCCTGTTCTTTGCTACCCACAAAAATGGGAGAAAAAAAAAGGTGCTGGAGAGATGTCTCTGTATTTAAGAGTACTTCCTGCTCTTCTAGAGGACCAGAATTTAATTCCCAGCACCCTGTCCAGAGGCTCACAACCACCTACAACTCCAGTTTCAGGGGATCTGTTGGACTCTAGCGTCCAAACACCGAGAAGGAGTCGCCCCCAGAGACCACCTCATACACCACAGTCAATGCAAAAGCATGAGGATTTTATTAATTCTGTCATGACAGGGTCCCCCAGCATTCGGGAAGCTGAGAGACCTCGAATAGCTGGTACAGTCTACTTTTACAGGGGCCACAGAAGCAAGGGGGGGTTGTTCTTTGACTATTCTGATTGGCTTATTCGAAAGGGCTATTACCAATAATTGACTGGAGAGCTGTTGCCAGATCAGATGAGGTAAGAGGTCATTTTGACCCCATTTCCCAGGGGACCGAACCAAAATATACGTATATGGGTAATTGTTCAGGAACTGAGTACGTGCGAGTGTAGCTGTTAGGTCCTTGGTTCCCAGAGGAGAAGGGGAAGCACTATGGCACAGAGGCTGAGAGATCTTAAAGTCTTACAGATCCAACACCCTCTTCTGGCCCCCAATGTTACCCATATATACATGTTTATACTCACACAGAAACACACAAGCATACATAAAAATAAAAGTTATAAACTAAGAAACCATCAAAAAAGCAATAAAGTCAGTGTGCTAGCTAGTGTTATGTCCACTTGACACAAGCAAGAACACGCAAAGAGAGAGTTTCAATTGAGAAAATGCCTCCAAAAGATCCAGCTGTATGCAAAATGCCTGTGGAAAAATTTCTTAAATAGGGATTGATGAGGGAGGGCCCAGCCAATGGAGGTAGGGCCACCCCAAGGCTGATGGTCCTGGGTTCTAGAAAGCAGGCTGCCTTAAAGTTATTGCTGTGATGAGACACCATCTTGAAGAGAAAAGGGTTTATTTGACTTACACTTCCACATCACTGTTCATCATTGAAGAAGTCAGGACAGAAACTCAAACAGGGCAAGAACCTGAAGGCAGAGCTGATGCAGAAGCCATGGAGGGGTGCTGCTCACTAGCTTGCTAACAAGGCTTGTTTGACTTCTTATAGAACCCAGGACCACCAGCCCAGGGATGGCACTACCCACAATGGGCTGAGCCCTCCCACATCAATCATTGATTAAGAAAATGCCCTACAGACTTGCCTACAGTTCCGTCTTATAGAGGCTCTTTCTCAACTGAGGCTCTCTCCTCTCCGATGACTCTAGCTTGTGTCAAGGTGACATGAAACTAGCCAGCACACAGGTTGAGCAAGCCATGAGGAGCAAGCCATTCCTTCTTTGCCTCTGCATCAGTTCCTGCCTCAGGTTCCTTCCCTGCTTGAGTTCCTGTCTTGACTTCCTCCAATGATGACCAGTGATGTAGAAGTGTAAGCCAAATAAACCCTTACCTCCCTGGTTTGCTTTTGGTCATGGTGTTTCATCACAGCAATAGTGACCTTAAATAAAATAGTAAGAAATGCCAAAAGCATTTCCTACTTTTAAAAAATATGAAAATTGGGGGCTGGAGAGATGGCTCAGTGGTTAAGAGCATTGCCTGCTCTTCCAAAGGTCCTGAGTTCAATTCCCAGCAACCACATGGTGGTTCACAACCATCTGTAATGAGATCTGGCACCCTCTTCTGGCCTGAAGGCATATGTGCAGGCAAGAACACTATACATAATAAATAAATAAATCTTTAAAAAAAAATATGAAAATTGGAAAAGCCAAATTTTTCTAAGGCATATTAATAAAAACCCAGAGAGAAAACTTGAGGTTCAACCTGAAGACACAAAAAGCAAAGCAGCCAGCCACTGGCTCTTACTTCCAACTCAGTCTGAAAATGGCGATCCTGCCTCCAGGCATCTCAGAATGAGACTGAGCCTGAGAACTGCCTCCTCCTGTTTTATACTCCTCTCTAGGGCTGGGATTAAAGGTGTGTGCCACCACTGCTGGTCTTTAAGACTGGCTGGCCAGTGCTGCTGTTCTACTCTGATCTTCAGCTTCAGGCAACATTTATCAAATACAAATGAACTGCCACTACATTTCTCCTTTTATTACAGTTGGTAATAACAATTTTCAAGAACTAGAAATTTCAAGAACTAGAAATTTGCATCACATTGTTAAATGAGCTATATAGACACAATACCATGAACAAGAATAGAAATATATGTACAGTATATTCTAACAAAATTAATCTTAAATTTATATCAATATACAAAATTTGTATCTAATATGCAAAAGTCCGATCCTATGTAAAACATTCAAAACTAGTAGTTGATTTTTAAAAGTAAATTGGATAATCTGTTTTTATCCTGTCATATCTATATTCCCCCTTTTTTCCAAAACAATAACCTTGAATCTAATTCCTTTTGTTTAGCTTTTTTCTTGATCATTATCCATAACAACTTGTAACCAACACATTAAACAAAGGCAAACATTCATAATTCATTTTTTGGGAATGTGAGCATAATTTTCTAGGTTACTTCCTGCTGATTTGGGTGCTGATAATCTTATTGGGACCCAAAGAAAAATTATGATTATTGTCAAGTCCTGACTAGAGTATTCTGTGAGACTGAATCATCTCAGTCAGCAGTCTTGAAGCTGTTCTGAATATAGAGCTCAGAGGAAACTGCAACAGAGGTGCACTAAAACATTGGATCATCTGGGTCATCTGCTCCTATCAGAGATTTTTTTTTCAGGGGGTCTTTATCAATCAAACCTTATTTTTCTTACCCAAGAATGAATCCACAGACTCTCATTTCCTGTGGAAACAAAAGCAAAACCTCTTCTCCAAAGTAACACATCTTTTGACTTAAATTTTGAAGTCGAGGCAATTCATAGGTTGGATGAATCCAGATGCATTTATAATCAAAAGTCTTTCAGCAGCTGTTGCTCCTTCCTCAGCAGTCAAACAATTCAAAGACAACACAATAACATGCAATATCCAATTCTCTGTGTGTTTTCCATCTTTACATGGAAGCTATACTGGGACAAATGGGAACTGGGAGCCCTAGTTTTTCTACTGAACCCAGGTGCCTAGGTTTAGGTTTGGCTGTGGCCTGAGCTAGGGACTAGGAAACCTCAAGCAAATGACTTTTTTGTAAATTTGTGCCCCAAAAGTCAGGTGTTGAATGATACATGATTAATAAAAACTCAGACAGAGAAACTGAGGTTCAACCTGAAGATCCAAAAAGCAAAGCAGTCAGCCACTGGCTCTTACTTTGACCTCAGTCTGAGAAATGGCGATCCTGCCTCCAGGAATCTCAGAATGAGACTGTGTCTGAGAGCTGTCTCCTCCCATTTTATAATTCTCTCTAGGGCTGGGATTAAAGGCACACATCACTCAATTTCTATGGCAACTAGTGTGACTACTGGGATTAAAGGTGTTACTACTGCCTGGTCTGTAAGGCTGACAATAGGGATGTTTCCCCCTCTGACTTTCAGGCAAGTTTTATTTATTAAATACAAATGAAATGCCCCTACATTTTCCCATGCGATGGATTACAAGACTTGAGAAAATCTGTAATTTTTATTAATATTTTCTTCATGCCAAAGTTTTACCATAATATTTTCATCTCCATTTCCTGCCCAGTGTCTCCCAGAATGAACTCGCAAGTCTAACTTTTCATCTGAGCCAGCCATTCTTTACTTTGTGTGTTCTTGATCACTCTTGCACATCCAGAATAAATAAATTCACTTTGATGTTTAATACGGAAACGTCTGTCTACCTTGACCGAGGAACTATTTGCAGCTAATAGTTGCTCAGGGAATGAGAACTCTGTTTTGACGATCTGGCCTCTTGTAGGAGTCCCATGCTGTAGTGGATGGTCCCTCACCCATGGCCATATGGGAAGCACTAACTGGATTTAGAGGGTTATTAAATATATGCATATAAATAAATAATAATTATCATGAAGTTGGGGAGGGGATATGGCCAGAGTGAGAAGGGATGAGGGGTAGATAGGATCATATTTCATTGTGTACATGTATGACACTCTCAATAATAAAGACAAAATTTAACCTCAATTTAAAAAAAAAATAGCCAGGCAGTGATGGTGTACACCTTTAATTCCAGCATTTGGTAGGCAAAGGCAGGTGGATCTCTGGGAGTTCAAGGGTCTACAGAGTGAGTGCCTGGACAGTCTCAGTTACACACAGCAGAAACCCTGTCTTGAAAAACCAAAATAAACAAACAAACAAGCAAACAAATAAAGAGGGCTGAATAAATGGGTCCAAGATTAAGAGTACTTATTAAATACTTTCTTACAGAGAGCCTGAGTCCAGTTCCCAGCACCCACATCAGGTGTCTCACAACCACCTGCAACTCCAGTTCTGGGGGACCCAATACCCTTTTCTGGCATCTGTCATCACCTGCACAAACATGGTATATATACAAATGCTCAAATACATGCAAACATACACATAAAATTCAATAAATCTTTCCAAAATCAATAATCCATATAAAAAGCCAAAAGAGACCTGGAGAGCCCAGCAACCACTTAACTGCTGTGATCTCATAGCACCCCAGTTTCATCTGAGCTTATAGATACAAGAATACATACAGGCCATGTGTGGAGGCATATGCATTTAAGCACTCTGGAGGCAGAGGCAGGTGGATCACCGTGAGTTCCAGGCCAGCCAGGACTACATAGTACGACTCTGTCTTTCAATAAATGCATGCATCATGGGTAAGCGTGTATATCAGCTGCCTCTAGCCTCGCATGTGTGAGAAGCCAGGTGTGATCATATCCAACTTTCCTAAAACAGGAGGGGCGAGAATGCATAGGAACAATCAGGCCAACCATTTGCAAAGGGAAATGACTTTCCAGCAGAAAGCTCCTTCTCACTCCACGTGATCATGGCCATTACGCATTCCTGTGGATTTGCAATGCAAAGGAAATGTTACTTCTTCTCTTCAAGTAGGCAGGAGGTTTCGGTGGCCCTCTTTACTGCTACATCTCAAAGGTGTCATTTTCCTCATTCTACTTAGTCTCTTCAAAATCTTCTGAGCCTCTGCCCTGTGGGGACAAGGTCACATGGTGCTCCTCTGACCTTTTTCTTTCCCAGGTGCACAGAGCTTATCATAGTAGCCCAGGGATAGCAGTCTTAAAAACTAGCGAATGCATATGAGGGGTGAGGATGTAGTTCCGAGGTAAAGAGGAATGCCTTAGCCCGGGGTTCACTCCCCAGGGCCACAAATACAGCAAAAACAGAAAAGAAGAAGGAGTCGGGGAGTGTAAAAAGAAGGATAGATGGAGGTTGAGAAGGAAAAAGAAAATCATTGATTATACAAGCAAGCCTACGCTTCCCTCACGTTCTCTCCCTCTGTGGGCTATTTGCTTAACTTCTTCTCACCCATTAAGTGAGTAGAATGATTTCCCTAATGAACCAAAATAATGTATTCATTTGTAATATTGTCTTAGTTAAGGTTTCTGTTGCTGTGATGAAACACCATAACTAAAAAAGCTGGTGAGGAAAGGGTTGGTTTGACTTACTCTTCCACATTGCTGTTCACTGAAGGAAGCCGAAACAGGAACTCAAGCAGGACAGGAGCCTGGAGGCTGGAGCTGATGCAGAGGCCAAGGACCAGCTGGGTAAACTATATGCAGATGTATACAAGCAGGTTCTCTTCTCTCCAACAGGCCCTGCCTTCCAGGTAGTTCCTTGCCTTTGTGTGTAGGGTAGAATTACTGGTTGGCTTCTTTTTTTTTCTTTTAAAAGAATGCATACACTGTCAGGATGGTGGTGCATACACCTCCAGTGCTCAGAGGTAAAGGCAGAAGGATCAGGAACTCAAAGATGACCTTTGCTACATATCTAGTTCTAGGCCAGCCTTGGATTCATGAGACCCTGTCTCAGGAAAGAGAATGGAAAAGATAAGAGCGGAGGGAAGAGAAAGCAAGGGGAAGGAAGGTAACAGGGACAGGGAGGAGAGGAAGCAGAGCAGGACTGTGGCCATGGGCTGGAGCAGTGTCTTCTGCGGCTATGTTTGGACTCTTGGAAGCCTGACTAGCTTGACAACCCTATATCCTCCCTCCTACAAGTGGAACTTGAGAGGCTGTTGGCAAGTTTTAGCGGGAGAGCAAAGTCACTCTGCGTACCTTTGATAGAAGGACAGAGTTCATCAATCCAGCAACGTTAAGGGCATGGCTTCCGGAGGGACACAGATGAAACAAAAGAACTTGCCTACCTCACCAGCTAGATCAGCTGAATCAATACTAGTGATCACTGAATCAATACTAGTGATCACTGGAGCTTCCAGGGTTGCAGCCATACTTTTGTTTGTGGGTGTTTGTTTGTTTGTTGTTTGTTTTGTTTGGGTTTTGGGTGTTTTTTAACATTTGTTTATTTACTTACTTTGTGGTAGTGGGGGTTAGAGATCAGAGAATAACTTTCCACAGTTGTTTCTGTCTCTTCACCATGTAGTGCTAGAGATTAAACACAAGTTTGATGGTGAATACTGTTACCCACTAAGCCGTCCTGCCACCCATATTATGTTTTTTGAGACAGTGTTGTGGGATATTTGTACACTGTGTGAAGATGTGGCACTGTGGTAGGTTTAATAAAGAGCCAAATGGCAAATAGCTAGGCAGGAAGAGGTTAGATGGGACTCCCAGGCACAGAAGGACTCTGGGAAAAAGAAAGGCAAAGATGTCAATGAGACACAGAGGGAGTCTGACACACAGAAGCAAAGAAAGGTAAAAAGCTGTAGTAATACGGAGCGGCAGGGCTGCGTCCCCAGCACCCCGCTCGCCTGGCTAGCTTATGCCCCGAAATAACAACACACAAATTGTATTCATTTAAACACTGCTTGGCCCTTTAGCTCTAGCCCTTACTGGCTAATTCTGATATCCCGATCAATCCATCTCTAATAATCTGTGAGCACCAGTCTTACCGGGAAGATTCTAGCCTAGTCCATCCTGGGTCGGAACTTCATCGCACGCCTCAGAGAGCTGAGCTATCGCATCTTCCCGGGAGAGGGGAGCATGGCATTTCTCTGAGACGTCTGCCCCCCGAGAGGAGAGCTGTCGAGTCTGAGCTCACTTCCTCTTCCTCCCAGCATTCTGTTCTGTTTTCTCCACCCACCTGTGTTCTAACCTATGAGGGCCAGCCAAGCAGTTTCTTTATTTTTTTAACCAATGACCTTCCACCATCATTTCCCCTTTTTCTGTTTAAACAAAAACAAAGGAAGGCTTTAACTTTAACATAGCATAATTACATATAACAAAACAGTTATCAAGTAAAAATTACAATAATCTTTATCATAATTAAGGAAAACTATAACTATAACTAACTATCCATCAACTCCATCAAAGACTCCAGAAAGATACAATATTACCTAAGCAAACAAGAAATAAGCAATTTCCAAACTCTAGAAATGACAGAGACATCTCGCTGCCTGGACAGTCACCCAAAGTTCCTCTGTACCGTTGGGGCATCCATCTTCAGCCTTCAGGCCCATGGTATCCAGCAGACATTTCCATAAAGCAGGAAAATTCAAAGTCAGTTCAGTCACTATCTGCTGTGTCCTGCAGAATGTCTCGCAGACTCTTTCATGAATCAGGAACCCCGAAAGATCATCTCACCATTAGGCAAGTTCAGTAGTCCTCTCTCTGTGGGTTCTCTGTGTCCAGTTTATGCAATAGTCCAGGCAAGAACAGTTTCTTGCCCAAATGGCTATCAAACTCCATAAGGATCCTCTTCGATGCCCATCTTCTTCTTGAAGTAGATTGGTGCTGCCAGGAGCAGAGTGTCTCATTGTCTTGAAAAGTTCTAAGTTATTAAAACATTAAATGCCATATTCTGCAGTCTTTGAAAGATATGAAGAATGTCTATCTAACTGAAATGTATCTCTATATATCTAGAAAATCTAACTAACATGACTACAAGCTTGACTATTACTGATGATTATCCATTAACCTATATTTCTTAATTATACATTACATTTTTTAATGAACTACACAATCACAATATCTTAATCAATAGCAGAAATATGCATATACATATAAGAAAATTGACCTTAAATCTCTATCAATAAAGCAAAATCTATACTAATGCAAATTATTCATATCTATATCATATCCCCCTTTAAATGTTAAAGAACGTTTATAAACCATATTTGGGAACATGGGCGCAGTTTTTTCTCTCCAAACTGCTTCCTGCTGAATGGGGGCGTCGTTAATTAGGTCTTTCATGGTATAACATGTGTGCTAGTTTCATCTCAGTTGGCAGTTGAGTGAAGCAATTTTCTGAAGGTGTTCACACCGACCCTTCAGGAGGGCGTGGTCCATCATACCAAATCGGAATAGAAGAAATGAACAGCGTCTCATCCTCTGTGAAAACAAAATAAGAAACTCCTTTCCAAAGCATCATGTCCTTAGATCCAAATTTCAAAGTCAAGGCATTTTCAAAGTATCTATGTTGGATTAGTTCAGCAGCATTTATAAACAAATATCTTTTAGCAGCTGTTGCTCCTTCCTCAGCATTCAAACAATTCAAAGAGAGCATAATAGCATACAATATCAAGATTCTCTGTGTATTTTCCATCTTTGTGCAGCTTTGTTTTAACCTCTATTTCATTTACTTTTACTTTTAACTTTTTGCTTTTTGAGACAGGTTCTCTGTATCTTTGACCTGGAATAACTCTGTAGACCAGGCTGTCCTTGAACTCTCAGAGATCCGCCTGTCTCTGCCTCCCAGGCATTGGGATTAAAGGTGTACATTACTACACCTTGAACTCACAGAGATCTGTTTGTCCCTGCCTTCTAAGCACTGGGATTAAAGGCATGTGCTACCACACCTTGAAGTCACAGAGGTCAATCTCCCTCTGCCTTCCAAGTGTTGGGATTAAAGGTGTGTACTACCACACACAACAACTCTCTTCCTCTTTTTTTTTGTTTTTTACTTTAAGAACTTCAACTTTTAGTCTGCATATATTTTTAACACGCTGTAAATCATTTAAAATTTTCTTTGTCTTTGACGCTCTCTTTACTGTATCTCTCTCTGTTTTTCTGACCACATGAGTCTTTAATTTACCAAGCAATCTCAGTAGGACTAAAGCCATGGCTTTGACGGCTGGATCCAGCCCATTCCTTAGCTTTCCAGCCTCATGGCTGAGGTACTGGCTGTAGCCACGTTTACTGCCACAACTCTTATGGCATTTCAAGGTCCCTGCCAGCAAGTGAGCTTCAGCAGCCTGTGCTTGCAAACCGCACTAACCGCCTGCGTAAGAGTCAGAGTTTGCCCTGGCAGGACAGCCCAGAAAACTGGCATTTTTAAACGGCACAGCTTTTTTCCTGCTACGGCTGAAAACCGAAAAGCATGCGTTCAGCTTTTTAAGTGTTTCATGGCAGGACCTCTTAAGAGCTGCAGGTTATTGCAGCTGAAGCTGAGTCAGGAAAGCCTCTCTTAGATGAGAGTGCTTGCTTGCCTCTAGCAAGCAGAGCAGACCCAAGAAATTGCCACAAGAAACATGCTTTACTCTATTCTTTTCCAAGCTTTCTCAGGCTTTCTGTGGACTCAGTTACCCACACGTCTGGGCGCCATTCTGTAGTAATACGGAGTGGCGGGGCTGCGTCCCCATAATAATAATCTGTGAGCACCGGTCTTACCGGGAAGATTCTAGCCTATGTCCATCCTGGGTCGGAGCTTCATCACGCGTGCCTCAGAGAGCTGAGCTATCGCATCTTCCCGGGAGAGGGGAGCATGGCATCTCTCTGAGACAAACTGGATATCTCCATGTTGAAGAATGAAACTATGTCCCTATATCTCACCCTGTATAAAGATCAACTCAAAATGGACAAAAAGTCTGAAAATTTTGGATCAGTGCTGCAACATGCATGGTGTGAAATTGGCTAACTGGGGGGTTAGGGAAACAGGGATGAAAAATGACAGACACACATACAGAAAAGCTGGGATCTGGGTGGGACAGTACGCTCTGATGGAGACACACCAGCAACCTGGAAACCCAGCAAGTTGATTATATACTGCTGAACAAGGAAGTGTGTTCATTATAGACAGTTGAACAAGGCGGTGGGTTTATGGTATGTATCTGAACAAGGATGTGGGTTTGCGGGTTTAGCTGATCTTAGCTGGAGTCTCTACAGGGCTGCAGTCTCAGGATGCAGTCATCCAAGAGGAGGAAGCTGTGGTTGATTCTTTATATATACACTGTCAACCTTCAATACTCAGAGCAGGGGACTCAATTTGCCATTCCCCCTGAGCCTGATTTGGGGAAGGACTTGCCATTCTCATGGATCTGAAGCATTGGGGTCCTTGCTATGGTTGTGCCCATGCCAACATTATACATTCAGTCAGGACTTCATTTGCTCCTCTCAGGTCAGTGAGGTGGCTCCATGGGTCCAGGTATCTGCTGTTGAGCCCGATGACTTCAGGCCTACCCCTGGTGTCCACATGGGAGAAGAACTAATTCCTGAAAGCTGGCCTCACCCCCCACCTGTGCACTGATGCAAATAAAGAAAGCAGAGTAATTTTTTTTTTCAAGAGCTGGTTTTGAAACTACTGCGGGAAAACGCTGCAAGAAACAGAAATGGGCTATGACTTTCTAAATAGGATTCCAACTGCTTAGGTCATAACAGCCAGAGTTTACGAACGAGAGTATATGAAATGAAACTTCTATACAGCAAAGGATCAGCACAGTGAAGAGAAACCTCAGGAGAAGACATTGATCTGCCACAGGAGATTAATAGCCAGAGTGTATAATGAACTCAGAAATTAAAACACCAAGCCAGACCCTCTCTCTCTCTCTCTCTCTCTCTCTCTCTCTCTCGCTTTTTTTCTTTCTCTCTTGAGACAGGGTTCCTCTGTAGCTTTGGAGCTTGTCCTTGAACTAGCTCTAGCAGACCAGGCTGGCCTCGAACTCACAGAGATCTGCCTGCCTCTGCCTCCCGAGTGCTGGGATTAAAGGAGTGAGCAACAACCACCTGGCTTCCAAGGCAGACCTGAAGGTTCGTGCCGATTGTCAGAACACTTGGAAAGTGGGGGCAGGAGGATCAGAACTTCAGGGTCACCCTTGGCTACTGGGTGGGTTTGAGATAACTCAGTAGCTAACAGCCCCTGCTATGAATGCTGAGGATCAGAGCCTGATCCTCAGGACCCACAAAATGGAAGGAGAGATCTGGCCTCAGCAAGCTGTCGTCTGTGACAGTCACCAAAAGAACAAATAATACAATGTGTGATGGTAAAAGTAAAATGCTGCAGGTTCCCGAGTGGCTGCAGCAGGCAGCGAGTCCCACGAGGAGAGACAGACTGATGGGCACACCACGAGACCATGCTACTGGTCTCCAAAACTGACTGGTCCCAGGCATGCAGCGGGAGAGAGACAGAGACATGGATAGGCACGCCATGCAGAGTGAGGTTGGATATTTATGTAGTGGGTTATGAAAGGGACGGGGAGGAGGGTAAGGGTAAAAGGGGGAAGAGTAGAGAGAGGCAGAGAGAGAGAGACAGAGACAGAGAGGGGGAAGGAGAGAAGCGGGGAGAAGGGAAAGACAGAAGCTGCCTCTTTGAGAGAGAGAGAGAGAGAGAGAGAGAGAGAGAGAGAGGAAAAAGGAAAGGACTTAGCGCTTGGGTGGGGAGGGAGTGGGAAGTAGGCATGGCTTGTCTCTTAAAGGGACAGAGCAGACCATTACACCACCACCATTGGCCAATTTTTAAATTTTTTTTAAAGAGAACTAAATATGATCTAATTGTACCATTCCTTGATATTTACCCAAAGAAACCTAAGTCAGTATACAAATCTCTGCACACCCATGTTTCTCAAAGCTGAACTATTCACAATGGCCAAACCATGGAGTCAGCTTAAGTGCTTGTTCCTGGATGAATGGATGGAAGAGATATGGTTTATATGATCAATGGAGTATTATTCTGCTATAAGGAAGAATAAGCTAGAAGTGATGGCTCACACCTGCAATCCTAGGAAGCTAAGGAGATGTTCTGTGAGTTGGAAGCCAGCATGGGAGACATAGTGAGTTCCAGGTCAGTCTGGGCTGCAGAGTGAGATCCTGTCTCCAGCCCCAAAATAGAAGAACGATAAATCAGCTGAGCACGGTGTCACAGGCCTGTAATCCTAGTACTTTTGAGGCTAAAGCAAGAATACTGCCTCAAGTTCAAGGTCACTTTACTGAGTTTCTGACCAACCTGAACTACAGGGAAGACTCTGTCTCAAAAATAAATGAATGAAAAACAAGTAAGTCCCTCCAGGAGCCCACACCCATGTTCTCATGCATGTCTCTGTTTCTTCAGAATGCCCTTCTTAATTCTCATCCTTAAAATCCATATTCAAAACATCCTTCAATAAACTCCAACTCTGCCTTTTAGAGAAGCTTATAAGAAATAGGCTGAAGGCAAGGAAGAAACAGAGATGGCCTAGTGTTTGTTGATAAGGAAGGTTTGCGTGTTTTTTTTTTGTTTGTTTTTTTTTGGGGGTTTTTTTTTTGGAGAAAAGACAGGGTTGTGAATGCAAAGCTTTCTCTGCCAACATAGATGTATTTTGTGACTACAATATCTTTATTCTTATGCCAAGTGGAAAGAAGCTGACAAGGATCCCAGCTGTTTGGGGAGTCAACTAAAAATTCAAAACTGAATTAATTCTTTTTTTTTTTTTGTTTTTGTTTTTCAAGACAGGGTTTCTCTGTGGCTTTGGAGCCTGTCCTGGAACTAGGTCTTGTAGATCAGGCTGGTCTCGAACTCACAGAGGTCCGCCTGCCTCTGCCACCTGGCTCTGAATTAATTCTTGATGTAGTTGTATATAACCAGAAAACAGTCTAATCTTATTAAGGCGAAGGGAAAACTTCATTGTGCTCCTCTTACCAAAGGGATATTTTTTAGGTTTATAGTTTTTCGGGTTTTTTGTTTGTTTGTTTGTTGCAGACCTCAGGAGAGGGGGACCTTGAATTCCTGCCCTCATTTCCCTGGGTGAGGAACATAAACTCTGAGGTGAAATAAACCCTTTCCTCCTCAAATTGTTGTTATCACAGAGATAGAAACCCTAATTGAGACTGATAGAAACACCATCTGTGGTAGTTTGAATAAGAATGCCCCCATAGACTCTTTTATTTGAATGCTTAGTCGGCAGGGAGCGGCACTACTTAGAAGGATTAAGAGGTGTGCTCTTGTTGGATAGGTGTGGTCTTTCTGGAGGAAGTGTCCTTTGAGGTTTTAAAAGCCTAAATCAAGACCCAGAGTCGCTTTCTCTCTCTTCCTGCTGCCTACAGGTCTAGAGGAAGAACTTTCAGCTCCTTCTCTAGCACCAGGTCTGCCTGCCTGCCTGCTGCTATGCTTCCTGACATGACGATAATGGACTAAACCTCTGAACTGTAAGCAAGCCGCAATTAAATGCTTTCTTTCCTAAGAGCTGCCGTGGTTTTGGTGTCTCTCCACAACAATGAACATTGACTATGGTACCACATAAACATAGTTGTGAGCACTCACCCTCTATTTTCATAAGAGAAAGAAGAGGAAGGCACTAATGTCTTGATCTTGTTCTTGACCAACAGTTAGTACTCCTAAAGTAAAGCTGTTTGAACCATGTAGTCCTATTAACAGCAAACACAACTTATAAACTCAAAGGAATAAAGGATCGCCAGAACCCTGAACGAACTTGGAATCTAAAGCTACAACCAACTCAAATCAGCAAAACTAAGCACGGAGGAAATGACCAAGTGACTTTTGTAAGTTGAATCAATACTATTAGGTGTTGTACGCTGATTTTTTTTTTTTTTTTTTTTTTTTGGTTTTTCGAGTCAGGGTTTCTCTGTGGTTTTGGAGCCTGTCCTGGAACTAGCTCTTGTAGACCACGCTGGTCTCGAACTCACAGAGATCCGCCTGCCTCTGCCTCCCGAGTGCTGGGATTAAAGGCGTGCACCACCACCGCCCGGCTGTACGCTGATTTTTAAGTTTACTATTGTTGTATGTGTGTGTGTACACGCACATGGGTTATGTATGGGTGTGATGTGGGGGTGTTGTAAGGAGTCTTTCTCTGCCCCACCAGTCAGTTCTCAAATGATGACTTAGTATTTATCATGAAAGCTCAGCTTAACCCATTTCTATTCATCTATGTTTTGCCTCATGACCTTTTACCTTTCTTTCATTCTGTGTGTCTGACTCCCTCCATGTCTTGTTGTCATTTCCCTGAACCTTGATCACCTCCTCCTACTTCCTCTCTGTGCCCAGAAGTCCTGCCTATCTCTCCTGCTTAGCTATTGACTATTCAGCTTTTTATGACACCAATCACAGCTGTTATTCTTTTTTAAAAAATGCTGCAAGATCCCCGGTGGCAGTAGGCAGCAGAAATGCTGTAGGTCCCAAATGGTGGTGGCGGGCCATGTGGTGGCAGGCAGCGGGCCCTGGGAGCAGCCAGTCCCAAACAGAGACGGCTGCTGGTCTCAGAGCAGTGGTGGCAGGCCATGTGGCATCAGGCAGTGGGCCCCAGGCAGAGATGGCTGCTGGTCCCTGAGTAATGGCTGGTCCCAGGCAGGGAGACACATGGCGGGCGGGCAGAAGACAGAAACATGGATAGACACGACATGCAGGGTGAGGTTGAATGTTTATTCAGGGGGTTATGGAGGAGGAAGGGTGAAGGGGGGGGACAGAGAGAGAGGGAGAGGGAGAGAGAGAAGAGGAGAAAGGGACAGAGAAGGGGGGAAGCAGAGAAGTGGGGAGAGAGGCAGAAGCAAAGCTGCCTCTCCGAGAGGAAGATGAAAAAAAGAGCGAGCTCAGGTCAGCTGAAGATCAGCTTGTCTCTTAAAGGGACCAAAACCATAACATTCCCAGGTCTTATAATAAAAAGCAAGCACGTCAAGGAAGCAGAAAAGGAAGGGCCCAAGATGGCGGCAGGCAGGTCAGAGGTAATGGGAGTGGGCGTGGCTTGTCCCTTAAAGCAACAGGAAAGCACAACAACAGCAATACATGTTCGCACGGTGTACAAATATCCCACAACAGGGGCACTTGTGGGCCACAGAGCTATGTGGGAGTCAAAGGACGACAGTTTTGGGAAGTTGGGTTTCTTTTCATTATGGGTTCCTGGGATCAAACTCAGGATGTCAGTCCTGCTCAATAAATGCTTCTCCCCACTGAGCTATGTGACCAGCCCTACTGTTAGATTTTGGCAATAGCTTTTTGGAGCTTGCAATTTTAATTTCAAAAATGATTTTGGCAATAGCTTTCTGTAGCATACAAATAATAATTTCAAAAATATATTTTATTTTATGTATATGAGTGTTTTATCTGTGTGTATGCCTGTGCACCACACTCTACCTGTGGAGACCAGAGAAGAGCATCCGAGCCCCTGAAACCAGAGTAACTGATGGTTATAAAACAACATGTGGGTGCTGGAAACTGAACCCTGATTCTTTGCAAGACCAGCAAGTGCAGCTGGGTGTGATGGGGCATGCCTTTAATCCCAGCCCTCGGGAGACAGAGGCAGGTGGATCTCTGTGAGTTCCAGGCCAGTCTAGTCTATAAGTGAGTTCCAGGACAGCCAGGGCTACACAGAGAAAACCCTGTCTCAAAAGAAAGAAAGAAAGAAAGAAGCAAGTGCTCTTAAACTTGCTGTCTCTCCAGCCTACAAATGGTGATTTTTATCTGATAATTTGTATATGATGATGTTTCCATGAAACAGCATACTGTTTTCTAACTGCAAACCTCATAACTGAAAATTAATTCTCAGAAATTCTTCTTAAATATAACAGTACAAACAGCCATAAGGCACACTATTTCATTTACTCACTATTGTTGGCTAAATGCCTATATAGGCTGATTTGACACGCACTCAGTGCAGTCAGGTATCAGACACAAACCCCTGGTCTAGTGAGGGACACAGTGCTCTCAGCTCACAGCCGGCCTGTCAGAACCATTCATACGGCAGCGGTTTATGGTTTTCAGTTCTTTCAGCATACAGAAGCTTTACAACTTGACCCCTGTCTTCCCATATTCCCTTCGTATTCTGAATCTTATCTTTTACTTTCCCTGCTTTATTGCTGATTTGTGAGTTTTGGCTTGGATCCTGGTTTATCTATTAGTTTCCTCTTGTTTTAGAACCTACTTGTGGAATGCTTTTCTACTTTTGTTCCATCCAGGGTTTGTATCTACTACTAAATCCTGCAATTGACATGCCCGAACTCCAACACCATCACCGCCCCCACTACATAGCTTTTAAACTCAAATCTAGAGCCTAATATCCCAGAGGAACTATCAATAGCTAGAAAAGTTTCATTCTTTTTGTTTGTTTGTTTGTTTGGTGTTTGTTTGTTTGTTTCAAGATAGGGTTTCTCTGCATAGCCCTGGCTGTTCTGGAACTCACTCTGTAGACCAGTCTGGCCTCAAACACAGAAATCTGCCTGCCTCTGTCTTCTGAGTGCTGAGATCAAAGGTGTGCACTACCACCACCATGGCTAAAGCTTCATACTTTATATCTGCATAAGATCTGTGGGCCATCCAGATGGCTCAGGTGGTAACGACATTTTGCCAACAAGCCTGACAACCTGAATTAGATCCCTGGGACCCACACGGTGAAGAAAGAGAAGCAACTCTCATACAAGTTAAATAAAAATAAGTAAGTCCAATATTTTTTTTAAATCACCACCGCCAAACCCTAAACATATTTATGGAAAAGCCATTGAGAGGCTGGCGAGATGGCTCATCTCCAAGGTACTTGTCACATGAGCCTGACAGCCTGGCTCCATCCCCATAGCCCACAGGCGAAGGAGAGAACCCCACTTCCGAAAGCTGTCTTCTAACCTCCACACAGGGCTGTGGTACAGCTGTGCCCCAAAACACACATCTACACACACAGTAATCCTAAGTGAAAGGTTTATTTTTTGGGTTTTTTTTTTTTCGAGACAGGGTTTCTCTGTGGCTTTGGAGCCTGTCCTGGAACTAGCTCTTGTAGACCAGGCTGGTCTCGAACTCACAGAGATCCGCCTGCCTCTGCCTCCCGAGTGCTGGGATTAAAGGCGTGCGCCACCACTGCCCGGCAAAGATTTATTCTTATTTTATATGTATTGGTGTTTTGCCTGCATAGATATCTGTATGAGGGTGTCAGATACCCTAGCACTGGAGTTACAGATAGTTGTTAGCTGCCATTTGGGTACTGGGAATTGAACCCAGGTCCTTTGAAAGAGCAGCCAATGTTCTTAACTGCTGAGCCATTCTCCAGCCTTAAGTGAAAGGTTTTAAAAAATTCAAACGTCCTTGTGTAAGAGTTACCGGTTTGCACAGGCTCGCCCCACTGGAGGGACACCAAGAACCTGTTAGACTTGTCACTGCTGAGCTGAGAAAAGATCCATGGGATTCCCAGTTGAAACCTGTTTTTCAATTATCACTCACCCTCATATTTGCTTACCAGGTGCAGGCTTACTTGCCTCAACAGCTTCATCTCCATCAGGAATAGTGTAGTAGCAAGAGCCAAGGTTTCCCAATGTTGTCGCTACCTGTCAGTCCAGATACAGGCTTCCAGAGGAGGGTTTGGACGCCAAGAGCAGCGGGAGCAGGCTTAGTATGAATTTGGCCAAATCTACTCTATGAGTTTGATACCTATTTGTTCTCGTTATATTGTTAAATTATGAACACTCGCCGTGGTGTGGAGGTGTTTGAGCCTCTTAATTTCTGGGAATCAGAAATTTAATGCATCATCAATTTAATGCCTTATGTTGGAAAATAGAAACATTGCAAATAGAGACAGACTTAATCCTAAATGTAGCAACAGCCTGCCTAGATGTCTGAAATTCCTGCTATGGGAAGTTCATATATTTTCTTTTTTAATTTTAAGATTATTATTCTAGGTTTATTTATTTATTTTATATATACGTTTTTCAACCACATGCATGTCTCATGCCCATCGAGGTCAGAAGAGGGTGTCAGATATTCTAGAACTAGAGTTAGAGATGGTTGTAGGTTGCCATGTGGGTTCTAGGAGTGAAACCTGTGTCTTCTACAAGAGCAGCATGTCCTCCACACTGTTGACTCATCTCCCTGCCCTGTTGTCATTTGATATAGGCTTTCACTGTGTAGTCCTGGCTGGCCTAGGACTCACTGTGTGGGCCAGACTGGCCTCAAACTCACAGAGATCTGCCTGCTTCTACTTCCTGAGTGCTGTGATTAAAAATGTATGGTATGTCACTACAGCCAGTTATTTTTATGATTTTAAATTTTGTATACGTGTACATGTGTGTACATGTGTGTGCACGTACCTGTGTGGGATCCCTCTAGAGCCAGAGCTACAGGCAGTATGGGTGCTGGGAGCTGAACTCCAGTCCTCACGGGAGCAGCCAGTGCTCTTAGCCTTTGAACCATCTCTCATCCCCCAAGCTTTCTATCTTCAAAGAACTCAGAGCAGCTAATAATGGCTGGGCTTGGTGGCTCATGCCTGTAATTCCAGCATTGAAGAGGCTGATGCGGAGGATGGTCAGGCGTTTAAGGTCAGTAGGAGTTACACAGTGAGTCTGAAGGCAGCCTGGACTACACATAGAGACCCTATCTCAAAACAACAGCGGAAATTGTAGGGAACCTCAAAGTTGACTCAAGATGCCCACCCAAAACCAAGTTCTCAGCACAAAGGAGATTTGCCCCAGAGGAACAGAGGGCAGGGATAAAGGAGCAAAGCAGGAGATAGATGACGAGGGAGAGGGAAGGGAAGAAGGGAGAGGGGAGAAAGGGGGCAAGGGGGAGGGAGAAGGGGTATTTGTCCAGGGGTGAGGGAGGAAAATAGAGTACTGCCTCTGGATAGAAGAGACAAAGTGGCCCATAGGCAAATGGTGGTTTATGAAGGCAAAGGAGGAAAACCCCTGTGTTAGGATGAGATGTTTAATCTTTGTTGTTGTTGTTGCTATTGTTGTTGTTTTTTTTTTTTTTTTTGAGACAGGCTTCGGAGCCTGTCCTGGAACTAGCTCTTGTAGACCAGGCTAGCCTTGAACTCACAGAGATCTGCCAGCCTCTGCCTCCCAAGTGCTGGGGTTAAAGGCGTGCGCCACCACTGCCCAGCAAGGTGTTTAATCTTAATTAGGGCCTTTTGTTTTATTTATTTTAATTTTTTTTGGATTTTCGAGACAGGGTTTCTCCGTAGCTTTTGGTTCTGTCCTGGAACTAGCTCTCGTAGACCAGGCTGGCCTCGAACTCACAGAGAGCCATCCACCTGCCTCTACCTCCCGAGTGCTGGGATTAAAGGCATGCGCCACCACCGCCTGGCCCAATGGGGCTTTTTTATTGCTGGACTTCAATACTTTGATAGCTAGACCTTGATAGTCAGTCTCAGGAGTAAGAAGTGGCCAAGTAAGGGAATAGACCTTGGTGCTAGCTCTAGGAATACAATCTAACTGTTTTTAGCACGGCAGAGAAAATGGGAGAGAAGGGCAGGGCTACAGCTGAAGGGCTGGGTAGAGTCCCTTCAGTTACGGTAAAACTATCATTTTCATGGCATTAGTTAGTTCAAAATATAGCTTCTGCCTCCCAAATGCTGAGGTTAAAGTGTGTCACATCCTATCCAGCTATGTTCGATTTTAATGTTAAGTAAATTTGCCCTTCTGATCATGAGAATTTAGGGATTAAAGAATGGCAGGTTCATAGCCAATCTCCATGCCATTTTCAATATGATCATAGAAAACTACCTGTCTTTCAACTGCTTATGAATCCATTCATTACTTAAATATTCCCCTAATCATATGTCACATATTCCTCCAGCCATTGAAAAACTCTAGGACAACTCTGAGGCCATTTCTAAGGCCTCTCAGCAGCAGTGCTCCCCCCTCCCCTGGGAACCAAGGACCTAACAACTACATATGCACGTACTGAAATGTTGGGGATTTTCCATCTCCCTGAGTCCTTGTGAATGTTCTCCAAATAGAACTCGGTTATTGAAATTGGGGCAAGATAACTCTTAGATGTTGACTCAGTTCCTCGGATACGGTTAGGATGACTCACAGATGTTTCCCCCTTACCCTGCCTGATCTAGCAACCACTCTCTCGCCGTGGCTCAGACCAATCATTGCTAGTAGCCCTTTGAATCAGCCAATCCTAATAGTTGGAAAAAGAACCCCCAGACTCCACCCTTGTTTCTATGGCTTTTTACTTTAAAAGTAGCTTGTGACAGTCATTTGGGGTCTTTTGGCTTCTCCAATGCTGAAAGACCCTGTCGTGACAGAATTAAATCCTCTTGATTTTACATCAACTGCGGTTTGAGAGTGGTCTCTTCAGGGTCCAACACCATATGCTAAGTGTCTGTTAAATTTGAACTGGGGATTGTAGGGAGTGAGTGAATTCCTCAGTGAAAGTATGCTGTTTACATGAGCATGGCCATTTCAGCTACCCCACAGAGCCTCAGTCCCATGGAAGTGGCATAGCCTTCCCAGAATAAAGCTCAGAGGATGGCAAAGCCTTCTTCTAGTTCATGTATGGATATTGATAGTGTGTGCAGATAATGTCCATTGTAGCTTTCTCTCCCCCTCCCCAGATGTTTACAGCCTGAAGACTGTTCCCCTACAAAAATCACTCCTGCTGATATTAGCTAAATCTGTCTCCTTGATTTACCTGTATGCAGTAATCTGCCATCCTGTTCTAACACATATAATAAATGCACTCAACTTCTGGGATGCTATGGTCCTCCATTAGATGCCCCAGTCCAGTCAATACCAGCTTTTCTTTGTCCATGTTTTCTCTTCATTCCTTTTCTGCCCCAGTAAAGTCAATCCCTGGATCCACATAGCAAGCATCAGGGTGTGGTGGTTTGAATGAGAATGGTCCCCATAGGCTCATAGCTTTAATGCTTGGTCACCAGGGAGTGGCACTATTTGAAAGGGTTAGAAGGTATGACTTTGCTGGAGGAAGTGTGTCACTGGGGGGGGGTGGACTTTGAGGTTTCAAAAGCCCATGCCAAGTCCAGAGACTCTCACTTCCTGCTGCCTGCATATACAGATGTAGAACTTGCAGCTATTTCTCCAGCACTAGACTTGCCTGTGTGCCACCAAGCTTCCCACCATGATGATAACGAACTAAACCTTTAAATTTGTAAGGAAGCACCAGTTAAGTGCTCTCTTTGTTTGAGTTGCTGTGGTCATGGTGTCTCTTCACAGCAACAGAACACTGACAAAAGCACAAGGGATATTTTGATAATAAACTAAACGTGAGGTAGTCTTGGCCCAGAAGTTGCTCACAACCTAGCATAATATGGCATTTTCCTCTTACCAATTGTAGCTGTTTTGCTATCTTTACAGTAATAAAAGCAGACAGTGAGCTGTTGAGGTCTCTTAGCATGTAAAGGCACTTGCTGCCAAGCCTGATAACTTGAATTCCATACCCTGGATCCAACTCCAGAAACTTGTCTAATGACAAAGGAGCATGTGCCCATCCCACCCCACAGCAAATGACTAAATATGCAGAGAAGTGAAAGAGTCAACACAGGATGAGCCGGGCGGTAGTGGCGCACGCCTTTAGTTCCAGCACTCGGGAGGCAGAGGCAGGTGGATCTCTGTGAGTTCAAGGCCAGCCTAGTTTACAAGAGCTAGTTCCAGAACAGGCTCCAAAGCCACAGAGAAACCCTGCCTCAAAAAAAAAAAATTTAAGGAAGAAGAAAGAAATAGATTTACAAATAAAAGATATCAATAGGCAGTGGTGGCACACGACTTTAATCCCAACAGTCAGGAAGCAGAGGCAGAAGAATCTCTGTGAGTTCAACACTTCAGGACAGTTCAAGCCTACACAAAGAAATCCTGTCTCAAAAATCCAAACAAACAAATCAATGGCACCATTCACATGCCAGTTGGGCTCAGTGATGTATGCTTGTAATCCCAGCACTCAAGAGATGGACGTAGGAGGACCAGGAGTTCAAGACCAGGCTCCGTAACATAGCAAGTTGGATGTTACATTAGATACTTCCAAAGAAAGGAAGTGAGGAAGGAAGGAAGGAAGGAAGGAAAGAAAGAAGGAAGGAAGGAAGACTTGAATCTATTTTATTTTATGTATTTATTTTTATAGTGTCAAAGATGAAACCTAGGGCCTTGAACATACTAAGCCAGTGTTCTCATCCCCACTATTTATCAAGTATTATTATATGTAATGCACTGTATTACATAAATGAAATAGACATGGAGCCAATCTTAGTGAATGTTACGGATGAGATTTATCACACAGCAAGAACGTTAGATTTCGGCTTCTTGTACTGGGAAGGTTGCTCAGTATCGAGAAGGAACTGTCAGTCTGTCAAGCCTGTCCATGTCTGGGCCTGGTGAGGTTTCCTGTGCTCTGGTTCAGTCTCTACTATGGACAGTGGAATGATAAACTGAGCTTTTTCATCTCCATGGGCTAACCTGGTGCTATCTTCACTTGAAATGTACCAAGATTGATTAGAATCAATCTATACTTATATGGACTTCTCGCAGGATTAAAAATAAGGCTATCTTTTCTTTCTTCCTTCCTTTTTTCCTTCCTTCCTTCCTTCCTTCTTCCAAATGAAATTATTTTTGTAACAGTTGATCTCTTGCTTAAGACTATGGGTGCAGATTTCCTGTGCTGTCCTGATAAGCAGATCTCTATTAGATTTGCTTGAACCTGAAAGTCTGCTTTTCCAGTGAACTCAAAACCTCCTGGCCTGACTTTCCACCGTGTCTTCAGAATGGCGCCTGCTAAAATAAAACGCCTTTGGCGGAGAAGGCGACTCACCCGTCTCCCCCTCAGGTGTTCCTCTGTGAAGGCTGCCTGCTTCAGGCCTTCTTAGGGCATCAGGCTCCCCTCACCTCACTAGCACCCTGGTCTGACCGAGAGAGCAGGGCTACACCTCTCCCACGCCATCCCAGCTGTCCAGCTGGTCTCTCTCCAGTACAGAGTGCCCAGTGCCCAGTGGCGCACTTCTCCGTAGCTCCCAGGGAGCTCGTCTGTTTCTGGGTTCTAACTAGCCTCGCTGTGTTTATGGTTCATTAATAGCCGTTTATCTAGGCGATAAGACGGCTAAGTGCAGCCAGCTGGCCTTTGTTCAGCTCGTTTCGCTTTGATGTAAACCTTAGCCTACTCTGCACTTTCTCCCCAAGTTTGCTGTTTGTTTTGTAGGTAGGGAAAAGTGGAGAGAGGCCAGGGCTTGTTTGATCTTTGATACAATGTCTTCAACTCTGGGATGGCCGGTAAACATTTTATAAGCTATTGGCTGTTAGCCTTTCTTTAGCTTCTACCGAGACCCCCAGAATTGTAGATTTTTGACTGTATTAAGGGGCTTCAAGGAGTTTTATTTAGTTCAACCTCTTTATCTGACCGATAGGAAACAGGTCCAGTGAGTTTCTGGATCTTGCCAAAGACTACAAGGGACCATTCTGGTATGGTGAGTTACCCATATCCTTCAAACTGTGCTCTAAAAGGAAAAATATTGAAGGCTCCCTAAATAGTCAAGGCTAGCCTCTAACTCTCAGTTCTCTTGCTTCCACTGCACAGTGCTGGGATTACATGTGAACTTCCCACCGAGCAGTTAGGGCTAATTCTATGCTTTTATTTATTATTTATGTTTTGAGTCCTAGTCAGCTGCAACTCACGCTACCCTTGAGCTTTCGATTTCTCCCTCTCCTGCCTCCATATCCTGAGGATTACAGATATGTGCCTCTGTACTAGATTATCTCTGTGTTCCTGAGAGAACCGCAAAACTCTTCCAGAGGTGGTACCATATTACACAGTAGTGGCAGTGCAAATGAGCCCGGATTTGGGCGCAAGAGAGATGGCTTGTCAGGTGTGGTGGTCTGAAAGAAAATGCCCCCCATTGGCTCGCAGGGAGTAGCACTCTTGGGAGGTGTGGTCTTGTCGGAGTAGGTGTGGCTTTATTAAAGGAAGTGTGTCACTTGGAGGGGCTTTGCCATCTCAGATGCTCAAGCCTGGCCAGTGTGTCTCCACATCTGCCTGCATGTTGCCGTGCTTCCCAACATGACATTAATGAATTAAACCTCTGAAACTGTAAGCCAGGATCAATTAAATGCTATCTTTTATAAGAGTTGCCATGGTCATGGTGTCTCTTCACAGCAATAGAAACCCCAACTAAGACAGTGAGTAAGGGTGCTTGCCACCAAGCCTGGCAACCTGAGTGTAATCTCTAGGTCCCACATGATAGGAGAACAGATCCCCACAAGTTGTATTCTGACCTCCACACACATGCTGTGGCCCATCACACACACACACACACACACACACAAACACACCAAATAAATAAATACATATTTAAAAAAGAGTTTCAGGGGTTGGAGAGATGGCTCAGCGGTTAAGAGCATTGCCTGCTCTTCCAAAGGTCCTGAGTTCAATTCCCGGCAACCACATGGTGGCTCACAACCATCTGTAAAGAGGTCTGGTGCCCTCTTCTGGCCTGCAGACATGCACACAGACAGAATATTGTATACATAATAAATAAATATTTTTAAAAAAAAGAGTTTCAATTTCATTGACATTCTTGACAAATATCTAGAATATATAAAAACCACCATTATCAGATATTTGATTTGTATATATTTTCTGCCCCTGGCAGCACCAATGTACTTCAAGAGGAAGATGGGCATCGAAGAGGCACCTTATGGAGTTTGATAGCCATTTGGGCAAGAAACTGCTCTTGCCTGGACTATTGCATAAACTGGACACAGAGAACCCACAGAGAGAGGACTACTGAACTTGCCTAAGGTGAGATGATCTTTCGGGGTTCCTGATTCATGAAAGAGTCTGCGAGACATTCTGCAGGACACAGCAGATAGTGACTGAACTGACTTTGAATTTTCCTGCTTTATGGAAATGTCTGCTGGATACCATGGGCCTGAAGGCTGAAGATGGATGCCCCAACGGTACAGAGGAACTTTGGGTGACTGTCCAGGCAGCGACATGTCTCTGTCATGAAAAGTCCTCAGTTATTAAAACATTAAATGTCCAATTCTGTAATCTTTGAAAGACATGAAGAATGTCTATCTAAAATATATCTCTATATATCTAGAAAATCTAACTAACATGACTACAAGCTTTACTATTATCGATGATTATCCATTAACAACCTATATTTCTTAATTATACATTACATTTTAATAATGAACTACACAATCACAATACCTTAATCAATATCAGAAATACATATACATATAACAAAATTGACCTTAAATCTCTATCAATAAAGCAAAATCTATACTAATGCAAATTATTCATATCTATATCATATCCCCCTTTAAATGTAAAAGAACGTTTATAAACCATATTTGGGAACATGGGCGCAGTTTTTTCTCTCCAAACTGCTTCCTGCTGAATGGGGGCGTCGTTAATTAGGTCTTTCATGGTATAACCTGTGTGCTAGTTTCATCTCAGTTGGCAGTTGAGTGAAGCAATTTTCTGAAGATGTTCACAACAACCCTTCAGGAGGGCGTGGTCCATCATACCAAATCGGAATAGAAGAAATGAACAGCGTCTCCTCCTCTGTGAAAACAAAATAAGAAACTCCTTTCCAAAGCATCATGTCCTTAGATCCAAATTTCAAAGTCAAGGCATCAAAGTATCTATGTTGGATTAGTTCAGCAGCATTTATAAATAAATATCTTTTAGCATCTGTTGCTCCTTCCTCAGCATTTAAATAATTTAAAGAGAGCATAATAGCATACAGTATCAAAATTCTCTATGTATTTTCCATCTTTGTGCAGCTTTGTTTTAACCTCTATTTTGTTTATTTTTACTTTTAACTCTTTGCTTTTTGAGACAGGTTCTCTGTATCTTTGACCTGAAGTAACTCTGTAGACCAGGCTGTCTTTGAACTGTCAGAGATCCGCCTGTCTCTGCCTCCCAGGCCTTCGGGATTAAAGGTGTACACTACTACACCTTGAACTCACAGAGATCTGTTTGTCTCTGCCTTCTAGGCACTGTGATTAAAGGCGTGTGCTACCACACCTTGAAGTCACAGAGGTCAATCTCCCTCTGCCTTCCAAGTGTTGGGATTAAAGGTGGTGTACTACCACACACAACAACTCTCTTCCTTTTTTTGTTATTTACTTTAAGAACTTCAACTTTTAGTCTGCATATATTTTTAACACACTGTAAACCATTTAAAAATTTTCTTTGTCTTTGAATCTCTCTTTACTGTATATCTCTCTTTTTCTGACCACATGAGTCTTTAATTTACCAAGCAATATCAGTAGGATTAAAGGCGTGGCTTTGATGGCTGGATCCAGCCCATTCCTTAGCTTTCCAGCCTCATGGCTGAGGTACTGGCTGTAGCCATGTTTACTGCCACAACTCTATGGCATTTCAAGGTCCCTGCCAGCAAGCGAGCTTCAGCAGCCTGTGCTTGCAAACCGCATGAACCGCCTGCGTAAAAGAGTCAGAGTTTGCCCTGACAGGACAGCCCAGAAAGCTGGCATTTTTAAACGGTGCAGCTTTTTTCCTGCTATGGCTGAAAACCAAAAAGCATGCGTTCAGCTTTTCGTCAACACCATTTAAGTGTTTCGTGGCAGGACCTCTTAATGAGCTGCAGGGTTTTGCAGCTAAAGCTGAGTCAGGAAGCCTCTATTAAATTGCAGCTACCAAGAAAACATGCTCTTCTCTTTCCCAAGCTTTCTCAGGCTTTCAGTGGATTCAGTTGTCCACACGTCTGGGCGCCAATCTGTAGTAATTAGGGCGGCGGGGCTGCGTTCCCTTTGTATATATTTTCTCGTCTTTGTTTTTTTGTTTTTTGTTTTTGTTTGTTTGTTTGTTTGAGTTTGTTTAGAGTCTTGCTATATACCCCAGACTGGTTGTAAATTTCCTGCAATTATCCCTCACCTTCCACAAATCCTGGGATTCCTGGCACAGCCCACCACTTTCAGCTGCTTTTGTTCTTTCAGAGAGTCTGATGCTGTAGCCCAGGCAGCCCTCAAGGTTGCTTGACACAAGTTTACTCAATTCTGGGGACCAAACCAAGGGTTTCATGCATCCAGACAAGCATGGAATTACATCCTCAGTCTTCTCTTTTTTTTTTTTTTTCTTTCTTTCTTTCTTTCTTTCTTTCTTTCTTTCTTAACAGAGGCTTCCTGTGTAGCCCTGGCTAGTCTGGAACTTGCTATGTTGAACTGGCTAGCCTAGAAACTGTAGGGATCCCCCACCTCTGACTCTTCCATGTTAAGATCAGCTACCCAACCAAGCCATAATTTTTACCTAATTTTTTGCCGTTTATTATTTTTATTTTTGAGACAGGGTCTTTAATTAGATATGTAGCCAAGGGTGATCTTTAACACCTAATCTTCCTGTCTCTACCTCCCGAGCGCTAGATCACACCACACCTGGCTTTCAGTCAGTTGTTTAAGATGAAGACACGCAACACTTTGAAACTGCTATGTAGTGTTAAGTGTTAGTGTCCTACATGAACTCGGAAATTTCTGAAGAACAGGAATTTTGTCAAAGTTTCCTTTCCTCTCTAAGTACATCACACAAGGCAACCACGCGGTGACTTTGGTTGTAGGTAAACAATGATAAGGATCAAATAGGTTTAAAAAGTGTGGTAGCTCAAGCCTGTAATCCCAGCAGAGGCTGAGGCCTTATCTAGAGTTCAAGGCCAGTGAATTAAGGTGCAGCCTGAGTCACTGTGTGAGACTTTAATCACACAAGAAAAAAAAAAAGCCAAAAGAAACAATGACAAGCCGGGCGGTAGTGGCGCGCACCTTTAATCCCAGCACTTGGGAGGCAGAGGCAGGCGGATCTCTGTGAGTTTGAGACCAGCCTGGTCTACAAGAGCTAGTTCCAGGACAGGCTCCAAAGCCACAGAGAAACCCTGTCTCGAAAAACCAAAAAAAAAAAAAAAAAGGCTGGAGAGATGGCTCAGAGGTTAAGAGCATTGCCTGTTCTTCCAAAGGTCCTGAGTTCAATTCCCAGCAACCACATGGTGGCTCACAACCATCTGTAATGGGGGTCTGGTGCCCTCTCCTGGCCTGCAGGCATACACACAGACAGAATATTGTATACATAATAAATAAATATTTTAAAAAATGACAAAAATTAGGTGTCCGGTTGCGTTGCATTGGTGAATGCCTATAGTTCTAGCAATTGGGAGGCTGGAGCAGGAAAACTATCATGAATTTGAGGTCAGCTTGGATACATATTGAGTACCAGACAATCCAGGACTACACAGCAAAACACTGTTTTGTTTAAAAAAAAAAAAAAACAGCCAAGAGAGAGATAAAGAAAACAAGCAAGCAAAAAGAAAGGAAAGACAGAAAGAAAGAAAGAAAGAAAGAGAAAGAGTTACTTGAATATAGTCTTAGAGAGTGAACAAGAGAGCTAGGCAGGAGTATGGAAGAGGACAGGAAGGAAGGAGATTGTTCTGGGGAGAAAGCATATGGTGCCATGGGATGTAATGATGTAATGATGACCTATAGCAACTGACAAGGAGAACCGCTGGAGAAGAATGGATGTCCACACATGTTGCGGGAGGTCCTCCCACTCCTCCAGCCTATCACCGCTGAGATACCAGCCCATTGGGGCGTGGTCTCTCTCCTTTTAAAAAAGCGGCCACTTCCCTCTCCTCTCTCTCTTCACTTCCTGCTCCGCCAGTGACTAGACTCCTTTCCTGGTTGCGTAGAGGGCTGTTGCCTGGGACAGTGATCTGTAAGTTTTTTCCCCTTTAAATAAATACCACCCTAATAATCATAATCCCAAATTGGTGTGGCATTGTTTGTGACTTACGCCTTCATTTTGGCGCCCAACGTGGGGCGCCATTCTGTAGTAATATGGGCGGCGGGGCTGCGTTCCTAGCACCCCGGCCGCCTGCTCGGCTAGCTTATGCCCCGAAATAACAACACACAAACTGTATTCATTTAAACACTGCTTGGCCCTTTAGCCCTAGCCCTTACTGGCTAATTCTGTTATCCCGATCAACCCATCTCTAATAATCGGTGAGCACCGGTCTTACCGGGAAAGGTTCAGCATGTCTAACCTGGCGGCTTGCTTCATGGCGTGTGTCTGCCCGGGAGCGGGGCATGGCGTCTCTCTCAGGCGTCTGCTCCCGAGAGGAGAGCTGTCGAGACTGAGCTCACTTCCTCTTCCTCCCAGCGTTCTGTTCTGTTTACTCCTCCCACCTATCCTCTAACCAATAAAATGGGCCAAGGCAGTTCCTTTATTAGCCAATGACCTTCCTCCATCACACACAGAGACACTAGATGCTTGTCTCACCCTGTGGGGCTCGTCATTTAGCTTGTATAGCAAGCACAAGGTGTTGTGCTTGTCCCCCCAGAATGGTGTAAAACCAGGCATAGTGGTGCACATCTGTAAATCCTGCACTGAGGGATTATAGCACCGAGCAGGGTTAGGGATTCAGTTTCACCTTCACATATTCAATTCAAGGGGCTACACAAGACTGTCTCAAACAGGTGCAAACATGCAATTTTTAAGAAGAAATTGCATAGTTATTCCTCCTTGGAACCCTTTCCTATCTTGGGAGTTTATATCACTTGTTTTTAATATGCCTTTATTCACTCTTCCATAAAAGAAAAAAATAATACTAGAGCATGAGATAGGCGTGAATGGGAGAGGGAAACACGGGAAGGGGGAGAAACCAGTGGGCATCAGAACTACAAGGTCAGTTTGCTCTGTTTTTTGATGGTTGGGGTTGAACCCCAGTCTTTGAACTTGCTTAGGAAGTGCTTGGCCCTTCAGCTACACCCAACCCTTTAATGTGAGGGGATTTTGTTTGTCATTGTTTTGTGAGACAGGATCTCAAGTAACCCAGGCTGGCTTTCAACTCCCTGTAACAGACAGTGACCTGGAAATCCTGATCCCTCTGCCTCTACCGACTCAGTGCTGGGATCACAAGCGAGGGCCACTCCCCGGCTTTAACATCAGTTTTTAAATTGATAGTTCAATTCTTTCTGGGAAAAATGTTTCTTAAATTTGCTATATACAGAGAAGTATGAAATCAAACTCTGTGCTCAGGAAATCAAATCAAGGGAGCCAGAGAACTGTCTGGAGTTGAAGTGTTATTTGCAACAATAAAATGAGGAAGAAGAAAGAGTCAAGCTACTTTGATGTCAGATGTAATCATTTTTCTGTGTAATACTTTGACCAAAGTGCAAGAACTGGTTATCTTTATAGAAACATTGCTCTCATTTTAAAAGTTTTATCACATTTATTTATCATGGTGTGTGTGTGTGTGTGTGTGTGTGTGTGTGTGTGTGTGTGTGTGTGTCACATGCTCAACCCTCATATGTCAGAGAAAATGTGGAGGTCAGAGGGCAACATTTTATTTATTTGTTTGTTTTTACTGTTTTTATTGACAGAAGACAACTTCTGAGAGGCAGTTCTCTCCTGTACAGAGTGACTATAAGGGATCAGACTCAGGTCATCAGCCTTGGCACCAAGCACCTTTACCCACTGAGCCACCTTACTGACTCTGCTGCTGTTGAAAGTTCCTCACAGCAGCTCTAAGATTATTGGGGTCCTAGGTTTACATTTGCATGCCAGAAGTTACCTTTTTATCCAGTCTTATTACAGACAATCTGCTGCAAGGTCTTGCTGTTTTGCGGAGCTACCTCTAGATTGCTGTCCTCCTGGCCCAGCCTCTTAGATGCTAAGGTTACAGATGTGTGGCATTATACCTGCCTAAAATCAACTTTTTAAATTGGAAATGTGTTTGCGCCCATTTACTTAAGAACTTTGAGCCAAGTAGGATGGGACAAAGATAGGCAGACCTCTGTGAGTTGGAGGCCAGCGTGCTCTATAGGGAGAGTTCCAGGCCAGCCAAAGTAAATAACAAGACCCTGTGTTTGAAAAAGGGAAAAGAAAAGGAGGAGGAAAGAAGGGAAAAAGGAAGGAAGGAAGCAAGGAAGGAAAAGAGAAGGCCCCACATTTACTGTTATTACGATATCACAATAGGTATTTGCTGTTGGTGCTACCTGCCTGCTTCATTTTTTTTTTGTTTTGTTTATTTTTTGTTTTGAGTCAGGGTGTTATGTGGTCCAGGCCTTGAAGTTCTTGTATAGCCAGGAGTGGCCTTGCACTGATGGCCTCGTCTCTGTGTACCCAGTGTCAGCATTGCTAGTGTGTACTAGCATGTCTGCTCTTCTGTTCCACTTTCTTGTGACCCTCATTTGCTGTTTCTCCTCCCCTAAATGATCTCCTTCCCACACCTACTCACTGTTTGCTGAACAAACCGGACCCATACCAAAACTCTGTGGTCCCATCAGAAGAAAGTGGAAAAAGAGAAAACGAAACCAAACCCTTTTTGCCCTCCTAAGTTCTCTATCTGGACCTGAAAATGCAGACCAAAGATTAATAAGAGAAAAACAGAATTTACTTGCGTGTGCAAGGGGCAGCTAAATTTAAGATTTAAACAGCATCTTCATGAAAGCAATTCAATTTCAGGGAAATGACGGACAAAGGAGGCCACTTCAGACTCCTGTGGCAGCAGATTGTGGGAAATAAACACACGGGGAATAGCCTCATAGAAAAGAAGGGTCATTTCTGTAAGGTTTGCTATTTTGACTCTGTTTGAAAACGCATTTGGGCTGGTAAAAGTTTAAAGTACTTAAGAGTTTCTCTCCTTTTCTAGGATGAGAGAGAGACACTTTTACAAATGCAAACTTTTTTTTTTTTTGAGAAAGGGTCTCTATTATGTAGCTTTGGTTTTTCTGAAACTCAATGCAGACCAGGCTGGCCTCGAACTCACAGAGATTGCCTGCCTCTGCCTCCCTGTGCTGGTATAAAAGGCGTGAGCACCGCCACTCCTGGCCTATAAATGAAAACTGAAGTCTTAATTTTCATCAAATACAGGGCTGTTTCTCACATAGTTCTGTTCAATATGCCAATATTCCAGAATAGCAAATTTAGAGGGGCAAATTCCCGCCCCCCTGTGATGCAACTTACTGCGTCAACAAGCAACTGGGCCAATAGTAGCTCTTGCTCTCAAGCGCTTTTGTTTGTTTCTGCCTGAGACGTGAGGCAGGGTCTCACTCGGTAGTCCTGTCTGGCCTAGAACTTACTGTGCAGACCGCATTCTCCCCAAAGTCACAAAAATCTGCCAGCCTTTTCCTCCGAGTACCATCATGCCTGGCCCTCAAGTGGGTTATTAAACTTGCTTGATTGGCGGCTTGAAAAATTACATTTTCCAAGGTCCCTCTGTATGTCTCACAGTAAGCCATTGCAAAGGAGTGTGCCTGATTCTACAGAAACGGTCACGGTGCAAGAACCAGTCTTACAGCGTGGAAATTTTATCGGTGCGCATGTGCCTTAGAAATGATCTCACCCACGACTGCTGACAGAGGAAGCCGCAGAGCAAAAAGGCCACCCTGGGACTGTGCAACCTTGAGCAATTTTCTTATCTCCTTACTTTTTTAATCTCTTGAGTTGATCTCACTATTTCCTACCCCTCCAAGGGGTATTGCCAGGAATAAATGAGATAACGCAAGTGAAACAGAGAGCCCGGTTTAGCCCAGAGAAGTCATCCGGGAAATACACGGTAGCTTTAAAGAAATGATAAAGGGTTCTGAATTGACTATTAGCTTTCTTTTTCACTGTTTTTATTTTATTATTATTTTATGTATATGAGTGCTTTGCCTGCATGTATGTCAATGCACCTTGTGTATGGTTAGTGCCTGCAGAGGCCAGGAGAGAGTGTTGGGGAGCCTTAGGCATAGAGTTACTTACAGTGGTTGTAAGCTGCCACGTAGGTGCTGGCACTCAAACCTGGGTCCTCTGGAAGAGCAGCCTGTGCTATTAACTGCTGAGCCATCTCTGAGTATCCACTGTTGTGTTGCGTTAGATCAAACATGGGACCCCATGCATGCTGTGCAGACAAATGCAAAGCTACAAGTCAGTCATTGGCTGCCCTTGTTCCTTTCCTCTCCCCAGCTCCTCTCAACATGGCAGAGTTTTACTGAATTACCTAATCCGGATTGGAACACACGATCCTTCTGCCCGAGTCGCTAGAATTACAGGCCTCTGACACAGGTCCAGTTCTCAGTTTGACTACTCTGTGAGCTGGGAAAATTGGAACAAGTCACTGAAACACCGCAGAGCTGGAGCATTTTCCAGAGGAGTGCAGGAACAGGATGAGAGGTAGGCCAGTCAGGCTAAACACCTGCCCTCCTTTAAGGGAAGCTGGGCACTTCTCATTTCCTTTCCTTATTTTGTTTAAAAGGATTTATTCATTTTGCCTGGTGTTGCACACCTTTAATCCCAGCACTTGGGAGGCAGAGGCGGGTGGATCTCTGAGTTTGAGGCCACCCTAGTTCATAGAGGGAGTTTCAGGACAGCCAGGGCTACACAGAAAAACCCTTAAAAAAAAAGAAAGAAAGAAAGAAAGAAAAGGATTTAATTATTTATTTAGTGTTGGTGCGCCTGAATGTGTTTGTGGACACCATATGGATGCAGAGTTACGGAAGGTTGACTCCTAATGTGGATTCTGGGAACCCAACCCAAGTCTTCTGAAAGTGCTCAACTACTGAGCCATCTCTTCAGCTCTGGCTTTCATTTTCTTAAATTTTTGTTTCCATTACAGCTCTGCCAAAGAGAGCGGAGCGATGGCTCGGTGGTTAAGAGCACCCACTGCTCTTCCAGAGGACTCAGGTTAGGTTTAATGCCCAAGTCAGTTGACTCATCATTGTCCGTAACTGTATTTCCAGGCAATCCAACGGCCCCTGGCCTCAGCTGGCATGTACGTTGTGGTGAACAGAAACTCATGCACACCTGCACACACACACACACACACACACACACACACACACAAATAATAAATAAATGTTTGCCAAAAAAACAGAATTCTGCTCAATAAATAAGAAGACTAGTTACCAAAACTCTCTTCAAGTTTCTTTCAGCTCAAGATCTTTGCAGTGATCGCACTGTCTCTGTTGTTATGGTTTCAAAACAAAGCCAAAGCTTTTAAAGTTTTCTGGATAAAATCAACTCATGACTGTAGGCAGAGAGCCAGGACAGAACTCTAGGTCTCTTGACACTAAGGAAGAGATAGGATGATCTTTCTGGGCTAATAGAAGTGGATCAAATGATTCATATTTGGTAATGGCTGTGGAAATTCCTGTGTTCTGCTTGTGGGGAAACACATTCTGCATTTTTGCTTCTTAATTTTTATTTTTCTCTTAGTGTGGGATCAAACTGAACCTAGGACTTTAGAGACTCTACCACTGCCTTAATCCCCAAACCTTCTCTTAAGTATAAGGAGTGAGTGCTCATTTGGCAGGCTGATGAGTTCTTGGTCTGTGAGTAGCATATTTATTATCCAATACTTCCCTGAATACTGAAGCTTTGTGTTCGCTGAATGACACTTGATGGATAAAGGGGATGTTAAGGAGAGATTTCACCATCTCTTCTACTCCTATGGCTTTATCAACTGTGTTATTATTTGTTATTGAACATTATACTTTCTGAATCGGGCGATGGTGGCGCACGCCTTTAATCCCAGCACTCGGGAGGCAGAGGCAGGCGGATCTCTGTGAGTTCTATGCCAGCCTGGTCTACAAGAGCTAGTTCCAGGACTGGCTCCAAAGCAACACAGAGAAACCCTGTCTCGAGGGGGAAATAAAAAGGAATATTATACTTTCTGTGGTATACATGTGTATGTATTCATGTGTGAGTACGAGGGTGTGTGCACCCATGCTTGAGTATGTGGGGGCTAGATATCAAAGTTGGTGTCTTTCTCAATCTCTCACCTCCTTATTTTTTTTAAGTTAGACTTATTTATTTTAGGTATATGAGTATTTTTTTAAATATTTATTTATTTTATTATGTATATACAATTTACCGTCTGTGTGTATGCCTGCAGGCCAGAAGAGGGCACCAGATCTCATTACAGATGGTCGTGAGCCACCATGTGGTTGCTGGGAATTGAACTCAGGACCTTTGGAAGAGCAAGCAATGCTCTTAACCGCTCAGCCATCTCTCCAGCCCCCCACCTTATTTTTTTAAAACAGGTTCTCTGGCTGAACTGAAGGTCATCATTTTGCTAGACTTACTGACCAAAGAGCCCCAAGTTCCTCTTGCCTCTTAATCCCCAGCAAAGGGATTATAGATATATCCAACCACCAGAACTTTTGTGTAAGTTTGTATCTTCAAACTCAGGTCCTCACGCTTGCTTTTCTGATTGACCATCTCCCTAGCTCCATTTTATTATTATTTATTTCATTTTATATATGGGTATTTTGTATGCATTTGTATCTATGCACCACGTGTGTGCTTGGTGCGTGATGCGGGATTTCCCTCTGAATGCTAAGAGTATGTTTTAATATCATTGGTTACTAAAGAAGCTACTTTGGCCTATGGCGATGCAGAATATATCTAAGTGGAAAAATTAAACTGAATGCAGAGAGAAAGAGGACGGAGTCAGGCAGATGCCATGTAGCCACTCAAGAGGCAAGATGTGAGATAACAAGCCGTGAACCTCCTGGTAAAATATAAAAAGAGAAATGGGTTAATTTACGATGTAAGAGCTAGCCTGAGTTGTTGGCCAAACAGTATTGTAATTAATATAGTCTGTGTGTGATTATCCAGGTCTGGGTGGTTACAGGTGCCCAAGATGGCCTGGTGAATTCCCTGAAACTGGAGTTACAGATGGTTGTGAGACACCATGTAGGTGCTAGGAACCAAACCTAGGGTCTCTTTGAAAGCAACAAATGCTGTTAACCGAGCTATCTCTTCTGTCTTTAGTTTTACTTTTTAAATTAGATTACAAAATAATGGTCCCCATGTAGGAATTCCATATATATTTTTTGGTTGAGCCTTCTCCCCTCTTTCCATCACCTCCCTGCCCTGACTCTTTCTTTATTGTTCTCAGTGGCCCTTCTACTCCTCCTTCCACTTTGTCCTATTGTGCTTGTCACCCCTTTCCCTTAAAGTCTATTTTCTGGAGCAATGGTCCCTTTCAAGATTCCTGGCTTTTCCCCACATTTACTCCCACCAAGATACACATATCTTTTTTTGAAAAATATTTTTGAGATTTGTTTTTTTATTTTCTTTGTATTGTTGTTTTGCCGGCATGTATGTCTGTGTGTGTGCAGTACCCATGGAGGCCAGGAGAACATTGGAGTCTCCTGGAATTAGAGCTCCTGAGTGTTGTGAATCACTATATAGGTGCTGGGAATTGAACCCCGGTCCTCCGGAAGAACAGTCTGTAGAAGGGAGCTGTGGGCCTGCTTTTCATCCCGCTCGGTTCCCGGCCGCCTGGCTAGCCTATGCCCCGAAATAACAACACACAAACTATATTCATTTGAACTCTGCCTGGCCCATTAGCTCTAGCCTCTTCTCATATCTAGGTTAACCCATTTCTCTTAATGTGTGTAGCACCACGAGGTGGTGACTTACCAGGAAGATTCTAGCCTACATCCATCTTGGGTCAAAGCTTCATCGCGTCTGCCTCAGAGAGGAGAGCTATGGCATCTGCCTAACTTCCCTTCTTCCCAGCATTCTGTTCTGTTTACTCCACCCACCTATGTTCTAACCTATCAGGCCAAGCAGTTTCTTTATTAATTAACCAATGAAATCAACAGATTGATATATGACACTCCCACATCAACAGTCAGTGCTCTCAATCACTGAGCCATCTCTTCAGCCCTCAATACACACATTTTACAATTAGAGGCCAGGATCTGTGTATGAAAGAGGATATACAGTATTTGACTCTCTGAATCTGGGTTGCCTTCCGTAATATAATGCTTTCCAATGTCTGCCCATTTTCCCGATTTATTTTCTTTATGACTAAATACAATTCCAGTGTGCATATATTTTGCATTTCATTATCCATTCACCTATCGATGGACATCTAGGCTGATTCCGTTTCCTTATAATTGTGGATAAAGTAGCAATAAACACGGATGGGCATCTGTACTAAGCTCAGGGTCCTTTGGGGGATATGCCCAATAGTGATATAGCTGGTTCGTGTGGTAGTTCTGCTTTTAGTTACTCTGTTTGATTTCCAAAGTGGCAGAACCAGTTTGCATTCCCACCAAGGGATAAGTCTCCTTATCTTGTCACATCCTGACCAGCATTTGCTAGTATTTTTTGTTTGTTTGTTTTTGTTTGAGACAGGTGTCCAAGAAAAGACTTACGGTGATAACGGCATATCACAATTAACAAATAGCTTCCTCTATTTGGGTAACATTCTTCTCAGATAAATGAATGGATGAAAGTTATATATCAGGGGCTGGAGAGATGCCTCAGTGGTTAAGAGTACTTGCTGGTCTTGTAGAGGACCTGGATTTGGTTTCCAGCAGCCACATGCTGGCTCACAACTGGCCATGACTCCACTTCCAGAGTAGCCAACAGCCTCTTCTGATATCCCTGGTCACCAGGCATGCATACGGTACACATACATACATGCAAGCAAACATTCCACACACAAAGTAAAAATAAATAAAACCTTTTAAAAGAAAAAAATTATATTTAATTATTTCTATTCATTCGAACTTCTGAATATACTTGAGTGTATGTCAAGAAATACTATTCAACTTTATTTCTAGAGAACATTACCCACCCTAAGTACAATGCCTTAAATAACAGACTGGAATAAAAGAGATTCCCTTGGGAAAAAATTAAAAGCAAATAATAACAACAAAAACAATAGTAGAGAAAAGAAAGAAAAACCAGCTGGTCGTGGAGGCACAGACATGGAATTCCTATATTTTTGGTTGTGAACCTAGCCTTTAATGGCTGAGCCATCTCTCCAGCCCAGACCTGGAATTCCTACATTCAGGCAGCTGTACAGGAAGAGTGTCTGGAGTTTGAGAGTAGCCCAGCTGTATAGCAAGTCCCAAGCCATGCAAGGGCAACAGGAAGACTCAAACAAACAAACAAACAAGACCAAACCAAGCAAACAAGTGAACTTCTGTTTCCTGTACATTGTTTCATACGCACCTATGATGTGGGCTGAAGAGGGGCCCACCCCACAGCAGACATGAAAATAAACTCAGAGCAATTAGTCATTGTAACTGTGGTTGGGGACTGGCAAGACGATCACACCAATCAGCTAAATGATTTTGTTGTTGTTTTTGAGACAGGATCTCACTCTGCCGTCCAGCCTGGCCTTGAATTCACTGTGATTTTCCTGCCTCTGTCTCCCCATGCCCTGGCTGTGCTGGCGTTACAGGTGTGAGGCACCAATACCCAGGTCAGTTAACAGTCTTCGTTAGGCACTTTATACAAACAGACACTAGGTTCAAGTTCAAACCTGTTATATCTCAGGGTTGTTTCCTGTCAATAGGCTTTGAATACCTCGGGTTAAAGTTCTCGAAGTTTTAAGATTTCGAGAGGCCTTCTTGCCTTTTAAACCTGTTTAATAGGGAGAGCTTTGTTTACGGACGTGCATACCCAGTAACGGTCTCCAACCGAGGAAAAGAGGAAAAAGAAAAAAGAAAGTAGGGCTTTCCTAAAATTTTAAATACAGTATTTGCTTGCTAAGCAGTCTAGCTCACATTTTAAAGATTTCTTAGGAAAGCGGACGTTATAAGGAAGCATTGCTTTTGGTTTAATGTTTTATCCTGTTAGTGCGCTCCACCCTTCAGTGATGTTGGTGACTAATAGGGCTGGCACTGGCCTCACTTCCCAGTTGAGAATTTCCTTACCAGCTTGGTGTTCATGTTTGTTGTTAATTTACAGCCATAATAAAAAACAGAGTAAAAACTTTCTTTTTCTTTTTCTTCTTCTCTTTCTTTTTCTCTCTCTCTCTGTTTCTTTCTTTCTTTCTTCCTTTCTCTTTCTTTCAATAATTTCTTAAACTAAGCAGAGCCTGCAAAGCGGCAGCCGGTTGTTCTTGCACTTCAAACCGGCCTGGCACAAAAGCCTTACCTAAGAGTCAAACAGTGGTTAGGCAGCCTGACGTTTGAGGGTTCTCCCCTCAGCCACAATGACTCAGAAGTCAGTTGCCAGGGCAGGAAGGCCTGAGGCACATGTGACAGGCACCAGCCTTCGGCAGAGCAAACAGCAGACTGCACATTGTCCTCCTCAGCCGAGGCGCACGATGTGTCTCCCTCAGACTGCTCTACATTTTCTCTTTGACCTAATTCCATCTCTCTAGAAACGTCCAGAATGGGCTGTTCTGGATTCTGCCTGGGCTTGCCTCCCTGAAGAAGGCCAACGTTCTGTTTGCACACCAAGAATGGAAAAGTAAAAAAGAGGTTTCTGTGCTCCAGAGATTGCTGGCCACACTGCAAAATGAATCAACACTCCTTCCAGCAGATGGGGGTGGGGTGGAAGGTGGGGGTTGGGTGATTTCCACAGTGTGAAAAATGATGTCTCGCTGTTCTCTAAGACTTCAGAGAAAACTACACACAGCCCCGGTCTCTTGTAGACTTTCTTTACAAAATTTAGGTCATTGTTTCCCAGAACATAATGTGAGGGTTACCTACATTTAAAAAAAAATCTTAAGTAGGATAGCACTGTCTCTAGGAAAAGACCCAACAAACTATGTGTGTGTGTATAGGGGGGGGGTGTTTTATTTCTGAACTTTTTTTTTTTTAGACTAGAGTTTTACTCTGTAGTCCCGAATGACCTTAAATTTGTAATCTTCCTACCTCAATCTCTGTTGTGCTTGAATAGATATGCAATACCATACTGTTGTTCTTAATTCTGCGGGCTGCGGGTTAGACGGTAAAGACGTTAGATGAGGAAGAAGACACAAACACGCAGCGGTCCCACGTGGGTGCACTTTAATGGGGGAGGGGCAACAGGCAGGTAAAGGTGTGCAAACACGGTAGGAAAGGCGGGGGAAGAGAAAGAAGGGAGGAAGTCGTGGCAGCCTTTGCTTTTTAACGGGGAATGCAAAGGCTTCTGGGAAATGTGTTCCGCGCTTGCGTGCGCTGGAGTCCGGTGGAACGCTGGCAGCTGTAGTCTTGCAAGAGAACAACACATACCTTATGTGATTTGTTTTTATTGTTTGTTTGAGATACAGTCTATTTAGTCCTAGCTGTCCTAAAACTTTGCTGTGTAGACAAAATAGATCAGACAGACCTCCTACTCACTCATTGCCTCTGCCTCCTGAATACTGGGATTAAAGACAAGCATCATCATAATTGTCTACAGTCTGTTTTCACCGGGTGCTCAACTCACTTTTCTGCAGAAAATAAACTCATCTAAACCAGGGCTCCCGAGCAATCATGAGTAACTAGGTCCAGAAGAGAGTCTTTCTTTCTTTTTTTCTTTTTTTGATTTTCGAGACAGGGTTTCTCTGTAGTTTTTGGTGCCTGTCTTGGAACTAACTCTTGTAGACCAGGCTGGCTTCGAACTCACAGAGATCCGCCTGCCTCTGCCTCCCAAATGCTGGGATTAAAGGTGTGTGCCACCACCACCCGGCCCAGAAGAGAGTTTTAACCCACCAGGTAGCTCTGCATTTGGGAAGCTGAGTCAGGTTTGTCTTTGAGGGTAGCCTGTGTTACAGTGAGACCCTGTCTCAAAACAAAAACAAACAAGTAAGCAAAACAACATATACAATTAAACACAAACACACATGCATGAGCATGCTAAACAACAACACTCCCAAGCACACAAAAACAAACAAAGAAGCAAGACAATGCTGGGAACAGAGGACCACAGTAGTTATGCCTCCTGTGTCCTTGCCTGTGTGGCAGCAATATTCTCTTGGTTGTACTGATCTAAAAACAAAGCTGAGGTATTTTGTGTTTTGTTTTTGGTATTACATTCATTATTTAGTGTGCTTGTATGTATGCACTTTAAAAAACATTTTACTTACATTGTGTGTATGTGGGGGGAGTATGTACACGTGAGTGTAGGAGTGCATGAAGTTCAGACTCAATCTCTCTGGAGCATAGGTGGTTGTGAGCTGCTGAATGCGGATGCTGGGAACCAATATCTGGTCCTCTTCAGAGCAGTATGTGTTCTTAACTGCTAAGCCACCTCTCAGTCCATATAGTTTTTTTCTTTCCTTTCCTTTCCTTTCCTTTCCCTTCCTTTCTTTTCCTTCCCTCCCCTTTCCTCTCCTCTCCCCTTCCTTCCTTCCTTCCTTCCTTCTTTCTTTCCTTCCTTCCTTCTTACCTTCCTTCCTTCCTTCCTTTGTTTCTTTCTTTATTTGCAATGGGGGTCTTATACAGGCTCAAGATAACTTCAAAGTCACAGAGATTTGCCTATCTCTGACTCCTGAGTGCTAGGATTAAAAGCATTGATTGAGCATGCTTGTGTGTCCCTGGACACATGCAAAAGCCAGAGGCCACTCTTTGGGAATTGGTTCTCTCCTTCCACCATGTGGGTCCTGGGTGGGGGTCAGACTTAAGTGATCAGACTTGGCAGCAAGCATCTTCACCCTCGAAGTCATCTCAGCAGCCTTCAAGGCTGATTTTAAAGAGCAATGAAAACTAGAAGTGTAGTAGAATAGATAATAGCTAATAGAAACAGACACATAGTGGAATAGATAATAGCTCATTGGGTAACATGCTTGCCTCACCAGCATGAAGAACTTATCCTCCAGAACACTTTAAAAAATGCCAGGCATAGCCGAGTGGTGGTGGTACACACCTTTAATGCCATCACTAGGGGTGGGGAGGAAGGGGCAGAGGTAGAGGATCTCTGTGAGTTCAAGGTCAGTCTGGAGTTCCAGGACAGCTAGGACTACTACACAGAGAAACCATGTCTTCTTTTTTTTTTTAATATTTATTTATTTATTATGTATACAATATTCTGTCTGTATGTATGCCTGCTGGCCAGAAGAGGGCACTAGACCCCATTACAGATGGTTGTGAGCCACCATGTGGTTGCTGGGAATTGAACTCAGGACCTTTGGTAGAGCACGCAATGCTCTTAACCTCTGAGCCATCTCTCCAGCCCCCAACCATGTCTTAAAAAAAAAAAAAGAAGATTTAAGAACAACAAAGCCAGTAAAAACAATGACCCCTCCTTCTAGCCATTCTTATTAAAGCATGGTAAGTGCCTTGAAAATCCGTGTTTGCGAAAAGTATCAAGGTTCAGATGCAAGTCATCTGGAAGTTTATGATGGTGTAGCTTGTTATCAGGCCACTTAACGAACTGAGGCCTGGGGCAGTAAATCTCAGCCCCTCACCTTAGATGCTGTATCCAGGGCCTCTCGCATGATAGGCCTGCAGACCAACCACGCTGAGCAACACCCTGGTTTCATCTGACAGCGTTTCTTCAAGTATTGTCACACAAAGAACACATGGTCGGGAGGCTGGAGACGTGGCTCAACAGCTAAGAGACCCTGGATTTAATTCCTGGCACCTGCATGGTAGCTCACTAATACTTCTAATGCTGGTTTCAGGGGGATTCAATGCCCTCTTTTGGCATACATAGGAAATGGGCATGCATATCATGAACAGGCATATGTGTAGATAAACATCCATGTTGATGGAGGCTGCTCAGACCTGAAATAATCACTCATAAACTATATTATTTGCAATGCTGTTTGGCCAATGTATATTTCTAGCTACTCTTACATCTTAAATTAACCCATTTCTATTATTTTATATTTTACCATGAGTCTTGTGGCCTAACCAGCAAGGCTCTGGCTGGTGGCTTGTGTTTTTCTCCTCTGGTGGCTACATGGCATCCCACTGACTCTGCCTGCTTTCTCCCAGCATTCAGTTTAGTTTTCCTGCCTAGCTCTATTCTGTCCCGCCACAAACCAAAGTGCTTCTTTATTCATTAACCAATAAAAGCAACACATAGACAGAAGCATTTCCCACATCACCTCCCCTTTCCTGTCTAAATAAAAAGGAAGGTTTTAACTTTAACATAGTAAAATTGCATATAACAAAACAGTCAAGCAAGAATTATAGTTACAATATTTATATCTACTTTATCTTTTATCATAACTAAGGAAAACTATAATTATAACTATCTATTCTTCTGTAGAAGTTAGCTCGATTCAGGAAATTACCAGGCTAGCTAAAAGATAAAACAATTATATTTTTATTTATTATAAGGGAAAAACTCATGAAACAGGAACAAGAAGTCCAAGCTCAGCTATGCTGCAAGGGAATCACACAGAGAGCACCTGGGCCATGTGCTGTTTTTCTCCAGGTCCCAGAAAGCCACACCCTAACTTGGTCCCACCTCTTAAAAATAATTGGTTGGCAAAGATTTCCCCATCACCTCCCCCTTTTGTTTAAATAAGAGCAATCTAAACCCAATACAAAATTATATACAATAGGAACAGATTTCAAATATAAAATTACAACCAACATAAACAATATTAAGCAAGGAACACATGATAAATGTTTTAATAGACATTCTATTCCAAAGAGTCTAAGTTGTGCATCGGAAATAGGCTAGGCTAAATCATAAGAGGATGGTAACTACGACTATCTAATCTTTAACCTCATCGAAGGCCTGAGAAGGGAAAGAATATTACTTGAGTGGGCAGAAAGTGCAATCAAGCAGCTTCCAAAGCAAGCAGTATATGACGGACACAATTGGCTACCTAAGCAATCACTCAAAGTCTCATTTGCAATGTTGAAGCAACCAACTTTGGCTAAGGCCTAGCGTAACTGACAGATCATTTTCAGAGGCAGGAAATTTTTCACAACCATCTTACCCTGTCTTGGCAAGGTTTGGCAGTCCTTTTTTTGTGTCCTGCTCATTCAATCTGGATACCATGTACTTTGTCAGTGGTTGAAGCTTGGGCAGTTCCTTGCCCAAAGGCCAGTTGTGCCAAGAAGAAAACAAACTCCAAGTGGAGTGTCTTTGGTGCTCAACATTCTCTCAGGAATAAATTGGTGCTGTCAGGAGCAATGATGTCTCATGTTAACAGAACCCAACAACAACAGCAAGCTTTCTGTTATGGGAGGTTGCTTTTCATTTCCAAGTGTATGTGAAATTCTTCATCTTTTTTCTTGCTGTTAATGTCCAGTTTTATTCCACTATGATCTCTTTCCAAGAGAGAGAAATTACTTTGACTATTCTGTGTTTGTTAAGGCTTGCCGTGTGACACATAATATGATCTGTTTTACAGCAGGTCCCACTGACCCTTGAGAAGAATGTGTAACTCGTGCCGGTGAGGTGGAGCAGTCTGTACAAAGCTATTCAATTCAGCTGATCTGTGCTAGTTTCGTTCTGAAGTTTCTCTCCTGATATGTAGTTTGGAGGACTTATTTAAAGATGAGAGTGGAATGTTGAAGTTTCCCCTCTGTGCTTGTTTTCCGACCAACTTTTGAGACCTCTACTATTTGTTTTATGGAACCAAGAGCTCAAATGTTTGGTGTATGAATATTTGAGATTGCTATATCTTCTGGATAATTTGTTCTCTTTATTAATATATAGTAGCCTTCTTGTTTGGGGCTCCATTTGCTTAATAGGTTCATTTCTGCCCTTTTTCAGTTTTTGGATGTCATGACTAGTGAGGCATGTTTCTGGGGGACAACAGATAGGTGGATTATTTAATTTTTAAAAACTTGAGTGTGTGTGTTGTGTATGTGTGTGCCTGTACAGTGTACACAAAGGACACAGGCATTGGATCCCCTGAAGCCAGAGTTACAGGTACTTATGAGCTGCCCAGTATGAGTGCTTGGAGTTGAACTCAGGTCCTCTGCAAGAGCAGTACATGCTCTTAGCCACCTCCTTACTTGGAATTTATTTTTAATCAGGCCAGTTACTAAGTGTATGTAAAAGCCTGTGTCAAAATCGTGTAAAGCTGCTATTGAGATGAGTTTGCCATTTCTTTTCTTCCTTCATCCTTCCTTCCTTCCTTCCTTCCTTCCTTCCTGGTTATTGATAGTTTGTTCATTTCTACCTCCCCTACTAGGACAAGGGATTTTCTGATTTCTTTCTTTTTTTTTTTTTGAGACAGGGTGATTTTCCGATTTCTTGTGCTGGACATGGTTCATTTATTCTTGGCTCTCATTTATTCATCCATTCTCTTCATGAAATGCATTCTTGCCTGTGCTCTTGTGAATATAATTTTTTGTTTTGTCTTAGTGTGTTTTCTGTTGCTGTGATAATCACAGTGACCAAATGCAATTTGGGAGGACAGGGTTTATTTTAGCCTACAACTCTCAGGTCACACTCTATCACTGAGAAAACTCAGGTGTTGGGAGCAGTGAGACCCCCAGATCCTGAATTTCTTGTAATCCCCTGATCTGAATGCCTACAGCTGCTCTGAGCACGAGACCTTCAGGAGTTCCTGATGGCTGGAGAGTGGTTTCTGGTGGGTTTGGCTGGGGCATGGCTATCTCTATATAATCTGCCCCTGAACACAATAAAGGAGGCATTCTTGGGGAATTCAAGGATGACCCGTGACGCTGTCTGTGTGTGTGTCTGTGTATTTTAACCTCCAGCCCCTTGCCCAAAGCTCGGTAACTGGGTGCCAGCGCACAGAGCGCAGACACAGGGGGTGGGGGGCGCAGTGCGGGGCATTTGGAGGTCTCTGCCGAGATATCGGGAACTAGGGAACGCTGAGAGGTCGCCCTCAGAAGGTGGATTGGGGTATATGTGTTAATCCTGACGTCCTTCGCTCCGTTTGGCAGCAAGTGTTTCCAAGACAATCTTGGAAACAATGGGAACAGGACTGAATTAGAACGAGCATTTGGCTATTATGGACCGCTCCGAAGTGTGTGGGTTGCTCGAAACCCTCCTGGCTTTTGTTGAATTTGAGGATCCCCGAGATGCTGCTGACGCTGTTTGAGATCTAGATGGAAGAACACTATGTGGCTGCCGAGTAAGAGTGGATCTGTGGAACAGTGAGAAAAGAAGTCGGAATCGTGGTCCCCCTCCCTCTTAGGGTCGTTGCCCTCGAGATGATTACTGTAGGAGGAGTCCTCCACCTCGGTGAAGATCTCCAAGAAGGAGAAGCTTCTCTTGAAGCCGCAGCAGGTCACTTTCTAGAGATAGGAGAAGAGAGAGGTCTCTGTCTCGTGAGAGAAACCTCTCTCCTGCCAACAGTCTCGTGCTCAGAGCAGCTGTAGGCATTCAGATCAGGGGATTACAAGAAATTCAGGATCTGGGGTCTCACTGCTCCCAACATCTCCCCCCTAAATTTTTTTATAAAACAGAAGACCCTCCTGACCACACAGCCTTTTGGTCACTTTGAACCTGTACTCAGGAGTGACAGCATCTCCTCAGGAGAATACTGGCTTTTAGGGAACACAAGAGAGCAACTTAAACCTGTAAGACAGGTAGATTCAAGTATCCCAGAGACTGCTGGTTCCTCATACTATTTCCCACACACCCTCTTCCCCTCAAGTGAACAGAGGTGTGTGACCATATCAGACTCGGGACTTTTAGGAGTGGCTTTGCCATGACCCCAGGAGCAGACAGAAACCACTGCTCCCTCAGCAGTCCCCTAAATAACATACCCCAGCTGCCATACCCCCGTGGCCCATTCATTCTTGTCAGCTGAGTGCATGGAAGACACCTTCTTGCTCATGCACCTCTTTGGCTTCCCTAGCAGCCCAGCTGATCCTGCTTCTGCTAAGGAACCCTTTGGCTAAAACAGTTCCAATCTGGTGTGGTAATTGTAACATTTCAAGGGTTATTCAAGTAACCATTGAGTTGTTTCACCACATAAGAGGCCTTAGCAATATTAACAGATGTCATACAAATGAAATAATGAACAAGACATTTGTGTACTAGCCATAAGTCCACCTGCTCCTACACTAGGGCAGTCTCTTGATTTAAATTCGCTCTGCCGCAGACTCTTCGGCGTGCAGAGCCTGGAACTGCTACAGCCTTCTCCTGGCCCCGCAGCTGCGTTCTTGGGCAGCCCAGTGGGGTCTGAGCTCCAGCACTTGTTGCATTTGCTGGCACTGCTGTGGCATCCGCCAGGCTAGGCACCAAGTGGGCTGAGGCAATGTGCCTTCCCTCACAGCCACCTAGCAAAGCTCTGCTCCAGCTGCCTTCTAGCCCCAGCTACATTCGTTCTGGGTCCAAACTGGTAGGGAATTTGGATGTTGTCAATCTGTCTGACTACTTCCTGCTGAGCGGGGACGTTGCATTCTTAGGGGTATTTACTGCAATTTACTGCCATTTTCCAGTTGCGCGCGGACGTGGGTGGCGGCAACAGGGGAGAGGCGGAGGCCTTTGCTGGTGCCTGTCTTGAAATGTTTATGTACTTTCCCTCAATTTTAAAAGATAAGTTTGCTGTGTAAAACAGATTATTGGTTGGCAATTATTTACTTTCTGGGTTTGAAATGTATCATTTCATTCTTTCTTGGCTTTTAGAGTTACTGATGGTAATGTTTGGGTTTGGTTGTTTTGTTTTTGAGACAGGGTTTCTCTGTGTAGCCCTGGATGTCCTAGAACTCGCTCCGTAGACCAAGCTGGCCTTGAACTCAGGGATCTCCCTTACTCTGCCTCCTGAGTACAGGGATCAAAGGCAAGCACCACCACCTCCCAGCACTGACCTTATTTGGATGTGTGTGTGTGTGTGTGTGTGTGTGTTTCTGAGTGTTTCTGAGACAGGGTCTCATCATCCAACCCAGCTGGCCTTGAACTCTGCCTCGCTAGTGCTGGGATTAAAGGTGTATGCCACCACGCCTACCCAGCCTTGAAAGTTAGGTTTTGGTTTCTGTGTTGGTGCCTGTCTCTTACAGCTTTTCACGCCACCTCTTTGTTGGTATTTTCGGTGTCTTTGCTGGTGCATTATGGAGAGATTCGTCTATAGACGTATGTGTTTGGAGTTCTAGCTGTCTCCTGTGTCTAGGTATCCATTTTCTTCTCTAGGTTTGAGAGAGTTTTTGCTATAATTTTATTGAATAAATAAATATCCTGCGCCTTTGTTTATCCCAGCATCTTTTCTACCCTGAAGCTTCTTAGGTTTGGGTTTATGATTATATCCCAGAACACATCTTGGAAGCAATGGTCAAATTCTTTGCTTTCCGTCTTTTCTTTCACTGAAATTATTATTGTTTTGACCTCCTTTATCAACCCTAAAACTCTTTCTTCTGCTTGGTCTTGAGGGTTGATACTCTCCACTGTATTTCTTATTTTGTTGACTGGTGTATTTCCAGCATTTCGGTATCTCTGTTTCCTTAGCAAAACTCCATGTTTTTGAGCTTCCCCTCAAAGTTTACTGAACATCGTGTTCCTTTTGCTACTTCCCTATCTGAGTCTTTACTTGATTCCCCTCCTTCATCTGTTGGTTTGAACTCTCCATGTATCATTAATCCTCCTTACAGAGTAGAAGCTGTTAGATGCCAATCTCCAATTGCAGATTGTCTCAAATAGAGTTTTAAGAAACGTTCTATTCTTTTTCTTTCTTTTCTTTTATTATTATTTGTTATGTGATATTTTATTTGTGTTCTGAATAAAGCTTGCCTGAAGATCAGAGGGCAGAGCTAGCCACTAGTTAGTCATAGAAACTGGGCAGGGGTGGCACACACCTTTAATCCCAACACTCGGGAGGTGGAGACAGGAAGTGATACGGTGGGGTGAAGACAGAATCTTGGCCTTTTTGGTTGGAGGATCCAGAGAGGTAAGAGGTCACTGGTGCCTGCTCCTCTGTTTCTCTGATCTTTCAGGTTATTACCCTGATATCTGACCCCAGGTTTTTATTGATTAGATTAATTAGATTTAAACTTCAACTACTATTATGGTTTTGTTTTTTGTTTGTTTTTTTTTTTTTTGGTTTTGGTTTTTCGAGACAGGGTTTCTCTGTGGCTTTGGAGCCTGTCCTGGAACTAGCTCTGTAGACCAGGCTGGTCTCGAACTCACAGAGATCCGCCTGCCTCTGCCTCCCGAGTGCTGGGATTAAAGGCGTGCGCCACCATCGCCCGGCCTATTATGGTTTTTTAAGACAGGATTTTTGTGAGTAACCACGCTGTCTTGAAACTCACTCTGTAGACTAGGTTGGCCTTGAACTCACATAGATCTGCCTGCTTCTGCCTCCTGAGTGCTGGGATTAAAGGTGTGCACCACCAAAACCTGGCTTTTTTTACTTTTTAAAAAATTATTTTTCTTTTCTTTTTGGATTTATTTTATTTTATGTGTTTAACTGTTTTGCATGCATATGTGTACACACATATGTGCCTGGTGCCTACAGAGGCATCCGATCCCCTGGAGCTGGAGTTGTGAGCTACCATATAGGTGCTAGAAACCAAACCCCGTTCCCCTGAAAGATCATCCAGCTCTGTTAACCACTGGACCGCATCTCCAGCCCCCTCTCTTGTTCTCTTAATCCCTTGCTAGGATCTTCTTCTTTTCTTAACTAATTGCCTTAGGCTTTCTTGTCATTACCATTGTCCTGTGTGTTTTTAGATGGCTCAGTGAGCGAAACTGGGGTGCCTACAGAGGTGGAAGTGAGGGGTTGCTTACAGGAGCATGAGCACCTCACCACTGACTCTATGCTGAATCTCTCCTTTCCCAGAAAACTGCCTTCTAGATCCTCGGCAGGGGTGAGCCCTTTGAGTCCCTCCTCCACAGCAGCGATTATTCCCAGAGAGAGAAGAGACCTCGTGATGGAATATTAACAGCTCTCCCCTGGTGAGGTCTCAGCTTCTGAGAATTCAGGAGTGTAGCAATCCCATCACGCTCAGGGGGACAGCATTCCACAACACTTCACGTGTCCCTGTAGTAATCACCGTCTTCCTACAAAAGGAAGCTTCTTCGACCAACGTTGACAGCACAAATCCATGACCACAGACACAAATACTTAGAAGGCAACTTGACAGGCACTTGTGTTCACATAGCAAGACAATAACACTAGCTCCTCCACTGAGGGCTATGACCACACCCCAGCCACAGGTGTTTCACCAGGTATTTCTATCTTTCTTCCTTTTTTGAGGCAGGGTTTCTCTGTGTGCCAGTCTTGGCTGTTCAGAAACTTGCTTTGTAGACCAGGCTGGCCTTGAACTCACAGAGATTTGCCTGCCTCTGCTGGGCAAAGGTATGGGATTTAAATTGCTGGGATTAAAGGTACGGGCCACACCACCGCCATTTGACCAGGTTTATGGTACAGGATTTGAATTTCCTCTGGTGGAGCAAGCCTCAAATTCAATAAAAGTATAATAATAGTAGTAATAGTAATAGTAATATAGTTGGTTGCTCCCATGACAGTTCTGCCATTATTGTACCAATGGGTGCATCCTACCTGGCAGATTGGAAGTAAAGCAGGCAAGGCCCACAGCTGAGTAAAACTCTTCTGGGTGATCATTCTCCCTCAGCAGCCTGTGTTATGTGTGCCTCTGGCACTAAGAAAACTCATCATGAGGAATACGTGCCCAGCTCAGTTGCAGATTGACCGCTCTATATCCTGATACCAAAGCGTGTGAGGGCTTCAGCAACAGGGTCTTCCCATGGAGCTGTGGTGGGCAGCTAACAGCAGTAGCAATCCTCCTGGCCATGTCTCCTGAATGCCGGGATTATAGTTACCTACCACCATGCCTTGATACTGTTTTGAAGACTTTGTCTTTTGGAGATTTGTCCATATAAGTCTTTACACTCACACATATGTACAATAAAGGTGTTTAGTTCTGTTATATAAAAAGGAAGTACTAGAAACGATCTGTCCATCATACAGGATGATGGTTCAATTACAGCACATCCTACAGTAACACTGCATCTTATAAAAAAGGGAACTTGAGGGGCTAGAGAGATGGCTCAGCGGTTAAGAGCATTGCGTGCTCTTCCAAAGGACCCGCGTTCGATTCCCAACAACCACCTGGTGGCTCACAGCTATCTGTAATGAGGTCTGGTGCCCTCTTCTGGCCTGCAGACATACACACAAACAAAATATTGTATACATAACAAATAAATATTTAAAAAAAAAAAAAAGCTCAATCCCCGGGTCCTAAAGGACTTGATTCTTCAAAACTAAGACTTTCTGTTCTACCAAAAGTATTTCAGGTCCCTATAGCAGTGCACATACTAAAGCTTGACAATCATAAGAATGCCCTTAAGACCTCCTTAGGGGAGCACTTGCCTGGCACGCATGATGCCCCAGGTAATAGATACGCTTGCTTGGCATGCACAAGGCTATGGCTTGGTCCTCAGCACCATCTCCCACCCAAAGAAGACAGTTGCAATGTTGCAACATTTATCTCTTTAGTTCTTTATTTATTCACACAGAGGGGCACACATTTGTGCCACATGCATGTGTGGAAATAAGAGACTATCTTGGTGATTGAACTTAGCTCATTGGACTTGGTGGCAGACCCCGTTTACCAAAGAGCCATCTTGCCAGTCCATATATATGTATGTTTATACACATATTTTTTTTTTTTGAGACAGGGTTTCTCTGTGGTTTTGGAGCCTGTCCTGGAACTAGCTCTTGTAGACCAGGCTGGTCTCGAACTCACAGAGATCCACCTGCCTCTGCCTCCCAAGTGCTGGGATTAAAGGCGTGCCCCACCACCGCCCGGCTTATACACATATTTTTTAATGTCATATTGTGTATGTGTGTGCATGTGTTAGTACATGCCACCATGTACATGTAGAGATCAGAGGACAGTTTGTAGGAGTTGGTTTTTTCTTCCTACTATATGGGTTCTAGGTATCACACTCAGGTCATTAGACTTTTCAGTAAGTACCTTGCCTTTTTCCTGTTTCAACATTTATACTCAGCCAACATCCATGTATTTTTGATGTTTGGATTTTGATGCTCAGCTTCTGACTTAAGTGGACTTTGGTATGTTTACTGAGCTAGCCAGTGTAGAAAGAATAGCACTCAGGGAATGTTAATATGTCTGTGTGGAGGGCTGGAGAGATGTTCAGCAGCTAAGAGTACTGGCTGCTTTTCCAAAGGACCTGGGCTTGATTCTCAGTATCTACGTGGCAGAGCATTCACAACTCTGGTTCCAGAGGATCTGGCGCCCTCTTGTGGCTTCTGTAGGTACTAGGCACACATGTAGAAAAAACATAAACTGGCCAGCTTCAAACTTACAGCAATCCTTCTGCTTCAGCGCTTTCCATGTACTAGTCCCACCAAGCAAAAGAAAAACTCGCTCTCCAGTTTTCACCTAGGAAATAATGATAAAGAACCTTAAAGGATTGTGAGTCTTTTTGTTGGGAATGAATCTAGATGCTCATACACAAGCAGTCTTATCACTGAGTTAGGTACCCCCCACCAACCAGCCCTTTCTCTCTCTCTCTCTCTCTCTCTCTCTCTCTCTCTCTCTCTCTCTCTCTCTCCCTCTCTCCCTCCCTCCCTCCCTCCCCCCCCCCTCTCTCTCTTTGTAGGCCTGGATGTCCTGGGGCTTGTATGTAAAACAGGATGAACTTGAACTCTCAGAGATCCTCCTGCTTCTGCCTTCCAAACACTGAGATTAAAGGTGTAAACCACTACACCTGCCCCAGTCCTCTTTTTATTATTAAGGCAGAATCTTACAAAGTTTTCAGTGCTGACCTTGATCTCAGTCTATCACAGGTGGTCTTTTAACCTTACATCCTCTTGACTCAGTCTCCCAAGGAGCTGGGATAACTGGTCATGTCTGCAGCATGGCTGAGGTAAACTTTCTTTTAAAAATGTGTATGGGAGGGGACTGGGGAGATGACGCAATTGGTGAAGACACTGACCGCTCTCTCAGGATCTGAGTTTGATTCCCAGCACCTGCATGTGGCTCACAGCTGTCTGTAACCCCGGTTCCAGGAGATCTGACATCCTCTTCTGGCTTCCATAGGCTCCACACACATTTATGTCTGGTGCACAGACATAAATGCAGGAAGCACCCAGACACATAAAAATAAACCTCAAAAAAATTAAAATATAACATGGCCCTGGGAGATGTCCCTCAAAAGTGTTTGCCTAGCACGTATGAAGCCCTGGATTCGATCCCATGGTCTGAATTGGGTGTGATGATGAATGCCTTTGATCTCAGCACTTGGAAAGAAACAGGAACAGAAGTTCAAGGTCATCCTTGGATATGTATAGAGCTTGATGGCATCCTGCCTACATGGGACTCTGTTTGAAATAAAAACAAACAAAAATAAAAGTTATGTATTCAGAGGACTTTTTCCCCTTGAACATTAATGAAGAATCCAATAGGTGCAGTTCCCCAATTTGACCATTAGATGTCAATCAACACCCAGAAAGTGGGAGACCTTGTGTTCCGAAGCTCTTGCTTGTCCTCCAGAGGGGCACCAGATCCCACTGAGGGGACCCTAAGTCCCATTGTTTGAATCTCCGGTCTCATATGTCTAGAAAATTGTGTTCTCTGTATGTTTTTTTGTTTGTTTTTACAAGGCTTTCTGTAGCACAGGCTAGTTCCCAGCTTACTGTGTAACTGAGAACGACTTTGAACTTTTTAAAAGAATTTTATTTTAGACTTATTTATTTCACATTAGGTGTGATAGAGCACACCTTTAATCCCAGCCCTTTGGAGGCAGAGGCAGGGGATCTCTTGAGTTTGAGGCCAACCTGGCTTATAGATTGAGTCCTAAGACAGCCAGAACTACACAGAGAAACCCTGTCTTAAGACAAAAATAAATCCTTTTATTTATTTCATTTCTATGTATGTGAGGTTTTGCTTTTATGTGTATCTGTGCCCCGTGTGCATGCTTTGTGCCCACAACGGGAGCTGCAGTTATAGGGGGTTGTGTGCCACCATGTAGGTACTGGGACTTGAACCAAGATCCTTGGCAAGCCCAGCAAATGCTTACAACCACTGAGATGCTTCTCCAGCCCAAGATTTTGAAATCTTGATCCTGCAGGTCCTGTCCCTCAAGAGCTGGTATTACAAGCACACACCTCCACACCTAGCCTGAAAAGTCTTGATGTTAGCATTTAAGCCCATGTCTGGTTGTGGAGGACTCACTCACTTGTGACGGGATCAATGTACTCTGTAGCTGAATTATCACTCGTGTTCCAAGACCAACGCATGCCTCATCTTCTGTGGAGCTTTCTTGGTGCGGGGGGGGGGGGGGGGGGGAACGACAGTCAAGGACTTAGCTCAGTAGTAGGACACTTGGGAATGTATAGGTGTGTGTGTGTGTGTGTGTGTGTATGCTTATGTATAATAAGCGCGCATGTGTGCAGGTGCCCGTGGAGGCCAGAAGAGGGCATCAGATCCCACAGAGATGGAGTTAAAGAGGGTTGTGAGCTGCTCCATGTGGGTGCTAGAAACTGAGTTCAGGTCCTCTGGAAGAGCAGCAAGGGCTCTCAGCTTCAAGGCCACCTCTCTAGCCCAAAGGTTCTGGCTTTAATCCCAAGTAACTGTGTGTGTGTGTGTGTGTGTGTGTGTGTGTGTGTGTGTGTGTGTTGGGGATGGGGAAAGAGGAGGAGGTAGAGAGAGGAAAGAGAGCCAGGTGTGGTGGCTCAAACTTTTAAATGCCAGCACTCTGGAAACTTAGTCACGCAGATTTCCAATAAGTTCAAGGCCAGCCTGATTTACAAAGCAACTTCTGGGACAGCTGAGCTACAGAATGAGGCCTTGTCTCAAAAAACAGAAATAAAGAGAAACAAGCACCAGGTACGTAATCCTAACACTTGGGAAGTGGAGGCAGGAGAATCACGAGTTCAAACACTTCCTTCCCTAAATAGCAAGATTCAAGGTGTCCTGGGCTACCTGAAACTCTATGTCAACAAAGCAGGAGGACAATGATGGCTCAGTGGAAAAAGGTGTTTGCCACGCAAGCCTGAAGAACCAGGAACCCACATAAAGGTGGAAGGAGATAACCACTTCCCAAAAGTTGTCTTCAGACCTCCATGCACGCGCTGAGCATCCCTGACATTAATAGAAACGAGGAAGAACCTTCTGTACCTGGAATAAGTGTGGGAGGGTGCTGACGGGAGTCCCATGGTTGACACTGGTGGATTCCCTCCTTGTTCTCTGAAGCAGGGCATCTCAACTGAACCTGGAGTCCACTAGCTAAGCTGGTCACCCTGGCCACTTAATTCCAGGGATCCTTGTCCCCCAAGGGCTGGGGTTACAGGCAGATTGCCATGCCCACCCAACCTTTTTATGGAACCTGGGGTTTGGAGTTCCAGTCTTCATGCTCCCCTGGCAACTGCTTTACCCAGTAAGTCATCTCTCCAGGCTCAGATCTATGTTTCTGTACCCCTCATGCAGGAAGCTGAGGCAGAGGATTGCCACGAGTATAACGTACCTTGTGTTACATATTTTGTCCTATGCCAACTTTGGCTGTAAGGTGAGACTGTGTTTAAAACAGACGAAAACAAATAACAAAACATAAACAAGCAAAAAACAGTGTGGGGGCTGGAGAAATCATGCCACGTTTAAGAGTACTTGCTGCTCTTGCAGGGGTCTAGAGTTTAGTTCCCAGGACCCAGGTTGGACACCTGAGACCAGGGTGCAAATCCAGCTCCAGGGGATCTGATGGAACCCTCCTTTTGGCTTCTGAGGGTACCCATACTCAATAACACATGCACACACATAATTAAAAAGAAAACAAATCATTTTTTAAAAATCACTTTACAAGAAACATGGTATAGTAGTACACACCTTTAATCCCAACACCAAAGAGGCAAAAGCAGGCAGGTTTCTGTAAACAGAGGTTTCTTTCCCACCCTCCAGGTTCCAAATAACCATTCAGAGGCTTAATATTACTTATGTTTGGCCAATGGTTCAGACTTATTATTAGCTAGCTCTTATTTTTAAATTAACCCATATTTTTAAATCTATGCTTTATCACATAGTTCGTGACTAATTATTACCTCATTTTTTACATGTCTTTCTTCCTCGGCAACTCGTTGACATCTCCCAGACCCTACCTTCTTCTCGGGTATCTCTGCTTGGATTTCCCACCCAGCTCTATCCTGCCTTACCATAGGCCAAAGCAGCTTTATTTATCAACCAATGACAGCAGCATATATATATTTTTTTGAGACAGGGTTTTTCTGTAACTTGGGAGCCTGTCCTGGAACTAGCTCTTGTAGACCAGGCTGGCCTTGAACTCAGATCCACCTGCCTCTGCCTGCCAAGTGCTGGGATTAAAGGCATGTGCCATCACTGCCATATATATATATTCTTTTTTTAGATTGATTTATTTATTTATTATGTATACAGTGTTCTGTCTGTATGTATACCTGCAGGCCAGAAGACAGTACCAGATCTCATTATACATGGTTGTGAGCCACCATGTGGTTGCTAGGAATTGAACTCCTCTGGAAGAGTAGTCAGTGTTCTTAACCTCTCAGCCATCTCTCCAGTTCAGAGAGCAGTACCAATTCAAAATGTACAGAAAGATACCCCACAGCAGATCTCTGTGAGTTTGAGGCCAGCCTGGTCCACATAGTGAGTTCCAGAACAGCCCCTGTCTAAAGTAAGGTAAACAATCCCACCAAAAAAAAAAAAAAAGTCAGTCTTCAGAAAAATCAGACACACACACACACACACACACACACACACACACACACACATTTTTAAAGCAGAGTCTTACTGCCGAAACTCTGGCTGCCTGGAATTTGAACTTGATATGTAGATTAGGCGCTCCTTGAACTCACAGAGATCTGTCTGCCTCTGCCTCTTAAGTCCAGGCACCCAAGCAAGCTTTGGATCTCTTGGAGTTCCAGGAGGTTGTGAGCCTCCTCACACGGGTTCTGGAAACAGAACTTGGGTCCTCTTCAAGTGTAGTACGTGTTTCTCGCCATTACGTCATCTCTCTGGCCCATGTTTTTTAAAGATTTAGGGTGAATTGTGTAATGGTGAGCACGTGTAATCAGACGTGGCGGCAGAAGGATCAGGAGTTCTAGATTATTAGCTGCAGACGGAGTTTTAAACTAGCCCGCCTTTGGGCAGGGGAGTGGGGCAGAGGTGGGGTGAGGAATGCTTTGGAAGCAAGGATGGAATCGTAGCCTGGAAAAGCATTTGGAAGACTTTAGCAGGAGAAAGGGAATGTTGGCCTGGGGTGAGAGTGGGGCTAAAGTGACTGGGAGCTGAGTCACCAAAAGCCTGCTGACAAGACCCATTGAAGGTCTGCGGGTAGTCCCTCGCTCCACGGGAGTACCATTTTGATCACCAATCGGCAATTCTGTCACGTACCTATCTCCCTTTGGGTGACTGTATTTGGCCTTTGTCACCTCCAGCCCCCTCCATTTTTCAGAAGGCCTATCTTTATCTTTGCAGAGTGCTTTGAATAGTTGTTAAATGAGCTGGGTGTTTCACAGCTTGCATGGAAAAGCCCCGGCTGCAGCCTGCCCAGTCCCACCCTCATCACTTTCTCGGGAATCCTGAGTGTAGTCACGACTCCAGGAGGAGCTTGGGTTTCATCAGATGTCAGTCGGAGCATTGCAGGTTCTACTTATCCACAGGTGAATTACTTAGTATTTGTTCCTGTTTTCACCGGTTCTTTAAAAAAGCCATTCAGGAAGAGGTTCCTATTTGCATCTCTCATGGTTGTTACCAGAAAATGAGGAATTTAATTGCATCTTGGGTGGTCTTCAAGTAAAAAGGGACGGTCGTATGGAGGTGCTAGAGCTATGACTCTTACCCACCTCAGGCAGCTCGCGGCTCACAGAGCACACGCACACACACATACACAAGTAATTAAAATATCTTAACCCAGAAGTCTGGAGAAGGGCCTATCATTAACAACAGGCAGAGGGTTTTTGATTTCTCATATTGATTTCACATAGCCAAATTGCCACCTGAATACTTATTGAACAGACAGATACGGAGCACTTGATCTTTTCTTTTTAATTTGTTCCTTGATTTATAACTATGTCTGGATTCCACGTATTCACTATTTCAAGTACTCTGTGTGTGTGTGCGTGTGTGTGTGTGTGTGTTTGTGTGCATGTGTGCCCGCGCTGTCTCTGTTTAAGCTTTTCCTTAGTCTCAATCTTTGGTTTCTCTCCTGCAGCTGCCCCTTTGTTTCCTCCACTGTCTTCCTCTCTGTTATCGGAAAAGGGTTTTCACTTTTTCTATGACGCTGCCATACCCACCCCCATTTCTCCCCTCCCCCCTCCCCTGCTACCAGGGATACCCTGATACCCCAGTTTTGTTTTTTTTTAAGACAAGAGTCTTGTTGTATAGCCCTGGCTACTCTCACACTCTTCACTCTCCTACTTCTATTTCCCAAGTGCTGGAATTAAAGTGAGAGCCGCCATGCTCAGTTTACCCCTCTCTTCCCTGGCCAGCCTCGGGTGCACAGTGTGTGTCGGCTGACGTGAGCGTAGGGTCTTGTGCATCTATACTGGGCTACCTTGGCTATAGGCTAAGGTGAACTATCAGCATTAGGAGCTGGGTTCCCAGCTATTCTGGTCAGTACGTAATAGTGTCTCTGGCTTTTGTTGGCATGACCCTGATCACTAACTACATGAGCATCTTCTCAAGTGCTACTGGACAGTCACTTGTTTTTTTGGTAAAATGTTCAAGGTTTTTTTTTTTTGAGGCAGTCTCTTGTGTCCCAGGCTAGCTTCAAACTCACTACTTACTTAACCAAGGAGAGCCTTGAACTCCTCATCTTCCTGCCTCAACCTCCCAAGTGCTGAATTTCAGACATGTGAAACCACGCCCAGAAAAAAAAAATCTTCATTTTTTTTTTTTTTCCTTTTTAAAGATAGAGTCTCACTGTGTAGCCCTGAGTCTCATGACTGGTCTGGAACTTGCTATGTCATCCAAATTGGCCTCGAACTCGCAGAGATCTGCCAGAGCATTGGAATTAAAGGCATGGGCTGGTGTGCCACCATGTCCAGTCTTATATTCTAAAAAAAAAAAAAAAAAAAAAAAGAGGAAGCTTTTTTCCTATCATTTGATTGTTTTGACTGTTAATCTTGTAACAGGGATGCCGAGTAGTAAAACGTCAAGCCATTTAGCCAGACATCACGGTGCATGCCTGCGATCCCTGCGCTTGGCAGGCAGAGAGCAGCACCGCAAACTCAAAGGTCAGCCTGGTCTACACAGCGCGCTCCAGGCCAACCAAGATGACATAGTGAGACCCTGCTGCATTTTGAATCTTTGTACCATTGGAGCAAGGGATATGAAATATAGGAATCTAGAAGTGGAATCTGGAAGGCACACTTTCATGTTGAAACCACTATACTCCTAACCACCTTTTGTGGCCTGAGTTCTCATGTTTTAAATGTGTAGTGTTTCTTCCCACCCTGGTGTGCCTGGCCTGTATGTGGCTCAGCTGGGGAAAAGGTGAAGGGGTAGGAGTTGCAATTAGAGGATTAGTTGGCATGAGATAAGACATTTTTGAAAGCTTTTTCTTTTCTTTTTGAGATAGTGTCTTACTGTGTAGACTAGGCTGGCCTCAAACTCAGAGCTCTATCTGCTTCTGTCTCCCAAGTGCTAGGATTGTAGGCCTGTACCACCATGCCGAGTTTTGAAATGTTTTGAACAGAGGATAACATTGATGCTGTGTTGAGATTACAGGTTTGGTAAGTGGGATAGAGTGGAGGACTTCCTTCAGAGACTAGTTAAGAAACCACTGGAACTGGGCATAATTCTATCTGTTTGGCAGGATAAGGCATAAGAATCTTTTTTTTTTTTTTTTTTTTGGTTTTTCAAGACAGGGTTTCTCTGTGGTTTTTGGAGCCTGTCCTGGAACTAGCTCTTGCAGACCAGGCTGGTCTCGAACTCACAGAGATCCGCCTGCCTCTGCCTCCAAAGTGCTGGGATTAAAGGCGTGCGCCACCACCGCCCGGCAAAGCATAAGAATCTTGAGTCAAAGCCTGCCTGGGTTACTGGGTTCAGATAAAATGAGGGCTAGGATCTGTATATCATGTACTTATCATATGTAAGGTCACGTGTTCAATCCCAAGCTCAGGCAAACTAAACCAACAACACAAAGCCACTGTAAACTAAGCATGGTAGTGTACTCCAGAGTGGTATAATCCTATGCCCAGGGGATAGAGGCAGGAAAATAGCTATGAATTAAGATCAGATCAAAGGGGAAAAAAAGCCACTTAACCCCCCACTGCATTACTGATTTATTTAGAATGCACCCTCTCTCCTTTTGAGATGGGGTCTCATGTAGTCCAGGCTGGCCTCCAATCCCCTGTGTAGCTGGGGTTACAAATGTGTGTTCATGTCTGTCTGCGATGGGGTTTTGTGTGCCTGTTTTCTCAGGGCTGGCCATAAAACCCAATGCCTCAATTACGCTGGTTGTTAACTCTACCACAGCCCCAGCTTTGCCTGGAGCTCTGAGGGCTGCAAAATGGATTACATCCCAGCGTCTTGAGCAACACATCGGCCCATTCATCCCGCGTGACCCTTGCCCCAGATCGGTTTTGTCTTGCATAATGTTTCATTATTCATGGAACTAACTTTGGTCTAGATTTGAGTCATTTCCTGATAAAGTTTTACACCTACCTTGTGATGCTAAAGGTTTGCTGGTCTTAAAAGAAAACACAACTAACTAAGCAGCTCAGGCGAGCTCTGAACTTTGGCCTAGTTTTTGGTGTAACTGACACTGTGCTCCTCGGTGAACTTTCACCTGTAAGTCTGGTTTCCGGAAATTATGAAGAGTGATGAAGGTGAGCCTATTAGTCAATTTCAATCTTTCTAAATATCTCCCAAACGTATTAGCACATGTATTTAAAAAATAAAAGCATCTTTCTTCCTTTTCTCTTTTTGTTGCTTTTTGAGACAGTCTCATGTTTTCCAGGCTAACTGAGGACGCCTTGAACTTCTGATCCTCCAGTCAACACCTCTTGAGTGCTCAAATTAAAGGCATATGTTACCACACTAAGATATAGTCTGTGCTGGGGCTCGAACCCAGGGCCTCAGGTATATTAGGTGAATTACATTCCTAGCCCCAAATGTTACTTCTATCTCAGCCAGAGGAAGGAGTGATTCTTTTTATTTATTTATCTATCTGTTTGTTTATTTAGACAGAGCTGGTCTAGCTCACAGTAGCCTGACTCACTATGGTTTCAACATTGATCTTGAACTTCCGATCTTCCTGTCTCTAGGGCCCAATTGCTAGGATGACAGATTTGAGCCACTAGGCCCAACCGTTTCTATTTCTCATTCGCTTGCTCTTTTGATAGAGAATCTCACTACACGCACAATCCCAACACTAAAGGAGCTAAAGGAGGAAACATCGCTCCAAGTGTACAGGCAGCCTGCGCAGAGAGAAACCCCGTCTGGAAAAGCCGACAAGCTGGAAAGTGCTTTGGGCTGCCTCCGTTTAGTTTTTCATATTTTGGTACCAGAAACCGATCCCAGCCCTGCTTAAGTCCCAGCTTTCCCGCTGAGCCACACGCTGTTTCCCATCCTTTGTAGATTCGCCCCTTTAGCCCTGGGGCACAACTAACTCCAGACTCTGGTAATCACCTCCAAGAGAAAGGCTCCTCAAACAACGCTGGGCTTTGTGTGTGAACAGGGACGACGGATGCAGTCTCAGGCTTGCACTTTGAGAGCAAAGGTTGAGACCAGAGGTTGGAAACCTTTGTCTATAAAAGGCAATATGTTTGGTTTTGCAGGCCACGGGTCCTCTAGGCTGATTACTCGACTCTGTCATTATAAACTGAAAGCAAACAGTCCGTGTGCCGTCAGACAGACACAGCTGTGTTCCAGCAGGGTTTATTTGTAATGACAGGAGGCAGGCAGGAGTTGGTGGTGAGGCACTGATCCCTGCTAATTGATGGTTTTCAAACAAGCCCTTTGACACCCACAGGGATGAGAAAGGGGACAAAAGGGGAAAGCTGGGTAATTTTCTCATACGGTACTTCAACCAGAGACATATAACTTTAGAAGCTCTTGTTTACATGGTTAACTAATTTCCACAATGGGGTTGGTAGGCAAAAAGTGAGAGAGTTGCTTGCGTGATGTGTTTGTTGAAGGTCATCGTAGACGTGAGTCTGTCACTTTCTTCAGTCCAGCCACCGTGCTTTGATTCACTATCTTCCTAAGATAGCTCATTTCTCAACTTCTTATTTATTCATTCGTTTGTGTGTATGTGTGTGTGCCTGGCGTGGATGTTTGTACACACACCCGTGTGGGTAGCAGCCTGAGGAAGCCCGAAGACGGTGCTGGGTTCCCCTGTAACTGGAATTATAGGGAGTTGAGAACCACCATGTGGGTTCTGAGAATAAAACCAGAGTCCTCTGTAAGAGCAGTAATCGCTCTTAATGGCTGGGCTAGTTCTCCAGCCCCTCCAATAACCACTTCCGGTCATAGTGCTTCTCAAACTACAGGGGTCCCTATTTGTCACCTTTAATCTTCCTATTATCCCTCCCTAGAAGTAAATGTTTCCCATTTTGTGATTCCCAAGGAAGAGGAGGCTTCTTTCTCTGTAGCTTTGGAGCCTGTCCTGGAACTAGCTCTTGTAGACCCGGCTGGCCTCGAACTCACAGAGATCCACCTGCCTCTACCTTCCTAGTGTTGGGATTAAAGGCGTGTGCCCCCACCACCTGGCTGAAGAGGAGGTTTCTAATTGACCTTGTAGACCAGTCCCTTGTGGCTCTCAAAATTCGCTGAAGATGCCCTCCTTGTTTTCATGCACATTTGTTGCCCGGGTTCCATCCCACAACTCCTACTGGTGGCACCCTCAAATACCAGTGGCTTTCTGGAATCATCTGTTTCACCACCCAGAAGCTCTTTAGTGGTTTAATGTGTTCTCCCTCTCTTTCTCTCTCCATCTGGTTAGCGACTCCACCTTTCTTTTTATATATATATATATATATATATATATATATATATATATATTTATTATGTATACAATATTCTGTCTGTATGTATGCTTGCAGGCCAGAAGAGGGCACCAGACCCCATTACAGATGGTTGTGAGCCACCATGTGGTTGCTGGGAATTGAACTCATGACCTTTGGAAGAGCAGGCAATGCTCTTAACCTCTGAGCCATCTCTCCAGCCCCGCGACTCCACCTTTCTTCTTCCAGAGCTCTCTCTGTCCAGAAGTCCTTTCTATACCTCCCACCCAGCTTTTGTCCATTTAGCTTTTTATTACACCAGTCACAGTGACACATCTCACACAGTGTAGAGAAACATTCCGCAACACATTGTGAACAAGAAATGTTCTCTGGGTCTTACCTGCAAAGCACTGTCAGAACCAAGGAGCCACATTTAAATTCTTGGGGAAGACTAGCCTTTGGGGCTGTGGGTTGAAATAATAGACTAGAAAAGGATTGAGAGGCAAGATGGCACTCAGCTTGTGCAACAGGCTCTTGACGTTTGGCAGTTTCAGCAGCAACAATATGGGAATAAACATAACACCTAGCAAAGGCACAGCTGATTAGTTATCGACTCTAAGTATTGGATGTTTGAGTATTCACCTACAACGCTTTCTGTTTCAGAAGATAAACCTCATCCCGTGAATGCCTCAGGAAGCCCTCAGAGTCAACTCTGGCGTTAGGCACCCTGAGTCAGGTGGCCTCGGCTGGCGTCAAGCTTTCTGTACAGCTAAGGATGATCTTGAACTACCTTTGCCCCTTCCCACGTTGGGATTGCAGACATGAGCCACTATGCCGGGCTATAAAATAAAATGTCCTTTGATTAATAATTTGCCTCCTCTCATCCTGTACCCCTGATTTTCTCCAGTTATGCAGGCACTTGGGCTTGTAGTTAAATGGCCAACCTAGAGGATGGGTATTTAAGCAGGCCAGGACTCCCATTTGTTCCTTCCTCAGGGAATATGACAAAACCACAGATGTTGGTCTATGGAGCAGCCGTCTTAACTGTCGAAACGAGGTCACTGGAAGAATGGGGCCATTGTAAGCTCTGAGCAGAACACCACTTAACACGGAGTAGGAAGGAGGCAGAGGAACAAGAAGCCTGCTACCTCCAGGCACTTCTTGGAATTGGCAAGCAGTACTTGGCTAGGAATGGCTGTTGCGTGAGTTCCCAGTACTGTGTTGAGTTTAGACCGACAGAGCAGAATCATTTGTCAGAACGAGTGGGGCTTTCTTCTTAAAGTCTTTTTGGTTGGCTGGGACAGGGGCGGAACCCTCTGGGGCCGTCTAACACCAACTGTAAGGGGTGCACCTGAAGTGGTGCGTGGAAGAAAGATGCTGGACGAATGTGGAGAGCGTTCACAAGAGACAAACTGAGCTGTAGGACAGGCAGCCCTCATCAGCGTGGGCGTGGGCGTGGGCGGTCTATCAGGGCATCACGAGGCTTACCTTCTGCTCATGTCTCCCGGGGACAGCAAGGGCAGCTGGGGAGGAGGAGAGGACCAAGGGCAGAAGGCCAAGGTAGAGGGCAAGAGCTGAGGTGGCAGCACCTGACCTGGTGGAGAAACAAGGCTCGTCCTTTGAGAAGTTGCAATTGCAGAAGCCTGGTGACTAGCTGTTGTGGTCAGTGTGTGAGGAAGAAAAGAGCTTTATACAAAAGGGAAAGGGGGGGGGGGGGACACAGGGAGAGACAGAGACTCATTCTCACCCTCAGAGATCTCAGATAATAACTATAATAATTATATGTGCTTAGTTCTTTGATTTCTTTTTCTTTCTTTCCCTTCCCCTTCCCCTTCCTCTCTTGCTCTCCTTTCTCTTTCTTTCTTCCTTCCTTCCTTTCTTTCTTTCTTTCTTTTCTTTCTTTTTGGTTTTTCAAAACAGAATTTTTCTATATAGCAGCTCTGACTGTCCTGGAATTCTCTGTGTAGATCAGGCTGGCCTCTGCCTCCCCAGTGCTGGGATTAAAGGTGTGTGCCACCACCGCCCAGTTCTTTGTACGTTTGAAACAGGCTCTCATTGTGTAGTGTCAGGTGGCCTGAAACTCGCTGTGTAGGCCTGCTTACAGGACCCTTGTAGCCCCAGCCTTCCTCTCGTTGGGATTCCAGGTGTGTGCCGCCACAGAGAGAGCTGTCGTTAGGAACCAGTGCCGTCTTGCACTCTCAGTGGCGCCCAGTGCAAACTTTTATACTTGACAGGGCCTCCTCAAATAAGACTTATTATTCTTTGGGGTATGAAGAAAATACAGGCTTGGTAAGCTGATAATGTGCACTGCACTAAATGATTTGCAGGCCTGGGAACACAAAGGCTCCGCCCACCCCGGCACTCTTCCTTACACATTTGAAGGGCTCCCGTTAGCAGTCCGCTCGTCTACAGTCCACTCCTTATTGTGTTTTATTTTTTGACATATTCTCAACTTACCACGTAAACCAGGCTGGCCTTGAACTCACAGAGACCCCTTGTCTCCCCCTCCGGTGTTCTGGGATTAGAGGTGTACACCACAGGCCTAGCTCATTAGTCTTCTAAGCTATGTCTTTGACTACCTGGGAGGTTTGTGTTGCTGGCAATCCAGACTAGTTAAACCTCTGTGCCCATTAACCACTAATTAGAGATGCTAAAGGGCAAAGGGTGAGATGGGCAAGGCCTCTTGGAACTAGTCCTGTGGATAAAGAAACTCCCACAGGTCCAGGGAAGGAGTTACAGGAGAAGGGAGCCCTGAGGCTTTTGACCAGATTTGTATCTGCAGCGTTTCCTACCTTCCAGAGGGCTGTTAAGGACATCCCTCCACAGCTTGGGAATTGTGGGATGTGGGCCCCAGGTTCTCACAGGGTGCAAGACTGTTATGAGGAAGGCAGTGTGAAGCTAGTGAGGTAGCTCTTGATCTACTTGCTACATGGAAAGCTACTTACGTGTGTGTTTGTGTATGTTTGTGAGCACTCCTGGCCTTGGTGTGTGTGGGTCTATGTGTGCTCCTGTGCATGGGAGTGTGTATGGGTCTGTGTGTGTGTGCTCCTGTCTGTGTGTGTGCATGGGGGGGGGTCCTTTCTGTGTGTTTCTGTCCATGTGTGTGTGTTGAGGGGGTCTGTGTGTGTTCCTGTGTATGAGGGTGTGTGTGGTCTCTCTCTCTGCGTGTATGTGTATTCCTGTCGTGTATGTTTGTAGGTCTCTGTGTGTTTCTGTCCACGTGTGCGTGGGGGGGGGGTTCTGTGTATATGTGTTCCTGTCCGTGTGTGTGTGTGTTGAGGGGGTCTGTGTGTGTTTGCTCCTGTGTATGAGGGTGTGTGTGGTCTCTGTGTGTGTGTACTCCTGTCGTGTGTGTTTGTGGGTCTGTGTGTGTTTTCCTGTCCATGTGTGTATGGGGGGGATCTCTGTGTGTGTGTTCCTGTGCATGTGTGAGTGTAGGGAATCTGAGTGTGTTCTCCTATGGATGAGGGTGTGTCGGGGGTGTGCGTGTGTGTGCTCCTGTACATGAGGGCGTGTCAGGGTCTCTGTGTGTGTGCTCCTGTCCATGTGGGTGTGTGTATAAGTGTGTAAATCTCAGGTAGACGCCAGGTATCTTCCTTTATCGCTCTCCACATTAATTTTTGAGTCAGGGTCTCTCCCTGGACCTGGAGCTCTTTGGCTGTCTAGACAGACTGCATGGTAAGTCTTGGGGATCTTGTCTCCACCTCCCCATGCTGGGATCACAGGCCTGTGAAATTAGCCTGTCTTTTTAAATTTCTTAATCTTAAAAGATATTTATTCTTTAATTATGTGCATGTACTTACGTGGGGTAAACGTGTGTAAGTGCACATAGGGAAGCTTCTGGTCCCTCTGGACCTGAGTTATGGGCAGCTTAAGTCCTCTCAAGGGTTAACTGCCAAGCCATATCTCCAGTCCTTTAAATTTTTTTATTTATTTTTTTATTTTTTGGTTTTTTTGAGACAGGGTTTCTCTGTAGCTTTGGAACCTGTCCTGGAACTAACTTTTGTAGACCAGGCTGGCTTGAACTCACAGAGACCCGCCTGCCTCTGCCTCTGCCTCCTGAGTGCTGGGATTAAAGGCGTGCGCCACCACCACCCGGCGCTAAGTACTTTTTAAATTACATTCTTATTTACCTATTTGGGGTGGTGCCACTTGTGGAAGTCAAAGGACAATTTGCGGGAGTCAGTTCTCTCTACAACCTGCGTCCTATAGATCAAACTCAGATTGTCAGGCTTGGGGCCTTTACTCACTGAGCCTGGCCCTGTGCCTGAGGCTAAGAATCTGAACTCAGATCCCCACGGTTACTGAGCAAGCCCATTGCCAGCGGAACCAAATCTCCAGACATTTTACTGTTGTTTTTGTTTTTGAGACAAGGTCTTGTGCTCTGGCTAGCCTAGAACCTGCTGTGTACACCAGGCTAGGCTCAACCCTGACAAACTTCTCTCTTTGCCCCCAGAGTACTGGGATTCCAGGAGTACACTGGCACACTTGACCACTGGTTTTCTCTTTTAAATTTGTTATGCTTTTGTGTACCAAAGTAGAAACACAAATTCACTAAACATTTCAAACCTTTCTGCTGTCCCTGCCCATCTGTTCCCAATTGTCATTTTGAAGTATTTGATTTGATATAAGATGTTAAGATGTTTCTTTTTTCTTTTTCATTCTTTTCTTTTTTCTTTTCTTTTTTTTTTTTTTTTTTTTTGGTTTTTCGAGACAGGGTTTCTCTGTGGTTTTGGAGCCTGTCCTGGAACTAGCTCTTGTAGACCAGGCTGGCCTCGAACTCACAGAGATCTTCCTGCCTCTGCCTCCCGAGTGCTGGGATTAAAGGCGTGTGCCACCACCGCCCGGCTTTTCTTTTTTTTTTTTTTCAAGATAGGGTTTAACTGTAGAGCTCTGACTGTCCTGCAACTTGCTCTGTAGACCAGACTGACCTCGAAACTCAGAGATTTGCCTGCCTGCCTCTGTCTCCCGAGTGCTGTCATTAAAGACATAAGCTGCCATACTCCACACATGCCTTGGGATTTTGAAGAAAATTGTTTCTTAAACCACACAGAATCTCTAACCAAAAGAAACTGCTCTATAAACAGAGATTCCTTGGCGGTTTAAAGTATGTGTTCCAAGGTGTGTGTGTGTGTGTGTGTGTGTGTGTGTGTGTGTGTGTGAGAGAGAGAGAGAGAGAGAGAGAGAGGGAGGAGAATAGACCTGGGAAATATGGGGAGTAGGGGAGGGGAGAAATCATCTTTGTTCCCTTTGGGGAGGGTCTGGGAATGTAGCTCAATGGAATTGTTTGCTCAGTGCCCCCAGGTGCTGAGTTTTGTCCCCAGAACTGTTTGTGTTCCTTTTCTGGGAAATACTCTTTCTGTTCCTGATTCTTGCCCTCTCCATGATGTGTATTTCCCGTTTGGAAGAGATGCAGGGACAAGCTCCTCTTTTTGTGAAGCCAGGGCCTGGCAGATACCACACAAAGAGAGGGGAAAGGAAGGGAGGGGAGGCACGGGAGAGAGCTCCCAGTCGTGTGCATTGGCTCCGGGTTTGTCCTGGCTGGGTCCAGAGAAAGCTTGCTCAGAGATGGTATCACTGAGAGTCGGGGCAGAGGAAGCAGGCCAGCTCAGGGGAAGGCACAAATGGTGTCAATATCGACAGGCCAAGCAAGAGGTTTCAGGCCACAGGGACTGAGTGACATAAGGTTTTGTCATTAGTTTTGAACCTCTTAGACTCTGCTCTCTGTGGGAAAGGGCCCTTTGCATGGCCTACCAGGTAAGAAAAGGAGAGGGATCAATACTACAGTCTCCAGGTCCTGGCTGGAGTTGTTCATCTGCCCTAGCCAGAGCCGAGAAGCAGGGCTGACTGAGCAAGCCAGCAGGGAGCAGCAGCTGCTCACTGCAGGGTCTGTGGGATTGGAGTCACAGATAACGCAAGGACACTGAAGCCACCTGCTCAGCCCAGCGTGGGGAGTGAGAGCGAATGGCAGCCTCCAGCACCCGTTCCACAAACTAAGGCTCCATGGTTAGACTGTTACTGAACAGTCCAGGGAGCAGTGAGCCTGGAGGCCATCCTCGTCTGGGTGCCACACTGTGCCCCGGGGCATCCAGTGTTGAGTCAAGGTGGGCTGGGCAACTCAATGCTCTAAGCCTCCCTAGAAGCCATGGCCCATTCAGAGCCTGGAAAAGGGTGGACAGAGGGAATCTGGAGGAATACAGAATGGGGTGGAGGCCTGGGGTGGAACCATCACTCCTGCACAGGCAGAAGCCTAAAGGTGACATTAGAGGGCACAGGGACCTGTGGGTGGGAAGGCAAAGAAGCGACAGTCAGCAGAGCTGCCCCAGTGTGATCCTGAAAGGTCTGTGTGGAAGGTGTGTGTGTGTGTGTGAGTGAGGGTGGTTGCGAAGAGGGTTGGCTTGGACTTGTGGTTCCTCTATCTGTCTTTTTTTTTTTAAGATTTATTTATTATATACAGTGTTCTGTCTGCACGCCAGGAGAGGGCATCAGATCTCACTACAGATGGTTGTGAGCCACCATGTGGTTGCTGGGAATTGAACTCAGGACCTTTGGAAGAGCAGGCAGTGCTCTTAACCTCTGAGCCATCTTTCCAGCCCCTATCTGTCTTTTTTTACATTTTTATTTATTTATATTTTATTTTATGTGTATGATGTTCCACCTGTCTGTGTACCACTTCTGTGCCTGGTGCTTGGATTACCTGGAACTGGAATTAAAGATGGTTTTGGACCAGGCGGTGGTGGCGCACACCTTTAATCCCAGCACTTGGGAGACAGAGGCAGGTGGATATCTGTGAGTTCAAGGCCAGCCTGGTCTACAGAGTGAGTTCCAGAATAGGTTCCAATGCTACTCAGAGAAACTGTGTCCCGAAAAACCAACACAACAACAAAAACAACAGAACAAAACAAAAATATGTTTTTGGGTGCTGGGAATTTAAACGTCATTCCTTAGGAAAAACCACCAGGACTCTTAACTGCCAAGTCATCTCTCTGGTACTATTCTCCCACCCACATTCCTTTTTTAAAGGAAAAAATCTTACTTAGGTCAGGAAGACCTTGAACTGACTGAGTGGAGGCAGAATGACCTTGAAGTCCTACCCTCCCTCTCCCCACCCCCAGCTGATCTTAAGTGTTGTACCACCACACTTGATTTCTATTCCTGTGGCCTGTAGCTCCTCACCGAGTTGTGGCCTTTCTCGTGCGCTGGATGCTGGATGTACTTCATGGGAGGCTCTGCCTGTGCTCCTGGAAGGGAAAGTTTATCTGGTTCCCACATCCACCTTCAGCATGAACAACTGCTTCTCGAAACCCCAGGATGGTTTCAAGGGGCCAAGAACTCTGCTGAGCACTAAACTCAAGTGGGTCATGAAGACCCTGGGGATAGGCCAGAGGTCCATGTGGGTCCCTTCTAGGCCATGCTCACCTCTAGCCCAGAGCTGGGACGTCAGAGGCTTGACAGCTGGCTCAAATTTCTTCCCAGGAAGCATAGCCTAGTTGAAAGATTTTTATCTTTCAGAGGGAACTGTTAGAAATTAGATAGCCAGAAAATTTATTCACTAAGAACGTGAAAACTTGGTCACAGAATCTTCGACACATCCACAAAACAAACAAAAACTGGTTTTATGAAACACGCAGGCTGACCTTGGCAACTGAAGAGCAAGGGCTCTGCCCAAGTGTCGCTGATTCTTACAACTTACGATAGGCTTGAACAAAACCTTTGTAAACGTCTGGTTGAAAACCTGCAGTTTACACCTGGACCCCGCCACGGCAATGCAGCCACGGCAATGCAGCCATGCACCTTTAAGGCCACACCACCAACCAGCAGGTCTGGACATCGGGGCTAGCGTTTGGGAGGAATGCTGCTCGAAATACATAATTTCCTAGAGACACTACACAGAAAAAGTTATGTAAGTGGCATAGCCTAGGACGTTAGCAGCGACTGCCTGTTGGCACACTTAACAGCACTTCTGTCATCGCTGTGACTGAATGCCAGATAAGAAGCGACTTAAAAACAGCTTGGACCGGTGGCTCAGGCTTATTATCTCAGCCCTCAGGAGGCTGAGGCAGGAGGAGCTACAGGAGACCCCGCCTGCCTGAAGAAAGCATTAAGCTAGACTGTGGTCGTATGAGCCTTTATTACTGCAGGCACTCAGGAGACAGAAGCGGGCAAATCTCTGAGTTCGGGGCTAACCTGCTCTATAGGGTGAGTTCAAGGACAAGCAGGGCTACACAGAGAAGCTGTCTCAAAAAAACAAAATTAAAATAAGGGCAGTTGAAGGAGGGAAGGGTTTATTTAGGGGCTACAGTGTCATGGCAGGGAAAGCATGGCTGCAGGGGAGGGCATAAACCCCGGCTGCAGCTGTAGTTATGGGTGGTTGTAAGCCGTGGGAACTGAACTCTGACCTCACTCAATCATCGCTCCAGTCTCGTAAATAAACTAAGAGAAATGTAGTGGTTTGAAAGAAGATGGCCCGACTTTGTAGATTCCCCACGCGAGGCCTTATCCTTTCTGAGGAGTGGATAGGCGTTTGGGTGGGGGGAATGTGGGAGTGGAAAGCAGGAGGGGAGGGACGGAAAACTGTGGTTGATATATAAAATGAAAAAAAAAAAACCCACTTTTTTTTTTTTTTGGTTTTTCGAGTCAGGGTTTCTCTGTAGCTTTGGAGCCTGTCCTGGAACTAGCTCTTGTAGACCAGACTGGCCTCAAATTCACAGAGATCCGCCTGCCTCTGCCTCCCGAGTGCTGGGATTAAAGGCGTGCGCCACCACCTCCTGGCTGGAAAAAAAAAAAAAAAACCTTTTACATAAAAAAATAAAAAAATAAAAAAAAAAAAGAAAGAAGATGGCCCCCACAGGAAGTGGTACTATTAAGAGGTAGAGCCCTGTTGAGGTAGGTGTGGCCTTGGAGGGAGTGTGTCACTGTGGAGTGGACTTTGATGTCTCTTTTGCTCAAGCTTCTCTTAGTTTAACACTCAGTCCACTTTCTGTTGCCTGAGCAAGATGTAGCCAGTACCATGTCCGCTTGTGCTCCGCCATTCCCCCTGCTGGATGATAAGGGACGGAACCTCTGAACTGTAAGCCACCATCTCAGTTAAATGTTTTCCTTTGTAAGAGTTGCTGTGGTCATGGCTGTCTCTTCACAGCAATAGAAACCCTAAGACAAAGAGGAAGAAGAGGAGGAGGAGAGGTTTGGAAAAGAGGTATTTTTTTTATTTTTAAGCAGCTAGTCATGGTGGCTCACAAATTTCATCCCAGCGCTGTGTAGGCAGAGGCAGGTGCAGAGACAGGGTAGCATCTGTAAGTTCAAGACCAGCAAAACAAACAAAACCGGCAGCCTGCTCTCTCAAGCATAATTTCACACCACACACCAATTTTAGCTTTAGTTTTTCTCATTTAAATCCTTTGACTTTACAGACTTTTTGTTGTCTTCATGTAGAGTCTCCCTTGCTTTTGTAGACCAGGCTGGCCTCAAGCTCACTAGTGTCTAAGCGTGGCCTTGTTACAACTCTCAGAAACTCGTCTGCTTCATTCTTCTAAGTGATATGATTACATGTGTGATCACACCCAGCCTTTGTGAAGAGGTCTTGCTATGTAGTGCAGGCTAGCCTCAAGTCTGAGCACTCACCAGAGAACTGAAGATGGCCTTGAACCTCTGACCCTCTTGCCCCCAAGTGCTGGGACTACCAACGTATGCCATCAGGTCTAGGGCTTTTTCCCTTTTGGTTTACTCCGTGCCCTAGCCCATGGGATGCTGCCACTCACATGCACAGTGGCCTCTCTCTCAACTAAACTGAAAACACCTTGACAGATATGCCCAAAGGCGTATTTCATTAATGACCAAGGCATTTTTAAATCCAATCAGTTTGGCAATAGAACTTGATTATCACAAGCATATTCAGAGAGCTGGGACTGTAGCTAGGTGGAAGAGGACCTAACATGAGACCGTGGGTTTCAGGGCCAGTGGAGGAGGAGGATAGATTCTGATGGGCTCCAGAGTTTCTCCATCTGTTTGTCTGTCTGTCTGTCTTAGTTAAGGTTTCTATTACTATGAAGAGACACCATGACCATTGCAACTCTTTTTTTTTTTTTTTTTTTTTTTTTTTTTTTTGGTTTTTCGAGACAGGGTTTCTCTGTAGTTTTGGAGCCTGTCCTGGAACTAGCTCTTGTAGACCAGGCTGGTCTCGAACTCACAGAGATCCGCCTGCCTCTGCCTCCCGAGTGCTGGGATTAAAGGTGTGCGCCACCACCGCCCGGCCCATTGCAACTCTTATAAAGGAAAACATTTAACTGAGGTGGCAGCTTACAGTTTCAGGCATTATCATCATGGCTGGCAGCATGACGGTGGGCAGGCAGACATGGTGCTGGAGAAGTAGCTGAAAGTCAAGCAACTGGAAGTCAACTGTGACTCTCTTTTCCTTGTAGAACTGCCTAAGAGTGTTATGGTTTTTTGTTTGTTGGTTGGTTTTTGTTTTTGTTCTTTCGAGACAGGGTTTCTCTGTAGCTTTGGAGCCTGTCCTGGAACTAGCTCTGTAGACTAGGCTGGTCTTGAACTCACAGAGATACACCTGCCTCTGCCTCTCGGGTGTTGGGATTAAAGGCATGCACCACCACCGCCCGGTAAGACTGGTTATTAAACGAATGGGCAGCGTCAATATTAGGCTGTCTTGAAATCTCTTCTGCCAGTGAAATTAGTTCAAAACTCTTCCTCCTGGACTGGCCTGTGGTTAAGTCTGTGGGGAATTTTCTTGATAAATGATTGACATAGGAGGGCCCAGCTCACTGTAGGTGGCGCCATCCTGGAGCTGGTGCTTCTGAGTGTTGTAAGGAAACAGGCTGAGTAAGCCACCGTGAACAATCCAGTAAGCCACACTCCTCCATGGCCTCTGCATCAGCTTTTCCCTGACTTCACGGGATAATGAACTACAGTTGTAAGATTAAATACACCTTTTCCTCCCCAAGCTGCTTTTGGTCATGGTGTTTTATCTCAGCAATAGAGAAGTAGCTAAGACAATTAGTAAAGTTGAATGTTGGGTTCTCCAGGAAATTGTGCTTCATGTTGAGCAATCCACACAGAACGGACACTAGTCAAACTGCTAGTCACTGCCTCGTGACTTCCTACACTACTCTTTTTTTTTTTTTTTTTTTTTTTTTTGGTCTCTGGTCCATGAGGATGGTAGTCTTACCTACTTTTAGGTTCAGGTGAAAAGAAGACAGGACTATTTTCGTAAAGGAGCTGTTTTGTGACAGGACTGGCTAGTCCCTAGTCTGGTTTGAGACAGTTTTCCAGGAAGAACATGATGGAGCTATATACAATGTAAGCTATTCTGCTTCTCTGTTTGTTTTAAATTTTTTGAGACAGGGTTTCTCTGTGTAACCCTGGAAGTCCTGGAACTCACTCTATATACCAAGCTGGTGTTGAACTCAGAGATTCATGTTGTGGAACTATCTTTGTACACTGTAAATATGTATTACTCTTATTGGTTAATAAAGAGATGACTGACCTATAGCTAGGCAGAAAGAGATTGGGTGGGAAAGCCAGACTAGAAGGATCCTGGGAAGAGGAAGGGTGGAGTCTCAGGAGTCCTGAGCCAGATGCAGAGGAAGCAGGACATGTAGAAAATGAGGTAACACCTGGCAGTGGTGGCACACGCCTTTAATCCCAGCACTCAGGAGGCAGAGGCAGGCGGATCTCTGTGAGTTTGAGGCCAGCCTGGTCTACAAGAGCTAGTTCCAGGACAGGCTCCAAAGCTACAGAGAAACCCTGTCTCGAAAAACAAAAAACAAAACAAAAGAAAAAAAATGAGGTAACAAGTCATGAGCCACGTGGTAGAATTTAGATAAGAAATATGGGTTAATTTAGGTTGTAAGAGTTAGTAGTAAGCCTAAGCTATTAGACAAGACTTTATAATTAATATTAAGTCTCTGTGTGGTTATTTTGGAGCTGCTGGCAGGACAGAGCTGACCAGTGGCCCTGACAAAAAAAGTCTGCCTACAGATTCACCTGCTATACAGTCCCGGCTGTCTACCATGAGACGGTTTGCCAGTCGGGCAAGGGGCTGGAGATTGAAACACACACACACACACACACACACACACACACACACAAAGAAACATGGGTCATCCTTGAAATAAGAATGTCAATTTTATTGTGTTCCAGGGCAGCTTTTATAGGGTCATGCCCTAGCTCTCACGACTTATCAGCTGCAAGCCCACCAGAAACCTCTCCCCTGGCATCATGACTCATAAGGGTCTCATAACCAGAGCAGCTGCAAGCATAGGAAAACAAGTTGTTAACTCTGATAGGCAAGGGGTCACAGAAGATTCGGAGTCTGAGCATCTGCAGTCCCCAACAACCTGCCTTTGCCTCCAGAGTGCTGGAATTAAAGGCATGCAATGACCAATACTACCACCACCACGCCACCACCACCACCCAGCTGTGTTTTGTTATTTTGATATAACATAACGTCAGGGAACACTAGCTATGATCTCTTCTAACTCCATCTTTCCTAAGGCCCAAAGGAACAAATGTAAATAGCCCAAGTGCCCCCCCCCCGCCCGAAGAAACAAAGTATATATTCTTGAGTCAGACAGACTATGCCTGAATAATGGGCATGACTGGCACATGCATCTATTCCCAACACTCAGGGAGGCTGAGGCAGGGACATCAGGAGTTCAAGGCCAACCTCAGCCTCGTAGGGAGTCTGAAGTGAAGAAGTAAACTAAAACCCAAACAAGTCAACAATGTATTTATAGCCCAGTCCTGCCATTTTCTAGTTGATGGTCTTAGGGCAGAGAGCTGAATGTTCCACGGTAGCGTTTGCCAGGGGGCTCAGATAGTCTAGAGAGAGGAAACACTCTGTTCAAAGAGGGAGGAGACAGGAGAGGTCCAGCTGCACAAAGGAGGGGATTGGAAGGAGGCAAGAGGCGACTCTGGCAGGGTGGAACTGGAATACCTGGTGTTAACACAAGAGGGAGGAGAAATGGCGGCGGGATGGGGGAGGGGCTGTCTTCCTGCTAGCCAGTGCCCGCCCCCTCCTTAGGATCACTTTGTGTGACCAGCATGCCTGCAGGAGGCCATGGCTTAATCTTAGTAGACACTAACTTCAGACACAGGCTTCAACACACTTTTATACCATTAGCATTGCTACAAACCGAGACAAGATGTCAGCGGCTGCATCTGCGTAGGCTTTATAGCTCAGGAAGGCAGACTGGGCAGTGTCTGGAAGTCGCTGACGCCTGAGATTCCTTCAAGCTCCCCTGTCAGCTCAGCTCTTTGTTTCGGTGCTCAGTAAGACTCTCCTGAAAAATAAGGTCATACACAGGTCTAAGTCATTCCAGTCCCATTTCTATGTGTGTGACATTATTCTACCTGTTCAATTTATTGATTCATTTGTCTTTCACAGAAACTTTCAAAATAGGCTGTATTACTCTCATCTTTCAACGTCTCAAAACTTTGGCCAGGTGTTACCACCTTTGATTGCAGCACTTGGGAGGCAGAAGCAGGCAGATCCCTATGTGTTTGAGGCCTGCCTGGTCTACATAGCTAGCCCCTGGCCAGCCAGGGATACACAGTGAGCCCTAGTATAACATACATAAAAAACATAGGTAAGTGTACAGCTTGATAGTTTCAGAGTATGTGTGTGTGTGTGTGTGTGTGTGTGTGTGTGTGTATATATATATATATGGCGCACGCCTTTAATCCCAACACTCGGGAGGCAGAGGCAGGCGGATCTCTGTGAGTTCAAGACCAGCCTGGTCTACAGAGCTAGTTCCAGGACAGGCTCCAAAGCCACAGAGAAACCCCGTCTCGAAAGAACAAAAAAAATAAAAAAATAAAAAAAATTATATATATATATATATATATATATATATATATATATATATTAGATTCCTAAAATAAAAAACAACCCCCCCCAGGACCCTAACTCCACTTGTAGTCCCCCCCCTTTTGTTTGGTCTAAATATCATCCACTTTATTTATTTATTTATTTTTGCTACCTTTCCTAAGGCAGGGTCTCTCTCTCTCTCGTAGGCCTTTAAGTAGACCAGGCTGGCCTTGAACTCACAGAAGTCCACCTGCCCGCACCTCCGCCTCCTGAGTGCTGAGATTAAAGCTGTGCACCATCATGTTTGGCCCCATCCTTACTTTTTTACCTTTTTAATTTTATTTGGGTTTTTTTGGGAGGCAGGGGGAGGTACTGGGTGCTATGGTATGCTTGTAAAGTCAGAAGACAACTAGGAGAAGCACTTCTTTCTCTTCCTACCGTGTGGGTTCTGGGAAACCTCACTCAAACCATCGTGGTTGGCAGCAGACACTTCAGTCTTTTGAGCCTTCTTGCCCCCACCCTCGCGACCCCTTTAAGTAGTATCTTGCTGTGTAGTCCAGGCTGTCTGGAGTTCACTATGTGTAGCCCAGGCTAGAACTGAACTCCTGGTAGTCTTCTTGTCTCCGCTGACCCAGGGCTGGGATTACAGGTGTGTGCCGTCTCACACCCTTCGCTGCCTTTACTTTGTGTGTGTATGTGTGTTATATGTGCTTATGAATGTATGTGCAAGTGCACGTACCTCCATGTGCAGAGACCAGAGGACACCACAGGGTGCCCTGCTCTGTCACTCCCCACCTTATTCTTTGGAGAGAGGATCTCTCTCGCCGAACCTAGAGTTAGGCTGGAACCTAGCAAGCCCCAGTGGTTCTCCTCTTTCCCCTTCTTCCCTCAGTGCTGGGCAGCCACATCTGGCTTTTTATGTAGGTGGTGTGTACTCTTGCTGGCACAGTAAGCCACCTCACCAGTCCCTTGATCTTACCTGTAACATCAGAGTTCAACAGGCACGGAAACATGACTGTAAATCCCGATCACGTGACCTCTAATCCCAGCATTTAGGAGGTGGAGTTGAGGAACAGCAGTTCAAGGCCAACCTATACAACACAATGAATTTGAGAGTAGCCTAGGCTACACAGGGAGGCCCTGTCTCAAAAAAAAAAAAAAAAAAAAAGAGAAGAAGAAGAAAATGAAAAGACCAATAAAAGGAACTGTCAAATAACTTTTATCTAGATGAGGAAGTATTGGGAAGTATTGTTATCTACATTTTACAGGTGAGGGAACCAAAACAAAAATTAATTAAGCAACTAGCTCAGATCATCTACCTGGCATCTGGCATCTAATCTTGGCCAAGATGCCGCTTGGCCATGTGACAGATCAGGTGTCTGTCCTGAAGCTGTTCCTTCATAAAAAATGGTGGTAATAATTCCACGCCACCCACGCGCTACACTGTTGTGAGGTTTTACCAGTCCTCTCAGGTCCTGACTCAGTAGGTCAGGAGAAGGAGGCAGAAAGCCTCAGACCGTGGGAACCAGTGTTGTGAAAATAGCTTTGCTGGGCATAGTTCATGCCGTATTCCTAATACTCAGGAAGCTGAAGCAGGAGGATCACTGCAAGTTTGAGGCCAGCCTGGGCTCCATAGTGAATTTAAGGCTAGCCTGGGCTACAGAGTGAGACTTTGTCTCAAGAGAAAAAAAGAAAAGCAGCTTGAAGCTGCCCCTAGTCTCGGGAATTCTTTCTTGTTCGTTCTTTCTCTCTCTTTCTCTTTCTTGCTTCCTTTCTTCCTTCCTTCCTTCCTTCCTTTCTCCTTCCTTCCTTCCTTCCTTCCTTCCTTCCTTCCTTCCTTGTTTTGGTTTCTGAGACAGGGTTTCTCTGTGCAACAACCTTAGCTGTCCTGGAACTAGCTCTGTAGACCAGGCAGCCTTAAACTCATAGAGATCCACCTGCCTCTGCCTCTGCTGGGATTAAAGGCATGTGCCACCACTGCCGGGCTCTTGTTTTTTCTTTTCTTTTCTTTTTTTTTTTTTTACATCTCAAACAGATTTATTTTTAAAGGAATGGCCTAAGGGAGGGAAAAAAAAGGGGGGGATACAGAAGTATGGCCTAGAAAATAAATACAAATGTAAGCTGTTTTACTAATTATTTTATAACCACAAACTCGTACAGAGGATGATGCTCCACACAAAACACAACAGATTCAAACGAGGTGTTCCCTTAGCAAAGCTAAAGAGTCAGTCTCTGGTATTTGGAATTTAGGATGCAGTCCTTGTTTTTGGATGGATCACTGGGTGTTTGGCACAGTCCATGCTTTTAACCAGATTTGAACAGAAGAATGACCACCTGACCCAGGTAGAAGTAGATGAAGTGTTTGGTTTCATGTGTCACATAACTACCGAAGTTCCGCCCCACAATGCAGTGCCAGGTGGGGTTGTACTTCTTGTCAAATTCCTTCTTGAGGGGCTGGAGAGATGGCTCAGAGGTTAAGAGCATTGCCTGCTCTTCCAAAGGTCCTGAGTTCAATTCCCAGCAACCACATGGTGGCTCACAGCCATCTGCAATGAGGTCTGGTGCCCTCTTCTGGCCTACAGGCATACACACAGAATATTGTATACATAATAAATAAATAAATAAATATTAAAAAAATTCCTTCTTGATATGGGCCGCAATATCCTTTTCTATGTTGTACTTCTCCAACGCCTGAGTAGCGCACTCCACCGAGTCCTATTGCATCTCTTCCCACATGTCTGCATTTTTGATCACCGCCTTCCTGTCGCACGTGGTTGCCGTGGAGCAGGGGCCAGCCGGCTGCTGTGAGCTCCCGAGGAAGGTGCTGGCGCCGCTCAGGCAGCAAAGAAGAGCCGTTGGCTACCGAAGCCGTGGCGCATCTCTCTTGTTTTTTCTTAATGAATTTATTTGCTCTACTTAAGTGATGATGATGACAGTGATAAAGATGACAGCAACATCTAGAGCCAGGCATAGTGGTCCCAAGGTTAAGAGAGGTCAAGGTCAGCCTGGGCTGTACAGTGAGTTCAAGACCAATCAGGGACACTATTTCAAAACCAACATACCTAAGAAATGGAATGAAACTTGTAAAAGAGGAATTCTTTGCTCAAATTAAAATTTAATTTGACATCTATATCCTGATCCCCCTGCTCAAGTGGGCTTTACTGTGTATAATAATAATAATAACAGACATTCCTTTATAAGAAAGAGAAACTTTTTTTTTTTTGAGACAGGATGGTTTTGAACTCCTGATGCTCTTGCCTCCACATCCTACATGCTGGGTTCCAGGGCACCTTACCTGGCTGAGAAGAACTTTTAACTTTAAAGATTTTTATTTTATTTATGTGTATTTCCGTGTGGGTATGTGCATGTGGGTGCAGAGTGCACATACCTGCAGAGGCCCAAAGAGGACATTAGATCCTTGGAGCTGGGGTTACTGGTGGTTTTGCTGTAAGCTACGTGATATGGATGCAAGGAACCAATATCTGGTCTTCTGCAAGAGTAGCAAGTGTGCTTAACTGCTGAGCCATCTCTCCAGCCTTGGAAAAGAACTTTCTGTTTTCAAACAAAAACAGAATGTTAAGGCAGATGGTGGTGGTGCATGCCTTTAATCCCAGCACTCGGGAGACAGAGGCAGGTGGATCTCTGTGAGTTCGAGGCCAGCCTGGTCTACAGAGCAAAGTTCCAGTACAGCCTCCAAAAGCTACAGAGAAACCCTGTCTTAAAAAAAAAAAAAATTAAAAAAGAGTACTATGTAGCCAGGCATGGGTAGTTCATGCCTTTAATCCCGGCACTTGAAAAACAAAAACAGGAAGATCTCTGTGAGTTTGAGACCAGCCTGGTCTACATAGGGAGCTCCAAGCCAACCAGAGATACATAGTGAGACTTTATCTCAATAAACCAAAGAAAGTAAATCTTAAGGCAGACAAACAGTGTATTAAAAAGGCAACCCAAGTGCAGTCTCAAAGCAAGGCTGCTGAGTTCTAGATCCCAAAGGTGGTCACAGTGAGGAGGAGGTCCTCCCTGGGGTAGGGGTGTGCGATGGTTTCTGTCCGAGGTCTTAGAATACCCACTGAGAAAGAACGACACAAATCCTATGCTAAGATGTGGTCCAGGGACCAGAGCAAACTGTGGAGTTTAAGGATTAAGAGAGAGACAAGGACCCATGAGATGCACACCCTGTCCAATCAAATCCTGACTGAAGTGTTCTTTATCTGCCCACCCCAAAAGAAAGCTCTCCTCAGGATGCCTCACTCTCCTTGAATGGGCTCCTCCCCTTCTGAACGTTGTTTTCGCCACAGGCTCCCAGATCTCACACAGGTGAAAGTGAAAAAGAAGGGGGCACAAATGCCCTTTGTGGATTAGGATAGTCTGATTCCTGATGAATCCCTGCAGCCCTGTCTCTCACAGGCAAATGAAAACAGACTGGAAGTTTGACAACTTTAGAGAGGGGAAGTGACTCACAGGCTTGAAATTTAAAAAGAGGCTTTTTTTTTTTTTTTTTTTTGTAGGGGAAAGGGCAGAAAAAAGGCGTCAGATTAGAAAAAGTCATAAGGGATGGGGTGGAACGACAGTGGACAGACTAGATATCTGCTTAGAGTAACACCAAGCAGGAAGGAATTATTTGACCGCTTTTTTCATCATCATCAGAAGAAGAATTGGGGGTGGAGTTGCGGGGACAGGGTCTTGTTATGTAGCCTGGTTGGCTTAATACGCATTATGTAGCCCAGCCTGGTCTCGAACTTGTAGCAATCCCTCTGCAATCTCCTCATTGCTTCAGCTCACAACCGTTACTTCAGTTCCTAGCGATGCCATGTTGTCTTCCAGCCTCAGAAGGCACCTGCACAAAGGTGGCATATAAACACTCACACAAAACAAAATCTTTAAAAAAAAAAAAAAAAACAACACTTAGAACTTCTTTGACATTTTGGACTTCTTCAGACATTTTATGGCTTACTTTTTTTTTTTGTTAACACAGTGGTGTCTTTCGCAGTGCTGGCGATCGATCCAGACATACATTTTTAAAAAAATATTATTTATTGCCGGGCGATGGTGGCGCACGCCTTTAATCCCAGCACTTGGGAGGCAGAGGTAGGCGGATCTCTGTGAGTTCGAGACCAGCCTGGTCTACAGAGCTAGTTCCAGGACAGGCTCCAAAGCCACAGGGAAACCCTGTCTCGAAAAACCAAAAAAAAAAAAAATATTATTTATTATGGATACAATATTCTGTTTACATATATGCCTGCAGGCTAGAAGAGGACACCAGACCTCATTACAGATGGTTGTGAGCCACCATGTGGTTGCTGGGAATCGAACTCGGGTCCTTTAGAAGAGCACGCAATCCTCTTAACCGCTGAGCCACCTCTCCAGCCCCCAGACATACATTTTAACGAGCCAGTTTGGACCCTTGGACACACTGGCATGCTTTTTGCATGATGCAACATTGGTTAAGTGATTGATGTGGAGGTGACGGCTGCCCAGAGTTCAAATTTCACAGCTCCAGAAGCAGCTTCCATAAGCCTTGTTTAGTGGGATCTAGCGCTGTTGCTGCTTCCCTTACTCCATCCTCTGGGGACAGGGGAACTGCATGGCTAGGGCATGAGGGAGTATCCTTCCTAAACCTGTTCCCTCTAGTTTTCCTTGCAAGGAGTCAAAAGGCATGAGCCTCTACCTTTCCCGGGAAAGACATTCTCTGAACCCTTATGACTTCAGGTGGCTGCACAGCTTTCCAGATCAATAACCCGGTTCACACCCGTGCATCCTACACAGGGGTGAAAACGCCTCGGATGTTGATTATTAAGTTCCCTACAACAAACAGACAACAAACAAACAAACAAAAAGAAAACATTGTATAACGGGCAGGGCAGTAGTGGCACATATCTTTGATCCCCCCTTCAGGAGGCAGAGGCAGGTGGATCTCTGAGTTCGAGGCCAGCATGGTCTACAGAGTGAGTTCCAGGACAACCAGAATTGTAGATTGAGACCCCTTCTCGAAGTAAAACAAAACAAAAACATTTCATGAGTCACAGCCAAGTTGGCTGTCTTCCTTAATTTTGGGCTGCTATCACTCCAGGGCGATTTGGAGTTATCTTGCTGAAGAAAACACAGAGAGCAGTGCCAAGCTTTGTCTTTGAAAATCCAGATTAACCTTTCAATTCGAAACGTTTGATAAGTTGTCTCTGTTCGAGAACAGGGTGTTTATCTGGCATGAGACTTGTAACTGACTCCTGCTGCAATTTCCCAAGTGGTGAACCAACCACATCCCGCTGATGAATTGTTTACATCCAAAGAGCAGTAAACCAAAAATCTCTACAGGTCGTTATTGTGTTGGAATTTCACAGATCTTTGTTACTTTCTTGGCCCAAAGTAAAAGTTAGAACCGCGACTTCATTTTTGAAGCGTTCTTTTCTTGAGGGATATTTAATTTGTGCATTTTCCAACCCCTCACCCCCCACCCCGACCCAAGTCGAAGGCCTCGCTCCCAGGGTTCCCGGTCTCCTAGCACCGGGCTGGGATTTCCTGGCACTGGGCTTGAGTCCCTTGCCAGGGAAGTCCCTAGTTTCCCGGCTCTATGCTGGGATCCACTCTCCCGGGCGTGTCCCCGGTCTTCTGACATCAGACTGGGCTCTGCTCGCTTGGCCTGGGTTCCCTCCTCCCCGCTGGGCGGCTCTAGCGACCCAGCCCCGCCTGTTTTTAGCTGGAACCCGGCTCAGCTGCTGCCTGTGGCTAGGCTATCACGTGTCACGGTGGCCTGGGCGGGGCAGCCAGGCTCTTTTTAGCGGTTGCTCTGGGCTGCCCGGCTGTGCGGCGGGCTGGACCGTGCGGATTTGCTCTTTGTTCTGCTCTCCGGGCCGTTAGGTGGGTGCTGCACCAGATCATCAGGTCCCCCAGGCGGCCGCCGCTCATCTTGCTCTGCGCTCGGGACTGCAGCAGCGGGTGGCGGTTGTGCGCGAGCAGTCCCGGGCTAGCTCTCGCTTTTGTTTCAGAGCTTTACTTTCTGCTTGTACTTCCGTCTGGGCTGTGGTGGAGCGACTTGGGTTTGTCCTTTAAACGTTTAAAGGGAAACACCTTACAGAAGTACTTATGGGGGTGCGTAGAGGGAATGGTCTCGTTTATCCTTTAACGCCTCACTAGGCAGCGCCGTCTGCTCTCCGGCTCTCCAGAGCCCAAGCTGGCCTTGAACTCTGTCTCAGCGCAGGGATCACAGCACCACCCTACCCTTAGCAAACGTTGTAAAGTGCTATTTTACGGGCTGCACTAAGGTATGGATACTGGGCTCGAAGCTTCCACCTTCAGGGCAATTGTTGTGGAACTGGGACCTTTGGCAAGAGGCTGAACTGTGGCTGGACAGGTTCTGCTGCTGGGCAGACAAACGGCAGTTTCGTGTGGGTGTGGGTCACTGGGTAGCTAAATTTTACAGCTAGCGCCTCTCCCGAGATGTTCCTAAATTCCCTGGGGCGGCTCTTTCTTGAACTCAGTCGGCATAAGGCATTCACTGCTAGTTTTAATCTTTTTCATACGGGTGGTATTTTGAGATCCCTGAGGCTGTGAGCTGGTGTGGCCTGTACCTAATTCCAACACTAGGGAGGTTAAATTAGGAGGACCAGACTGGGCTTTAGACTGACCGAGGCTTGAGTAAATCAAGGGCACCCCTTTAATTCTTGGGATTCTGTCACAGAAACCGGCGTACCTGTTTCTCTACATCGAATTGTTTGCCTTTCTGGTTAGCATTTTTGAAAAGAGGTTGCCCTTCAAAGACGTTTTCTAGTGTCCTGGTTAAGAGATAGGACACGTGCTACTGACTGCTCATTCCTGTTGAAAGTTCTTAAACTGCTCTGGAGCCTCATCTAGCGTCAGGCTGTTGGCGCTGCAGAGGGCTGAGTTAGCCAGTGGGAAACTGAAATTTATCTGCCAGAATTGAGCACCTTCCTGGGTTGGAGAAGGAATCGCTTCCCAGTGTTCTGAAATCAGTTTCTTTTCTCTCCAGGTTTCTTTTTTTCTCCAGGAGGAAAAAATGGCGTCAGTTGCAATTGACCCACAACCGGTATGATTTTTTTTTTTTAAATACCCGTTTCTTGGCCCCTTTCTCTCTTCTGTTTTGAGTCATTAATATCCACTCCTCTCTGGTTGCAGAGCGTGGTGACCAGGGTGGCCAACTTGCCCTTGGTGAGCTCAACCTATGACCTGGTGTCCTCGGCTTATATCAGTACAAAGGACCAGCATCCGTATTTGAGATCTGTGTGTGAGATGGCGGAGAAGGGCGTGAAGACCGTGACCTCGGTGGCTGTGACGAGTGCGTTGCCCATCATCCAGAAGCTGGAGCCACAAAGTGAGTTCAGATTTTCCAGCCAATATTGAGCCCAAGGGACTAGGTAGGGTGAGTTTGAAACCCTCAGGCACCAGGAAACCCTCAGGCCTTCCTGAAACACAAATCGACCTCTGTGTGGAAGCTGTCTGGTGACCCTCATTGTCACAAAGGGACTGCTTTGTAGCCACGTTCTCTGATAGGAACTTCCCAGCCAGGCATGGTGGCTCATACCTGTCATCCTAACTGCTTTGGAGAGGAGATGGAGGAGTGTCAGCTGAAGGTCAGCCATGGCTACACAGTGAACTCCAGGCTGCCTGCGTTGTATGAGACACTGTCTCAAAAAGAAAAAAATAATAAGGCTACACTTGGCGGTGTATGCATTTAGTCCCAGAACTCTGGAAGTGGAGGCCGGCAGATCTTTGAGTTCAAGGCCAGCCTGCTCTACCTAGCAAAATACAGGCTAGCCAAGGGTACATAGTGAGACCTTGTCTCCAGACAAAAACAAAAAAGAAAGAAAGAGTAAATTTCAAAAATGCTTTTGTGTTAGTAATTGAAATTACAAAGGAATCATCTGGGGGGGGGGGTGGATTGAGTTAGCTTTCTCATTCAAATGTGCATATAGAAAATTTTTATTAGATTTTAAATTATTTTGTGTCTGGTTGTGTGTCTGCGTTTGTGTGTAGGTGTATGCCATGACCCTGGTCAGAGAATAACACTGATCAGTTCAGATCATCAGGCTTGGCAGCAAGCAAGCCTACTCACCGAGCTATCTTGCCTGCCCAAAATTTCTTTTTCGGGCAAGGTTGCACATTGTAGCTCATGCTGGCGTGGAATTCCCTATGTAACTTTATCCTTAAAGAAGGATATCACCCTGCCTTAGCCTCTCAAATGGCTGGGATCACAGGCCCAAACCCACTTGCCTGGTTTATGCAGTCCTGGGGACAGAACTTTGTGCTTGGCTAGGTGAACACTCAACCCACTGAGCTACATCATCGGTCCAAAACTTTGTATTTTTAATACTAACATTATTGATATAAGGAAAACACATCGAACAATTAATCCACTTAAATTAAAAATGACTGTAGCACAATGGTAGGGCAATTTCCTGGCATTTATGAGATGCTGCGTTCCATGCCCAGAACTGTAAACAATGAGAGCGAGCTCATTTTCATTAGCAGTCAGTTCCCACTTCCTTCTGTACCCCTCGGTTAATAGTAATCTATTTTTATATAAGATTATTTCTGGCCTCTGGTGTAAGCAGAGTCCTGAAACGTGGGCTTCTCCAACAGGCTTTTTTTCACTTAGCGTAGAGGTTTTTCAAGAACTGTCTGGGACATAGCGTCGCATGTACTGCATAACCATGACAGACGTTCATGCTGTATCTATTCTTAATCCCTTTTTTTTATTAAGGAATAATATTACATTGTGTGGGTAGAACATATTTATCTTAGGGTTACTGTTGTTGTGATGAAACAGCATAAATCCCAAAGCAACTGGAGGAGGAAAAGGTTTCTTTGGCTAACACAACCTGAATCACTGTCCTTGAGGGAAGCCAAGGCCGGAACTGACTCCAAGGCCACGGAGGAGTGCTGCTTACCCGCTTGAGTCTCTTGGCTTCCTCAGCTGGCTAATAGAAACCCAGGACCACCAGCTGGGGAGTGACCCCACCCACGATGGACTGGGCTCTCCCCCATCAATCACTAATTAAGAAAGTGCCCTTTAGGTGTGTGGATAGCCTTTTTTCTTGATTAGGTTCCCTCCTCTCTGATGACTCTAGCTTGTGTCAAGTTGACATAAAAACTCGCCAGGACAGTACGCCTCCCTCTTTTTCTGTGCCACAGTGTGTCTTTCTGTGTGTAGGCGGATTCTGGGGATCTGAACTCTGGTCTTGAAGCTCCTTTGATAAGGGCTTTACCACCAAGCTATCTCCCCAGCCCCAACAGTTTATCCATTCATCAGCGGATGGACATTAAAGTCGCTTCTCTTTGGGAAGGTGATGAATGATGCTTCTGGGAACATATGTATGTACAAGTTTGGGGAAGAATATTTTCAGTTTTGCTAGGATGTATTTAGGAGTAGAGCTGCTGGGTCTTCTATAACTGTTTAAATTTTAGAGGAATTGGGGCTGGGATTGGGACTGAGGGTTAAGAGCACTGGCTGCTCTTCTAGACAACCTTGGAGAGATTCCTAGCACCCACATGGTGGCTCACAACTATCTCTAACTCCAGTTTCAGGGGATCCAATGACAAAAACACCAGGCTTGTACACTTGGTGTACAGACATATACACAAACAAAACACCCACCCATACACATTGGATTTGTTTTTTTCAATTTTAGAGGAATCACCGGACTGTTTCACTAAGTGGCTACACCGGTGATTTTATACTCTCACCACCAATTTTTTCCAAAAACATGAACTGCTTTTTTTTTTTTTTTTTTGATTTTTCGAGACAGGGTTTCTCCGTAGCTTTTGGTTCCTGTCCTGGAACTAGCTCTTGTAGACCAGGCTGGCCTCGAACTCACAGAGATCCGCCTGCCTCTGCCTCCCAAGTGCTGGGATTAAAGGCGTGCGCCACCACCACCCGGCACATGAACTGCTTTTGACAAAGATTTGAATCAGTTTCCAAAGGCTAAATTAGGGCATTGGTGTAGCAAGTTTTAACCTATCCAGTCAGCCAGCTCCCAAATTATGACATAGAAATGTCTTTTTTTTTTTAAAGATTTATTTATTTATTATGTACACAGTGTTCAGCCTCCATGTATGCCTGAAGGCCAGAAGAGGGCGCCAGGTCTCATTACAGATGGTTGTGAGCCACCACGTGGGTTGCTGGGAATTGAACTCAGGACCTTCAGAAGAGCAGTCAGTGCTCTTAACCACTGAGCCATCTCTCAAGCCCTAGAAATGTCTTATTAATTATGAAAACTCAGCTAATAGCTTATGCTTATTTCTAACTAGCTCTTATAACTTAAATGAGCACATTTCTATTAATTTACTACTTTTAATTGATTAATTTAATTAATTTACTTTGTACTGCCCATGCTGCTTTCTTGCTTCCTCTGTATCTGGTGACTTTGCCTTCTTCCCAGCATCCTCTCTGCCCCGAGAATCCTGCCTAGCTATTGGCTGTTCAGCTTTCTATTAAACCAATCAGAGTGCTACAACTTCACAGTGTTCAAAAAGATTATTCCACGTCACCTTAGATTATAAGCATCCTTTGAGAAGCTCTCCCAACAATGCTAATTCTCAAGAGACTTTGATATGAATACTTGGCCTGTTACCTTTAACGGAGAAGCTTAGACTGAAATCTGGGCCTTATTAGGGGGACCCAGGGTGCCATTGTTCTCTGGTGAGATCCCAAAATGTATCATTGTGTACTGAGATAAATAGGGACTAACCTAGTTTTGAGAGTTTTCAGTTACTTTACTTCCTGACGGAAGGTTCGGAGGAAACTTGCCTACTCTGTTGCTAACATTGAGGCCGTCCTCCTAAGCTGCTTTTCCTGGACAGCCCCTTCCTTACCTGTCACTGGAGGAACATTGCTAGCAACCTGTGTAATTTCCTCCTGTCCCAGCGAGAGAAACCAGGAAGCAGATCCTGTGGGGTTTTTTTTAAGGAAAACAAAACTGCAATCTTGCTATTTTTTGTAATAAGGCGAAATTAAAGCCAAATAAAGGCCCAAGGTTTTGTCGCATGTGTTCTATACTTCAGTGACCATTTCCCTGTTTCCTGTTTCCTGCAGTTGCTGTTGCCAATACCTACGCCTGCAAGGGGCTAGACAGGATCGAGGAGAAACTGCCTATTCTGAATCAGCCTACTGCTGAGGTGAGGCTTGCTGCTCGGCGTGTTTCATCTTCTCTTTAGCCCAGGCTCTGTGTGCCACAAACACATGAGTAGCTTGCCCTTAAGCTCGAGCTGGGTGTAGTTTTGAAGGAGTAATGGCTGCCCCCTGACTTCCTGAACTGCTGCCGGGTTAAGTCCAAGAAGCAGAGAGGAACTAGCCGCTTTAGGTTAGGATGCTTTTAGGCTGCTCTCTATCAGTTTGTAACTTGGCTCCCGCTGTGACACTGCTCTTAAATAACTGGTTCCTTACTGCGCTGGATGTGGATAGAGCTGGGCGCAGGTCTGGGCTGGCTTTGTGCAATGCTGGTAGGAACCACAAGTATACGTGACACTAGACAGTGTTGGCAAAATGGTTGCCTCATCTGTCCTCGTGATTCTGTAGCTCAGATCATGCCCTCAATTTTTCTTTCTGGTTAAGAATACAGCATTGGGGCTGGAGAGATAGCTCAGTGGTTAAGACTATTGCTGCTCTTCCAAAGGTCATGAGTTCAATTCCCAGCAACCACATGATGGCTCGCAACCATCTGCAATGAGGTCTGGTGCCCTCTTCTGGCCTTCAGGCATACACACAGACAGAATATTGCATACATAATAAATAAATAAATAAATAATTGAAATATTAAAAAAAAGAATACAGCATTGCACAAAATGATAGGGGAAAATAGGGCTGTGTCTTTCACCATTTAAATCGGTGGGTTTTGTGGATAGCCTTTACAAAGACAGTCTCTAAAATTTTCACTTATGTTGCTTGAGGCTATTGTAAGGATAGGAATTCTTTTCTATTTGGGTCATTTAAATTTTGATGAGGGGTTGGTTAGTGTGGTGACACATGGCCTAGGGCTCTAAGCAGAGGCAGGATATTCCTGTGACTTCAAGACCAGTCTGGTTTACATAGCGAGTTCTCAGCCAACAGGGCTATGCAATAAGACCCTTTCTCCAAAAAAAAAAAAGAAAAAAAAGTTTTTTGATGACTTGTTTATAATATTCAGCATAACTTAAGAACTGGGTTATAGTTCATTGCTTGCCTACTGTGTACAAGGCCCTGCAACACCACTAACAAAAAATAGTCAATTTATTATATTTCAAACGAAAAAAAATTTAGGTTGGGATATTAAACTGAAAGCTTTATAAATTGTAGGGTTTTTTTGGTTGTTGTTCCATTTTGTTTTTGTTTTTTGAGATAGGGTTTCTCTGTGTAACAGCTTTTTTGATAACAGCATTTCTCCACATTGCCTGCAACTTGGTTGGTAGACCAGGTTGGCCTTGAACTCACAGAGATACTCCTGTCTCTCCCTCTCAAGTGCTGGATTAAAGGCAAGTGCCACCACTACCCAGCAGTACACTGAGATCTTATTAAGAAGTAATTTAGAGGATTTTGTTGCTAGAGCTCCTTGTGGCTGTGCGCCACCCTCCCCCGTGTCTTTTGCCATCCTTCCTCGTCCCTGTCATTCTTCTCTTTAACCTAGACAACCCTGTGTGCCAGTACCTAGAGGACCAAGTTCAGCTTGGTCTGCAGTTTTCTTTCTGGAATGATGTGACTTCTAAATGCGCTATCTAAAGTTATATAATCTCACCAGGAGTTAATATGTTTCCGCTTTTGTTTTTTGGGAGGTATAGGGTCTCTTAGCCTAGGCTGTCCTTGGATTCCCTTTGTAGGTAAGGGTGGCGCTAAACTGCTGACCCTCCTGCCTCTGCCTCCCAACTGCTGGGGTTGTAGGCTTGTAGACTACCATGCACCCTTTTTATGGTGCCAGCTCAAACCCAGGGTTTCATGCTGTATAAATACTCTACTGAGGGCTGGAGAGATGGCTCAGCGGTTAAGAGCACTGGCTGTTCTTCCAGAGGTCCTGAGTTCAATTCCCAGCAACCACATGATGGCTCACAACCATCTGTAATGAGATCTGGTGCCCTCTTCTGGCCTGCAGATGTATACATAATAAATAAATAAGTAAATAAGTAAATCCTTAAAAATAAATAAACAAATAAATAAATAAATACTCTACTGAGCTACATCCCCAGCCTCCCACCCTTCTTCAGTGGCCTTTTTCTCAACTTTTACCTATACGCAAATGTAACATTGTAAAGATTTTGGGGGGGCAAGGCAGAGGTTGCTGAGGATTGAACCCAGAGCTTTTGGTTTTATTTTGTCTTTGAGCCATAGTTTCCTTGTGTATCAGAACTCAAACTCCAACCTCAGCCTCTTGAGTGCTGAAATTAGAAGCATGAGCCACCAGTATAAGATAAAGTTTTGGAAAATACTGTATGTAAGTTAACTTTTTGTGGGGTAACTGGAGGAGTGCCTGTGCCACAGTGCATGTGTGGAGGTCCGAAGACAGCTTGAGGGAGTGGGTTCTCTCCTTCCGCCACGTGAGTCTCAGGATTAGAGCTCAGGTCTTCTGGCTCAGTAGCACTTGCTTTGGTCTGCTGGGCCATCTTATTAGCCCTAAGATAAATTCATTTTTGTTATTTTTGGGTGTTTTGGATACAGCGTTTCTCCACATAGCCTAGGCTATAGACCAGGCTGACCTCCCAGGCTTTTAAGATAAGTTATTAATGGGCAAATCAAAGCCAGTCATGGGGACACACACCTTTAATCCCAGCATTCAAGAGGCAGAGGCAATTGGATCTGAGTTCCAGGTCATTAAGGGCAGTGTTGTATGAGACCCTGTCTCAAACAAGAAACACAAGACCAAAACAACTTGCCTCAATAAATTAATCTCGTGTTTATTTATTTTACTTGCATATCTAACAATCCTTAAAGAATGGATGGATGTAGGACAAGGCGGCCTGACAGAGACTTTTAGCCTCACTGAGTCTTAATGCTATGCCCAAGACCAGGTGAAAAGATGCGTGTTCAGCCCGTCTTTACGCAGCCTTTGTAAAAGCCTAAGTGGGTATTCGCCCATTTTTTTCAACAAGCCGGCTTGTCTGTTCCTCTTGCAGATTGTTGCCAACGCCAAAGGTGCTGTGACTGGGGCCAAAGACGCAGTGACGACCACTGTGGCCGGGGCCAAAGATTCTGTAGCCAGCACTCTCACGGGGGTGGTGGACAAGACCAAAGGAGCAGTGACTGGCAGCGTGGAGAGGACCAAGTCTGTAGTCAACGGCGGCATCAACACCGTTTTGGGGAGTCGGATGGCGCAGCTCGTGAGCAGCGGGGTAGAAAACGCCCTTGCCAAGTCGGAGCTCCTGGTAGACCAGTACCTCCCTCTCACTCAGGGAGAGCTAGGTAAGGTTGCTTCTATGCCAAGGGGATTTATGATTCCCTTTTAAAAACTTTGTTCAGCCGGGCGATGGTGGCGCACGCCTTTAATCCCAGCACTTGGGAGGCAAAGGCAGGCGGATCTCTGTGAGTTCGAGACCAGCCTGGTCTACAAGAGCTAGTTCCAGGACAGGCTCCAAAGCCAGAGAAACCCTCTCTTGAAAAACCAAAAAAAAAAAAAAAAAAACTTTGTTCATTTATTTAGACACAGGTCTCACTATGTAGCCCTGGCTGGCCTATAGCTCTCTATTTAGACTAGGTTGGCTTTGAACTCAAAGAGATCTGACTGTCCGTCTCTGGAGTGCAGGGATAAACGTATACCACCGTGACTGATCCAAGGCTATCATTAACCTTTAATTAATTGGTTAATCAAATTACATTTTATAATTTTGCGTATGGCGTGGGAGACAAAGGAGAAGTTGCCAGGGCCGATTCTGTCCTGCCTGCATGCGTGTTCCAGTCACTGTTCTGTTGCTGTGATAAAACACCATGACTGAGGCAACTTATTAGAGAAAGCTTTTAATTGGACGTAAGGTTTTAGAGCCTTAGTGGCCATGATGTTGGAACAAAAACATGGCGGCTGGTCAGCTGAGAGCTCACGTCTTCGTGAGCAGCCCGCAGGCAGAGAAAGCACACTGGGGATGACACCAGTCTTTTGAAACACCAAAGCCTGCGCTGTGACAGACCTGTGGTCCATCGAGGCCACGCCTCTTAATCCTTCCCACACAGTTCCAGCAACTGGGGACCAAGTGTTCAACCGAAAGCCTCTGACCGTTCTCATTCACACCACTACAGTGTGGGTGCTGGGGATCAGACTCAGGTCGCCAGGCTAAGTGATGCCTCTGCCCGCTGAGTCATATGTCACCTTTCACATTGTTTGCTTTTAAGACAGGGTCTCATATGACCCAGGCTGGCCTTGAACTTACTATGTAGCTGAGGATGACTTTGATCCTTCTGGCTCTACCACACTCCTTGCCACGTATTTATTTACTTGTTTGTCTGTTTATTTTTACTGAGACAGGGTCTCACACAGCCCAAGCTGGCCTCAGACTCACTAGGTAGATAACTCCTGATCTCCTAAGTGCTGGTATTATAGGTGTGCACATAGTAAGTTCCAGTCCAGCCAGGATTGCATAGTGACTATTTCTCAAAAAACAAAACAAAACGGGGTATGGAGGCTTATGCCTGTAATCCCAGCACTAGGGGAGCAGAGGCAGGAGGAGGATCCAGAATTTTCTCCAGCCAGGGGTGGGAGAAATGGCTCAGTGGAAGACTCTGGGTTTAGTTTTCAGGACCCACATGGGGGCTTCCAACTGTCTGACTCAGTGCCAGGGGCTCTCGCACTACACACACATGTGATGCACAGATGTACATGCAGGCAAAACACTCACACACAGAAAATAAAAATAAGTAAATTAAAAAAAAAAACAAAACCTTAAACCTTAAAAAGTTTAAAGCCATTCTTGGTTATATAGCCTTAGTGGTCCTTAGGTATCAGGACCCACGTGGTACTGCTTGTACCATGTGCCAGGTCTATGTTGCTAAGACGTTCATGTTGGTGAGAAGAGGCATGTTTAAACACACATGTGTGTGTGTCTGTATGTATAAGTGTGTAACAGATACAGTGGATGTGAACAGTTTCAGAACGTCCTTGTTGGGGTCACAGCTGAGACTCCCTGTTTATTTTCTCTTTTTCTTTTTGTCTTTTATTTCCAGAGACAGAAGCAAAAAAGGTGGAAGGATTTGACATGGTTCAGAAGCCAAGTTACTATGTAAGATTGGGGTCCCTGTCCACCAAGCTCCGCTCCCGGGCCTATCAGCAGGCTCTCAGCAGGGTTAAAGATGCCAAACAGAAAAGCCAGGAGACCATTTCTCAGCTTCATTCCACTGTCCGTCTGGTGAGTACAGTGTTGTTTTAAGGATGAAAGTAGATATAATTGGGAAATTTAAGAATTTCAATATTGTATATGAATAGCCCAGGGAGGAGAATGGGTCATGCTCAGATGACTCTAGAGAAGGAAGTAAAACTCGATCTCCTGGGTGACAGTGCAGCCACCTCCCTGTTTTGTGGCACCCACAGAATGTGGTGCTGTTGTTGCCAGTGATCCAGAGACAGGGTTGGGAACTTCCACAGAACTCCAGCGCTCATAAGATCAGCTCTGTGGGGCTGGAGAGATGGCTTGGAAGTTGAGAGCACTTGTTGCACCTGCAAAACACCCAGAGGGGTTATCAGCGCACACACACACACACACACACACACACACACACACACACCAGTAGTTCAGAAGTACTTGTAACTCTAGTTTCAGCAGATCCAACACCTTCTTCTGGCCTTTGAGGGTACCATGTGTGCACATTGTGCAATACATACATGCCTACATACATACATGCCTATACACACACACACATGTACATGCATACATTCATACATATACTCATACACATAACATAAAAATAGGTCATCTAAAAAAACAAAACAATGACAATAAACACTTACTTTAATCCTAGCTCTCAGGGAGGGAGAGGTAGTAGGGTCTCTGTGAATTTGAGACCAGCCTGGTCTACATAGCACATTCTTAAACAGCCAGGACTAAGACTTTGGCTCAAAAAAGCTAAACAGCCGGGCGGTGGTGGCGCACGCCTTTAATCCCAGCACTCGGGAGGCAGAGGCAGGCGGATCTCTGTGAGTTCGAGGCCAGCCTGGTCTACAAGAGCTAGCTCCAGGACACGTTCCAAAGCTACAGAGATACCCTGTCCCAAAAAACCAAAAACAACAACAACAACAACAACAACAAAAACCTAAACAATCAAATAATCAGGCTATTCTAGAAAGTTATAAATGTATATCTTGAGCAGTTTTCCTCTTAGATTTTTGCCTTACAGATACTTTATTTTTTTTTTTTTTTGGTTTTTCGAGACAGAGTTTCCCTGTGTAGCCCTGGCTGTCCTTGAACTCGCTCTGTAAACCAGTCTGGTTTTGAACTCAGAGATCCACCTGCTTCTGCCTCCCGAGTGTTGGGATTAAAGGAGTGCAGCACCACCACCCGGCTATAGATACTTCTTTTACTTTATAGTTGCAAGAGACCCTAACAGTGCACAGCAAGAGCGGGGACGGGTTTGTGCAATACATCACAATAGATTGTTGTGCAGCCAGTAAAGACTGCCAAGTTCAAGAACGGCATGTATGGTACTGAGCGTCAGTTTCTTCCTGGAAGAACTGGTGGCTGGTGACAAGGAAGAGGAAGGCAGAATTCTCTTCCTCATTTTTTGTTTGTTTTGTTTTGTTTTGTTTTTGAGACAGTCTTGCTTGCTATGTAGTTCAGTCTGGATAGCTTCAGACTTGTAGCAATTCTCTTGCCTCTGCCTTCCAAATGCTGGGATTACAGGCACGCACCACCATGCCTGGGCCTCCTTCCTTTATTTTTTCCCCATGTTTTTTCCTTCTTTTAATTCTCATTTTCCCTTCAGGCAAATATAAACTCTATTACGCTTTACCTGTGCTAAACAGGAGCCACATTGGGCCCCGGCAATTTACTAGTTGCATAGAGGCAATGAAGAGCCCCTGCTCCTTGGCAGGCTGCCACGTCGATCAGATCAGTAACTGCAGCTCTCCTTATCAGTAACTGCAGCTCTCCTTGAACTCTTGCAGCAATCCGTGGTCACCTGTGTCCGCCACGGAGCTGCAAGCCGATGGGAAAGGAAGGGATGGCTGTGTTCACCTGTTTCGTTTCATCACAGATTGAATTCGCCAGGAAAAACATGCAGGGTGCTCAGGATAAGCTCTCTGTCTCGTGGGTGGAGTGGAAGAGAAGCATAGGCTACGATGACACTGACGAGTCCCACTGTGCTGAGGTGAGACCGTGTCACCATGTCTCCCTATGAAACCTTACAGAATGTCTTTCTATCAGCCCAGCCTCATGGCGCAGACCTGGAATCCCAGATACCCTGGGATGTTGAGGGAGGAAGGTGACAGATTCAAGGCCAGCCTGGGCCTATCTCAAAATAAATAAGAAATACTTCTGGTAAGAAGTAGTAAGCAGATAGAGAGGTACCTCCAACCCACATGGTAGAAGGAGCTAACTAACCAAGTCCCTCAGGTTCTCCTTTGACCTCTGCATAAGTACACACAATACATGTAATTTAAATACTATTTTTAGAAGTCAGGAGCGGGCTGGGGTGTAGCTCAGGGGTGCAAGCTCCTGCCTTCAAATGGGTGAGTCAGGTGGTTTCTGGGAAGGATCAGAACACAGCTGAGAACCGACGGTAAACTAGTGAAAGAGTGGGCGCTAATGCCGCCCCAGAACTAGCTCAATCATACAAAGTGTAATCATACAAAATGGATCTTTGTGTCCCCAGGGCCAGTGTACCTCTGAAATCCATATCAATTGTTTGTTCATATTGTATCTACGTATTTGAGAATGTAATATCTAAATTAAACTAACAACAGGGAGTATATGTTCTGATGTCTGCTCTCTCCTGCTTGCTGTTCTTCTTTTTAAAACGATGATGACCTTTGCGGTCATAAGTTCAAATCTCCCACCTAGCTACTTTCCCGCTATTAGAGCAAATAGCTTAAACTCTAAGCATATGTTCCTAGCAGTGAAATAGGATTTGAACTGCTGCATACAGTATTGTTATAAGGGTTATTAAAAATCAAATTGGTTAGGGGCTTAGCTGAGTGACAGAGCATTCCTCCCTGGAGGAGAAGAAGCAGTCAGGAGTCAGCAAAGCTGCATGTATTGGATGTCTGTATGCATACATAGCTAGCATACTGTGGTACCATTGGATCCGCTGCTAATTCTTGAGTGTGTTTTATTTTTAGCACATCGAGTCACGTACTCTGGCTATCGCCCGCAACCTGACTCAGCAGCTCCAAACTACGTGCCAGACTCTCCTGTCCAACGTCCAAGGGTTACCACAGAATGTCCAAGATCAGGCCAACCACTTGGGGGTGATGGCAGGCGACATCTACTCAGTGTTTCGCAATGCTGCCTCCTTTAAGGAAGTGTCTGACGGCTTCCTCACTTCCAGTAAGGGGCAGCTGCAGAAAATGAAAGAATCCTTAGATGATGTGATGGATTACCTTGTTAACAACACGCCTCTCAACTGGCTGGTAGGTCCCTTTTATCCCCAGTCTACCGAGTCTCAGAATGCAGAGGTGGACAAGACCGGCCAGAAGGTCCAGCAGCCTGAGCTCAAAACTCACTAAACCTGTCCTTGTCACCAGTGCATGCTGTCTGCCGGGTGATGCCTTTTGCTAGTTTGAAATTAACCCAATAGATGACTTTAGATTGGAAAAGGAGCTAGTTCAGACAAAGGTCCTCATTGTGGTCATCAGTGGCTGAATTAAGAGCTCTAAAGATGCGGCATTGCCACGTGACCTTTGCCCCCCTGGCTGGGAAGTGGAACGTGTTAGGCACGTGAGAGCCTACCAGAACTTAAAAGCCCAGGGGTACTTACATGTTGTCTGTGGCCTTTGTGCTATTGGCTGTAAATGTCTGTCTGTACTGAATAAAGATTCATCCGTGTGGCTTCATTTGCTCCTGAGTGTCCTGTGTCTTCTGAGCTGGCTTCGTCCTTGTTCATCTCAAGGGGCATGCTTGAGCAATTTGAATTTAGGGTTTTTTTTTTTTTTTTTTTATTCCCTATGGAGAAATGCCGCCTTTGGATTCAGTGAAATTCATAGCAGGGTGGAGCACTTTTATGGCTGTTGTCATGTGGGCTTAGTGTGTTGCTTTCATTGACCTGCTTGATCTGCATGAGTTCCAGTTGGCCTGTTGGGAGGTCAGCAGGGTAAACAGCACTGGGGGACCACAACTGATTTGAAGATTTCAAACAAATCCAAAGCTAATATGAGACTAAATGCATTGTTACTGTTACTCAGGGGGGTGATGGGAAAGGATCACTTGAGCCCCCCGGGGATTAGAGAGCAGCCTGGGCATCAGGGAAGCCCCCATAGAAGGAGTAAATGGTCAGTAAATGGACTCAGCAGGCAAAGATGCTACCTGCCAAATCTGTTGACTTGAGTTCAAGACCCACCCCATGATAGAGAGATAGAGCTGACCCTAAATGTTGTTCTCTGAGTTCCCTATGCACAAGCGTTCCTTATGCACAAACATGCACATGCAACACACACATACACAGGCCAAGGGATGGTGGCTCATGCCTGTTATCCCAACATTCTGAAGGCAGAGGCAGGTGAAGTTTGAGGGTAGCCTGGTCTATATAGCAAGATCTATGACAGCAGGGCTACATAAGAGAAACCCTGAGTCCTAAACAAAGCAAAAACACAATGGAAGTGTGGAACATCTTTTAATTATTTTAAAAAGTGAATTATAAAAAGGGGGGGTGACTGGAGAGATGGCTCAAGGGTTAAGAGCACTAGTTGGGTTCAATTCCCAGTAAGGCACATGGCAGCTCAGAACGGTAACTCCAGTCCCAAGGGAATCCAGTACACCCATTGACGTAGAATAAAGAAGAAAGAACACCCATTCACTTAGAATAAAAAAGAAAGAAGACCATGATGCTATCTTTAAGAGGCCAGAAAACAGTCTATGGCCAAACTTCTCTGCACATTCTTTTGAGCCTGGAGAAATAAAAACTCAACAGAAAACAAGAAGCGGTGCATGGGGCCATGGCAGTACATGCCTCAGATCTTAGTGTGCAGGAGATAGAACCAAAGTTCCAGAATAGTCCCAGTGTGTGATGGCTTTAACCCAGCACTCCAGAGGCAGAGGCACTACGATCTCCAAGTTTGGAGACCTGGGCTACATGAGACCCTATCTCAGAAAAAAACAGAGACCATAAAGGAGAAACATTGCTCATGCGTCCGTTAGAATTTTATTAGGAGACAGTTGTTCAGCTGCCAGCTGACCCAACCCCTGGCAGGATTTTAAAACATTTTCTTTAGATTTATCATGTGTGTTTGAGTGTTTGGCCTCCATATGTGTATGTGTACTATGCGCGTGCCTGATACCTGGGAAGGTCAGAAGAGGACATTGGGTCCCCTGGAACTGGAGTTACAGTTATGAACCAACATGTGGGTGCCAGGGAGGAGCCAGTGTTCCCCACAGCTGGCCTTCTCTCCAGCCAGCCAGCCCCCCAGGGATTTTTTAAGTCCAGAGAAAGGTCTGGCCACAGCAGGCTGCTTTGCTGAAAAGGAATAAAGGAAGCAATTGGGTATTTGCATCGCTTTCCACGAAGACAGCGGATTTTTCTTTCCCCAAGAGCCCAGTTATAAAGTAAGTCACAAGTGAGACTGCTCAGTGTCCACTCGCCTGGATAACTGGCCGAGCTATTTCTGTGTGGGGAAACAATTTCAGTCATTGGTGAGATGCCCATAGGAGGACGTGAGAATAATTTGACATAAGATCTCTAAGCAATCTGTCCGTGGTAGCCGGGCTCCTAGTCCTTTTAAGGGTGGCCTGTCATTTAGGACTGGTCCTGAGTCTCCTTGTCACAAAGCTGCAGTCTTCTCAAGCTTTCAAAACTGAAAATGCAAACTGGGGGTGCAGCTCAGCTGGTGGAGTGCTGTCCTGGCATGCTCTAAACCCTGGCTGGGTTCAGTCCCTAACACCTCATAAACGAGGTGTGGTCACTGCCGGGATCCTAGCATTTTAGAGTGCTGGCAAGAAGAGCAGAAGTTCAAGATCATCCATGTCTATAGAGTGAGTTCAGGGACAGCCTGGGCTACATGGAACTCTAAAAGAAACCTAAAAAGTATTTTCAGGACAGCAAATTCCAGGGGCTGAAGAAATGCCTGATTGGTTAGGAGCACTGGCTGCTCTTGTGGAGGAACTGGTTTCCTTTCCTAGTATCTGACGAAGGCTCATAGCTGCTGTAACCAAGTTCCAGCGACTCTGATGCCCTCTTCTAGTCATGGTGGGCATTGTATGCACACATACACATGCATACCATCAAGCAAAACTCCTATGGATAGCCGGGTGGTGGTGGCGCATGCCTTTAATCCCAGCACTCGGGAGGCAGAGGCAGGCGGATCTCTGTGAGTTCTAGGCCAGCCTGGTCTACAGAGCTAGTTCCGGGACAGGCACCAAAGCTACAGAGAAACCCTGTCTTGAAAAACAAAAACAGAAAACAAAAAACTCGTATGGATAAAGTAATATTTTTTAAAATAGAATGTTTTAAGAAAGAGTCACACTCTGCCGGTCATGCTAAGAAGTGAACAAAGCTGCCCTTTGCCAGAACTAAATTCCAAAAAGGTGGTCTCTGCCCTGACTCATACTTTCCCACGAAAATAAGAAAGAGCATGTGACTTTACCTGCGTTCTTGTTGTGCGGCTAGGACTTGCTGGCGTCCTGACAGCTGTCCTTGTTTGGCAGATACAGACTGGTTTCAGGAGAGGTAGATTATTCATGGGTCTCTGCTTAATTTTTTTTCTTAGTTCAAATTAGTCATAATCTTTCCATTCTGGGCGGCAAAAGTGTGTGTAGTTTATTTCAATTAAGAATATTTGTATATGTGGCTATAAAAATGTTTTTTTTCTTTTACATTTGATTCTTTAGTGTGGATGCAGGGTGCTATGATGGGTGTAGAGGTCAGAGGACAATTCGTGGGAGTCCGTTTTCCCCTACTGTGTGGGTTCCCCGTCAAACCCAGTTCATCAGGCTTGGCAGCATCTGCCTTCACCCCTCTGAGTTATCTCACTGGCCCTGTATGCTTTGTTTTCGAGATGGGGTCTTATTGTGCCACTCGAGCTGGTCTAACTCCCGGGTTCAAGCAATCTTCCTGACTCAGCCGTCAGAGTGCAGGAACTGTCAGTGTGTGAGATACACCTGGCTTGGAGAGTTCATATGTAATAACCACATGCATGCTTTTCTTGTTGAGATGGATCTTGTACTCAGCCCTGGCTGCCTTCAGCCTCCTGAGGACTGAGACGATAGGCACACGCCACAATGCTGACTACTTAATTCTGGATGTGTACTCTTGTGCTTCTCCATGACAAGGGTTTCAGTGCCAACTAAACTGATTATGAAAAGGAGATGGACTGGACAGTGATGGTACACACCTTTAGTTTCAGAACTCGGGAAGCAGAGGCAGGCAAATCTCTGTGGGTTTGAGGCCAGTCTGGTCTACAAAGCCAGTTCCAGGACAGCCAGCATGCTCCACAGAGAAACCCTGTCTTGAAAAACAAAAACAAAACAAAAGTTTAGAAAAGGAGACAGGTCTGAAATCTATTCTTCCTGAGAACAGGATACAGCTTTTTGTTTGTTTGTTTGTTTCTCTGTTTTCTCTCTGTAACAAGAACACAGAGGAGCCGGGTGGTGCTGGCACACACCTTTAGTCCCTGTAAGCCAGCAGGAGGCAGAGGCAGGCACTTTTCTAAGTTCAAGGCCATCTGTTCGGTCTTCACTAACTTGCAATAGTGTGAGACCACCATTTGAGGGACAATGACATGTATTATCTCTAACTGACCAGCTCGGGTAAGTACATAATACCAGGACATGATTAGGGAAAGCACACCTCCTTTACGACATTTAAGGCGCTGAGGAGCTAGTGAAGTAAAAAGAAAACTAAAATTTGTGTTATGCTCGATGCCTCTTTTAGGGAATTACTTAAGGGGAGGAAGAGATCTTTAAGAAGCAGTCTAGCTAGAGGGAGGAGAGAAAGCCTCACCAGCTGGACCTCTCTTGGCTCCCGTGGGACGGGACCAGTTAGCTCTGAGAACTGATCCAGTTCCAGGAATGACTCATACAGAGGCTCTTCTCTGTGATGGTCTCCCGACATGTCTTTTACCCAGTAAGCTTAAGTGTTTACAGCTTTTGTCTCAAGGAAACCTTCAGGCTATAGGTATAGACTTCCCACAGAGGTTGTCTGTGATCCTGGATATTCTGTAACATTTTAGAATGGCTCCATGGAAAAGATCTTACTTAATCCTCTGACTTCTTTGGAGATACTGTTCTCTCACCCTGTGTGCAGATGTTATTAACTCAGCTCTTTCTGGGATAGGCTCAGGTTTTGGTTCAGGCTAGCCTCAAATTTGATTCACGGCAATCCTCTAGCTCTAGACTGCTGAGTGCTAGGATCATACAGGCCTTTGCAACCACTTTGGCAAGTTGAGGAAGCCTTTTAACTTAAATTCACTGTCCCCCTGGGCCAGAGCGATGACCAGGGGTAGGGTTCAGGATGAAAAGGCCTAACTGGAATCACATCCCCACTTCCGGGTGAAATGGTGGGAGGCAGGCGTCTGCCCGCTGCTGAATTTAACAGGTAGGAATGATGATTGGCACAATACACATTCAGATATGTAGAAAGGTGTCAGCTCGGTGACTGCCTCAAGTGACAGGAAGTCAGGAAGATGTTTATGTGTCAGAGGGGGCAGACAGTTCAGTGACCTTTCTTTTCTTCAGTCTTCTGTTTGTTTTTTGGTTTGAGACAGGGTTTCTCAGTGTAGCAGTCCTGACTGTCCTGGAACTCACTTTGTGGACCAGGCTGGTGTTGAATTCAGAGAGATCTGCCTGTTTCTACCTCCCAAGCGCTGGGTTAAAGGCATGCACCACCACCGCCAGGCCTTTCTTTTGTTCTTGCTAAGTTTTGCTAAGTAGTCCAGTCCCCAGTCTGGCTGTGGACTCCGTCTGTAGTGAACACACTCTCCACAGTCCTCAGCCCTCTCCATGTCAGGACTATAAGATGTGCCGCCATGCCCAGCTGAGATTCCTCTCTCACTCGTGTGCAAACAGGGCCCTCAGACTAGAAAGAGGCGGGGTATCATAAGATAAAGCTTTGCATTTCACACAAGAGCCCGGCCTTCAGAGAGAAGACTCCTCCTAGACTTTTAGCTTGGTCCTCATTTCATTTAAGTTCTATTTATTGGAGTGAGCCAGATACAAGATGTTGAGCCTGTATCATAATTGCCTGTACTTTGGGCAGATACTGAAAAAAAAAATCTGCTTTGTACACATACTAGGTGGAAAGAATGCGAATATGAACACAGTTACTGTATATATGGTGTGTGTGTGTGTGTGTGTGTGTGTAGCTGTATGAACAAAGTAACCTGTTATCTGAGTTCCTGAAGGTATAAGGCACGAACTCTGCCGCTGCAGTGCTCTACAGAGCATCCCACTTAGGGCAAGCAAGCGGGGCAGGTGGGTGTGGCCAGCCCACGCAGCTGCTCCTAATAGTCCAGCAAAGGTAAAAAGAGTGCAAGGCAGAACTAAGAGCTCCCGGCCCCCTGGGCTGCAAGCACACCCACAAGCTCACACACCACCCATCAAAGATGAGGAGAGGTTTTCTCAAATATTTGCATGACTCCGCCCCTTTTTCCCCCGCCCCCTTTTTTATCTTTAGTATTTTGTTTCCAAACTATGGACCAGCAAGGCCACTGAGCCAGGAAAGACACTAGCTACTAAACCTGAAGATGCTAGTTCAGAACCCAGGACCCACACTGCGGAAGGAAGGACCTGATGCCTACAAGGTGTTCTCTGACGTCCACCCACACGCTGCGCTGTGCACGCAAACATACAAGCACAAACTAAAAAGGAAAAAGAATCTAAACTACTTCTATGTAACAAACTCAAATTTTATGGGTTTTTGTTTTCGTGTCATTATTTAAAATCTGTTTCCAAAACAATTCCTGAACCTGCATCATAACTTTTAGCACCGTGCGCACATATATACCAGCAGGTTAAATCCCTACAGACAGCATTCCCATGTCCTCAATATGTTTAGTGCCATCTTTGGAAATGTGGGATAACAAATATGCCCATGTGTGCTGTGTATTGTTGGCATGGTGCCCCCTAGGGGTTGCATGGTGAACAGCTTGCAAAACATATTTGGCATCTCTGGCTACCCCACTAATATCACAGTATGCATGTCATACTGACTCCTTCCATCATGGATGGGCATTTTCAGCAAGACACTTCTTTCAGTCCTGCTTTGACACTACATAACTGCTTGTCCTTGGCAAGGAAACAGCTGTTAGCTTTCTGTTTTAAATTTATTTTTATTTCATGTGCTTTGGTGTTTTTGCCTGCATGTGTCTGCATGAAGGCATCAGAGGCCCTGGAACCAGAGTAAGAGACAGTTATGAGCTGTCATGCGGGTGCTGGAAACTGAACCCGGGTCCTCCTGAGGGGCAGCCTGTACTCTTAACCACGGAGCCATCTCCCAGCCGCAGGTATTTATTTTCTAATTCTGGGAAATGATCTGTGAAGCATTTCCCAAAGCCCTGCAAAGGTCAGAGGCAAGATCACTACCTCTGAGCTTAAACTCCCCGTACATAGACCATGGCTGCTCTTAGCTGCCCTTTCCCTCCTATTTCCTTCACAGTATGTAGCTTCACAGTAGAGTTGGAGACAGCCTAATAGTCTAGAGAAACCTGTACAATGAATGGTGTGGCTGGAAGGAAGTTGAATCGTCCATATGGTATCCTTAAATGTGTGTGTACTGGGGTGGGTGCTGGAGGAAGTGTTGGTGGAGGTGGATGTACTATTGGCTTTAGGGACTAGAATTCTGCAAGACGAACCTCCAACATTCCACAAAGAATCTGCAAAGAATTGGTGTATAGGTCACTACTTTTTATTAAGCCCCTTTCACAAGTGAGCTTACATTACCTTTATTCTTTACCTCATAAGTTGGATACTTCAGATATAGGTCGAAAAGAATTAAGGAGCAGAGTGGGGACTTACTCCAATGCCTTGCTGATGTCAGAGCGCATACCCTTCCCCCAATTCTGGCATTCTAACCTTCTGACAGAAAAAAACCATAGTTAGCTTTCATGTTTGATATCTAGAAAGGCCCTCTAGTTTCTTTCTTTTGGTTTTGTTTTCCAAGACAGGGACGGGTACCCCTGGCTGTCCTGGAACTCAGTCTATAGACCAGGTTAGCCTCGAACTCAGAGATCTGCCTGCCTCTGCCTCCCAAGTGCATGTGCTACCACTGCCTGACCTGTTTATATCTTTTTTATTGGTAGCTTCATGTTCAATTTTACACTTAATAAAAATATAGTGATCCAGGCATGGTGGCTCCTTCCTGGAATCCCAGGTATGAAGGATCTGCCACAAGTCTGAGGCTATTCTGGGCTATGGAGTCACAAAAAATATACATACACACAGATATTTTGTTATAGATTTATAAGATAGCAAAATAGAAATGAATAAAGTATTAAAGGCAAAAAGTTTAGTGGATCTTAAAATATACATTCAAAACAAGAGCTCAGAGAGGAAACTAAGCAAGTATATCTTTTAACCTGAGAGGCTAACATGGTAGTTGACTTTTCTGACTGATGCTTCAAACCAACACTGCTGGCCTCTGTGGATCTTAGGTTGATTGAACCTTGGAAAAGTGAGCACCCCTAAGCCGGGCAGGGGTGGCACATGCACTTGGGAGGCAGAGGTGGGCATATCTTAGTAAATTCGAGGTCAGCCTGGGCTACAAAGCAAGTTCCAGGACAGCCATGACTGTTATACAGAGAAACCCTGTCTGGGGGTGGGGGTGGGGACAACAACAACAGAAGGAAGGGAGGGAGGGAGATGGGAGGAAGTTGCCATTTGTTTTCCCCTGTTCTTTTTTGCTGGGAAGAGTCCAGTCTGTAGCACTAAATTTTCCTGCTACTTCCTTTACCCTCCTCTTAGTTAACCTTCTGGTGCGCTCGGGGTGGAACCCAGGGCCTTTGAGATCACTAAGCACAAGCCTTACCGACAAGCCACACCTCTGACACCTGTGATGACTATTTCAACGTTTTGTTGGAGGCCAGTCCTCTGTATGTAACTCAGTCTGGCTTCAAGTTTACCCCCAACCCCGGCCTCTGCCTCCTCAGAGCTGTATTTCAAAATTAGAAAAAATATTGTTATCTCAGATCCTGGACAAATCCTAGAAAATTGGAACATTATAATTTAAAAAAAGGAAGAAGAATAACCCAAAATGCTCCTCATTGTTTTTTGAGAGAGTATCACTATGTAGTCCTGGCTGGTCTTGAACTTACAGAGATCTGGTTGCTTCTGTTTCCAGAGAGCACCTGGCACAATAAACAACAGCGAAACAGTGACACTGTAATAGCGTCTACCCTGTTAGTTCTCCACTAAAGAGAAGTTTCAAGCTGACATAGTGGTGCCTACCTATATTCTCTGCACTCCAGGGGAAGGCCCAAGGAGCTGCTGTGGACCTGAATGTTCACTTCACCTCATTGCTGCTGGTTGTTCTTTGTTAACACAGGAAGCTTAGCGCTTGTTTTCACATCTGTGGTGGTTTGAAAGAAAATGGCACCCAAAGGGAGTGGCACTATTAGGAGGTGTGACCTTGTTGAAGTAGGTGTGATCTTGGAGGAAGTGCGTCACTGTGGGGGTGGGCTTTGAGGTCTCTTTTGCTCAAGCTTCCCTCAGTGTGACTCTCAGTTAGCTTCCTGTTGCCTGTAAGATGTAGGAATCTCAGCTATTCCTCTAGCTTTATGTCTGTCTGCTTGCAGCCATGTTCCTCCCCACCATCATAATAATGGTCTGAACCTCTGAAGTGTAAGGGACCCCCCCTTAAATATTTTCTTTATAAGAGTTACCATGGCCATTGTGTCTCTTCAAAGCAATAGAAACCCTAACTAAGAAACCATCTAAGGTTCTTCTTTTACAGATGCTGGATTTCACTGCCATTGATTTGACATCTGAGACTGATGAAGTTCCTGATATTATACCTTTGGAAGAGGATGATTGAACCAAAGATCACACACTCATAGCCTTGTCCTCTTAGGGCAAAATGCTACAACACAAAACACACTCTTTTTTTGAAAATGTATTACATATCATTTTTTAATATTTGCAATTGTGTTTAATCCTGTGGCTTTGGGGATTGTTAGTCTACTTTTCTAGGGAGTGCTTGATCTTAATTGTAAATTATGTGAATGTTTGTGAGAGATTTTGTTCAGCATCATGTATCATTTTCTATAATTCTTTAACGTTTAATTGCTGAAATACCTATAATAAAATTGGGCTGTTGGTCAGTGAGGTGCGCACTAAAAATATAAAAATTTGGCAGTATAATCCTTGATCAGAGAGTCCTTTTTAACTGAAAATTTGCAAATTTTTGTTTTATCTTAGGATATTATTTTATTTTATTTTGTTTTGTTTTTTTCAAGACAGTGTTTCTCTATATAGCTTTGGAGCCTGTCCTGGAAGTTGCTCTGCAGACCAGGCTGGGCTCAAACTCATAGAGATCTGCCTGTCTCTGCCTCCCGAGTACTGGGATTAAAGACATGTGCCACCACTGCCCAGAAACATTCTTCTTTTGGTAACAGCATACTTGTGTCTCTGGAGGTCTCAGTGGGTCAGCCAGTCAAAGTTTTCCCTTATTCTAGAAGTGACCTGTGGAATATTCCAGAGGAGTAGTGAGCAGACAAAGAGAGAAGCAAGATGGACTAGCCGTACTGAGAAAAGGTACCAAGCCATGTGGCAAAGTGTAGATAAGAATTATGGGTTAGGGGGCTGGAGAGATGGCTCAGTGGTTAAGAGCATTGCCTGCTCTTCCAAAGGTCCTGAGTTCAATTCCCAGCAACCACATGGTGGCTCACAACCATCCGTAATGGGGTCTGATGCCCTCTTCTGGCCTGCAGGCATACACACAGACAGAATATTGTATACATAATAAATAAATAAAATAAAAAAGAATTATGGGTTAAAGTTTGACAGTTAGCTAGTAACAAGCCTGAGCTATATTGGCCAAGAATTTATAGTTAATATTAAACTCTGTATGGTTGCTTGGGCATGGCTTGCAGGACAGAAACTCCTGCATACAGTGGTCATGTCAATGAACAAAAGTTTGCCAACTAGGAGGAAACATAGGAAGTACAGACCCCAAGTTCTAATCTCTCCTACTTAGACCTTGATCAAATTGCTTCATTTCTTGGTACCACAATTTTCTCATGTGTAAAATGAGAATTGTATTGTCAGCAGGGGTAGAGACATGGCCTAGAATAGCCACTAGGCCTGAGGAGTTCCCTGCTTAGGAACATAGGAGGATGCTTTACTGACTATTCGGAAGAATTTCAGGACCACTCTGAGTGAAGCAAAGGTAGTGATTTTATTAAAAGGAAATACGACAAGACTGGAGAGAAACTCAGCTGATTAGAGGAACTTATTGCTCTTATAGAGGACCCAGGCTGAGTTCTCAGTACTCACAGGTGGCTCATAAGTCTGTAATTTCAGTTCTGGGGATCTGATGCCCTCTGCTGGCAGAAGAGGACAACTGCATGAACATGGTACAGAGATCCATGTAGGTAAAACACAAACAAAAATAAATTTAAAATAGAAATAGGCACATGCCATGTTTGATTTAAGCTTGGGCATTTAGAGAGAAGGACAGTATAAACTCATAAAACATGGGTGCTGGTTTCTTGAGAAAGTTTAGGTGTGTGTTTTTTTTTTTTCCTGAGATAGGGTTTCCCTGTGTAGCCCTGGCTATCCTAGAACTCATTGGGTAGAATAGACTGTCCTCTAACTCAGAGATTCTCCAGCCTCTGCCTCCTGAGTGCTGGAATCAAAGACATGTACCATTGTTGGAGAATGCGAATAAAATCATCCCACACTAGCTCAGAATTGAGTATAATGAAGGGTTCTTTATTTAGGGGGAACTCACAGATCACAGTCTTCTGCACAAGTGAGTAACAGGAACTGAATCCAGAAGCCGAGAGAGAGAGAGAAAGAGAGAGAGAGAGAGAACACATGTGCACTCTCAACCTTCATGGCTGCATTTATAGTATAAGAGACCACGCCCAAGTGGGCTGATATCTTAAAGGCTATTGGCTGAAGGAGTTTCCACAGCACCTTCCTCTTTTGTCTAAATAAGAGAGTTCTAAGCCTAATATAAAACTATATACAATAAGAACAAATATCAAGTATAAAAATTAGAATTACAACCAGTATAAACTAGCAAGAAACATGCTAAATTTTTCAATAATTATTCTATCCTAAGGAGTTTAAGTCTTATATTAGAAATGGATTGGCCAAGTCATGAAAGGAAGGTTAACTACAACTATCTAATCTTCAACCACATCAAAGGCCTGAGAAGGGAAATAATATTTGGATGAACAGGAAGAGCAATCAAGCAACTTCCACAATTTGCAATAAATGACAGAAACAATTGGCTACCTGAGCAATCACCTAGCTTGATAACTGTTTTGTTATATGTAATTTTGTTATGTTAAAGTTAAAGCCTTTCTTTTTATTTAGACAGAGAAGGGGAGGTGATGTGGGATTCCCCTCTGTATGCTGTTAATATCATTGGTTAATAAAGAAGCTGCTTTGGGATCAAAAACACTGATGACAACTTATGCTGGAGATGATGTGGGGTAAAGGGAACACTCCTCCATTGCTGATGGGAGTGCAAACTGGTACAGCCCCTTTGGATATCAGTTTGGCAATTTCTCAGAAAATTAGGAAACATGACTTCAAACTCTACTACAGAGCTACAGTACTGAAAACAGCCTGGTACTGACATAAGAACAGACAGGAGGACCAATGGAATTGAATAGAAGATCTGGATATCAATCCACACATCTTTGAATACCTGATTTTTGATAAGGAAGCAAAAAAATATCAAATGGAAAAAAGAAAGCATATTTAACAAGTGGTGCTGGCATAACTGGATATCAACATGTAGAAAAATGAAAATAGACCCATATCTATCACCATACACAAAACTCAAGTCCAAATGGATCAAAGACCTCAACATAAAGCCAACCACACTGAACCTTATAGAAGAGAAAGTGGGAAGTACACTTGAACACATTGGCACAGCGAACCACTTTCTTTTTTTTTTTAAGATTGATTTATTTATTATATATACAACATTCTGCCTCCGTGTATGCCCACACACCGGAAGAGGGCGCCAGATCTCATTACAGATGGTTGTGAGCCACCATATGGTTGCTGGGAATTGAACTCAGGACCTCTGGAAGAGCAGCCAGTGCTCTTAACCACTGAGTCATCTCTCCAGCCCCCACTTTCTAAATATAACCCCAGCAGCACAGACACTGAGAGAAACAATTAATAAATGGGACCTCCTGAAACTGAAAAGCTTCTATAAAGCAAAGGACACTGTCAACAAGACCAAACAACAGCCCACAGAATGGGAAAAGATCTTTACTAACCCCACATCAGACAGAGGTCTCATCTCCAAAATATACAAAGAACTCAAGAAATTGGACACCGAAAGAACATATAATCCAATAAAAAAAAATGGAGTACAGACTTAAACAGAGAACTCTCAACAGAGGAATCTAAAATGGCTGAAAGATACTTAAGGAAATATTTAACATCCTTAGTCATCAAAGAAATGCAAATCAAAACAACTCTGAGATTCCATGTTGCCCCTGTAAGAATGGCTAAGATCAAAACCACTGATGACAATGTATGCTGGAGAGGTTGTGGATAAAAGGGAACACTTCTGCATTGCTGGTGGGAATGCAAGCTGGTACAGTCCCTTTGGATGTCAGTGTGGTGATTGCTCAGAAAATTGGAAACAACCTTCCTCAAGACCCAGTAGTACCACTTTTGGGTATATATCCAAAGGATGCTCAATCATGCCACAAGGACATGTGCTCAACTATGTTCATAGCAGCTTTGTTAGTCATAGCCAGCACCTGGAAAAAACCTAAATGCCCTTTGACTGAAGAATGGATAAGGAAAACGTGGTACATTTACACAATGGAGTACTACACAGCAGAAAAAATAACATCTTGAAGTTTGCAGTCAAATGGATGGAGCTAGAAAACATCATTTTGAGTGAGGTAACCCAGACAGACACAGAAAGACAATTACCACACGTACTCACTCCTAAGTGGGTTTTAAACATAAAGCAAAGAAAACCAACCCACAAATCATAATCTCAGAGAACCTAGACAACAATGAGGACCCTAAAAGAGACATACATAGATCTAATCTACATGGGAAGTAGAAAAAGACAAGAGCTCCTGAGTAAGTTGGGAGCATGGGGACCTTGAGAGAGGGTTGAAGGGCCGGAGTGGGGGGAGGCAGGGAGGGGGGCAGGGAAAAATGTAGAGCTCAATAAAAATAATAAACAAACAAACAAACAAACTGACCATGAGGGAGGGCTTCATCCACAATGACCTCCAAGAAGTCTGGCAGATATCTATATTTGGAAACATAGTATGATTTATGAATTTCTTTTGTTCTGTAACTATTAAAACTCCAAGAAGCTCTTTATACTTTGAAACACAGAGGTCCTTGTGCTCAGAGATAATCACTAAGGAAACCAGCAATGTTAAACGTGCAGGGTTGTCTCCTCAAGGAAAGAAATACATACCATGTTTTCCACCCTGAAGGCTGGAAATGGATGTGGTTAATAGCCTGGTGACTTCCGTGCTATCTGTATAGCCAGACCACATCTGCCTCCTTCAGACTCCTGTCTCAATCAGTCTATAGTGCTAACTTCATCTGTGACCTCATAAGTGGCCTTAGACATAAAACAAACAAAAACCAGCCTACAATTCACAATCCCAGAGAACCTAGACAACAAAGAGGACCCTAAGAGAGACATACATAGCTCTAATGTACATGGGAAGTAGAAAAAGACAAGATCTCCTGAGTAAATTGGGAGCATGGGGACCATGGGAGAGGGTGGAAGAGGAGGAGAGAGGAAGGGAGGGGAGCAAATTAAAATATATAGCTCAATAAAAATAATAAAAAAATTTAAAATAATAAAAATAACAGTAAAAAAAAGGAGAAGCTGCTTTGGGCCTATGACAGCCCAGAACAGGGCAAGGCGGGAATTCTAAGCACATGGAGGAGGAGACAGTAGGCAGAGTCAAAGAGGAGACAGTAGGCAGAGTCAAAGAGGAGACAGTAGGCAGAGTCAAAGAAACACCATGTAGCCTCCAGAGGAGAAAGACACCTGCATGCTGGTACCAGCAAATCATGAGCCTTGAGGCAAAATATAAAAGAAATGGGTTAATTTAAGATGGAGAAGCTAGCTAGAAATATGCTTAAGCTATTGGCCAAACAGTATTGCAATTAACACAGTTTCTGTGTGATTATTTCAGGTCTGGGAGGCCAGGAAATGAACAAGCAGTTTTTGCCTACATCTTAGCATGTTTGGGTGTCTTTATAATGCCTATATATGATTACATGGCCTTCTAAGTCACATTGTTCAGAGGATATAATTTACAAAAAGGTTAAAAGATCAAGACAAGTTTAAAAATTAAGTAAAAACTAGTGCTGGTTTACTTATTTTTCTTTCTTTCTTTCTTTCTTTCTTTCTTTCTTTCTTTCTTTCTTTATTATGTACACAGTGTTCAGCCTCCATGCCTGAAGGCCAGAAGAGGGCGCCAGATCTCGTTACAGATGGTTGAGAGCCACCATGTGGTTGCTGGGAATTGAACTCAGGACCTCCGGAAGAGCAGTCAGTGCTCTTAACCACTGAGCCATCTCTCCAGCCCCCTTCTTATTTTTCTTATCTTGAAAAATTTGTTGTGTTGCTTGGCTTTAGTCCCAGAACTCTGAAGGTAGGGACATGAGGATCAGAGTCCTAGGCCACCCTCTGCTGTACAGTGAATGTGAGATCATCCAATGTCACAGGAGACTCTGTACCGAGACTCTGTACCAAGACACGAAAAACCTCCAGCAAAATTCTTTTGGCAAATGAAACTGTGAAGTAGATTTTTGAAGTGCATTCTTTACATCTAAGGGGGACAAAAGAATATTAATGTAGTTAAACTCCAGGTCATAATCACGTTAGTTTAAAGTAATTATATGTTTAATCCCAGCACTTGGGAGGCAGAGGCAGGCAGATCTCTGTGAGTTCGAGGCCAGCCTGTTCACAAGAGCTAGTTCTAGAACAGACTCCAAAACTACAGAAAAACCATGTCTCGAAAAACCAAAACAAACAAACAAACAAACAAACAAAAAAAACCAACAACAACAAAAAGGAGGAGCTGGAGAGATGGCTCAGTGGTTAAGAGCATTGCCTGCTCTACCAAAGGTACTGACAGAATATTGTATACATAATAAATAAATAAATATTTAAAAAAAAAAAAGGAAAGGGAGAGGCAGTGGCACACACCTTTTACCTTTTACCCCAGCACTTGGGAGGCAGAGACACCCGGATGTCTGTGAGTTCAAGGCCTGCCTCGTCTACCGTCTAAAGAGAGAGTTCCAGGACAGCCAGGGCCACACAGAGAAAAACCCTGTCTCAAAAAACCCACAAAAAGCCAGACAGTGTGTTATGGTCCGAGAGAAGCCCCCACAGAAGACCAACAGCCACATAACAAGATTGCTTTATTAATTCCAACATTGGGGTGGCACTTGGCAACTCCTTAAGATGGGATTCCCTTTTGAGGGAATTTAGGGTAATTCTAGTGAGGAGGGATTAATCTGGGGCTGATTCATGGGAGAAAGATTAGTATGGGCTGATTGGTGAAAGGTCCCAGTAGTTAGGGACCTTCCAGCGCCAGAGTGGGAAAGCCATCTTTAGTTATCAGGAGACTGGGACATCTCCTAAACCAGCAAAGGGGCTTTGGGGGCCTGCTGAGCCAGCAGAAGGCTATGGTTTCTCTGAGGACAGTCTGTTTAGGTTTGTCCCAATTTTAGTGACCCGAAATTCAGGCTTAGATTTCTGTCCGGCTACTAGGAGAGCTTAGTCTGCGGTGGCGCATGCCTTTAATGACAGCACTTGGGAGGTAGAGGTAGGTGGATCTCAGTGCAGCCTGGTCTACAAAGAGCGTTCCAGGACAGTCAGGGCTATTACATAGAGAATCCTTGTTTCGAAAAACCAACCAACCAACCAACAAAAAACTAAAGAAAAAGGTGATTTGTTCAGGGCCGGACACTTGTGTTACTCACAAGCGGCTTAGTGTATCTTTTACCGAACTAACAGCAATCACAACCTGAGCAACAGGAACCTTAAATAAAACTCTCAAGAATCCGGAACCAATATCTAGTGTTCTCAGCAAAATACCTGTTACCCTGGGGCAGGTCGCTGGCCACGCAGTGCTCTATGGGGCTTGTAGTTTTCGCAGTCGGAGACAGGGGCGCATTGCATGGCGGGAGATAGAGTCCTTTAAGGAAGACCAGCCCCGGAAGTCCTGCGGCGCAGGCGCACTGTCCTCTTCGCAAGCGCGGGAGTATCGGTTTGCGGGCAGCGCCGTACTCGCTGGCTCGGTTTCCCGGGCGCGTTTGGCCTTTTGTGCTGGTATGGCTTCCTGCGTGGAGGTAGCGGGCGACCGCAGCGGAGGGGTTACCGTCCCCTCGGGCTGCCTGTAGGAGGGGTGCAAGGGTCCTCACGGGTCGCCGCGGCCTTCGCTTTCCTCTGTCGCACGCAGTTGCCAGTGTCTACCGAGAGGATGAATTCGGCTTTCGAGAAGCGTCACCTCTGGATGTACCTGCAGGCGCTGGGCTTGGATCCGAGCTGGGTCCTCGCCGTGGGCGGGAAGATGTTGCCTCAAGCGCACCTCGGAGAGTAAGGAGACCCGGCGGCGGCGCTGTCCCGGGGGGCCCGTCACTGGCGGCAAAGCCCCGCGGCTGCCGGCCTGTGGCGGCGCCGTTCGGCACCAGTGCAGGGGTGCGGGGGAGCGCCTTAGGGTTGTCCTGCACGGCCTTTATGGGCTGCAGCTGTTGGGAAGCGCGGGGGAACTTGCTTGCAACGCCTTTTAAGTAGTTAGCTATGGGTTTAATTTCGAATCGGGGAGCCAAAACATGTTACAGTGTTACAGCTAGCCAAAAAAAAAAATAGTGGCATATTAAGATGAAAATCAAACGACGCTACCCTTTCTTTCGCCGCTTCTGTAATTGTGACTCAGAAGGAAATGCTTTGTTGTTATTTGTGTACTCTCGACCCGGGCATCTCAGACTTCTGGTTTCAGACCCCTTTTCCGCTTTGGAATTTTTTTTTAAATGATTTGTTTCTTGAGACAGTGTCTTAACTCTGCCCAACTGGCTTTGTGCTTGCGGTTATCCTCTTGAACCTAGGTCTTCTGGGAGAATAGTCGGCTGACCTCGAACTCAGACCGCCTGCCTCTGTCTCCTGAGTGCTGGAATTTAAAGGCGTTGTTTTCTCAGTCTTTAAATACGTGTGTTTACGTGTGGAGTCAGTTCTCTCCTGCCACCGTGTGGGTTCCAGGGATAGAACTCTGGTAGTCAGGCTTGGTGGCAAGCACCTTTCCCTGCTGAGCCACCTAAACAAAACATTAATAGTAGTAACTCCTAAGCAGCTATCAAATCAAACTTAATTACAACTTTGAGGGCTAATATTGTGTCACATTTACTTAAAAAAATACATTTTATTCACATACAGCAAACTTTTTTGTGTGTAATTCTATGAATTTGTAGTTTGTATGGGCATATATTTGAGTAACTACTGTTCTTATAAATTTGAACATACTGAGCTAACCTAGTTGTTCCAGTCCAAGGTGTTTGTTTCAAAGGCTTCATTTTGAAAATCTCACGAGTTTTGTTAGCGAGTGCAGTAGAGGGGAAGCAGAGTTGCGGAATTATCCCCGTTTGAATAAATTGACAGGTGGAGGTGATTTGTGTTCATTCTACAGCTACTTGTTGAGTGCTGTGTCCCACTGGGATATTTTTGGGACGGGGCATTTTTTTTTTTTAAGCATCTCTAGATTGAAGTTTTGTATGTGTAACGAGGACAGTCAACTTCTTAAGAAAATAGTATAGTACTTTGAAGAAATCAGGATAAACTGCTTCATGTAAAAGTGATAAAATAGTGTCTAGCCGGGCGGTGGTGGCGCACGCCTTTAATCCCAGCACTCGGGAGGCAGAGGCAGGCGGATCTCTGTGAGTTCAAGACCAGCCTGGTCTACAAGAGCTAGTTCCGGGACAGGCTCCAAAGCCACAGAGAAACCCTGTCTCGAAAAAAAAAAAAAAAACAAAAAACAAAACATAGTGTCTGACAAATACCGAGTTCTCACAAATGTTAGCTGTTAGTAAATGTCGGTCAGTGCTGTCTTCATCGTGTCAGGGCATGTTCTCTTCCTGGTAATTAGCTTTCCCGGCCCTTTATGTTCAATATTTCATAGCAGTAAAGCATTAGTGCTAGTTTCCTATTTGGATATCCATTTTTATAATCTGAAAATAAAAGCTTGTTTTTATTTTCCCAGGCAGGGTTTCTCTTTGTAATAGTCCTAGCTGTCCTGGAACTCTCTGTGTAGATCAGCCTAGCCTTGAACTCAAGAGATCCTCCTGCCTTTGCTTCAAGTGCTGGGATTAAAGGCGTGCATCACCACCACCTGGCTGTATTTTTTTTTTTTTCTTTTTCGAGACAGGGTTTCTCTGTGGCTTTGGAGCCTGTCCTGGAACTAGCTCTTGTAGACTAGGCTGGTCTCGAATTCACAGAGATCCGCCTGCCTCTGCCTCCCAAGTGCTGGGATTAAAGGCGTGCGCCACCATCGCCCGGCTGTATGTTTTTTTTTTTTTAAATGGAGTATAAAGTGTACCTGAAAGAGAAAAACTAATTTGCCTTGAGCTCTTGAAGAGAAGGAACAGTACCAGTTTGAGTGCGATGCTTAGACAGTTTGATGCTGCATAGCTTTATTAATCGTTTATCTCTGCTTCTTTCTCACTTTAAACCACTAGGAACATGTTTGACAAACTGAACCGTGATGCCTTTCATATAGTTTCTTATTTTTTGTTCCGAACACTGGATGAGTCTCTTGCCAAAGACGTTTTCAGGTAGGAAAAATTATTTCACTTTCTTTTAGTCATTCTCAGATTTGAAAATAGACTTCCAGCTTTGGCCATTATCTTGTTTTAATTAAATGTGATAAAATTCTGGTGTGAGCCTTAGAAATGTAATACTTAACCTTTTTATAGCTGGGTGAGGATTTGGGGGTGTGTGCGCTTATATTAAAAATTGCATATTTCATAAATACAGATTTTGTTCTTTAACATTTGTTCCTGCTGTTCTTAATGGTCTTTTTCTGATGTGAGGATTGAGACAGGGTCTCACTATGTCACTCTGGCTAGCCTGGAATTCACTGTGTATACTGTGTGGCTCTGGCTGTCATGAAACTCACTTTAGACCAGGCTGGCTTCTAACTCACAGAGATCTGCCTGTCTCGTCCCACCATGCCTGGCTAAAGCCTTTAATCCTATCATATGTGAACCTGTTGGGTCATTCTTAACTCAGCCACCATTTTTTATTTTTATTTATTTCAAATAAAAATAATTTTTTTCTGATTTGTTTCCCCCGATTAAAAACTTTGTTGTAGAACACAAAATTCTGAGAACTTCTGTTTTAGAACATGTAAAGACAGATATAAGCGTCATTCCTGACCCCACTAAGCCGAGAACATCACTCTTAACATTTTAGCCTTTTAGTCCTGTTTCCTGTACATGTTTTATTTTTTTCTTTTCTTTTGTACTAGGGATAGAGTTTGCAACTCTGTGCTAGGCAAGGACTCTCCCAGTGGGTTATAACCTCAGCATTGTAACATGTTGTAAAAGTACAAACAGATTGATTCTTTTTGGGGACTCTTTATGTAGCCCTGGTTGTCCTCATACTCCCAGAGACCCTCCTGCTTTTGCCTCCATACTGCAGGCATAAAAGGCGTATACTACCACACTGGACTAAAAGCTTGATTCTTTCAATAAGTATTTATGTCCCAATAAATACTTGGGTAAAAAAGATAATCAAAGGAGTACTAGGTAAATTGTAAGGTTATTATTTTTTTTCTTTTTAATGAATAGGATCTCACTGTTTTTCCTGGCTGGCTGATACTCTGTAGATTTTAACTCAGAGCTCCACATGCCTTTCCTCCCCAGTTCTAGGATTAAAGCTTGCACCAAGACTGGCTTATTTTTTTGGTAAATCTCTATAATATGTAGTTATTTATAATAAACTGAACTCAGCCCACCAATATTGACCTAAGGAAAAAAGAACTATTTTCTCAGTATTTTTAGTTGAGTCAAGAACATTAGTTGAATTCATTTTGCTTTAATGTTTCTGCTGTGGGGGATAATTTTCATGTCTTTTAAATTTTGCTAAGTTTGATTTTGGAAGGGTTCATTAGTCTACTGTTTTTTTGTTTTTAAGAGATTGCTGGCCTCCATTTGACCAAAAACATGACATGGAATTCCGGAAACATTGCTGTGAATGGTTAAAAGAAATTTCTGTAAGTATTTTATTTGTAAGATAGAAGATACAGACTTGAAGGTTCAGATGTGCCTGTAACTCCAGTGTTTGAGAGGCAGAGGCAGGAGGCACCATCAAAGTTCAAGGCCAGCCTGGGTCTTCGTGGTGGGTGCCAGGCTAGCCATGGTGACATGGTGAGACTGCCTTACAAAAATAAGCAATAATAACCACAACAAAAATCCCTTAAGGCTGAGGATATAGCTCAGCAGGTCACTTTCCTAGCATGTGTAAGCCCTCTGTTCCCTCAACAGCACTGTAATAGAACCATCCAAACCAAACCAAGAACAACAAAACAGGCTGCTTAATTACATTATTCTTTTTGTAAAAATGAAACGTGTGTGAGTGTGTGTCTGTATAGGACAGAGGTTGATTTTGGATGTCTAACTTAATCGTATATTTTTATTTATTGAAACTGGATTTTTTTTTAAAATATATATTTATTTATTATGTATACAATATTCTGTCTCTGTGTATCCCTGAAGGCCAGACCCCCTTACAGATGGTTGTGAGCCACCATGTGGTTGCTGGGAATTGAACTCAGGACCTTTGGAAGAGCAGGCAATGCTCTTAACCACTGAGCCATCTCTCCAGCCCCAAAACTGAATATCTTTCCTGTCTCTTTTTCTCCCGCCGTTTCTCTTTCTCTTTTTTTTTTTTTGGGGGGGGGTGTCTTTGTGTAGCCCTGGCTGACGTAGAACTTATTCTTTAGACCAGACTGGCCTTGAACTTAAAGATCTGCCTACCTCTGCCTCCCAGGCACTAGAATTAAAGACGTGTGCCACCATCCTAGCCAAAGCTGGTTCTCTTGCTGAACTTGGCGCTTCTCCCGTACTGCTGGTCTTATTGGCCAGCTTGCCACCGTAAATCATATTTCTGTCTTCCGGAGTTCTGAGATTACAGACATATGCTTTAGTCTGGCTTCTTTTTTCATTCTGGGAATTTTATCTACTGAGCTATCTCCCTAAGCCCCAAAATGAAAGATTTTATTGTGTAACTCTGGCTGGCCTGGAACTATGTAGCTGGTCTTAAGCTCATAGAGATCTGTATACCTGCATCTGCCTGGGTGCTCAGGTTAAAGGCCTTTATTTCTCTCCCTACCTAGGACTGGGGTTATGTGTGTAACACTGTACCCGGCTTTTTCAGGTTTTAAAAATGGTAGGAGAGTGGATAGGAGTATTTATGTTCTCCCCCCCCCTTTTTTTTTGGTGTTTTGAGGCAGGGTTCCTCTGTAACAGCTGTGGCTGTCCTAGAACTAGCTCTTGTAGACCAGTTGGGTCTATGAACTCACAAAGATCCACCTGTCTCTGCCTTCCTAGTACTAGGATTAAAGGTGTGCACTATCACCACCTGGCTGCTTTGTTTTCTGACTTTTTCTCTGTTCCACTGTGGAAATTGATCTTTTAAGCCATTGTGCCATGAAGGGGGTGTGTTGATGGTTTACTGTCCTACCGTGAGGAGCTCATGTGTGGCCCACTGTGAGATTATCACACACCTTTAAAAAAAATATAGTGATGGGGTTGGAGGAATGGCTCAGTGGTTAAGAGAACCCAGTGGTTCCAGAGAACCCAGGTTTGATTACATGGCAGATCACAAGCCCCAGTTCCAGTAAACTGCAGTTCTAGGGTATCTGATGCCCACTTCTGACCTTAGCTCCCAGTGCATGTAGCTGATATACAGACATACATGAAGGCAAAATACCCAGACAAATAAAATAATAAAATTAAGAAAAATAGTGATTAAAAATGTGACAGTTATTGTTGGTTGAATCGTCTCATGTCTTTTCTTAGGCTGAATGTGGAAGTTTTCCCCAGGTTGTTGGCTCACTGTTTCTTTCTCCTGGTGGTCCTAAGTTTATTCATCTGATGTATCATTTTGCAAGATATGTTGCAATCAAATGTATTAAAATACAATCTAATGGTAAGTTTACTTATACTTATCTTTATTCTTGAATTGTTATTGTTCATAATTTTAAAATCAAGATCAAATTAAACCATTTGCCTGAAAAAGCAAATGGTTAGTTAATATTTTACTCATCTATGGTTGGAAACTTCATAATGAACTTGTTAATATTTGTGTTACTTTATTATGTTCTGGTGCAGGGATTGGGGCACATTTTCCATAGGAAAGCTAGATAAGTATGTTAGGTTTTATGGACCACTTAATTTTGTTCTGTTTTTACAGCCCTTTAGAAATACAGGAACTGCCAACAGGGTAGCACATGTGTGTAATCCTAGCACTTGGAGGTAGAGGCAGGATGAACAGACATGTAAGCTCACCTGTGCTAAATATTAAGTTCCAGGCAAACCTGCACTACCTAGTGAGAACTTGCCTTTTAAAATATTGTAGAAATCTATTCTTACCTTGCTTGGCTTAAAGATAACCACTGAGACAACCAGGCCTCTAGTCCAGTGTGCTGAATATTGTTAGCAGTTTAGTTCAGTTACTGGCATTGGCAGATAATTTCTATTTCAAAATTTTTTGATTCATTAGCTCATAAAAATCAAATAAATGATTTCTTAGAGCTAATAAAAATGAATAGTATTTGTAGTTTATTAACTATGGTGCTGTTTTCTTTTGGTCATAAAGTATGGACAGGTATAAGGCAAAAGTGTTGAAGTGTTAAGTCTTGCCTGTCTTCTGGTTTCCTGACATGACTCATTTTGAATAGTCACTTAGTATACTCTATTAAAAATCAGACTATGAGAACTCACCCTGTTTTTTTAAACTTTGTTCTTTCTCTCTCTGTTGGTTTTTTTTTTTTTTCTTTCTTTTTTTGGTGATAGAACCTCTCTTCCTAACTCTGGCTGTCGTGGAACTCACTGTAGATCAGGCTGGCTTCAAACTCAGAGATCCCTGCCTCTGTCTCCTAAGTGCTGGGACTAGTGTATACAACCAGGCTTGGCAGTTTTGATGTTTTCAGTTGTATAAACAACAGTGTGATCAGTAATACAAGCAAATGTTCTTTCTTCCTTCCTCTTCCCTTCCTTCTTTCCTAGCCTTTGTTTCCCTACTACTGGGATTACAGACATGTGCCACTTGGACCAGCAAACTTTTTTTTTTTTTTTAAAGATTTATTTATTTATTAAGTATACAGTGTTCTGTCTGTATGCATTCCTGCAGGCCAGAAGAGGGCACCAGATCTCATTACAGATGGCTGTGAGCCACCATGTGGTTGCTGGGAATTGAACTCAGGACCTTTGGAAGAGCAGGCAGTGCTCTTAACCTCTGAGCCATCTCTCCAGCCCGGACCAGCAAACTTTTTGTTTTAAAAAAAAAAAAAAGAGCTGGGCGATGGTGGCGCATGCCTTTAATCCCAGCACTTGGGAGGCAGAGGCAGGCGGATCTCTGTGAGTTTGAGACCAGCCTCGTCTACAAGAGCTAGTTCCAGGACAGGCTCCAAAACCACAGAGAAACCCTGTCTCGAAAAAAAACAAAAACAAAAACAAAAAAAAAAGAAAATCAAACCAGACTGGAGAAATGACTCAGCTGTTAAAGGCTATACTAACAATCCAATATATATACATATATATGTGTGTGTATGTATGTGTATATATGTGTATATATATATATACATATACATACATACATATATATATATCATATATGAACAAGCAGGCACACACACACACACACACTTAAGTAATAAATAGATATAGGAATGGTGATTTATGCCTGTAATCTAAATTCTAGAAGACTGAGGCAGGAGGATTTCAAGTTGAGGGCCAACTTGGGCTGCATAGTGAGTTTAGGCCTCCTTCATGGGTTACATGGGAGACCAAGTTTGGTGTGCTAACACTTGGGAGACTGAGCCAGGAATATTGCTAGTTTGAGGTCAACCTGGGGCTACAATGTAATTTCCAGGCCGGTTTGGGCTCATAGTGAGAGTGTCTAAAAAACACTGTCCAAACCAAATAAAAAATGAACGAAGCTCATAAATATGACTATAGCCCTGGTTTTGGATTTGTTTTCCACTTGGAAATCATTGGGTGTCAGTTGATAGACCTTTCTTCTTTCTTTTTTAGAACTCCTTTTTATTAAACTGAACAAATCACCCTAATTTGTTTACGTAACCTACAGCTGAGAAACATTTGGCTAACCTTTATAAGAACAGTGCTACAACCCAAACTTTATGAGTATGCATTTACCTGCTCTTTCCAGGTATGATGTTTCCAAACATCTGTGAGCATGCTTTATACATATTTATATACTTTAAATCTAATGCCATATTAGCATTGTGCCTCTTTTTCTGTAAATAGGTGATTTATCCCAATTATATGTAATGCAAGCTGTTTTATATAAAATATGCATGTTTGGATTTTTCATTGTTTTGTTTGATATAACCCTGGCTGGCCTTAGTCTTTCTCTGTGGCCAAGGCTGGCCTTGATCTCCTGATCTCCTCCTTCTACCTCCCAAGTACCAGCATCATAGGTGCGTACCACCATACTCAGCTAAGTATTTGGATTTAATAAGAATTTATTTTGTATTTGGGTTTCTGAATATAACTTCTGATTTAAAGTAATTTTAGTCAAGATTTTGAATGTCTAGGTGACTTCTGAATTCAGTGAACTAATTTTCTTTAACTAATTAGACGTTGTGGAGGTTTCTATGCAGCTTGCTGGGATGTGGATATGTTGTGGGTTGTTTTTTTATATTTATTGATTTATTATGTATACAATACTCTGTGTGTATGCGTGAAGGCCAGAAGAGGGCACCAGACCTCATCACAGATGGATGTGGTTGCTGGGAATTGAACTCAGGACCTTTGGAAGAGCAGGCAATGCTCTTAACCTCTGAGCCATCTCTCCAGCCCCGATATGTTGTGTTTTTGTTTGTTTGTTTTTCCTGTGTAACTTAAGTCCTGGCTGTCCTGCCTAGGACTCACTTTGTAGTCCAGGTTGGCCTTGAGCTCACAGAGATCCACCTGCCTCTGCCTCCTGAGTGCTGGGATTAAAGGCCTGCACCATCACCTTCTACCTGGTAAGTTTTAAGTGCAGTGTGGAGACCCTGCTTGGGAGAATATCCTTATTTTTTTTATTGATCTGTCTTTACAGTAGGTTTTATAGATAAAAGCCTGACCTCTGGTATGTTTGTATGGATTCTTCTTCATTGATCACCAGTAACAAAGTGAAAAGTTGCTTACAAAATGGCACAGGTTTTATTTTATTTTTTTCTCCCGTTTGTTTTATTGAAAAAATAAGCTCATGGTGATGATGTCTGCTATCTTGTCTTCCTTATAGATTCTCTGCGTTTTGCAGAAACATTTAATGCAAAGCAACAGGATATGCACAAGTGCATTGCCAGATGCCACGTAGCACGTAACAGATTTTTACAAATTTTGCAAAGAGAACATTATGTTACCCAAAAATACCAGGAAAACGCACAGTAAGTCATATTTTAAAGTTAGTAAATAGTTTTCTTTTTAAAAAAATATCCCAATATAAACAAGCCTCGACATGATCTATGCCTACTTCAAATACTTGATTACTAATATTGTATTTTAGTTACACAATTTTTGAAATTATTTTTATTTTATGTGTTTGGCTGCTTTACTTGCACGTATGTCTGTGCATCACATGTACCTGCTGCTCACAGAGGCCAGGAGAGGGAGTTATAGACAGTTGTGAGCCACTGTGTGGGTGCTAGGAGTTGAACCAGAGTCCTTGAAGGGCAGCAAGTGTTCTCATTTGCTTAGTCATCTCTTTGGTCATGGAGTTGTAGTTTTAAGTTCTAATTGTGTTATTCATTCTGTAAATTTTTCCATGTTTCTGTTCTGTGTTTAATGTTTATTTCATAGTTTGAATAGATATTTTGTAGCTACCAACAAGTACTCTATGTTAGTCATTTCATAGCACATTCATTCATTCATTCATTGTTACTTGAACCTTGCCATATAGACTGTTTCTTGCCGTATGAACTGTGTTTTTCTTCTACATCCGGAGGGCTGACATGTGGCACACTCTAGTTTATAGTATTTACTTACTGTGTGTGTGTTTATCTGTTCAACAAATTCTTTTTCCTGTGCACTGGTGTCACAGCATGAAATGAGACAGGTAATGAGTCACGGAATAGTTTATCTTTCTACTTTTACATGTAAAAATAAATGTATTGTTTGTACACTCCGTATTGTGCAAGTGGAAGTTAGGGGACAACTTTTGAGTTGAGTCTCACCTTCTGCTGTATGGTTTTGGGGATCAAACTCAGGATGTCAGGCCAAGTGCTTTTCCTCATTGAATCATCTTGCTGGTCTCTTTAGTTTTTATTATTAAAACATTGCAGTAAAGATAAGAATGAAGAAAACAAACAGGTGGCTCATACCATTTCAATACAATGGAAATGTTCTTTTTTGTTTTTTTTCTTGCAGTTTGTCTATTAAGCAAATACGAAATTTGAGATCAGAATACATGACCCTACAAAATCAAATTAAAAGGCAAGTGACTTTTAGAGCCGGAATTTACCTTACACAGAGTTTAGATCTTGAATTATGAGTGATAAACTACTAAAAATAGAAATAGAGTAAATATCATTAGCCAGTTGATGTTAGCACTAGAGCATGGTTTTTCCCTCTCACTTTAATAAAGTTCTTAAAAATTACTGCTTTGAACTTGAGTTCTTTTGTTTTTGAGACATGTCTGCTCTGGGATTATAGATCAGGCTAGCCTTGAACTCAGATCTGGAATTAGGATTACAGGGATGCACCATCACACCCAGCTGAGAGCTTTGTTGTTGTTGTTGTTATTTTTAACTGAAATGCCTGTTTGTAGATTTGCAGACCAGTTTTCTTGGATGTGAAATTACCATGTGGATTTTTTAATGACTAATTTGTTTAATTTTTTTTATTAGAATGAACCCCTCTGATGACCAGAGTAATATACAAGAGAAAATTCAAAAGGTGAGATACATTTTTTAAATAGTAGAGGATATGCTTACTGTGAAAGTTTCTATAGGGCATTAATGTTAGCGTTTTCTAGATCAGTGTATTTCAGAGACCTGACAATGTAAATTCCAAATGAGAAGTAGCAACAAAAAAATATATAACAACTTCAGTTTTGTCTAAAAATATAATTTATGTGTATATATATTCACACATGGGGAGATAACAATGTTAATAATGGGGCATTGGTGGAAAGATTTTGTTTTCTGTGTTCTAAGTTTTCTGTAATGAGCCTTTAGCATATGAAGGCAAAATGTTACTTTCAAAAGAGCAGGAGACATGGCTGAGTAGCGGCTGCTCTTTTGGAGGACCCAGGTTTGGTTTCTAGCACCCAAATAGCCCCTCTCAGTCCCTGTAACTCCTGGGAGATCTGATGTCCTTTTCTGGCCTTCACTAGCAGTGGGTGAATCTGGCACACATACATACATGCAGGCTGAACATCAGATACATAAAATAATAATAATGAAATGTTAAAAAACAGGAAACTTTTTATTTTAAAAAACACCTCATTGCTGTCAAAGAAAACTAAGTTCATAATGTGTACACTTTACCTTACCTTTACTCTGAAAAGAATGGGAGTGTTTCTCATTTGCTTTTGTGAGTTTTTTTTTTTTTTTTTTTTTTCTGATTGAATCCTGCTTACTTACTTCATCTTTCATTTCTCTCTTTTTGAGACAGGGTCTGGATACATAGCCCTGGCTGCTTGGAAGTCAGTCCAGCAGCCTAGATCTCTTAGAGCTCTGTCTGCCTCACCATTAAGTGGTTGGCTTAAAGGTGTGTGCAACCACCACATCTAGCATTTGTTTTCTTCCTTTTTGAGCCTGCCATATGTAATACAATTTTTGAATGGTAGTATAAAGATTTCTTAAGTTTGTTTGAAGATTAAATTAGCTATATTTTTCCTAAGAAATTCTTTAAGTCAGCCCTGGTGGCACAAGTCTTTAATCCTAGCACTCGAGAAGCAGAGGCAGGCTGAACTCTGAGTTGGAGGCATGGTCTAATCTAGTTCTTTGCCAGCCAAAGTTACATAGTGAGAACCTGTTTCAAGTCCCTTCCTCCCAAAAAAACATTTTTTTCAAGCCCCTTTGGAGATAATATCAGTGCTTTAAACAGTTAGAATGCCATCACTTGATTTTCTTCTCAGCTGTATTTCTTTTGTTAGAAGGGGTGAACAAATACTTAAGCCAGCGTTTTCTTAGAATACATATGTGTTATTTATTTGTTTGTTTATTATGTATACATTGTTCTGTCTGCATGTATGTACCAGATCTCATTAAGATGGTTGTGAGCCACCATGTGTTTGCCGGGAATTGAACTTAGGATATCTCTTAAGAGCAACTCTTAACCTCTGAGCCATCTCTCCAACCTCCTAGAGTACATATATGTTGTGTGTGGATTTCTTATTTTGTTTTGTTTTCAAAGGTTCGGTCTTTGTGGACGTTAGTGAATGAGACACTCCTGTTTTTGGAAAAGGAGAGAGAAGTTGTTAGTTCACTCTTCAGTGTTGATAACCAGTGTGTTTTGGATGGAACTAATGTTACTGTTAATATACCAAGACTCTTACTTGACAGAATCGAGGAACAGATGTGTCAGGTAAACTTTGTTGTTTAGGAAATGTGTTAAAACAGTCTCACTGCTTTTTATATTTCCTGTCAACTCTGCTTTCCCACTGCTTCCAGCATTTGTGTTCTTTATCATCTCTAGTGAAGCCTTCATAGAGGTCCTGTCAAAGGTATGTGTATTTGGATTTATTGCTTTAGTTACCTCTTCTTCATTGTACAATTTTGTGTAGCATGGAGAGCTTAAGATTGCTTAGTATGAAAATAGTACTGTTTTGCTTCTTTACATTTTTTTGTGTATGTATGTACGTGTACACACACACACATTCACACATGTGTATATTTGGTGGTCAGAGGACAACGTATTCTCTTCTTCGTTTGTGTCCTGAGGTTGAACTCGGCTTGACAGTGTTGGTGTCAATGTCTTTATCCCCTGAGCCATTTCAACTCCCTCTGAATTAGTTCTTTATACATTTCACCCTTCCTCAGCCTCATCAGTGCTGGGATTATAGGCCCCACCAAGCCCAGCTCTCTTTGAATCTTTTTTTTTGTTGAGTTTAGGAAGGGTTTTGTTCTTCAGCAATTTGGAAAACAAGCCGTGGGGGAAATTTGTGGTAGGTCTCTATTCTGGAACTTGCTATGCACCACAGCTTCTGGTCCCTGTACAATATTACTAATATTTCTAATCTTTCTTCTTTAGCCAAAGTACCACTCATCCACCATCTATGTTATTTCTGTCTTCATATGGGACATTTTAATTGTCTGACTTATTCTTTCCTTAGTAAGTACAGTTTATTTAGTATCTACCACCTATTTGGTATTGATTGTAGTATATAGAAGTTACATGGATAAAAAAATATTTTGTGAAGAGATTTCACTTTAGGGTGCAATATATGTGCATCAAATTCATAGTATGTAACACTCTAGATGTATAAATTCAAATTCCTCTAGGGTGTAGGGCAGGTATCACAAAAGACATTAAGATTGGGGGTGGTGGTGCAGGCCTTTAATCCCAGCACTGGGGAGGCAGAGGCAGGTGGATCTCTGTAAGTTCGAGACCAGCCTGGTCTACAAGAGAGAGTTTCAGGACAGGCACCAAAGCTACAGAGAAACCCTGTCTTAAAAAACAAAACAAAGGGCTGGAGAGATGGCTCAGAGGTTAAGAGCATTGCCTGCTCTACCAAAGGTCCTGAGTTCAATTCCCAGCAACCACATGGTGTCTCACAACCATCTGTAACAGGGTCTGGTGCCCTCTTCTGGCCAGCAGGCATACACACAGACAGAATATTGTATACATAATAAATAAATAAATATTAAAACAAACAAACAAAACAACAAAAAAGAAAAGACATTAATTATGTTTAAGAATATAGATAAGGCAGGAAGTGGTCACGTCTTTAGAGAAAATCACTTTTTTTTTTTTTTTTGAGGTAGGGTCTCACTGTATAACTCTGGCTAGCTTAGAAGTCATACCAGGCTGGCCTCAAATTCAGAGATCCATCTGCCCCTGCTTCGTGAGTGTTGGAATTAAAGGTGTGTAACACCATGCCTGACTTCCACCTTGTTTTTTGAGGCAAGGTCTCTCACTGAGACCAGGGACTCACTGATTAGGCTGTCCAGAGAGTTCTAGGGATCATCCTGTCTTCATTTGCATTGCTGGGATTACAAGTACTTGCCACCAAACCCACTTTTTTTGGTGGATAATGGGGACCTCATACTTGGATGGCGAACACTAAAAAGACTGAATTCTCTCTCCAGCCTCCTCATTTTTTTCCTCTTTCTTTCTGTGCTTCTTTTCTTGCTTTTGTGTATGCTCTCAGGTATGTGAGCTCATGGAAGCCAGAGGACAATTTCAGGTGTCTTTTCTTGTTTTTCAGGTGATAATCCACCTTTTTTTTTTTCTTTTGAGACAGGTTCTCTTACTGACCTGCAACTCAAGTAAGCTGGGCTAGCTGACATTTTTGCAACTTTTGTTAAAATAAATTTGTCAGTTGAAAGGCAGAGACAGGCAGATCTCTGGGTACAGGGCCAGCCTGGTTGACATAGTGAGTTCTAACCCAACTAGGCTACATAGTAAGACCCTGTCTCAAAGAAAAAAAGTTGTGATCCCTTTTGCAAATTTGCTTTCTCATTAGACTTTTTGTAAAAAAAACTGATTAAAAAAACTGATTTATTTTACTTTTTATGCGAATGAGTGAGTATACACACTGCATGTGCACTTGGTGCCCAAAAATGCCAGAAGAGGGAAGCATTTGGTTCCCTGGACCTAGAGGTAGAGACAATCGTAAGCTGCCATGTGGGTGCTGGGAACTGAACTCGAGTCCTGCTAGAGCACCAATTGATCCAATTGATCTTCATTAATGAATCCTCTTTCCAGCCCCTCTATTTTTCTTTCCATCTGTTTGATTTTATTTTCTGCTAGATTTTAGCCTTTTGTATGATATAAAAATGTGTGAATTCTTTGAAAATTCCTTTTGGATTGAAATTATTTCCATAGTTTTATGTTTGGGTGGTGATCAATTTATCCCTTAAGGTATGATATTATAGTAAAAAGCATAAGTATGTACGTATTGCCTAAAGAACCTACAGATCTTTGCTTTTTTTCCCCTTGTTCCTCTTTAGTTGCCGATGGGAAATGTTTATGAGGCTGGAAAGTTGAACCTCTTAACCATTATCCAGTTGTTAAATGAAGTCTTGAAAGTAATGAAATATGAACATTGTAAGGCTGGCCAAGCTAGACTGATAACAGACCTTCACTGCCTTGAAAAAGAAGCCAAACTACAGAGGGAAAGATTATCACATATGAAACATGTGAGGTACACAGAAAAATTTTTTGTTACTTTACTATGGGGTGGGTAGGGTGGTTTTTCCAGCAGAAATTGTGTATAATTTTTCAGTTTTGGCATATAAGTTAAGTACTGGTATTTGGGCCTGAGACATGTCTCAGCAGTTAAGAACACCTCCCAGCAACTACATGGTGGCTCATAACCATGTGAAATGAGATCTGGTGCCCTCTTTTGCCCTGCAGACATACATGCAGACAGAACACTGTATATATAATATATCTTAAAAAAAGAAAAATACTGGTATTCAAGAGTCTTATGTAAGGAATTTCCAGAAAGATATGTGAAGTAAAAGGATAAGTAATGTAGTTTTTATTTTTATTTTTGGAATAAATTATTTGTCTTATGATAATTCTTTTTGCTTTTGAGACAGTCTCACTTTTTAGGCCTGATTGTCTTATAACTCACTATGTAGAACAGGTTAACCTTGAACTCATACATGGTGGCACACAGCTATAATCATAGTACTTGGGAGGCTGAGGCATGACGATTGTGAGTTTGGGGCCAACCTACTCTATATAGTGAGTTCCCCTGAAAAAGTTCCTCATTTGAGTTGGAAGATCATGAGCTTGGCTCCCTACAGGAGTTGATGGAGTGGGAGTGGAATTCAGAGTGAAGATTAGAGCTTGGGGAAAATAATGCCCTGTGGCAAAAGCCTAATCCCAGCTTTTAGGAGGCCCAGGCAGGAGGTGGTGGAGTTCAGGGACATCTTCTGCTAAGTAGCCTAGGCCAGTCTACTGTGTGTGACCCAGTCTCAAAAATGTTTGTTTTTAAAATAAGTGGAGTAGTAGATGTATGATTGCTTTTTTGTTTTAAAATGAGAAAAAATATATTTTAAATTCTGAAGAGTCACTTGTGAGAGTTAATTCAATTTATATGTAGTTTAATGGTTAATTTTTTATATTCTCTTCCCTAATACTATTTTCTTAAATTGTGCTATATTTTTATTTGTCCTTCAAATACAGTTATTTCTTATGATATCATAGGCATAAAATTAAAGAGAACGTCACTGCAATAAGACATTCTGTCCTTGAAAAGGAAGGAAAATGGCATCAGAAGTGGAAAGAATTTCTTGGTCTGTCTCCTTTCGGTCTAATTAAAGGCGGGTCTTCAGTAAGTACTCTAGATTTGTGTTTTGGAGAAGAGTTTAATTTTGGCAATTCTCTTTGTTGTCTTTAAGCTTTTTATTTATTTATTTTTTATTTTTTTATTTTTCGAGACAGGGTTTCTCTGTAACTTTGGTGCCTGTCCCTGAACTAGCTCTTGTAGACCAGGCTGGTCTCGAACTCACAGAGATCCGCCTGCCTCTGCCTCCCAAGTGCTGGGATTAAAGGCATGTGCCACCACTGCCTGGCTGTCTTTAAGCTTTAACAGTCTTTTAATTTATGTTACAGTAATCTAGAAATGTGTGTGTATGTGTATGTATTGTGTTTACACTGAAGTTTTTTTAATAATTGTATATAATTATTATATGTTTGATGGAGCTGGGGCAATACATATATGCCATGGTGCACATACAGAGGGCACAGGGTGACTTTATGGTGTCAGTTCTTCCCATCCCTTTTTGCTTGTGTTCCTGGAATGGAAGTCAGGCCCTCAGACTTGCCTGACAAGTGCTTTTTCCTGCAGCTATCTCATCAGTCCAAGTTATTATTATTTATTTTTTTTGAGACAATTTCATGTATCTTCGGTTGGCCTTAAACTTGCTGTGTGATGATGGATATGACCCAGTGATCCTCCTGCATCTGCTCCCAATTGCTAGAATTATAAGCCCTCACCACCATGCTTGGTTCAGTGGTTTTCTTTTAGCGACAGGTATCTGTTGTGCAGATATGTATCATAGGCTGATCTGGAGCACTTGTAGCCTAAGCTGTTTATTACATGCTAGGATTATCGTGTGTGCTACTGTGCAGTTCAAATGTTTTAATTAATTTGTATGATTTTTTTTCTAAGTACATTACAGTTCTTCATTAAGCTACAGTTATTTATAGTTACTCATTTTAAATTCAGAGGGTTAAAATACTATTAAATAAAATTTGAAACTTGTTTATACAAATAATACGTTGTTTGATTTAAAAAAAAAAGTTTGCAGGGGTGGGAGAGATGGTCTATCCTTAAGCCTACTGTTTTGAGTCCTAGCACCATGCGGTGGCTCATAACCAGCTAAAACTCCAGTCTTAGGGCTTCTGATGCCTGCTTATGGCTTCTGTGGGCAACAGGCACACACATGGTGCTCATACATGTAGGCAAAATGTCCATACTCATAAAACTTAAAAAAAAAAGTAGTTGCAGGATAAATGTTTGGTAATTCATTGTTAGGAGGAAAAATCTATTCGTAGACGAACTTAGCTTTGTCATTGTGGTTGTTTGTGAGAGTGTTTAATATTGTGAATTCTGTATTTTAAGGCTGTGGATCTTTTGCCTCCCATGTCTCCCCTTTCGTTTGATCCTGTGTCAGAGGAAGTATATGAAAAGAGTGTACTTTTAAAGTATCCTGCTTCACTTCCAGGTTGGTGAGCTCCCCCCAGTCCCCTTTAAAGACAGTGTCTCATTGGTAAAGCATTGCCTGACCTGGCACATACTGTGTAGACCAGGCTGGCCTGGAACTTGGAGCAGTCCTCTTGCCTCTGCCCTGAGTGCTGGAAGTATACATGTTCACCACTGTACTTGGTTTATTTTTCATTGTTCATAATAGTTATTTATATTTTTAAAATAATTTTTACATTTATTTGCATGTGTATGTATACTCAACAGTGCTTGTGTTGAGGTTGCAGAACAACCGGGTTCCCTCTTTTTAGCATGTGAGACCCCAGGATCAAATTCAGATCCTGGGTAACTTTTCTTTAATCTATCTTGCCTGCTCTCCAGTTATTTTTACTGTGAAGTGTACGTAAAATTTCTGTTTTGGTGGCAAAAATGTCATGAAAAAGGATAGAATCGTATCATTTGTAAAACATGAATGTTTCAGCCTATGTGAGGACTGGGATTAAGGTGTGAGACACTAAACCTGGTGTTTTATTCAGTACTGAACAGTAGTTAGCCTGGATTTAGAACCCTGGCTTGACAAATCATCTTTAGGACTTTGATGGTAAAGTCTGGCTTCCTGCTTTCTGCTACAGCTGACCATTGACTGTCTCATTGTTCATTTGTGCACAATTAGGTTACAATTTATGGTTGCTTATAAGACTTTTCTTTTTATGTTATGCAGATTAGTTGGGACATGCCTAAATGTAGGTTTGTTTTTATATGTTTGGATTGTGTATATGTATATTCTAGAAGCTCATTATATTCCAAGTTTAAGAAATTGTCTTCCTGTGTCTTCTCTAATATTGCCTGTCTTTCTTTTTTTTAAATTTTTTTTTTTTTCGGTTTTTTCGAGACAGGGTTTCTCTGTGGCTTTGGTTCCTGTCCTGGAACTAGCTCTTGTAGACCAGGCTGGCCTCGAACTCACAGAGATCTGCCTGCCTCTGCCTCCCGAGTGCTGGGATTAAAGGCGTGCGCCACCACCGCCACATGTCTCGTGGCTGTTACTTCTCTTGCATGTCTTGCTTGTTCTCTCTCCATATCTCTGCACTTTTTCTTCCTAAGCACCCTCTGTGCCTGGAAATCCTGAATAGCTATTGGCTGTTCAGCTTTTTATTAAACCGGTCAGAGTAACATATCTTTACACCATGTAATCAAATATCTTTCAACAAGCTGGGTGGAGTTGGTGCACGCCTTTAATCCCAGCATTTAGGGGAGGCATAGGCAGGCAGATCTCTGGGAGTTTGAGGCTAGCCTGGGCTACAGAGCAAGTTCTAGGACAGGCTCCAGGGCTGCAAGGAAATCCTGTCTTGAAAAACCAACTGCTGAGCCATCTCCATCTTTCATTTTTAAATCCTTTCCTTCTGGAATTCTGTCTTAGGGTTTCTATTGCTGTAAAGAGACACCAGGACCATGGCAACTCTTGTAAAGGAAAACATTTGATGGGGTGGCTTACAGTCCATTATGCTGGTACATGGAGGCATGCGGACAGGCATGGTGCTCGAGCTGAGAGGCCTACATCTCCAGCCACAGGCAACAGGAAGTGATCTGAGACTCATGACTTGAGCATAGGAGACCTCAAAGCCCACCTCCAAAGTGACACACTTTCTCCAACAAGGCCGTACCTACTCCAACAAAGCCACACCTCCGGTGTCTCTTTACATGTTTACATAAACATAACTAAAAGAATACTTTTTACACTTCCTTAGATACACATAAAGAACATAACCAAGAAAATGGTAATGGAAGAGAAGCCGATACCCTAGGAGGTGTGTGTGATCTAGCCGACAGGTAAAGCTTTTGATTTTCATACTGACTGCTGATTTGAATCTCATCTTAAGCCAGTTTACAACTTTCTGTACTGTAGAATAGTGTGTGATTTCTTCCTCTCAACTAGACAGTGTTTTTACTGCAGACCCATTCTTGCAGAAGACATTCAGTACTTGCTGTGCCTGGGCATTTCTTTCCTCTTCTGTTTATCTGAATATTGGATTACATTATGGGGATTGTCTGAGTTTTGAAGGAAGTATAGGTTTGGAAATTACAGAAGGTAAGTTTGGGAATCTTGCCCTTTCCTTTATGTGTGTGCTATTTTTGAATCACTCTTAATTATTGAATCTAAAATTTTGGGGCATTTGAGGTAATCTGGTTTGGTAGGGAACAGACTAATGCTTTCTGTTGCAGTGGCTGAGTCTAATTTAGCTTTTAGTTGGTCCGTGTTTTCTGTCTTTTTTTATCTTTCTATTTTTCTTTTGAAGTTTTTTGAGACGGGGTTTTTCTGTGTAACTTTTGGCTGTCCTGGCACTTGCTTGTTGACCAGACTAGTCTTGAGCTCACAGAGACCTGCCAGCTTCTGCCTCCTGAGTGCTGGGATTAAAGGTGTGCGCCACCAACACCTGATGATTCATCTTTTTCTTCTTTAGCCTGCATAGCTTGCTGTTTCCATCTGTTTTATAAAAGTTTCTTTTTAATTCATGTTTTATTATGTTTACAATGTTTACATTGCCTGCATATAAGTGTGTAAGTGTACTGAGTGCATGCCTGGTGCCCTTGGCTAGAAGAGGGTACTAGATTCCCTGGAACTGAAGTTATAGTTGCGAGCTGCATTGTAGGTACTAATAACCAAACACTCTGCAAGAACAGAGTGCTCTTAGTAGGTGAGTCATCTCTCTGGCCCATATATTGAAGTTTTGTTTATATATACAGTCAGTGTTCTGCCTGCATGTATGCCTGCAGGCCAGAAGAGGGCACCAGATCTTCTTATGGATGGTTGTGAGCCACCATGTGATTGCTGGGAATTGAACTTAGGACATCTGAAAGAGCAGGCAGTGCTCTTAACTGCTGAGCCACCTCTCCAGCCCCAACATTTTTTTTGTTTGTTTGTTTTTGTTTTCTCCCTTATCTTTTTTTGCTTGTTTGCTTGAGGCAGGGTCTCACTGTGTAGTTCTGGCTCTCCTGGAATATAAGCTGACCTGCCTGTCTCTGTGTCCTTAGTATTAGTATTAAAGGTCTGCACCACTATGTTGGACTTATACTGAAGTTTTTGATATTTTATAAATAGTTAACATTCTTTAGAAAAAAATATTAGAAGACATCTGATTTACTCTAATACCAAATTTAATATGAAAAACTTAAGCTCATTTCATTACCACTTCCTTCAGGAATTCTACTTTCTTTATTGCCTGTTTTCTGTTATCCCATTTTAGCTCTTACAATCAGTGACTGGTGACCAGTGAGGTACCTTAGTGGACAAAGGTATTTACTACCAAGCTTAAGGACATGAGTCCAGGCCTGACCCTTCAGACTCACATAGTGGAGAGAGGGAACTGACTTCCACATGTGTGCTGTGAAACGCACAACCTCCCCACCGTTAATTAAAACATAAAGCAAAAAATCCCTCTGAATTAAATATATGTAATGTGTTGAAATAGGAGCAGCGGGGCTGCGTCTCCAGCACCCCGGCTGCCTGGCTAGCTTATGCCTGAAATAACAACACAAAAACTGTATTCATTTAATCACTGCTTGGCCCATTTCTATCTAACCTCTTCTAGGCTAAGTCTCACATATTAATTTAGCCCATTTCTAATCATCTGTGTAGCGCCCCTAGGTGCGCTTACCGGGAAGATTCTAGCCTATGTCCATCCTGGGTCGGAGCTTCATTGCGTGCGACTGCCTGGGAGCTGGGAGCATGGCGTCTCTCTGAGGCATCTGCTCCCGAGAGGAGAGCTGTGGAGTCTGAGCTCACTTCCTCTTCCCAGTGTTCTGTTCTGTTTACTTCTCCCCCCTATCTTCTAACCAATGAGGGCCAAGCAGTTTCTTTTTATTTAACCAATGACCTTCCTCCTTCAGTAATGTGCATATTTTTATTGGAATTAAGAATTATTGTGTAACAGTGAAACAGATATACTTGAATAGGTAGTTGTATTATGTGTGCATGTGTGGTGCATGCTTGTGAAAGCGTGCATGTATGCAGTGTGTGCACCTATGCGTGTGTGCTAATGTGGAGACCAAAGCATTACTAGGTGTCTGTTACTCCAGAGACAGTCTCATTGAACCCGGATTTCACAAATTAGGTTGGGTGGCTAGTGAGCCTTTGTGGTCCTTCTGTCTCTTGTCTCCAAGGACTATAGGTGTGGGCTGCCATGTCTGACTTTTTATGTGGATCTGAACTCCAGCTTGTTCAGGAAGCACATGAACATCTCTCCAGCCCTTGTATTGTCTTTTACACTTATTTTTCTGTGTGGATGAATGATTGCATGTATGTGAGGTCACAGTGACATCCTGTGTGAGCTGGTTTATTCCTTCTAAGAGTTGTTCCAAGGATCAAACTGAGGTTGTCAGGCTTGGCAATAAAGTGGCTTTATTTGTTGAGCCATCCTGCCACTCCCCATCTATTTTTTTTTAACTTTTGTTTTTAGTAATTTTGATGTGTATGGGTATGTGCACATGAGTGCAAGTGCCTGTGGAGTTCAGAGGATAGTGTCAGATCCCCTGGAGTTGGAGGTTCGGGTGGTTGGGAGCTGCCCAGTGTGTATGCTAGGAACTGAGCTTGGGTCCTCTGCAGGATTAGTACTGCTGTTACGTTTGGGGCTGTTGCTCAGTACCGCCATGTATTATTTGTAAGTATATGTTTAGGCCTTTCACATACATGTATCCTCACAGGTAATGAAAGCACCCTAAGTCCTAATGCTGGTTTTGATTAGAGTGAACTGATGGAGATAGCATTGTACTCAGTATTCAGTAGCAGTAGTCGTTCCTTTGCTGTTGTGAGCACTCTCATTATAGTGATTTTTGCAAAATTTCTAATGTATAGTGGTAATGATGTTTTCTTGATCTATTTATTTACTTTTTGATATTATTTTTAATTTTTAAATTGCTAGCCTGCAATTTTCTGTGTATATCAGACTGCCCTTGAATTCAGAGTTCTGTGTTTTGCTTCCTGGGATAAAAGGCATGTGCCACCACACCCAGTATTTCTCAACTCTTAATCTCTTACATTTTCTTCTTATTTTTTAGGAAAGAAAAAAAAAAACAGCCCCCCCCCCCCCTCCGCTGTGCTAGTGCACGCCTTTTATCCCAACACTGGGAGGTAGAGGCAGGTTTGAGGCCATCTGGTCTACAGAGTGAATATCAGGACAGCCAAGGGCTACACAGAGAAATCCTGTCTAAAAAAACAAACAAAACCCCCCACAAAACCTAAATTCTAGTCTTGCCTTTCTTTTTTAAAAGTTACATATATATATATATATATATATATATATTTTTTTTTTTTTTGATTTTTCGAGACAGGGTTTCTCCGTAGCTTTTGGTTCCTGTCCTGGAACTAGCTCTTGTAGACCAGGCTGGCCTCGAACTCCCAGAGATCTGCCTGCCTCTGCCTCCCGAGTGCTGGGATTAAAGGCGTGCGCCACCACCGCCCGGCAGTTACATATATTTTTAATTAGAACATATTAACTGTGTATAATGTTTTTATATATTCATATGTCATCCTTAAAATATTTTTATTAATTCTTTGAGAATTTAGTAGTGTGTTTTGATCTTATTCACCACCCTCTCCCCATCTCATTTTGGATCGACCCTACCTCCCTATCCACCCAACTTCAACACTCCTCTTCCTCTAGTTGCTGGGGATGCTGTACCTATTACTAATTAGCTTGTTTCAGATATTATTATTATGATGATGATGATGATGTGTATGATGTAGAGGGGTGGTGTGCACATCCCATTGTGTACACGTGGAGGTCAGAGAAATTTTGGGGATCGATTCTCTCTTCCAGGGTGGGTTCAGGAATTAAGCTCAGACCTTCAGTTTTGCACAGCAAGTGCTTTAACCTACCAAGTCATAACTCCACCTTCTTAAAAGATTTATTTCATACTCATGTAATATGTATATGCACATTGGTGCCTGAGGAAGTCAGAATAGGGTGTCAGATTATTCGATCTGCCTATACACATGTTTGGAACTGAACTTGGGTCTTCTAGAAGAGCAACAAATGCTCTTAACCACTGTGCTGTCTCTCTAGGCACTACCCCACCTCCAAAAACAAACAGAAAGAAACAAAAACTCAGTCCTGTCAGAGCTCTAACTATAGAGCCTGGAACTGAAGAGCCTAGGAGGAAAACCCACCAGATTAATTAGCAAAGCTGTTCAATTTGTGTTCTGTCCTGGAAAGTAAGCAAAGTGCTTACACATGCCAGTGGCCCCCCCCCCCTTTCTTTTGATCTTAGAATTTAAAAGATCTTTTGAAACTTGCTGTTTAGTAAGGAGAGTTTTTCTGTTTTTCTTTTAAAGAAAGTTTATTATTTATGTGTGTAACTTATGAGTTCCTGCACTTGCCGTTGTGTACACATGGACCATGGCACACACGTGAAGGTCAGAGGAGAGCTTTCCACCTTTATATGGGTCCTGGGGCTCAAACTCAGCTTATCAAGCTTGCATTGTGAGGTATCAGCTGCCTTCTCCATAGGAGCCATATTGCTGGCCTGACCTTGACCCTCCTATCTTAAACTGCAGTTTTAGAATTACAGGCACACGCCACCATGATACCCTTTTATGGGGCATGTAAACATTCTGCCAACCTTATCCACGTTCAGCCATATCCCAGAGTTAAAGTTATTTCTCTTAAGGTTTTTAAAGTGTAAAATAAATTGTTTTATAATTAATATGAAAAGGTAACAACATTTTAATGTTTGTGCAGAGGAGCAGGGGAATATAAAACACTAAGGCATAACAATGGAGAACACTAAAACACTGAACAAACAGTTTCATTATATATAACAGTTGTTATAGGGCAAGATTCACAGGAGAAACTGGTTTTGGATGGGAAATATCAAGTCTTTTTGTTAAAAAATTTCGTTCTTCAAAATTAAAAATTTTATGATAGTGAAGAATCTGTACACGGGAAGGAGAAGAACTTGAAATGGGTTAATAGTGTACAGATTACTATTTTTATTATTAAGACTTGCACTTCATGAACATACATATTTTAATTACTATGTTGTATTTTTTTTATGGCCAGGAAAGGGATTAGAATAAAGAGTATTTATTTGTTTTGTTTTGTTTTTCAAGACAGGGTTTCTCTGTAGTTTTGGAGCCTATCCTGGAACTAGTTCTTGTAGACCAGGCTGACCTCAAACTCACAGAGATCCACCTGCTGCTTCCTCCCAAGTTCTGGGACTAAAGGCGTGCGCCAACACTGCCCAGCAGGAAAAAGATTTATTATTATGTTGTGTGTGGTGGAGCACAGATGTGTCTGTGTGCAAAAGTTAGAGGGTAACTTTTGAGAATCTATTCTGCTCTGCCGTGGGAATGGGGATTGAGTTCAGGTTGCTAGGTTATGTGACAAGTGTTTGCCACTGAGCTGTCTGATATTACAGGTGTGTGCTACCATGTCTGCTTAAAGGAATATTAAAGTCTCTGCTACTGTGAAATCGCATTAATATATTGAGGACTTTGTAACTTTGTTAGTTGAATTTGTTTTTTAAGTTGTATTGAAATTGTTGTGTGCCAACTCATTTAACCATGTAAAAACATTATTGACGTAAAAGATACAAAGAAAGAAAGTTTGAGTTAGTTGGGAGAATGATACACAGATTGGGCAGAAGTACTGCTCTGATTGTCACTAAACCTCCCTAAAATAAATTGCCTTTCGATGACCAGGACGAATTGAGTGAAATCGTCATGGACAGATACGGGGCAGACAGTTTCTTAGATATTCAGATTCATCAAGTTAGTGAGTGCCTCCTACTTATAACCTGGACTTGCTGTCTTTTCTTTCAGCCCTGCGCCTTCCCCCTTACAATGTGCCTCGCCATCAGATACCAACAGTATCACACTACTTGAAAAGGTATCTTGTAAAACAATTTTCATTTTTATTGTTAAGACTCTGTAGGCAGAGTTTCTCTGTGTCTCAGCAGCTGGTCCCAAATAAACACACAGAAACTTATTAATTATAAATACTCAGCCAATAACTCAGGCTTCTTACTAGCTAATTCTTACTACTTATCCTGTATTTCTTTTTTTTTCCTAGTTTTTATTTCTAAACAATCTTTTCTCATTTTACATACCAATCCCAGTTCCCACTCCCTCCCCTTCTTCTGCTTCCACCACCTTCCCCCATCCCATACCCCATCTACTCAGAGAGGGAAAGGCTTCCCATGGGAGTCCACAAAGTCTGGCACTTCACTTTGAGGCAGGGACCAAGGCCCTCCCCGCTACATCTAGGCTGAGCAAGGCATCCCTCCAAAGAGAGTGGGCTCCAAAAAGCCAGTTCAAGCAATAGGGATAAATCCTGGTCCCACTGCCAGTGGTCCCACTGACTGTCCAAGACACACAATTGTCACTCATATTCAGAGGGCCCAATTTAGTCCTATGCAGGTTCCCTGCTGTTAGTGTGGAGTCAGTGAGCTCCCACTAGCTCAGATCACCTGTTTCTGTGGGATTTCCCATCATGGTCTTGACCCCTTTGCTCCTCCCTATTTTCAACTGGACTCAGGGAACTCAGCCAGATGCTTAGCTGTGAATCTCTGCATCTGCTTTCTTCAGTTGCTGGATGGTGGTTATATGATGGTAATTAACGTAGTCGTTAATCTGATTATAGGGGAAGTCAGTTCAGTCCCTCTCTCCTCTATTGTGGATTCTTGGAAATTTCCCTAGTGCCAGGTTTCTAGCTAGCTGCATAATGGCTCCATCAATCTAGATATCCCTCTCCTTCTCTGTTAGTTCTACCTTGTGGCTCATGGCTTGTTAACCTCATTTTCTACACATCCCGCTTCCTCTGCATCTGGCTTGCGACTCATCTAATTCCGCCCTTCTTCCCACGAAAGCATTCTCTCTCCCCTGAAAATCTTGCCTAACCATCGGCCAATCAGCTTTTTTATTAACAAAGAGAGCAATACATATTTAGAATTTGCAAAGATTGTTTCACAGAAGACACGGCCTTGCTAATTGACCTAGGCTCTTGTCTTGAACTCACTGTGTAGCCCAGGCCAATTTTGAACTCATGACAATTCTCTTGCCTCAGTTGCCCACATAGTGGGATTACATAGTTGTCTATTGCCTGGCTTTAAAAACAGATTTAATTAATTGTGAATATAGTGATTTAAAATAAACAATTATTTTTGGTGACACAATTAAGTTTTTTCCTCCTGTTTTTTTTGTACTTTTTCTATTATCTTGCTAAATGTGAATGTGAAATTGTTTCTTCACAATAGTATTGTCTGTTGCCAGTGTGATGATACACTCCTGAGATCCTGGGCTTTGGAGGCTGAAGCATAAGTGTCTCTAGGGGAGGCTAGCTTGGGCTACACTGCAGTTCCAGGTTAGCCTGGGCTACTCAATGAGACCCTGTCTCAAAAAGTAAAACATCCCTACTTTTAACCCATGAATCTGGAGTGAAGATAACAAAATCACCATGATCATTAAGGTTATAATTTTATGTCTCTTTTCAGGATCCAAATATGAGAACTCCCAAAGAGAAAAACATAATGACTTATAAGAAAGTATCAGACTCTGATGTGGAAAACTCTCCTTTATCAGACATTGGAAAGAATACACAGAAGAATGTATTCAGAGGGTCTCTGCCAGTGAAAAAGAGTGATCCATTCCAGAAGGAACAAGATCGTCTAGCAGAAGAGGTTAGAAGATTATTGATAAATATACTTAAGTTTTTGTTATTTTCTTTTGTTTTTGTTTTTTGTTTATTTTTTTCAAGACAGGTTTTTTCTGTGTAGCCTTGGCTGTCCTGAAATTCACTCTGTAGGTCAGGCTGGCCTTATACTCAGGGATCTGCCTGCCTCTGCCGGGATGAAAGGTGTGTGCCACCACTACCTGGCTTCTTTCTTCATATTTGGTATTTTCTAAGTTGTATTGGAATCAGAAATGGAGTACAGTTGTTGAATAATGGGGTAATTTGAAGTTAAGGAAGTCACAGATAATAAAAACTAATGCTAGGGTCTGGAGAGATTGTTGAGTAGTTAAGAGCATACACTGTTCATTCTTGCAGAGGACCCGAGGTCTGTTCCCAGCACCTATGTTGGGTAGCTCACAGCTGCTTGTAAATCAAGATCCAGTGAATTTGATATTTTCTTCTGACCTCTTCAGCCACTGCACTCATGGACATGCACATAACACATAAAAATAAAAATAATCTTAATAAAACTTAAGGCTAAAATAAAATTAGCCTTTTTTGGGGGTGGGGGGATTGGTTTGTTCTGTTTTTTTCAAGACAGGGTTTCTCTGTATAATAGCTCTGGCTGTCCTGGAACTCACTTTGTAGATTAGGCTGGCCTCGAGCTCACCGAGATCTGCCTGCCTCTGCCTCCTGAGTGCTGGGATTAAAGGTGTGCACCACCACCACCCAGCTTCAAATCAACCTTCTTAAAAATGTAAAAGTAGATTTCTTATAAACCTATTTAGTTAAGATTGACATTATTACTTACTTCCCATTCTGTAAATATCATTCAATGTATAAACGTAGTACATGTTCGGTAGTTAATTGATAAAACCATTGCATAAATTGTTAGGTAAATGTCTTCAATGATTATAGTCATTTGAATTCTTTGTGTTTCTTGGCTTTTTTTTAAATATAAAAACTAAGATTATGTTAACTTTGCTTTCTAAATATTTCCAAAGTGACTAAAGATGTAGCAATTCATTAACTTTAAAGTTTTTTTTTTAGTTTAATTCTTTTTGTGTCTGTCTGTCTGTGCATCATATGTATGTTTGGTGCCATAGAAGGCCAGAAGAGGATCTTGGACTCCTTAGAACTGGAGTTAGAGAGTTGTGAACGACCATGTGGGTGCTGTGAGCTGAACCCAGGTCCTCTGTAAGAGCAAAACATTCTCTTAGTTTCTGAGCCATTTCTCTAGCCCTTGATATTTTTTAAAGTTATTTTAATATTTAAAATATTTTTCTGACTTTTTTTTGTATGTGTGTGAATGTTTTACCTGCATGTATGTATTGCATCACATATGTGCAGTATCTGCAGAAGTCAGAAGAGGGTGTTAGATCCCTGGAGGTAGAGTTACTACTGATTGTTGTGAGCCAAACCTAGGTCCTCTGCAGGAGCAACTGCTCTTGACTGCTGAGCCATCTCTCTGGCTCCCTTAGTTTTTTTTTTTTTAGATTTATTTATTTATTATGTATACAACATTCCTTCCATGTATGCTTGCATGCCAGAAGAGGGGACCAGATCTCATTACAGATGGCCGTGAGCCACCATGTGGTTGCTAGGAATTGAACTCAGGACCTCTGGAAGAGCAGCCCCCAGTTGTTTGGTTTTTAATGGCAAAGGTTCTTGTGTTTGTGGTGTTTCTATTTACATAAATGTGGAGGTGGCGGACAATTTGGAGAAGTTGGTTCTCTCTTTCTACCATGTGTTCCCTGGAATCAAACTCAGCTCATTGTAGCAATGTTTTTATTATGTCAAGTGACTTGATCAGTACCCACAGGTCAGTTTATACAAATTAAATACTCGAGCTTTTCACTGTTGCTATCTTGATTCTTTTATAATTTAACATTATTGAATTAATATTTTATTAAGCAGTCTTAGCATATGACAGTTTATTTCCAAGTGACTTAAAAATAGGCTTTATTAAAGATTATTAATTTGGGTTTTAGCATCTCCTTATCAGTCTGACCCTACTAAATAGGCACTGTACAGTATCAGAGAATGGAATTAATGCCAACTATTCTATTTGTAGCATGAGGCCAATTTCATGGTTTCTAAATGCTTCTAAGTTGCTAATATTCTGTTGATTCTCTTTATTGACTACACTAAAAAGATGATCAGTTCTTTTAAAAATGGAATTCCCTAGTTATGGAAAGTAATGCATGTTTTCAGCTTAATAGAATTTAGATTGCTCTTGGGAAATGGAGGCAGGAAGGTCAGGAACTCAAGATCATTCTCTGCTAAATAGTGAGTTCCAAGTAATCCTAGGCTACATGAGACTCTTGTCTCAGCAAAACAAAATAAAAAAATGTGGGCCTGAGAGATGGCTCAGTGTTTAAGATCACTTGTTGCTTGTCCGGAGGACCCAGGTTTGATTTCTAGCATCCACATTTTGACTCAGTCACCCATAACCCCAATTTGATGGGATCCAACAGGGTACATACACATGTGTGCAGGCAAAAACATTTATGCACATAAAAGTAAATAAATTAAAAAAATTAGAAAAGATCCCAAAACACAATAAGAAAATTAACAATGGAATAGGGTGGGATAGAAGAAGAGAATCCTAAACTCTCATGAGACTGAAAGTAAAATGAATATTCATTTATTTAGTGGTTTAAGACAGGATCTTTTCATAGCCCTAGCTGGCCTTGAGTTCATGATGATGGTTTTCCTGTCTCTGTCTCTGAAATGCTGGGATTACAGCTAAGTTCCAGGACAGTCAGGGCTACACAAAGAAACCCTGTTTTAAAAAACAAAATCAAGGGCTGGAGAGATGGCTCAGCGGTTAAGAGCGTTGCCTGCTCTTCCAAAGGTCCTGAGTTCAATTCCCAGCAACCACATGGTGGCTCACAACCATCTGTAATGAGGTCTGGTGCCCTCTTCTGGCCTTCAGGCATACACGGAGAAAGAGTATTGTATACATAATAAATAAATAAATAAGTTTAAAAAAAATCAAAACCCAAAATCTTCCTGAGTATAAAACTTTTCCTCCTCCCCTAACACACACTCTCTCACAGGGTTTTACTATGTAGCTCTCTCTGGCTGTCCTGTAACTCACTCTGTAGAACAGGCTGACCTTGAACTCAGATCTATCTGCCTGTGTCCTCAGTGCTGGGGTTAAGGCGTGCATCACTACACCTTGCTAAATTTAGTTTGTGTTTCGTCTTGCATCAGGATGGTACCTGGACTATCTGCAGCATGTCAGGGAGCTTCCTTTCTGTCTAATCTGCCATCTCTTAGTAATGAACTGCCAGCTTTGATGTGCTCACAGTTCCTCCTGGAGCTTTGTTCATCTTTTTGTCTGGGATTGTTCATTTTCTTTTTCTTTTCTGTTGCAGGTTGCCAGAGTAGTTCTGTCTGATTCGCCGCAGTTCTCTGAAGGAAAAGAAATAAGATTGGAGGAGCTGATTGACACTCTAATTTCTAATCCTTTCTTGACTAGGAAACAAATTCCCCGAACTCCAGAAAACTTGAGTAAGTTATGCTTTCTTTTGTTTTTTGAGACAGGGTTTCTCTGTAGCTTTGGAGCCTGTCCTGGAACTAGCTTTCGTAGACCAGGCTGGCCTTGAACTCACAGAGATCCGCCTGTCTTTGCCTCCCGAGTGCTGGGATTAAAGGCCTGTGCCACCACCGTCTGGCGTAAATTATGCTTTCTGTCCCATTTTCCCTTCCTAAGATATTGCCACTGCCTGACTAATGACCTGACAGTTCTTTGGAAACAGTCTAAAACTGTTTCTGTATTTTTTTGTTTTGTTGGCAATGACTTTTATTCTGATATGAAATTTTATTGAAGTATTCAGTGTGAACACTCATGTTTATACAACAATTGTTCATCAGTAATCTTTTGTGACTTCAGTGTACCTACACAGAAGCATAATCAGTCTTGGTATTAGGGTTTTGTTTTAATGTGTTACTTGACTATTTTTCTACAAAATATTTTAGTTTGTTACTTGAAAAAAAAATTCTGGGGCCAGTTGAGCCATCTCTTACATAGTAGAAGGAGAGAATGAACCCCTGGAAGTTGTGCTCTGACTCACACCTGCATCATAGCAAACACACACATGTGCACACACACACACATGTGCCCACACATACACTCTCTGTCTACATAAATAAATGTGCTTAGTGGGTACGGGGATTATGTTTTTTAGTCAGCAGTCATATGCAACTATCACACTGCTTACATAGATTTTTACCCTTTGGCAAAATAATCATGACGTCAAATGTTTCCCCCTAATACGTACAATCGGGTAGGCAGACGTCTGATACATATTTCTTTATTTAACCAGTGTAGATCGTTTGGGTTAAATGATTAAGACAGTTTCCTCTTTGCTGATATAATTCATATTGAAGTGAAACAGCCTCGGCTGGTGTTCTTCAGATGACAGCCAGTGAAGTGGATGGGGTCCTCAGTGTTTTGTTTTGCTATTTTAAAGTTATATTTAACACAGCCTTGCTAATTTGTTGACACATTGTTTATAGCCATTTCCATGCTACAATGGAAGATTTGAGTTGTGGGAGATCAAATAGTCAACAAAGCCTAAAATACTAATATCTAATTCTTTATCAAAAAAGGTAATTTCGGGCTGGAGAGATGGCTCAGAGGTTAAGAGCACTGACTGCTCTTCCAGAGGCCCTGAGTTCAATTCCCAGCAACCACATGGTGGCTCACAGCCATCTATAATGAGATCTGGTGTCTGCTTCTGGTATTCAGGCATACATGGAAGGAATGTTGTATACATAACAAATAAATAAATAAAAACAAAACAAAAAAAAAACAAAGGTAATTCCTCCCACTTCTGGTATGGATGGACAAGAAAATAAATTTTTCATGTATGTAATTACATGTATCGCCTAGAGGTGTTAAGTGTATTTTAGGAACAGCTGTTATTGTGTGCACTGACTTGATTTTAGGCATTTGGAGGTGAAGGTTTGTCATCATGCCAGCATGTGTATGGAACTTGGACTGAGGCAGTAGCTTTATTTTCAGCACTAGATTGAAGGCTTTCATTGCATGTGTTTGGGAATATGTAAATAGTAAATTATGTTTTTTTTCCACCACATTTATTAGTAACTGAAATTAGGAGCTCATGGAGAAAAGCTGTTGAAACTGAAGATGACGGAAGTTCAGATGCGATTCTAGTAGACCTAAAAGCTAGAGGAGTGTCTCCAGAGTCTTCACTGGCACTGAAGAATCAGAGGGAACTAAGCATGGCTATTTTTTCTTCCGATTTTGATCAGTCCTATTTGCCTGAAGAAAAAGCTGTTCCAGATCAGCTCAAAAGTGTGCCTCAAAAACCTTTGGTGACAAGTCAGATCAGTGAACCCCCAACACAAGACGAGTCAGACTCGATAAATAAGAAAATGCTTTGTGACCAAGAGTTAGAGTGTGCAGCCACCAGACTTTCAGAAACCGGACAAATGGCGGCATTCTCCCTTGCTGTGGGCAGTGGGATAGATGTGATCGGTAAAAGAGAAGAGGACTCCGTTGGACTGTTGGAGTACTCACAAGCTTCCTGTAGTGAGCCTTCCACACGTAAAACTCCGTCATGGGACCCTTTGCAGAGGCTCAGTGGTTTTGGAATATTACATGAAACTCTTCCAGAAGCTGGCCACCTAAGTCTTAATAGCTCTACTAGTTCAGAGACGAGTTTTAGACTGGATCCAAGTAGTTGTGTGTGCTCTGATGTTTTTCCAGATGATGTTGGAAAAAGACAAGCTCCTCCAGAAGTTGATTCCAGTTTTCAGGCTATTCTTAGTAGTTATGAGGCTTTGAAGAAATCCCTTAACAAAATAAAGAAAGAATCTCACCTGTCTAATCCCAAGACACTTGAACAACACAAAGTAGAATTGAGCCCTGTAGCCAAAGACCTCCAAGTGGATGATACTCATACTTTTTTGGGCACTCAGGATTTGCTTACTGACTACACAAAGCCACCTTTCCACATGTCCCTTGATGAAAGAATACAGTCTATATCACCACTAACTAAAGTTTCTCTGGTGGAGCAAAAATTGAGGACTACGTTACCAGGTAGTCTCAGGGAATTCCTTCCTAACTTAAAAGGTAAGAGTTACCCAGACCTGTGCATACACCCTTGGTGAACCATTCTCTCAACTTTTTTTTCCTTTCTAAGACAGAGTAGCATCGTACCTCTGGCTAAATCAGATTCACTGTATAGTTCAAGTTCAAATTTACCAAGTAGCCCAGGCTATTTCTAATCTCTTCCTGTTCACTTACTTTTTCATAAGTATAGTACAAAGTGAATGTTGCATGATCATGGTTGGTAATATAAATAAAATCTTTATACCTTCATCTAGGGTAAGAGGAGTGATCCCTTGCTTTATGGGTACTTTCAGAATCCCTATGATTATATATATCTATGGAGAGAGACAGACATATCTATCTTTCTAAATATAATCATAGTGCCTGGGTAGGCAGAGTTCTACCTGTAACAATAAGTTATTGAAGCCAAGTGGTCAGCACATTTTATTAATCATAATTCTCCTATTTTCATGTCTTAAAAGTTGTATAATAAAGAATTAAGGGCTGGAGAAATGGCTCAGAAGTTGAGAACACTGACTGCTCTTTCAGAGGATCTGTAATGAGATCTGGTGTCCTCTTCTGGCCTGCAGGCAGAAATGGAAACAGAACACTGTATACATATAAATAAATCTTTAAAAGAAAAATAAAGAATTAAAATTCCATTTCAATATTTTAGAATACAGACCTTGTTATACTGATTCCTGGCTTATCACTTTGATTTTCCCATGATAATTAAACATTGGGTTTTTGAAAAGTATTCTCGGAGAATTTTGGAGAAAAAGCATTTCAGTAGAAATGGTAATTTTATTTTTTATTTATTAGTGAGTCTTGCACAAAGTGAGCCTTCTCGAAATCAAGAAATTTGCTACTACTTAGAATTGTTTCTACTTTTCTTTGTAATGTTTATTTTCCTCCTTTAAAAAATCAATTACAGAAGAAGAAATCTCAAGAGCCTTGAAGCAAGAGAATCTCTGATTTGACAAGATGAAGCAATTTCCAGTTAATTTAGCTGTGATGCACTTAAACTGAAGCCTATCATTCAACCGCAGCTCATCTAGAGACACACATTGGAACTGTAATACTCTTTTTCCAAGGTCAAAGGAGTTATGGATGCACTTTGGCTTCTGGTAATGTCTTTAGGCATTTAGGTCTTTTCAAAATAAATATATGAGGTTGTAATATGACATATTTAGATAGTTTGTGAAATTGTAAACAGGCTTAATGAATTCCAAGTATACGATCCTGCAGCCTGATGTTGATGGATAAAACACATGTGATAAGACAAGACAGAATGAATTGTGAAAAGGGGAAAGGTAGAAGATGACTGGACATTTAAAGAACACTGTCAAACTGTATTATTTCGTCTACATAGATTGAGAATTTAATCCTAGTTTATATTTAACAAAAATATAAATGAAAAACCAACAAATTTGTTTTACTCTTGTCTATGGGTGATATGGGGTGTTTGGGGGGAAAACAACAAGTTTTATGTTACTGATCAGAATCAATTAAAGTTCCCCAATGCCTACTGAATATCCCAAAATAATTTGAGAAAAATGAACATGGATTTAAGTAATTGTGACATTTGTACACTTTGCCTTATTGTCAGGGCTTCTGGCCCAGAAATGGGTTTGTTTGTAACGTCCAAGGAATGAATACGTGCGCCTGAATAGGCGTGGGCAGAAGAGGCACTGAAAGGTTAATTTCTCCTTCAGTTCCTTGTATTGTCTCAGTTTATAACTATCTAAGTCTTGTCCACAAGTCCTCTAGGATACGAGAGAGGAGAAAGGTCGGAGGAAAGAGTACTGGGAGTAGATGGGCTGAGTGTCAGAGGGATTGTGCAAGAGCTCCTTCATGGCAGTGGAAAGGAAAGAGGACAGTGCTGGGTTTCACAAATACAGGAAAGCAGGGACCGTAGGGAAAGCCATTCAGTCGTCTGTTTTACAGACAACCTAGTATCCAGATTCTGAGTAGCGTATTAGGTAAGAGGAGCATCTTGTCTTGTCAGAGCCAAAGCTGAGTGTTGAATGTGCATGCTTATTTAACCTTCATAATTGAGGTAGCAGGTGTACCTAGCCTGCTGGTATTGAAGCTAGGGAGGTAAAGGCTAGAGTGGAATGCAGGGACCAACTGCACCAGGATCATCTGAGATAGGTCCTAGAAATCTCAGATATGCTTCCCTGGTAATTTATGAGTTCTGAAGGAGACTCCTGAATAGCGGGGGGCCTTCCTCCTGGGTTCTAGCTTAAGCACAAACCACACCCAAACATCTGTTTTCATAGATCCTTTATTAAGTGCGGAAGTTAAAGTGGCTGCTTTCTGATTCAGGCAGGAAACAGCAGCAAATGACTTTGCAGAGGCAAGTTTTAAAGAGGAGGAAAAGGGGAGGTCTATGTTAGAATGGGCTAGGATGCGGTGGTAAAGGAGGTGTAGGGTATGAGGGAGAAGGAAGAGAACAAGGGAAAGGGGGTTGGAAGGAGTGTTTGTCCCTTTGGAGACATAAAGAGGTGAAAGACAGACATGGTGGATAAGCATGTGGCGGTTTATAAAGTTAAGGTGGGGGAACCTGTGTTAGGATGAGGTATTTAATTTTAGTTGGGCATGTTAATTAGGTGAACCAAATGGGACTTCTGATTGCTGGACCTTGGTAGTAGTCATCCTGAGGAGGAGGAAGTAGCCAAATAAGGAAATAAACCATGGTGGCTAGCTTTAGGAATGTAAACTGTTTTTAGCAAGGCAGATGGAATGGGAGTGCCAAATGTTGAATGGGCTCGTGTCTCTTCATGTTCAACAGTTTTCTGCTAAGAGGTTATGATTCATATTAGCCCTGGGGTACCTTTAAGAAACAGTATGCTATTGTATGTATATTGCTCTAGGAGCCCTTCATTATGAGAGTCAAAAGATCAAATATCTGGATATATTTTACTTAGGAGTCACTGACATTTACCTATGGTCTGCTGAGTGTTCCCGACATGCTTATTTCCATTTTAGCACCATGAACAAAATCTTTTAGTTTTCCCAAACTGATTATAACAATGCTTTTGGCATCTTTCTATTCTGTATCTCCTGAAGTTCCCTTTGACGATAATAAGGAATTACTTTATTAGAAGCCCCTTGATGATTTATTGTAATTCTAGAATAGGTTTCTAATTTAAAGACAACTCTACTTAGAATCCTCTTTTTTCTTCCTCCGGGATCTTTTGGAGTACTTCCCTTGCTCTTCTAGCTCACCTCAGTTCTTTAATTATTTTGACTTGAAAAATGTAATAACCTTTAATCATACCAGTTATTTTTTAAATTCTCTTTCCATGTGTGTGGATGCTTGCCTGCATGTCTGTCTGTCCCCGGGGAGGCCTGCATCAGAAGTCAGATCCCCTGGGACTCGAGTTACAGGTGGTATTAGCTTCCATGTAAGTGCTAGGACTTGAACTTGAATCTCCAGAGTAAACACTTCTCTAGTCAGTTATAGTTCCTTTTAAAGCTCAAAACAGCATTAAATCCTTTAATTAATAAACACTCTTGAGCTGGGCATGGTGGTAAATGCTTTTAATCCTTTAGCACTTGGGAGGCAGGGACAGGCAGATCTCTTAGAGTTTCAGGCCAGTCAAGTCTACAGAGCGAGTTTCAGGACAGCCGGGGCTACACAGAGACACCCTGTCTCGATAAACCAAAACAAAGAAACCCCTTCTAATCCCAGCACTCGGCAGGCAGAGGCAATCAGGTCTCTCGAGTCTACATAGTTCCAGGACATCAGGGCTGCACCGTGAGATCCTTTCTGGAAAACAAAGCTCAGAACTATCACATTTTCCACCTTGAAGTTTTAATTTGTCCTCCCCAAACCATGGTCTGAGCCTTTTTTGAAGTGTTGTGTTGTTTTGGTTGTGAGAGGGGCTCTTGCTATTTGTTCAGGTTATTCTCGCAGCAGTCTTCCTGCCTCAGCCTCCCAAGTGCTGGAACTACAGACGTTTGCCTAGCTTTCCCTTAGTATCTTCATTAGACACTTCCCCCAAATTGTATGTGATCTCTGGTCACAATTTATATACAAACTTAGATACCTACCTTCGTAACCTATGTAGTTCTCTGTGGGGTATGCATATGCATACAAACACATAAACACATATCCCGTGGGTCACATTTCATTGGTACAGATACTTAAGTATTGGAATTTTGTGTGCCTCTATGACAGAATAAAAGAAGGGTAAATGAGTAGTCCCCCCCCCCCCCCCCTTTGGTTACATGAGAGTATACCTTGTTTTCTTCACAGAGATTAAACTGCAAATGACTTCTACATTAAGTAAAACTTTAGATGCAAGTATGTCTCAATTATTATGGTGGAGGTGGGATCAAACCTATGAGCCCTCCCAGCCCCTGAAAATTAATTGTTTGAAGAGGGCAAGCATGTAATGTTGCTGAGCATGAAAAATGTTACCGAGTGGGATAAAGAACACTTTGAGAAGTTAAAGAACACGTGGAGGGCAGGGATTAAGCTGAACAAAATATCCTAAACAGGCATTTTGAAACCTTATTCTCAGCTGTTAGGTATGACTTCTATTTTATCTGAGGTATAAACAGGAATTCCTGAGACCTGTATAAAAGAAACTATTTTTGTCCTAGAGCACTTAAAGACAATGTGTTGAAGACATTTTGTTTAATGTGTGAAGACAGTATGAAGTTCAGTACCTGGTTCTCTAAAGATCACCTTTTCCTTTATTCACTGAGAGTCTGCGAGCCCATGCTCTTAAGTGGAAACTGTCTGCGCCCTAAGAATTATTTATTAAATGTGTTCTACATACTACTACTGTCTAGAATAAACATTCAGTGTTATGCCACCTGTCTGGAATTCTCTTTATTAACACACCACTGATTTACCACATATAAAAGTACAACTTGGTCAAAATAATTTGAAAGGCTCAGTGATACAGGTAAGAGTATTTTGTTACTGGCATTTCCTCCCTAGAATCTACACTTACTACAACAGGTTTTTGTTGTTTTTTGTTTGTTTTATTTTGAGGAAGGGTCTTTCTGTGTAGTCCTGACTGGCCTGGAACTCCCTGTGTAGACCAGGGTGGCCTAAGTGAGTGATTGGTCCTTCTGCTTGCCTCTGAGTGCTGGGTGGTGACACCATTCCCGGTTTCCACCATAAATTTAGTAGGTAGGGAACCTGTCATCACACCTACTGCTAGTGTTTAGTGAATAAGGTAAAAAGCTTAGAAACTTTAAAGCCCTATCACTTATATGTACTGCCTCATTTGTAAAATGAAAAGTTCCAGATTGATCGGAAGTCTCTGCTCTAAGAGACTACTTAACACAGCCTTTAAGCTATTACTAGAACTGGCGTGGGGCAGTTTATATCTGTATTGTTTTTACCACATCATATATGGCCAATGCATATTAAGAACCTGGGAATCGCTCCTCACAAAGTAAGTGATTTGCTGGTCAGTATCATTTAATTTCCAGATAAGTACAGATGGCAAAATACTAATTCTGGGTCCTTGGTTTCTTCAGTTTGTAAATTTGGAATTACTTGAAGGAATAATCTGTACCTAAAATGATAGGAATGGTTTATTTTTCCTTTGAGGTAAGACTATAACCCAGGCTGTGCTTAAATTTATGATCATCCTACCTTAGTCTCCTGAATACTGGGATTACAGGGAATGAGCTGATGTTTAGCAAAAGCTAGGTTTTTATTTTTTGTTCTTTAAAACAACTTTCCTTCAATGGTGGTAGAGGGGTCTAATAGGAAGGTCTGGTCAGGAAGAATGCTGCTGTGTCTCACCTTAAGGTCATATCATGTATTAGTGATAGAAGTAACCATCTCTCAGGTTGTGAGGATAAATTAAATACACGGCATTGAAAGGCTTCAAGCTTAGCCAGATGTCACATGCTATAATAGGAATGACTCAGTGGTCAAAACAAGGTGCACTATTCTGGATGCTTCCTCCGTTAAACTTTTGGCAGTCCTTATTGGGCCCACAAACAAGGGAAAAGGCACAGTGAAATCCTATGTCTTGTCCAACTTCAAAGTAAAGGGTCAGAACTGGGATTTGAATCCAGGGCTTCATCTGCTAGACAAGTACTTTACCGTTGAGCTCTATCCCTAGTCTGAACTTGGGTTGGGGGGAGGGGGAGGGTCTCGTATTTTCTCTAACTAGTCTCAAACTTGATGACCTTGAACTCATAACCCTGCCTACACCTGGGATTATAGGCATGTACCACTACCCCGTTTTTATGTGCTGCTGCTGTCTGGACCCAGGATATTGTGCATTGCTAGGCAAGTCATTTACCAGTTGAACTACATTATATAAATACCTAGTCCCTTAATACAATTTTTAATTAAAAAAATTTTTTTTATTTGTATGGCTGTTCTGTGCCTGGTGATGGCAGAGGTCAGAATATGGTGTTGGATCCCCTAGAAGTGGAGTTAGAGATGGATGTAAACTGCCATTGGGTGCTCAGAGTCCTGCGAATTGAACCCAGGTATTCTGGAAGAGCAGACAGTGCTCTTAACCACTCCAGTCCCACAGCTACAGCTGCTACAAAGCACTGCCAGAGTGATGGAGGCCCAAATAGGAAAAAGGGGTTTGCCAGCTAAACAATACTTGTGGATAATCAGAATCTTTACTATTAAGGACCTTCAAATTATTTCAAACAACATTTTAAATTGCTAACAATAAATGTTTATTTATGATTGAAACCGATGACTTAGAAATACATTTTAATATCTTGCTGATAAAATAGTAACATCCCACCTTTGTAATCTGATAATACAGAAGATAACTACTTTAATATTCTTATTATAACCAGGTAACCAGAACACGCACACAAATCCCCTACTTTAGTGTTACACCACACCAACTTTTCATAAAGGCCGTCTTGAAGCTCTACTGGGTAGCTGAGTAAATAGCGTCCAATGCAAAGAATAGGGAAGATATGGGATCCTAAGCACACGTTTCAAAGCTCACTTTTAAGCACACGACATGAATATCAAAAACAGGGGATGCAAAGAAAAGAAAGGTAATTCAGCATTTTACTAAAGAGCATTTGGCATTACTCAACGCATGAGGAGGCTGTGCTTGGGGCCATCTACTCTCTCTAGCTTCTCAAAGTGTTTCCTGGCATTACGAATGTTGATCAGAGTAGCTGCGGAAGGGATGGATGGGTCGGACATGACCACCATCACATACGTGTTGGATGTGAAGATGTCGATGAAGGCAGCGAAGTTAGAATTCCTCACTTCCATGCTCTGGAAAGAAGCGGCCAATTTACTGCAGCTTAGCTTGAACTGCTTGATGATGTTGCTGATCTTCTCAAAGCGGTGCACATCACGCTGCTCTTTGCACTGGTAGTGGGAAATCACCAAGAACGTAGCTCTCTCGAACAGCAGAACTTCGTCAGCCTCAATAATCTGGGCAAAATTCCTGAGGTTCATCTCCAGCTGCTGAACGTTGGGGATCAGCTGATAGACGATGCTGGACCAGGCTTTGTAGAGCGTCTCATCCCAGATGGACGTTCGAAAACAAGCGCACTCCAGCGGGCGAGACAAACGCCTCAGGTCTTCCTCTCGCTCTTTAAAAATCAGGTCACGTTGATCTTCCTGAACCAGATCCATTTTGTGCACTAGGCAGAAGATTTTGGCGTCAGGTGAATTCTGGAGGATGGCTTCCAGACACGACTGGTAATAATGCATGTCTTTTTCCAGTTCGCGGCTCTCCACGTCAAACACGTAGATCAGAACCTCCACGTTACGGAAGATGTTGTCCCGCTGGCTGGTGAAGTAATTTTCCATAAAGGTGTCCTGGCCGCCACAGTCCCACAGGTTCAGCACCAGGTTCCCCAGGAATCGAACGTGGGAGTGCTCCACGTCGATGGTGGCACCCAGGCGCCTGGTGTCGCGCGCGATGTAATTCGCAAAGATGATCGACCTCATGCTGGTCTTCCCCGACCCGCTCTTCCCCATCAGCAGCACCTTTTTCTTCATGGCTGTATTTGGCATCACCTGCCGGCGTCGCCACGAACAGGGCCTGAGGCGCGGCCTAACGGCGGACCGACCGAGGACCGGGACGGCGGCTCCGGACGCTGGGCGACAGGCACCGCCGGACAGCGGGAGGCCGAGCGCGCGAGCTCCGGGCTGGAAAGACTGCGGCGAGGCGAGTGCTCAGGGAACAGCGCCGGAGGCAATGGCTACAGCCGCTGGAGCTAGCGAAAGCCGAGCAGTGAGGCGCTCAGCTCCGGCCGGGACGCCACCCACTTCTCGCCGGTGTCTCGCGAGAACTCCGAGTTCCTACCGCCACCCACTTCCGGTGGGGACATCGCGAGAATGCCGGCTGAGCCCTGCTAGTTCGTGCAGTTCTGAGAAACTGCTCCTTAAAAGCAATCTGAACGTAGTGGAGAGGGGACCCTACACCGGCGTTGGTTCTGTTTAGGTTGCACTGGGGGGTTGCGGGAGGGATCGGGAGAGCCTGGATGGGAGAGTGCTGCCCTCGCGTGGCCGAAAGTCCCATGGTCACCCTACGAGAGAGATGCTTTCAGACCTAAGCAGGCAGGTGGAGGAAAGGCCTAATTTGTCAGCCTACATGGAATCGGAGGCTGCGAGAAGCTAAGTAATTGCCCAGGACTGGGCCGTACCTTTACCAGAGACATCCCGACTTACTGGTTAGTCCCTTTTCTACTTCCAGACGAGCTCCTTGTTCATATCTTATTTTCTCATACTCTCAGACTCGAGCATTTATAATCAGAATCCAGAATCTGAGGAGAGAGTGGTATGGAACACCATGCTTTAGCTATATTCTCCACGCTACCGTGAGGACAACCATTTTCATGTGAGGAGATCAAACCTTAGGAAGCTGGAGTCTGCAGGAATGACAGGGTTTGCTCCCTTCGCCACAGGTCACAGTGCCTCCCCCAAGCACAGGGCTCTGCTCTTCAACTTCAGGACAGATAACCAGTGACATGCAGTACATTCGGGAACACCAGGGCACTTCAGATTCCTAAGTTAGGACACTACAAACTTACTGTAAAGCCCTTTTCAGGCTGCATACTACACTGTACCAGTAAAGACATTCCCTTACCTGTTCAAAAATTGAATGTTGGGGCTGGAGACATGGCTCAGCAGTAAAGTGTACGCAGTGTTCGGATATGACACCCTCTTTTGACCTCCGTGGTCTCTTGCACAGATATGGTGCACATAGACTCACTTAGGCATGTGTATATACACACACTTCTCTTCCAGAGAACCTGGATTCGATTCCCAGAACCCGCCAAGGCTCCTTGAAACTGTAACTCCAGCCCTAGGGGATCTGATGCCCTCTTCCAAACTCTATGGTACTGCCTATGCGTGGTGCACAGACATACATGTAGGCAAAACACCTATTCATATAAATGATATTTAATATACGCACAAAATTAAAAAGTGATCAATTTTCCTTTATACATTAATGTGTGTGTGTGTGTTGAAATAGATGTCTTGTTTAGGGCTGGCCATTCAGTATTGATTTACTCTCAATACTTGGACCAAGCATGAGTCTCTGCATTAACAGCTGCCTACTACAGAGAGAACCTTCTCTAGTCGAGGCCGAAGACAGCTATAATTAATCTATGTTTTTAAACACAAATATTTAGAAGAGAGTTTGACATCTCCATTTATCAAGATAACAGTAGTAGGTTCCTCCAGTTTACAGTACCTGGCACGGATTCTCTCCTTTGGAACAGGCTCCACATCCAATCCATTAAAGATTGGTTACCCCCATAATCTTTGTGCTGTTACTGCATATCTTGACTGGCAAGTTGGTATTGCGGCATACAGGGTTCATCACTGGCACCTCTGATGACCTGTCATCCCCGGCAGCCTGCTTAGTACCCCCTGGCACTAGGAAATCTAGCCAGCAGGGAGGAAGGTTTTAGTTCCATTCCAGCTGGATGTCTTTATGTTCTGCAACCAAAATATATTCTGTCTTAAGCCACAGGGTCTCACTGTCTTGTTATGGTAAGTAGCCAAGAGGGATAGCAATAGCTTCTGTTGTTTTGGAGGCCTCTGGGGCCTTTCGGGCCCTGATCCTAGGTCTGGAACTGAATCTTTGTTTATATAACCCACATCTTCTGGGGAAGTATTCTCCACCCATGCTGGATACCAGTGGTCAAAGTTTATATATATACATACATACATACATACATATATATATATACACACACACACACACATTTCTCACACATATGTGTATGCGTGCGAATGTGTGTGTGTGTATAAGGGCTTTCCTTACGTCCTTAGTTTTGGTTAACAAACTTCCCACCCCTTTCTCACCCTGTACCTCTACGTCATCACTGCTTACATTTTTAACTTCCAGTATTTCCCCCTCTCTGTTTTCTATTTTATGTGTGCTACTATACCCTCCATTAAGAACCCTCACCTTTTTTTTTAGCATCCTGAGTTCCACAAGTACCCCAAAGTAAACACATAAATCTAGAAATTCAATATACTTTGTTCTGTAGGTTTCGTGTCTGAATTTTTTTCAGGTTTGTTTTTGCGTGTGCCCGTATGTCTGTGTGAATGTATGGCACACGTGGCAGGGATCTGACCTGGCATTGAATCCCCCTGAACCAAGGTTACAGGCAGTGGAGAGCCACCTTAGTTGGGTGCTGGCAGCCAAACTTGACTCCTCTAGGAGAACAAAAAATGCTGACAAACTGCCGAACTATCCCTCCAGTCCCTACTATTTTAATTGTAGTATGGTGAGAGGAGTCTCTTTTCTGATCTGTCTGTGTGCTGTTCTGAATGTCTTCTCTGTCTAGACTGGCAACTCTTTCCCTAAATTTGGGATATTTCTGTTTGATTCATTTGAAAACACTTTCCATGTCTTTATACATGAGTTTCTTCTCTTTTTTCTATGCCTATAATCCAATAAATTTGGCCTTTTCAGAGTATCATATGTATCTTGGCATTTCCTTGGAGCCTGCTCATTAATTTACCTTTGTGCTTGTTGGATTGCTTCACTTTCTCCACCTTGTCTTCATGTTTAGATGCTTAGATGTTCTGTCCCTCACCATCCGTTCTTGCTGATACTTTCCATAGAGTTTATTTGGTCTATTATTTTTTTACTTCCAGATTACAAGTTAGTTTTTTCTCATTATTTCTATCTATGGCGAATTCCTTTCATATCACCCACTGTCTTTCATATTTCATCCGACTGTTTGTGAGTCTGAACATGTTTATGGTCATTGTCTCTCCTTCAGGGGTCCCTGTACCCCCATTGCCAGCAGAGCAATGGTTTGTGGAACGCAAGAGGTAGTTTGCTTCAGCATGACTAGGCGGCTGGTGTGGTTCAAACTTTGGGAATTTGACCCTGAGTAGTTTATTTCAGGCATATTTAAGCACAGCCCAATCTGGTGAAAACCTTCCTGTTGACAATTAACTTAATCCTGTGTGTACAATAAAGCCCATGACCTGACTACTTCAGAACGATTTGTAAAGTACAAGTGACACTTTTCCTAAAGATAGGTCCTATAGATTGATGAGCTCATGATAAGGGTCTGGAGGAGAATCCGATGTGGTCTCAACCACACAGACAGCACAAAGGTCACCAGGCTGTTAACCACATCCTCGCCCAGCCCTCTGTGCTCAAAACAAATTATACATCCCTCCATTTGAGGGGACAACCCCGTGTGTTTAACATTCCTGGTTTCCCTAATGCTTATCTGTGAGGACAATGACCTTCATGCCTCCCACAACCCCCCTTTTATTTTTTAAAGAGAAAATTGTGAAAATAATAGAGGCCAATACTGAATGCATTACCTGCATGGCTAGTCTAACTAGTATAGGCAAGCCTAGCAGAATTATAAGAATAGCTACCAGAGGAACCTAGGAAGGGGAAAGCCACCTTAACGATGATGACCTTTTAAAGGTCATTTGAGAGATTTTGTTTATCTCCTATGCAGATCATTAATTTGACCATCCACAGTATGAGAGACATCTGACACATTAAAGCAACACATGCCAGGAAATGGATGGCACCCAAGATTCTCTTTTCCATCTCTTGTATTCTGCTGTTCATGCTTGTATTTATGGTTCCTGATCATTTTCCCATATTTTCTGTTTCCAGAATTCCCTCGGTTTGTATTTTTTTTAATTGTCTCTATTTTGGTTTTCAAGTCTTGAATCATTTCTTTCATCTGTTTGATTGCTTTTTCTTTTTTTTTAATTTATTTATTTATTAAAGATTTCTGTCTCTTCCCAGCCACCGCCTCCCATTTCCCTCCCCCTCCCCTAATTAAGTCCCCCCCCCTCAGCCCGAAAAGCAATCAGGGTTCCCTGTACTGTGGGAAGTCCAAGGAACCCCCCACCTCCATCCAGGTCTAGTAAGTTGAGCATCCAAACTGCCTAGGCTCCCACAAAGCCAGTACGTGCAGTAGGATCAGAAACCCAGTGCCATTGTTCTTGAGTTCTCAGTAGTCCTCATTGTCCGTTATGTTCAGAGAGTCCGGTTTTATCCCAGGCTTTTCCAGACCCAGGCCAGCTGGTCTTGGTGAGTTCCCAGTAGAACATCCCCATTGTCTCAGTGTGTGGGTAAACCCCTCATGGTCCTGAGTTCCTTGCTCGTGCTCTCTCTCCTTCTGCTCCTGATTTGGACCTTGAGAATTCAGTCCTGTGCTCCAATGTGGGTCTCTGTCTCTGTCTCCTTTCATCGCTTGCTGAAGGTTAATATTCAGGAGGATGCCTATATGTTTTTCTTTGGGTTCTCCTTATTTAGCTTCTCTAGGATCACTAATTATAGGCTCAATGTCCTTGGTTTATGGCTAGAAACCAAATATGAGTGAGTACATCCCATGTTCCTCTTTTTGTGTCTGGCTTACCTCACTCAGGATAGTGTTTTCTATTTCCATCCATTTGTATGCAAAATTCAAGAAGTCCTTGTTTCTTACTGCTGAATAATACTCTAATATGTATATATTCCATACTTTCTTCATCCATTCTTCCATTGAAGGGCATCTAGGTTGTTTCCAGGTTCTGGCTATGACAAACAATGCTGCTATGAACATAGTAGAGCATATACTTTTGTTGTATGATAAGGCCTCTCTTGGGTATATTCCCAAGAGTGGTATTGCGGGGTCCAGGGGTAAGTTGATCCCAAATTTCCTGAGAAACCGCCACACTGCTTTCCAAAGTGGTTGCACAAGTTTGCATTCCCACCAGCAATGGATGAGTGTACCCCTTTCTCCAAAACCTCTCCAACAAAGGCTATCATTGGTGTTTTTGATTTTTGCCATTCTGACAGGTGTAAGATGGTATCTTAAAGTTGTCTTGATTTGCATTTCCCTGATCGCTAAGGAAGTTGAGCATGACCTTAAGTGTCTTTTGGCCATTTGAAGTTCTTCTGTTGAGAATTCTCTGTTCAGCTCAATGCCCCATTTTATAATTGGGTTGGTTAGCCTTTTACAGTCTAGTTTCTTGAGTTCTTTATATATTTTGGAGATCAGACCTTTGTCAGTTGCGGGGTTGGTGAAGATCTTCTCCCAGTTAGTGGGTTGCCTTTGTGTCTTAGCGACAGTGTCCTTTGCTTTACAGAAGCTTCTCAGTCTCAGGAGGTCTCATTTATTCAATGAGGTCCTTAATGTCTGTGCTGCTGGGGTTGTATGTAAGAAGTGGTCTCCTGTGCCCATGTGTTGTAGAGTACTTCCCACTTTCTCTTCTATCAGGTTTAGTGTGTTCCGACTGATATTGAGGTCTTTAATCCATTTGGACTTGAGTTTTGTGCATGGTGATAGATATGGATCTATTTTCATTCTTCTACAGGTTGACATCCAGTTTTGCCAGCACAATTTGTTGAAGATGCTCTCTTTTTTCCATTGTATACTTTTAGCTCCTTTATCAAAAATCAGGTGTTCATAGGTTTGTGGGTTAATGTCAGGGTCTTCTATTCGATTCCATTGGTCGACTTCTCTGTTTTTATGCCAATACCAAGCTGTTTTCAATACTGTAGCTCTGTAGTAGAGTTTGAAGTCAGGGATGGTAATGCCTCCAGACGCTCCTTTGTTGTATAAGATTGTTTTGGCTATCCTGGGTTTTTTGTTTTTCCATATAAAGTTGATTATTGTCTTCTCCAGATCTGTGAAGAATTTTGATGGGATCTTGATGGGGATTGCATTGAATCTATAGATTGCTTTTGGTAGAATTGCCATTTTTACTATGTTGATCCTCCCAATCCAGGAGCAAGGAAGATCTTTCCATTTTCTGGTGTCCTCTTCAATTTCTTTCTTCAAAGACTTAAAGTTCTTGTCAAATAGATCTTTCACATCCTTGGTCAGAGTTACCCCAAGATATTTTATGCTATTTGTGGCTATCGTGAAAGGTGATGCTTCTCTAATTTCCCTCTCTGTTTCCTTATCCTTAGTGTATAGGAAGGCCACTGATTTTTTGGAGTTGATCTTGTATCCTGCCACATTACTAAAGGTGTTTATCAGCTGTAGGAGTTTTTTGGTAGAGTTTTTGGGGTCGCTTATGTATACAATCATATCATCTGCAAATAACGAGAGCTTAACTTCTTCTTTTCCGATACGAATCCCCTTGATCCCTTTATGTTGTCTTATTGCTATTGCTAGAACTTCAAGCACTATATTGAAGAGGTATGGAGAGAGTGGACATCCTTGTTGTGTTCCTGATTTTAGTGGGATGGCTTTGAGTTTTTCTCCATTTAATTTAATGTTAGCTGACGGCTTGCTGTAAATAGCTTTTATTATATTTAGGTATGACCCTTGTATCCCTAATCTCTCCAAGACTTTTATCATAAAGGGGTGTTGAATTTTGTGAAATGCTTTTTCAGCATCTAATGAAATGATCATATGGTTTTTTTCTTTCAGTTGATTTATATGCTGGATTACATTGATAGATTTGCGTATGTTGAACCAGCCCTGCATCTCTGGGATGAAGCCTACTTGATCATAATGGATAATTTTTCTAATGTGTTCTTGGATTCAGTTTGCCAGTATTTTATTGAGAATTTTTGCATCGATATTCATGAGTGAGATAGGCCTGTAATTTTCTTTCTTGGTTGGGTCTTTGTGTCGTTTTGGTATCAGGGTAACTGTAGCTTCATAAAAGGAATTTGGCAATGACTCTTCTGTTTCTATATTGTGAAATACATTAAGGAGTATAGGTATTAGCTCTTCTTGGAAGTTCTGGTAGAATTCTGCATTGAAACCATCTGGTCCTGGGCTTTTTTTGGAAGGTAGATTTTTGATAACGGTTTCTAGTTCTTCGCGACTAACAGGTCTATTTAGATCGTTCACCTGGTTTTGGTTTAGCTTTGGTATGTGGCACTTATCTAAAAACATGTCCATTTCTTTTGCATTTTCTAGTTTTGCGGCATACAGGCTTTTGTAGTAAGATCTAATGAGTCTCTGAATTTCCTCTGTGTCTGTGGTTATGTCCCCCTTTTCATTTCTGATCTTATTTATTTGCGTGTTCTCTCTCTGTCGTTTAATTAGTTTGGATAGGGGTTTGTCGATCTTGTTGATTTTCTCCAAGAACCAACTTTTTGTTTCATTGATTCTTTGGACTGTTTTCTGCGTTTCTATTTTGTTGATTTCCGCCCTCAGTTTGATTATTTCCAGTCTTCTGCTCCTCCTGGGCGTGTCTGCTTCTTTTTTTTCTAAAGCTTTCAGGTGTGCTGTTAAGTCTCCAATGTATGCTTTCTCTGTTTTCTTTAAGTGGGCACTTAGTGCTATGAACTTTCCTCTTAGCACTGCTTTCATAGTGTCCCATAGGTTTGAGTATGTTGTTTCTCTATTTTCATTGAATTCCAGGAAGACTTTAATTTCCTTCTTGATTTCTTCCTTAACCCAGGTGTGGTTCAGTAGTTGACTGTTCAGTTTCCATGAGTTTGTCGGCTTTCTGGAGGTAGGATTGTTGTTGAATTCTAACTTTAATCCGTGGTGATCTGATAAGACGCAGGTGGACACTGATATTTTTTTGTATCTGTGGAGGTTTCCTTTGTTTCCGAGTATGTGGTCAATTTTCGAGAAGGTTCCATGGGCTGCAGAGAAGAAGGTATATTCTTTCCTATTTGGGTGGAATGTTCTATAGATGTCTGTTAAGTCCATTTGCTTCATTACCTCCAGTAGTTCTCTTACTTCTCTATTAGGTTTCTGTCTGATTGACCTGTCCATTGCTGAGAGAGGTGTATTGAAGTCTCCTACTACTAGTGTGTGTGGTTTGATATCTGCCTTGAGTTTTAGTAATATTTCTTTTACATACATGGGTGCTTTTATATTAGGGGCATAGATGTTCAGAATTGAGACATCATCCTGACAAATTGTTCCTGTTATGAGTATAAAGTGTCCATCTCGATCTCTTCTGATTGATTTTAGTTTGAAGTCAGTTTTGTTAGAAATTAATATGGCCACACCTGCTTTTATCTTAGGACCATTTGCTTGAAAGACCTTTTCCCAACCCTTTACTCTGAGTAGATGCCTGTCTTTGTGGTTGAGATGTGTTTCTTGCAAACAGCAGAATGTTGGATCCTGTTTTCATATCCAGTCTCTTAGCCTGTGCCTTTTTATAGGTGAGTTGAGACCATTAATATTAAGTGATATTAATGACCAGTGGTTGTTCATGCCGGATATTCTTGTTGTTTTTGGAAGTAGAATTTGTGTGTCTCCCTTCTTTGAGTTGTGCTAGTGAAGGGTCGCTAGATGCCTGAGTTATTGTAGGCAGTGTTGGCAATGTTGGATTCCTTGGGTTGCGGTTTTCCTTCTATTACTTTCTGTAGGGCTGGATTCGTGGCTACGTATTGCTTAAATTTGTTCTTATCCTGGAATGTCTTGGTTTCTCCATTTATAGTGAATGAAAGCTTGGCTGGGTATAGTAGTCTGGGCTTGCATCCATGGTCTCTTAGCTTCTGCAGTACTTCTATCCAGGACCTTCTGGCTTTCATTGTTTCCATAGAGAAATCAGGTGTAAGTCTGATCGGTTTACCTTTATAAGTTACTTGGCCTTTTTCCTTTGCAGCTCTTAGTATTCTTTCTTTAACCTGTATATTTTGTGTTTTGATTATTATATGGCGAGGGGATGTTTTCCTTTGATCCAGTCTGTTTGGTGTTCTGTATGCTTCTTGAATATTCAAAGGAATATCTTTCTTTAAGTTGGGAAAGTTTTCTTCCATAATTTTGTTCAAAATATTTTCTGGGCCTTTGAGCTGTGACTCTTCTCCTTCTTCTATTCCTATTATTCTTATATTTGGTCTTTTTATTGTGTCCCATAATTCCTGAATGTTTTGTGATGAGAATTTGTTGGCTTTGCAGTTTTCTTTGATCAGAGTGTTTATTTTCTCTATGGTGTCCTCAGAATCTGAGATTCTTTCTTCTATTTCTTGTATTCTATTGATTATGCTTGTTTCTGTAGGCTGTGCTCGATGACCTAGATTTTCCATATCCAGCTGGTCCTCAGTTTGTGTTTTCTTCCTTGCTTCCATTTCAGTTTTCAATTCTTGAACTGTTTCCATTACCTGTTTGATCGTTCTTTCTTGGTTTCCCAGGGTATTATGTACATATTTACTCATTTCTTCAAATTTTTGGTTATACTTCTCATCCATTTCTATAAGGGCATTTTTCACATGTTGTTTAAGGGACTCTACTGCTTTCAAAAAGTCAATTTTTTCCACTTCTTCTGTGTTAGGGTGTTGGAGACCTTCTGTTGTAAGATCATTGGGTTCTGGTGTTTTCATGCTGATTTTCAGATTATTGGGTGAATTCTTTCCTTGACGCCTGCCCATCTCCTCCTATCGATGCTATCTAAGGGGTCTGTTAAAACTGGTTCAGGTTTCCCTGCTGGCCAGGGGCTCCTCTTACAAAATGCCCTTGCTCTGTTTCCTGGTTCCTGCTGGGGGGGGGGGCAAGATCCCTCTCACCCCTCAGAAGGGTCTTCAAGAATAGGACCGGGCTCCTCCTCTGCCAGGGACCTCCCCAACCGAATGCCTACCTCTTTGGTTTAATTGTAGTGGGGCGATCTGTTCTCGGTGTTTCGCGCGGTCCCTGCAGCCTGCTTCTGCTGCTGGGATGGTTCCCGCCACCAGCAGCCTGTGTCCTCTGCTGCCGCTCTGGTCCCCGCCGGTTCCAGCCTGTCCCAGTTGGTCCCCGCCGGCTGTACTGGGCGTCCTCCGGCCGCCTTCTGCCGCCTGATTGCTTTTTCTTGATTGCCTTCGGAATTGGTTGATTTCTTCCAATTTTTTGTTTGTCTTTTTCTCTATTTCTTTGCGGAAATTTTTCATCTCCTCTTTAAGGGCTTCAAACATTTTCCTAAAGTTATTTTTTTAGGTCATTTTCTTCTGCTTCATTTGTATTGGGATGTTCAAGCTTGCTGTTGTAGAGCCACTAATTTTTGGTGATGCTGAGTTGCTCTTTTTTGATGGGGGAGTGTCATGTGTCGGTTTGTTGATTTCGTTGGTCCAGCGATGGAGAAGCTGCTGGGCCCATTTGATAGGCCCACCCTTAGGTGGGCGGAGTGAACAGAGCGGAGCGCTGGGAGGGGGAGGCTGAGTCAGAGAGTTGCCATGATTCTCCCACTCCAGACAGACGGAGGTTAAGATCATTCCTGGTAAGCCAGCTGGTGGGCTACAGCAGATTATTAGAAATGGGCTAGTCCAGGTGCGAGAGCTAGCCTAGAAGAGGCTAGATAGAAATGGGCCAAGCGGTGTTTAAAAGAATACAGTTTCTGTGTAATTATTTTGGGGCATAAGCTAGCCGAGCAGGCGGCCGGGGTGCTGGGAACGCAGCCCCGCTGCTCTTATTACTACACTTTTTGGTGTTGAGTGTGCTCTTACCTTGCCTATTCTTCATTTCCTCTGAGTGGTGTAGTTGGGGCTGTGTCTCTGGTGATCACTCTTCCAGGTGCCAGTGGATCTAAGGCTAAGATGGTTGCTCCTCATGGTATAGTTGGGGCCACAGTTCCAGTCACCCTGGAGGTCACTTGGCATTCCCTGTTGGGGATTGTAGACTCCCAGACCCTGAATTTCCTGTAAACAACTTGTTTTCTATGCTTGCAGCTGCTCCAAGCAAAACAACTTTTTTTTCTTTCTTTCTTTTTTTTTTTGTGCTTGCAACTGCTCTGAGCAGGAGACGGGAGTGGTTCCTGGTGGGTTTGCATATGAAAATCCTGAGAGCTAGGGCATGACCATTGGTCAGGGAAGGCACTATATAAGCTGCCCTGGAACACAATGAAATTGGCATTCTTTTTTCAAGGATGACCATGTGTATGTGTTTCAATCTCCAGCCCCTTGCCAGCTGGGCTCGTGAACTATCCCATAGTGCAGGCACTGCACTTTCTAGAGGTTGCTCTGCAATCCCCGAAGTCATCGCTGCCTCTGGCTTGCTCTCAGGGAAGCTGCTGGCTCAGGCCAGCTCCTGTGGAGGTTGCTAGCCCAGGCCCACTCTGGGCCTGCTCCCTTGAGGTCACTCTCTGGGACCTGCTCCAGTGGAGGTCGCTGGTTCAGGCCTGCTCCTGCAGAGGTTGCTGGCTCATACCAGTCACTCACTGGTCTGATTTTCTTTTAAGCAGGATCATTTTCTTGCATTAAACATCTTCTTTTATCTTTCTAAGGTAATTACAATGTTAATTTTAAAAAGGTTTTTATTTCTGGGGATTGCCCCCAGGGACTTCTGCATGCTGTTGTTTGCATCTTTAGACTAGAGTGTCAAATTCTCCCAAGAGTTTTCCACTAAGTATAAGTCCATTGTCATTCTTATTTTTAATAATAATGTTACTATTAGTTAGCTTTTCATTGATGTAAAGAAATACTCTAGGTTGGGCATGGTGGTGCACACCTATAATCCTAGCACTAGGGAAGCTAGGCAGGGGATCAAGAGTTCAAGGCCTGTCAAAACACAGCACAACGAAACAAAACACAGAATGAAGCAGTGAAAGGCCAAAGAGGTGAGGCTGAGCTTGGGAGTCAGGGACAGGGAGGGTGGTAGGCCGATGAAACAAACACCTTAGTCTCAGGATGTCTATTCAGAATCACACACACACACACACACACACACACACACACACACACACGGCATTTCTCAGAACTGGGTGTGGGATGAGTTACAGACCAGTCATTTGTTACTTTCTTGTGGTTCCTCAGATCCCCCATAGCTGCCATCTTATGTGAATCATTCTGGATGGCCACACCAGCGCCATGTTGTCCAAACCTCTGCCTGGCTCTTGGTATCTTTATTTTTCTCACTATGGCTTATGAGGAAAAGATGGTTTATTTAACTTTTAGTCCAAATGGCCTACAGCAGGTTCAATGAAGGATGCCCCTTTGATTACATCACGCCATGGCTCATGAGGCTAGGAACTGTGAAAATGTGTGTGGGCAAGGAAGTTATTTTGAACCAGGTGCAGCTTCTAAACTATCCTCTCACGAGAACCACCAAAGAGCACCAGGAGAGCTGCTTTCTGAAGGTGGGCTTGACTCCCAAAGGTTCTCCTGCACCTCAGGAGTGCTTTCCTGTGCGCCAAGTCTTCATTCACAGCCATGCTTTGGGGACATAAAGGACAATCTTGATTTTGAATAGAAGAAAGCCTGTCTTCCACTATTGAGTTTGTAGGCATGCTTTGATCTTTCTATTTATAAAAAGGAGTCCTAAGCCTCAGTGTCTAGACACCCTCTGATTTATTGGTCCTGGGGAGTGAGACTGATAATCTTTGGTGAGATAATTGCGCATTTATAGGAAACTGGAGAAGGGGATCCATGAGCCTATGTGTTTCTTAAAGAGATTTCCAAGTGACCCACTTGTTTAAAGTGTAATTTTCACCCTGTCATCAGAAGAATCACCTTCACCTAGATTATTCTGAAGTGTGTGTGGGAGCTGTGGCCTTGGGGTATAGATTTAGGTATCCCCAAATACAGTGTTCCAAGGTAAAAACAGCCTCCCAGAATTTTTATAGTAACAGAACAAAGGAAACTATAAATCAAAGGATTAAAAGAAGCTTTGGTGGAAACATCAGGGAGGTGGTCCCAGCAAGCCGGGGATATTTTGCTGTTGGGCTTGGATGCTCGCTGACAACACCCTTAATCTTTTAATCAAGAAGGTTCATCTGCATCAGCCTAGTACACAGCTTCTTTCCAGGTACTCGTGCACGATCCCTACTGAAGCCTTCAGTTCTTGACTGTTTTGGATGTTCTGTGGTAAAAATTAGTTTTCTGAGCTTTTCCCACTACTGGCTCAGGATTCTGCTCTCTTGAGTTGCCGGTGGCTGTGCCAGAGGAGCAGCAGATGGCAATTGAAGTTCAGGTGTCAGCCCACCAGGAGGAAAATCTCTGATGGGTGAATCTCAGATAGACAAGGCCCCAGACTCCAGATTGTCTTTTGCTTCTGCTGTGCCTTTACATGTCTGCCATCTTTCTCTGCTATCTGGCACGGTGTGAATGGATATGGGGAGATCCCCAGTGCCTGTAATGTAGTGTGTTTATCTCATGGAAACATCCCATCCTACTGGGCATTTTTATTTGTATATTATTGTGAGGATGGTTTCTTCCTAAGCTCTACTGTCAAATTGATAATAATGTTAGTTTAAATAGAGTTTTGATGATAAAAATAAAATAAGGAAGTGTGACACAGCTAGAACCCATGAATTTTTATTGAGGAGCCCTATAGATGGTGCCTTGGGCTAATGATTAAGAAAAACAACTGAGTCCCAGCAGCCCATCTAGTTTAAATTCTTCTCATCTTAATGTTGGGAGATGGACTGGAGGTTTCGGAGTGAATCATAACTGAAACAAAGCTTTGAAAATAAAGTTAGACTAAAGGTTTTTTTTTTTTTTTTTTTTTTTTTTTTTTTTTTGTAAAATATGAGGTGAAAAACCCAGGAAGACAATCTAAAGTTTTAGGAAGGCACATAGTTGAGTGAGGAGCACTTTAAGATCAGGAACAAGGACAAAGCTGCCCACTTATTACTAGCTGACACACTTTCCTTGCTAGGATTGGTTGGTGATCAAAGATGATGATTAATTCCTTATGCCCATTTTTGCCCTCAATCTCCTGATACAGAAAACTATTGATGAGTGGGTATACACCATAAAGATGTAAGGTGGAGCTGACTGATTCTTTTTCATATTTAAAAGTTTAGATTTGTGATTCTTTTAAGATTCCTTACAAGGTAAGATTACCCTTTAAGATAAGTAATAAAGTGAGCGGTCCTTTCTTTGTAATTGCAAAATGCAGCTTGCCAGTAAGAGAACATCTTGCTTGTTTATAGACTATTAATTTATAACAAGTTGCTTGGGTATAAATTTACGTGGGTTCTTGGGATAATTTGTTTTTCCCCTGTAATACTTAAAATGTTTAATCATGTAAGGAATATGGAAAACATGCTGTGTTTTACTTGATTTAATTGTAATTATCCACTTGAAAAACAGATGTAACCACATTGTAATTTTTATATTGCTTGAAAGATTTTGCTGGGGTATATAAACTGTAGGGAAAAGAATAAAGATAGAGTTAAAATGAGTTAGAAGGAAAATATCAAGAATAAAGATAGAGTTAGAAGAAAAACATCAGGAATGAGAGAAGGAAATCACCAGGAAAATAAAGAATAAAGAGAAGGCAAAAGAAGAATAAAGAAAAGGCCTGAAGGGAACCCTCAAGAGAGTGTGAGTGGGGGCTGGAGAGATGGCTTAGAGGTTATTGCCTGCTCTTCCAAAGGTCCATTCCCAGCAACCACATGGTGGCTCATAACCATCTGTAGTGGGGTCTGGTGCCCTCTTCTGGCCTTCGAGCATACACACAGACAGAATATTGTATACATAATAAATAAATAAATATTTTTTAAAAAAAGAGAGTGTGAGTGTCCTGCCCCTAACCACCTCAGATAAAAAGTCTTAGTACTCAGACTCCATGGATTCCCTTTGAGGCCTGCATTGCTGGAGCCTGGGCCCCAGGCAGTGAAAGTGAGTTAGCTACATCAGTTGCTGTCCTTTGTCTTCTGTTCCCATCTTAGAATTTACCCTCTTATCACACTACTGTCCTTTTAGTGGAATTTAGGGTAAAGAAAAGAATTACATGTGACTTTATTTGGACAAGAGAAAAATCTTTAATCCCAATAAAACAATAGGTCTTTCTCTCTCTGAGACATACTAGCATGGAGGTCAGAGGACAACTTTTGGAAGCCAGTTCTTTCCCTTTACCAGAGTGTTCTGGGAATTGAATTTAGGTTGTTGGACCTGGTGCGGACCCTCAGACCCTGAACTTTTTATGAACCCTTGCCTGCTGGAGTAAACAACTTGTTTTCCTATGCTTGCAGTTGCTCTGAGCACGAGACCCTCATGAGTTCCTGATGGCAGGGGAGAGATTTCAGGTGGGCTTGTTGCAGAAAAATCCTGAGACCAAGGGTGTGGCTATTAGTCAAGGATAAGTAAGCTGCCCTGGAACACAATAAAGTTGGCATTCTTGTTTCAAGAGGGATCCATATCTCTGTGTGTTTTTTAATCCCCAGACCCTTGCCTGATCGCAGTTCCAGGTGGTTCAGACACTACAATTTACTACACCCAACCATCCAATAGGATCTTCTTATTTATTTATTATAAGCAGCTCATCTCACTATGTAGTCCTGGTTGGTCTGGAACTTGCTGTGTAGACAAGGCTGTCTTTGATCTCATAGAAATCTACCTGCCTCTGCCTCCTGAGATTAGCTTCTTCTTAAAATTTTTCTATGAACATAATTTTTATCCTTCTTGGGTAAATAAGAATAGAATTTCTGGGTTATATTATATGGTAAATAGTGTAACTTTTAAGAAAATGGCCAAACTATTTTCTTTCTTTTTTTAAATTTTATTTATTACTAATTTTTTTATGTCCTGACTGCAGTTTCCCCTCCCTCCTCTCCTCCCATTCCCTCACCCACCTCTCCTTGGCCCTTCCCCCATCCACTCTTCCGTTTCTGTTCAGAAAGGGGCAGGCCTCCCATGGGTATCAACAAAGCATGACATATCAAGATCAAGTTTCAGTAAGACTAAGCACCTCCCTTGTATTTAGGCTGTGAAAGGCAATCCAGTGTGAAGGATAGGTTCCTGAGAGTCAGTAAAGTATTAGGGAGTACCTAATTGTTATGAGTCCCCCAAATAGACCAAGCTACACAACTGTCACATATGTGTAGTCTCCAACCCAAGGAAGTTAGTTAGCTACACCATGAAAACATAGGCAATAGATAATCCCACACCAGCAGAACCCAAAGAAGGGAAACATATACACATACACCACCACCACCAATAACAATAAGTAACAGGAATTAACAATCACTGATCATTAATATTTCTCAATATCAATGGACTCAATTCTTCAATAAAAAGACACAGGCTAACAGAGCAGATATGAAAACAGGATTCATCCTTCTGCTGCATACATAAAACACACCTTAACTTCAAAGACAGACATTATCTCAGAGTAAAGGGTTGGAAAGACATTTTCCAATTAAACAGACCTAAGAAGCAAGCTGGTGTGGCCATCCTGATATCTAACAAAATAGACTTCAAACCAAAGTTAATCAAAAGAGATGGAGAAGGGCATTTCATATTCATCAAAGGACAAATCCACCAAGATAATGTCTCAATTCTGAATGTCTATGCTTCAAACACAAGGGCACTCACATTTGTGAAAGAAACATTATTAGAGCTTAAATCAATACTGAATCCCACATATTAATAGTGGGAGACTTCAACACCCCGCTCTCATCAATGGACAAATTGACCAGAAAGAAACTAACCAGAAAAAAAATGGATCTAACAGATGTTATGATTCAAATGGATCTAACATATCTACAGAGCATTTCACTCAAACACCAAATAATATATCTTCTTCTCAGCATCTCAGTGAACTTCTCTAAAACTGACCATATACTTGGTCACAAAGCAAGTCTTAACAGATACAAAAAATTTGGAATAACCCCCTGTGTCTTATCAGATCACCATGGGTTAAAGACTGAGTTCAATAAAGTATTTTCTTCTTCTTCTCCTCCTCCTCTTCTTCTTGTTTTTTTTTTCTTTTTTCTTTTCTTTTTTTTTGAGACAGGGTTTCTCTGTAGTTTTGGAGCCTTCCTGGAACTTCTTCTGTAGACCAGACTGGCTTCAAGCTTACACAGATCCACCTGTCTTTGCCTCTTGAATGCTAGGATTAATCACCACTGCCTGGCTCAACAAAGTATTTTCAAAAACAACTAAACCATGTCATACCCCAGCTAGCAATCTGGGGAGTCAATACTTCTGTCTTGTCCTTGGCAGCAATATTGAATTACAGTCATTCGAATCAATGTGTAGTGGAATCTTATTGAATTTGCAACCTGTATATCCTAATGGTTATTGCTATGTATTTTGTTGGGGAGGTCTTGAGGATCATTCTCAGGTCTGGTGACTTGCTAGGAGGACTCACAGCTCTCAGCGTATTGCCTTACAGCTCTAATGATTACACAGAGAGAACTCAGAGAATCTAGCACAAGGGAGAGCCACTCAGGCTGAAGGCTGCTGGGCACCAGGTGCTAGCTTCCTGGAGTCTTGCATAGGCCTTGCAGAAGTTCAGCTTAATTCCCCCAACAAATGAAATACTGCCTGGTAGGGAATCTCAGCAGAGTCAGTTCTTAGGGTTCTTCTCCTCCCCTCCCAGCTCTGTCTTTTTTTCTTTTGAAGCACAATTAATAAAAACTCAAAGACAGATATTTGGGTTCAACCTGAAGATCAGACAAGCTAAGTAGTCAGCCACTGGCTCTTACTTCAACCTCAGTTTGAAAACAGTGATCCTGCCTCCAGGAAGCCTCAGAATGATACTGAGCCTGAGAGCTTCATGCCAAGGTTTTCATGCCAAACACATTGACTGGATGAGCCACATCCATCACCCTGGCCCCTCACCTCCAAATTTAACTGCATAGTCATGAGACTCTCCCCAGTTTTGCAAATCTTCATTACCTTGGGCTATTTTTTTTAAGGCATTGATTGGTTTGTTCTTGTAGCTCCTGACAAACTCAAAAAGAAAAGGGAAGAGGAAGGGCATCCTGAGGTCTCTTTGCTTGTCACAACTATCTATTTTTGTCACTGTAATAAAAAAAGCACTCATTACCTGATCATTTTGGATGACAAGAGCCACAGGAAGGTAGTGAGTTGGGCAATGAATACTCACCTCAAAACTTGCCTTCACTTCTGCTAGCAGGTTCATGAATAGAGAGCAAGGTTTAGGTAGCAGGGGAAAGAATGCCTGTCTCCAGACCAGCTACTTTGTTAGAACTACATTGTAGACCCTGTTCCTTGACACCGAACAGTGTGTGCACATGGTAGACCTTGTCCTTGGCAATGAACAATGTATGTCTATGGTGGGCCCTGTCCTTACAATGAACAATGTATGTCTATGGTGGGCCCTGTCCTTTTTTTTTTAATATTTATTTATTTACTTATTATGTATACAATATTCTGTCTGTATGCCTGAAGGCCAGATGAGGGCGCCAGACATCTTTACAGATGGTTGTGAGCCACCATGTGGTTACTGGGAATTGAACTCAGGACCTTCGGAAGAGCAGGCAATGCTCTTAACCACTGAGCCATCTCTCCAGCTCCTGGGCCCTGTCCTTACAATGAACAATGTATGTCTATGGTGGGCCCTGTCCTTACAATGGACAATGTATGTCTATGGTGGGCCCTGTCCTTACAATGAACAATGTATGTCTATGGTGGGCCCTGTCCTTACAATGAACAATGTATGTCTATGGTGGGCCCTGTCCTTACAATGAACAATGTATGTCTATGGTGGGACGTCTTCTTGGCAATGAACAATGTATGTATATGGTGGGACATCTTCTTGGCAATGGGCAGTGTGTGCACATGGCGGACCCTGTCCTTGGCAATGAATAATATGTGCAGGTTTTGATGTATTTTCTAAAAGCTTTCACTTCTCTCTCTGAGGCCTCCTTCCTTCCTCTATTTCATCTCACATTTCTATATTCCCCTTTATCAGAAAGCCAAGAAGTAGCTTTACTGTTTTTAAAAATGATTGTCAAGCACTGTGCCAGTTTGAGTTTATGTCTTTGACTATCTATAACTCAGGTGGGGAAAGTATAAATAGTTAGATACCAAATATTTTAGCTTCTGTGGGACAAAGGCAAAATCAGGAATGTTTCTGTAGAATGTGACAAAATCCAAATCTTTATAGACAGTGAAATTAGGACTTTATGTTTCACAGATCATGGAATGTTACTTTAATTTTTCAACCATTTAAACATGTCAAACATTCTTAGCTCAGTGGCTCTACCAACTAGCTACCGACTGAATGTGGACAGCCGGCAATGATTTGCTGACTTCTGTTTCAGTCTGGCACGGAAGAAAAACCTAAACCACAGCACACAACTCAACATTCTGCCGTCCACCGTTCCTCACACTTCAGACCAGACTGACAGTCTGAATTCCAGCCCTCGGACTGAGTGGACAGGGACACCCAACTTTTGCAGTCTGTTCTCTGACCTCCACAAGAGTCCTGGTGCGCATGGCTCTCACTACCCAGAACCTGCAATAAATAAATGGAGAAAAGAATCAATGTTTGAATCCAAACATTCTACTGTAGACATCTACTGTATACTTTTGTCTGCTTTTGAGAAAGGAAACGCTATGCAGCCCAAGCTGGTTCAGAACTTATCTTCTTGCCTCATTAACCCAGGTGCTGGGATTCTAGGCCCGTGCAACCATCTCCAGCTCTACAGCAGGGGCCCTTGACCTTCCTTTATCATCGGAACAAGCTGCTGTCTTGTGAAAACATGACTCCCAGAATAGTTTTGGTTTTGCTTCTTTGTGAAGCCTCACTTTGTAACCTAGGCTGGTCTTGAGATTTTGACAACCCTCCTGCCTCAGCCTGTATGTGGGGATCACAACCTAAGCCATCATGTTGTGCTCAGATTTGGGGTTATTTGATACTGGAGATTCCAGGGCAAATATCTGAAGTGGTTTTCAGGACCAGGTTAACTGTTAGGGGAGAGAGGTAAAATTGAATCCTCAAAGCTGTGGTCCAGCATCACTGTCATGTCATTAAGAACTCGTGAGAGATGCATGTTTTCTGGAGCCCAGATCCCAGAAACAACAGTAACTCGGGGTGGGGCCTGGCAATCTGGTTTCCATACAGCCAGGTGGTTCTGATGCTGCTAACATTTGAGAAGCCCCTGATTCCAGGTTTCATTACCAGCAGCTGGAGAAGCAGTGAACCACCTGAGCAATAAAGGGGTGGGCCCTCTCCTACAGCTTTGTTCTTAAGAAAGGAGCAAGGCCTGCGGTTGAGAGCAATTCCAAGATGCCTGGCAGCCAAGACACAGATTTTCCAGGAAGATCTGGAAACGGGACTCGGGGCCAACATTTTGGAGTTCAGGGCGTGCATTTCCGTAAGGAGTACGGTGTGTCTTAGAGATGGCACGTGCCACCCTGACAAAAATACGTTTCAGTGTCTTTGCATTATGTGACCGTGGTATTAATTAACTCGGGGACCCAGAGGCTTTGCAAAGCCCTCTAACGTATTCTCCATCATCCTTCCAAGGTCCAGTGGCAGAGTCCCTGTCTTGGGGGCCAGTGAGGCAGTGGGAGAGGTCTGACCTCACAAGAGGTCCTTGTGATGTCATTGACACCTCAAGATGCCCTTTTCTGTGAAGGTCACAGGGAACTCAGTCCTGGACCCTGCGACTTGCAGGGGCCAGGCTGCTGGCGGCAGGCGCGTGCTTCCAGCAGCAGAGGTCGGAGGAAGCATGCAGACTTAACCGGGCTGGCGAACTGTCTGTGTTCGGTGCTGCTTGTTTGCGCAAGGACAGTTTCAGGAAGGGAATAGACTACAGAACTTTGCAAAAGGGCCACCTAAGTTTTCTTCTGAGCAAAGACAGCATCTATCAAGGTCCTCCAGAAGTGTGCTTGCCGTCCCGCTGTGGGGGTGGATGCTCCGAAGTGAAGGATGGGGAAAAGGAAATGCATCTGCGATCTCTGCTCCTGCGGGTAAGGTAGTCACCCCCATCAAGGTCAATCTGAGGAGGCTTGATTTTTACACTCCCTAGGGAACCGAGTCATTTTCTTAGAAGACAGGCAGTGTCTTCATTCCCCTGCTTTCCCAGGCAGCATCACGCTGGAGTCTGGTTTCAGGCTGTATTGCTGTCAATTACCATTTGACACACACCCGTTGAAACAGCATGCCCATGTTCGGGTGTTGTTGTGGTTTTGGTCCTACAGGGTAGAGATTTAGGAACCTTAAACCAAGCTTTATCCAGGTTGAGGTCAGTACTGTTTCTTGTTAGGTATTGATGGTCAGCCAGTATTGTTGCGATTTTTAGGACGGGGGAAGAGTTCTTTTTATGTGGGTCAATTTTCCACTCACAGAAATTGCTATTTTGTCTGGGAAGCACAAGGCACTGGAACCAGTTGGTGCAGTGTTGAAGGGGACAAGGGTCACCGGGGAAAGTACTTCGCAGTCTCCTGCCCAAGGCATTGTGGGATGCCTTCTTGCCGCCTGCCTTTAGGACCATACTGAAGTGAAGCGTAGTGGAGGCAGGGGTTTGGGACAAAGCTTTGGGCTGCTGTCTCTGAGCTGATCCTTCTGTTTTCCTAGGACAATTAGAGAAGTGCAGTACTAGGCTAGGGGATGGGGGGGGGCAGTCCATAAGAGGGTGGACCCCAGAATTGCTCCCCAGCCTTCTGGCTAAGACGAAGTGAAGAGGGTGGCTTCTGGGGTTGTCCCTAACTATGGCATCTTGGGTAGGCAACTGAACTTCTCCCCATTAAAATTTCTTTATATTTTCCTCATAGGACTATTATAAATAAAGGGATAATGTGTGCCATACTGCACATGGGATTCTACAGACCCTGCTAGTGTCTTGAGATCTGCAAAAGGGTTTACCAACTGTAGCATGTTACATGAAATAACGTACTTACTGTATTTGGGAGAACTCTGAAAACAGAAACTTTTAAAATCTCCAGAGTCAGTGAAGAGACCGCAGCCCTGGCTGCTCATTGCTCCTGCTTAGTGAGCAGTCTCTAGGGATGGTCCCACCAGCAGTCTTAGACACTTCCTGCCATTTCCCAGGGTTCTGAATGCTGCCACATACAAGTGTGGCCCTGGCTGCACTTGCCAGCTGGGACCGCAGCAGTGTCCAGGGCTGGTTTTACACACTAGTGAAAACCAATTTGTTGTTTTAAGACTCATCTCCTCTTGGGGCTCTCCTTATCCCAGACAGCTCTCAGCTGTGGTGTGGGGTTGAAGTCTTTGAGTTCTAACTTTGCACAGCAGGGGAGGCTCAAAAATGTGAGCCCATTTTCATCTTGTCTGAAGGTCAGAGAGTTCCAGCTTGCTCTAAGTTGTTGCCATTCCACCCTGAGTTCAGAGAGTTCTGTTCCTTCAGGGTTATTGTCTGTTTCTACCTCAAACAAAGATCTCACCTAGATTTAGATCAGAGAGTTCTGCTCTCTCAAGATTATTGCCAACAGGTGTGGCTAATAGCCAGCCCTTATACTTCAGGTGTGGAGAAAGTGGAACTGTTTCTACCTCAAACAAAAGTCTAAGGAAAGCCGGGTGGTGGTGGCGCACGCCTTTAATCCCAGCACTCGGGAGGCAGAGGCAGGCGGATCTCTGTGAGTTCGAGGCCAGCCTGGTCTACAAAGGGAGTTCCAGGACAGGCTCCAAAAGCTACAGAGAAACCCTGTCTCGAAAAAACCAAAAAAAAAAAAAAAAGTCTAAGGATCCAACTAAGTTTCTACTCCTCTAGGGAGATAACAATGAATTCCACACAGGGAGTGCTTTGCCTACAGAATGTTTTGGTCTAGGGTGTGAGTGGTACTTGGCTTGTTCTAGCAATAGAATTTTAACTAAGAATGTAGCCTGCAACCTTCATCTGGTCTGTTCCTTTCCTTGTATCATGTTAATGCAGCTTTAAAAAAAAATCTTACTCCTGCCTTTTGAGGTATTTTAAGTAAATGGAAATTAAATACGGGCGATTTCAGTAGTCACTGGAACTCCCTCCTGGTACTATCCTGTTTCTGTTTTATTATTTTCACTCACGTCTTTGCTCCCTTTACTTATTTTTCTAATCCCCATGCTCCTACCCTGGTAAATGGTACTATTTGTTGAAGCTGGTCTCTGACACAGCATGCAGTCTAGGTAGGAAGGCAGGATACATTGGAGAGGCTCAGGATATGCAATCAGATGCCATCCCACCCACCTCTTATTTGGTGTCTGTCTCGGATGCCCTTTTCCCTTCACCCTGCAGAGTTGCTCCTTCCACTGGGTATGAAGTCTCTCTGGTGTTCCTTCTTGCCTCCTCCTTTGTCTGCTCCTTTCCTTAATGGGTCTGTCAAGTGATGGAGGAAGGTCATTGGTTAAAAAATAAAGAAACTGCTTGGCTCTTATTGGTTAAAACATAGGTGGGAGGAGTAAACAGAACAGAATGCTGGGAGGAAGAGGAAGTGAGCTCAGAGGCCATGCTCCCCTCTCCCGGGCAGACGCAGACGATGAAGCTCCGACCCAGGATGGACGTAGGCTAGAATCTTCCTGGTAAGTGCACCTTGGGGTGCTACACACATTATTAGAAATGGGCTAGTCCAGGTGCGAGAGTTAGCCAAGAAGAGGCTAGATATAATGGGCCAAGCAGTGTTTAAAAGAATACAATTTGTGTATTGTTATTTCGGGTTTAAAGCTAGCCAGGTGACCAGGAGCTGGGGCGGCAGGAACGCAGCATTAGCATTGCATTAAATCTGTAGATTGCTTTTGGCAAGATTACCATTTTTGCTATGTTAATTCTACCTACCCAAGAGCATGGGAGATCTTTCTACTTTCTGGTATCTTCTATCTTCTTCAACTTTTCAAAGATTTAAAGTTCTTGTCATACAAGTCTTCCACTTGTTTGGCTAGAGTTACTGAGATATTTTATGCTATTTGTGGCTATTGTGAAGGGTGATGTTTTTCTGATTTCTTTCTCAGCCCATTTATCATTTGTGTACAGGAGGGCTACTGATTTTTTGAGTTAATCTTGTATCCTGCTTCATTACTGAAAGTATTTATGAGTTGTAGAAGTTCCTTGATAGAATTTTTGGGGTCTCTTATGTAAACTATCATATCATCAGTGATCAGTGAGAGTTTGACTTCTTCCCCTCTGGTTTGTATCCCTTGATCTCCCTTTGGTGTCTTATTGCTCTAACTAGGACCTCAAGAACTATATTGAATAGATATTCAGAGAGTGGACAACCAACCCTGTCTTGTTCTTGATTTCAGTGGGATCGCTGGGAGTTTTTCTCCATTTAGTTTGATGTTGGCTGTTGACTTGCTGTATAGTGCCTTTATTATGTTTAGGTATGTTCCTTGTATTCCTGCTCTCTCCAAGACCTATATCATGAAGGGAGGTTGTATTTTGTCGAAAGCCCTCCCAACATCTAATGAGATGATCATGTGGTTTTTATTTTTCAGTTTGTTTATATGGTGGATTACGTTGACAGATTTTTGTACGTTGAACCATCCCTGCATCTCTGGGTTGAAACCAACTTGATCATGGTGGATGATGGTTCTGATGTGTTCTTGGATTCAATTTGCCAGTATTTTGTTTAGTATTTTTGCATCAATGTTCATGAGTGAGATTGGTCTGTAACTCTCCCTCTTAGTAATGTTTTTCTGCAGTTTGGGTATCAGGGTAATTATAGCCTCATAAAAAGGGTTTGGCAATGTTCCTTCTGTTTCTATTGTATGGTATAATTTGAGGAGTATTGGTATTAGTTCTTCCTTAAAAATCTTGTAGAATTCTGAGCTGAAACCATCTGGTCCTGGGCTTTTTTTTTTTTTTTTTTTTTTTGGTTGGGAGATCTTCGATGACTATCTCTACTTCCTCAGCAGCTATAGGTCTGTTTAATTTGCTTATCTGGTCTTTAATTTTGGTAAGTGATATTTACCCAGAAAGTTGTCCATTTCCTTTTTTTTCCAATTAAGTGGAGTACAGGTTTTTGAAATATGAACTGATGATTCTCTGTATTTCCTGTGTCTGTTGTTATGTTCCCCTTTTCATTTCTGATTTTGTTAATTTGAATATTCTCTCTCTGTCTTTTGGTTAGTTTGGATAAAGATTTGTCTATTTTGTTTTTCGCAAAGAACCAACTCTTTGTCTCATTGATTCTTTGTATTGTTTTCTTTGTTTCTATTTTGTTGACTTCAGCTTTCAATTTGATTATTTCCTGCCATCTAGTCCTCCTGGGTGAGTTTGCTTCTTTTTCTTCTTGAGTTTTCAGGTGTTCCATCTCTTGTATTCTACTGTTTATGCTTGCGTTAGTGGTTCCTGATCGTTTTCTCATGATTTCTGTTTCTATAATTCCTTCGGCTTGTGTTTTCTTTATTGTCTCTATTTCAATTTCCAAGTCTTGAATAGTTTCTTTCATATATTTGATTGCTTTTTCTTGGTCTTCTTTAAGGGATTTGCTGAAGTCTTTCAATTCTTTTGTTTGTCTTTTTCTCCATTTCTTTGAGGGAATTTCTCATTTCCTCTTTGTTTCAAACAGTCTCCTGAAGTTATTTTTTAGGTCATTTTCTTCTGCTTTATCTACATTTGGTTGTTTAAGTCTTGCTCTTATAGGGTCTTTAGGTTTTACTGGTGTCGTGTTACTCTTTGTGGTGTTCTGTGTGTTCTTACCTTTTTTACTCATCTTTTCCTCTAATAGGTGTGGTTGGGGCTGTCTGTGATTCTGTTGATTAATCTTCTAGATGCCAGTGTATCCAAGGCTCAGGTGGTTTTTCCTGGTGGTGCAGTCAGTGCCACGGTTCTAGTTACCTCGTTGATCACTCTGTGTTCCTGGAGGTTACTTAGTGCTCCTGGGCTTTGCTCCACTCCCTTGGAGTTTGCTGTCTCAGCCTGCTCTAGCCTAGGTTGTCGGCTCAGACCTGTTTCTGTAAATGTCCCTGGTCTGGTTCTGTTCCTGCAGAGGTCCCTGGCATGGGGTGGGTCCTATAAAGGACACTGGTTCTGATCTACTCCCTCAGAGTTCCCAGGCTTGGGCGTTCCCAGACCTGCAGAGGACCTGGCTCACACTTACTCCCTTAGAGGTCCCAGACTCACGGTCAGACCCACAGAGGTTTCTGGTTCCTGCCTATTCCCTTTGACATCCTAGACCAATGACGGGACCCACAGAAGTCTTGGCTCAGACTTACTACTCCCTCTGAGGTCCCAGACTCATGTGTGGACCCACAGAGATCTCTGGTTCCTGCCTACTCTCTCGGAGGTCCCAGATTCACACCCAGACATGCAAAGGTCCTGGCTCAGGCCTAGTTCCTCAGAGGTTCTAGACTCATGCCCAGACCCATAGGGGTCCTGGCTTAGGTCTACTCCCTTGAAGGTCCCGGACCCACAGTGGTCTCTGTCTCACTCAGCTCAGCAGTTGCTCCCCCGCACCTGTTCCTGTGGAGCTTGCTGTCTCAGGTCAGGTTTGCTCTGGCCCAGGTTGCTGGCTCAGTCCTGCATCCGCAAATGTCCCTCTCTCCTGTGGTTTTGATTGGGCATCTCAGTCTTTCTGAAAGATAGACTTTCTAGTTTCCCCTCACCCATTCCTTACTCTTGCCTGTGTTCCCTCTTATAAAATGCTTCTGACCCTTCCTTCTGCCTCCTAACCCTTGAGGTCTTGCTCACATTATAGGGTTCCCATAGGCTCAGCCCTGTTGTCCTCCAGAAGAAAGGTAGGACCCACTACCTATGCCCTGGTCTTGTAGTCATGTGTCTGCCAGCCTCATGTCTCTACTGATGGTGTGTCCTGGGAAGCTGAGCTCATATTCTGTACCTTTGTGAGGTGGTGGATGGATCTGTCTGCTGAACTAACATGCTGGAGTGGGTTAGGGACAGACAGTCTGGAGTGGTGCTTTCCACAATGGTAGCCACACAATGTTGTTTGCTTTAGTGAACTACAACTAGGGAAAATTAAAGCTAGTTTTTGGTTGCATTAGTCATATTTTGGATGTTCAGAAATCACACAAGCCTGGAGAGTTAGCTGTTTTAGCAGCCAAGAGCACTGGCTGATCTTCCAAAGAACCCAGGTTCAGTTCCTGGCACCTGCATGGCAGCTCAAAACCATCTGTAACTCCAGTTATAGGGGACCCAATGCCTACTTCTGGCCTCTATTGGTACCAGGCATGCATGTGCACACAGTTTTATTTTATTAAAACTTTTTAAAAATTTTGTTGTTTTTGAGTCAAAGTTTTTCTGTGTATCCCTGGCTGTCTGGAATTCTTTCTGTAGACCAGGCTGGCTTAAAATTCAAAGATTTACCTGTCTCTGCTTCTTGAGTGCTGGGATTAAAGGCATGCCCCAACATAGCCAGCTGGTGCACATAGGCAAAACACTCACACTCATATAAAATAAAAATGAAACACGAGTTAAGTGCTTATCATACTGTACTGCAGATGTGAAACATGTCCATCATTACAGAAAGTTCCGCTGGGCAAGGAACTTCCATGACCCCACCACTGTTAGATGCACTCAGAGGCTGCTGGGCTAGAGTGGATTTTGTAGGGTTCTCAGCCTCTAGAAGTCAGGAGTTGTGGTGATTTCTAACCCAAGGAGGGAAGGCCTGTGCGATAAACTCCCTTGGGGAAGAGGCTTCTAGCAGCAGAGGGGCACTGGCTGAAGGAGTCACCCAGCCACCTCCTTTTGAAAACCAGGACTTCTGGGGAGGGAAGGAGGCCCACATTTATCATTTATTAGAGTGAAGATTTCTTTAATACATTTTTTTTCTCAACCTTTTCTTCCCCCTCCCTCCCACTTTTCTTTTTTTCTTTCTTATTCCTTTCTTCCTTCTTTACGTCCCTCCCTCAATCCCTCCCCCTCTCTCTTTCTTTATTCCTTCTTTCCTTCCTTTCTTCCCTCCTCCTCTTCCTCCTCCCTTTTCCCCCAAGCCCAGACTGGCCTGAAACACACTGTGCATGACTTTGAACTCCGTTTCTTCTTGTCTCCATCTCTCAAGTCCTGCAATTACAGACCTGTATCACTCTTCCCAACTTTGCTTTGCTTTTGAGTTTTGTTGTGTAGCCCGGGCTAGTCTTGAACTGGTGACCCTCCTACCTCAGCCTTCCCACTTCGGGGATTATAAGCATGTGCCACTATGGATAGTTCCTTAAACAAGCTCTCAACTATAGTACACAGTACTCATTAGTGGGGAAAGGCTTCAGCATCTGCAGAGGACTTCCATCCAGAAGAATCACTATCTCTCAGGAAAGGGCCACCAAAGGACAAGTTCTTAGGACACGTTCTTAAATTCGGCCACAAGATGGCAGCGTTTTCTCAGCCTATCCTGCTTGCAGGTTCAGCCTGTTTAACCTAAGTGGAAATTTTGTTTTTATTTTAAAATAGGTTTCCTAAAGTTTTCTAGAATGAACAACCAGTCAGAGTTTAGGCCCCAGCATAGCTGAGTGTTACACCTGGAGGAACTGGCTGAATACAGATTAGAACGAAGGTGTCTCAAGTATAACCAAAGATTCCTGATACTCATAAAACTTGGTAGTGAGCTTTACTGGCTTAAGGAAACCAGAAATACTTCACTGTATCAAAACACACTCCACAACTTCCCTTAACAACCAAAGACTGGCAACTGAGATTCTACAATTGAAGATTATAATCCTTTAAATGCGATCAGTACCGAATAAGCAAAACGAAACATCCATAGGTTGCAGAAAGATGGTAAAGTCATCATTTTCAAAAGCCCAGCCATTGTTTATCTCCATATAGCTGCAATTGCAGAGAGGGTTGGGAGGGAGAGAGAGGGAGAGGGAGAGAGAGTGAATGAGTGCTGGTGCATGCACTCGTATGTGCATGTGTATGTGAGTGTATTTTAGAAAAGCAACCTCACAAGAGGGGACAGTGATTCCAGCTGCATCTGAAAACCACCAGGCTTTACCTGTCACTGAAGAAATTCCCACTTCAGAAGGTCTACTGTCTTCATTGACTGTAGAAAATTCAGAAGGATTTCTGTAATTTTCAGATAACTCAGAGCGATTTTGCTCATCATCATGGTAGTTGTTAGCATAGGAAACATGGCTGAGGAAGGAGGTTTGATTCATCCACCTTAGCCTGTTCTCCCCGGGGAAGCATTTAATTTATTTAGTTGTCCTTTCCCAATTCAAAAGTAGGGATTGAAGCTAACTTAGCGACTGGCCTTGGGACAGTGCCTGCATGGGCAATCAGGCGTTAACTGATCCTCAGAGCTGAAGGCGCCTGAGTGATCTCTGGTTCTCTTAGCCTACAGGTAAGGAAATGGAAGCACTGAGCTGAAGGAATGTATTTTGTTAAGCTTGGACAAAAAGTAGGTTGAAATTGTGTCCATATTTAACTGCATATCAGACATTGCTAGATGTTGAAATTCAGTCTGGTGTAATTTCAAGTAACACAGGCCCACTTTTTCTTCTTCTCCTTTCCAACAGGGTCTCCCTATTAAGACCAGGTTGGCCTTGAATTTATGTGTCTATCTTTTTGATTGGATTACAGGCATGCAGCAATATATGTATATGTATATGTATATGATTTCTGCCAGGCTCATCTATACCTATAGGGTGGTCAAGATGGCTTAGTAGGTTCCTGAATTTGATGAGCCCACGTGCTGGAAGGAGAGAACAGACTCCACAAGTTGTCACCTGATCTCCACACGTGTGCCATGATGCCATGGCACACATGTGCATCAACACATACACACACAAAATAAATAAGTAAATGTAAAAAAAAATAAGCAGTTGGAAAAGATTGCTCAGTGGTTAAGAGGGTTTACAGCACAGGACCCAAGTTTGGTTCCCAGCACCCACATGGTAGCTCACAACCACCTATAACTCCTGTCCCAGGAGATCTGATACCCTCCTTTGGACTTGCTCAGCACCAAGTACACACGTGCATAGACACTCAAACACATAAAATAGAAACAAAAGTTTGTATAAATATACCTGTCTTTTTACTTTTAAAAAATTGTGTGTGTGTGTGTTGCGCACACGCACAAGTATGTGCATGTGAGTTCAGGTGTCCTTGGGGCCCAGAGGCATCAGATTCCCCTGGAGCTGATGTTGGTGGTTGTGAACCACCAGTTTGGGTGCTAGAACTGTACTTGGTCCCTCTTCAAGAGCATTTATTTATGCTCTTAGCCGCCGAGGCAACTTACATCATCTTAATTTTTGTTGGTGCTGTGGGCAAAACTCTGGGCCTCATGTACCCTGGGCTAGGGCTCTGCTGCTGAACTGTGTCCACACTGATATATTTTTGATTACAGTAGTGATGCACTATTAATAAAAACTAAGACAGAAATTGGGGTTCAACCTGAAGATGTGAAAAGCAAGAGAGTCAGTCACTGACTCTTACCACAATCTCAGTCTGAAATGGTAATCCTGCCTCCAGGAATCTCAGAATGAGACTGTGTCTGAGAGCTGTCTCCTCCCATTTTATAATTCTCTCTAGGGCTGGGATTAAAGGCATGCACCACCCAATCACTACGCAACTAGTGTGGCCGCTGGAGTTAGAGGTGTGTGTTAGCACTGTATGGCCTGTCAGGCTGATCAGTGGGGCTGTTTTGATCTCAGATCTTCAGGCAAGCTTTCTTTATTAAAACACAATTGAAATGCTACTATACAATAGGAAGGCTCCTGTCCAAGTCAGAAGAATTCTCTAAAGTAAAAAATAGAGCAATCCTAAGATTTTGAGTAAAACACTATAAACAGCAAATCTTCCTCCCGAGATTAGAACTGAGAACCTCTACTTCTTCTAAAATATTGATGAGAAATGTAGATGTTAACAAAGGATTGACATAGCTTGCTTTTATATCTGATTATTTTATAGCTTACTGTGCAGCATTTAAATGATTTTGTGTAGCTTACAGGAAATTCCAGGATGGGATAATGTATCACGGAATATTTATGTAGCATTGGTCATATGTGCAGTATCTCATAAAGAAGGTAGCTCCAGAGAGAACCGGCCAATTTCTCAGGAGGATGTGGATTTGGCTGTTTCTGGGAGCGTGCGGAGGAAGGTGATCTCCAGGGCAGCCATGTATCTGCAACTTAAATCAGTTATGTGAACCAGGGAGGAACTTGTTATTTTAATTTTGGAAAATATTTTCTTCACATTGATGGAAATTTCCTTAACCTTAGATTTTATTTTCTTAGAGTTTCTGTTACAAATTAAGAGGAAGGGAAAAAAAAAAGAAAAAAAAAAAGAAAAAAAAGACTTTGTTGGATATTACATGTTTCAAGAAGAATTCTTGTTTTTAATTTAAATAAAATCGACTTTATAAATTCTGAGTAGGGGGAAAGCAAGGGAAAAACAGGGAAAAGGCTTCACAGATACTTGGTGATGACTTTTTGTGAAGACAAGGGAGGCAACCTTCGCTTCAACACTGATTCATTTCGATTGTATATTTTCTGTCCTTTCATGTTAAGCTACTTATACGCCCTTTAAAAATGTGGCTTTTTAGATATCAGAATTTTAATTGTTCTAATTTCATATTAGACGTAAGGCTGTGTATTACCAGTCAAATTAGACATAATTTGAGGGCATAGAACACAGCTTTGTACTAATTCTGATAGCGTCGGTTAAAACACTCTACCATGTAGGCTGAGAATGACGTGTTTGAGTACCCTGGTTAAAATGGTTAAAACACTCTATTCTGCCATCTAGGCTGAGAATGGATGTTTGAGTATCTTTTTTACATTTTTTATGGTTTATTTAACTTTATTTTATGTGCATTGGTGTGAAGGTGTCAGATCCCCTGCAACTGGATCTTCAGAAAGTTGTGACTGCCATGTGGGTGCTGGGAATTGAACCCGGGTCCTCTGGAAGAGCAGGCAGTGCTCTTAACCACTGAGCCATCCCTCCAGCCCTGAGTATCTGGTTTTAATTCCCCTTCTTTCCTCTTCCCCATCCTCGGAAGATCCCCTCTCTGGAGCTGGCTCCCTGCTGTACCAGCCTCCTTCCCAATTCTGCCTAGTAGGTAGCTTTCCACTCCATTCCCATCAGGGATGTTCAGATGACGTGTAGTTCGCTTGGGAAGATGTCAGGTCTGACAGAGGAAAAGTAACTAACCTTCAGACACACGAGGGCAACACATCAAAGCTGTAGGGTCTCCGTGGTGGGGCTACAGGAAGGGGAAAGGGGCTGGCTGATGCTCAGGAAACGGAAGCAGTCAGGAAGCCCAGTCAGGTTCCGCCTGACTGTGAGCTGTGGCCAGTCATGTGCTGTCCTTGTACAGTAGTGCTAATAGCAGCACCTTGTTCTCAGAGCTGGTAGGTGTGGGGGAGCCATATGTGCTCCCAAGGGAAAGGCGGTGCTTGGGGGGGTGGGGCAAGCCACTTGCTAAAGGTGTTGGTCCCGGAAGAGGGACACTATGGCCGAGGCACGCTCTACTGCACAGGGTCCCTACCTGCCTCTGTGGGATGGTACTGGCATTCTGGACATCTTTTCTTCCCCTTTCCGTCCCATGCCCTGGAGGGGGACGTGTGGATTGTCCCGTCTGAGCTCTACAGGTGTTGGGGCACCACATTCACCTTCCATTCTCTTAATAACGGAGTGATGATTGCTATGAGGACCGCAGAGCATGCGAATCGAAAGTACGCATGCTGGACCAGGCCACGAGTTCAAATTCTAGCCTTTCCACAGCCTGACTGCGCTGCATGGACCACTTTACAGTGGCGAGGTGCCTTCCCATGCCTCGCTTTCTCATCTGTGAAACGGACACAGGAATAGAGCCTGCCTCATGGGGCCGTTGTCAGGGCGAAGCCATGTGAAGCAAGCAGAGAGCATTTGGGAAGGTGAAGCCAGCAAGTGTTCTTACTGTGAAGGCAGCTAAAAGTGCGGTCTGTGTCCCGAACCCTGAGAGAGGAAATGAGCCTCTCTTTTCCTCAGGAGGCTGCATGTGCTACAGGAAAGAGTCAATTGTATCAACGGGCAGAGAGTAAAGCAACGCTCCACAGAGAAGTCCAGGCAGAGGGATTGTAGTTAGATGGCTGCGGGCCGGTTATCCTTGGCAGATTGGAAAGGTTGACAAAGGCCTAACACAATTAAAAATTATTTTAAGTGTAGGCGAGGGAACAAGTTTGCAGAGTTCTCTCCGTCCACCTTTATGTAGGTTTAGGGGATGGAGCTTAGAAAGTCAAGCTTGGTTGGCAGGCGCTTTTGTCGGCTGAGCCATCTTGCCGGCCTGGCTTACAGGGTTTAATTTGCTTTTTACACACAGGCAGGCCCTCTGCGTGCCCAGGGACTGCTGTACCTGAGCCCGATAGTCACTGTCCTGCACAAGTTCAGACTGGCGTGAGCCAGCACTCAGTGAAATGTCTATTTGGGTTAGAGCTTTTCAGGTCTTAAACTCAGTGACTGTGGGCTAAAGCCATCTTCACTGCAGAGCGCAATTTACTGTTCTCTTTATCACCTTTCCCTTTTTATATAAAAAACCTGGCTCTTTCAGAATCACATTAAGGTTTCTATGATTACTGCTCCGAAGGGAAAGGATAGTATTTCTAGGTGGCTGTCAAGTTAACCACTTAGCCAAATGTAGCCATATATTTTGAATATCCAGATATCTGAAAGCCCCTCATTCTAAGGTTAACAGATTGAATCTGTAATGTCAGAAACGAGTTAGGTTTCATCTGTGCTGTTCAGTTACTTAAGAGAAATGCTACCCTTTCGCAGGATGGCGAGTTTAAAAAGCCACCATTTTCCCTGCAACTCCCCATCTTCTCTTTCAAGTGTGCAGTTCAGCCCCATTCTCCAAATAAAGTCGACCTGACGCCCGTGAGCGAGAACGCACAATGGAAAGCAAAGGATTAACTGGGTGGCTTAGTCTTCAATCCTGGTTTAACTGGAGAGCAGCTGTGGGCGTAGGGAAGGAGCCAGGGTGCATGGCGAGCACTGTCATTGCGGTCCTGGGCTTGATGGACTGCAAACCTCATGGGTTTCATTACATTTTATTTAGTGTGTGTGGATGCATGTACCACCGTGCGTGTGTGGAGGTCAGACGACAACTTGAGAGTTGGTTCTCTCTCCTTTATCATGTGTGATCCGGACACTAAACTCAGGTCATCCATCGCCTTGGGCGGCAATTGCTTTTACCCACTGAACCATCTTGCTGGCCCCATCTTTAGGTCTTTGAACTATCTTCATTTTCTTTAAATATTTATTTATTATGTATACAATATTCTGTCTGTGTATATGTCTGCAGGCCAGAAGAGGGCACCAGACCTCTTTACAGATGGTTGTGAGCCACCATGTGGTTGCCGGGAACTGAACTCAGGACCTTTGGAAGAGCAGGCAATACTCTTAACCACTGAGCCATCTCTCCAGCCCCCTGAACTATCTTCATTAATAAGACTGAAGGTTCCATCTATGGTGCTTAAAAACAATGGCAGTCTTGCTGACATGTTGGTACTTGATGGCAATCCTGTCACTGCAGAGGCAGAAGCAGGAGAATGATGAGTTTAAGGTCGGCCTGAGCATCATAGAGAGATCCTGACTCTAAAAACCAAAGCAATCTTCAGATAATGAGTTTGCCTTCGCTCCTCTGATAGTGACTGTCCAGGCTCATAATTTCTGTCTCAAGTCTCTGTAGATGTCTGAAGAGGACTTTGGAGAATCCCTTGGTGACTTTAGGCGGGGGATGAGGAGAAGAATTTCAGAAAATTCCTAATTGATTATCTAGTATATGCATCTTTCATGGGCCCTGAGGACTTTTGGACATGTCTGGCCCATTTTTAGGTACTCTAGTTCTTCCACGCATCAACATCTGTGGGTGCTCCTGCTTCGTATTGCCTCTCACTTTAGATTACATTTTATTATTCTGGTTCCCCACTCCAAAGGGAAGAAGCTAGGTTCAGTCAATTCATGATTATTCTGGCATCCAAGGTCCTTTTCATGGTCCAATTAGCTGAGATCTTGGAGGCCCAGGGCTATATGATACTAGCCAGAGTGAGGGCTGCTCTCTGAGGCCATGAGGTAGAAAACAATCGGAAGAGGAATCAATTGGCTTTCCAAGAACTCTTGCCAAGATCCTCTTGTAGGTAGTGAAAGGTTGGTTGGATGATGGAGTCCCAGGTCACTGAACAAGTGGGCCCAGAAAGACATTGATGGCTTTCCCTGCTTAGAAGAATGTCTTCAGTAATGAGGCAACAGGATGTGTGCACATGCACACACATACACATACATGTATATATATGCATACATATAAACTCACATACATATATATTATATATATATATATATATAAAATATGTATCATATACCTCAAAACTTGAATGAAGACACAGAAGGCACCCTTGTCAAATGTACTGGAAACACTAAACAGGAAGAATGTAGCAAGTAGAGCTGATGACAAGATCAAGATTCAAGTTGTCTCGACAAGTAGAGTGTCAATGTGAAGTTCTATGCTGGGATAAAATAATCAACACTACATATTTATAGTGGGGACTGATCATTTTGGCCATTCTTTGTAAAGAGTCTCCTGGCTTTCACTCAGTGATGTGCTGTGCTATGAAGCATCAACTTAAGTTCCAGGCTAGATGGGAATAAGATGCTCATATCAGAAAGGTACCACTGCCTCATACAATTTGGCCTGGTCAGCTGTTTTCTTTCAAGGATGCTATCTGGTAACCTGGGTGTTTGGATTATGGAGAGCACATTTTGGAAGTGATAAAACTCAAAGCTCGGAAGGTCGGGGAAGGATCCATTTTAAAGTTGTATTCTGTCGGGAGGGGGGGTGTCTTAGTCTTATCCTAGATGGCTCAGGGAGAAGAGAAACAGGTGAGCAGGTCACTTCATGAAAATGGCCTGGGGTCAGTGTCGGTAAAGACTTCATCGAGTTACGACTCTAGGAGCTTGTAGGGGACTTTCTCAGATGGCTGAGGGGAGAGTGGGTTGCTTAGAGTTTTTCAAAAGGATCCAGCATCAGGCAGGAGTTTGACAAAATGGTCTCCAGGTCCCTTTCAACACTGGACACTCAAAATTCTGTAAGGGCAGATGGGCATTCATTTTAATATGATTGAACTTGAAAAGCAAAGAGAAATGGGCGGGTACATGTAATATGAGGAATAAGCTGATGTCCATGTGTGCCTGAAAAAACCAAGGACCTTCCCAGGGATCACAAGGCTTGCATCTTTAACACAGAAATGTGTGTCCACACCATGGCCGTTTATTTGGAGCCTCGATTACGGAGCCTGCCTTTTCCACTGGTGAACCTGCTTTTCTGAGAGTCCTCTGGTACCCTTCTCCAGGTAGTGTGTAGAAAAGCTTCATCCATTGCTTCCAGGACTCTCATTTCATGTTCATGTGGAGGATGTTTTGCAGGCTGGCCAGGGACACTAGCATGTTTTGATGGGAAACATGCTGTAAGTGACAGCCAGTGTGTAGATTTTTGAAGCATATTAGGTTGCAAAGCTGGAACAGTAAAGACACTTGCCATGCAGGTCTGACAACCTGAGCTACATGGCTGGAACCCATGTAAAGGTAGGAGGAGCGAACTGGATCCACAAACAGTTCTCTGACCTCTGCATACATGCCACAAGACTAATAATAAATAATAAACATAGGAAATGCATTTCTACCAAGTTGCTTTCTTTTTGCAAGGAAGTATAGAACACCATAAAATACTTTTAAGTAGTATGGTATAAGATAAAATCTCATGTATCCTAATATTACACAGTGTGGTATACATGCCCCAAGAACTGTATGTGGATTCAGTTTCTGATATCTCTTTGTTTTTATCTTCTGTGTGAGTGTTTGCATGAATGTATTTTTGTGCGTTATCTGTATACTTGGTGGATCTCTTACAGTTGGAACTACCATTCATTGTGAGCTGCTATGTGAGTGCTGGGAACCAGACCTAGGTCCTCTGGAGGTGGAGCAAGTACTTTTAACCATGGAGCTATCTTTCCTTTTCTTTCTTTTTTTTCCTGAGTGTCTTTGTTTTATTTTATTTAATTAATTTATTTTTTTTAATTTTAAATTTATTTATTTATTAAGGATTTCTGCCTCCTCCCCGCCACCGCCTCCCATTTCCCTCCCCCTCCCCCGATCAAGTCCCCCTCCCTCATCAGCCTGAAGAGCAATCAGGGTTCCCTGACCTGTGGGAAGTCCAAGGACCGCCCACCTCCATCCAGGTCTAATAAGGTGAGCGTCCAAACTGCCTAGGCTCCCCCAAAGCCAGTCCGCGAGGGGTACACCCACACACTGAGACAATGGGGATGTTCTATCGGGAACTCACCAAGGCCAGCTGGCCTGGGTCTGAAAAATCATGGGATAAAACTGGACTTGCTGAACATAGCGGACAATGAGGACTACTGAGAACTCAAGAACAATGGCAATGGGTTTTTGATCCTATCTTTCCTTTTCCTTTATCCTTCCCTTTCCTTCCCTTTCCTTCCCTTTCCTTCCCTTTCCTTCCCTTTCCTTCCCTTCCCTTCCCTTCCCTTCCCTTCCCTTCCCTTCCCTTTCCTTCCCTTCCTTCCCTTCCTCGGTGGTTGAAATTGAATCCAGGGTCTTGAGTTTCTCTAGGCAAGCACTTTAACTCAACTAGCTATATTACCATCATCCCACAAGTTTCTGTCTTGGTGTTAACTTTCAGCTTTGAATCGTGGTGTGGCTATTTTCAAATTGTGGTGTTGATCCTACTGAATGGTCCTGAAATTGTTACTTGATTTGTAGCTGATTTCAGCAGGTTTAAATCAACAAGTGGGTGCTGGGGGATTGAACCCAGGTCCTTTGGAAGAGCAGTCGGTGCTCTCAATCATTGAGCCATCTCTTCAGCCCCATGACAGTGGATCTTATTTGACTATTCCTTATGTCATGATGGTAGACTTCACCTGCACATGAATTTCTCCCAACCTTAAATGTCCTAAGGATCCCTTGGAAATCTGTATCTGGGCCCTGTCTTCATATACCTTGATTCCATGTGTCTGAGGCAAGGCATTTGAGTGTTTGAACGATTAGCCAAGAAGCTGTGGGGCAGCGGGACCACACATTAAAAAACATGATGCTAATTTGGTGAGAGAATTATCAAAATAACCTCAGCAACAAAAGGCATGTGTTTGTTGAGAGAACCAGTGAAATTTTAAGATATCCTATCTTCCCAGATCTTGATAAGAAGCAGCAAGGTGAAGATGAAGAGGCTGCTGTCTGTGTTCTGGCAGAGTGCTTGGGGCCAGCATTCATCACCCTCCCACCTCCTTAGCAGGAAGGGTATTCTGTTTTGAGCTCCCACTAGCTTGGGGGAGGAGCTCACTCCTTGGGCTGGAAGTTTCAACTTCCTAACTCCCAGTTGCAATGTTCACACTCCTCCGCGTGGTTTTAGTGTTTTCTGGGCCTTACGGGCCTGTTCTGTGATCTTGATGACAGACTTCTTCACCCTCGAGGAAGCAAAGAGCACCTCCTGAGCACCCCAACCTTCGATCTTCTGTGGAGCCTCAAGGGTGGGAGGGCTGATGTCCTTACTGTGCATGGGACCTCAGATTCTGTAACCCCCGGGACAAACCTGTGGCCCTTCTGAGCTTCTGCGACTCTATCACTAACATGGCAGTGCAGTTTAAAGCGTTTGTGGGTGTTCAACTGAGTGTTATGTGCTTGTGCATTTGTGTGGGTGAGCAGGCGTGTGTGTGCACAGGGAGGCCAAGGGTTGATGCCGATGTCTTTCTCAACCACTTGTCCTTATTTCTTGAGACAGAGTCGCTCACTGAACCTGGAGTTCACTGATTTAACCAGATGACTGGCCAGTGAGTTCCAGGGATCTTCCTGTCTCTGCCGCCCCAGTGCTGGGATAACATGCAGGCCGCTGCACTCGGCTCTTCACACAGGTTCTGAAGAACTGACGGGGCTATCTACTCCCCAGTGCTTCAGGTCCATCTCACCTCCTTCTAGCTGGGACTGCTGCTCATAGTGTTATTTGTGATGGCAACTTTTTTTTTCTAATATTAAGATCATATGACTTGGTAAATTTAAATAGAGCACCCCCAACCCTTCTTAGATAGTCTTGCTATGTAGCCTTGGCTGGCCTGGAACTGGATTTATAGACTAGCTTGACTTCAAACTCACAGAGATCTGTCTACCTCTGCCTCTCAAGTGCTGGGATTAAAGGCGTGCGCTGTCACACCTTCTAGATTTTAGACTTTGATAGTTCTTCATTGATTTGGGGGACTTAACATTTATGCAATCCCCATGAGCCCTGTCTCCCAGGCTTGCTGAACTGTGCTGGCTGAATGACCATCCTGGCTGCTGAGAACAGCAGCTCCTCAGAGTCACCAAACCGTACAACACATTGGCATGCCAACTAAGTATGTCCCAAATATTTTTTCAAATAAGTAAAATGTTTTTTTTAACATCATACAAAACCTTCTGAGAAAAAAAAACATTGAGTTTCTAGATTCTCTTGAAAAACCAAAATGACATGGCAGTATTGTGACTGTTTTTGTAGGTGGTAGTGGCCTGAGAAGACAGGCATGCCTTCTCTAAATTGTTCTTGGTGAAAGTTAAGGGGGAAATACCATGAAACTTAATGCTCTTATCTCCCACAAGAGGGCAGTCTAATCTCTAAAAGAGCGAGCACATCTGGCCTAGAAACCTGTACTGGACCTGGGTGAAATAACTTGTCCAGGCCCCACCTCTGTTTGCACGAGTCAGAATGGAGCCTATGCTTTCTCTTTATGTCCATATTTTCACCCTAATTCTGTCCTAGGGTCTGGTCCCCTCTGTCCCACTCTTGCAGCTCCCAAATCTGCACAAGCTACTTTGTGGAAATGGAAAGAGGGACCTTTTTTGAATATACAGCTTCAGAGCCACAAGTTCAGCTGAGTTGGCAGCTGTAGAAGTCTGATAGGGGCCTTGTGAGGCAGAAACACTCTCTCTCTCTCTCTCTCTCTCTCTCTCTCTCTCACACACACACACACACACACCTTTTTAGCTAGAGTCTTATTCTGCCTAGGCTGCTATTAATAGCCTTGAACCTGATCCTCTCCCCTCCAACCTCCCAGGTACTAGAAACACAGGCACGTGGTACCTACCACTCCAGGCTACCTCCATGCTAGAGATGGAGCTCATAGCCATGGGCCTGCTAGGCAGACACTACCAGCTCAGCTATGTGGTGGTTCTTATTGGCGTAGAATCCTGAGGCGGAGCATGCAACCCCAGTCAGCCCTAATACTAACGAGGCCCCGAGGAGATGCTATGTAAGCCCAGATGCCTGTTTGTTAATTCACAATGAGACACATCTGCTGCGGAGACCCAGAAAAAAAAAAACCCTCATTTTTGCTAACCAGCATATTTTTCTTTCAGAAAACAACAAAACAGAACAAGTCAAAATATAAATTAGAGACCCACACAAGGGTAATACCACAGTTTGACATCGGAGGTTCCCTTGTGATGATTCCGAGCCCTGCACCAAGGGCCTGCATGCTTGGTGCCAGCTCTCCTTATTCTAGCAGTGCTGTGGGTAACTTGATGTAGTTCCTTGCCTCTCTGTTCTCTGGTCCCCATCTCTCCACACCCACTCTGTAGTAGGTCCAGATCTACCTCTCTTTAGCTATGCTCCCCTCCCCCCCGTGAGATTGTTTTTACTTGTAGCACTTTCTACTTTAGGTCCTGCTCCCATTTTATGTATTGAAAATTATTTTAATCATTTGACCTCAGGTTTATAACAGGTTTAGGATCCAAGATCCCCCACCTGCAGCTCTGAAGATACCTGAAGAAATTTCAAAGGTTTATGAGAACTAGTTTAAAAATGTCTTAGGTTAGCATATTCACTATATAAAATAATGTTTCATTATGACACTATGACACTATGATATATATATATATGATATCATATATATATCATATATATATATGATAAAGTATATTTTGATGGTATTCAGCCCTACCCTCATTAACTCTTCCCACCCCTGCTGATTGTCCCTTTCCCATCTCAGTCTCCCTTCTACCCCATGTCTCTGGGTGGCCTGTGTGACCCAGTGAGTTAATTAGGGCAACTGCTATGTCTGTAGGTCCTCAGAAGGGAGACAAAACTAGTTCTGTCTCTAGATGGTGACTTTAGAGGAGTGAAAACAGACCAGCTTTTTCTTTCTCTTGACTTCTTTGTATTTGGCAAAATAAAACAAACATCTTTTCTTTGCCTCTTATTTTTCTCTCATTAAAAAAGTCATTTCTTTATGAGTTCTAGACCAGCAGACCTGTCTCAACAAAAAAAAAATCCATCTCTTAAATCTTAAAATTTTTATTATTTGTGTGTGTGTCTGTGGCTTATAGGCATATGAGTATATGTGTGCCTTTGGAGGTCAGAAGATCCCAGAGTTATCGGTAGAGTTACAGGTGACCGCATCTGTGAGTGACCGCGTCTGTGGGGTGACCGCATCTGTGGGGTGACCGCGTCTGTGGGGTGACCGCCTCGGTGGGGTGACCGCCTCGGTGGGGTGACCACCTCTAATCGGGCTGCCTGATGTGGGTGCTGGGAACTGAACTCTGGTTCTCTGTAAGAGCAAGAAGCAGACTTAGTTGCTGAGCTTCTCCAGGGTGGCACCTCAAACCTATCCTTCTTTTTAGAGTGAACTGAAATAGTTTAATGACAATGTGGAAATAAGGGAAAACAAGAATGAAGAAAAATTTGGATGGTAGAAATTAGATCTTAAGCTGGGAGGTTGTAGCATGATTAATAAAGACCCAAAGACAGAAGTTGGGGATCAACCTGAAGGTCAGAAAAGCAAAACAGCCAGCTCCTGGCTCTTTCCTCTACTTCAGTCTGAAATGGAGATTCTGCCTCCATGAATCCTCAGAATGAGACTGTCTGAGAGCTGTCTCCTCCTGTTTTATATTCCTCTCTAGTGCTGGGATTAAAGGTTTACACCACTACTGCCAGGTTTGTATGGCAAACTAGTGTGGCTACTAAGATTAAAGACGTGTGTCACCACTGCCTGGTCTGTAAGGCTGACCAGGGTGGCTGTTTTACTCTCCGGTCTTCAAGCAAGCTTTATTTATTAAAATACAAATGAAATACAAATATCACTACAGGAGATGGTGGTGCACAACTTTGATTCTATCACGCAGGAGGCAGAGGCAGGCAGATCTCTGTGAGTTTGAGGCTAGTGTGGTCTACAGAGTGAATTCCAGGATAGCCAGGGCTATACAGAGAAACCATATCTTAAAAAACAAAAACAAAAAAAGAGAAGGAAATTGGATCTTAAGTTATTTAACAATTGGCTTTAGTTAAAAACGAACAAACAAACAACTTACATTCTGCCACTACCCCCTGTACTCATTGGATATAAACCTAGGTATCCTAGGTAAAGATAATGTTTAATTTAACTGGAAATATATGTGTATACATATGTAAATATATGTCCCCCACACATATAAACACATTTTTGTATATATGTGTAATATATATATACACGTAATATGTACACATAACATATAATACATCCATTACATATAATGTATGTAAGGTAATATATATATGTAAAATACTTTGTGTGTATCCTGTTTTTCACCCTAGTTTCCACAACCTTGCCCATAGTCACCAAGGATGCTGACTCAGTCTTGGGATTCAGAATTTTGGGCTTAGTTCTGGGCACACTAAGAACGTGAATGTCTATTGACATTTCTGTTCATTTTTATTCATGAACTCCCTTGGAGGAATCTCCATGTGTGCCAGGGGTGTCTCCTTCAGTTGGTTATGTGTGCCCTGCGTTCCCAGGGCAAGGGCGGATGTGCGTGGTTGACACTGTGTTGAGCCCATCCCTGCCTCCCCAGCGGAAAGCGAGAGTGGGCTCAGATGCCCCATTAAGTAGCTTGATAGGATCTGGAGAAACAGGGCAGTCAGAAAATGAGTTATTTGGTACTAAAGTGCAGTGAAGCATGTGCTTAAATGCCCATTTCGCGCTTCAAACCTGGCTTTGGTTCACGGTGCTATTTGGAGAAGTTCTATTTTAAGAGGGATTAAAATCTATGCAACTGGCTGGCTATGCGAAGCAGCTAGAACAGCGTAGGCCTCCACAATGCAATAAAGCTTAGACAGACTTGAGCGGTTTCTTCTAATCTCTCTGAGAGTTCCTTCATATTTGAGAGGGATTATGTAAGGTAATGTGTGTCGAGTGCTCAGCCCAGAGCCTGGCATGCAGTGGCGTGTGGTCCATCATTTGGTAATGGCCACAGTAATTGGGTCTAATGAAAGGTTTCCTTTCTGTAGTCTTATGAGAAGGAAGCCTGTCTATACTCACTGATCTGTTAATCACGCTGAAGGCTTCCTAAAACAGCTGTGTATGTATACTGATTTTTTTTTTTGAGCTATACTCTCAAGACAGAACTATGAACCTTTGATCTCGTTTATTTTTTTAAAATCTCCTGTCTGTTTCATATGTGCATATGATGTATTGCGGTCACCCCAACGCCTGCTGACCCCTCTCTTCCTGCTCAGCCCCCCTCCCTACCGCCTTTTCCTTTGTGTGTGCATCTTCTTGCATGTTCTCACCATCAACGCGCTCACCTTTCTGTTGCATTTTCCAAGATGGTTTCACTAATGTAGCTCAGGTTGGCCTCTAATATTTGTGATCCTTCTTCTTTAGCCTCCCTGGTCCTGTAGGTGTGAGCCACCAAATTCGGTTTGTGGGTTGCTTTACCAGAATCCCCTACCTCTTTCTGGTACCCGTCTGGTACGGCGCAGGGCTGTTCTTGAATTCACTGTGTTAACAGAGACCTTGAGTTCCTGGTCCTCCTGGTCCCACCTCCACTGGGGTCACAGGCACATGCTGCTGTGCTCAGCTTCCAACCCTATCTTTTTGAAGTGCTGCTGTCTGGAAAGCCAGCAACCTAGAGTGTCTTTCTACATAAAAAATAAAGTACAAACAAGTTTATACAGGGCTAAGGAGTGAGGGCTTTGGGATGACGTCATTGTTTTGGGTGCTCAGAAAGAATCCTTTTGCTTTCAACCTTTTTGCTGTGTTAAAAAAGATTGGGGTTTCTAGAGGCGTGGTCTTGGTTAAAAGGGGAGTTTGTTGAGGACCAGAGGTACACAGGCGCAGTCCGTGGCCCCAGATCATCTTATACTTGACTCCAGAAGTGAGCTTTTTAGGGAGGCACGTTCAGAAACATGAAGAGTGTGGCTTCCAGCCTCAATGACATAGCAGGGCTCTGTCAGGGAACCCATCCATAGCGTGGGGCATTGGCTGAGAGGGTGAGTTTACTATGTCAGAGGTCTTTCTTTTTGGTGAAAAAAAAAATAAAAATCAGAAACCTTTTAACAGGCTTTAACTCCTCGGAAGATGAACATACTGTTTGAAGTGATAAAAGTCACACGAGGGGAGGGAACTGTGCCTTTGGTCAGGAAAGAGTGTGTGAATGCCAGGATCCTCACAGCTGTTTTAGTAGGCAGAGGGCGTCCACTTGGGGAGTCACACCACAAGAAATCTCAGTTTTCCCTGATGTTTGTTCCATTTCGTTCTGTGTATTCCTTGCAGATTCAAATGCCAAACCGTGTCTATTATTACTTCACAATTTCCACCTGGGGTCTCTGGAGTTTGCAGAGAGCCAGAAAGCATCTGCAGTTTCCCATTTGCCACATCTTCTGACTCGGGGCTTCTCTTTGGGCTGTTTATGTCATCACTGTGATGTCTCTGGGTATTGCTAAGAGTTTTCAGTTTCATCTGGAGCTGTAACCTCAACAACATGGAGACTCCCTTTGCTTACAACCCAACGTCATTTTGGGAATATTTTTTTTCTTTTGCTTGTGATGGTTTGGGACATTTGAGTCAGTTTTGAAACCCCCCTTTTGTCTTTTGCAATTCTGCTGCTATTTTTCTTGTATTTTCTAGATGTGGAAATTTTAACAGAATAAGTCATAATGTTTATTTCTGTAGACATAGCTTTAGTGTGATCTTGTTTGCATGCTTCCTCTGTTCTCTATCATGGATGGATAATTGCAGGTAATAAAGATGGATTCAGTTCTGTCATTGCTGACAGTGGATCGAATAAAGCTATGTACTTTCAAACGAATGGGGGCTTCATTGAGGACTACTTTTGCTGCCTGGGCAAGCTTACATATTTTGGCTAAGTTGACCTATCAGTTTAGTTCCTGTCAGTTTGGGAATACAGCCTGGGTGCTGTGATCACACACCCTGAGGCAAGTTGCTATGGTTCATGCTTGCTAAGAAAAGCTTCCATAGAACTGGCTAGACACAGCTGCTTCTGAATCTGTCCTTGAAAAGGTCCCTTCCTATGATGGGACCTTTCTTCTCCCCTTGTAATTATTGGTTGTTTGTCCAGTGTCCCATAAAGCTGGGTTGAGGAGAGGTTGCTGTGATAGTCTCAGAGGAGGCAGGATGTCATGAGACCTGGGACCATTTCTTTCAGCTCCATTACGGTCCTGCACATTTTCTGTTTGCCTGTTTCTCTGCCTGCCCACCCCTCAGGAGCTCAGAGGCCTGTGGCTTGCTAAACATATCTATTAACTTCTGTGTTCCCTGCACTGTAACTGAGGGGTTGTTGATTCTATAACCCTGACTCTTGCATTAGTGGTGTGTATCAGGGTTTTACTCAGTATTTGAATGAATACATGGACAGATCCTTTAGTTTAGTCTGTTTATGGAAATCAATCTGACTAAAGTAAGCCACATTGAATTCAAATAACTGGGCAGGGAAGATTGCTCAGTGGTTGCAGCTTACCAGTATGAAGACTAGAGCTGGGCTCTCTAGAACTTGCTGAATGTCATGCTGGAGAGGTAACACTGCCTCCTACAGTTCTAGCCTCAGAAGGAAGACTAATCTCACAAATGACTATATGGGGAACCTTGCCTCAATGAACAAGGTGGAGGACAGGTGGAGGGATGATTTATGAAGTCAGCCTCAGGCCTCCAGATGTGTGTACATACATGTATACCCACATACACGTATACCACACATAAGAAAATGGAAAAAGATGTCAAACTACCCCAAATCTTTTGTCAACATCGCTTCACACATTGTAGGGAATTGCACTTGGATTCATGACATCTGTACCACTAGTTTATTATTTCAAAACAAAGAATTTAGTACCAATGAAATGGCTGGGCTATAAAGGCATTTGCTGCCAGCGTTTAAAGCTGGGGGCTCATGTGTGTGACCCCAGCACTTGGGAGAGATCTCCCAAGTATCCTACTGAAGTAGTAGAACTGCCTTGGGTTCAAGACCAGCCTGGCCAAAAAGAAACACCACCTCAAATAAACAACAGAAACAGCAGCAACAATAGCACACACAAATAAGGGTTTGTCGACTTTCTTTAAAGGATCATAGATAAATATTTTACGATTTGCAAACTGCTGTAGTTTAGATCTGGGGTGTTCCCTAAAGGCCAGTGTATTAAATAACAGCTCTCGAGAGGGGTACAGATGTTAAGAGGTACAGCCCAGAAGGAGGCTTTAGGTCATGGGGTGGGATTCCTGAGGAGGGAGTTGTGGGAATCTGGTTCTTTTTTCTCACATCGCAGACATGGTCTGAACAGCTTTGCCTTGCCATGTGCTTTGGCTGTGATGGACTTCCTTGGCCCAGGCCTGAAAACACATCCAGTCGCGAGCTGGGATCTCCAAACCTTCTCTTTGTCAGTTGACTGTATCAGATGTTGATTACAGCGAGGGAAACCGATGGACACAGTGGCCGTCATTGCATAGGAGCCAGGAAGGGCGACACATGGAGCAACGCGTGGCCGTGCTTCTGTGAACTTCTACTCATCGCCCTGAAATTAGAATTATGTACAATTTTCAGGTGCTGTGGAGTGGTTTCCATTCATTCAGCAATTTCAAAACATAAAGATTAGTTTTTCAAGCTTGTACAAACAGGTAGCAATCTGAATTTAGTCTAAGGGCCATAATTTGACAGCTCCCAATTATAGTTGATGTCTATAGAAATTATTCCTAAGCAGGTAGTATTTTTTTTTTTTTTTTGGTTTTTCGAGACAGGGTTTCTCTGTAGTTTTTGGTGCCTGTCCCGGAACTAGCTCTTGTAGACCAGGCTGGCCTCGAACTCACAGAGATCCGCCTGCCTCTGCCTCCCGAGTGCTGGGATTAAAGGCGTGCGTCACCACTGCCTAGCCAGGTAGTATTTTTTTTTTAATATTTATTTATTTATTATGTATACAATATTCTGTCTGTGTGTATGCCTGCTGGCCAGAAGAGGGCACCAGACCCCATTACAGATGGTTGTGAGCCACCATGTGGTTGCTGGGAATTGAACTCAGGACCTTTGGTAGAGCAGGCAATGCTCTTAACCTCTGAGCCATCTCTCCAGCCCCCAGGTAGTATTTTTTTAAGATGCAAATTCATTGCATAAGGATGAGAGTCTGGAATGGACTTCGGGAGAGGAGTCTATGTTTTCAGGTCACAAGGTCTAAAATATGTAAATGCATCTCACTGGCCTAAGAAAAAGTCTGTGTGAAAGGAGACAGAGACAAAGACCCACATTGGAGCACCGGACTGAAATCCCAAGGTCCAAATCAGAAGCAGAAGGAGAGAGAGCACGAGCAAGGAACTCAGGACCGCAAGGGGTGCAACCCACACACTGAGACAATGGGGATGTTCTATCGGGAACTCACCAAGGCCACCTGGCCTGGGTCTGAAAAAGCCTGGGATAAAACCGGACTCTCTGAACATAGCGGATAATGAGGACTACTGAGAACTCAAGAACAATGGCAATGGGTTTTGATCCTACTGCACGTACTGGCTTTGTGGGAGCCTAGGCAGTTTGGATGCTCACCTTACTAGACCTGGATGGAGGTGGGGGTTCCTCGGACTTCCCACAGGGCAGGGAACCCTGATTGCTCTTTGGGCTGACAAAGGAGGGGGACTTGATTGGGGGAGGGGGAGGGAAATGGGAGGCAGTGGCGGGGAGGAGGCAGAAATCTTTAATAAATAAATAAATTAAAAAAAGGAAAGTCTGTGTGTTTAGAGATGAAGGTGCGGTGTGATGATAAAGAGACGAACTGGGGAGCATCCCATTTAAGCCTATTTTAAGTGACTATTTAGTGACGTTGAGAAATTGACTCTCTCCACTTCCAGAAATTTCCCATCAGCCCAGGCCGAAACTCTCTACTTGTTACAGGATAGCTCTCCAGCCCCAGGTCCCATAACTTCAGGGACATTTGAATATCAAGAAGCTTGAATCCTCCACCTTTTTTCATTTTCAAGGTTGTTTTGACTATTTGGGGTCCCTTGGGATTCTATGCAAATTTTAGGATGGGCGATGGGGGGGGGGAAGGGAAGGGGGAAAGTCAGGCAGGGTTTGTATTGAAATCTGTAGATTATGTCAGTTAGCATTGTCAGTTTGAAGCTTTGGTTGTAAGCCTTAGCTTTAAATGGCTGAGCTCTCTCCTCAGCCCTCATATGGTAATTTTAATACTATCAAGTCTTCCAGTCCATGAGTATGGGATGCCTTTCTTTTAATCCGAATTGTCTTTAGTTCCTTTCAGTAATGTTTTATAGATTTTGGTATGTGTATTCCACTTCCTTAAATTTATTCCAAAGTATTTTATTTTTCTGATATTAAAATAATTGTCTTAATCTTCTTTTTGGATGTTCATTGTTAGTGCACATAAATTCTGCTGACTTGTATCTTTACTAATCTTGTTAGTACCAAGAGATGAAAAATATTTTAACATCTCATACATAGAGTAGCTGTGGTCAGAGATAGATCTACGTCCTTTATGATTGCATGACTTTTTTTTTTTATTTCCTAAAATGTCTGGCTAGAACTTCTGGTATTATTTTGGCTTCTAGTGTTGAAGTGAGCACCAAGGTTTTTTCCTGATTATAGGAAAGTCTTCAGTCTCTCATCACCAACCTGATGTTTGCATGGTGTTTTCATATATGCTGTTTAGCCTGTCGTAAAAATTTGCTTCTACCTTAGTATTTTTAATCAATAAGAGATTGATTATCAAATGCTTTCTCTTGAGATTCATACGGAAGTGCATTATCTTGATTTCTGGGATTTACTTTAAGAGTCCTTCAACAAAGTAAAAAGAAGTGAGACAAGTGTCGGCCTGAATAACTGAGAAATGAATGATACATAGTTAGGGATTTATTATACAATTATTTATATTTCTATTCTTATATTTGAAAATTTACACAATACCTTTTTGAAAAAAATTTTATTAAAATTTTCTTATTTGCATGCTCTTCTAAAATACCTTTTAGATTTCCAATGATTTCCAAATCATTGTTTTAATTCATTTATTTTTCTTTTTTGTGGAAAGTTTGTGATCTTTGGTAACCATAGAGTTATGCTGTAGTTTTTTCCCCCAACATAGAAAAGAATGTTTTTATGTTCTTTGTGTCTAAATTTTTACTCTTAAGTATTGTTCTTCTTACCAGAAGCGAAGTAGGATCTTCTGCATGCATCAGATATTTAATATGAATATTCAGTATTTTCCCCCATTTTTTGGCATGTGTGTGTTTGCATGTGTGTGGGTATACATGGTGTGGGGTGAGGGTGAGATACAGGTGGTGTGTGTGTGTGTGTGTGTGTGTGTGTGTGTGTGTGTAAGCCCAGAGTTGATGCCAATTGTCTTTTCTGGTAGCTCTCTACTGAGACCGCCTCTCAGTGATCCAGGAGATTAGCAGCTCCTGCTAGTCTAGCTAGCCAGTTTGCCTTGGGTATCCCCTATCTGTGCCTCCCAAGTGCTGGAATTCCAGATGGCCACCACATTTGTGTGCGATGGGGTCTTTTACATGGGCTCTGGGAATCCGAACTCCAGTGTTCATGCTTGCATGTGACCTGCTTTATCCACAGAGCTATCTCAGATCCTATACAGACATGTCTTTATGCGAAATATTTGGGAATGCTTTGAAAACACTATAGACCCTGTGTGCAGATCCATGAGGTTTGGGATAGGACTTGGTTCCTGGAGGTGACTGAGCTGCAATTAGGTTAAGGCTTGATCTTTCATCAGCCTATACCAGTGGGAGTCTTAGTTAGGGTTTCTATTGCTGTGAAGAGACGCCATGACCATGACAACTCTTATAAAGGAAAATGGCTAATTGGGGGCAAGCTTACAGTTTCAGAGGTTTAGTCCATTATTATCATGGTGGGGAACATGAAGGCACCTAAGCAGACATGGTGCTAGAGAAGGAGGCAAGAGTTCTATATCTGGATCAGCAGGCAGCAGGAAGAGAATGACAGTGGGCCTGGCTTGAGCATTTGAAACCCACAGCCCAGCCCTAGTGACCACACTTTGTCCAACAAGGCCACACCTCCAAGTGTCAATCTAAGCATTCATATATGAGCCTAGGGGAGCTTATCAAACCACCACAGTGGGTGAAAGCAGGACTTGGAATCCAAAGTCCTAATTAGAGGGTCAGCCTAGATGCTTGGTGGGATAGATAAGTGATCCATTTTACCCTTGGAAAAATAAGGCTAAGGTTAGCTTTCCATGTTAAGAATTCCACAAATAAGACTTCAGTTGATGCTGCCTTCAGCTGGGGGTGTGGGTATGGGTGTGATGCTGGTTTCTGGAAGTGGGGAGATTACTGTGGAATAACTCTATGTACTGAAGAAGATACTTGTGTGTTTATGTTAGGGTTCATTAGATATCTTAGACAAATCACTCCAGAATAACTTCCAAAGATTACTTGGGAGGGAGGTGTTTATTTCATTAGTCGATTTTATATTTAGTTAAATCAGTGTAAGTAGGGGCAATGTGGCATTCTATAGTTACATGTGACATTTTAAGAAGGGAACTTGACCTGCTCTTGGATGTCCTGGTGGAACCACAGCTTTGACATATCAAATAATACTAAGTATTGTACCTTGTGCTTTTCTGTCGAGGCCTTCGGGAATGTTCAAACATGCCTTGTTAACGGACTAACAAGCCAAACTGGGAGGCAGAGGAGGTGCTGGTGCAGTGTCAGAGCCTGAGCCCACCCACTCCCCAACGGAGATCAGCCCCAGATCACATCCTGGGGTTAGTGTGGGGCTGCTAACAGGTTCCAGTCTTTTCAAAACCCAGGACTCAGAAGGGAAGGGTCCTGGGAGACTGTTGGAGCAGCCTTTCCTTTTCTGGATGGCAGAACTGAAGCCCCTAAAGGAGGTATGCTTACCCTGAGCAGAAAAGTCTCCTGCCGGGCCTGCTGGTTTCCATTTCCCTGGGCCTCAGTTAGCACTGTAGAACCATCAGAATACATAACACACTTCCCTGCCGGAAGCCACATCCTTCAATAGTGATACCCAAAGGTGGCCCCCTTGGTCTTTTGATTGTTTTGGAGAGATGCAGCGTGACTCCCTTTATTGCTACAGCATTGGGTGGTCTGCCAGGGAGCACGAAGCATAAATAACAACTAATAAATAATTTTACAGCAAAGGTCCTAAATCTTCCCAGATAGCGTACTGGTATGTGGCTGTCAAATACCAGGCGGATCCTAAGAAAACAGTAACGCTAACCCATCCATCTTTTACATACATGGCACATTGCTGTCATAATTTTTTTCCTGAGGTTTTAATGGCTCAAGGGAAAAACCGTGCATGTAAAAACACACGTTTGCAAATACACTCTCCTATGCATAGTTTCCTTGCTGGCTGCGTGATAACTTCTGTTTTTAAATATGATCCATTATAGCCCGCTTGGAATGTTTCTTTGGCCACAGCAATGTGTTTTGTTTTGTTGCCAAGAATTTCAGCATACTTGATATTTTTGAAATACAATTCCTCTGATTTCTGCCGCCTGGACTATCCGTACTTTTGCATTTAAATTAGTGTCGGCAATGCTTGGAAGATGAATTGATTTCACTCACTGCACAGGCTGGCTTGTCCTCTTTAACTCCTTGAGCCAGGGACCTGTGTTCTGTGTCAGCCTTGACCTTTGGTTTTCCTGATGAGCCAGGGACGGATTCTGACCTTTTCTTGCCTGGCATTTCCCAAGCTTTAGTTTCATCTTCTATAAGCTGGGGATAAAAAAATGCCTGCGACATGGGAGTGACTTCATATACACATGGCTACGGGAGCTAATACAGTTCCTGCTTTTTCATGAAGTGCTTAGTAGGTGTCTTTCTTGCCCTCTTAATGTTTTATGCTGTCTTCAGTTGAAATTCTATCCAGAGTGAAACCTGTTTTTTTTTTTTTTTTTCTTAGCACCATCCTGGGTTGGAATGAAAGCCATGTTGTTCGTTTTCTTTGTTTTTGTGGATGCAGTATGCATGTAGCACAAGCACCTGTGTCCACGTACAGGTGGATGCCAGAGGGGGATGCTTGCTGCCCTGTTTCCATCAGTCTCCACTTTATTCCCTCGAGGCAGGGTCTCTTACTGAACCCGGAGCTAGGCTGGAGGCCAGCAAGCTCTACCACTACTCTTGCCTCCAGCCTCCATAGCGCCAGAGTTACGGATGCGTGCGTGACTCTTTACATGGGTGCTGGAGTCCAGCTTGGGTTCTCACGCTCACACAGTAAGTGCTCTCGCTCGCTGGTCATCTTGCCAGCCCTTGCTCTGCATTGTCGTGGTGCGCCATGTCTCTATCTGCCCTATTTGGCCTTAGCTGGGCTATCTTTCACTCTGGTGATTACAGGACACATATCCGTGCACCCCTTCATGCTCTAAGGTGGTTGAGCCCCTAGACTGAACACTGAAGTAGATGCTGAGACCAATTGAGCCTTGCGGTTCCTAATAGGACATTAGCACAGGGCTGCCCACACAGTAGCTGTGATCACAGACAAGTCCACAAGTGTGTGTGGGCAATTTAAAATGAAATGGTGAGCCAACAGAAGAGTTCCCTTTGAGATGGCTGTCATCTCCTCATCCTTGCTGCTCCTTGTATGCCTATTCCCTCAGGTCTCACTTGGAGAGCCCCTTGACTCCTCACCCGAGTAGGTGTGGCCCCCTGGGGGTTGGGGAAATGGGACTTAGAAAGTTGTGGGTGATTTGGGAAGCCTGACGGCTTACTTCCTGTGTTTTAGGGATTGGCTTATGTCCCAACTCTCCTACCCCAAAAATGTTGAAGGCCTAATCCCCAGAACCTTAAAATATGTGCTTATTTGGGGAAGGGTTTTTTATGGAGGTCATCAAGATAATATGAAGTCATTAGAATGATTCTAGAACTGATATTATCAAAAAGGTGAGACGTGAATTAAGAGTCGTCATGCGTGACAGGGCATAATGGGCAGGCACAGAGGATCCCATGTACATACCGTGTGTGTTCATCTGAGGCTCCTGGAAGCCAGGAGAGAGGCATGGACAGATTCTCCCCAACAACCCCCAGAAGTAGCTAGCAATTTAGATCCCCTCGAGCTACGTCTCAGTTTCTTTGTCTGTTGCTGTGATGAGATACTTTGACAAAAGCAACTTAAGAGGTAAAGGGTTCATTCGTTCACAGTTTGAGGGTGTAGATAGTCTAATGAACCAGGGACTTGAATCAATGGTAAATGTCACATTCAAAATGGGAAGCAGAGAGTAACGAATGCACATGGCTGCTCAACTTCTTTTGTTATACAGTCCAAGATCTCAGCTAGGGAATGGTGTTACCCACAGAGGGTAGGTCTTCCTGCCTCAATCGATACAGCCCGGATAATCCCCACGGGCATGTGCAGAATCTCACCTCCTTGATTGATGGTGTCCACCCTCGATGGGTTCCTGCGTTCCTGAGTCGGGGCGTGTGGATTAGAAATGTTAGGGAGAAAAAAAAACCAAAGATGCCAAAGGGAAGGACAGAGACACAGAATAGAGTTGGGAGGGCAGCCCAGTGGATACTGAACTCATTCGGGTTTCTTTCTGAGGACAAGACTTCTTAACCGTGATACAAACCAGGAACAAATTACCTCTTCACTACCTGAAATATTAAGTAAACTGTATCCTGAGTTAAGTATTCTGTTGTTTAGGCAGGACGTGCAGTGACCACATTTGAGGCCAAGCATCCTGTAGGCAGCCACACCCTGGGTCAAATCTCCTGTCAGAACCTTGCTTGTCAAGCAAGAACAGACTTGAACTCTCTGACCTTTGGTCAAGGTGGAAGGAACCCACATCCATGGACTCTGACACTTGGTGTCACATTGATAACACTGACCACTGCAAACAAATTATGAGAGAATACATTGTAGTTAAATTCTTCCAGTGTGTGGCGCATGTCAATGGAAGCCTTAGCGGAAGGTAGTACACCATGGGAAGGAAGCGAATGCATTCATCTTCTCTGGCTTTTTAAAAAAAAAACAATGAAATGGTGTGATGAATACTATCTACTATCTAGACATTTTGATAATTTAATGGTACTGGTGCTTTGAGAAGATCTCTGTAAATGATGCCCCATTCCCATCATCATCCCATAGACTTCCTTCTCTCCTTGACTCCAGACCACTTTTCGACTGAGTTGTCTCTTGCTAAATATCTCCAGAAGTTGTAACTAGTGGTAGGGCATGGCAAAGAGGCCAGTGGCCATCTAGAGTTTGAGGTTGAAGTCAGGTAACATGGGTAAACACTCCTCTTCTATGCGGCACATAAACGCATTATCTTCCATCTCCTTTCTCCGCATTTCCACGGCCTCTTCAGTCCTGAAGTGGAGGTGACTTTCAGGCATGTAAAAAGCTTATTGGATTCTCCAAGTCTGCAGAAAGTTACACACCACCCATGTGCTCAGCGCCTCCAGCGACACTTTTCAGACTGACAAGTTACACCAACATGGGCTGAAGTGAATTTGCTATTATGCTTAAGGGTTATTTATTTATTTTTTACAAAGCCCAAAAGTGCTAAAATATTTGAGGAGTAGTGTGCATGTATGCATAATAGCTAAAAAGTACATTTTCCTGAAGCTCATGGTCTGAATTAGAATTGGCCACCTCTATACAAAATGTATATTTTGAAGTGCTCTATGATAAATCTATGTTAATAACCACGGCTATTGGATGACTTAGGGTTCAGATAACATCAATAACCTAAAAATCACAGGGCTCTTTATAAACATCAATGCAGACTGTATTAATGTCCCTGTGTTACAGGGCTGGGGCGTAATTAAATTAGTCACTTGGTATCGGATGAGCCGTTCTCTAGTTGCACTTAAAAAGCAATGGGGTAGGGAAGGAAAGAGGCAGAGAATGTTATGTTTTGGCATAATTTATTTGTTTTATTAATTTTTAGCCATTCTCAGCTTATTCCATTATAGGAAGGCAGGATATTTGCCATTTTCCATGAAAGTAATGAGTATGAGGGATCCTTTGTACCTTATTACAACCAATGTAACTCTAAAACTGTAGCTTGTGCCCTGAAAGTCATATGGCCTTGTTTCCTATTTTTTTAAAAAAGAAGGTATGATCTTCACAGGGTAAAGTTCTCAAAACACAGAGGAAATTGCCAAAAGTTCTTCCTTCCTCTTGATCTGTAATTATTGCCATAAACTATGTCTGGGAAACCCTGTGGTTTGAGTTGCTACCTCATCTGCTAGTTAGTAGAGGGTGAATCCTCACAAAGGGGATCCTGTTTTCCTGTGTGTGGGTGTCTAGTGTATGTGTATATGTTTATATGCACACGTTCATGTGTATATGTTTATATGCACACGTTCATGTGTATATGTTTATATGCACACGTTCATGTGTATATGTTTATATACACACGTTCATGTGTATATTTTTATATGCACACGTTCATGTGTATATGTGCTTCTCTGTGCAGGTATGTGCAGATGAATGTAGAGGCTAGAGGCAGTGGGTCCCCCTGGAGCTGGAGTCATAGGCAAATGAGAACAGCCAGACAAGGCTGCTGAAGCAAGCTTGGGTCCCCTGGAAGATCAATGTATGCACTCTGATCCTCTTAACTGTCTTTTTAGCCCCCAGGAGTCTAATATTTTCATTAAAAATAATTTTGAATTAAAATAGTTTTATTTTTTATATGTATGGTGTTTTGCAAGTCTGTCTATGCACCACAGGCATGCACTTCCCGTGGAGGACAGAAGAGGACATCTAATTCCCTGGTACTGGAGTTATGGATGGTTGTGAGTCATGATAATGGGTGCTGGGAACCAAACCTGGGTCTTTTGGAAGAGTAGCGGCCAGTGTTCTTAACGGAGATACCTCTCCAGCTCTAGGAATTTAGTTTCTAATTAAATGTTTTATTCTTGACCATTCAGCACCATATCAATCATAAATGTGGGCTCAAATATAAAAGTAAAGATACAGCAATATATACAGGAGTATAATTAAAAATATGTTAGTTACGTATAATGGGCATTTACTTAATATGTGCGTTCAGCATATGAATTGCACAGGTTTCTTATGATTCAGCATGTATGACAGAAGTAAATATAGACTGTCGAGATACTCTGTGCATCTAGCCTCACATGGCGGATTTGTAGTAAGGCATCCTTGACTGCCCGATTATGGGTGACATGTGACGTAAGAGACACGGAGGAGGAAATTCAAATGGGCACTTATTTTGTTACTATGTCTTTATGCTTGCTCCAAAGTGCTTTCCCATGTGTTTCATAACACGCTCATTCTGTGATAACCTTTTAAGCGTATTCATTTAAGGTCATTTAAAATTATTTCCACTTTGGAGGGAAAGATGTCGATGCTCGCAGGAGATAAAGGCCCTATAGTGGCTATGCTCTTTATTGCTGATGAATAGGTCTGGCACCTTCCTAGCTGTTTTGCTGGAGGAATCTGTGAAATCCCTAAAGAAGCCTTTTCTCTCTGGTGCATCATGGTTTGCTGGGTTAAGTGCACCACCAGGGCTGGGCAGTTTCCCCTCCGGTAAGAAGGAACTCTTGAAGTCACTCATGGGCTCTTACAACCATCTTCGAGGTTAGGATGACTGTTGTAGAAAGCTATCCCAAAGCCAGAAAGTGTGGTCCCTGCAGAAGCCTGCACCTCGGTGGGTGTGGTGAGAACAGAGTGCCTGGGTCTGCTTTCTCTCAGCAGATCATACTGTTGAGTTTAGAGGGACACAGGAGGCTGGGCAGGCGGGCAGTCCTAGTAACACACGGAAAGGGGAATGGGTCATGTTTCTTCATCTTAGACAAGTAATGCCTGTTTACGCTACCGTAACAAACAAACCTGGACCCCGAGTTGGTTCTAGCAAACGTTCATTTGTTAACTACGTAAACTCAGAGGTCTTTCCATGCAGTGACACAGGGCCAAGGATGCTACTGCCCTAACAGGTCTGTTTCCTGACATTCATTTCTTCTAGACACAAGAAAGGAGAAAATGTGGTTATTGCCGAGTTAAGATGTGTAGTCTGAAGTCTGCTGCACCCTCTCATGCTGAGGCTAACCCTTGTAGCCAGGAAGGCACAGCACAGCCGTTAGTACCATCCTGTTAATACCCAGATCTGGCCATGCCTGATAATTGCTCAGTGGTTTTTGTCTGTTTAATAAAGGTTTACTGATGCTTATGTACAGTGTCAGTGGGTTGAGAACTTGATTCAAAACAGGAATTCATACTAAAAATGCACCTGAAATATGTTTCAGCCAGCAATCATGATTTCTGTGTCTGCTGCGGTGTTGCATGTGAAACCTTTATACAACTAGAAACAGGGGCCCTTCTTCTGTCTTTTACTCCCGTCTGTCAGAAAATTGTCTTGCTGATTTTATTAGAACACTCTCCTTGACTGCTGTCCTGTGGAAGCATCAAAGGAAACAAGCAATTGGTGGTATCTTTGAAGTGAGCAGGGCTGTCTCAGACACACTACACTTGTGCAGGGCACAACCGGCGAAGCCTGTGTTGTGACTTCTCCCTCCCGAAGTTCTGCTAACAGATCTTTCTGAACTTGCCCCTTGATCTCAGGTGAAAACCTTCCCATTCTCCACTCTCTGTAAACACTGGGTCGGTTGTTAGGTTTCAGGGGAAGAAAGTATTGGTTTTCCTGCGTTGCTGGGGATTGAACCCGGGACCTTGTCCGGGTGGGGCAAGTGGCCAGCATTGAGCTTCATCAAGTGTGAACTTTTTTTTTTTTTAATTTTTTTTTATTGCGAAAAGAAGAAAAAAAAACATAAACAAAAAAACAAGTTTCCACCTCCTCCCAGCCTCCCATTTCCCTTCCCCTCCTCCCACCCTTCTCCCCCTCCTCCCACCCTTCTCCCCCTCCCCCCACTCCTCTCCCCCCCCCCTCCCTCTCCAGTCCACAGAGCAGTCCGGGTTCCCTGCCCTGTGGTAAGTCCTAGGTCCTCCCCCCTCCATCCATATCTAGGAAGGTGAACATCCAAACTGGCTAGGCTCCCACAAAGCCAGCACATTAAGTAGGATCAAAACCCCCTGCCATTGTCCTTGGTGTCTCATCAGCCCTCATTGTTCGCCATGTTCAGAGAGTCCGGTTTTATCCCATGCTTTTTCGGTCACAGTCCAGCTGGCCTTGGTGAGCTCCCCGTAGATCAGCTCCACTGTCTCAGTGGGTGGATGCACGCCTCGTGGTCCCGAATTCTTTGCTCATGTTCTCGCTCCTTCTGCTCCTCCTTGGGACCTTGGGAGCTCAGTCCAGTGCTCCTGTGTGGTTCTCTGTCTCTATCTCCATCCATCATCAGATGAAGGGTCTATGATGATATGCAAGATATTCGTCAGTATTGCTCTAGGATAGGGTCATTTCAGGTTCCCAATCCTCAGCTGCCCAAGGAACTAACTGGGAACCTCATCTTGGGCACTAGGGAGCCCCTCTAGGGTCAAGTCTCTTGCCCACCCTAAACTGGCTCCCTTAACTAAGAATTGTGGTTCCGTGCTCCCCTATCCACTTTTCCTTTATCCCAATTCTCCCGTTTCCCAGGTCCCCCCTCCTTCCCTTCTACCTTTTCTCTCCCCATCTCCCTTTACCCCCATCCCACCCCATCCCCAAGATCCCATTTTCTCCCCGGAAATTTGGTCTACTTCCCTTAGCCAAGAGGACAACTATATGTTTTTCCTTGGGTTCACCTTCTTACTTAGCTTCTTTAGGTTCACCTCTTGTAGACTCCGTGGTCCTTATAAGTGTGAACTTTTTCAGAGTGTCTGTGCCATGTTTAGCTTCAGAGATGAGCTTCATATATCCCCAGACTCGTTTGTTTCAAAAAACGGCATCTACCTTCATTTGCTGAGGCTTCCTTGGTTGACCACCCAAAACATTTGGAAAACATGAGGTCGCTGGCTACAATAGTTCTTATTCAAAAGCCTTTACTTAAGAAGGACCTGAATGCAGTATCCTCCAGACTGATAAATCCTTGCCTAGGGGCTAAAATTATTGCCATTATTAGAAAAAAAAAAGGTTTGCCTTCCTTGAATAGATGGACCCAACAGCAAGGCTCAAATTCTATAGGAACAAATGAAAGGGAGCACTGTCAGGGCATTGTGCCCGAATTGGCAACCAATAGATTTTCCTAAAACAGTCTGTTTTATGATCATGTTATCACAGAAGAACCCAAACATAGAAAGCCCATTACGATGCCTTCAAGTTAAGGACCTATGCTAAAAAAGTGAAGGAGCAATCATGTGTGAAGAAAGGATAGTTATGTTTAAAAAAATCCCAGGCCTGGCCTAATTGCACTTTGAGGACTCTCCAGGGAGTAATTCTTACTCCTTGGTAGGAAACCATGGGCAATTCTGACCATTTGGTTTTGTGAAAATAAACTTGGTTTAATTTATTGACATGTTAGACGTACCTGCCCAATTTTCTCATACTTTTGCCCTGACATGTGTCTTGCGCGAGGGAGCCGCTGCCATGCAGTCTATATGTTTTTCGAGAAGTTGTGTTTGGCTAGGGAATGTATCAGAATGATCACACCTTGTTCTCATTAGGGTCTGGAATGTGGCTGCCGGAACAGCGAGGGCTGGGGCCCGAGTGGTGGCTAAGTGCTCTCGCCTCCCTAGCCCACAACAGGTCCGCTCTGCTCCCTTCTGAACTACTGTCTGGCCGCACGGGCAGTGTGCCAAGATAGCACAGCTGGGGAGGCCTGCCACCCAAGCCCCTGGTTGCTCGTGAGACCCACCTCACAGACAATCCCGTTACCATTGCCCCAACTGTGAAGTTAACTCCCACCATCCTGTTTTGCAAGGCCAGAATGGGGAGGCTTGTGTGGGCTTGTGAAAATCAATGGACACAGAAGAGAACCCCAAAGTCCCAAGCCAGACAGCTGCACTTCCTTCTTGATGGAGCCTGGGAGGCTCAGACCTGCCTGTTTTCCCCTCCCAAGGCGGGTCCCTGGCTCAGCATCCCACCTCTTGAACTTGGCCAACAGCTCTCTAACCAGACCTCCTGTCCTGTTTTATTGACCCCACTGTTCAGCCTAGGGAAATCTTTTAACAATGGCTGGCCTTTTCAGAGTTAAAGATAAAACTCCTTCGTGTGTTCTGTTTAGGCCCTGTCTTTCAAGATTTGGCTTCTTCTTTAAAAATTATTTTTATTATGTGTGCATTGGCATCTTGCTTGCATGTATGTGTGAGTGAGTTACAGATAATTATGAGCTTCCCTCTGGGAACGGAACGTGGGTCTCTGGAAGAACAGTCAGTGCTCTTAACCACTAAGTCATCTTCTCAGCCCCTGGTTTCTTCCTTCTTGTTCATCCTCATCTTTGATTTCATGCTCTTGGAATATAAGGTAATTTTGAAGGTATCTCTGTATCAAGCTTGTTTTTCTTTACTCCTTGAATATCTTGTCTGGCCTAATGATCCATTGGGCTAAACTGCATAGGCCAGATGCAGCATCAGTTTTGAACCTTCCCCACGTCCTCTCCTGGTTCTCATAGGTACTCTCATGGAGTACCTCCCACAGGTACCTTCTATCCTGTGTGCCCAAGAGGTTTGTGTAAGCACAGCCATCAAAGCAAGCAGGTAGTTTGTAGTGTAAGTACTTGCTTCTCCTGATTGGACTGTGAGCAACTCAAAGACTATAGCTTTTAATTTGTAGCTCTGCTAATGATCACAGGGTCCAATGGATGCATTAAGGGCAGATTACACAAAGCAGTCCTCTGTGAAGGCCGACAGCTCTGAGCAGCAAGTTCATATAGAGACTGGGATGGCTTTGATGATGCTCACGTAGCTCAGTGAGTGCCGAGCTGATGGCGTGTTCATCTCTACATAGATCTGTGGCATCTGAAAACTCAAGAGTCCATCTCCAGTGACACCCTTCCTCCAGCAAGGCCATATCTCTAAAGTCTCTTCAAATGGACCTGCCATCTGGGGACCAAGTATACAAAGTCTTGAATAGTTCATTCAAGTCATCACACAAAGTTTTCCCGGACACTGTCTGTCTTTTGGGGGTGACAGAGCTTGTACCAGGCTCCCAGGTTTGCTCTTGTCCTGTACCCTAGTATTCCCCTCTCTGGGAAGGAGACAGAACTGGTTTTTGATTTTTTTCTGAGGCCCCCCCCCCACCTTTTTTTAATGTAGCACTGGCTGGCTTGGAACTCCAGAGATCTGCTTGCCTCTGACTCTCTAGTGTTGTGATAAAAGCTGTATTCTGCAACACCTGGCCTGGGAACTTCATTGCCTGATCACAGTTGCTCTGGAATCCCAGGAAGCATGACATCTAAATCCATCAGGCTGTTTTATTATGATTCATCCCCTGTTCCCCCCTCATGCCCTCTCCCCACCCTGTGCTTTAAGCAATTGGCCAATGGGTCTGAATTATCACCAGCTTGGGGAAAACAACTGTATCCTGCTTGACTTTGAAAAGACTCTGAGCCACCTCAGCTAAACTGCCCCCCTCCTCTGGGAACCAGGAACCTGATAATTACCCACGCATGCACTAGAGCTTTGGGTACTTTCCCCCTGGAGCTCTCTATCCCCTTTATAGTTTTTCTTCAATAGACCCAGGCCCTGGAACTGGGGCAAAATGACCTGCAGATGTCCTGTAGATGTTTCTCCTTGTTCAACCAACCCAGCAATTGCCATAGCAACGACCCATCATAGTTGACCATTAAACAAGCTAGTCACAATAGTTGACAAACAACGTCTGCACTTCCCCTTTTGGGTCTGCAGTTTTTCTCTTTAAAAGAAGCCTGTAATAGCTTTTCTGGGTCCTTCTCCTCCCGAGGTTGGGGGACCTCTGTCACGACAGAAATAAAAATTCCTCTTGCTTTTGCATCAACTGCCGTGTGAGGGTGGTCTCTTGGGGTGACTCCTCCTCGGTGATTGGACTTTAGGGTCCAACAACTTGTGGCTGGTTTTGGTTGAGATGGATGGAGAAGTTCTGTGAATTAATATACTTCTGACTTCAAATTAATACACTTCAGTCTGTCCTATGCTCAAGGATACCCAGTGTCTGGGATGGAGTCTGCCTGTGAGGGCACAGGGCTGTTGTGGGCCATGAGAGTTCTGCAGAGCCAGGAGTCTGTGCTCGTATTAGATCCCTCCCCCACCCCCCGTGACAGGGCTTAGCCCACTTAGCTTGCAGCAGCTACATATCTCTAAGCTTGAGAGTATAACAAAATAGAGAAAAAGGATTTAGAGTTGGGCAGAACCGGATGGGCATCTTGTGCTGGCCCTTGCTCACGTGTTTTGCACATCGTTAGTGAAATAGTTCCCATCATCCTTCTGGGGTTGCAGGATAATTAAATGGGAGCATATTGTAGCGCTCCTGGCATGTGCCAGGCTCTCAGGATCGTTATTTTTATCTGCACACAACACTCTGACCACACAGTTGAGGAATACATGGGGACACAGTTGCGTGGATACAGAGAGGGAGAGCCGGTCTTATCTTTTCATACCGATTGGTGACATGCAGGTTTCTAACGCCACTCCATTCAGAGGAACCTGTCATCTTCCTCAGACCTACCCAGGGATGCTTCTGGAAAGGCATGGGGGCGAGGTGGGCTGTGTTACCAGCCGCTTCCATGACCTCAGAGTCTCTTGCCCTTTATTTGCTTATATTTTCTCACCTATTTAAAAATGGGTGTGGGCCATCCGTCACCTTGGAGATGGGAAAGTGTTGGTACAACATAGTCTCTTCTGCTTGAGAAGGTCATAGGTAACTATGTCTTCCCCCACCTTCCTCCTTGCGCTCTCTCTATCAGCAAGTGATTTAATTATTGCGCCACAAAGCCCAGGAGGCAAGGAGCAGACGGCTTCTGTTAAAGTGATTTTGTGTGGCTGTCATCACAGCCATTTCCAGGGGTCTCAAGAAAGACTTGTGTAGTAATAAGGGCGGCGTGGCTGCGGTCTCAGCACCCCAGCCGCCTGCCCGGCTAGCTTATGCCCCGAAATAATTACACAGACACTGTATTCTTTTAAGCACTGCTTGGCCCTTCTGCCCTAGCCCTTACTGGCTAATTCTGATATCCCGATCAACCCATCTCTAATAATCGGTGAGCACCGGTCTTACCAGGAAGATTCTAGCCTAGTCCATCCTGGGTCGAGCTTCATGGCGTGTGTCTGCCTGGGAGCCGGGAGTATGGCGTCTCCCTGAGGCGTCTGCTCCTGAGAGCAGAGCGGTGGAGTCTCTGACCTCACTTCCTCTTCCTCCCAGCATTTTGTTCTGTTTTCTCCTCCCACCTATCTTCTAACCAATAAAATGGGCCAGGGCAGTTCCTTTATTAGCCAATGACCTTCCTCCATCAGACTTGGAAGTTGCTTTTTACCAGGTTCTACCTGCTCCACTGTCAGATGTTGTATTAGATCTGAAGTTCACCAGTCTATGTATTCTGTAGCTCTCAGGTAATGTGCTACACCAAGAAGCCTATGTCTTAGAGGTAGAAATCTCTCAACTATGTTAAAAATGCCGGCGGGAAGACTAGCAGGTCACGTACTACAGCGCTAACTGAACTTCAGATGCTAGGACTCAAATGAACTTCCCCTAGATTTGTGATACCCTCTTGTACTTCCTGTAGTGATATTTTGTTTGTATTTTAATAAAGCTTGCCTGAGGATCAGAGTGCAAAGCTAACCCACTAGAGGCCAGGGAGTGGCGGCACACACCTTTCATCTCAGGACTCTGGATTTCTGTGACTTCAGTGCTACCTTGAGCTATGCAAGATGGAGTCTAGAAACAGATCCAGGTGTCTTACGCCTTTAATCCCAGCACTAGGGAGGTGGAGACGGGAATGATATGGCTGGGTGGAGAAAGGAATGAAGACAAAGAGGGAAGAGACAGGAACTCCCATGAGCCGTGCCAAGCTGTGGGATAGTGTTGGAGTGCAGGCCTCCCACGGGAACTGGGTGTCTTGCCAGTCACATACCAGCTTCTGTGGTAAAACTGACCTGCTAATACTTGGCTACTGCATCTCTTGAAGTTTCCTTTTAGACTACAGAGTCCAAAGATGCTCAGCTGTGGCCCTTAGCTGCCTCCCACCTTCCTGGTGTCTTGAAACTGGGTCTGTCCATGCAGCCTTGGCTGTCCTGGAACTTACTATGTAGACCAGGCTGACCCCAAACTCAAAAGATCCATCTGCCTCTGCCTCCTGGCTTCTTTCTTTAAAAATAAACAAAACTTCCCTGTTTACTGTGTGTGTGTATATTCATGCCTGCATGGAGATCAACCTTCCTTGTTTACTGTGATGTGTGTGTATGTGTGTGTATTCATGCATGCATGGAGGCCAACCTTCCCTGAGGGAGGCCAGAGGTAGACTTTAGAGGTCATCCGTTTTCACTTTATTTTTTTGAGGCAGAGTTTTTCAGCTAAACTTTTGGCTAATGAGCTCTCTTTTGGCTAGACTGGCCAGGGAACTTGGCCGATGTCCTTGCCCCTTTTTATTCAGTGTTAGGCCTATAGGTGTGTGCTGTCACACCCGGAGTGTTTTCTTTTCTTTTTCTTTTTTGCACTGATTGTGGGCATCCAAACTCGGGTCCTCCTGCCCACATAGAAAGCACTTTACTCATTGAGCCGTCTCTCCACCTCCAAGTTAAGGTTCTGAATTACTTGAATTTGTTAATTCTACGGCATCAACCGTCGAACAAATCAGAATGTTCAAAACCCGGACGTCTTTTCCTTTGTTGTCGGGAAAATTTTCCTTCTGCCTCATGTCAACACAGTTTCTCTTGTCTGTCAATGGGTGTCTCCCACCCACACCCTCTAACAAACATTATCTCACAACAGACGGCTGTAACCTGAGTCCCCACTTCTGGGCTCTTGGCCCTCCAGTCCATGCTACTCTTCCTGGAGAGTAGACCTCATCAGGTCATTCCCAGTCTACAGCCTTCGTCTGCTCCCCATTGCCCGTGATTAAGCAGAGAATCGGTCAGTCTCAGTGCAACCCTGAACCGTGGACCAACCCCAGACCCAGGGATCTGGCAGAAAATGGCTCCTGGGCGGGGGTGTGTGCCGTTTCCTCTTCAAATCTTTGCTCAGGTTGCTCCCCACCACCTTCTCGCTCATGCAGACATCACTCATCCCAGGCTATTGCCTGCGAGGTCTGAACTTATCACGTGACTTATCCCCTCAAACAAACCACACTGTGCCTTATTTTCCGCCTCTCACTTTACTAGACTATTTAACAATTTACCTAGTAATCTGCTCCACAAATGGGAGACCCACGAGGGCAAGAGTGTCCCCTTTCTTCTCTCCCTGATCTCTAGTCCTGTATCTTGAACCAGTTTTGTTGAGTGCTGTTGGGTAGTTGGCATTCAAAAGTACTTTTTGTGTCAGTGAGACGGCTTGGGTATGAAGATGCTTACCACCAAGACTTTATGTATGCATCAGTTCTTGAGTCTTGATCACATTATTTTACCTCTTTCCCAGTACTTTGGCTGTCCCTCTGCAGAGGATACCTTCTTAAGCTGTTGTGTGGGTTGTGGATGGTGGCTGTGAGCAGTTCATGCAGTACCGGGTACATAGTGGGCAGGCTGAAAATGCAGTAGTGTGCACCAGTTTTCTTAGCCATTATCCAGGGTTCAGTGAGAAAAGTGGGGCGTCTGAACGTGAAGCCACAGGTGAAAGCGACCGGAGTTCAAATGCTCACCCTGCGCAATGGTCCTTATTAACTTGAAGACCTTACAGCCTCAAAGAAGTCAGCAGACGACGGCACCGATCCTGAAAACAGCCTGGGTTCAGGCAAGAAGGGGCGGGTTGTGTGGTGCCGATCCCCACTGCACCTCCCTCTCTTCAGGCAGCACCTGCAGATGCGCAGATTTGTAAACTTCTGCCCTGGAGAGGTGGGAAGGGTCCTGTTTGTCCTTTCGTGGTGTGAGTGCGGTGGATGGCCAGCTGGGAGTTACGCAGGTGTGACACAGAGCTTCAAACTAGTCCTAGCCCTCACTGCGTCCCTGCTGCTGGTGGTGTAGAAGCAGATCCAGCAGCAGCGTGGAGGACCAGAGCTAGGATGATAGGTCGGCTGGCCCTGTGCTAGCTTCCTCCTTGCCAGGCTTCATTAAGTCCTCACTCAGCTTCGGTATATGGCCTCGTGGGCACCTGGCTGATGAAACCTGAGGACTCAGGGCAGGTGAAAGACAGCAGGCTGTATGAGCACGTGGCAAATTGCAAGCCAGCAGAAGGTGTTGCTTATCGGCCCTCGCTCATTTGATGGCTACCGGGTTCACCCTTTCGGAATGCGCCCGCTGAAGAATGAAGGTCTATCATGCAGTGTACGATTTCAACCACAAGGTTCAGAAAAACCTCTCTGAGCTGGGGGAGAGTTACAATTAATCTCGTAAAGAGTACAGATGAAAGTCTTTCCTATCGTTACAATCAAAGACACTTTAGGCCACTCTTTCCCCAGTGGAATAGTTGGTTTTTACGGCACGTTTTAAAGTTTTATTTCAGAAACAGCCAATGTCTTAAAGCAGAATGCTGTGCTCCCCAGGCCTTCACTTACAATGTGTTTTCGGTTTTCTCAGCCGTATAACCAAGTTTCTGGCGAGGATGTGACTTGCTACCCTCGTGGAGGTGCATGCTGAGGGTTTTGACTGCCTTTCCTATGCCCATCACGTGGGTTCTCGCAGCTCTCCCTGTTACTCTGACTTCAAAGTCAGCCTTACTATTTTAGCAAATATTGTTGTTGCTAGCCCTCTCCTTTTTCATTCAGGGAAACTGAGTCTCGCGAAGTGGTAACCTCCATTCCGCTCTGCATTTCTTCCATTGTGCCCAGTCCTTAGCGGTGCTTCTAACCCAAGGAAGCAGTTTACCTATTGATCAACCACCAAGAGAATAAAGCTTGCTGTGTTAGAGAGAAAATCACAGCGGCCATTTACTGTAAACCCTCTACAACCCCCATCACCTTAGCCAGGAGGCGAACGATTCTGTTTCACAGGCCTGTTCCAGGTGAGCGGTGGCAGCTATCTGGAGTGTAATAAAGTCTGTGGTTACTGATGTCTGGCGTGTGGGGAGGGCGTCGTAGCAGGTGTTCCCCATCATCTTAGGCGGGAGAATGCCATCTGAGTTTCCAAACTTGGCACAGTGGGTTTTTCTTGGTTTGGATCATGTTTACCTGTCCAGGACTATTTACCATCCCCTCCACGGCTCCCTGTTCCCCGGGCTGTCACACCGACATGACTTTGCACCTGCCTGGCTTCTCCCAAGTGCTCTTTGTCTCTTGTTTTCTCTAACACCTGATTGGAGAACTGCCAGTGAAGCCTTTCACATCTTTGCCTTAGCCATGCCCATCACTGTCGGCTCCCAGCCAGTGGTTCACTGAGTTATCCCCCATCTCTCTGTGTACACACGGACACACAGACACACACATGAGCACACACACACAAAGACACCGACAGACAACATGAGCACACACAGAGACACACCGACAGACACAGACACACACATTAGCACACACACAGACATACACACACACACATGAGCGCACACACACAAAGACACCGACAGACACACACGAGCACACACAGAGACACACCAACAGACAGAGACACACACATTAGCACACACACACAGACATGCAGACACACACACAGACACACACAGACACATCGACAGACACACACACACGAGCACATACACACAAAGACACCGACAGACACACACGAGCACACACAGAGATACACCGACAGACACAGACACACACATTAGCACACACACACACACAGACACACACAGACACACCGACAGACACACACACACGAGCACATACACACAAAGACACCGACAGACACACATGAGCACACACATACAGACATGCAGACACACACACAGATACGCACAGAGACACACCGACAGACACAGATATTAGCATACACACACAGACATGCAGACACACACACAGACTCACACACACACACATATTACGGAAGCTCCAGTGGAGTAGAGTGTGGGGCTCTGAAGTTGTCTCTGGTGTTCCCATGCCCTCTTTTCTTGAGGAAATATAGTCTCGGTTGATCAGGGATTCTGATTATCATGCTATGCTGTCCGGCTGTTTGGGGGTTCACGGGAGAATCTTAGCACACAGTCTTAAGCCCACCAGTTCTGTGAGGTGGGAAGAATTAACACTTCAGGAAGTGATGCAAAGGGAGACGCAGATTATTTTGTTCATGTCATAGGTGAAGTGTGTGAATTAGAGTTTAAACTTATCAGTGTAAGGCCAATGGCTTCCTTTTTATTCTACATCAAAACTTTCAAGCTACAAAACATTAACATCTCTACAACTTTCAGGCTTTCTAATTGCATTTCATCACCTGGTTATCTCCTCTTGTCTCTTAACACACACCACACACATTTTTCTGGCATGCTGACCTATTTCTTAACCTGCTTAAAACATGGTGAACTATTTTTTAACCTGTTTGAAACATGGCGACTAATTTCTTAGCTTGTTTGAAACAAGGCCCTCTCTCCTGCATTGCCAGCACGTCCCCTGCCTGGTAGGAGTCAGTATAGACACACACTGCTCCCAGACTTCTCAGATGTCATTCTGATTGCATGGTTCTAGTTCGCTTTTTTCTAATTCTGGGTCACGGCCTTAGCTAGGCGCATGGGTTGCTTTAGTCACTGAAGTTTGTCGCCATCTTAAAACTTGAAACCTTTCTCATCTTTGCTCTGTGTCTCTTGCACCTCAGACCTTTCTGTAAGGCAACCTATGAGGTCCACCCCATTTTTCCTCGTCATGAGACTCAGTCTTAACCATTCCTTCTAGGAAGGAAACCGTGGAAATGGTGCTGAGCTCTTAAGCATCAAATCAAGAGACACGTGACAGTGACTCATTGCTGGGAAAACTAGCCTTACCAGTCTGATGTTGGAGTCTGCCAGATTTCTTCCCAATAAGACCCTCACTTTCCCCCTGTATTAAATTACTATGGAAACTTCTCTGATCATCTGGTAATGCTCTTTACCATCAGCTTCAGCATTTACCTATGGTTACACCAATCTAATGCCATCCACGATGGTTGCCAGACATCTCTTTTACACTTTTTGTTTGGTATTCTGTCATAAGAAAGCACTTCTCCTTTCCCTCATTTATGAATTATGGCCTCGTGGATCTGTTTTTGTTTAACACGTCATCATCATTAGTCATTTTAATGTCAAACTTGTTCTTTGTCTGATCTCCTCCCATGTTCTTCAGACACATGTTCATCATTCATTGCACATTTATGGACTTTGTGACATAAGTTGTCCCAAGGTTTATCTTTCATATTCCCCATCCCAATCCTAGATTAATCATCCTTCTAGCATGTTTGATTCCTTTAAGAGGAGGTGATATTTAGAAACCAGTATATGTTTTTTTTTTGTTAGGTTCATTACCTCATGAGAAAGCAAACTGAAAAGGAGGAGTTGTTTTTATTTTTATTTATTTTTTGGTGGTATTACTGTTCTTAGCTTGAGACCATGGTTAGCTGGCTCCATTGCTTTGGGTCTGAGGCATGGCAGAACTTTGTGTTGGTGGAATCAATGCAAAGATGTTGATTACTTCATGGCATCTGGGATGCAGAGAGAGAGAGAGAGAGAGAGAGAGAGAGAGAGAGAGAGAGAGAGAGAGAGAGAGAGGAGAAGATAGAAAGGAAGGGTCTGGATAGAAGTCTCACATTCAAAGCCATGTCCTCCGACTAGGCCCTGCTTCCTGTTTCTACCACCTGCCAACAATACTGTCAAATTATGATGAAACCAATTGAGTTCTCAGCAATCAGCTCTATCAGCTGGGGCCATGATTGCCACACAGAAGAGTTTTGGACTATACTTTTCTTCTAACCCATGCTATATACATAAACATACCTGCACATAATATATACACATATATAAATTGTATGGAAAAGAATGATTTTTATAACTGCTTCCTTATGTGAGTATATGTGTATTATAATCTTCTCAGTTCTACTAATAAATTTCTACCCAGGCACTTCAGAATCTCTTCATCGCACATACACAAATACCTCCTTAGAGTGAGAACTCGGACCTCTTTTATTTTCCATCTATTTACTTAATTGTTGTAGCTAGTGTTTCTGATATGCCTGCTTTTTTTTTTTTTTGTCTTCCAACAGTGTTCCTTCAACTCCTTCCTGTTTACTTTATTGACCATTGAGGTCCACTCCTGCCAATATCTTTTAGATATTGGGTATCAGTGTCAAGAAAGGGAGATAGGAAGTGATACATACTTTTATCCTTTTAAGACAAGATCCCAGGCTGGCCTTGAATTTCCTGTGTAGCTACATTGTCATTGAGAATGACCTTAAGCATCTGGCCCTCTTCAGTTTATCTTCTGAGTTCTGAGATTCCTGTTGTCCATTACCACACCAGCTTTAAACGGTGCTGAGAACTGAGCCCAGGGCTTTAGGTAAGCGTTCTACCAACCAAGCTGTGGCTTGACTCCTCATAGAAATGTTCATTGCATTACTTTGCCTTTCTGGTTCAAGCACCCACCTCAGTGCATAGCCCATCATAGGACCTTCTTGGATGTTATATAAAGGAATAAATGGGAAAATGAATGAATGAGTGAAAAAATTTGCACAATTAGTTTGAATTATTTAATCTGTGGAATGTTATATAGGACTTACTGAAATACAAGGATATACTATAGTGCAAATTATACCCATTCCATTCCGCGCTCTACTCGCTCTGCGCTATGGGAAGTAGGCAGAAGATTAAAAGACATACAGACAGACAGAGACAGACAGACAGATGAGGCCACAGGAACATCCTTGCAACAAGAATGCGAAGCCCACTTTATTGTGCCCAGGGGAAGCTTATATAGGGCTTTGGCCACGCCCCAGCTCTTGGGATCTTTCAGCTGAAGACTCATCAGAACCCACTCCCCTGCCATCAGGGTCTCGTGCTCAGAGCAGAGGAAAACAGGTTGTTTACAGGAAATTCAGGGTCTGGAGGTCTGCAGTCCCCAACACTACAGGTTAGACCAAAATATTGTCTACATTTGGAAGGAGTTTTAATCTTTTTTCAAAAGCAAATAGTTTTGAAAGTTTACAGTGGAAAAAATCTATAAATGGGTATATTTGTTCTGTCATGTGAGCTGGCATATGGAACTCTGATCTTGAGTCAGTTGGCTGATGAGTTAGGTTGGCTTCTTACATGTATAGCACAAGGTACTTGAGCCTTTAACAAGAGAAGTAATGACAATTAAAAGAGCAAAGCATAGTTTGAGCTTTAGACTGCTTTATTTTGTGTGACATTGATGTGTGTGTGTTAGAGAGAGAGAGAGAGAGAGAGAGAGAGAGAGAGAGAGAGAGAGAACTAATATAAAGGCAGTGACCCAGAGAAGCTAGTTTCTGTCCATCTCTATCTTAGCTTCAATTGGCTCTCAGTGCTCTCCAGTACCCCTGTCCAACTCTACAGTAATGTGCAGTTGTACAGAGACTGCTGCAGAGTGCACAGCAGGGAACGTCCTTTCAAACAGTATGCAATTCCTTGCATACTTAAATGTAGTCATCATCCTATGAATTTTCCTGCACTCTTCCCATGGCAGCTACATGGATGATGTTGATGAAATAAATGCTAAATGCTTTACTTGGTTATTATCATTTTGGGAATAGATTTTGTTGGATAATAATTTAAACTATTTCCCATGCCCATTTTTCTTGCCTATTTTTTTTTAAATAAAGCTTTCAGTGTGAGCAGGTATTTTGTTTGTATGAATGTGCACTGTGTGTGTGTGCCTGGTGCTCATAGAGGCTGGAAGATGATGTAGGATCTCCAAGAACAAGAGTTACAGGTGGTTGTGAGCCACCATGTGGGTGCTGGGAATTGAACCGGGTTCCTCTGGAAAAGCAGTCAGTGCTCTTAACCTTTGAGCCATCTCTCCAGCCCCTTACCTGTCTTCTGTTGGTAACTTTTTGTCACTGTGGTGAAATAGCTGAGCAAACAATTTAAAGAAGGAAGCATTTGCCTTGGCTCACGATTCCAGAGGTTTCAATAAGTGGTCTTTGTTGTTTTTGTTTTTTTGAGACAGGGTTTCTTTGTGTAGCTTTGGAGCTTGTCCTAGCACTAACTCTATAGACCAGACTGGTCTCAAATTCAGAGATCTATCTGCCTCTGCCTTTTGAGTGCTGGGATTAAAGATGTGCACCACCACTGCCCAGCTTTCAACCTGCGTCCATATTGAGGTAGAACCTCTTATTTGTACAAGCATGTGACTTAAGCCAGCTCAGAATGAGAGAGTGGCGGGTATGGGGGCAGACAAGATATATCCTCCAAGAACTTGCCCCAGAGACCTATATCTCTTTTTTTCAGTTAGACCTGCCTTTTTTTTTTGTTTGTTTTTATTTTTGGAGAAAGGGTCTCACGATGTAGCCCTGTCTATCCTGGAACTTGCTACATAGTCCAGACTGACCTTAAACTTAGAGATCCACCTATCTTTGCCTCTTCAGTGCTGGGATTAAATTGTGCACTGGCACAAGTGGTTAGATCCCGTCTCTCAAATTTTCCAGGACCTCCAAAGTAATGCCACCATCTGGGACCATGAGCCTTTTTGAGGTTACTTTATATCCAATCCTTAACACTTGATTTCACAGTTCTCCTAGCAATGGGGGTGTGTGTGGGTGTCTTTGTTATCTGATCCCAGCAAGCAGGGGGATGTGGGGATTTTCTTCATTTTTCCTAGGGGGCGGTGAGACGGCTGAGAACCCAAGGTGGCTGGCAGTGTTCTTAAAGGAGGCATTGCCTTGTGCACCTTCTAGGTTGGAAATGGTTGTGGTATATATAGATCCTGAGAGTCAAGGATTAATGCACTGGGGGAGAAGCAAAAGACAAAGCATGGGCAAAATGATGGGGTTCTTTAGAACCTGGGGACACTGACCACGATGCTGCTTAGATATTTAGTGGGAACACCCCAGGCTCATACCCTCATGGCTGCCACAGACCTGGTTCTATGACAGTCTTGTATAGCCTGAGGCTGTAGGTTCCCAGCTACAGGCTTTGAGCCTTCTAGTCTAGAATTTATTGTGGTGATTAGGTTAATACAAACAAACGATTAAGGACTCTGCCAGGTACACAGACCATGCTCAGCAAGTGTCAGTTATAAGATAACTTAGTGGTGTATAAACTATATCTATGAACAAAGGGCAAAGACCCCATAAAGAAGTTTCCAGCAGGTCTAGTAGAAGTGGGTGGTGTTTGCCTTTACAATGATTTGAGGTGGGGAAAGAGGAGGAATAACTGTGAACAGACAGCTGAGAATTTTCCTTTTGTGAATCTTTTCATAAAGAAGGTATATATTCCACCAGAAATCAGAAGTGGCACAAACACTCGTAGCCCTTTTCTCTCCTAACACCTTATTCCCTAGGACTTTGCCAGCATCTGGGGGATCCAGCAAGACATAATCTTTAAGTCCTCTGTGTTCTTTCCAAAACCCGAGAGGCTTATCAAGTCCTATTTTAGCTAAGACGTGTACACACACACACACACACACACACACACACACACACACACACACCTCCTCTCCTTAGGCCAGAATACTGTATGGATGTGAAGTAAAGCAGAACCTTGGTCTTTTGCTATTGATGCCTGGTCAGTTAGCATAAAGCAGGGTATATACAGGTAAGACAGGGGGCTGCCTTTATATTTTATTTTTATTTATTTATTTTTTAAAAATTATTTATTAAAGATTTCTGTCTCCTCACTGCCACTGCCTCCCATTTCCCTCCCCCTCCCCCAATCAAGTCCCCCTCCCTCATCAGCCCAAAGAGCAATCAGGGTTCCCTGCCCTGTGGGAAGTCCAAGGACCACCCACTTCCATCCAGGTCTAGTAAGGTGAACATCCAAACTGCCTAGGTTCCCACAAAGCCAGTACGTGCAGTAGGATTAAAAACCCATTACCATTGTTCTTGAGTTCTCAGTAGTCCTCATTGTCCGCTATGTTCAGCGAGTCCGGTTTTATCCCATGCTTTTTCAGACCCGGGCCAGCTGGCCTTGGTGAGTTCCCGAAAGAAAATCCCCATGGTCTCCATGTGTGGGTGCACCCCTTGCGGTCCTGAGTTCCTTGCTCGTGCTCTCTCTCCTTCTGCTCCTGATTTGGACCTTGAGATTTCTGTCCGGTGCTCCAATATGGGTCTCTGTCTCAGTCTCCTTTCATCGCCTGATGAAGGTTATATTCAGGAGGATGCCTATATGTTTTTCTTTGGGTTCACCTTCTTATTTAGCTTCTCTAGGATCATGAATAATAGGCTCAATGTCCTATATTATGGCTAGAACCCAAATATGAGTGAGAACATCCCATGTTCCTCTTTTTGGATCTGGCTTACCTCACTCAGGATAATATTTTCTATTTCCGTCCATTTGCATGCAAAATTCAAGAAGTCCTTGTTTTTTACTGCTGAGTAGTACTCTAATATGTATATATTCCATACATTCTTCATCCATTCTTCCATTGAAGGGCATCGAGGTTGTTTCCAGGTTCTGGCTATTACAAACAATGCTGCTATGAACAGAGTTGAGCATATATTTTTGTTGTATGATAAGGCCTCTCTTGGGTATATTCCCAAGTGTGGTATTGCTGGGTCTAGGGGTAGGTTGATCCCGAATTTCCTGAGAAACCGCCACACTGCTTTCCAAAGTGGTTGCACAAGTTTGCATTCCCACCAGCAATGGATGAGGGTACCCCTTTCTCCACAACCTCTCCAACAAAGGCTATCATTGGTGTTTTTGATTTAGCCATTCTGACAGGTGTAAGATGGTATCTTAAAGTTGTCTTCATTTGCATTTCCCTGATTGCTAAGGAAGTTGAGCATGATCTTAAGTGTCTTTTGGCCATTTGAACTTTTTCTGTTGAGAATTCTCTGTTCAGCTCAGTGCCCCATTTTATAATTGGGTTGATTAGCCTTTTACAATCTAATTTCTTGAGTTCTTTATATATTTTGTAGATCAGACCTTTGTCAGTTGTGGGGTTGGTGAAGATCTCCCAGTCAGTGGGTTGCCTTTTTGTCTTAATGACAGTGTCTTTTGCTTTACAGAAGCTTCTCAGTCTCAGGAGGTCCCATTTATTCAATGATGCCCTTAGTGTCTGTGCTGCTGGGGTTATAAGTAGGAAGTGGTCTCCTGTGCCCATGTGCTGTAGAGTACTTCCCACTTTCTCTTCTATCAGGTTCAGTGTGTTCGGACTGATATTGAGGTCATTAATCCATTTGGACTTGAGTTTTGTGCATGGTGATAGATATGGATCTATTTTCATTCTTCTACAGATTGACATCCAGTTTTGCCATCACAATTTGTTGAAGATGCTCTCTCTTTTTCCATTGTGTACTTTTAGCTCCTTTATCGAAAATCAGGTGTTCACAGGTTTGTGGGTTAATGTCAGGGTCTTCTATTCGATTCCATTGGTTGACTTCTCTGTTTTTATGCCAATACCAAGTTCTTTTCAATACTGTAGCTCTGTAATAGAGTTTGAAGTCAGGGATGGTAATGCCTCCAGAAGTTCCTTTATTGTATAAGATTGTTTTGGCTATCCTGGGTTTGTTTTATAAACCCATATAAAGTTGATTATTGTCTTCTCCAGATCTGTGAAGAATTTTGATGGGAATTGCATTGAATCTATAGATTGCTTTTGGTAGAATTGCCATTTTTATTATATTGATCCTCCCAATCCAAGAGCAAGGGAGATCCTTCCATTTTCTGGTGTCCTCTTCAATTTCCTTCTTCAAAGACTTAAAGTTCTTGTCAAATAGATCTTTCACTTCCTTGGTCAGAGTTACCCCAAGATATTTTGTGCTATTTGTGGCTATCGTGAAAGATGAAGCTTCTCTGATTTCCCTCTCTGCTTCCTTATCCTTAGTGTATAGGAAGGCAACTGATTTTTTTGTAGTTGATGTTGTATCCTGCCACATTACCAAAGGTGTTTATCAGTTGTAGGAGTTCTTTGGTAGAGTTTTTGGGGTCGCTTATGTATACTATCATATCATCTGCAAATAACGAAAGCTTAACTTCTTCCTTTCCAATACGAATCCCCTTGATCCCCTTATGTTGTCTTATTGCTATTGCTAAAACTTCAAGCACTATATTGAAAAGGTATGGAGAGAGTGGACATCCTTGTCGTGTTCCTGATTTTAGTGGGATGGCTTTTTGAGTTTTTCTCTGTTTAATTTAATGTTAGCTGTCGGCTTGCTGTAAATAGCTTTTATTATATTTAGGTATGACCCTTGTATCCCTAATCTCTCCAAGACCTTTATCATAAAGAGGTGTTGAATTTTGTCGAATGCTTTTTCAGCATCTAATGAAATGATCATATGGTTTTTTTTCTTTCAGTTTATTTATATGGTGGATTACATTGATAGATTTGCGTATGTTGAACCAGACCTGCATCTCTGGGATGAAGCCTACTTGATCATAATGGATAATTTTTCTAATGTGTTCTTGGATTCGGTTTGCCAGTATTTTATTGAGAATTTTTTCGTCAATGTTCATGAATGATATAGGCCTGTAATTCTCTTTCTTGGTTGGGTCTTTGTGTGGTTTTGGTATCAGGGTACCTGTAGCTTCATAAAAGGAATTTGGCAATGACTCTTCTGATTCTATATTGTGAAATACATTAAGGAGTATAGGTATTTGCTCTTCTTGGAAGTTCTGGTAGAATTCTGCATTGAAACCATCTGGTCCTGGGCTTTTTTTGGAAGGGAGATTTTTGATAACAGTTTCTTTTTTTTTTTTTGTTTTTTTGTTTTTTTGTTTTTCGAGTCAGGGTTTCTCTGTGGTTTTGGAGCCTGTCCTGGAACTAGCTCTTGTAGACCAGGCTGGTCTCGAACTCACAGAGATCCGCCTGCCTCTGCCTCCCGAGTGCTGGGATTAAAGGCGTGCGCCACCACCGCCCGGCAACAGTTTCTTATTCTTCGCGACTAACAGGTCTATTTAGATCATTCACCTGGTCTTGGTTTAGCTTTGGTATATGGTACTTATCTAAAAAATTGTCCATTTCTTCTGCATTTTCCAGTTTTGTGGCATACAGGCTTTTGTAGTAAGATCTAATGATTCTCTGAATTTCCTCTGTGTCTGTGGTTATGTCCCCCTTTTCATTTCTGATCTTATTTATTTGCATTTTCTCTCTTTGTTGTTTAATTAGTTTGCATAGAGGTTTGTCGATCTTGTTGATTTTCTCCAAGAACCAACTTTTTGTTTCATTGATTCTTTGGACTGTTTTCAGTGTTTCTATTTCGTTGATTTTTGCCCTCAGTTTGATTATTTCCAGTCTTCTACTCCTCCTGGGCACGTCTGCTTCTTTTTTTTTTTCTAGAGCTCTCAGGTGTGCTGTTAAGTCCTCAATGTATGCTTTCTCCATTTTCTTTAAGTGGGCACTTAGTGCTATGAACTTTCCTCTTATCACTGCTTTCATCGTGTCCCATAGGTTTGAGTATGTTGTCTCTTTATTTTCACTAAATTCAAGGAAGACTTTGATTTCTTTCTTAATTTCTTTGACCCAGGTGTTGTTCAGTAGTTGACTGTTCAGTTTCCATGAGTTTGTCGGCTTTCTGGTGGTAGCATTTTTGTTGCCTTCTAACTTTAATCCATGGTGATCTGATATGACACAGGTGGACACTGATATATTTTTGTATCTGTGGAGGTTTCCTTTGTTTCTGAGTATATATATGGTCAATTTTCGAGAAGGTTCCATGAGCTGCAGAGAAGAAGGTATATTCTTTCCTATTTGGGTGGAGTGTTCTATAGATGTCTGTTAAATCCATTTGCTTCATTACCTCCAACGATTCTCTTAATTCTCTATTAGGTTTCTGTCTGATTGACCTGTCCATTGGTAAGAGAGGTGTGTTGAAGTCTCCTCTACTAGTGTGTGTGGTTTGATGTCTGCCTTGAGTTCTAGTAATATTTATTTTACGTAAGTGGGTGCTTTTATATTAGGGGTGTAGATATTCAGGATTGAGACGTCATCCTGATGAATTGCTCCTGTTAAGAGTATAAAGTGTCTATCTCTATCTCTTCTGATTGATTTTAGTTTGAAGTCAGTTTTGTTAGAAATTAGTATGGCCACACCTGCTTTTTTCTTTTTTTTTTTTCACACCTGCTTTTTTCTTAGGACCATTTGCTTGAAAGATCTTTTCCCAACCCTTTACTCTGAGTACATGCCTGTCTTTGTGGTTGAGATGTGTTTCTTGCAAACAGCAGAATGTTGGATCCTGTTTTCGTATCCAATTTCGTAGCCTGTGCCTTTTTATAGGTGAATTGAGACCATTAATATTAAGTGATATTAATGACCAGTGGTTGTTTACTCCGATTATTCTTATTGTTTTTGGTAGTAGAGTTTGTGTGTCTCTCTTCTTTGAGTTGTGCTGGTGAAGGGTCGCTAGATGCCTGAGTTATTGTAGGCAGTGTTGGCAATGTTGGATTCCTTGGGTTGTGATTTTCCTTCTATTACTTTCTGTAGGGCTGGATTTGTGGCTACGTATTGTTTAAATTTGTTCTTATCCTCTAATGTCTTGTTTTCTCCATTGACAGTGAACGATAGCTTGGCTGGGTATAGTAGTTTGGGTTTGCATCCATGGTCTCTTAGTTTCTGAAGTACCTCTATCCAGGACCTTCTGGCTTTCACGGTTTCCATAGAGAAGTCCTGTGTAAGTCTGATCGGTTTACCTTTATAAGTTACTTGCCCTTTTTCGTTTGCAGCTCTTAATATTCTTTCTTTAATCTGTATATTTTGTGTTTTGAGTATTATATGGCGAGGGGATTTTTTTTTTTTGATCCAGTCTGTTTGGTGTTCTGTATGCTTCTTAAATATTCAAAGGAATGTCTTTCTTTATGTTGGGAAAGTTTTCTTCCATAATTTTGTTAAAAATATTTTCTGGGCCTTTGAGCTGTGACTCTTCTCCTTCTTCTATCCCTATTATTCTTAGGTTTGGTCTTTTTATTGTGTCCCATATTTCCTGAATGTTTTGTGATGAGAATTTGTTGGCTTTGCTGTTTTCTTTGATCAGTGTGTTTATTTTCTCTATGGTGTCTTTAGAATCTGAGATTCTTCTATCTCTTGTATTCTATTGATTATGCTTGATTCTGTAGGCTCTGCTCGTTGACCTAGATTTTCCATATCCAGCTGGTCCTCAGTTTGTGTTTTCTTCCTTGCTTCCATTTCAGTTTTCAATTCTTGAACTGTTTCCATTACCTGTTTGATCATTTTTTCTTGGTTTCCCAGCGTATCATTTACGTATTTACTCATTTCTTCCAACTTTTTGTTATATTTCTCATCCATTTCTAGAAGGGCGTTTTTCACATGTTGTTTAAGGCACTCTATTGCTTTCATAAAGTCAATTTTTTCTTCTGTGTTAGGGTATTCATGTCCTTCTGTTGTAAGATCATTGGGTTCTGGTGTTTTCATGTTGTTTTTCAGATTGTTGGGTGAATTCTTGCCTTGGCGTCTGCCCATCTCCTCCTATTGATGCTATCTAATGGGTCTTTTCAAACAGGATCGGGTTTCCCTGCTGGCCAGGGACCCCACTTACAAAATGCCCTTGCTCTGTTTCCTGGGTTCCCGCCGCTTGCCAAGATCCCTCTCACCACTCAGAAGGGTCTTCAGGAACAGGACCAGGCTCTCCATTCGCCAGGGACCTCACCAACAAAAGGTCTACCACTCTGCAGGCCAGCCACCAAAACAGAAAATCTCCCGCTGCCCTCTGCCCCGAGCTCCCGACCCAGTGCTCAAACAGGCTAAACTGGGTGATCCTGCGGCCCCCGCGGTAGGGAGCAGGAGTGAAGGACGCCCCTGGGCGCAAGCTGGGATGGGTCAGGGAGAGAGAGGTCGCAGCAGAGGGGGAGCAGCCCCAGCAGAGGCTACCAGCCCTCGCAGACTAAGGGGGGGTGGGGGGGCTCAAGGGGGTCGGGGAATGCCCCCACTCTGTTTCCTGTGTCCCGCCGTGGGCCAAGAACACTCTCCCCACTCAGGAGGGTCTTCAGGGACAGGACCAGGCTCCCCGTTCACCTGTGGAACTCGCCAATAAAAGACTTACCACTCTGGAGGCCTGGCCCCAAAAAACCTAGTTGATTTAATTGTAGTGGGGCGATCTGCTCTCAGTGTGGGCCTCACTGTTTCATGCTTGGACTATCCCGCATCCGCTGCATCTGCGCGCTGGTGTCTCCGCCCGCCGCTTGGGCCTGCGCGCCCGTGTCTCTGCCTTTATATTTTATAATATTGTCTTTTTATTGAATGAGTGGGGTTTGCATCACTGGTAAACATTCATTTCCAGAGGTCATACATTGAAAAGGTACAATTGGAAATGAGTGGTTTAAAAAGATTCCCTTTAGGCAAAACATTTGGGGAGAAATAGAGAAAAAAAGCCTTTAATGAAATCGGAGGCCACTTTGACATATTGAGTTATGAACACACAGCACAGGGAAGTAATTTCGTTCCATCTGCTCAGCTGCGGTAATAATTAAACTTGAAGTCCGGTCTTTTACTTTTTGGGGGGTGGGAGTAAGGGGTGTCCTATAACAGTGACTTCAATCCCTAAGAATCGAATGCTTGTTTTAAAGTATTTATTTTACTCCAAGGAATAAATTTAGTGAAATAAGGCTATTTTCCTAAAATCATTCCATTCATTGTTAAATTATTTTTCCTTTCAGTTTAATGACATTATGGGAGCGTTGGCTCAGCTTTTGAAACTCTTCACAGAGGCAGAGAGGAAAATGATGTAGATTAGCACTGCTAAGTACTTTTTGATGGCGAGTACAACAGCTGCTGAAATCTGGCCATCAATAGATACCGTGAAGTTTTCAAAATTGAAGCAAACAGCCCTGGCGTCTGGGGACTGTTCTGTTCATGGTGGTAGCCATTGGCTTATGAGCAGTAGGGAAACCCCTCAGAGTTAGTCATTGGTTGCTAGATCTCGAGCTTCTTGTCTGCATGCCTGGGCTACCACTTGCTGCTGGGAAGGTATTCTTCTTTTGTGGCTGGTCGGAGAAAAGGCATGAGCTGGGAAGAAGAGTGATGATCAGACTAGGTTAGTGTGCACCTGCGTGCGTGCGTGCGTGTGTGTGTGGTGAGAAAGCCGTTTTTCTCCATTGCCCACAGTATGAGACAGGGCCCATGGTTAGATATGGAAAGGCATTTTGAATCTGAACATCTGATATGGTGGTCATGAGATATCACCTTGGGTGCCTTGGTCAACGGACTATGGAATGTCTGATAAACTGCTTGAAATGAGTAATTTAGATTTATTTATTTTTGTTTTTATGTGTAATGTTTTTGCATGCCTGCACACACATACATTGCATGTGTGTCTGATGCCCGAGGAGGCCAGAAGAGGCCACCAGGTCCCCACAAACTGCAGTAGTATATGGTTGAGAGCTGCCATGCAGGTGCTGGGAACCTAAACCAATTCTGGAGCAAGAACAGCACATGCTCTTAACTGCAGAACCATCTCTCTAGCACCAAGATGAGTAACTGCGAAGGCACTCACAGATTCCCACATCTGTCATAACTATTAGGGTATCACAAGCGTGGTGGCACCCTAGGGAGGGATGCACGGACCCTGTGATACTTCTCAGAAGATGGTGGCAGCTGCCCCTCTGAAGTCATGCTTTTGGGACTTTTGGGCTCCACTCAAGTTGCTGCTGGTTGCCTTTGAAATTATAATCAGAAAGGGAAGGTTATATCTCCACGGAGCACAGACGCATGTGCACGAGGAATCGCATCAATGGTCAAGACAGCCTTGACAGCCAGTTCTTACTTATAAATGCACTCAGAACATTTAGTTATCTCCCCAAACTCAGGAACCAGGGGAGGAGGAGGAATCTCATGACTCCTGCTTGGGGTCACCTGATCGCCACACTGATGATGCAGGGTGAGCCTATCCCTGTGTAGCCCCAGAAGGGTGCAGAAGTGCATTGCTTTCTTCTTTATGCAAGATGAGGGAAAGGTCCCACGGGGCGGGAGAAATTATGAAACAAATAAATGCAGGCAGAGTGGGTGCCAGAGATTAACATGGTGTTTTGCACACCTGTTATCTTTTTACCTGCATTAATTATACGAGACACTTAACATGTTGACACAGCAAGCCAAACATCTGGGCTTTTATGGATGGTGGCATTTATTCAACTGTTTGTTTTCCCCACTTTCCGAGTAAGTCCCTGATCACTAGGTCCCATTCATTTGTAAGTTAGCCAGAGACCATATATCCCTAACTCGGTGTTCCGTGCTCATGTAGGAGGGCATCATGTTCTGAGAAATCCCCTTGAACATTCCTCAGAATGACACTGGGTAGGATGAAAGGGGTATCCCTTTAGGAGTCAGTTAGATGGCTATTGATTCTGGCTTTGTTGCTGACTGTTCTCTAATACTGATTATGACATTAGCACTCTTGGCCTGGCCTCCTTAGCTGGGGATACTGGTGGTTGTGGCAGTGTATATACATATATCTATCTGTCAAGCTTAGTGCCCAGCCCAGCTCTCAGAATTGCATAAAGAACGAGACAAGATGGCATAGCAAAGCTGTAGGAACTGTGCATGTTTTACAAATTATTCATCCATCTAAAATATTAAGTGTTTGAGTGTGTCCCAGGTATTGGCTTAGCTGGTTGTTAGTAAACAAGATACCTTTCCACTCCAGGAACCTAGTCTGGGTGGCATTCACCTTTTTTAAAGGTGTACCTTTATTTCTGTTTGTGTGTTTGTGAGAGTTTGTGTGAGTATAAGTTGCACATTCACAGGTGCCTGTGGAGGCCAGAACAGGGTACTGGATCCTTTGGAGCTGGGGTTACAGGTGGCTCTGAGCCTCCCACCATGGGTGCTAGAACCCAAACTCAGGTCTTTTGGAAGAGCAGCAAGTGCTCCTAACCCCTGAGCAATCTCTCCAGTCCCATAAGCTTTTTTTTTTTATTTTTTATTTTTTTTTAATATTATGGGACTCATGCTGTGATGAGCGTAATCCCAGGCTTCAAGGCAAACCATGGTTAGCCCTGGAGAGTCCTTTGTTTCAAAACAGGGACTGATGAGGCCTGGATGGCTTCCTGTGATGCCTGTAAGAAAGCCTTGAAAAGATTTGTTTAGCACAGTTGTAGGGTTTCTCCACAGGTACTGGGGTTCTTGAGAAGAGTGTGTAGGCTTGCTGCTTTTGGCTGGAGGATATATGGAGAGACCATGTGGGAACAAGCCCAGCGCAGCTGCCAGCACCTTCAGTGCGAGAGGGGAGGCTTCCTCTGGCTGTTGGCACTGCACTTATCATCAGTTTAAATCAAGGGCCTGTTGTGTCCCAGGTGGTTGGACCAGAGCCCTGTTGGCCTCGAGGGAATCACTTGCTTAAGCAGATACACTCTTGTTTGTGTAGGCCTAGCCTCTCAGGGATTTGTTTTAATTTCTTTCTTAATTTGAGAAGAATTTAAATCTGCAAAACCGAACAGAGTGACAGCTCCCCTGAAGTCCAAGTCTTGAGCATCGTCAGTGATGAAAGACGAACCACATTCGGTCCATCTGTCGGTTCCAGCCAATGACATTTCCTGTCCTGCATCTCTAAAAGAACAGACGTTTTCGTGTGCAACCATAACGACACAATCACATCTAAAAATCCAAGGATTAAAGAGACAGGTTTTCTTTTGCCCCTTTCTTCTAAACCCCAAATGCTTTACGAAGAATTGCTAACGTACAGCAAAGTCAGAAGAGATTGGGAATGAATGGCTCCCAACATCGACACAACTCTCCTGCTCATCCCGTGGCTCACTCCACCCATCTGTCTTTTCTCGTGTTTAGAAATAAATCATGGGGATCAGTAAATCTTTCCTCTGAAGAGTTTAGCATTGATTTCAAAACCTAGAGCACAGCAGCTGCTTGCTCTCCCCTTTGAAGTAAACTTTGGCCTGAAATGCAGAAACTCTCAGGCTGAATTTAACAAATTCAGGTGCCCAGCCCTAGTTCCTATCTAGATAAGGCCACTGTCAGCGCTCTAGAGAGTGAGTACCTGTGTTCTTGTCAGCCCTGCCCTTCTCCCACGGGGGAATTTGATTTGATTTGATTGACTTGATTTGTTTTCCCACTGAAGATTAGGTCCCTCTGTCACCTGGCTGGCCTCCTCTCCCTAACCTCTCTCACCTCCCTGTTTCTGCAGCTCTTTGGTGGCCCAGCCCTTGCCCTGTTGATATTTTTGCTTATCAAAGAATCTTTCTCTATCTGCCCATCTTTTCCTCTCCCTGCAGGATGACCCAATCTATTTCCTTTACAATCATGTTCTCCCCTAAGTCCTCCCAGCCCCATTCTCTTACCTTTCCCAACTTCAGGTCCTCTTTTTTTCTTCTTCCTTTTTTTTTTTTTTAAAGTAAACTACAGAGTTCAACAAGCTTTTTTATTTTCTCATTCTTCAACATGCTATTCTCTATAAAGTTTTGTTTTTATTCCTTTCCTTCTTGGCAACTTCGTTCGCATTTTATGGCTCCGTTGTCAGCCCAGATGTCTTCCAAACATGCTGTTCCTTCAAATCATCAGCCTGCGGATGTTTCTGCCAGGATTTCTTTGCCTTTTTCCACCCTTTCATTTGGTACCCTCAACGGACGTGCCTAAACAGTCAGGTGTTCTTTGTCCTTAAACTTGGTGTGACCTCAGACCCTTTCCAAGAGGCAATGGCCTCTGCTTGTTGGTGCATGATTAGCATCTCGATATCAGTGACTTTCTCTTGCTGTGGCAAAACACCTTGGTCAAGTCACCTTGTAGAAAAAAACAGTTCGTTTTGGCCTCTGGTTCTAGAGTCGTCCATCTTGGCAAGGAGACACAGCAGTGAGCAAGCAGCAGGTGTGGAAGCTGGAGGAGCAGCAAGCCATGCATCACATCCTTAATGGCAAACACAAAGCAGAGAGGTATCTGGTATATATGAGGCTTTAAAACATCGAAGCCCATTCCCAGTGATATGTTCTCTAGCAAGGCCACATCTAGAGGTTACGAGAGATAATTCATTCACACCACCACAGAAGGACATCGCCATGATTAATCTGATAGCCCACTGTGTATAGTTAGCACTGTCTGTATATGCATAGGTATAGGACCATCCGCTGGAACATGGACAGCCTACTAGCAGCCATACCCTGAAGAAGATGGACTCTCTCTCCCCTAGTGCCCTGGTGAGCCCCTCTTCTATCCATGCTGGAATGTTGATGGGCTTAGTCTTGTGCAGGTCTTGTCCATGAACCGCAACATGTGCCATCTCTCCTGCATTCTATAGCCACATTGTATCCAGGAGGCAATGTTCATAGCGTACCTCTCCATCCTCTGGCTCTTACATTCTTTCCCTCCCCTCTTCCGTGGTGCTCCCCGAACATGATGGTGGTAGCTGTGGGAAGATACAGATATCTCTTTTAGGGCTAAGCACTCAACGATCACACACGCTCAGCACTTTGAATAGTTATCAGTATGTGTGCTAACTGTTGTCCATTTCAAACAGGAGCTTCTGCGACCAAGGTTGAGAGCAGCAAAAAATCCATTCGGCAAAACAACAGTAGCCGACTTCTCTCCAGGGCTTACGACTTACAGCTGTGGACTTGGGCCAGGCTTATACTACCAAGCGCAAACTCTTTCCTCCAGTGGCCACTGGCGGGTTGGTATTACAGCATGGGGATCCACTGCTGTGTAAGACTATTGAAGGCTTTCCTGCTTCTTAGCAGACTGCAAAACACCTTCCAGCTCTATCAAAACCAGATAGCAGGGAGAAGTTTCCAGGTCAGTTGCAGGTTGCCTGCTATTGGTCCTATAACCAAAGAATGTCTATAGCAATAGGATCTATTTTTTGTTGTTATTGTTTTGTTTTTTTTGAGATAGGGGTTCTCTGTGTAATAGTCCTGGCTGTCCTGGAACTCATTTTGTCAATCAGGCTGGCCTCAAACTCATGGATACCCACCTGCCTCTGCCTCCTGAGTGCTGGGATTAAAGGTGGGTGCCACCACCACCTGGCTAGCAATAGGATCTTATCTAGTTATGGAGGGGAACCGGGATCAATGGCAATAGTCTGTGCTGTTTCAGGAGCCATTGAACCCCTACCCTACCCCTTCACTACACCTACCAATGACTCATAGGGAGGTATCCTATGCCTGGCACTGGGAGTTTTGTTTAATATGCCACATTTTCCGGGACCAGCATTATCCATCCACACAGGGTATCTCTGCTTAAATGCCTTCTTTTAGAAAAGTTATATATTTTAGTTGACTCATAGACCACTGGTTTTCAATAAGATCTGTGGTTTTTCTGGAAATCCTTAGTTTTGGTTAACATACACTCTACCATCTCCTTTAGCCCCTCCCCCATCCCCGTTTAAACTCTCAACAGTGTCCTTCCTCCACTTTATAGCACATATGGTCATTCATGTTCGCCCATATCTCTTCCTCCGCTTCAGGCCTCTTCCCTTCCACCTCTCCTGGGATTTCCTAGCTTCCTGAGATCCACAGGAACTTCTGATGAAATATACAAATCTCAGTTTGAAGCTAGGATCCACAGACAAGTTATAACATGTGACATTTTTTACTCTGAGTCTATGACACTGTGGTAGTTTGATTGTGATTGATCCCCATAATCTCATAGAGAGTGGCACTATTAGGAGGTGTGGCTTTGTTGGAGTGGGTGTGGCCTTGTTGGAGGAAGTGTGTCACTGTGGGGCAGGCTTTGAGGTTTCCTATGCTCAGGATACTGTCCAGTGTCTCAGTTGACTTCCTATTGCTGGCAAGATGTAGGATGCTCAGCTTTTACTCCAGCACCACATCTGCCTGCATACCGCCATGCTCTCCACATGATGATAATGGACTGAACCTTTGAAATTATAAATGAGCCACCCCAATTAAATGTTTTCTTTATAAGAGTTGTTGTCGTCATGATGTCTCTTCACAGCAGTAAAAACCCTAAGACTCTAATACTTCACTTCATATTCTGCTTTTCAATTCCACCCATTTTCCTGAGTATTTCATGATTTGATTCTTTTTTATAGTTGAATAAAATTCTCTATGCCCAACGTTTTTGTTATCCACTCATGAATTGCTGGACATGTGGATTGATTGCTTCCTAGCTTTGATGAACAGAGCAACAATGAACATGGATGTGTTGATATCTCTGTAGTAGGATTTGAGGTCCTTTGGGTGTGCCAGAAGTGGAATGACTGAGTTACATAGTGTTCTATTTTTAGCTTTCCAGCCCTTCACACTGATTTGGTAGTGATGGTCGCAGTTTCTACTTCCACCAACAGTGGGTCAGGACTCGTTTTCCCTCCCATCCTCCTCAGCGATTGGTGTCATTTGTTTCCTTGACGATAACTATTTTGACTGTGATGAGTTGAAATCTCAAAGATGCTTACTTACTAAGAGCTGGTGGGACTGATTAGCAGGTCCTAAGCCTCATAACCCGAGTTCAATCCCCAGTGCTTCTGCAGTGGAAGGAGGGAACCAGCTCCTGAAAGTTACCCTCTGATTGCTACAGGCACACTGTGATGTGTGTATCCCTCAGTCCTCCATAGACAAACTCACACCAATTATAAAACAAAAATGTGAAACATTATTTTAAAGTGTGTTAACAGTTGCTGATGTTGGGGAACATTTGTTTAATGAGGTAAAGCTGTGTTGCTTTTGTTTATGTTGCATTTGCTTAACTCTGTGAAGCTGTGATTCTTTGCCTGTCTAAAACACCTGCTGGTCTAATAAAGAGCTGAACGGCCAATAGGAAGGCAGGAGAAAGGATAGGCGGGGCTGGCAGGCAGAGAGAATAAATAGAAGGAACGCGAGAAGGAGGAGGAGGAGGAGGAGCAAGAAAGAACAAGGAGAGGAGGACGTTAGAGGCCTGCCCCCAGCCAGCCACAGAGCAAGAGCGAGAGCAAGATACACAGAAGCAGGAAACGGTAAAAGCCCAGAGGCAAAAGATGGATGGGATAATTTAAGATGACTAGAACTAGGCAAGCTAAGGCCAGGCTTTTATAAGAAATAAGCCTCCGTATGTGCATTTATTTGGTAGCTGTATGGTGTGTCCCTCAAAAGAGCAAAGGGACCCCCCAAAGCCAAAAAAGTAAAGAGTAAAACAACCAACAACATTTTGGTGTTGCAATGTGGGGCTAGAGTAAAAAAAAATTCAACAGCACCAAAAAGTAATAAAATCACAAGACATTAATAAAAACAAAATAAATATTTTATTAGAAAAATTGTGGATGTTATTGTCACCCCATTTTCATACATGTAGATCCATGATACATATCCCATATTCAGTCGCCTATTAACGTCTCTTATTCCTCTTGTCCTCTACACTGATCCAAGATTCACCCTTCTGGTGCATGTCTTGTTTACAGGCAAGTTGTTAAATTTTGCCTTAGGTAATCTCAAAGGTTATGTGATCTCCAACATATGCAAAGGTCAGATCTGATGTCCTTTTCGCTACCCAGGACCTGGTTCCCTGAAAGGTTAACCACCACTAAAGTGTTCATTTTCACAATCCCTGTTCCTCCAGTCCTGGAAGGCGTGTTCTCCGGAGTTATTTGTATTTCTTAGGCTTCTAAAAAATGATTTATCGGTAAGGTGAGGGTAGGGAGTAGGATGAGTCTTGTCTAAAGATTGGCAGGAAGTTCATGTATGTTCAAAAGCTGTCTTTTGAATGCTCAGCCATGAAAGAGTCATCGATTTCATCTCTTCCAAAGTTCAGGGAACGCTATGGAAGAGGAGGAAGAAAGAACAGAAGAGGTGGAGGGTGGGGCAGAGTGCAGTGTCTGCCTTCCAGGCGCTGTGCAATGGTTGCACTCCTGAACTCAAGCAGCTGTGATTCTCTGCACAAGACTGGGCCTGTCAGTGCGTTGAGGGAGGAGATGCTCTTGAGGCCCCACCCTTCCTGGAGGGTGTATAGATAGTTAATTATTGCTGGGAAAGGGAGGACCATTTTCTTCAGGGCTGTAACTCTTGGTAAGATGCTTTCACTCCTGTTCATGTATGCAACCCTAATGAAACTCATTGTGTTATACCCACATGCACACACGCACACACTCACACGACTTGAAGTAGGGGAATAATTGGGGAGAGGGAGGAGATTAGTGGAAGTGGGAAGGGGACAAAGTAAGTTAGTGAGGGGTGAAGAAGGTCAAATACATTATATATTTCAAATATCATAGTAAACATGTTACAATATATAATTAATATTTGCTAATAGAAATGTAAAAATGTCTTGTTTTGAAGTCTGTTAAACCAGCTCACTTGACCCTTGTTGTTGCATATGTTATAAGAATAAGAAAACAAGTCAGTAGTTATCATAAAAGTTTATAAACTACCGCTGATAGATTGATTGATGCACTTTTGGGAAGTGTTGACTCTGTCAATGGGCCTGGATTTCTGGGGCCATGGAGAGAGCAAACTTTTTGCTCCAGACACCTGGATCCTCTTGTCAACATCCTGCCTTTAGTATCTGTTTCTGCTTGCCAACCACCCTAGAATCATTCTAAACCTCCACTGAACAGTGGCAACTTTATGGCTTGAGGTTTGGGCATCCTTGTCCCCACCACCCTTGAGAACACATTTCCTGCAGCAAGTGTGTGCCCCAGCAGCTGTGACAGCTCAGAAGCTTCCCTCTGCTGGGAACAAGGAAAAACAGACTTCAAATCCTTTAAGAGCTTGAACTTTGAGTTCTAAATTGGATAGAAAGTGGAAGGCAGTTATGTGGGAGCTGATTCAGGGCTGTGAGTGAGGTTGTTGCTGGCCAGCTGTGTGACCTCAGGCAGGGACACAATGTCTTGGAGTCTCAGCATCTCCATTGCATGGTGCAGCAGAGAGGCTGATTGATCTCCAGGGTCTTCCATGATCCAGCAGTCTGTATTCTTTTCTGTTACTATTATTACTTTAACGACAGTCTCCTGTTTATACAGTGAAGGAAGTCCAAATGCTCTGGGAAACTCTGGGAATTGTATCTACTTGTTGGTATGTGCTGGGATATGTTCTGTGTCATTGGAAGACTGAGTATAGCTGAAGAGAATGTGTGTGGACAGGATGAAGATCTGCCTGTGAACTGCCTGCCCTTTTGGTTATCCGAGAAGTCAGGAACAGAGTCAGTAGCTACACACGCTTACCTCAGTAAGCCATATGGCATATGACTTGTTAAGAGCACAGTTTGGTTACATCACCTTCTGGCCATAAGAACTTGAGCACTGACATCTCCTAAGCCTCAGTTTTCATGTTTGTTTAATGGGGATAAAAAATGCTTCCCTCATAGCATTTTAAGAAGAGAAGCTCTTCCCTGTGGTGCATAACAATCGCCTCACACATGAAGCCTGTTAAAGACAGCGCGTAGGTCAGCCATGTTGTAACCATGAAAATTAGTAATAAGAAGAATCATACAAAGCACTATAGGAGATAAGGGGTACCAAAAGAATACTTGAATAGTGGCGTTACTATGCTGGACATTTTTTTTTCTTTGCTTAAGCTTTTAAGTTTTACATCACCACTTTTCTTTCCCCTTCCAACTCTTCCTGTGTTCCCCCTCTCAGATTTATTACCTTTTGTTTTAGTATGTGCTTAGGTGCACACACACGTGCGTGCGCGCACGCACACATACAAACACACACACACACACACACACACACACACACACACACCTGAGCCCATTAAGCATTGCTTTCATTTGTATATCTTTAGGACTGACTCTTTGCAATTGGATGACCTCTGGAGGTTGTCTACAGAGAAGACTGATTTTTCCCTTTTTCAGCAGCCACTGATTGCCCGTAGCTCTTCATCTAGGGATGGATCCTTGTGAAATTTCCCCTGTCTAAATTGGAAGGTTGGCTAGTGGTGTCGTTATGTAAGTCCTATTTAGCCAATCATACTATTTAGGTTTTATGGATGCAGCTTGGCATGTCTAGAAGGCACTAGCTAACAGCAGGCACCCAGGTCCTCTGGCTCTTAATCTTTCTGCTCCCTCTTTTGCAATATTCTCTGAGCCAGGTATAGAAGTTGTGTTGTAGCTAAACAACTGGGATTGGTCCTCTCCAGTCATGGGCAATTGGCTTAAGACCAATTAAACAGCTGTTGGTTACCCTCAAGATAATAGTGCCACTTACACCATTGTGGGGATTTGGCTGGGCTGGGCATATTGTGGTTCATATGCTATATTTAATTGTATGTTTGTGTGTTTCACAGTAACTAGTAGAGAGGACTTTGGACATCCTTAGTACAAATAAGTGTTTGAGGTGATGGACACGTCAGTTAGCTTGATTTGATCACTGTATAATGTATACATGTACTGAAATGTACATGTGCTGTAGCCCACAAAATATCTATACTTGCTATATCAATGAAAAATAGAAGATTTTAGATGATGAGAAACTTAAGATGGCAAAATAGAAAAAGAGGCAGGAACATAATACTATGCCGCGTCTGAGCAGAGGGAGCATCAGGGTCAGTGGCAGAGTCTCATGGGCTCAATAGGAGCGCCAGGAAAGTAGTGGGTGGGTTTTAGAATGGCTCTGCAGTTAAAGGTACTTGGGAAACCATGGCCCCCTGAGTTTGATCCCTGGGGCCCACATAAGCATGGAAGGAGAGAACAGATTCTGTAAGTTGTTGTCTTCCACATGCATGCTGTGGTTTCCCTTCTCTCCCAACACATAGTTTAAAACCTTTAGATGTGGCATCTAGGATGGGGCCTTGGAAAGTGAAGCACTTTGTAAAAATGGAGTCACAGGGGAAGAGAAAATGCAGGAAGTGCACGGGCTCATCAGATGGAAGCTCAGGGCTGTGTGCCAAGATGAGTTAGGAGAGAACTTTGTTTTCATGTCTTTTAGTATTGGTTTTTGAGACAGGGTTTCTCTTTGTAGCTTTGGATCCTGTCCTGGAGCTCACTCTGTAGACCTGGCTGGTCTTGAACTCAGAGATCCTCTAGTCTGTACTTTCCCATTGCTGGGGTTAAAGGCACATGCTAACCACCACCTGGCATCTTTTAGTGCTTTGGTTTATGCCACATCACTGCAGTTTCAGAGGATTCAAGATACCAACTGCAAAATAGAAAACAGAATTTTATTTCTTGAGACGAGGTCTTGTGTAGCCCAGCCTAGCCATGAACCCACTTTGTAGAAGGTGGCCTTGGGCTCCTCATCATCCTGCTTTTACCTCTAGAGTGCTGGGATCACAGGCCTGCACCATCGGGCTTGGTTTAAAAATATTTGTAGGCATTTGTGTCAAGTTACATTTACAGAAACATCGAGCTCCTATGTGGGGCAGTTCCTTTGAACCTGCAAATCATAGACCTGTGCTCTCCAATATAAAAGCAGCTATCCCATGTGGCTAGCCTGCACTGAGATATCCTATAAATGCACAATAAATGCCGGATTTTGAAGAGTATAAAATAAAATAGCCTAATAATTTTTATACCGATGGTTTATTGAAATGAAAGATTTTGGAAAAAAAACTGAGACTTAAGTAAGGCTTTATGTTTCTTTTTACCTTTTTAATGTGACCAGCAGACTTAAGGTGACAGACGTGGCCTGCATTTATTTCTATTGAGGGGCGCTATTCTAGAGGGAGCTACTCTAAGTCCTGTCATCCAGTCTAGGGTAACCTGAGTCCCAGATGGCTTGAGCCAGATGCATGTTGGGGGAGTGCCTGGTGATAGGATCTGGGCTGTGTCCGCAGCTGGGTCGTGTCCATTATTCTGAACTGCAATATTGTTATCTGCCTATGAGTCATTGGGTTGGACATTCTTCACACCTCCTCTCAGTTTGAAGTTCTGACTCTCGTTTGAAGCCAGTGTTCAGAGTTAGCCATTATTAATTTTCTTGTGAATTTCATCAAGTCTCTACTGCACTCTTTCCCAGGTGTCAGAGTAAGCTGAGATTGTTTCTTTTTCTCTCTCAAGTGGAAAGACCCCTTGCCCTCCCCATTTCCCCCCCTAGTACTGGCTCCACCATTTGAGTGGACATCAGAGCAAGGTGGCCAGGGCAGTTATTCAATGACACTGTTAGCCCAGCTAGGAAGGCTTCTAGTGATTTGGTTCATGGCCATCACATCTACTTTCAAATGTCCCAAGAACGGTGATCCACAGACTTTGTTTAAATGCTAACTGGTTCCATAAAACAAGAATCTAACTCTTGTACGTTTAAGCTGTTCTGAGAGAACACGCCAGTCACTTTCCTTTTCCTGGTGACTTGTAATTAGCTTTATTTTTAATTTCTTCAAATCTATGTTTTCTGTGTCTGTCTGTCTGCCTGTCTGTCTGTCTCTCTCTTTCTGTCTGTCTTTCTGTGTGTGAATTCAGGGAACTTTGGAGGCCAGTAAGGGGTATCAGATCTCTTAGAGTCAGAGGTGAGTGTGAGATTTTGGGTTCTGGAAGCTGCTCTTAGGTTTTCCTCAAGACCAGCATGCGCTCTTAATAACCAAGTTATTTCTTTACCCTGTGTGTGTCTTCATTTTTAGCAGTTCTTCCTCTACAGTGGCCTCTTTTGTCTCATATTCAACTATGATTTGAATTTATCAGATGCTAGGCTAGCTTCTAGGACAGAAACCTCAAATTTAGTCTTTATTCCAAGGGGCAGGTAGATGACCAAAGACATGGACCTTAGGGTCTTGAGAGAAGTATCAGGGTGCTGCTAGGGTACAGTCAGAGGAAGGAGATGACCCCCCTTTAGCAAACGTAGACAATGAAACATTTTTTCATGTAAAAAGATATTAGGGTGTTCTATATGAGTACTGCCTTTATTATTTCCTCTCCCCTTTCCTCCCCTCCCTCTGACTCCTCCTCAGATTTATACACGCACACACAACCTACTGAATCCACTTCTTGTTGTTTGTATGTATATGTGTTTTGGGTTGGCCAGTTGAGACTAGATAACCTCTCAGGGCACTTGCCCATGGAAAAGACGGATTCTCTCTCAGCTGCCATTAATAACCTGTAGTTCTTCATCTAGATGCCAGGCCTTGTGAAGTTTCCCCATCCACACTGGTATGTTAACTAGTGGTATCATATGAAGGTCATGTTTAAGAGACTATATTGTTAAGATGTAATGGATGCAGCATCTCTGTCATCTACAGAAGAGCCTACCTTTTGGGAGATGTCCTGATTTGGGCTTTAGCAGCTTTTCTCTGCCCTTCTCTGCAATGGCCCCTGAGTCGTGGGTGTAGGATTGTGTTGTCAGTGTATCAGTTGGGGCCAAGTACTCCATGGTCAATTGTTTTCTGCACTTTGATCAGTTGTGGATTTCTGAAACTTTTTAAAATAAAGACTTTATATGTATGAGTGTTTTGCCTGCATGCATGCATGCGTGTATGTGCTCCATGTGTGTGCCTGGTTCTGGTAGAGGTCAAAAGAGGGCATGGGGTTCCCCTGGTAATGTAGCTATGGATAGTCCTGAGCCACCATGTGAGCATTGGGAACCAAGCCCAGCCCTCTACAAGAACACGTGCTCTTAACTGTTGAACCATCTCCCCATCCCCAGCTAATGTATTTCTTCAGTGGTCCCTGTAATGAAATATATTTCTTCAGTGTTCTCTTTCTTTCTTTTTTTTTTTTGTTTTTATTTTTTTGTTTTTCAAGGCAGGGTTTCTATGTGGTTTTGGAGCCTGTCCTGGAACTAACGTTCTCTTTCTAATGAGAAGCGAGACTACACTTCTTGCGGGTGTAAGGGTAAGAACTTAGAATGCAGTTGGGAATTCCACTGGAAATAAGAAGGTGGCAATACTGGTTTCCCTTCTAGGGTCCGTGGCCTCATCACTCGCAGAAAAGGGGCTATGTCTATAAACCTTGTAAAATTCCACATAGGAATTCCCTCCTGTTGAATAGGTCTTAAGTCCAATTAGACAGCTGTTGGTTAACTCCAGGATATAAGTGCCACCATTGCCACTTTTGGAATATCTTGCCAAATGAAACATTTCTGAGCAAAAGTTTTTGATATTTCAAAGTAAGACAAATGTTCAGTTAGCTCATAAGTCTGGTAAATAAAACCCGTCTAATAAAGACGTCAGTAGAAATTTCCTTTAGTGTGGCTTCAATCTGGACGGAATCTTATTGCCACAGGAAAACCCACTCTTGATAGACACCACATTGCAGAATTTGCTATTCAATTTATTTTTCTTTTGAAATAAGTGGTTATAATATACTGTATTTAAAAGTAGCAACAGCACACACACAAAAAAAGAGAACATTTTTACTGGTTTTAAAGGCAGGGGACCTGAATAGGGGAAAGGATTGCTCTTCCTGTAGAGTTTATTATACTGAAAGTGCCTGACTCTAAGCGAGGTTTAATAAGATCTTGACTTTTCTCTCAGAGTGTGGGTGAGCAAAATACATGTACAGTGGTATTTTTGTTAAGTTGGATTTCCTGGCTTTTGGTTTGAGGTTTATAAGAATCTTAAAATGGTTGGCTTATGGTGAAAACTCAGATAATTGGACTGATTATGAATATAGAAATGAAGATAATATCTTTTGTATACAATGGAAATGTTTTCTTTATTTGGCAAACACCAGCTCATCTATGCAAAAGCTATTAGATATTTCATAAGCACACATAGAATGTCATCAGTATTGTATATTAAATGCTAACATTGTGTGCTTTCAGAAGAAAAAAGTTCTATTGATCACTTCTACTGATCATTTCAACAGCAGAAAGTGCGGGGTCTGTGGAAGATCTCCTTGTAAATAGGAGTGCAGTGGCCTCCTCATCCATGCTTTCTCTTTGTACGTTGAGTTATTTCACAGTTAAATGCAGCCTGGCCATATTAAGTGGGAGATTCTAGAAGTCACTCATAAGTTTAAAACTGCATGTCTTTCCGAGTAGCATGATCAACTCTATCACCAGGTCGCCAATCATCACTTTATCCAGTGCGTCCGCCCTGTATGTGCTGCTCGCCCTCCAATATTTAGTTAACTGCTCAGCTATCAGATCGACCTGCGGTATTCAAGGGATTATGCACAATAACCCTTATATCACCTAATAATAGTCTCAAAGCACAAAGACACCTGGGTACACCAAAGGGAACCAGAAAAGTGCTCCCTTCAGGGCAAAGGTGAGTTCTCAACTTAATGAAGAAAAAACGTCATATGATGAGATCACTAAGATTACACTCAGTTATTGCTAACCCCTTTCTAACCTCTTTCTGTGCCTGATTTATGACTTAAACATAGACCTAGGTGAGTATGCATCACATACACGCGTACAAATAGGGCTCAGCATTGCCTATGGCTTCAGGCGTCTGGAGGTGGTTTTGGAATGTGTCCGTAAGCAGGGAGACTATATATCAAATGTTTACCGTGAGTCAGAAGTATTTTATAATAAAGATGAACAGCGACCAATACAACATCGTAAGGCCTTTTCTATCTACCAGTTTGCTAATGGAACAAAGATGAATGGGGATGTTATTATGTAAGGCACTTGCTACTCCTGTTCATGTATTTGTGGATGATTACAGAGGGACAGACGGACACAACAGCGGGGGTGACAGTGATCTATAAAGTGTGGGGTTAATGGCAGGAGCAACTTGATTACCATTGCCTGGAGCTCAGCCTTCTTATCTTTTATCCCTTTAAAAAAAGCAACAGATTACCTTTTAGGACAATTTTAGAGTTACAGAAAATTAGGTAGCACATAATTCCATATGCCTTCTCCTTTTATTAACATTTTGTATTAGCATTGTGATTTGATTTTGGTAGGTATGAACAAAAGATAAATATATTTGCATATGCATGCTAGCTATTTAATAAGTGTTTGATAAATATGAATAATGTGCATATGCACATATATTTTACTTTCTGGTGCTTGGAAATTAACATAGGACCTCATGCATGCTAATCAGGTTTGCCACCACTGATCTGTGTACTCCAGCTGTCATTATTTTATATTAATGGTTATTTTTTGCCAAGTGTGGTGGGATCACATGCCTGTAATATTAACACCTCGGAGACTTTGTAAGAGAGCCAACAATCTGAGAATTTGTGATCAGCCAGGGCCACATGACAAGATCCTGCCTCAAACAAAACTAACTGACCAACCGACCAAAACAAGTACTTTCTGTGCCATTACTTCTGGTTTTGTTCTGGTATTTGAGACAGAGCCTTATAGTCTAGGTCATAGGTCAGCCTACGTAGTCCAGGCTGACCCTGTACTTATGATTCTCTTGCCTCTACTTCCTGAGTGCTGGTATTACACACTGTCCCTTCGTTCTGTTGCTTTTTTTTTTTTTTTGAATTTTTTTTTTTTTTTGGTCTTTTCGAGACAGGGTTTCTCTGTGGTTTTGGAGCCTGTCCTGGAACTAGCTCTTGTAGACCAGGCTGGTCTCGAACTCACAGAGATCCGCCTGCCTCTGCCTCCCGAGTGCTGGGATTAAAGGCGTGCGCCACCACCGCCCGGCTCTGTTGCTTTTTATAAATGGCTAGATCTCATGTGTTCTCATTTGTTTTCTGTCGCTATGACAGAACACTCTGACCTAAAGCAAATTAGGGAGCAAAGGGTTTATTTGGCTAATACTCCAGGACAGTCTGTCACTGAGGAAAGTTGGGGCAGAAACTCAGGCAGAGCCCTTGGAGGAATGCTGCTGATTGGCTCAGTTAGTTTTTTTAAAATTGAGTCCAGACTCATCTACTTAGGGATGACACTACTCACAATGGACCAAACCCTCCCACATCAATCAAGACAGTCTGTCACAGACATGCGCCCTGGGCAGTCTGATTGAGGCAGTTCTTCAAGGAGACTCCCCTTTCCATGTGATTCTGAGTTGTATCACATGAGCTGGGGCAGACCCATGTAGGCCCTGTGCGTGTTGCCTCAGTCTCTGTGAGTTCATGTGAGCTTTGGCTGTTGATTGAGAGGGTTTTGTTCTTCTGGTATCTTCCGTCCCTCTGGCTCTCGTACTCTTTCTGCCACGAGGAGAAGGATTTGATAGAGACATTATGTGTAGGGCTGAGTGTTCCAAGGTCTCTCATTCTCTGTGTATTTGTGGGTCTCTGTATCTGCTCCCATCTGCTGCAGGAGGAAGCGTCTCTGGTTATGGCTGAACAAGGCACTGATCCGCTTCTCTGGCTGGAGTCTAGATACACTACACTCTGTCTGTTCAATTACTACCTTTAGCTAGTTGCTTCAGTGTTGTGTGACTATCAAAAAGGCTGTTAAAATACACATCAGCTTTTTTGATTTTGGGTTTAATTGCACAAACACTTATGAGTATGATTCATTTTTAGTAAGACTGGGTTGTGTGTAGCTTTGAAAGCAGCCTGGCTTGCTGAGGGCTAGGGGTTTAGTTCAGTCATGAGGCAGCTCAGGGTTCTATCTAGAGCCCTGCAAAACAGGCAGGTAACAAGAAGCCCAGTTTTCCGGCTGGGTACTTATAAACATTATTTATGTAATTAACCTACTTGCTTTTAGTAAGACAAAGTCCCTCCACTGTAGCACAGGTTGGCTCCAAATTTGAGTCTCTCCCACTTGTGCCACTTGAGTGCAGGGAACATGGTTGACCGTATTGTCATCAGCAAAGTCTTAGAGTCTTACTCTCCAGCGTCCTCATGAGTGGAAATGGCTTACACTGAGCAGCCATGAGCTCCTAGTCTCTCTCATCTTTAATTCCACCCCCGCATGTGCTGTCCCAGTGTGCTATGTCTTGATTTCTGTAATTAAAATGTAAAATAAGATGTGTGGGGTGCTGCAAGCCCTTTGGGGGAGGCCAAAGCAAGAAGATTTTGAGTTTGAGGTCAGTCAGGGCATTACAATATGACCCAGTTAAAAGAAAAGTTAAAAATATTAATGCTATTTCTTGGTATGGTTACAGTGGAAATCATTGGGAAGTTTATCTTCAGATATTGCTATCTTCCATCTTACACTTGTCAGAATGGCTAAGACCAAAAGCACACATGCCAGCTTATGTTGAAAAGGCTGTGGAGCAAGGAATACTCCTTCATTGCTGGTGGGAGTGAAAACTTGAACAGCCGCTTTGGAAGTCAGTGTGGTGGTTTCTCAGAAAACTGGGAATCAGTTTACCATAAGACTCAGCTATACCACTCTTGGGCATTTACCCAAAAGATGCTCAATCATACCACAAGGACACTTGTTCATAGCAGTGTTATTTGTAATAGCCAGAACCTGGAAACAACCTAGATGTCCCTCAGCTGAAGAATGGATAAAGAAAATGTAGTACATTTATACATTAGAGTACTATATAGTAGTAAAAACAATGACATCTTGAAATTTGCAGGCAAATGGATGGAACTAGAAAAAAAATCATCCCGAGTGAGGTAACCCAGACCCGGAAAGACATAAATGGATCACCCCTAAATGGATATTAGCTGTAAAGTAAAGGATAACCATGTTATAATCCACTGCCCCAGAGAGGCTGAGTAAGAAGGACGCCCAAAGAGGGATGCGTGGATTTCCCTAGAAAGGGAAATAGAAGAGACCTCCTGGGTAAACTGGGGCAGTGGTGTGGGAAAGAGGCATAGGAACATGAGGGGTTGGGTTGGGTGGGTTGGGGGCAGGATAGGGGCTAAAAAAAGAAAAACATTAAAAACAACTCCCCAAACTAAACCAAACCAAACCAAAACAAATAGATATTGGTATCTGTTGGTTTGCCAGCTCATGGGCATTGTGTGTGAATACACAAATAAGTTATACTCTACTTATTTAGTTTTTGGAAGCTATAACATAAGCTGCCCTTTGTCCACCTGTAAGTAGAGTTTCATTTTTTAAAACATTATGTAAAATGGGAAAAGCTCACTATAAGTTATAGCTTAAAGTATCAATTGATTACCCATTTAATTTTTACACTTCGTCACTTGATCAATAAACATTTCCCAAATACTAGCTATGTGCTAGTTGGGCTCTTAGAAGGTGAATCGGGGATGAGTGAGATGAAGGCCCAGAGCTTGACAGACAAGGTGAACCATGGACAAGAGTTTGATGAGAGGACGTGTATGTTGGCACTTGCAAGGAAGAGGGAGGGTGGTGATACATGCCTTTAGGAAGGTGATAGCAAGGGCATGCTTTTCTGAGACTGTAGTAATTGAGATGGGATTCGAAAGAATAGATGAGCAAAATCGCTCTATAAAATACTTTGCTACAGTTGAACTGTACTTGGTAGACTCAGAACCGAGGCGAGGACTAGACAGATGCCTCAGTGATCAGGAGTGCTTGCTATGTTTGTGAATCCCCAACAGCCATGTAAAACGGGGTCTGGCTGCTTGTGCTTGTTATTCCAGTGATGGCAGAGCTGGCCAGCCAGCCTATCGAAAGAATGAGCTTCTGGCTATAGAGAGGCTTTGTTTCAAAAGACAAAGCGGAGAGTGATGGACATCCTGCTCTGGCCTCTGGGTGTGCGTGGAGAGGTGTGTGCTCACTTATGTGCAATGATGACACTGAACTCCATTAGAAACCAGGCCAGTCTGGCCTAGAGCAGAACCTTGGGGCATATCTGTTGGGAAGAATAGAATCTTGGCAGGGGATGGAGAAGGGGAGGAGAGGAAGTCACAACTTTTGCAATGAGGGTCAGCAAGAAGCCGCATGGCTGAAAGGGAATGGGGGGACTTCAGAGGGAGAGAAAGAGAAAAGCCTGGAGGGGCAGGGAAGGCATGCCTAGGCTTCTGGAGAGTTTCTGAAAGAAAAGTAGAAAAAGGAGAAGTTAGGTTTAGAAAAGCAGGCTGGCTTGGCAGTGTAGCCACGAAGGGAGGTCCTGTGAGCAGCTGATGTGAGAGGGACTTCTGGGAAGGGAAAGCACATTACTTCATCAAAGGGATAATTACGCCTCTCATTTCTTTACTGTGACTTTGGGTGAATCAACTTTGGGGGGGGGTGGTAGTAATTTGATGAACACCGGTCTAGGTGATTGTCAGGTCCAGCTAGGTTGATTCTTAAGGGAGCAGACAGTCATATTTAGTGTTTGAAGCAGATCAGAATGTCATGTCTCCACCCAGGGCAGGGATGGCTCCTTTTGGCCATGAGGGCTAAGGAAGGACACTTGTGATGTTTTTCTTTCTAGTGTTACATATAGGAAGGGGGGGGGGGTCTGTGGTGGACTTCAATGGCCTCTAAGGGTGCCAATCCTTAGGTTACCTAACATCCATCCCACCCCAGCAAGAGCTGAGTGAGACCCTAAAATCAGGTGCTGAAATTAACCAGGAGGTCCAGTCCCAAAGCCATTCACCAGAGGGGACTGGTGTCTGGACTGGAGTTTATGTGACGCTTCCAGGCTCACAGGGGTGCTCACAAAGCAGAGCCCCCATCTGGCATCCCTGGCCTATGGCCTGTACAGGACCAAAGACATTTCCAGATTCTGACCAAGGACAAGAGTGGAACTCCTGCACTGGGGAACCTGGAAACTACCTAGTCAATTTCTATCTTTGGTTTCTGGCAGTTGGGGTGTCCCTCAGAAAGGTTTGACACCACAGCCATTTACTATGGGCCAAATTAAACACTTCCACAAGTGATATGACATGCGACACCTGAACATCAATCATGCTTGTGTGTAATTTTATGATTCACATGCTTTGATAACACATTTGAAGCGATAGACTGTTGTTTAAGTTTTGACAAGCACATAATATGATAGAGGGGAGAAAAGGTGAAATTCTGAATTTTAATGGAAGAAGTCAGTCTACATCATATTTGGAGGACATGACATTTTCAGACCGAATGTGTTCCTTTCAAGAAAGTCACTAACCAGACTCTCCATGTATCTTTTCTAGGCGGCACCACTGTCCACATCTTCCTACGAAGATTTATGATAAGACAGAGAAACCATGTCTTCTCTCTGAGTACACCGAGAACTATCCGATCTATGAGTCTTACCTGCCCAGAGATTCCTTTAAGCCCAAGAGGGCGTACAAGAAAGGAGCCATACCGATGGAGGGCCTGACCACAGCCAGGTGAGGCGAACGATGCTGTGGAGGAAGTGGGCAGAACACAAAGCCTTGATGAAGAGTGTGATGTGAGGATAATAGCTGTGGTGTTAGTGCAGTGTGGATGCGCAGTGTTAGTGTCTTCATGTTAATGCTTAATGTTAACTAATGAACATTAATGCTAATGTTCTCTATCTCTGGAAGAGGATCTTCTGCTTGTTGGCTTCCTTAACTGTTCCCAAACACCCTCTTACTGAGAAAGAATTCTGGCTTGTTAGGGTGGGGGTCAGGAGGCTAACCTGGTCTGTGTAATTGAAAGTGGGAAGTTAAGTATTAAAAGGAAAGAAGGAGAGAGCCCACTACTGAAAAAAGAGGGTTGGGTTTTATGGCAGCCTCCGTAACAACTTGGGTGGTTAAAAACAAAAAAAGATTGGTAATAAAGAATGGGTCCTTCTGATGTTATACTATCGATTTTGAATTAGAGACCCCACAAATGTTCAGGATATGCAAAGAACATATTTGATTTTCAGGTGCTCCTGATATACTCTAGTTTATTTCCAAGTTGAGATTGTTGGGACCTAGGGCCATGCAGGCACGGACCTGTCTTTGGCAGTGTTCTGGAGGTCTTTATTTCCCGAGGCTGGGGAAAATCCTCAGTCTGAGGGCTCCGTGCTCACAAGACTATGCATCTCCCAGGACAGTTGTGCTAGTGACCTCCTGATGGAGATGCCAGGCTTGGTGAGCTGCTGGAGTTAGGAACATCTCTGCGTGCCGTGGGACAGGTTTCAGACCCAGTGAGTCAGTTTTTAGGTGAAACCTTCTGAACGATGATGTATTCGCGGCCTCCCCTTTCCTCATGCCCCAGAGGCAGGATTTCTGTGCTGTGGAGCCCATGGTGCACACCATCTGTTCCTTCATGGCACTCAGACATCACAGGTACTTGGACACCTTGCTGAATGTCTGCCTATCGCTCACCGCTTGCAGCAGAATTTTGCGTAGTTTTAATGACGATTCCAGGTGGCTCAAGGTGGAGCGTGACATCTTTCTCCCAAAATAACGGAAACTTCCTCTCTTGAGATTTTTGACTTGGAGGTGTTCTTATCTAAAAACCAGGTTCTGTCTTCTAGACCCATAGAAGGGCAGGAGGTCCTTTAAGGGGAGAAATGACACTAAGGGGTTTCTGAGCATGGTAGGAACTACAGGACAGGGACATTTTGAGAATGGGGTGTAGCTGAGGGACTTGTCTGACACCAAGCAGTTGCTGTGAATGACTTGGTTTTAAGCACAATTGTTCTGGCTCCTAGTCCATTTGAACAGTGTTAACATAACTGCTTTCTCAACCTCCAGCTTATTAAATGATTGTCAACTTCACAGTCTGGGCTTCATTTTGCTAAGAAAACATTGTCTCTAGGGTTCAGGAGCTTGAAGCAAAGAGTATGGGCTGCTCCCGAGCAATGCTTCTCTTTATAAGAGACGATAGGGCACATCTAGGAGGAGTCCTGTGCACATGCCTGAAGACACGGTGGTTAGAAAGGGAAGTGTTGGGAGGTGATGTCAGACTTCGTTTTCTCTTCCCAGGTGTAGCTGTTCTCATTTCTTTACACCAAGTTTTCAAGAAACAGAGCCCTTTATTGGGAAATCAAAAGTTCTAACTTCAGACGATTTATAACGGGCCATTTCTGTCCTTAAGTATAGGAGAGGGTGCTTGAGGCTTGGATGTTGGGAGATGTTCTTGTTCACTGTCTAAATGTTACAAGAACAAACACACAACAATGCCCTGGGGCAGGACCCCGTCCCACATCCTAGCTCGGAGGCCCTCAGCTGTGGTAGCCCTAAATACCCTCCTCTTTCCCTGATGCTGTTTTGCGAATCATAAAAATTAACCTCTGACCTGAGCTGAGCTGTCTTTGCCTGTGTCATTTGTAACAATAAAACCATTTCCCAGCAGGTGGGCCTCAGTCAGAGCCACAGCAACAATCAATCCAGCTTACATCAAGAGGTCCCCAGCTACAGAAAGAATTTCCCAAACTATTAATGATTACAGGGCTTTAAAAAGAGGAGCGGAATCCAGTTACTAATGGGGAGGAAGAACAGACTTGGGAGGGGGGAATACCTCAGTCATAGGGCCTTATCTTGTGCCAGTCCTATGTTCAGGCCCTGAAGCTGAGGTCTCAGGTTGGAGGGCAGGGGGAAGCCGACAGGGGCTTATTTTCTTTTATCCTACCCTGGGAAGAGGAGCCAGTGTCAAACCACAGGGCAGTCACTGTCCTGCGTTGCTCTCATTGCTTCTTAGTCTGTGCTTGTGGGGGAGGCTTTCACAGGCGAGGAAAAGTGAGCTCCTTTCAGAAATGTAAAGCAGCCTGCCTCCGGAGGCTTTTAGGGGAAGGGGTGTGTCATCCCATGGCTGCCTAACTTCCGGGTCTGCATGGACCGTCACCCCTCTGTTCCCAGGTCCCTTATTGCCACGGCACCTCGCTCGTTTCCCCGTCTACAGGTGGACTCTGTGTAGTGTCTGAGGCTGGACCCGGGGCTCCCACCTGCTGCATGAAAAAGTCATTGGCCCCGGTTTGGCTGGATTTGGTGATTAACTCCAGACACAAAAGACACCTGGCTTCTGGAAAGGCTATCAGCGCGGCACGAGGCATGATTACAGCTGCACGCAGCTCTTACTGACCATAAATTGTGGGGATTTAAAGCAGGTGTCAGAAGGGGAATGCCTGCGATTTCCAGCCCTTCTTACTGGAAAACCTTTTTTTTTTCCTTTTTAAAAAATGTGCAGCCCTTGGTAATTCTCTTGCAGAGGATTTGCCTTTAGTTCAACTAGCTCTGACAGCAATTGATAAAGAAAGTTGTGTTTTTAGCCTCATTTCCCATTAGGTATGTCCCTGGTTGAAACACTGCCCCCCCCCCCCCCAACTCGGGATAGTATTTCTGTTACCTTAGCCAGCTTCAGCAGTGTTAAGTAGTACCTTCAAGGGGAGTGGGACACGGGCACAGTGTGTACATGTGTGTGCGTGTATGTGTGTCTTTGTATGTGGGGGGAAGGGAGGGGGGAATGGATGAGTGATGAATTTGGCTTAAAGGTAGGGGATGGGTTGGGGATGGTAGGTTGGGGTAGAGTTACTAGTATAGAGGAGAGAAGAGAGAGGAGAGAGAGGATTTGGTTTAAAGGCAGGGGATGGAGATGGCGGTGTTGAGTGGAGTTACCAATACAGACTCCTGTTTATTGATAAGACTTATTGATAAATCAGGTCTCCCTGATAAATCAAGGGAGGAAAAAGCTAAAAGAGAAAGGACATCTGGTACCCTGTCCCAAAGGCAGGACGGATACAGGAAATGGTAACTAGCTGAGCCTTGATGCGCTGATTGAACCCTATGGACTTTCTTTGCTGATGGATTTCTTTGGTGTGCATCCTTCATGGAGCTGGACAGTTTGTCCTTTATTTCATTAAAAATCTTCTGTATCTGGTGGTCTGTGTTCCTGCTGTTCTGTTTTCCTCTGTCTTAATCTTACCCACTTTTGTTCAGATTCGATAGCTTTTAATCAATTTATTCTCAAGTTACTGAGGCTTTCCTCCTTTTTCTAAACCCAGTGAATTATTTTTTCCTGAGATAATGTATATTTTAGGTTTCTTTTTGAGATGAGGTCTTATTATGCATCACAGGCAGGCCTAAACTTATGATCAGACTTCTATCCTTGATCCTCAGTGCTGGGATCTGGGGATTGTAGGGTTGTACCACCAGGCCCGCCATTAGCTTTTTGCGTTTCCATTTGGATAATAGCTTTTCGTTCTCTGTGTCACTTTCTAGCTCTTAATTTATTATGACCTTATTTTGCCTTTTCTCATTAAGTATAGTTAAAATAGCTGGTTTGAGATCTTTGTGATGTCCAATGTCTGGTCTGCTCAAGGTCCATGGGTCACATTCTCCCGCAGTGTGTCAAGTCATTCTGCATTGGGTCTGGACAGGATTGTGAGTGTTGCACTTGGAGACTCTGGACTGCTTTCTTTTTCACATTCTTCAGAAAAGCACTTTTGTTTGTTTGTTTGTTGAACAGGTAATGTGATTAGGCCCAAAGTGCAAATTCCATGTCTTGGGTGGCAGCCCAAATTCCATTTCAATTTGGTTACCCTTAATTCAGAAGCCTGCTGCTGGCATGTGAGGCGAGAGGGATCTGGGCCCAGTGACTTACAGAGCTTTGGCGTTAGCTCCATTCCAAGATCGCCTCACTTTGCTTTTCTGGTTTCTTTCTTTCTTTCCTTATTTTTGAGCAGAAAGAATCTGGCATCTGGCACAGGCTGGTTTTAGCTGCCTCATCTGGCACAGGCTGGTGGCTGCCTTCAGGCTGGAAGCTGCGACTCCCAAGCAGTTCATGGAAACTGGAGCAGCAAAGACTTGAGCCAGGACCGTTCTTCTCCCACCTGCTGGCTCTACCCCAGACCCTGTTGACTGGTCTGGCTCTAGGCTTCCCAGGCGTTTACACACGGTTTCTTCTAGACTTTGTAAAATGGGGACAGATGTTAACTTCTGCCTCAGTGGATCTGAGGAGCGGACAGCAGAAGGAGGAGACTGGACCCGTGTAATTTGGGCCCTGGGTGGTTGCACTAGAGTCCACTTGCTTCAGGGATGATTCTCCACAGGGATCAATGCTGGACTCAAGTTTGGTAATTCTGTGAAGGGGTCTTTTGCAGTGTTCTGGAAAAGGCTCTCCAACTCTGCCCAGGATGACAGAATGGCTTCCTTAGAAGGTGTCTTTGGAGCTGGGGAAGCTGGAAAATTATATATGGAAATAATGAAATAAAGATGAAGAGTACCTACCTCCCCATAAGAGGAGATTGTAAGAGGACAAAATCGTGAGAAGTAGGTTGACTGAGGCCAAGGAAAGAGATGCTTAAATATGAATTTGAGGATAGACATCGTGACTAATTTAGCTATGCAGCAGGCTAAGGGCAAGAGGGATGGACTCTGAGATGCCTTGGCTAGCGAGTGGAGTAGAATTGTATTTGCTGGTTGGGGAATGTGTGGGTGGAGGGGAGGTCATGTAGACCCTCTCCAGAGGAGAGGGGATGAGAAAAGGCCCAGGAGAAAATGTGGTTGTGGTGTGTGTATGTGTGTGTGTGCCCGCATGTGTGTGTGTGCATTCACATACACTGTATTTTGTTTATTTTTCTTGTAAATATTGGAGAGACTAGGGCAAGTTTAAATATTGGCAGAAGGGAGACAGCAGGGGAAAAATGTGAAGCCATAGTTTAGGAGTTGAAGGTCTCGGGAGGGCAATTTAGGGGAACTGTTGCAGAGAGAGATTGACTTTGGCAAAATGGCGGGATACCTCCAAAGATTACATTTTAATTTGATTGATTCCTTGGCTACTATAATAAATTCTGAAATTTGCATAAATACTAAACTATTTTTTAAAAGTAACTGTCGCTTGGCTTCTGTGAAAATTCTTCATTCCCACTTCCAGGCAAATGATTTTCATTAGCAATTATGTAATTTCCCCCTTCCATTTTTCCTATTCTTGCCCAACACCTTTCTGTAGCTTAGCCAAATGGTTTGAAACGAAGTTGCTATAACTTCCCCAGCAGGGCCACTTTAACCTGTACTTAATTTTGGTTTTTAACTCTTGGCTTTCCATGCTGGGTAGCTTTTTTATAGCTACCTACCCGAAGGAAGCTGAGACCTGTGCCCTTTCCCCGCCCCCTCTTTATTCATAGTCACAGTGAGGCTAAACATTGGGAAATGTACCACAGGAAGAGCGGAGCCATTGAGTGCTGAAAATAATTATTAAATTTATGCAGTTTCTGGGAAGAATAAAGTGGGTTTTTGTATGAACTCGAAGGCTGTAAGATTATGTGTAATTGGGGACATAAAGCTACGCTACGGTTAATGATAAGCTTCAGTGAGTGTTCCCAGCATAAAACTCTAACGAGCAAACAGAAATTCTGATAGAATTCACTCTGTTCAGCCATTGTGACTGCTTCTGGGCCAGATACAAATGAGTCAAACTTTAAATTTAAAAATGATCCTTTTTTTTCTGGAGCTGAGAGGCTTTTCCTCTCCCTATTTATTTGTATTTACAGCTGGGTAAATAAAAACATAGATGCACGTTTAAAGGAGAATTTGAATTTTGTGTGGAAGGAGATTCAGTAACAAATCCATCCCCTAAATGTGGCTCACAAGAAGTTGTATGTGTCTGCTTCTGTCTTTGAGGATCAAGTTGAGGGCATCCCCTGAGCTGGTGAGATTATGAGCATTCCTTAGCAGATTTCTGTGAATGAATGGGAGACGGGCATTAGGCCTGCTTCAGCTTTTAGTGTCTGGAGACCCTTGGAAGATGGCACCTTGGAGAAATAGGATTTTAAGGCAGTCTTAGAGCTTTGGGGTGGGAGGCCTTAGCATGCTGGTCTTTGATATCTGCTGCTATTTCTCGGGAGTGCAGGGAAACCACAGCCTGGTTAGCCATCACCGAACATAGGTAAGGTCACTTCAGAATCCCATTCCAGTCCTGGTTAGCCATCACCGAACATACATGAGGTCACCCCCAAACCCCACTCCAGTCCTGGGAGTGGAGAACCTTCAGCTTCCCTCAGGTATGTTTTCTTCAGAAGATAAACTTTCGGCAGGAAGTTACCGCTAAGGCTAACTGGTTTTCAGGTGGACTTTCAGGGGGTTTCTGTTTGTGCAGCCCGTGGAGGCTTTAGTGTTTCCTTGTGTCTTGCTGCAATTGGTTGAGTAGTGGGCGATCACTATGAGGGGATCCTTCATCTAAGCAGAGTGCAGGTATCGAGCTGACCGTTGGCTTCTTATTTAGCTTCTTGTCAGACGGCTCCCTTCATAATTCCCATTCCTACAATCAGCTTCCAGATGCGGGGTCACTCAGCTTCCCTTTGCTGGGAGCGCACAGTGAGGCCCCTGGGGAGGTAGCTCAGGCAGCAGATGCTAGTCTTGCTACTGAGATAGAGTTTGAGATGTCCCCACAGGGAGTTATGGGAGCTCAGTGGAAGCATCTCCCATTTCCCCACTTGCAGCCTCAAAGAGACCAATTCTCCTGCTTCCCTGCTCCTTCATCCCACCAAGCATGCGCAGGACCTGCTTTGGGTTTACTGACCACCCTGTGTATAACTCATGCAAGACAGGTTACAGTGGAGCATGTCACCCTTGCTACTCAAGCATGGCCCAGTCATGCCGCACTGGGCTTCAGCCTGGAAATAGGTTTTATTAGTGTTTAGCTTAATGTTTTCCTGTCCGGAAACCGTTCTCTTCCATTGACAGGGCTGTTCAAGTAAGCACCTTTAGGGAAAGAGCTACTTTTCCCTTGTCCTATTTGGCCACATGGGATGGATCCAGGAAAATCGGTTTGTTTTTGGGGGAACTGGTAGCATGGAGAGAAGGCTAGTAGAGACCATGGCAGTAGCCTGACTCAGTTGTTCTTGGCCAGGGGGTTTCTGGTGATGGGCAGCAGCCACCTGGGCCTGTCATAACTTGGGCTGGTTTGGGAATGAGTGATTTTGCTCTGGCGTAAAGTATCCTGCCTTTTCCATTCCGTTTCTTACTCTTTGACATAATGGGAGGGGGCACTGACCACAGCAGAAAGCAAAGAAGTGAAGACTTTGTGTGTCTACTGCATTTTCCCTCTTCTGGGTTTTCTGTAAGGCCCAGAATAGAGGAGATAAATATTAGCAGAAAAAGCTCCTGAGAACACAGAAAGGTGAGTGTATCTGAAAAGCAGATGTTAGCCCCATACGAGCGAGGGCTTGGATGCAAGGCAGGTGGGCTCTCAGCTACAGATCAGGCCTCCTCCTTAGTGAGCCTTGTGGTTGACACAGGTGTGGGTAGGGGCGAAGTCAGGGGACAGGTCTGAATTGACTTGTAAATTGCGCTAGAGAGCTGGGTTTTATCTGGAAGACATTTTAAGCTGGTGGGCAAACTCATTTTTATCCAGCATTTATTCTAGACACACCAAGACAACTGAAGCAGAAGCAGAAAGATGGGGAAAGACTGTCAAATGGCCCAAGTCAAAAAATGGTTGAGATCTGGACCAAAGGGCAAAATAATCTCCAATGAGATAGAGGAGCCTGGTTGCTCCTGGTGACTGATAGACTATGGGGCTTTGAGGGGAGGAGTCAAGGATGACCCCAGCGGCCAAGTGGTCAAACACTGGCAAAAAGTGAGTTAGAGTGTCACGTTCCAAAGTAGAAGAGAGATGAAATGGTAGGAAGATGGAGTAGAAAATTCAGTTACCGGGAGTCGAGTAGACAACATTGTCTTTTTCTAAGCAAGGACCCCAATGACATATGCTTATTCTTCTCCCAGGAGAGATTTTGGGCTTCACAAAATGGTACCAGTGAAATTCCATCAGCCTGACCCGTACATTCCAAGCGAAGAGAATATGGATTTGCTCACCACATATAAGCAAGATTTTAACTACCTCCCTGCCTGTCAAGTTGGCCCCGTCAAACCTCGGGACACTAAATTTCCAAATGACAAGATACAGTATCTGCCTACTTACAAAGGTGAGAGGAAGACGGAGGAGAGGACGGGTCAGCCTATAGACCCTCCAGGAAATGGTTACATATGCATTACCTTAGGGCAGCGGTCAACAAACCACTTCCTGCCAGCCAGATCTAGCTCTTAGCCTATTTTCGTACAGATGGAAAGCTAAGAATGGCTCTATAATTTTCTCTAACTGAAAAAAATGATTTCAGGACATGTTGAAAACGGTGGAATTCAAAGCTCACTACTGATAGGCACATGATGTTGGAAGAGGACCATAGCCGTTCTTCTTCGCATCTACTTCTGTGCTGGAGTGGCCATGGCAGACTCCATTACAGGAATGTGTAATATCTTGATTTTATATAGAATATATTTATGATCCTGTCTTAGCCTCTGTATGAATCTTACAATGGGAAATCTGTTCAAATTTAAGCTACGATTCTACAGTTTGATAGTTTCTTTCATCCAGCCAAGAGAATTTTGAAATATAACATGCATACAGAAAAGTGAATGCATTGTAATTACACAGACCTGTGAATTTTTACTGGATACACATAACGGTGCTTGACCAAAAATACTATATCCACAGAAGTGGAACACAACCATTGTGCTGACTTATATATTTTTTTCCTTTGCCATGCTGGAGAGTAGACCCAGGGCCTTCCAAATGCCAGACAAATGCTCTACCCCTGAGCTGCATTTCTTGCCCCATTATATCGTGCCATAATATTTTAATATTATAAATTAGTTTTTCCCTGTTTTAATTTTTATATATTAGATGGATTTTTTTAAAAAAATGCATATTTTAAATTGATATAATAATCATACCCATTTATAGGATATAAGTTGGAATTTTGATATGTATGTACACTGTGTAAAGTTTTTAGAAATGTCTTTATTTTTAATTTATATATTTAATTTTCTTTTGATCTGTGTATATGTGTGTATCTGGGTGAGTATAAGGCATGTGAAGGGATGCCCAAGGAAGCCAGATGGGCTTTGCCTCTCCTGGAATCATCATTGCTGGTGGTTGTACAACACGGATGCTGGAAACCAGGCTCACGTCCTCTGGAAGAGCAGCAAATGCTCTTAGCCACTGAGCCATCTCTCTAGCTCCCAATTTTAAGATTTATTGTTTTTCTTTGTGTGTAATGTTTTTGTCCGAAGTGTACTGTGCCAGAAACACAGACGTATTTGTGTCTCTTCGTAGTGCTTTATTGAAAAACAATTCATAAGCTACTTCGGATTGATTGGTTGCACATGGCCAATTAGTTTTGATTTCCCTTTGAAGTTGGCCAGGGAACAAACAGTATCTTTTATTCCAATCCAATTACTACTATTAACTCTGGGATTATGCATTACACATCACTCAGCAATTATAACTGTCTTTATGTAGGCTTCAGAAGGACTGCAAAAGGGCTGAGGAGACCATGGAAGTCAAAGGGTCCTTACCCGTAAGGCAGAGAACTGTTGCAGATGCACAGGGAATCTATGTAGGTGGTTAGATACACTATTAACTGGTCCAGTTGGAGAGATGCTGCAGGGTCTACAGAGCTGAGATATGGAACTATGGGAGCTGCAGAATTGTGGGAGTGGCAGGGGTGTGGGAGGGGCAGGGGCAGGGGATGGCAGGGGCGGGGGGCAGAGGTGCAGGTTGTAGAGGTGCAGGCCAGGCCCCGATGGGAGACAGAGTGGACTGGATGCTTTAGTTGGCCTCATCAAGCAGTGGGGACCATGCTGAGCGTGAAGTCCAGGAGAGTGGGTGGGAGGGGGTTATTTGCTGGTGGATCTCTTGAAGGGTATATTGGGAGGCCAGGTGATGGGTCTGTGGGCTCATGGTCATTGCTGTGTTATGGATTCTTCTTTTTTTGGTATTCAGGTGAGGGTATTATACTCCTTGTTGGTCTTCATATGTTTGACAAGTTCTTGGGCCTGTTTTTCTGATATGATTTTTAAAAGATTTATTTACTTTTATGCATGCGAGTGTTTTACCTGAGTCTGTATGAACACCATGTGGGTGGTAGGGACTGAATTCAGGTTCTCTGGATGAGCGGTCATCCCTTATCCTTCTGATATGGTTTTAGTATATCCATCTGCTCCCACATCCCGAACTATATGGTAAGTTCATAGGTGGCGTCTTTGTACTCCGAGGGAAATGATGTCATTTGTATATCATAGTGCCGGATAGGCGGTCCAGCAAGAACAAGAAGAACAGAGTGCAGAGTTGTCTTCTTGCCTCTGCACCCAGGGCAAGGCGTAGCCAGAAAGTATTATAGTCTCCGGCAATGTGGAGTAAGCCCGGCCTCTACAGTTTTAATCTTCTCAAAGATCTCTCTGGGGTGAAAACACTCAAATCCTCTTCATTTTTGCCTTTTATTTTCATTATCATATATTAATTGCACAGATAGATGGGTTTCATTTTGGCATTTTTTTAAAAATATACACTATATATGTTAGCCATATTCACCTCTCTGATACCCTCCCTTGTCCACACCTCCCTCTCCCGAGTCTCTTCCTATTCCAAGTAGTTCCCCCTTTCATCTGATATCTTTGAAATCCACACATTTTTTTTGATATCTATTACATGCTAGACATCAGGCGAAGGAGCATGATGATCAGTCTTTGACCTTTCAGTAGAGAGACAAACTATGCTGTCCTGTGGACTAGGCTGGCGGAGTAGCAGTCCCCACTGTGTGGCACACAGCCGCACAGCCTGAGGTCAGGGAGTGAGAAAGTGGGTTTGTCATCAGTAACTCTTCACGCTTCTCATGCATCCTGCTGCTCCAAGAAGACAAGCTAAGCAGTTCATGTGGAACATTTTGGGGGCCTCTGTGGGAGTGTGTTGAGGGTTGCTTTTATTAATCAAGCCAAGAATTTGGGTGGGAGGTGACAGTGGAGGAGGGAGGCTGCAGTCCATCTGCCAGGGAATCCTGCATGTTGTTAGTCTTCTCTGCTTAGTCCTGTAGCTGATTCTGCGGTGGCCTGGTCTCTGCCCTTTGGCTCGCTCATCTTTTGTGTCCCATCTTCCTCGTTCTATAGCTGCCTCCGTCAAGCCATATTCTCAATGTTATTATTCCGTGAAACGTGAAGGGTTTGTGACCTCCAAGCCCTATCTTTCTGGTTTGCTCTCTTGTCTACATCCATGATGACTGTCCTCAGTATCACTGGAACCTCTGGGTCATTGACACATCTGATTTTCTCTACCATCAGCACGGCTGTCCATCCCTCCTCATGGAGCTTCCTTCCTGATATTTATTTCCTTCCTACAGCCTGATTTTAGCAATGTCTTAAAGTTTCTCCCATCTATTGTGCTGTTGCTTCTTCTAAGAGAACCCCAGTTCTGCCTCCTTAGGTCTGTACTTGAATATTCCCCAAAGCATGGCTCCGAGGGAGGCAGTAGGAACTCTGATAGGGCATGCTCAACCACAAATTCTCCCTTCCTTTCTATGCTCTGTGGGCACCTTTGATCTCAGTGAGATACAGGCTCTTCAGTGTAGCACAATTAATAAAAACCCAGAGATAGATATTAGGGTTTAACCTGAAGACCAGAAAAGCAAAGCAGCCAGCCACTGGGTCTTTCCTCTGCCTCAGTCTGAAAATGATGATTTTGCCTCCAGGAATCTTAGAATGAGACTGAACCTAAAACCCGTCTCTTCCCATTTTATATTCCTCTCCAGTGCTGGGATTAAAGGTTTACACCACTACCACCCGGTTTCTATGGCAAACTAGGGTGGCTACTGGGATTAAAGGTGTGTGCCATCTCTGCCTGGCTTGTATGACTGATCAGTGCAGCTGTTTTACTCTGTGATCTTCAGGCAAACATTTATTTAGCCGGGCGATGGTGGCGCACGCCTTTAATCCCAGCACTCGGGAGGCAGAGGTAGGCGGATCTCTGTGAGTTCGAGACCAGCCTGGTCTACAGAGCTAGTTCCAGGACAGGCTCCAAAGCCACAGAGAAACCCTGTCTCGAAAAACCAAAAAAAAAAAAAAAAAAAGAAAAAAAAAAGATACAATGAAAATTCACTACATTTCAGAGGAACTGATTGCTTAGTTTAGTTTCCTCATTTCTACCCACGTATAGTGTCTGGTCTGGGAATGAAGACCACACCTTGCTTAGGCAGTGGCAAGGATGGAGAAAGTCCTTTAGTATTTATTTCCTGTTGCCCCCAACAAACTGTTTACTTCTCAAAATAAACAGGCAGAAATTATAATAGCAAATATTATAATATTTATAATATAGGTTTCAATCCCCTCTACCTCCAACTTTCCTACAGTTCTCCTTTGTCTATACAGGTCCTTCTCAAGCCACCCCCTGTAAAACCATATAATATTCCACTGCTGAAACTTAACCTTAGCTTATAGTAAAATAAAACAGATTTTAGTGATAGTTCTTTCTTTTTTTAATGGCATCATCTTATCCATTTATGCTGCTGTGAAAACAAACCTGAGATGCAATACACAGAATAAGTTATTTCTCACATAATGGATGCTGGGAAGTCAGCCACTGAGGCATCAGTAGGTTCAGAGTCTGGCAAGAACCCTTAGTTACAAGATGGTATTTGGTTGCATTGCCTTCGCAAGCTGGAAGGGAGGGCACAAAGGGCCCAAGAGAGTTCCCTCCGGTTCTTTTAAGGACAGGCCCCTCATGATTGAATCATTTCTCCAAAGGTTCTTCTGCTTCATACCACTACAGTGGATATTAAATCTGAACATTTGCATTTGGAGTGGAAGGTGTGATTCACACTATAACAAAGGCTGATATTTTTAAACATGTGAACAGTTTATTTGATCTCCTCGATGACATCATGGCTTCCAAAGCTGGGCCTTAAGTTCCTAATTCCCATTCCCAGCATTCTAGGACAGAGAAGCACAGCAAAGATATGTAAGGGGATGGATAAAGGAAGGAGTATTTGTGAACCACTGCTTTCAGGGCTCCAGATGACAGTGTCTGGCAATAGTTCTATCAAATCCTCATCCTTCCAATTATTCCACAGGTCCCAGCCAGGAGCAGGAATGAAGTTGGGAAAGGACCATGGCATTTACCTTGCCCTTGGGTCAGTTCTGAGACACTTTCCGAATGTAAGGGGTACCAGACCCTAGCTTCTTGTCTTGGTTTATTGTCCCTTGAATGACTTAACTATTGTGAAAATTTGCTGCTCTAGTAAGTCTTTCCCCAGTAATCTTCATAATTTTTGGCCATATATTACTGTCTGTCTTTCCAAGGAGGGTTGTCAAGAAAAGAAAGCAAAGAACATGATAATTAATTCTGTGCATGTCAAAGAATGCCATTTATATTTTGCTTATGTGCTTTATTTATATTAGTTCTGTGAGAAGGATATTCAAACCTTTTCTTTTATCCTCATGACCAGTACATTTACTGTGGTGAAAGAAAGAAAGGAGAGAGCGCGAGAGAGAGAGGGAGAGAGGAGAGAAAAGAAAGGGAAAGAAAAGAACCTACCAATAAAAAAAAAAAGTGCTCAACAGCATTTGGTTGTAATTTGTGACATTTTCAAAACACCATGCAATTGAAAAGATTGAGAGTGTAATTACTTGATGCTCAGCTTTAGGCTTAGCGATTTTTTAAAAGGACATTATTATTGAATGGAATCCCGTTTAAAGAGGTTCTTGCCAATTACCCATATGACACTCTGGCCCTGAAGGGCTTTACTGGTGTGTGAATACTTTGTCATGTGGAATTTTGAGTTTTTTTCAGGGTCTTATGGAGGAATATATGTGTGTGTGTGTATATGTGTGTGTGTGTGTGTGTGTGTGTGTGTGTGTGTGTGTGTGTGTAATAGTTGCTAGTGGGGAAAGTCTGAATAATAGTGTGGTTTCAGCTATGTCGTTGGTTATCAGGAGTCTTCGTGAGGCAACTTTGAGCTTAGGAACCTGTTTTCTTAACACTTCATCCATCAGAGAAGAGGGCCGGGGAAGTTCTGTTCTACTCAGCCTGAAGTATCTCGCAGCAATATGCAGAAGGTATCTCCAGGTAGACGCCACATTTCAGGGCAGCCTGGCGTGTGGTGGGTTGAACATGTGGTTTGTATTCAGCAAGATGGTTCCCGCTAAGGTCCCCTAATGCTTTCAAGATGCTGATAGAGCCATTAGTGGCTCTGGAGGAAGATTAGATTTTCAATTAAAATGAAGCCAATTTTGAAGAAGTAGTTGGTAGTATTACTGGCTTAAAATAAACTTAGGAGTGTGCCTGAGGGGGGAACTATCAGGGTTTCTGGAGCAAGTAGAGGCTTAGTAAGTCCCCCTCCCCCCAATAAAACTTGACAGAGTGGTAAAATCAATTGTTGCAAGGCTCTGGAAATCAACCAAAGGCAGAGGACAGATTGAGAGCATTTATTTAAGAGATGTGATTGACTTATGAACAGTGGGCATCGCTGGGATTTTTATCCTGGAGCTGCGTCTGTCAGCTCACCCTCTGCCCCCAGTTCTGTTTGTGTGGTAGCCCTGCTGGGGGACTGAAGAACTTGGGGAAAAAGCAGTCATGCTGCTAGAAGGTTCTGAGTTGATTTCAAAGAGAATTTTGACCAAACAAGGTTATGTAATGAAAAACCATTCAGAGATCACAACTTGTGCAACCAATCCTAGGCTTACAGGAATAATTGTGAGCAACGCATAAGTAGATGAGTGAGAAAATTCATAGGGAGATAACACACAGGGCACCTTGATAAGGCTCCAACACTGCCTGGAGATCGGAAAGGCTGTGCTTGAAGGCCAGGCTGTCTCAAGAGCCATGAGAGCAAGGGCCTTTCTGTCTACTCAAGTGCTCTGGCTGAATGGGAGGCCGCATATCTGTGCAGCAGAGACATTAAAAAAAACAAGCAAGTTCTGATTTGTAAATGACTTGATCTGTGTAGTCTCCAGCCCCCCAGATGCACCACACTGGTTGAGGTGCTTGAGTCTAACTGCTAAGCTATGGAGGGTGAATCTCAGGAAGTGGACTTAAACGGCTATGCACCAGTGACCTCACACTATGGAGGACAAGATTATAGAATGAGTGCAGGGCTTTCTCAAATAGGAGGAAAGACATGAACTCTTAATGGAGGGGGCATGTATTATATAAGTCACTTTGTCTTGGGAGGGAGAGGGGAGAAGGAGAGAAGGAAATAGAGAGGGGGGAGGAGGAGGAGGGATGAGGAGGAGGAGGAGGAGGAGGAGGAGAAAGAAGAAGAAGAAGAAGAAGAAGAAGAAGAGAAGAAGAAGAAAGACGAAGAAGAAGAGAGAGAGATCATCAGAAAAAGGGATGCAGGGTCCATGCACAAAAGCTAGCAGAAAAATATTTGAAAGTAGGTACTGTAAATATATCTAGAGTAGTTGGAAGCCATCCTTAAGGAAGTGAAAGCAAATATAACAATTGCTCATCAATGAGAGAACCAATAAGGGGAGATCATAATGAAATGAAAGATCCAGAGTTGAATAATTACCATTTGCTTTTTAAATTGAGAAGTTCAGCAGTTTTGAGTTGACAGAAAAATCAGCGATACAAAGGCAAATCAATAGAGATTATCCAACATTTTATGTTCACATAAAAGATTAAAAAATTAAACAGATATTAAGAGATCCAAGAAAGTCATCAAGATTACCAATGCACTCATAATAGGAGCCCCACCTCACAAGAAGGGATAAGAGGGAAGTTAAAGAATTAATTGCTGAGATACCCCAAATTTGTGAAAAATTTACGTAGAGATCCAAGAGACACTATTCAAATAGTATAAACATGAAGAGATCTGTGTATTATTGTCAGACTAGAAAAAAAGACAAAGATTTGGAAAGAACCAAAGAGAAATATCTCTTCATACAAAGAGAATTGCGGCTCCCATCCAGGGTCACAGCAGATTCCCTTCAGAAACAACAAAGAATAAGGCAGTGACTGGGTTGAGATATTGAAAGAATTTTATGCTGAGTAATTTTTAAGTTTCAGAAATGATGAAGGCAAAACCATGATATCCCCAGATAAAGACAGAGAGGACATATCTTTAGCTGGTTGTCTTAGAAACGCCCTTCAAGGAAATCACTGCACAGAGGTGGGGAGTGTGCTTACAAATAGAACTTTCCAAAGAAGGATGAAGTTATCTATGTTCAGAGGAGATGCCTGGAGATTCTACAGAAATAAAATATTTGTGAAGATGTCTGAAGAACCTCTAAAATAAAAATAGAACCAATAAACGAGGACTGTTGAGCTGGCCCCGTGGGTAAAGGCATTTGTCGCACAAGTCTGAGGATCCGAGCTTGATTGTTGGATACCATGTAAAGGTGGAATGAGAAATCCAACTCCACAGAATTGTCCTGGGACCTCCACATTTGCCGTGGCACACATGCTCTCAGACACATAGTACACACCCCCATAATAGTAATAATAGGACTAAAATTCAAAAAGAAGTATTGGGTTTTCTTCCACTCTCAGTCTTGAAGAGTAAACAGCAAATTGCATTTCTGTATATTTGATTGCCTTGACAATCACCATGAAATTGAAAAAGGCATCTCTGGGCCTTGGCAATACAGTTCTGTGGTAAGGAGTGTTGAAGCATGCCTAAAACCCTGTGTTTGATAGTATAATTTAGCACGCAAATAAAGTACAAAAATCCCTATCTTCAATAGATGAGTTTTTAAATAAAAATTAACAACCCTTTCTGACCCCAGGTACTATTTCAGAACAGTAAAGACGTATTTGTAATAAACCTATAGACAGTACCTTGAGTGTTGAAATCTAAATGCATTTCCTCTAAAGTGAATAACACAGAGAACCCATCCTCCTCACTCTTACTCTATATAGTTAGTGAAATTTTAGCCATAGCAATATGGCAAAAAAACAAAACCAAAAACCCAAAACTAAAGCCAAAAGAACAACAACAAAACAAATGAACCAAAGAAACAAAAACCCAGGATAAAATCAGAAGGGAGAAGTAAAGCTAAGCCTATTTGCCGATGTTAGGGTTCTGTAACGAGAGTAGCTTACAGATTCACACAATACTTTCAGGCCAAGAATATTCAATGAAGTAGCAGGATACAAAATACACACTAAAAATCTGTGGCTTTTTAACACACACACACACACCTCAGTGAGAAAGAAATCAGGAAAATAGTTCCATTCACAACAGGTTCAAAGAGAATAAAATAACTAGGAATAAACCTAACCAATGAATAAAGAGACCTTTCTAGAGAAATCTCAAACACTGAAGAGAGAAACTGAAGAGAATTCTGTGAGGTGGAGGGAAATGACATGCTCATGGCCCAGCAGAATCCACATTGCTACAATGGCCGCCATATCAAAATACCCATGGCATTCTTCTCAGAACTTGACAGAGAGTTCCTAAAATGCACAGGGAAACAGATTACCTAGGATAGCTGACACAATGAAAAGCATAAAGCTGGAGGCATCTCAGTACCTACTCTCTGTCACACTATAACCACAGGAGCAAAAACCAGCATTGTCTAGGTATAAAAACAGGCACATAGACCAATGAGATAGAAATGAATACCCAGGAATGAGTCTGAGCACGTCTAAATATTTGATTCTCAAGAAAAGTGCAAGATGTCTCCTGGAAAAGAGATGGCTTTTTAACAAATTATAATGGGAGAAATTTAATATCCACATACAGAAGATTGATCTAGATCTCACTCTCTCACCAAAAAGTCCAAACTTGATGGAAGACCTTATAAGAATATCTAAACCTTTGAAATCACTAGGATAAAATACACCCATTACTTTAAGCTTTGACCAAATGTCTGACAAAAAAGTAACTTGAAGGTTTGAGAATACAGGTCCATCATGGTGGTTTTACATTGGTTCATATGGGAAAAAGTAAGTTGGGGTGTTGGGGCCTCTCCTTTCTGGGCCTTGGGAACTGGAGACTGGTTTGCAATGATAGACCTGAAGGGTGGGGGTGCCTGAACTTGAGCTCTGATCTTTCCTTTGGTTTGTAGCTCTGCGCTGGGTCTGTGCTAGACAAGCATCTGACGTCTGTCAGACTCGTTTTCTGTGGGCTGGGCAGATCCTCTTTCCCGCTGAGAGCCATCACCTCCCTGGCGACTGCTTTAGTTGAAGAGTATCTGGCACCTTCCAGCGGTGGTGGGCGTGGGGGAAGCAGCTACAGGGCAGGCAGAGCATTTCTCAGACTTCCATGGCCTCCGGAAGGAGGGATATTGCTGTAGCTATCACGCATGCACCTGAAAATTAAGTTCATGGGCTTTGCCACAGTGAAAGGCAGGCAGACAGATGACTCTTGAATTTGATCCACTTGCTGGCCTGAGGCTCAGAGTTATCTCACTTCAGGGTAACTCTGTAGATGAGGCCTGCTTGCGGCCACCGAGGCAGGGACTGTCTCTCTTGTGCGTCCTAGCCTGTGCTACCCCTCCTGTGGCTTGCCCACTTCCGTCTGTCTGTTTCTCACCACTGTCTCTCATCACCCAGGGACCATGGCCGGCCAAATTGAGTCTTCTTAACTAGTAGGTGTTCCTGGGTTCCAGGATAGTTTCGCTCTCAAGACGGTGCCCACGGCTGCCCTCTGAGCCACATGGCTTGCCAAAATAGAAGTTCTTTCTGTTGCTGGCTAGAGGAGAGTCCGTCTATCATCAGAACCTGCAACGGACTGAGGCTCGTGATGGCTGCTATCTTGTCTTGAGGGCAAGGCTGCTCTGTCTTCGTCTGGTTTACCTTTTGGAAGTGACTTTTGAGGTCCATATGCCACCTTTCACAGAACTGCTACACTGAGGCTAATTAGCTTCTTTCTTTGCTTTGTGGTATAGCTTCCTTTCTGTCCTTTTCAGCATCCTTTGACTTCTTCATAAATTTCTGAGGCAACCGTTGAGATAGTCTTTTTTTTTTGGTTTCTTATTCTGAATCGCTTTTCTGCTGGTACCCACAAAAGTGGCCTCTAGTCTGCCATCTGGCCCTGAAATCTCTGTTCCTCACATGCCTGCAGATCAGAGCACAGAAAGGACTAGAAGCTTAATATCCAGGAGGATGTCTATATGTTTTTCTTTGGGTTCACCTTCTTATTTAGCTTCTCTAGGATCACTAATTATAGGCTCAATGTCCTTTATTTATGGCTAGAAACCATATATGAGTGAGTACATCCCATGTTCCTCTTTTTGGGTCTGGCTTACCTCACTCAGGATAGTATTTTCTATTTCCGTCCATTTACCTTCATCAGGTGATGAAAGGAGACAGAGACAGAGTCCCACATTGGAGCATCAGACTACAATCCCACGGTCCAAATCAGGAGCAGAAGGAGAGAGAGCATGAGCAAGGAAATCAGGGCCATGAGGGGTGCACCCACACACTGAGACAATGGGGATGTTCTTTCGGGAACTCACCAAGGCCAGCTGGACTGGGTCTGAAAAAGCCTGGGATAAAACCAGACTCACTGAACATAGTGGACAACGAGGACTGCTGATAAGTCAAGAACAATGGCACTGGGTTTTGATCCTACTGCACGTACTGGCTTTGTGGGAGCCTAGGCTGTTTGGATGTTCACCTTACTACACCTGGAAGGAGGTGGGAGGTCCTTAGACTCCCCACAGGGCAGGGAACCTGGTCTGCTCTTTGGGCTGATGAGAGAGGGGGAGTTGATTGGGGGAGGAGGAGGGATATGGGAGGCGGTGGTGGGGAAGAGACAGAAATCTTTAATAAATAAATTAAAAAAAGAGAAAGGACTAGAAGCCTTCCTAGGCTATAATGCTCATGGCTTCTTCTCAGTGGCCTGTTTCTGCCAACCTGGTCCTTCACCCCAAAGGTTCCACAACCTGCTCAAATAGAACCTAGCACCCCAGGATGGAGATACATAAACCCCTAGCGATAACAACATAACAGGGTATGTACAATATGGTCAGTGGCCCATTGTATGACGTATGGAATGCTACAGTAGAACCCAGCATACTGCAGTACAAGCAACGCGTACTAAAAATGTGTAATAAAACATGTAATAAAAACAAAACAGCAGCAGCAAAACCCTGGAAATGTGTGCATTTTGGATTAGACAAGGATTTCTCAGGTAGTACATTTTGTTATGTAAATAACAAATGCTGTTATACCTCTCTAAAGCCCTTAAAAATCCTGCCTGTGGCCTCTGCTCCTGTTGTTTACATAGTCTAAGACTCCCGAGAAGCTGCATTTGGTCCGTCTGTCCCTAAACTCCTTGGGGATCATCCCTGTGCCTGTAGGCTTGGTAATTGATGAGCATAACGAGACAACACAGGCCTCCATGTGAGTCAGGCACTAAGGAGAGCAGTGTGCACTGTACTCACTGTTCCGTTGTTCTCAACTGGACTTTGAGTCTCCGAGCGGTCCTGAAGGCTTGGGATAAAGTTGCTTTGGAAACCGCCTGGTGGGTGTCTCCATTCCTCCAGTGCAGATTTCTTTTGGGGCAAGTCCTTTGGTCTTAGCCATTCCAACCCGCCGCAGAGGTTCCTCTTGAGATGGCTGTGTACTTGATCCAGTTGCCCGAGCTTCATTTTTCAAACACCCTGAAGTTAGCCTTTCTCCAAATCTTCCTTGGTTATTCTTTTTCAGTCTGTGTTTCGAAATGTTGTCTCCTGTTGTGACTGGGGATGTTTGAAGCATGACCATGGAGTCAGGTCTCTGTCTTAAATTTTCAGGCAGGCTTTTTAGTTTTCTCTGAGACTCTCTTTGGGAAATCTGAAAAATAGAGACAATCATAATCATTACATTTGATGACTGCTAAGATGTCATAAGTTTATGTATGGAAAGGCCTTAGCACAACTGGCTGGCATATAATATTCTCAGGAGTGCAGCTTCAGAATCTGGGTCTGTACCCCCCCCCCTTTTTTTTTAACTTCAAGGTAAGTAATCTGGGTGTGAATTCCCTAATTTCTTTGTGCTTCCATTTTTATAAAATGAGTATTTTCATTAGGGGGTTCTGAAGAGAAAATGAACTAATAACATACTGAGAACTAAGGCCGAGGCGCAGTGGTCACAACTCTCTCTTTAGACAATACCATATTCTCATTCCCCTGGAGCAGTGTGTTTGGTGTGTGTGGATTAGACATGAGCATTACAAGGACATGATAGTAGTCACTGGCTAGGTAGACCCGGTTGGCTTGGCTGGTTGCTATCTACCACATGCGTCTTTCCGTGCACTCTGCCAGCGAGAGGCAGCCCTTTCCCTACACAGGGAGAAGGCTGCCTCTGGGTCAGACTTCTCTGTTGGAATAGGTTCAAAAGATTAAGATCCCAGGTCTCTAAAATCTCTGTGCACAGCACTGTGGCCTACAAGGAGAACTTGAGTAAATGGTTTTCTCTGCACAGCAGGCTGCAAACACCATGAAGATGAACTACCAAGCTTGTGCATGGGATGGGAGCAGGAGTCTACTTTGTTCTGTTAAGTCAGAGATTATAATTAGAAACTGGCTTTGGCTTTGGGGCGTTTTAAAACACATGGAAGTTAGGAGATCTGATCCATCAGTGATGACCTCTTCTTTAATTTCAGTTGATTATATACCTTGGAACCAACCCAAACGAGAGCTGCTTCGTCCACCAAGCAAGTACCGGCCAGAGTCGGCCAAGTTTGAAAACAGAACCACACATCAGGATGACTATACCATGAAAGGCCTTGTGACTACAGAAAGCTGCAAGCCTCCGGCTAAACCAAAGCTCTGTAACGTCCCTTTGGAGGATCTGACCAACTACAAGATGAGCTATGTGCCCCACCCTGTGGAGAGGCGCTATGTCAAAGAGCCTGAGAAATTTATACCCTGCGACATCCCCTTTGAGAACCTGACCACCCACAAAGAGTCCTACCGAGGCCTCCTGGGGGAGCCTGCCAAGAGCTCAAAACCTCCAGCCAAGTGCCCTATGCAAGATATTCCTTTCTCAAACTCCACCGAGTTCCAAGATAAGTTCCAAGCTTGGCCCACACCCCAGATACCCACCAAAGCTCCCGTTCCCTATGTCCCTCCTGAGGAGAAGATGGATCTTCTGTCGACTGTGCAGACCCATTACAGGTACCGTAAGGGTAGCCCTGCTCACACTTGCCGGCCTGTGCCTTCCATTAAGAAGAGCAGCTGCTTTGAAAGCTCTACCACCACCAAGGATGACTACAAGCATTGGGCAGCTGCGCTCACAAAGCCCGTCAAACCCGTGCCCCATCTGACCTTGCCTGTCGAGCCTTTGGACTGCCAGACTACCACAAAGATCTGCTATGTGCCCCACCCACCTATCACTACTAAAAACTACAAGCCACCCTGGCTTGGCCTACGGAGAAACATCCCTGTGGAGGGTCAAACTACCTATTCCATCAGCTTTACTCCCAAGGAGATGGGCAGGTGCCCGGCATCATACACTGAGCCCCCGGGCTACATCTTTGAGGAAGTGGATGCTATGGGGCACAGGATATATAGGTCCATCTCTCAGACAGGCTCTAGGCAGAGCAGCTGTCTTTCGATAAACGACACAGAAAAGGCTGGCCAGAAGGAAGTGAAAGTGTCAGCCTGACTTTGAAAAATTATTTAAAAATTCCACAGTACCTCAAAATTATTCATTGAAGCATTTTCCAAAGCAACAACCAACAAAAATTACAACACCTACCTCATAATAAAAAAATGTTCTTACCACCTGCAGGATATCTGAATAACACGAGAATCACTTGAATAAAGGAAAGTGACGTGCACTTATTGGCTGATTGACCCCTGTAGCCCTTCCTCTGCTTTTCTCTCTAACCCCTTCAGGTCCCTTTTGTTCACGGAATCAAAGATGATCAACAGTGACATTTCTGTGATCTTGATCTAATTTAATTATTGTGTGACTTGATATTAACCTTTACCAAGTTTGAAGTGCCAAAGAATAAATGCTATTTTGGGACACTGAATTTATAGGTTGGTTTTGTTGGTACTTTCTATGCAGAGAGCTGTCTACATGGGACCTTTGGAGAGACTTCATACAAACACCTTATTACATCTCAACAATGGAAGAGGTTCCTTGGGCCCAGGCTGGAGTCTTCTTTGGGTTTTCTGTGTCCAGGTCTCCTTCACAGGACATTTGTCTACTTATTTCCTGCATGACACACCATCAAGGATAATGATGTCTGATTGGGTGTGGTTCTTGTCAGTCATCGACAAAGGAAAGGGAGGCGGTCCTGGAGGAATTCTATGGGAATGTGGACCTGCCAGACTTTTTGCCTTCTCTCATGTTAATGTAGGCTCTAGTTCCAGGAAGAAGGGGAGGAAGGGCTGTTTGGCAAACAGGCAGTTGAGAGCTGGCCCTGGAGCTGTGAGTAGAAACTGTGGGATCTTCTAAATACTCAGAGCCCAGAATGGATTGCCCAAGGCAGTGCAGGTTTTTGGGAACGCTGGGCCTGCTTATCCTAAAATAACAGCTGTGACCAGATCTGTGATGGAGCTTGACACAGCAAGGGGCTAGGCTCTGCCCTGGAGATTTCTGGGGCCTACAGTTTTTAAAACCAACGTTTGATGTTAAGGTCCAGTTGAAGTAGGCAGAAGGGAGGAGAGATTGTTCAAGAGGGCTCTCTTTCCAGGCCTAGAGGGCAGAAGATGCAGACCGATACCTGACTGACCCACCTGTCTTTCCACGTTGAATTTGAAGGTTTGTTCACCTTCATGCACTTTCTATGGAGAGCACAGAATCCCTAAATACTCCATGGTCCTGGGAACTTGGGGATATGGTGGAGGAGGTGGGATTTCAGCTTAAGACATTGACTTAGGCCCAGAGCTTGGTTTTTCAGCGAGGAGCCTCTGTCTTCTACCCAGTCTGTTCATGGTGCCATGCCTGGCCTGGGCTAGTTAAGTTCCCTTCCCTTTCATCTTTACCATGAAGTTAGTTTTTATCAGTGGGTTCAGACATCTGTATCATTTGTTCCTGTGTCTTGTCTGAGGAATGGATGCTCACTGTTTTAAAAATTTTTATTATGCGCTACAATTTTTTCTCTGCTCCCCTCCCTGCCTCTCCCCTCCCCTTCAACCCTCCCCCAAAGTATCCCCATGCTCCCAATTTACTCAGGAGATCTTGTCTTTTTCTACTTCTCATGTAGATTAGATCCATGTATGTCTATGTCTCTCTTAGGGTTCTCATTGTTGTCTGGAATTGTGATTTGTGGGCTGGTTTTCTTTGCCTTATGTTTAAAAACCACTTATGAGTGAGTACATGTGACAATTGTCTCTCTGGGTCTGGGTTATCTCACTCAAAATAATGTTTTCTAGCTCCATCCATTTGTCTGCAAAATTCAAGCTGTCATTATTTTTTTCTGCTGTGTAGTACTCCACGGTGTAAATGAATCCCATTTGCCTTATCCATTATTCAGTCGAGGGGCATTTAGGTTGTTTCCAGGTTCTGGCTATGACAAACAAAGCTGCTATGAACATAGTTGAGCACACGTCCTTGTGGCATGATTGAGCATCCTTTGGATATATACCCAAAAGTGGTATTATTGGGTCTTGAGGAAGGTTGTTTCCTAATTTTCTGAGAAATTGCCACACTGACATCCAAAGGGGTTGTACCAGCTTGCATTCCCACCGGCAATGCAGAAAGTGTTCCCTTTTCCCTACAACCTCTCCAGCATAAGTTGGCATCAGTGTTTTTGGTCTTGGCCATTCCTATAAGTGTAAGATGGAATCTCAGAGTTGCTTTGATTTGCATTTCTCTAATGACTAAGAATGTTGAACATTTCCTTAAGTGTCTTTCAGCCATTTTAGATTCCTCTGTTGAGAATTCTCTGTTTAGGTCTGTACTCCATTTTTTTTTTTATTGGTTTATGTGTTCTTTTGGTGACCAATTTCTTAAGTTCTGTGTATGTTTTGGAGATCAGACCAGGTTAGTGAAGATCTTTTCCCATTCTGTAGGCTGTCATTTTGTCTTGTTGACTGTGTCCTTTGCTTTACAGAAGCTTTTCAGTTTCAGGAGGTCCCTTCTATTAATTGTTTCTCTCAGTGTCTGTGCTACTGGGGTTATATTTAGGAAGTGGTCTCCTGTGACAATACGTTCAAGTGTACTCCCCACTTTCTCTTCTATGAGGTTCATTGTGGCTGACTTTATATTGAGGTTTTTGATCCATTTGGACTTGAGTTTTGTGTATATCAATAGAAATAGATATGGGTCTATTTTCATTCTTCTACATGTTGATTTCCAGTTATGCCAGAACCATTTGTTAAATGTGCGTTCTTTTTTTCCATTTGATATTTGTTTGCTTCTTTGTCAAAAATCAGGTGTTTGAAGGTGTGTAGATGAATATCCGGGTTTCTATTCGGTTCCATTGTTCCTCCTGTCTGTTCTTATGCCAATACCAGGCTGTTTTCAGTACTGTTGGATGCCTATTTATGGGGTAGGGAGGCCCAGAGCAGTTAAACATGGTCTAAGGAGAAGGAGAGAAGCAAAGTCAACATGTAATCTAAGTTTTCTTTTTTTAAATTTATTTATTTATTAAAGATTTCTGTCTCTTCCCCACCACCGCCTCCCATTTCCCTCCCCCTCCCCCAATCAAGTTCCCCTCCCTCGACAGCCCAAAGAGCAATCAGGGTTCCCTGCCCTGTGGGAAGTCCAAGGAACCCCCACCTCCATCCAGGTCTAGTAAGGTGAGCATCTAAACTGCCTAGGCTCCCACAAAGCCAGTACGTGCAGTAGGATCAAAAACCCATTGCCATTGTTCTTGAGTTCTTAGTAGTCCTCATTGTCCGCTTTGTTCAGCGAGGCCAGTTTTATCCCATGCTTTTTCAGACCCAGGCCAGCTGGCCTTGGTGAGTTCCCAGGAGAACATCCCCATAGTCTCAGTGTGTGGGTTGCACCCCTTGCGGTCCTGAGTTCCTTGCTCGTGCTCTCTCTCTTTCTGCTCCTGATTTGGACCTTGAGATTTCTGTCCAATGCTCCAATGTGGGTCTCTGTCTCTGTTTCTGTCTCCTTTCATTGCCTGATGAAGGTTAATATTCAGAAGGATGCCTATATGTTTTTCTTTGGGTTCTCCTTATTTAGCTTCTCTAGGATCACTAATTATAGGCTCAATGTCCTTTGTTTATGGCTAGAAACCAAATATGAGTGAGTACATCCCATGTTCCTCTTTTTGGGTCTGGCTTACCTCACTCAGGATAGTGTTTTTTATTTCGATCCATTTACATGCAAAATTTAAGAAGTCTTTGTTTTTTACTGCTGAGTAGTACTCTAATAAGTATATATTCCATACTTTCTTCATCCATTCCTCCATTGAAGGGCATCTAGGTTGTTTCCAGGTTCTAGCTATCACAAACAATGCTGCTATGAACATAGTTGAGCATATACTTTTGTTGTATGATAGGGCCTCTCTTGGGTATATTCCCAAGAGTGGTATTGCTGGGTCCAGGGGTAGGTTGATCCCGAATTTCCTAAGAAACCGAAACACTGCTTTCCAAAGTGGTTGCACAAGTTTGCATTCCCACCAGCAATGGATGAGTGTTCCCCCCTTCTCCACAACCTCTCCAGCAAAGGCTATCATTGGTGTTTTTGATTTTAGCCATTCTGACAGGTGTAAGATTGATGGAGGAAGGTCATTGGCTAATAAAGGAACTGCCTTGGCCCATTTTATTGGTTAGAACATAGGTGGGAGGAGTAAACAGAACAGAACGCTGGGAGGAAGAGGAAGTGAGCTCAGACTCCACAGCTCTCCTCTCGGGAGCAGATGCCTCAGAGAGATGCCATGCCCCAGCTCCCAGGCAGACACACACTATGAAGCTCCGACCCAGGATGGACAGAGGCTGGAATCTTCCCGGTAAGCGCACCTAGGGGCGCTACACAGATGATTAGAAATGGGCTAAATTAATATGTGAGAATTAGCCTAGATAGAAATGGGCCAAACAGTGATTAAATGAATACAGTTTGTGTGTTGTTATTTCGGGGCAAAAGCTAGCCGAGCAGGCGGCTGGGGTGTTGGGGACACAGCCCCACCGCCCTTATTACTACATAAGATGGTATCTTAAAGTTGTCTTGATTTGCATTTCCCTGATTGCTAAGGAAGTTGAGCATGACCTTAAGTGTCTTTTGGCCATTTAAACTTCTGTTGAGAATTCTCTGTTCAGCTCAGTGCCCCATTTTATAATTGGGTTGATTAGCCTTTTTACGGTCTAGTTTCTTGAGTTCTTTATATATTTTGGAGATCAGACCTTTGTCAGTTGCGGGGTTGGTGAAGATCTTCTCCCAGTCAGTGGGTTGCCTTTGTGTCTTAGCGACAGCGTCCTTTGCTTTACAGAAGCTTCTCAGTCTCAGGAGGTCCCATTTATTCAATGAGGCCCTTAATGTCTGTGTTGCTACGGTTATACGTAGGAAGTGGTCTCCTGTGCCCATGTGTTGTAGGGTACTTCCCACTTTCTCTTCTATCAGGTTCAGTGTGGTCAGACTGATATTGAGGTCTTTAATCCATTTGGACTTGAGTTTTGTGCATGGTGATAGATATGGATCTATTTTCATTCTTCTACAGGTTGACATCCAGTACAAGGCCATTTTTGCTTGGCTAAGCAAGGTCCCTAGAACTAGAGAGAGTATGCGGCTCCTCCTAAGATTGAAGGTGCTCGTGCCTGAGATGAAGTCGCACTCTACAAAATGTGTCTATGTGTAAAGCAAGAACAGCACTGTGAGTCCCTTAGGCAGACCTGACAGAACCAGAATAATCTGGGCAAAGGTACCTAGGGCCCACGGAAATAATGGCATGATTTGTGTTGATTTCTGAAGACTCCTTCCGGGCAAGGACACTGGACAGAGCCCGTGTGATGTGCCTCTCCTGATCTGAGGCTAACAAAGTGCAAATAAATAAAAGTAGGTTTGGGCTCTTATAAAGAAGAAAAAGAGTTGACCTTGTTCCTGACTTGGTGCCTCATACCTGTAATCCCAGCATTTGGGAGGCAGTGTCGGGCGGATCTCTATGGGTTTGAGGCCGGCCTGGTCTACACACTGAGTTTCAGGCCAGCTAAGGTTACATTGACCCCCATCTCCAAACAACTGCAACAAAGACTCGAGGGGTACCAAATCCCACTTCCCAAGTCCCCCAAACAAAACAACTTTCCCAAATTAAAAAGTTGCTCTCCACAGATTTTTTTTATCACAGTGACAACAGGAGCCTATAATAACACTGATCTTGTTTTTGTTGCATCTTTTGAAAAACCATTATTTTATCTGAAAATGCTTGCAGAAGTTCAGCAATCTACATCACAGCCTATGTTTACAGATATGACCATGCTGGTCATAGGTGTCATCATTGCGTGGGACTATTAATTGCCCCCCCCCCCCAGACAGCTTGTACAGTACGTTCAGGCACTATGGGAGCCAAGCTTTATCTGTTTTCCTTAATAACTTGCTTGTCTCCCATTCCGTTACTTTAGATGTGGTCTGTTTGGGTGACTGTGGATTTTAAGTTTTTGTAGTGTCTCCCCTTTCTCCCTTTCTCTCAGCGTAGTTAGATGACAGTGCCTGGGAACCTCAAGATTCTCTAATGGTCCTGACTCCTAAGTAGGTAAGATGCTTTTCAGCTGCGTAGTCGTCAAGAGCAAGCCGGCCAGGCAGGTGGGGGTGAGCACCGTCCTAACGGCAGACTAATGGCTCCCTAGCCCCTCTGGCTATCGCCTAAGCCCACATCTGTTTAGCAGGTCTGGGTGGGGGCAGATGGGGCCCTTTGGAGCATAAATGCTGGAGTTGGGGGGTAGGAGGGGTGTTTTCTTTGGCAGAGCAGACCTTGAATTTGCACATGGCTTTCCAAGCAGGTGCTTGGCCCCTCCCTACCTTGGTGATGCACGAGGAGCCCTGGAGCCCAGGAACCTTCCAGAAGAACACGTGTTGCATTCTGGAAAAGGCATCAAAGCAATGGTAAACTGGGTTTTTCTTTCAGGCCTGTCCTGAGCACCAGGTGCCCCCAACCCTTGCCTCTGGATTTTTAGAGGCTGACATGAGGGATCCTAATGGCTTTTCCTTGCCGAGCCTCGGGGTGACTGCGAACGCAGCTATGGATCTTTCCAAAGGATTCACGAAATTCCCGCTTCTCTGCTTGACTCTATTGGCGGCTCTGCTTTTGCTTCTCCCCTCAGGGCCAGCTTTGCAATGTCAATGACAAAGCAAGGTGCGGTTACCCCATGTTTCCCCAGTTCCCACTCATTCCATCACGGGACAATACCGGGACGAGCCCAGAAGTCGTCTTTCGGCAGGCAGATAGCAACTTGAGACTTAGAGGTGCACACACAGCATGCCTGAGAGATGACTGAACTCTGACTTGTATGCCAATGGATGACTTATAAACTAAGAAATGGAACTTTCCTTTGGACTATGGGTTCCCCTGGGTTTAAAGAAAAAAAAAAAAAGAAGCAGACTTTATGGTTTCTAAGAACAGTTCAGTGCTTACTGTTAAATCGTTGTTCTTTAGTGAAGATGGCAACACTTTCCATAGTTGAGGTCACTTATCTGAGAACTTTAGCTGTTCAAAACCAAGCAGGAACCTGGAAGCCAGCAGCCATTCTGGTGCCCAGCTCACCCTTGGCATGGGTTCTAGGTGCAGCCACGGGTACTTTTCACAGTGTATGTGCTGCCTTGGAGTCTGCCACCCCACTATTTTCCCAAAGACTGTGTGCCCAGGCACAGAAATCTTGGGCCTTTATGGGACAGAAAAGAGAACCTTTGGGTGGTGGCGGGGGTGGGGGTGGGGGAGAGCGGTATTTCAAGAGAAGCTTTGGGTGGTGGTGGGGGGGGGTGGGGAAAGGGGGTGGTATTTCATATGCAGGCCTGTTCCCCTGCAGCATCAAAATTATAAATCCCATTGTGGGAAGGTTGGTATGTTGATCTTATCAGGGGCTTCTGGATCCTAACCTCCTTCAGAAGCTGTTATCAGTGGGCCCACTTTCCTGTCAGGAGTTTATCAGCCCACCTGAGGATTTGGGGGTGATTAGCCCTTCCACCACAGAGCATGCAGGGGCTACAGCTAGAGGGAGACACATTTATAACAACGAACAGCGATAACCAATAGCTTGGCAGTGAGGCTAAGAGCGAAATCATTTTAGAAGGTGGAAATCAAAAGCATAGCGGTGCAGGAATTATGACCCTGATGTAATAAAGAGAAGTCTGTATATGCGCACACATATTTTATTAAGTCTGGGGAAAAATAGACTATGGGCTGTGCTTATGACCCCAATTTAGAAAAATGACTAAAAAATTACACACGTACATTTTTAAAGGCTGGAAAAATGCATCCACAGTGTTGAATAAATGAATTCCCATTTGTCTCATTTATCCAGAATAACAAGGGAATGGGGATTTTCAGTATTTTCATATTAGGTTAACAGACAGGTAATGTGTACTAGCTTTTCCGAAGGTGTTTTCTTGTGGACTGTAAGCCCCACGATATGTTCTTTCCAAAGCAGTTCAGTAGACTCGTGTGGGAAGTGCTTCCTGGGTAGCCTCCCAACACAGAACCATAACACATGTTTATATTTTGAAGTCTCTGGGATGCTACAGAGTAGAGACACCTTGTTTATCTTTGTGGAACCCAGAGTAGCAATTCGCATGCCTACATCCCTAAGTGCTCAAGGATGGAAGATTGATTGGTTCAGTCCACTGAACAGCCTAGGGCTTCAGTGTTGGCCGTAGGTGGAGTTGGCTGCACGGAGGGGCTCTGGTGATGGGAAGAGGTCTCTCTGTTCCATGCATTTTCTTCCGTGTTGCTTGCAAGGCATGCTTGGTCAGTGTGAGCATCTGTCTGTAGTGACACTAAGCTTCCTGTATCCTCTCGCTCCGCAAGCCCAGAGGTTCCAGTAAAGATCCCACGGTTGAGTCTTCGCCGACTGTAAGTCTGATTCCCAAACTGGTTGTCACGGCAATAGAAAAATGCCTCTTGTCCAGGCCTAAACTGGGGTCCACCCCTGCACGGAGGAGTACGCGTGGGGTCAAACCATGTGAACCACATGAATAACAGAAGGCTGGAGGTGGCGTGCGCTCTCGAGGGAGAACTGCAATGTAGTTTCCAGGGAAGGGAGGGATGAATTCTGAGCAGACAGAAACATCATTTTTAAACTCTGACAATAAGTCCTTTTTATTGTGTAAAACCTATTGGAACACACATCAAGAAATACTGCCAAGTACTCAACATAAATTTTTTTTTTCAAGCAAGTTTGGAAGACAATAAAATACACACGCCACGCAAACATGTGGTGCTGTCTCCTTTGATGATCCTGGAATCTCACTGGATTCCGCAGGGCCTCAGGGTCCTCTCTGGATGTTGAAACATCCTGGCTGTTGACTCTTTCGATTGTGGCTTCTTGATAAATGGGAGGTTACGTACAGCCAGAGTGCAGATCGAGGGGAGCCTGGGGAAGTTTATGATGGGCCACGGGCTTGTGTGTGTCTTAGGTAAAGCCCCGCGGGCTACTGTAGAAGCACAGTTGGTACCATCTCCCTTAATCTGCACTACTGCACCCTGGTCAAGCCGGCAGCTGGGGCTCGAAGAGGTTGAGCCACTTGGCAAATTCCTCCCAGGTTGCTTAGTGGCTTAGGTAAAATAATTGTATATGAGATGGACCTGGGGACAGAAGAGCAGCTTTTGAACGGTACCGTGGAAGAGAGGATGTGCTAGAGAGAGAGAGAGGCTGTTCAGACTGAGAGGAAAGAAGGGTCTTTGATATGATTTAAATGAATATAGTTTATAGATATGTTACTTCGAGTATGGTAACTGTGTCAGTAGGTGTGTGTGCCAGGTCTATCACAACTAATACAGGTTAGCATTCAAATTCATCCTGTCATATGTGTGTATACATATGTACCAGAGAGAGAGGGAGCGGGAGGGAGAGAGAAAGGGAGGAGGGAGAGGGAGGGAGAGAAAGGAAGGGGTGAGAAGGAGGGAGAGGGAGGGGGAGAGAGAAAGAGACATAGACTCCAGTATTGATTAGGTTACAGTAGGGCTACTTTACACAGCATCCATTTCCTTGGGAATGCAAGAGAGAAAGGCTATTTAAAGTGAGTGTAAAACATCAACAAATAAAGGACACTGTCTTGATGTATACAGCCCAGGCTTGCCCTAAACTCATTTTTCTCTTGCTTTAGCCTCATGTGTGTTGGGATGTACCACCAGGCCCAGTTAGAAAATTTTAATCTCTCTGTTCAAAACAGGTTTTTTTTTTTTTTTCACGGTAGAAAATGATCCCTTGGGGTTTGCTGAAGGAAAAAAGGTGTTTTTAACTTGTGATTTTATAGTAGTCACATAGAGCATGTGTATCTCACTATAAAACTGCAAACAACCATATTTGCGGAGACTGTGTTTTTTTGCTTAACAGGTTCTTGAAGAGTCTATGATTCTCCTCCTTTGTTGTGGACCCAGGACTTGAGGCTCTGGTGCCCTTTTTGGGTCTGTGTAGTTCCTCCCTTAGAGTTCTGGGCTGGCGCATGCTCCAGTGCACTATTGGCCTAGGAGCACCTCCAGGTAGTTCCGCAGCATCTTCCTGCCACCATCTCCTCTGCTTATCAGGTGAGTGCCCAGCGTGACAGGCGGTGACTCAGAAACTCCCCTTCTGCCTCCTGTGTCTCCTCACATTTCCCCTTGGTTAGCCTAGCCTCTGCTCCCATAGCCCCATGCAGTTGTCTTCACTCTGGTCATGGGACATCCTGTTTATTTAGTAACCCTCCCTCCCTCCTTCCGTCCTTATCTCCCTCCCTTCTTCCCTTCCTTCATTCCTGTCTCCTTCCCTCCCTCCCTGTCCTCCTACCTCCTTTCTTTCTTCTCTTCTCCCTCTGTCCACCATCTGTACATTTATTCCTTCCTTGAGAAAATATATATTTGGTACCAGATTTTCTTCTGTGTGTTTTAGGCTCTCTCACTAGAGAGGTCAGACTCAGATCTTGTCCATTGAACTTTCCATGGGGAGATAGTCAAAGTCTAGTCATAAGAATTCATCACAATAAACAATTAGACCATACTGAACAGCATAAAATTAAAAGAAACACACAAATATTTATTAACATGAGTTTATGATTTGTAGGGAAGCCATCAGCACATAGGAAAATGTAGTCAGGATGAAGTAGAGTTCAGGAACTCGCTATAGCTAATGGAGCAGCTAGGAAGGGAGTGTCACTGAGGAGACAGAGGTTTAAAGGAGTGGAGTGGATAACAAGGAACAGCTAGAGAAAGGCTCTGATGTGGCCATGTTTCTGTCTAGGTGTGTCCAAGAAGAAGAAAGGAGGCAAATCAAGGCGTGCCAAAGTCAAGCTTGACATTGGGTAATGTGGAGGTCTGACTTGTGGAAATTAGCATAGTGGTCATAGTGGTCATTCAGACTGCTTAAGGAGGCTGCAGGTAGCCTGGCTGAATCAGGGCTTGGTGGCAGACATTCTGCATGGCGTGTGATGGAGGCTTACCCTATGGAGAGTGATGCAGGCTCACTCTTAGGCGTAGGAGTAGGTGTCATGAGAGTAGTGTTACATTCTGGATGTGTTTCACAGGCAGACCGTGGCTGTTGCTGGTTAGAGAACAATCCAGAATTCTGTCTGAATAATTTCAAGGTCAAAGTTGCTATCCATTGAAATTATGGGGCACTGATGTAGGACATTTGGATGCTGGACAGCCAGCAGGCTTCTTCTGCAGAATGAGATTTGGTGCTTCTGCATAAGACTGTGGTCTCTAATCAATAAGGAGTGACCACATTATCCTGTCATGTTTGGAAGCTGTGTTGTCTGTCCCCCCCCCCCCCCAACATCCCTCTAGCAGAAAAGGTCCTTCTGGCATGATGGTTTTCAGGCACTGGGGATGGGTAAGTAACTTGGGGTGTTTAAAGAAAGAGTGGGAGTTAGCACAGATGACAGGCTTAATTTTATCCTTCAACCGTAAATCCAATAAAGAGATGAGGGCAGTGGGTGAAGGGAAGGAGAGAGCTTTGTGGAGTCTCTTTCTTTGACAGCAGGAATTGTAGAGGGGTTGAAATCAGGGCTGCCATAACCTGCATTGTCGTTTGAGGAAGTTTCTTTGTGCAGGTGCAAGCTATTTTAGTAAAAGTGAGCAAGAGGCTGAAGTGGTGCGTGACCACGAGGCCAAATTCTAGAGCTAGCATAAATGTTATCAACCCAACCCAAAGCCATTGTGTAGCCTGGTACTTGGGTCTGAGTAAGTCCTATTGTAAAGGTGTAGTTGTTCCAGGGTCAGTGTTCCCATGGTAACAACTGTGAAACCTTCTCTGGTCAGATCAAGCAAACAGAGTTAGGCTGAGAGAACCCAAACCAGTTTTAGCTGGATTTCGAACATGATACTGGTAGATTCCCTGGGTAAGGCTTAGTCCATTTCTGCTATTAGAATGCACCAGAATGGGTAATTTACAAAGAAAGAGAGGAGGGAGGGAGGGAGGGAGGAGAAAGAGAGAGAGAGAGAGAGAGAGAGAGAGAGAGAGAGAGAGTTATTATGGCTCCGGAGGCTAGGAACTCTAAGGCTAAGGTGGCAGCGTCCTCGGGAAGCTGCTCTGTCTCCAAGATGGCATTTTAAACTCTGCATCCTTGTAAAGGGAGAAACATTGTGTTCTCACGTGGCAGGAAGTGGAAGGACAAGAGAGGCTCAACTCAGTCTCTCAAGCTCCTTTATCAGACTCTATTCCTACTCCGCCGTCCTTAAGGGAGGAGCTGTCATTACCTCTTGTCATTCCTTTCTTAGCTCCCTGGAAGTGGCAGCACCTGAAGTTTGAAGGGGCTCATTGTGGCCAGAGCAGCTGGAATGTTAGCATATTTGTGCAGGGGCAGCAGACTTACTGTATTTTTTTCAAGGCCTAAAACACAACTCGTTTTTACCTGTGTATCTTTAATGAAAATTGTGTAACAGATGACTTGTTCAGACTTGTAACACTGTCTGAAGCGCTTGCAATGCTCACTTCTGGAAGCTGGATTATGCAGGAGCATTGTACATGTTGGGGAACTAACTCCAGGACGTAACTTGAATTTCTTTCCATAAACGTGAAGCTATACTGAGGTTTTCACAGAGAGAACAACAGTTCTGTCTTAAGTTAAATGGATGGCAGGAAAGCCGAGTGAGTTCAAAGGGTTGGAAGTCAGGTGAGCTTTGTGAAAACTCTGTGGAAGAGGAGAGTGGGGGTAAGCTTTGCATGCTGAGTGTGAGAAGCAGCGCTAGGGATTCCCCAGAGCCCGGCAGCCTTTACATTGGAAATAGGATGCACCGGCATCTGTGGTGGGTTGTGCCAGGTTCCCAGGTGGGCTGTGAGCGCTCTACAGACCAATCCGGAGCTGACCCATGTGCTTGGGCCCAGAGTGACGTCGAAGGCCAGGGAAGGAGTGTGGTGGGAGGAAGGGGCTGGAGCATCAGGAAGGAAGAAGTAAGGTGAGAAGGACAGAGACTCACAGGGCAGGAAAAAGCAGAGCCATAAGCTCTGGACTGGGATGGAGACTTGGGATTTTTCCATGCCTGCTGCTGCAACCAGGGGCAAAAGCAGACCTTCACAGTGAAAAGGAATGGGGGCTTTGGTTATGGAGCCCTGCTTTTAGGTGATTGTCTTTCCACTCCAGTAGGGAGGCCCTGGGTAGGTGGAAGAATTCAGAACGGGAGTCCTGGGAACTGGCATCTGCCACTTGCCCTTGCATTTTGATCCGCTGATCTAAAGCCACAGGACAGAACTATATGGATGACAGATGGAACAGTTTTATCTTCCTCCCCTGGCCTCAGCTAAGTCATTTATTGACCTTTCAACTAACTCTCCTCTGAAAAACAACCGTGGTGGGATCGAGGAACTGCAAACTATAGCCGTGGCACACCTCTTGACCTTGACCGTTAAACATCGTGTGGAGTTGCTTCCCGGGTAACTAAGTCATTCACAGCTTGTCTACGCTCCTTCACGGGATTTGTAGAAAGGTCAGTCCTGGGTAGCAGGAAGCCCCAGAGGAAGAGGTGATCTCCCAGCATTCTCTCTGGTCTGAAAGCTGACTGCAATCTCTGAGGCCCTAAGCATTCTGCTTAGACAAATAGTATTTACGTTCAGCAAGAGAACCATTCCCCATTGTCCGCTTTTTTTTCTAACACACATAAAACTGTACATTTAACTTCTGTTTACGTAGATATAAACCATATCGTTAGGAGAAGCCTGGGAAATGCTTGGTTGGAGAAGAATTTGCCCTTTGAAAACACAGGAGTGAGTGACAGCTGTATATTGTCTTATCAGAGGCGTGACACATTGTGCTTGATTGGGACCAGGTGTTTCACAGGGGCCACTGGAGTGAAACTATAAACTTCTGGTTGACAGGGAAGGTGACAGCCCAGCTTTTCTCCAAAGGATCGCTTGCCAATATTGGCCTACCCATGTCGGGCTATTGACAAAGCAACTAAAGAACTTGGGAGGCTCTGAATAAGAAGCTGAGGGAGGCTGAAGATATAAAGATGAGCGTTTGTGACAGACTTTGTGACGAGGTGCTGTAGACTTGGCCTGTAAGAGCACCCCTAATTGGACAAGAAGAACAAGAGATGGAGCAGACAGGGATTTGAGGTCAAATTCTGTCAAGTCCATTTTACATTTGATTCCTCACTGTCTACCTCAAGGCCCTATCAACACTGGTAATTTCCTAAGTGGCAGTGTATGACTTGGGCAGGACACCCTCTCTGCTTTAACTTATATCCAGTGTACACTGAGTCTGAATTATGAAGTCTGTAGCCCAGCTAGTGTGATACGGATGTGTTTAATTTGCTCCCTCAGCTAGCGGCCTATAGGCTAGTTCACCAAACAGGGCTCTTTGTGTTAAATTGTTCCAAACAGTGCTGTCTTTCTCTCTACGCCACCATTTCCTTCCCTTTGTGGATGACATTGATTACGTTAGGGAGCCTCACTGAGATGTGACTTGTCTGGCAGTAGCGGAGAATCATTAAGCTGCATTATTCCCTTCAGGCTTATGTGCAGGACGAAGAGAGGAGCTGGAGCTGTTTGAGGAAGAACTGAGGTGCTTCTTAGCTCGTCATGGTAGTGATGTGTACATCCGGGACCGGTAACTGCAGCCAGGGCTTCACATCGAGGCTCTGAGATAACATTTGCTCTGGGAAGTATTTCTCAGGGCTTGTTGGTTGCCCACATCTGAGTTGGCTGCATGCTCTGATCTGTTTTTTCTCTAAAACACACAGCTTGGCACTTGATCACTAATGTCTTTTCTTGTTTGTTTATTCTACTGGGCAACACTGAACACTGAAAGAAAGACTGGCTTCCTTCTCTGTCCAACATGGAGACACAGAGGTGACAGTGGAAGCAGCAGTCCTTCTCCCTGCCATTCCAGGAGAGCTTGGATGGTGATGATTAAGCGGTTGGCCTCGGTGAAAGCTTCGGCCTGTGCAGCTGCCAGTATTTCTTCAGCCTGAGAGAACTGGCATTTTTCTCACGTCCAGCATTCTGCGTGGCGTGCTACCTTGCTGGGTGGTGAGGCTGGAGTGTGAGGGAGTTTTGGTGACTCCTGACCATTCTGATCCTAATGTCTGGGCTCATTTAGTTTGTCCTGGGCATGCACAAGGACCAGCAAGGACTTTAAAAGGAGGAACTGTAGCTCTCAGGCAGCTGGGGGTCAAGTTTCCAAGCGTTTATTGTGGTACACGGCATATTGGCAGGAGTCTTTCTTCTTATTGGGGGTCTGTGGTCGAGGGTAGAACCTTTTCTATGCATTATATCTGAGTCCTCCCTGCTTGGGTCTTCTTGGTGTTTTTCCTTTGAAGTTTCTTTCTTTTCTCCACAGTATTGCTGCAGGACATTGGTTGCTGGCATGTGTGTGTGTGTGTGTGTGTGTGTGTATTTGAGCAAAACCTAAAATTTCTGAGAAAACAGTGGGGAGTTCAGGAAGAGCTTTCGTATTGTTACGGTACTCAACAGGAAGGGGGTATGCTGGGGTAAGTTTCTAGAAAGTGGTCTGGAGTTCAGCTTTGGAGACACTGTTGCTTGTGTGTGGGGGGGTGGGGCATGGGGCATTTCTGGAGCCTTTTCCACAGTGGTCCTGTGTGGCTGTCACCCAGGCCTGGGGACATATTGCCGTTTCACTAGCCCTAACTAGGAAGAACTCTACAGATGAGTTTGCAGCTTTTCTGCATACCTCTCAGTATCTCCATTTCTATAAAAATGTGTTAAAAATAGGGACATAGGAGCCTGAGCCCTATCAACCAAAAGAAGTCATGTTGGGACAGGAGAAGCCACTCCCATAAATGCTGCCTAAGATGCTGCACTGTCATCTGCTGGCCACCTCAAAGGAGCGGGGAAGGGTATGTGTGTTAAGGAGGTCATATGCACATGAGGATAATTGCAGGGTTGTCTGAGGATTAAACGTAGGGATCTAGGAAGCTTAGTCTCCACTTACAATGCATAACCAAAATTCCATAATGCGGCTGCCTCATGCTGTGCCCACATGCTGGGAGGAAGTCACCCTGGAGTCTGGCCCTGTTGTGAGGCGGTCCCCCTTGCTTGTTTTCTAAGAGGTACCGTGCATTCTCGCCTTCTCCTCCACAGGGCTGTCAGGGACATGACTGGTCCTTTTATTCGACGGGACTCAGCCGGCATGTGCATACGCCTCCCATCTCCTTTCCTCTGGGGTAATTTACCGAGTTGGCCTTTCTGAGCATGGGCCCCCAGCTTCTCAGCGAAAGCTGGAAAGTGCAGCTCCTCCATTTCAGCACATCTATAATTGGCTGGGAGCTACTCAATTAGTAAATAGGGACGTTCTGTTCACCCCTTACATAAAATACGAAGAGAATGAGTTTAACAGAGACTCTGACACCAGGATTTAAATAAATAAGCTGTATTATCTGTACAAAAAATATATAAATACATTTTCGTGTTTTAGAGGAGGAAGGACCTCCTTCCACATTATCCAGCAGCCCCGATAATTTGTGGCACCGCTGAGTCGCAATTCACAGAACAAATATTCAATGTACATTCATCTCATGCAAGGCGCATACTGCTTTTCCTTCCCAAACCTAAGCTCTCCAGCTTGCTGGGAAAGGCACTTCCGACCCCACCTTCTGACACGGGGCAGAGATGGAGGATGCCTGCTTTTTCGGAAATCCAAACACTGATCACCAATTTTGAATAGCCGTTGAGCTAATCAATGGTATTAGTTGACAGAGTTGTGTCTGTTCCAAGTGTAACTAGTGTCACAAACAAATCGACTTTATTGCCCCCCCCCCCCCATCCCATTAGCTTTTTAATGCACCCTGTGCACACAGTGAATAATGGATCAGAGTTAAACACCGGCTTTCTTTTAAAATTAGGAAGAATACAGTTATCACCACAGAGGTTTTTAGGAACACAGCTGCAGGAAGTAAACCCCCCAAAGAGTTTTTGCTTTTCTAAATGACAATGTACAATTACCAATATTGCACTTTTTTTATACAAGAAATCCTAATAAATATTCACAAACGATATACATAGAAACACTCTCTTTTATTTTAAATAAACATCACACTGATTTTTAGTAACTCAGTTTCTTAGAGCCCATTTCTGGGATGAGGACGAGGCCCACCCTAACTGTCCATAGCGCACCTAGTGAGGACACAGATTACCACCATTTTTTCAAACTTAACTTGGGGACAGCTGGACAATGGGCAGCCCTGATGTCGGTGGCAGCGACATCACTTTGGCGAGTGAGTATGTGAGGGGTGGTTTATCTGATGGTGGGTACCACGCTCTGGCTGCTTGCTCTGCTACATTGAGACTGCTCTGGGGAGGAGGCAAATACTAGCATTGAAGCTTCTCTGCCGAGTGGGGCTTTGCCAAGGGCTTTTGGTCTAGCCTTATCCACAGCTGACGTGTGTTGCTGAATCGTGTGTGCTGCTTGGCCTGCTGAGTGGTCCATTCACCCAGTCTGGTGTGCTAACTACATAGGTGGATAGTATTTGTGTTGGGGGATGGTTGAAAAGCTTTTGAGGACTGTCTCGTGAGTCTCTGGCCATCCTCTTGCTTGGCCATTAGCACCCTACTACTCCCACCCCTACCCCACCCTGCTGCATAAATAGGATGCACAGCTTCTCTTCTGTGTATGGGAAGGGCCCACAGGCCCAATGTGTGATGGCTGGGATAAGGAAAGCACACTGTGGGGGCATGCAGGGCCCCTCTGTTCTACCCTGTTTCCTGGCTTGCTCTGGTAGGAAGGGTTGCTACACCCCATAGATGTTTGCCAGCTAACAGATTGCTTAATGCATCCTTTGTGAGTAGTGATTCTCGTCCCTGGCAAAGTCAATCAGGTGGAAAACCTGGCGTACTCAGGCTCAGATGCCCATGGCCTACAGCAGCAGTTAGTTCAGGGCTAGCGAGCCTTGATTTAAAATACCGAGATGCCAGGGACAGCTTTATTTCACAGCCAGAGCCAGACCCTCTTGTTGGATTTTCCCCAGCTGCAGACACAAAGGTTACTTGATAGACAGGGAGGAGAGGCGCCTCCAGAAGCACACGAAGGGCACACCTTCTTTCATGCAGGATGGGTACCCTGAGAAGACGCCGGACAGACACCTTTCTCACCTCTGCTGATCTACAGGACAGCGCATGTACCAATGCATGGGTCTGTCAGATGGGTTTCACGTGGCTGCTTTAAAATCTGTCCTGCCTGCTAGCTCCTCCCACCAAGAAGCACACACCAGCTCTCTTCTCCCACCTCTTCCCTGCCTCCATCTCTTGCATAGCCGTATTCCTTCTGTCTATTCTGCATGTCTCCTTTGTGGCATCGGTTTCCTATCTCGGTTCCCCACCCCCTCCAGAAGAACTGGATTCTGGCCTGGTTTCTGATCCAGTCTGGCATTTCCCCTATTCTTGCCACCATACCACCCAGGAAACAAAGGAATGACACTCCTGGTTGTCCCATGCCTATACCTATGTGTCACAAACCCCAGCTTCCTGCCATCCCTATGGACTATGGCTTTCTCTTCCTGTGTCTCTGAGATCCTGATTGGGAAGGAGCCAGCTCTACAAAGGAGCTGCTGTCTGCCTGGTCTGCTCTGTAACCTCCTTCAGACATCTCTCTCTCTCTGTTCTCAACACTTGTTCCAGCTAGCTGAATAAGAAAACACAGCAGGGTCCCTAGGATGGCGGGTGCAGGTGGACCTGGGTGTGTGGGGAGGGGCAAATAAATAAATAAAAGGAAGAAAGCATAAGTCATGTCCCAGGTGGCTGTATGAGTCCTTTGTGTGGCCAGGGTGGTATTCATCCCCGTGCCCTGTCTTCAGGCTGTATGAGTCCATTGTGCGGCCAGGGTGGTATTCATCCCCGTGCCCTGTGTTCAGGCTTTGCCGCATGTTCCACAGCAGCGAGACCGGAACTGGCCGAGCTGGCAGAGTTTCAACTGTCTCACCTTCTCGCAGTACCTGGTGGTGTCTCTGCACTCAGCTGGGAAAGTGGGAGGGAGGAGGGGGACAGAAAGGAGATGTGAAACTGAGGCTCACGGGTGCAGCTGCTGCTTGCTGAGCAGCCCAGGTCCTTGGCAAGATGCCAGAGGGCTCTACCTTGCCCATGGTTCTGGAGTCCCTTTTGCCATCCCCTTCCCCCCAGCCTCCTGCAGCTGTCTGGTGGATCGATGGGGCCCATCTCAAGGCCGCCTTTGCTTCTGATGGCCACTTCTACTTCAGAATGGATATTTGAACCCCCCCCTCCTTTTGGGATAACCTCACCTCTTTGCCTGCTATTTTCCCCATGGGCTTTTGGTATTTTAGTGAAAGACGGTTCCCAGAAGGACAGAATTCTGTTCTTTGTGAGAGAGCATACAACAGGGACCTGTCTGAAGGTCTATATTCTCAGGTGCTTGGACCTCAGTTTCCCTGTTCAGCTTTCTTTTCTTTACCCAGGTCTCTCGTTCTTCAGTTCAGCAGGCCTTCCAGACACTGTAAGTTCTTAAACACTGGCGCAGCCTGTATCTGGTAAGCTTTTTAACTCTCTGCCCTGCACACCGGTACTTTCTGAATATGGTAACCGTCTGACAGGCGCAACAGAATGAAAAGATCATACATCTCTCAGGGAGTCAAAAGGACTGTGCCATCTGACTCAGTGTGGGGAAACTATCTGATTGCTCAGTGAAGTTCTTCGAAGGGGAAATATTGGATGATTACACTTATTTTTATTGTTTGTTCTTGGCAAAGATCTATCATCATCTTTTGTGAGGAACTATGTCCAGTCTGGGTCCTGCACTCTGAGGAGGAGAGACTAGATCCCTACCAATCAGAATACAAATGCCACGACGGGGCTGAGAGGCTCCAGACCTGAGGGTGCAGGGAGTGGAAGGACTGTCAGAACCCAGGGGCACGGTCTCCCATTCCATTCCAGTGGACACACATGGGCTGGGGAGGAGGGGGTCAGCAGGTCCTTGTTTGGTGGGAAGCAGAACAATGGTGGGCGAGGGCTGGCTGAGCGGCAGCCATTCTGCATGCTTCTTCAGTGCTAACAGTGTTCTGTCCTTAGGAGCCCAGTCCCTGGGAACCCCTGTTTAGGCTTCCCCTGTGGGCACCAGCCAGGTTGACTGCAGGTGAGTTGGAGGCCAGTTTTATGCAGCCCTTGGCTCTCTCTGAGCCCAGGATGAAGACAGTGGAAGCCCCTGGGACATATCCTGGCATCTTTTATGGCCTGAACATGTGCACACGAATCCTTGCACACACCCATGTACCTCACTTAAAATGTTCAATTCTGGCCCCAGCTCACAATCCTTAAAGAACTCGATCCAATGCCCCGTGTTCAGGCTCAGTCCCAGGGATTGCCCTCTGTACCCGATGGCCTTTGGGGAATTTGCAGAATGTCCTTTGGGATTGGAACGTACTGTTTTCACAGGGAGTGATATTGCAGCGTTGCCAGTTGGCAGGCCGGGGTCCCCAGGAGCACAGGTGCTCAGGCACAGCCTTGTTGGTTCGGACATGGACACACTCCACCCGTCGGGACTGGAAGCCGTAGTTGCCACAGGTCGCTGTGCACAGGGTCCATAGGCTGACCCTCCAGTGTACACTGCAGGCCTCTGACCAGCAGTTTTGGGTACTCACAGGCCTGTAGGAGGAGGGTGGCAGGATTAAGGTCTATGTCTGTGAGAACTAGATTTGAAAACAGACTACAAACCCAGAGATGTAGGTAAGTTAGGATCTTGGTCTCTGCTTGCTAATAAACAAGCGTGGACTTTAAAGAGGCCCCTCTTCTGGGCATCTTTCTGGTGCGGACTATTCCTTTACACTGTGACGAGGTGTCACTGTGATTGGTTTAATAAAGAGATGAAGTTAAGTCAGGACTTCTGAGGACAGAGAGCTCTGGGAAGAAGAGATCTAGTATAACCCCTTGTAGATGGCCCCTTCACAAGAACTTGTGAAGCTCTTGTGGTCTGGTGGCCATGGCGTAGGTGCCTCTTGCTCACCTAGAGATCGGTATGGATCGCTTGTGGAATCAGACCTCCCTTGTGAATAACATTTACGTGTGCTTCATTCCTGAGAGAAGAAAGCCCAACCTGGCTCATTCAGCAAACACAGGGCACTCTTTGCCAGAGGCTAGGGACTTGAGGTAAGATGGAGGAGCGCAGGACAGCTGACCCTTTGTGGAAGACTGGAGTAGCAACAACATTCCTCACCATGGTCTCTTAGTGCTGTTCATGCAGGGGCTGAAGTAGAGGACGGCAAGGGCTTTGTCTTACCTGGGGAGCGCGCTGCACTGCTCTGATGGTAAAGTGATGCCGTCCCGGGTCTGGCAAAAGACTTGTCTGTGCTGCACGGCGAGGCGAGGGCCTATGCAAGGCCCATTGCACTGGGAGGGAGGAAGATGGATAGCATGTTATCCGTGTCCAAGATGGAAGCTGCGATGCTCAGGCTATGCGACTCATTAGACCTGTAGCTCTTCTTTCCCTCATGTGCTTTATGTCATCAACTGTCCTACAGGATATGGGCCTTGTGTTTACAAACGGCCAAGGAAGTGCAGCTTAGACCACAGAAGGCTGACCTGGATTAACCCATGGAAGTATTTTGTCGTGTGCTGGGAGTGTGGTGGTAAGCTTCGGAGAAGAAGACCTCTCAATACCATAGCTGGTAACATTGATTATTTTAACTACTTAAAAATAGCTTTCTGTAAATTATAGTCCATGTAGGACAATCTGAGTAAAATGAAATATACTCTGGTGAGGTTTCCTGAGAAAATGAATATGGAGGTGTGACCGGCTGCATGGTGCCACCCCCACCTTCAAAGGGACCTGTTCTTGACCTAACATGCTTTTGGCCATCTTGACATCTATTGTGGTTTTTGGTTAAGAGACTCTGCAGGTTATATGCCCCAGCTGTAGTTGGGCAAAGGGAAAGCAAGTAAACAAAATGCACGTGACTCAGCAGCCTGAGTCCGTCCACTCCTCTCCAGATACAACTTTACTGTTCATCTGTTTGTGGGCCACAGTAGACTTGTTTTTTTTTTTTAATATTTATTTATTTATTATGTGTACAATATTCTGTCTGTGTGTATGTCTACAGGCCAGAAGAGGGCACCAGACCTCATTCCAGATGGTTGTGAGCCACCATGTGGTTGCTGGGAATTGAACTCAGGACCTTTGGAAGAGCAGGCAATGCTCTTAACCACTGAGCCATCTCTCCAGCCCCCACAGTAGACTTGTAATTATAGTGAAGTAACTAGTGAAAGTGGTACTGTTAGCAGCATGTGGTGTGTGCTGCTTCATGCTTCCCGGCATGCACTTTTGTTGAGTGTGTGTGTGTGCATGGTGTGTACATGTCCAGATTTCAGGGGCACTGTCCACTTAGGGTTACAAGTACCTTTGCCTCTTTCCTCTCCAGCCACAGGTAGATGGGGTTTCCATTCGGTTTAGCACTCTGGAAGTTCTTGGGTGGTCATAGAGTTTAAACACTAGGCATTCTACTAGTACACACTTCTATCTCATCTTGTCTTTATTTGTATTCCCTATCTACTATAAATATTTAATATATTTTTATTAAATAACTTCACTCAGTTAAAGTCTCCTCCGGTTTTTCTACCTTATTCCTTTATTGTCAGTCATTTTCCACTTTCCTTGTGTGTTTTAGATATGCTTCCTGCTTGGCTATGGGTTTTAATTGTTTTCTCTCTTACGAAGTTCACCCCACTCACTCAAATGATGTCTTCTCATAAAGACTGTGCTTTGATTTAGTTCAATTTACACATTTTGTGTTTAATTATTCTGTTTTATATTTTAGTCTGTCACACATATATGGTCACTTGTTGCCTGACGATGGAGACACATTTGAAATTTTTTTGGTTAGTGATATCATTATTATGCAAACATCAAATAGTATACTTAAACCAAGATAGCTATGACATCATCAGGTAATACAATATATTTTAAATTTATTTATTCTTCTTTCACATATTACATCCCAACCAAAGTTTCCCCACCCTCCACTACTCCCTCTTCCCCAGCTCCAGACCTCTCAGGTATATCAAACACAGCATACCAAGATACAGTAAGACTGGGCACATAACCTCATATCCAGGCTGGAAGAGGCAATCTGGTAGAAGAAAAAGGGTCTCAAAAGCAGGCAAAAGAGTCAGAGACAGGCACCACTCCTGCTATTAGGAGTCCCACAAGAACAACAAGCTACACAGCCATGATAAACATGCAGAGAACCTAGCTCAGACCTATGCAGGCTCCGGGGTTGTCACTCCAGTCTCTGGGAGCCCTGCTTACTCTTCTGTGGGTTGTGTTCATATGGTATCCTTGATCCCTCTGGCTTCTACAATCCTTCCTCCTCAACTCCCCAGGGATTCACCGAGCTTCACCCAGTGTTGGGCTGTGGGTCTCTGCATCTACTCCCATCCGTTGCTGGATGAAGTCTCTCTGATGATGACTGGAGTAGGCTCCAGTCTTATGAGTACAGCCAAATATCACTAGGGGTCATTTAATTTTTTATTTTGGCTAGTTGTGTTCCATTCTATCCTAGGTCTCTGGGCCGTCCAGGTAGCATCAGGCATGGGTCTCAAGTTGGACCAGTCATTGGTTGGCTGCTCCCACAAGTTCTGAGCTACCATTATCCCAGTACATCTTGTAGGCAGGACAAATTATATGGGAAAATTTTTGTGGCTGGGTTGATGTCCTAGTCCTACCTCTTGCCTGGTTACAGAAGATGGCTGGTTCAAGCTCCAGAACCCCTTTTACTAAGAGTCTTCACTAGGGTCATCATCATAGATTCCAGGGAGTCTCTATTGCACTAGGTTTCCACATTGCTCTCAAAAAGCCCCCCCAAATTCTAGTCATCTCTGCTAGTATTCTCTACACCTTCCACCCCAACCTGATCCCATTCCCATCTCTCCAATCTACCCACAAAACCTATTTCCCTTTCCAAGGGAGATCCACGTATTCCACCTTGAGCCCTCCTTGTTACTTGGCCTCTCTGGGTCTTTGGATTGTAACATGATTATCCTTTACTTAACAGCTAATATCCACTTGTAAGGGAGTACATACCATGTTTGTCTTTCTGGTTTGGGTTACCTCATTCAGGATGATTTTTGATTGCACATTTCATGATGTCATTGTTTTTAACAGCTGAATAATATTCCATTGTTTAAATGTACCACATTTTCTTTTATCAGTTCTATGGTTGAGGGACATCTAGGTTGTTCCTAGCTTCTGGCTATTATGAATACTAGTGCTATGAACATGGTTGAGCAAGTATCCTTGTGGTAGGATGGAGTGTCCTTTGGGTATATGATCAGGAATGGCATAGCTGGTTCTTGAGGAAGATTGATTTCATTTTTTTCAAAGTGGCTATATAAGTTTGCACTCCCACCAGCAATGGAGGAGTGTTTCCCTTGCCTCACATCCTTGCCAGATGAGATGTCATTTGTGTTTTTGACTTCAGTCATTCTGACAGGTGGAATCTCAGACTTGTTTTGATTTACATTTCCTTGATGGCTAAGGATGTTGAACATTTCTTTAGGTGTTTCTCTGTCATTTGAGATTCTTCTGTTGAGAATTCTGTTTAAGTCTATACATCATTTTAAAATTAGATTATTTGTTTTTATGTCTAGTATCCTGAGTTCTTTATATATTTTGGAAGTCAGCCTTCTGTCAGATGTGGGGTTGGTGAAATCTTTTTCCATTCTGTAGGCTGCCATTTTGTTCTATTGACCATGTCCTTTGCCTTACAGAAGCTTTTCAGTTTTATAAGGTTCCATTTATTAATTGTTGATCTTAGTGTCTGTACTACTGTTATTCTGTCCAGGAAGTTACCTCTTGTGTTAATGAGTTCAGGCTATTCCCTACTTACTCTTCTATCAGATTCAGTGTGTCTGGTTTTTTGGAAAGGTCTTTGATCCACTTGGACTTGAGTTTTATGCAGGGTGATAGATAAGGATCTATTTGCATTCTTCTACATGAAGATATCCAGTTAGACCATAACCATTTGTTGAATATGCTGTTTTTCATTGTATATTTCTGGCTTCTTTATCAAAAATAAGTTGTTCATAGTTGTATGCATTTAGGTCTGAGTCTTTTATTCAATTCTGTTGATAAATCTGTCTGTTTTTATGTCAATACCATGTGGTTTTTATTATTATAGTTCTATAGCATAAATGGTTTGAAATCTGGGGTGGTTCTGTTACTAACTATAAGTTATTTTATTGTTCAGGATAGTTGCTATCCTTTTATTTTTCCATATGGAATGTTGTCCTTTCAAGGTCTGTAAAGAATTGTGTTGGAATTTTGATGGGGATTGCATTGAATCTGTACATTGCTTTTGGTAAAAATGGCCTTTTTTTTTTTCTGCATTGATCCAACTCATCCATGAGCATAGGAGATCTTTCCATCTTTTGATATCTTAAGTTTCTTTCTTCCAAACTTGAATTTTTAAAAATCATACAAGCTTTTCACTTGCTTGGTTAGAGTTACCCCGAGATGTTTTATATTATTTGCGGCTATTGTGCCCTGAGATGTTTTATATTATTTGCGGCTATTGTGAAGGGTGTTGTTTTCCTGCTCTGTCAGTCCTCTTGTCATTTGTATATTCGAGGGCCACTGACTTTTTGGGGGTGGTTAATTTGGTATCCAGTCACTTTGCTGAGGGTGTTTATCAACTGTAGGAGTTCCCTAGTAAAATATTTGAGATCATTTATATCATCTGCAAATAATGATATTTTGACTTTTTCCTTTCCAATATGTATATTCTTGATCTTCTTCAGTTGTCTTATTGCTCAAGTTAAAATTTTAAGTGCTATATTCAATACATATGGAGAGAGTGAACAGCCTTGTCTCTTTCCTGATTTTAGTGGAATTGTTTTGAGTTTCTCCCTATTTAATTTGATCTTGCCTATAGGCTTGCTGTAAATTGCCTTTATTATGTTTAGGTCTGTCCCTTTTATCCCTTATCTCTTCAAGACTTTTATCATGAATGGGTATTGGATTTTGTGAAAGACTTTTTTTTTTTAACACCTAATGAGATGATCATTTTTTTTTGTCTTTCAGTTTGTTTATATGGTGGATCACATTGACAGATTTTCATATGTTGAATCATCCTTACTTACATCTTTGGGATAAAGCCTACTTGATCATGGTGGATGATCTTTTTGATGTGTTTTTAGTATTTTAAGTATTTTATTGAACATTTTCGTGTCATTGTTCATGAGGGAAACTGAAGTGTAATTCTCTTTGTTTGAATCTTTGTGTAGTTTGGGTATCAGGGTAATTGTGGCCTCATAAAATGAATTTGACAATGTTCCTTCTGTTTATATTTTGACATTATTTCTTCTTCGAAAGTCTGGTAGAAATTCTGTGCTAAAACTTCTGTCTCTGGGCTTTCTTTTTGTGTGGGAGATTTTTAATGACTTTGTCTATTTAAATAGTTTACCTGATTTTGATTTAACTTTGAAAGATGCTATCTATTAAGAACATTGTCCATTTCTTTTAGATTTTTACTTTTGTGGAGTACAGACTTTTTGAGATATTATCTTATGATTCTCTGGATTTTCTTGGTGTCTATTGTTATGTTTCCCTTTTTGTTTCTGACTTTATTAATTTGGATATAATCCTGTGTCTTTTACTTAGGTTGCATAAAGGTTTGTCTATCTCGATTTTCTCAAAGAACTCTTCGTTTCATTGATTCTTTGTATTGTTCTCTTTGTTTTTATTTAATTGATTTTAGCTTTGATTATTTCCTGCCATCTACTCCTCTTGGGTGTGCTTGCTTCTTTTGGTTCTCAGAGCTTTCAGGTGCTGTTAATTGCTAAAATATGACATGAACTTTTCTCTTCGTACTACTTTCCTTGTGTCTCTTAGGTTTGGGTATGTTGAACATTTATTTTCATTGAATTCTAGAAAGCCTTTAATTTCTTTATTTCTGCCTTGACCCAGTGGTAATTCAGTAGAGAGTTGTTCAGTTTCAATGAGTTTGTAGACTTTCTGTTGTTAACAACTTTAATCATGGTCTGATAGGATTCTGGGGGTTATTTCAATTATCCTGTATCTGTTACTGCTTTTTGCTTTTTGATCAAGTATGTGGTCAATTTGGGAGAAAGTTCCATGTTGTTCTGAGAAAATATATTCTTGGTATTTGGATGAAATTTCTGTAGATATCTGTTAGGTTCATTTGAGTCATAACCTCAGTTAGTGCCATTATTTCTCTGTTTAGTTTTTGTTTGGATGACCTGTCCACTGGTGAGACTGGGGTATTGAAGTCTTCCACTATTAATGTATGAGGTTTAATGTGAGATTTAAATTTTAGTAATGTTTCTTTTACAAATGTGGGTGCCATTGCATTTGGGGCACAGATATTTTAATTAAGGATTGAAATGTCATTTTGATGGATTTTTTCTTTTGATGAGAATGAAGTGTTTTTCCCTGCCTTTTTTGATCAATTTTGGTTGAAAGTCTATTTTGTTAGACATTAGAATAGCTACACCAGCTTGCTTCTTAGGTCCATTTGCTTGGAAAATCTTTTCCCAACCCTTTATTCTGAGGTAATGTCTATCTTTGTTTGATGTTACGGTCTGTTTCTTGTATGCAGCAGAAGGATGGATCCTGTTTCACATTCGTTCTGTGAGTCTGTCTTTTTATTGGGGAATTGTGTCCATTGATAATTGAGATACTAATGATCAATGATTATCAATCCACATTATTTTGTTGCTATTGGTAGTGTGTGTGTTTTGGTGGTGTAAGATTATTTCTTGTGGTTTTATGAATTAACCTTCTTGGGTTGGAGTTTTCTTTCTAGTATCTTCTGCTGTCCTGGATTTGTAGATAGGTATTGTTTGAATTTGACTTTATCATGGAATATCTTGTTTTTTCCATCTATAGTGATTGAAAATTTTACTGGATATAGTAGTTTGGACTAACATCTGTGGTCTTTTAGAGTCTGAAAGACATCTGTCCAGGCCCTTTTGTCTTTTACAGTCTCAATTGAGAAGTTAGGTGTAATTCTAATAGGTCTACCCTTATATGTTACTTGGCCTTTTTCCTAGCAGATTTTAATATTCTTTTGTTGTTCTGTATGTTTTAATATTTTGGTTATTAATTGGTCAGGAGACTTTCTTTTCTGGTCCTATTTGGTGTTTTGTATGCTTCTTGTACCTTCCTTTATAGGCATCTCCTCCTTTAGTTGAGGAAAATTTTCTTCTATAATCTTGTTGAAAATATTCTTTTGATTTGGGATTCTTCTTTTTCTTCTATTCATATTATTTTTGGTCTTTTCATAGTGTCCCAGATTTTTTAGATTTAGCATTTTCTTTTACTGATGTATCTAGTATTGTATCTTCAGTGTCTGAGATCCTCTCTTCCATCTCTTGTATTCTGCTAGTGGTGCCTGCATCTGTAGTTCTGTTCACTTACCTAGATTTTCCATTTCTAGAATTCGCTCAGTTTGTGTTTTCTTTATTGCTTCTATTTTCATTTTCAGGTCTTGAACAGTTTTGTTTTCTTCAACTGTTTTTTTTTCTTGGCTTTTTAAAATTTCCTGTTTAAGGATGTCTATCATCTTCATAAGGTTTGTTTAAAGGTCTTTTTCTTGTGCTTCAGCTATGTTATATGTATGTGAGTGAGTTTGTGTGCTCACCATGTCCATTCAGGAGTCCAACGAGCTCCCTGGGCCTGGAATTATAGGTGTTTGTGAGCCACCATATATAGAAGCCGGGAGATGGCTCCCTTGGGATTGAGCAGCCTCAACCATAGAACCACCTCTCCATTCCAGGTGATGGAATCTTATGGATCACTATTATATGTTATGGTTAGTCATTGGCTGGGGATCACTGACACATGATAATGCTATTTTGGTATGCTCAGTAGAACTGTTGTTCTTGGGACATGCAGTAATTATTTTTCATTTTTATCATTAATTCTTTGTCAATTTCATATATGCATATAATAGATTCTGGTCACCTTCCTCCCTCCACCTCTCCTTTGTTGTTTCCTTTTTAATATTTTGAGGAACCGACATTGTTGTCCACCATAGCTAAACCATATTTTGTTTCCTGTGGGCAACACGCTAAGAATTCAATTTCTCTCATCTTTACTAAACATTTTTCCCTCCCAGAGCAGAGGCTCAAATGCAGGCCCGGTGTATGCTAGGTGAGTGTTCTACCACTGAGCGTTTGCCCCAGCTAACACCAAACTTGCCATTTATTCAAAAATAATCATCCTAATGAGTATAAAGTGATAATACATTGTAGGATTTCTTTCAAGAAAGGATTTTTCTATGTAGCTCTGGCTGGCTTTGAGCCTTTGACGGCCAGTTGCTCTTCACAGTAAAGTATTGTTGACTAACTTTTCTCTAATTTTCCCCCCATACAATGACTATTCGAATCCTTGCCCAAAAAAGCTTTTTATTTATTTATTTATTTATTTATTTATTTATGTTGTTCAGCTGTAGGAATTTTAAGCCATTATGTATTTGTTCGCTTCTGGTTGGAGTTATGATTTCAAGTATGTCCTCCTATGCCCTAGGCGGCCTTTTTACTCACACGATAGTATCCTGTTGATGGACAAAAACTCTTAACGGTGGTGTGTTTTTGTTGTCTGGCATGGTTTGGATAGACTTTCTGAGTTTCTATGTTGATGATATCTGGGGAAGGGGAGCAGCACTGTGGGAGATAATTAAGGCTGACTGAGGTGTTCAGGATGGTGGCTCTGTAAGACTTGTGCTGGCTGGCACGCCTACTTTCATGCTGTGCGGTGTCTGACATGGCAGAAAGGCTTTTACCATATGGGCAACATCCTTGATAACAAACTTCAGTTTCCAGAACTGTAAGAAGTAATTATTTTTACAAATTATCCACACGCGGAATTTTGTTAGGGCCACACAAACTAACTAAGGCAGTGTCCTATCAAGGAAATCATTGCCAAGTTTGATGTCATCAAGGATTAGCCTCCATTCTCTTCTAAGAATTTTATTTTTAAAAGTGAAATTTATATGGTGTAAGGGACCAGTTTCATTTCTTGGCATCACCCAACATCATATGTTAAAAAACGATTCTTTCTCTCCTAAAATGGGTTGGCAGTCTGCTGCAATCACTTGGTCATACATATGAGAGATCATTGCTGGGCTTTTTAAAAAGCTCTCAAACAAACATGTTTTATATTGCACTTCGAACAGGAATGTGTAGAGAGCTAATTCCAACACGTTACAATTTTGTCTGGCCAGTCAGAAAAGTCACTCTCTCTGTTAGTGCCAGTCCCAGATGAACCAAGAATAGCCGGACTGATGGTGCTACCTGTTGGTGGGCACCACCTGCAATCATTCTGTTGGCATCTCTTGTACACGCAGTAGATCCCCCAATACTTTTTAAACACAGATTTCGGGATTAACCGGTATAAATACAATGAAATTATTTCCTATCTGCACTTCTACACACCTGATTCTTGAGTGTGAGAACAACAATGTGAAACTGTAGAGGGAGGCTGCAGGCCATTTGGTGAATTAGGTGTACAAGTAGAGAGACTGTTCTTAGTATCTAACAGGCCTCAGGACAGAGGTTCTGACAGGTACACAGTCTCACCTGGTCCAGACATGAGAGTATACCCATGACCACACTCCCCTTCACCCCCACCTTCTGTTTGGGGTGGTTCCCTTTTAAAAGCACAACTAAACATAATACTTCCTCTCAGTGGGTGAAGTTAATATGGTACCTCCATTACAGCTGAAGGAGGCTTCATCCTGAGGCTCTGGCAAACGAGAACCACTGTTGCTCTGTTGATCTCATGATGGCTAGCATTGGATTTTAAGTTTTAATTACTGTGCTTAAGCAATCTATAAGACAAGAATGCCTCTAACCTGTAGGTCTCAACTGTAGGTCTCAAATGCTCAAGGACAAATAACTTCCCAGAATGCTGGGGGTTATTCTTATAATTGCCTGGTCTTGTACAATTTTAACGAAACTGCTGTTCATGGAAGATAACAAACCACACGTTTTTGTTTCTTTAAACAAGTGTGCTTGCTCATGATTGTATGTAGACGAGATGTGTGCTCGATGACACGTAGGCAGGAACCACGTTAGGATGTGTGCTTGCCCTGATTGCACGGAGTGTGTAGGCCTCGTGAGTTGTGCTTCTTTCAGCTTCCCACTAATGTAATCAGGCTCTCTGCCTTGGGGATTCCAAGTCTTGGGTGTAGATCTGGCGCGAGTATCTGCATTAAAGCCTCTTTTTTGTTTAAAATGTATTCACGTCCAGACTGGTGAATCTCTGAATGACTCCATGTCAACCTGCAGGCAGAGAACTGAGGAAGGAGGCATAGGTTTCAAGGTGATCCAGTTGGCATCACCTTTCTTTTGGCTTGGGCTGATGGTTTCCAGTTTCCAAAGCCTGCTTGAGTCTCACTACAGTGCAGCTGACTCCCACCTTCGGGAGGTATGGCCTGGTCATCACTGTTGTAAAAGTTTTCCCAGTGATGTTTCTGATCTGTGGAACTAGCTGAGAACCCTGGTGCAGAGCCACAGCGCATTCCTCTGAAGTTCCCAGTTACAGGAAATGGTCTTGGGGTCATAAAATGAAAAGCAACAGGTCTCAGGAGTGTGCTAATGCCTCAGAAAACCTTACACGTGTTCGGATAGGGGATGCAGAAGTGATGCTGGGTGGGGTTAGAGAGAGGCAGGAATGTGAGAGAGAGAAGGTAGCATTTCTCTTCCTACTGTGGCAAGGTTTCTATCTGCAGATTTGCCCTCAAAACCAAAAACCAAAACAATCAAACGAAACCTCTCTGGCTCCTCACCTGGCCCCAGCTGGAGAAAGCCCATTCCACACACAGTTGCTGGTTACAGGCTTGGGTGTCCACGGGCCGTTTGGCCAGCTGAGTGCACATGTCATTGGACACCGGGGTAGAAATCCCAGATGCTTTCAACTTCTGACAGGTCACCCGGCGTGTCTGGACGCCTCCACCACAGCTCCGGGTACAGGCAGACCAGGAGGTCACCATCCACCTGAGGAGAAAGCAGACATGAGGGCAATTGCAGAGGGTAAGGCCTGGGGGAAATAAACCTTGCTTTTTCTTCTCAATACACTTGGATGTTGATCTGAGGGACATTTCCCTAAGATTTACTCAGAAAAATGTAAAATGTCTACACCGTGTCTCTGAAACCCGGAAATGCTAACTTGCTTTCAGAAACAGGGTTTCTTGTTGTTTGTGAGACAGGGTCTCAGTATGTGGCACAGCTGGGCTTTGGACTTGTGATGCTCCTGGCTTGATGCTGGAGTTACAGGCATGCACTATAGGCAGAATTTGGAGATGAGATTATACGAGTAGACCCTACAGGCCATCACCAGAGGGAAACGCATATGGGTGAAAGGTGGCAGAATGACCAGGGAACAGGAGCTGCAGCCACACACCAGGGACTTTAAGAGGTACTGGAATATGGGGTGATAAAGAGCAAATTCACCCCTAGTCTTTACAAAGAGCACATGGCCCTGTGGATGCCTTAATTTCTGGTCTTGGAAATGGATTTCTATGATGCCATTTGGATGACTTTTCCTTGCAGCCCCAGGAAATTGCTAAAATTGGAACATTGACAAGGAAAGACTATATTGAGGGCTGGTTGCTTTAAGTTCCCCCACACGTGAGAAATTGTGGCTAGAAAGCTTTTAGTTAGAACTTACACTGCGCTGTGTCAGGGAAGGACCCTTTCCTAGGAGAGCTGGGTTCAAACACGTTACCTCTTGTTGCTAGGAGGTTTCACAGAGGTCAAGGTTTTGTCTGGAACCTTGCTCCACCTTTTAGAAGTAGTCAAAGATCATTCTAGATTTTTAGGGTAATTCCTACCATTAGTAAGTCAGTGTAGAAGTCATATATCTTGGAGGGTTTCATGTGTAGTATAAATATCTATTCTCAGAATATAACAAGTCCCTAGGAGTAAAACTGACCAAAACTATGACAAATGAGCTTTCCTCATAAAGCCATTCTATAATCTGGGGACACTGTGAAGTCCTTAGTCCACAGTGTATATGCGGTCATGTAGGAGCCTTCTTCTGCACCTGTGCACATACAGGTAATTATAGTCAGGGTCCTTTCTTGCCAATTGTAGACTCCAGGAAGCCCTCGCCAGTTGTGATACCTGGAGTCTGGGACTAGAACTGTAAAATAGATGAACAGCTACCTGGGTTAGAGCAGAGAGTCAGAAGATAGTTGGAAGATAGGGTCATGCCTATGTATGTACAAGAGAGGATGCTCACGTGGCATTCTAGTCAAACGGAACCCTATGGGGCTTCCCCGCCAAGTGGGACCACGTTCGGTTTTCAAAAGAAGTGCATGGAGAGACGGGGAAGAGATTCTTTCTTCCAACAGGATCTGCAGCTGACTTAGTTTGTGGCAGTTTCTCAATGCCTTGGCCTGGGGAGGATGACTTTAAGTGGGTTTCAAGGCCAAGGAAATGTCGTGTTTAGGAAGCAGGCACAAGGTGTTTTAAAGCCACTGGAAGCATTGAAACCTAAGAAGAGATGGCCATTACTATGTCAGCTGCTGAAGTAAATTAGGCTGATTAGCTCTGACCATCACCAAATCAAATCACAGGGTTCCTGGCACGGGAAAGATCTCTTCTTCATTTCACGCAGCTTGGCAAGGGCGGTCTTCCAGATCCTTCTGTCCCTGGTGAATGTCAGGCCCGCGTTTCAATCAACTTTGATTTCTAAATATACATTTCAGTGATGTTTTCAGGAGCCGGGGTGGGGGTTTTGAGAAAGGAGAGCTATGGGCCATGTTACTGTTCAGGAAGGGTATAAAAGGACATTAATCATTCCCGTGGAAACCTTCCCGTCAGCGAGTCAAACTGCTGATATTAATGAGTGTGTTTCATATTTCATGGAGTCTCTCCTAGTCTCAGCTGCTCCTTATGACTCAGCTGGCAAAACACAAAGCAGTTGCCGGAGCAGTATAGCAAAGCCCTACAGATAGGGGACCTTCAGATCCTAGCCAAGTCTCCTGGGTTGCTGAGCGCCATGCTGGTGCCAACTCCGACCCCATCCATTACCCGTTAGCTACTGCCTGAAGACCTGGGGATATGAGCTCAGCGGGACTCAGGGCTTCTTGATGCCAGAGTTAAACGAGCGAAGGAGAGGGTGGGTGTCATTGCAACCTAACTACGAATCTAAAGTGCAGGGACTGCATCCAGAGTTAGAGCAGCTATAGAAAAATGGAGATGCAGTCCAACTTTAGTGAGATGCAACTGCTTGTAAAAAGGTAAGTTTTCCTTAAAATTAACTAGCGGAGGCATTTAGGTAGACAGAAAGGAAAAAGTCGGAGTTGAGCCCAGTAGTCCTTTTCTCTTCAGCTTTTCTATAGGAAATACGTTTCAAACAACCCAGAACGGCAGTTTATGATCGCAGGATGGGTGTCACCTCTGGCCCCACCCTGGGACATACTTCTTTACTGGACAGACTCTCAGGACCTGACAGCCTAGGTAGCTTCTGCTGGCAGAATGGGAGGGAATGAGGAGAGCTGAAAGCAGGGGTCTACTTGGAGGCCATCTCCAGTTTGGTGGACAGGCACCTAATGGGAAAAAGCAGCTCCTTGGATGCCATCTCTTTCTGCATGGTGCAACAGCTAGCTAATGGTCAGGGCCAGCGGCTGGGGGCGGGAAGGGCACACGTACCGAGAAGGGCAGTCTCTCCGGTTACAGGCAACAGGCTGCACGGCGGGCCGAGGCTTTCCAGCGCAGTGCTCAGGGTCAACCTCCGTGGTGTTCAGTAAGCACCTGAGGCGGGGCTGATGAACCCCTCTGTTACCACAGGATGCTGAGCAGGTCGCCAGTCTGTCCACAGACCACCAGTAATCTGTCATGGGGGGGGCGGGGGAGGATCAGAGGGAAGAGGATATGGTGTTACTGCCCACGCGTGCCCTTCTGGGCAGGGGAAAGATGAGTGAGCTGAGAGGGGCTGTGTAAACACGCCATCTGCTTAGGAGGTGGGGCGGCGCCATCCCAACAAACTTGGGCAAGGCCACTGGGCTCCAGGAGCCTCCGTCAGCTCACCCAGAAAATAACGAACACAGAACCCCTTTCCTCACAAAGTATGGTGAGGCCTGAGTAAGATGGGAGGACAGGCCTGGCTCCACAAGTACCCGGCACATTATTTAGCCCACAGTCACAGTGGTTATTATTTTTAATCATATTTGCTCAAGTCCTTCTTTTCATTTTGGTTCATCACAAAGTGACTTTGTTTTTCTACATAATCAAGGTACTCAATCATGTTTAAAAGCATGGATTTGAGTTAAAATTTATAAATTTTACAAAACACAGTCTATCCAAAGAGTTCCCCTTTGTATGAGACAGTGATGTGTGTGGAAGAGCCCTGCTCTGTGGTATCTCTGTTTGGGGACCTGTGACGTATTACAGGGAAGGCTGTTAAAATAAACATTGCTTGGTATCGTTGGGATTCACATTTGCTAATGCTTGTGTGTTACAAACACTGCAGATTCGTTTTCCTCTTTGGAGAGCCAAGCGGCAGGGGAGGTTGTTCCAGCAGGAGATCTGTGTGCTTAGAAAAATCTTTTTTCATGAAGCATCAGTGAAAGCAAGCCATCCTTCCCAGAGTCCTCAGTCTTGGGAGGACATCCGCAGCATTTTGTTTTTCTCCACAGAGCCGCATACAGTGCGGTAGAATCAGCCCATGGAAAGCAGCCTCTCCCAGTTTCCACAGAGAGGCCAGCTTGGCCTTTCCTCCCGCTGCTTTCAACTCCTTAGCAGCTCTGTGCAGTGAGTATGACCTTGCTGACTTGCCTGTGTTCCTGGAAGGCTCATGCCTGAGCCATGCAGGCTGCTTTATCAGGGCTGTTTTCTTTCGTTCTTTTGGTGTTTTTTTTTTTTTTTTTTGCCAGCACCAAAGCCAAAAGAAAGGTGCCTAGAAAGCCCTTTGCATGCGACTATGGCTGAACAGCCTGGAGTATGAGGCCTACACCGCTCTCTCTCCAGGCAGAAGCAAGTGACCCCACCCGGCTGGTTAGATCAAGATATACTTTTAAACAGAATCAGCAGGGAAGACTTGGATTTCTTAAAAATGTGCCGTGTGTAGTCTTTCCTAGTTAAATCAGCTTAAAGGAAACGTGTGGAACTGACAGGGAGGCCTTCTCCATCCTGATTTTTGCAGGTTCAGCCGGGATAGGTCCCAGGTGCTCTGTGGTGGTAGAAGGTAAGGTTTCACGGCACAGAGACATTCCCCACGAGAATATCAGTACGTTCCACTAGAGAATGGATTCCCAAGTAAGTCGCTGCTCCAAGCCTGGAGAGTTCTTACCTTGGATCACCAGAGACGCTTTCTGCGTGAGCGTTCCTGCTTCATTCTGAGCCAGGCAGCTGAACTCCTCCTGAGGCCCTCCACTGAGATTTGCCACCTGGAGGATTTGTCCTGCTCCCCAGATGTGGTGGGTCAGCCCCGGGGCAGTGGCAATTGGCTGGCCATTTCGGAACCAGGTGATGTTGGGGGTGGGGTGACCTTTGATGGGGCAGCCTAGAAGAAGAGAGAAGACATCCGTGGTACAGCCAAACCCCACATTCCTGGTGCGCTCATGAGGGTTTCCATGGCTCTAGGAATTGTACACATGTCACGGTCTTACTGATAGTGTTTTTATTATGCTTGTTTTTCCCAAGGAAAGGGGTGTTTTCACTCTCTGGACTTCTGGGAGGGCGACTATTCTTCATTCAGTTCAATAAAATGCTTGAAGAACACAAAGTGACTATTCCTCTTCTTGCCTCTACGCTGACTTCCGAAACAATGGCGCAATTGCCATAATTTGTTGAAAAAAAATTTTTTTTCCTGGTAGCTCTTCCACTGATTCACTTATTTATAAAGGAAGTTTTTCTTTACATGGTGAGAAAAAATATATAATATTCTTAAGTAAGACTTAAGAATCAAACTTCTACCAATTTAAATCTAATCCCTGTCTCCATGTGAATTTATACTATTTTTGAAATAATATATTGTCAGCAGATACTAGGAAAATAATTTTATACATTGGCCTCATTTGTCCATAAATGAAGACCCTTGCTTTTTTTTTTGACAACTCTTAACCAGGCATGTGTTGGATATGTGCAACCCTACTCTTATCTATGTAACATGGACTAGGCATGTGCAGTCCTATGCTGTGGAGCTACAACATATTTTGATATATTAAAATTCTAAGATATTAAATTGAACACATATTATGAAATTTGTAAAATAGATTGCCATTGTGAGGAAAACCACATATCCTGTGGATCTGGGCACTTGCTAGATTTGCTGTTGTAGCCCAATGACTTAGCCTCACGAGAAAAGTTGTTTCGAAGTTCACAAACTGCAGAGAAACTGAGGTTTTCTTCAGTGTAGTTCAGCAAGTGTCCTACTTGGCACCTACAGTTCTGAGTATTAAGAAGGTAGTTGGGACAATCTCCTCTCTTCCAGGGAGCTCCCAGCTTGTATGAAATTAAGAAGACAAAGTAACGGGGTGACTATTTGGATGTAGGAAGGGAGCCAGCGTGAGAGGAGGGATAGAGAGGATAGTACGTGAGGGCAAATAAGAGCCAAGTGCAGTGAAACACACATACATTCATGCACACTCATGTGCACACATGCATGCACACAGACATACGCCAATGAAAACCACGATTTTGCAAACTGAACAATATTTGCACAGTCAGAATTTGTATATTTCAATATCTATAAATCTTAGGGTAGAAGCACAAATGCAGGAATGGCATTTAATGCAGCAGCATGGCAAGGCATGGAAGTTCATTGGCTTTTTTATTTACTTAGTATGAATCTAAAATTATTCATAACTCATGCTTGCATTATTCCATTTATTGATGTTCAGGAATGACTCAGTATCTAAATAATTGCTTTCCCTATAGTCTGTCTAGTCAACTCCTTTTTCCACAAGTTAAACATAAGATTGGGCCAGCCCATCATTTGTCTTCTAAACGGTTTGAAAAATACATTTATTTTTATTTTATGTGTATGAGAGCTTTGCCTGCATATATTCATGTATACCAAGTGCATATGTCTGGTATGTGCAGAGGTCAAAAAAGGGTGGCAGATCCCTTGGATCTGGAGTAATGGATGGCTGTGAGCCACCATGTTATTGCTGGGAACTGAACCCAGGTCCTCTGCAAGAGTAGACAGTGCTCTTAATTAATGAGCCACCTCTCCAGCCCCTTTCCTAAATGTTTTATAGTTTACTTAAAAGTTTTGGTGGTTCACTTTTCCTCCTTTAGCCCTGTTGAAGTCAGAAATGATTTTCTTCTTGCCACTCTTGATTCTGAAGATTTTGGCTTGGCTGTCCTCTAGAAAGATGCTGCTGGGCACCCTTCCTGTTTTCTCTTTCTCAGATCAAATCAAGTCCTGAATTACAGATAAATGCCGCTCAGGTCAGAGGCTTTCTTCAGCCTCCCTGGCACATGAACTGTAGCTTCTAGTTCTATTCAGGGACTGGAAAGGAGGATAACGACATAGAACAAAAAGACTTGTCCCGCCCCCTCCCTCCCTCCATCCTGCAGATGGACAGCCAGCCATTCTGTTGGCTTTCTCTGTTGGGAAGAAAAGGGCAACAACACTCTGTGGCCAGATCCCTTGAAGTTTGAAGCAAGTTTACTGCTGAACCTAGCAGGCAACTGTATTTTGTCAGACCAGGCTGGGCTATTTTCCTGTATACCAGGACTTGAAAAAGGAATGTCTTTCTCTTGGTTCTTTAAGTTCTGCTAGGCAAAGTGGGCAGGGAAGGGGACTGACTTTAAGTGTCTGCTAAGTAGGGTTAAGGGTCCACTCCACTGGACCCAGGGTCCAGTAGGTGGTTGGTTGGATGAATGTGGGTGGGTGGGTGGGGGTAGAAAGTGGCCCTGGGAATCTCTCCCTAAAGTTCAGGTTGGACTCTAAGGGGTCCCAGATAGGCACAGAGGAGGTGTGGGTGTTTGAGGTCTTTGTTATAGGTTACTGAATACACATCCTAACTAGGGCACTCCAAAAGTCTCTTCTCCCTCCTAAGGCCATGGGCATTTGCTGGATAGATGATGGGATTTCTTCCACATCAGGATAGTGACCATAGAGAGAACACTATCAATTTCTGAGACTGTTCATCATGAATTGAAAAATTGTCTTAGGGAAGTCCATCTTTGGTCTACTTTTCAGAGAGAAAGAGAGAGACCAAAAACATGAATTCTAACCAAAAACAAAGCACAATTGTCTGCCTTTTCCATTGCTGTCTTATTTTTTAGTACTTTTGACTGCACACACAGGTATCTCCCTTAAACATCCTCAGTAGTAGCATTCTTAGTGTACATGCAGTCAGGCTCCTGAGCTTTTATGTACACGTGTGTGTGAGAGAGAGAGAGAGAGAGAGAGACAGACAGAGAGAGAGAGAGAGAGAGTGTGAGTGTGTGTGAGTGTGTGTGTGCACCATGGCCTCTGAGGATTGCCAGCAGCAATAGTCAAAATAAAGGTCTAACATGAATTCCCACTGTGTATGTTCCCAGAGAGTAATTATCCATGTTTCATTGCTAATGAGAAAACCTGCCTTGTAACGGGGTTCCCTTCTGTCACGGATATTTCTCATTTGTTAAGGTAAAGGACATATCAATCATTTCGTTTTGAAGCAGAGCACTCTCTCTGTGTGCCACGTACAAGGACATCCAGAACTGGGCTATGTATTCCATGCCTCCAAAGAGGCCAAGTCAGGACTCCCAAGCCCCAGTTTCTGCACTGCCAAGAAGTGCAGCAGTGTTTAGCGCAGGGGGAAGGAAGAGGGGTGGACACCTCTTTTTCCTGCATCCTTCTCAGCTTCGCAAGTGCTAGCCTTTCCTGTTCAAGTCCCAGCGACTTCCCGAGGAGATGGACCATTGGAGGGATGGACAGTCCTCAGTCCTCAGACCCCAGCTGCTAAACACTGGGGGGTTGAGGGGAAGCAGTTGGAGAAAGCTGCCCAGCTAGTGAGAGTTCTGGCAGCAGAAAGCCTCCCTCCACCAGCAAAAGAAAACACTGCCTTCAAGCTCCACTCTTAGGCTTGCTGTGGTTCTCAGCTGAGCCATCGCCAGGTGGATGAAGCTTTGTGCTTTCAATTTTTCTTTTGCCACGGTCATCTCCTCTTCCTCCTCCAACATACTGACTACAGTGAACGATGTTTAGAGGGAAGATAAGCCAAATAAGAAAAAGTATATAAAGATTCTTAGTTCTGATCATTGTTACCTTAAATATAGGCAAAACCATGTATCCTCCGAATGTCTATAAAGTCCTTGTACACTGATAGGAAGCAGAGAAGAAGCCAAAGGGTATTTGGGCCTAGGAAGCATGAGTCAAAGGCCAAGGAATTCGCTTGCTCCACACAGGACAGAGTCAGCGGGCCCCAGCGAGCCCAGGAATTCCGCCCAGCTGATGCTCTTGCTTCTATTAAATCTCCTCACTGGCTTTCATTAGCTCCATGTCTTTACTGTGCATTGATATTTTAGAACTGTAGTAGCCTGTCTCGGGGAAGCAGCCCAAGTCTGACAGGTGAGACAAACACTGGGTATAAAAGTAGGTGGCCTGTTGGCCCTGGCTTCCAGTGTTCTTGCATGCTGTAAATACAGGAGCCGCTAGGGACCTTCAAGGTAACCCGATAAGGCTGCTTTGGAGGCACCATCTCCAAAGAGGCTCTGAACGCACAGTGATCGCCGTTCAGTGGATATTTGTTGTTGCTGTTGATTTAAAGGGCTGGAAACCACCAGGAGCTTTGGCAAGCAGCTTGGCTTGTGGACTTCTTCGTAGAGAAGAAGCCAACTCTAGATTCATTAGCTGTCTGTCACTCGAGTGAGCCACATATCCAGAGTTCATTTTCATGAGTCCTGAGCCTTAATGAGCAGAAGTAAGGTTTAGAGCGTATATCCCCGCCCTCCCCTCACTTCTCCAGATAAAAAGCATTAAAAAAAAAGTAGCTTAGGCTGATAAAGCAGTCACGGAGCAAAGACTGTATCTGGGCTTCCAGGAGCCCACGAGGAAGAAAGCCTTGGGAATGGGAGTGCACATTCCGAGGAAGGAGGAGGAGAAAGCGGAGGCGCTCTGGGAATTTTCACTTACTTCACTGCTATCTAAAGGAAAGGAAGGCTGTGGCAGGTTGGGACATGCTGTGTAAAAATATTAAAGACGTGGCATTATTACTTCATGAGCTGGCTCCAGGCCTGTCAGCATTTTCATTATAATCCCGTGTTTTTCACAGAGTTAAAAACGTTACTATAAAAATGATGTGTGCTGGGATGAGACTTGGCACCCGGCGTAGTCAGTCTGGAAGTCCTTTCCTTAATTTAATTTTACAAAACTGGAAAACACTCTCTCGGTACTTTAGAATTTATAGAGGCCTTTCTGGTCTGCCAGTGGTCTGAGAGGGTGTGGGGGCCCAGGCTAGGGCCATGGGGTAACCAACCAGAATAGGCACACCATTTCACTGCCCCTTCTGGTCCCTGCTTTTTTTTCAGCTTGGGTCCCCCCGGGCAACAAGTCTCTAAAATAGCAGAGAGCAAGGGGGAACTGGCACCAGGCAGTGGGCTGGGAGAAATGATGAATTTATATTGGAAAACCCCAGTTCCTGACTCCCCATTTGTCAGCTGGACCCCAGAAGGCCATGGAAGACAAGCCACTTTAATTTTCACTCGGATTTCTGGGACCTCCCAATAAGCTGGTCAAATAACCAGGCTAAGACTATTCCCATGCACATTTGCCCAAAGAAAACTAACTTTAAAACATTCCTGGAAAAACAGAACTACACAAGCCCGTTTTCCATTCCCCAAATGTCTCTCTACCCCTAAGGGTAAGCTTTGGGTTTCCATTGGCAGGGGGTATACGAATGTCTCCCATGCTCCTGGGCATCTGGTGGAAGAATTTGATATATTTCTCAGCATGAAAAGTAGTTCCAACCAGATTTATGACTTGATCAAGGCCTTTCTTTCTCTATAATGATTTAGGTACTTCTGGTCGATTGCCCTTATGTGTATCCTAGGATCTGATAATTCTCTTATAGGTCAACAAGGTGAGATGCCTATGTCTGAGGCACAGGCACCCTCAGTCTTGGCTATGAGAACAGGATTTCATTGTGGAAGGTGGAGTTTGGGGTGTTGAACATCATAGTGGTTCAGGGATGCCTGGACCTCATTTCAGAAGGGGGTGGGCGGGGAGAGAAGAGGCGAAGGCAAGGTCAAGAAAATTGGTTCAATTTTTAAAATTCACAGTAAGAATTGTTTTAGATTTAACTTATCACACGTGGATAATACACAGAATTCCCCTGTGTCCCTCTCTGCCAGTAGGCTCTTGGCATAAAGCTCACCTCTTAAAAACACACCAGCATTTTTAAAAAGGTTCAACTTTCTGGGTTTATAAATCCCTGGTTGACTTTACCTTCAGGCTGCTGGCAGGTGCTACCCGGCCAGTGGGAGGGGAGGACAGCATGGCCCCAGGGAGGCCTGGTTGCCAGCTGTGTGGGGCCCCGGGAGGAGTCTCAGTCCACTGACCAGATGCCTGCCAGTGAGTCCCCAGACGTGGATCACGTGGGGCCACACTTCTTAAGGCAGAACTCTTCTGTCTACATCTGTCATTTCCAGCAAGCCATGCTCTGCAAGGAAGGAGGCTGGTGTTTCATGTTTGGTTGGAAATGAATCCTTACTTCCGGACACTGGGAGTATCACTCAGGAGCAACTACCCTGACATGGAAACAGCAGGGGTGGGGTAAAAGCTATGGAGTCTAGGCAGTGTGCGCACTCTCCTGAGCAAAGTAGCGGTGCTCACTGCACGTCAGCCAATGGGGAGGCAAGCTAGAAAATAACCAGATTGGGTTGGGGAGTAAGCCCAAGTCCGCTGCTGCCTAGAGCCAACATGCCTTCATGAGCTCAGGCTAGGTTTGGCTCTGTGTACCGGCAAGAGCCCTCGCGAAAGAAATAAAAACCCATACGCGCACACACAAAAGGAGCCTCCACTCAGAGCCCTGGATACACCACATTTCAGTTCATTTCTACTGAACCAAAGCCACAGAACAGCAGCGGAGATGAAGAATGGCTAATATTCATAGCAGGTATCCTGAGAGGCCGCACTGGGGTTCACTGGCGGGGCACAGGAAGGAACAACTGCTGACGAGGAATTCCAGAGTGCGGTGGAGGGGTGGGGCTGCCGGGGCAATGCAAAGACCTTCGGTGAATTTATTATTTGCGCATAAGCCTCCTGGGTCCCGAGGCTCCAGGAACTTCTCAACAAAGTAAAGAAAAATAATAAACACTGTTAGTGAAGCGAATAAAGATGAGAGCTAAGCGGGCAAGCTGGAAGAGGCATGAGAGCCACAGAAAGGTTCGGGAAGAGTAAGGACAGAGGTCCCCAGCAACTGCAAGGAAGGACGCCGTGGGCCGGCAGCTGCTGGACAGGAACACATCTGGCCCATGATGTCTGGCCTCTGGCAGGCAGGCTCCAAGAGTGTGTGGTTTTTCTGGGACCCAGAAATAGAGATATCTTTAGAAGAGGAGGTCAGAAACCCACAGCTCATATTGGGGGCGTGCATAGTGGCCATGCGAAGTGCCGATGGTGGCTGCTCAGATGTGTTAATGGTTGTTTGTTGTTTGCAATCTACATTTCTGATGTTGCTTTGGCTTCTTGTTTGCTTTGGGCATGATTTTGGATCTACCATGGACCTATATAACCCACAGATTCCCTTGGAGCATTTGGATAGGTAGCATGGTTCAGATCATCTGGGAAAATTCTCAGTTTGGAAGAATTTAGATGTAGAGCCCTAAACCCAGGACTGCCTCCTTAGGGAATCTGGCATTTGGAGAAATCTAGGCCTGGGTGAGGCAAAACCACATACTGTCTAGATGGGAGCAAGTAACTGCTGGGCTGAATTTCTTCCTTTCTGGCTCCTTGTTCTATGGAGCATTCACATCAGGAGCCTGGGGGCTGCAGTGGAGAATACATCTGGAAAGGGCTGTGTAGCCGGTCTCTGTAAATGATGGCAGTGTCAGGTCCAAGAGCCAGAATTCTCCTGGAACTGGTGAAACAGGTTCTTCTCTACCAAAGCAGCCAGTTTCCTTATCACCGGCAGGAGCCACAAATGGTCACTTGTGGTTCTTTGTGGTGCCTATTAGCACGCCAGAGAGCATGTGTTCTCCAGGGTCCCTCGAGCACCCCAAGTGTCTAACCCTCCTCACCTCTTCCTCCAGCATCAATGTCTCCAGCTCAGGAGATTCCTGCCCCCCAAGCTGCTCGTTTCCTCTTATATCCCTGATATTTCAGCTATCCTCTCTCTCACCCCTCTTGTTTTCACCTCTTGGTCCCCTCTTTGTCTTCTTCTCTCACTCACCCCTCCCCACCTCTGCCTCTTCTCCTGGCCAGGCCCAGTTGGCTGACCTTGTTCCATCTTCTACTTTCTCTCTCTGCTCTGAACTCTTACAGATGCCTCTGGCTGTATTCTCTTTCATATCTACAATGGAAATATCCCCCTCAACCATACCTGGACAGGTCACGTCATCAGTTTATACAGTGCTTCCCAAAGGTGTCTCAAATATGGCAAAGACATAGAACCCTAAAGGTTTAGGATTAGACAGAACAGGGGCTCACAGTTTGGACACCTATATTCTACTTTAATAGAATTAAAATTTTAAAATTAAAATTAAAATTTTCTTAAAATCTTATTCTTAAATATTTCTAAAGACCAAATATAGGAAATCCTGGATAATATATACAGGAAAACCATGTTTTCCTATAGTGATGGATTTTCCCCTCCCCATATGTATTTTTGGGTTATGATGGTAGGGAAAGGGTGATCAGCAAGGCTCTGAAATGACAAGTGTTTACCATAAGATGTTTATATAGTGCAGTCTCTCAAAAAACTTGATTCAAAACTGAGTAGTAGATTAGCGTCACTGCTGCTAGTAAGAAAGCCAAAGGCAGGAGTGGTAGGTTTTTATCAGGGAAGGGCTAGATAGGGAATACTTTAGATTGCGGCCATATGATCTCTGTCATTGCTCAGCTTTCATTGTCATTTGAAAGCAACCACAGACAACGTCTAAATGAATCAGCATGGCTGCGCCCAAATATAACTTTATGTGAAGAGGTGGTGGTCTAGAAGCTCCCGTCTAGGACATGAGATCATTAGGGTTTCTGTATGCCGAGAACAAATGGTCCAGTAAAACCACTAAATGCCTGTGCAGTACATATTTTTACCTCCAAAGAAAACAGCCATTTTCACCAGAGAAAGAATTTGATACCTCTTTTCCTAGTTAAAAGTCTCATTTTGCTGTTTTTAAAAAAATACCAGTCCAAAGTTCTTTATGGATTAAAAGTTCAGAAAAATATGACAATTAAGAAACCCCTCAGTTCCCACTACCCAGAGGCACACACCTCTGGATATTGTCTCTTCCAACCCATAGATGCACATATTTCACTAGGTAACTTAGAGAATCTTGGAGCCTTCCCATTAATACATAAGAAATCTACCCATCCTTTAAAACTGTTGCCAAAGAGTCTTTATGTAAACATATCAGTACCTTTTATTTATGGTATCTCTACAGAGAATTAGGTATTTCCATTTTGTCATGAATATAAATTATGCTAAGGGAAAGTTCTTAGCAGCTCTGTCCCTGAGTTCTGATGGCCCTTACATCATCTCACTGAGGGAGCGCTGACGGGTTAATGAGTGTCACTAAGAATATTGATTACGTATTGCCAACTTGTCCCCCAGAAATGTCATGCTAATGCATATAGGTAATTGCTCTTTTCAGATGTGATTAAGAAAGTATCTATCTACTGGGTTGATTATTCTAGAATATCAGGGCTAGTCCAATGCAATCAGAGGGGTACTTAAAAGAGCAGAAATAGAGGTAGTGTTAGAGCAAGATTTGTGGTCCTCTCTGCCATCCTTAAAGATAGAACAATGGTCACAGTCTAAGAACTGAGGTAGCTTCTAGCAGCTGGTAAGGCAAGGGGACAGCTGTCCCTTCAGAGCCTCTGGAAGCTTGGCCAACCTTGACTTCATCCTAGCAGTGTCTGTTCTGAAACTTTGATCCCCACAATTAAAAGAGAATGAATTTGTGTTGTGTTAGACCATGAAGTCTGTGGTACTTTGAATCAATTGTCAATTAATAAAAAATGTATGTCTTTACAAATTTCCTACTCAACAAATAACATTTTCTTTATATGCTTTACTTTGATTTCAGTAAGATTGGGCCTTCTGTTATCCCTTTGTATACAGTCATTAGGTAAATGCTGATGGATCACAGATCTCTTAGAGATTCTGAAGGAAGTTCTATGTTCTTTTATGAGAAACAAAACATATTTGCATATGCACTTGGGGCCTAGAAAGTGTTTCAAGCTCCTGGACCTAGGCTAAGAATCCCCATGTAGACAGCGGTAGTAGAAAGGGTACCAACAACATTCTCTTACTTAAAGTTAGAAGTCTACAATATAGGAGTACTTCCCACAAGGTACCAGGTAAGAGTCCTGGCTAACCCGATGCTTCATGCCCCAGGGTTACAAAGTCTGGGCAGCATCTAACACTTATGCTCCTTGCTCTCTGCTTTCTTTTCTTTTGCTTCCAAGTCTGGAGGCAATCTGTTTTCTGTAGTGTACCAGAAATTTCCCAACTGCTCACCTTTTCTTCTTAAACAATTCAGTCCAAAACCCACTGTGTGAGGCTGAGGCAAAGTTCAGATAGGGGAAGTTGAGATAGTTGAGAACAAGACACTAAGTCTGAGCAGTGAAATCCCAAGTACATGATGTGGAAGGTTCTTCTATGTGTTGCTTTTATTGGTTAATGAATAAAGAGACTGCTTTGGCCTATAGCAAGGCAGAACTTAGCTAGGTGGGAAAAACTAAACCGAATGCTGGGAGAAAGAAGGTGGAGTCAGGGAGAAGCCATGTAGCCCCGCAGGAGACAGAAACCAGAACTTTACCTGGTAAGCCACAGCCTCATGGTGGTACACAGATTAATAGAGATGGCTTAAATTAAGATGTAAGAGATAGCCAATAAGAAGTTAGAGCTAATAGGCCAAGCAGTGATTTAATTAATATAATTTCTGTTTGGTTACTTTGGAGCTGAGCAGCCAGGAACAAACAAATGGCCCTCCTACAACAAGTACACACAGGGTGTTGCTCTGCTTTGAGTGTGTACTCCCAACCAAACATACATGTTGAAAGATGTGGTGTTTAGAGGTGAAACTTAGTGGTGTTTGGTTCAGAAGGACAGACTCCTTATAAATGCACAAGTGTTTTCTTACAGGAACAGCTCAGAAGGAGGAGTTTGGAATCTTTTCTTTATGTTTGCTTGTCCTTCTGTTTTCCACCAGGAGTCGAAGCAGAAAGACATTCTCACCAAGAGCTAAGAAGATGCCCATGCTGTGCCCTTGGGGGTTTCAGTTCCCTGAACCACAAGCTCCTAGCCCCACCCCCAAATTTTCCTAGAGTTACTGAGTCTCGTATCCATATCTCTATCTCTCTAGCTCTATCTCTATATATTAAATAGCAACAGCAAATGGACTAAGATGCTCATGGTGGTGGTTTGGTTGATGGTGAATGAATGCAAGTGGGGTGAGAATGTGTGTGAGGCCAAGAGACAGCAGTGAGAGGAGATAGCCTATGCAGAGAGGGCTTGGCCACATCACTAAATGCATAAGAACAGTAGAGGCCATACACTTACAAATAAAGAGGAAATGGAGACCCAATTCTGTAGTGCTGGGCCAGAACTGGAGGCTGAAGGGAGAACTCATGGTTTAACGTCGAGGCAAATACAGAAACTCTAGTCTTGGAGCTGCATGTACAGCTATGCGCGTACGTGCGTACGCGCTGCCAACAGTGGTACCACAGCAGCACCTTCTAGAACTATTTTCTAGGTCGGGAATGGGGAAAGTCTGAGGGGAGCCTGGAAGTACTGGGGTTCTCAGGGGATGACATGACAATGTTGGGAGATATAGGGCCACTTTAAAGCCTCGTTGGCTGCATCTGGGAATTTCTTTTACTAAAATAAAAATCACAGCACAAGATGATAGTTCTCTGGATGGCAGGAATTCATGAATTATGCAAATACATACAACCTTTGAGTCTACCTTAGAACAGAATATTTGAATCAATTTGAAGTACTTCCCTATGAACATGACTGATGACTAGAGAAATTAAATAGCTTTGCAAAGGAAAACCCAACAGACATTTCAGCAAGTGATTAGAATCCAAATCGGCTATGAGGGTGCAGCAGCTGCCATGATCACATGACTGGGTGCAAGGTGATGGATGAACCCAGTGCCAGGTGCTTGCTCCTGCCAAATACTCACAGCCTGAATCTAATTATGAGGTGACGTCAGACACCTGAATTGAAGCACACACTGTTCAGAAGTCTGTGCCCTTCAGAAGTATTGTCGCAGAGGTCAAGGAAGTCCAAGGAACCATTCAGCTAAGAGAAGTAGCAACTGAACACAATGTGCTATCGGAGTTGGATTCTTTTACTATAAGGATGCTACCGGGACAACTAGCTAACCTTGAGGAAGTATATACTGGGTAATGGGGTCAGAAATATACTCTCAAATGGATCAAATGGGAAAATTAATATTATCCTGTCAAGGTGTAAAATTGAGACTGTTTCACAACAAAAGTTCATTAAAGAAAAATGTCTTATATAAAATTAATATAAGATAACACAGGAATGGAGAACACAGTCTGCTGTCTGCCAAGATCTTGGGTCTTGGGTGTGAGTGCTGGCTGCTGCAGAACACAGGCACTGGGCAACAGAGCAGCTGATGTCTCAGAAAACAAGCTTATGGACTTAGTGATCTGAGTGCTCACACACAGACATGATTTCCCAGAATGCTTCCTTTTGCTCTCTCCCCAGGGTTTGCTCTGCAGACAAGTGTCTCCGTTGTCCATCAGACCTTACGAATAGTTCAGTACATGGGATTTTTCAGATGCTGATGACTTCTTTCCCAGTTTTAACAGATCTTCCTTACAGTTGAACAAAACTAGTTTATCAATTGATTGATCATAAAATGAAGAGTTTTTGGAGCAAGGTTCAAATGGCCAAATTGTAGTTGTCTGAATAAGCAATGCTCTACTCCCTAGGCCCAAAGCAGAGAGAGTTCAAGATGACCCCAGAATAGCTTTTGTGCCTGGAAGTAATGAAGTTCTCAAGGAATGGATATGACAGAGACACAGAGGTTATTTTAAAGTCTCATTGGCTGCATCTGGAATTTTCTTCTTTTCAACATCAAAATAAAGAGATGAGCAAAGACAGCTCTCTGGATGGCAGGAACTCATGAATTATGTAAACATAAACAAATTTTTATGTCCAGAGTGGAACACTTACCTCTTGGTATGCATGAGAGGACAGTTTCTGGACCCCTTTGGGTGTAGAAAACAGAAAACGTTAAAGCCTCTGCATAAAATGGCATAGTATCCATATATGTCACATGTACCATCCTTCTGTGTGCTTTGGGTCTTATCTAGTCATGCGAATGCTATATAAATTGTTGCTACACTATTTTATTTAGGGAGTAACAATGAGTAGAGCCTGCGTGTTGAGCTCAGACATGTTTATTTTTCCTTACTATTTTTGATATGTATCTGGTTGAATCCTTGAATATGGAACTCATGGATACGGAAAACAAAATATATCATTTCATAATCAAATCAAGTTTTGTGTGGAGCACGGTTAGGTTCTAAAATGAAAGAGTTCTGCAATGGTTGTTTAGTATAGACTTTGCGTACTCAGCCTTCCCTCCATGGTTTTTTTTTTTTTAATAGCTTTTTCTCTCTGCAGTTGTACCATCATCAGGATGATGTTGGTGTCCTTAGCATAAGCGCTTCACTCTAACCTGTGACACCCGAATCTTCATTATAGCCCCCTGAATTAACTGTGCTGAGCCAGCCTCTGAGCCATGCACCTGGGCAAAGATCCGAAAGGCCAGTAAGGTTTGTTAGAGTCGAGAATGAGATTATAGGGCAGGAACTAAGAGGCTGTGCAGTCTTTGTTGTGCATCGAGAAGTGCCATGGCCACCTTCTGTGCCTACATTCCTTTTTCTGGGCTCAGGAAGCTGGCAGGACAACAGACACAGACTCGCACTGATTTATCTGTCTTGATACCACTTCAAAGACTCACATACTGCACACAGTGGTTCCTGCCAGGGTCCAGAAGGGCCTCGAATGAATTTTTGGTCTTATCTCCTTGGAAACAAAATGTACAGGGAGCCCATTATTTCTGAGCTGCCTGGCCAAGACAGAAATAAGGAATTTCATAATTACAATGGATTTTCACATAAAAGCCTTCTTGGTAGAATGACTTTGGGGTTGACCTGTCTTTCATATACCTTTCAGAAACAAGGCGTTGAAAGGGAAGGTAAAAGAATTTGAACTGTTATGAAGATGTAGATGTATTACAAGATTTTATTTTGCAGTTCAGCTACTGTAATCATCCCTTGTTCCCTTGTGGCCCGATCTACCTCCTAGGATTTGCTCTCATAGACTATCCCAGGTGAGGAATAACCATAGATATTCAGGAGAATTCCTTTGTGTGGGTGTGTGTTTTTCAAGACAGGGCTTCTCTATTTAACAGCCTTGGCTGTCCTGGAACTCCCTTTGTAGACCAGGCTGACCTAGAACTCACAGAGATCTGCCTGCTTCTGCCTCCTAAGTGCTGGGATTAAAAGCTGAAATACACCATGTATTCCTTGCCGGGGATTTTAATGAAGCCAAAATATTATTCTGGTTATTCCCTTTGCCTTCTTTGTACACACACAGGGGAGAGGCTTTTTAAGCTGGCCTCTGTTGTTGAGGCTCAGCAGAGTTGGACACCCAATCTGTACACTCTAGAGAGGCAGAGACAGCACAGACTTCCTGGCACAACAGACATTTGTGGGATTGAGCCATATTTCTAGGTTTTTGTCATTATATTTTGCATATTCCATACACTCTTCCTGATACCTCTTTCTCAACTACCTGGTTACTTACAGTGTTGTCTGCAAAGTACCTCTTTGAAATAAAAATAGTTAAGTTAAACCACAACTTCAGTACTTCTAAATAATACACTTTAAACTCCATGGTCCTTAATATGTGAGGAGGCTTCCAGGATTCTACCCTTGCAGGTCCAATGATGGACAGAGGATGAAGTTGCGGAGTGTGTGTGCGGTGAGATGATGTCCACTTACCCATGAGCTGTAAAGGAGCATAGGGAAGGTGGAAGCTGGGTAGTATTTCTCCTGCTGTACAGCAGACAGAAGCTTACTGTGTAAGAGGGGAAACTCACCCAATTTCTACAATATTAGCCAAATCCCCATCTCTAAACTCTGTCTAAACAGCACATGTAAAGGTAGAGCAGGGAAACCCTGCACCCCTCTCCCCAGGGGGGTAAGGTGAACTTCATTGGTGATCAGATTCGGCTGAGTTTTGCTTCCACAAACATCAATTATTTACACACACAAAGAGGAATCAAGGCTCTGGACTCCAGAGGCCAGTATGGGACTTAAAAGGAGAAAGTGTTCCTGGCTTTATTTGCATCTTCGTGGCTCTCCAGTGCCCACCTGTGCTTTCTTGGCATGCCTAGTTCTATAGATCCTTCTTGATGTCACGTAGCTCCCATTTCTTCACAAAGTCTTCTCAGATACCACTCTCCAGGGCAGACTGCATCATATTTCCCCAAGGTCCCTTATAGAGAAAACACCTCTCTATTCCAGGGTGAGGCAAGGAATGAGAAGAAACTATTTTTAGCTAGAAGAGCATCATAAATGGTCTAGAATCGGAGTTCTGCTCTTTCCTTAGAGTCCTAAGGGCCCTACTTTGTGGTCATTCCTCTGAGATGGAGATTATTTCCCCATGTACTAGGAGGAAAGGAAGCCTCAGAAAGGCTATGTGACTGGAAAAAAAGAACTAGTCACATTTGCTTTACCCTTTTGGCTGAGTAGTGGCCCAGACCTCTTGACTAATTTACCTGAGATAAGCTGCTACTCTTAAAGAGAAGTTGACTAAAAAGTAAGTGTAGTTAACAAGCAAACAGGTAAAGAGATAAGAGCAGGTGTAAGATGTGTAAGTTAATGGAAAGGTAGGTTGACGGAGGCCCGACTCTACCGTGCTCTTTATCCCTGCCCCTAGGACATGGCCACCAAGTTTCTTGACTTTAAGACTCTTAACCCTCCCCCCTCTGCTACTTCCAGAAGGGAAGGGCTGGGGCAAGAGCAGTACAGTGGTGACCTACAGGAGTGGGAAGATACCATGTGCAGAGACAATACTGTAACGGTTCAAATACTGTATTTACAGAGACAGGAGGGCTGCACAGGATTTGCCCAAGGCTATTCTGCTGTCAGTGGGTAGTGGAGCCTTGCTTGCAGGTTCCACAGCCTGCTCTGATCATGTGCTAAGCTCTGACAGGCACGGGAAAGGCCCCATTCGGCAGCATGGGCACTAGAGGATAGAAGGGAAGAGGTCTTCCCGAGAGGACTGAGCCTCTGTCTTTTATTATTAATTTTCAGAGCAGCTGTTTAAGCCTCCTGTCTCCTTCTATTACACTGTTCTCTCATCAGCAATACTGGGCAGCTCTTTCTATGTAAGAGGATCCTTATGTTAGGGGCACACCTATGTGATCCCACCCAGAAGGTACCACACTTAGACCTGCTAATAAGGCACCCATCTTCTGAGCTACTTCTTCACATCTGAGATAGCCACCAGCATCTGTCCCTAAACACCTTAGGACGCCTTTGTAGCAACCGAAGTGCTATAGGTAAAAGCAAACTCCTGCTAGCTTTCACTTTTGTACGGAGCACCAACCTAGGTGCGCTGCACTTCACCCGCATGAGAACCAGTTCTGCGGGCTGGGCTATGCACCAACGAGGAGCCAGATGCTGGGGATTTGGAAACAGGTCTTCTAACTGATTGGCCTTTTCCTCTGCAGAGTTGGCTGAGAACCGAGGCAGGAGGGTCTGTCTCTCCTTCCACAGATTATAACCAGCCCTGGGCACAATCCTGCCTTTCTTGTCTATGGTCTGCCTCTGGGCTCTTCAGCCACTGTAAAACTGCCGCTCCAGCACCACACAGACACAGAGGGGCCACAGAACACTACGGGGTGTTTTCAAGAGCCATTTCAGGGTGAGGAAGGATTTATTAGGGCAAGTGTGGAGGCCCTCACTTTCCCAGGACTTTCAGTACCTGTCTATTTTGAGGACACCAGGCTCATTCACATTGTCCCTGTTGGGTATGCTAGGGAGGGCACTGGCTTGGGAATTCTGTCTTGGTGCCAAGAAAGGGCAGGGGCAAGTGTGAGTGAATTTTCTCAAGGTCCCCATTTCCTGATTATCTAGACTCCTAAAATAAGTCCATGCATGGATGTTTGCTAGGGCCTGGAATAGTGGCAAGTGGGGACATTTACTGCCTTGCTCTCTCTATTTTAAGTGTCACTTATGCTCTGGTGTTTTTATATTTATGGATGTCTACTCCAGCCCAAAGAACTGCTGTGCTTTTTCCCATGGCTTCCCCATAAATACTTATTGAAAAATGAAAAAAATATTTTATTTTACACGATATATGTGGTTGAGCTTCATGTAGTCCCTATGGGCATCTCTACTCTAGTTCAGATTTTGCCTTAAGAAAAAAGATGAAAGTAAATAAACATAGGCTCTGAACAGCCACACAACACTGGCCTTTCTTCGTCATAGCAAAGCATATTCTCCTTGTGGGCAACATTAAAGCAAAGCACATTATCCCTGTGCCATGAAATCTCAGCCTCTCTGTATGAACAAGGAAACAGATGCCAACTGCTCTTTGAAGAGGGTCAGGGCAAACGGATTCTTGCCTGAGCTTTCCTCGTCAAGGATGCTGCTCCTGCCCTCCAGGTTGCCTTGCCCTTCCTCTGCATCACTTTCCCTGACCCCTCTGGGGTGGGTCCCTATTGTGAACGGATTTCTACCTAACCTTTGGCTTTCGGGACTTGTTGTTCTCACAGCTATCTTTGGAGAGGAAGCAGTGATGATCTTCGTCTTCCAGAGGATCATGATGAAAACTGGTTTCCCAACAGATGTGGCCTAGGCCCCTCACTGATGTCATAGTGTGCATTTTCTTGGAAAGGGCGTTAGGAAGCGCCTGACGCAGCCTATGTCAGGAGAATCAGGAAGTGCGCTTTTAAGGGAGAGGGTGGAGGTGCGTGGGACGGATGGAAAAGCTGCAGTTAGAACAGAACTGGGGGATGGAAGTGACTCAAGAGGACTCCGAAGTCAACGCCTTGCTACCAACCCCTGTCGGAAACTGCTAGAGAATGGTTATGCAGCTCTTTTTCTCCTTAGGGACTGGGAGCAAGCTGGGAGCCATGATGCAGACCTGAAATGCCTCTAGCAATTCTCAATGTCCTATCAGTGACTTAGAGCAGAGTTGGCAAACTGGAGCTTTGATCCTTGCTTTGGAAAAGACAGTTTCACTATTATGGGACATAACTATATCCAGTAGGTAGTACAATTACTCTATAATCGCAAAGCAGAGCAGGTACAACAGCAGCAGGTACAACACACAGTGCCTAAAACAGCTCCCATTTATTTCCTTACAGGAAAAGTTTTCCCAGCCTTGGTATAGAGCAGGTACTCAGGGGGTGAGTGGAGAGTGACCACTTCAGGCTGGGGCACTCAAAAGAGACTTCATAGAGGGATGAACTAAGTCGCAAAGACCTATAGGACTTAGTTCAAGGTGAAGAGAGGGTCTTTATGCAAAGAAGTCACAGAAAACTCAAGACAATGGCAATGACCAGGGAGAAATTTGACAGGATTGAATTTTTGTATGAGACAAGACCAGGATGGAAGGACACCTGCAGTTAGGTTGGAACAGCAAAGAAGCTGTATGCTAAGACAGACTCTCCTAAGTGATGGCACATTCCATTTCCTACTCTAAGCACGCAGTAGGGAATGGGGAAGGAAGTGACTCTGGAAATTCATTTGACCCTGAGAATAATTTAAAAGTGCTGATTCTTAGCTCCGCCTCCAGAGACTCTAGCTTAATTGGTCTTCGTTGGAATAGTTTTCAATTTTCCAGGTGGTTCTATCATCCATGGGGGCCCCTCTTCCTAGAGGGAGGAAATGGTTAGGCACGTGCCTGCTGAAGCTTCAGGTCAGGTAGGCTAGCAGGTGCCCGGCACATGTGAGTCAAATTAAATCAGCAATATTGGCTTGTACCAGAGCCAGCTTGATAAGCCTCTGGTTTACTGGAGTCAGCTATACAGCATGCAGTTGGCCACATGGCTTCCAATAAAAGAAACCACTTCTGCTTGCCTTTGCCTCGTCCTGGAAAAGCTCACGATGCTCAATGCAATATCGAGACGGTTTATAAATTGGACATTTATAGATTCTTCTCTGTTGTTTTAACGTGACCATTTACAAGGCCTTACAAAATTTGCCCTCTGCCTTCTTGCCTCTCTGGTTGGCTCCCAACCCCCATAACGTCTCTTCTATGTGTAACTCCACGCCAGCCACTCTGGCCTCTTTGTTGTTCCTGGAGCTGGGGATGCCCGCAGCATCCCTCCCAGCAGACATACGCAGTGCTCACGGGCCATGCTCTAAGACGTCCTCTCCTGGCTCCCTGACTGTAGCCGGCAACCTCCCTCCCACATGCTAAACTCTTTTGCTAATGTACCCTTCTCCTTTGGGGGGTTTCTACACGAACACCGTGGAGCTCCGTCTGTAGACTCCAGCTCTTGTATGGGTCTTGTATGCTCCAGGCTTGGATCACCATCGGTGAGACATTGCTTACATCAGTGGCCCAGTTTTAACTCTGCTAGAGAAAGAAACGTTCACCTTCTAGGAGGAGATCATGGGTCACCACTGCTCTCAACAGAGGTTCCAGGCCACCTGAGCTTTGCGGTTCTCAGCTCAACATGCTCAACATGAATGTTCAGAAACTGCAGGCATGTACAGGTAGTCAGTGTGGAAACACAACTGTCTGAGCACAGCCTGTGGGCCTAGGCCCCGGTGCCTGATGGGCCCTGACCCATCAGAAAGAACGGTGCATGGACTCTGTCTGATGCCACTGCACCACAGAGCGTGCCAGTGTTGCTGTGGTCCGGGCGGGACATGTGTGGGCGGGGCACTTGCGGGTTGGGCATGGGCTGGAGCCCTGCAGGGGAGATGGGCTAAGAGTACAGATGATGAACTAGTCACTGGCTCTCCCAGCTCATTGTAAAATCATCGGGCTTGAGAAAATGGCTCCTGTGGGACCTGGTCACAAGCCTTTAGGAGGGATGCTTCTGAGGTCGGTGGAGTTCAGTTTGTTCACTCACAAAGGAGAGAATGGCCTTAGAGGAGTGATTCTCAACCTGTAGGTCACGACCCTTTCATAGGCCAAATGACCCTCTCACAGGGCTCCCCTAAAACCATCTGAAAACACAGATATTTACATTATGATCCATAATAGTAAAATCATAGTTATGATGTGGCGACAAAAGTAATTTTATAATTGGGGGTCATCACAACATGAATTAACAATATGTGTTAAAGGGTTGTAGCATTAGGAAGGTTGAAAACCATTGCCCTAGAGAGTAGGTGGCCAAACCATGAGAGCTAATTCTGATACTCCTACTTAGGCTGTGAGTCTAAATAAAATATACTGGGGAGGGGGTATACTCAACTTCTCGCTCCCTCCGTCCCTCCCTCCTTCCGTCCCTCTCTCTTTTGTGTGTGTGTGTGTGTGTGTGTAAGCCAGAGGATAGCATTGGATCCATTTCTCAGAATCTATCTTATTTCTGAGGAGTTTAGCAAATGAAGCTGAGCTCACTGATTTGGCCACATCAGCTAGCCAGCAAGTCCCACAGACCCAGCTGTCTCTCACCGACCCACAGAGATGCATGCCAGTGCACTGAACTTTTTAGATGGATGCTGGGTGCCCAGACTCAGGTCCTCATGGTTCTGCAACATGTACTTTACTGCCTGAGCTAATTCTACAACCCTGAACTATTTCTCATAAGCCACACACAGCAGTGTATTTTGTTGCTGGAGTCACCTGGGGAAAACCCAGGGCTTGCTTATAGAACTAGTTCTCCTCTTTCCTAACTTCATTTGTTCTGCTTTTCAGGGTCTTAGACCTTAGGAAGAATGCCTAACTCAGTGCCAGGGCACAGTGAGAGTGGAAAGGGTGTGACTGTGAAGTGGTATTTGTGATTCCCATCACAGACCTAAGCATTATTGTCAGAAATGAGGAGGTACCAGGTCAGTGGCAGATGCTTCTTGCACAGGGCAGATGGAGACTACCTTAGGTGCAGGGAGCACATGGCCTGTGTGCTAAGTATTCAGCTCCACTCTGATGGAGATACTGCTGAAGACAACACACAGGTCACTGAATGGATGTAGCTTAATACAGTGACAATTACAAAATGAATAGTTTTTGGAACTCTGCAATGAACCCCCCTCAAATATATTTCAGACTTTGGGTCACATAAAGGTTTCTTACCACACATCTAAAAATAATACAGACCCAAGATCTCAGTTTTCTACTCTTAAGAAACGTCACTAAGAGAATGAAATGTCAGCCACAGACTGGGAAAAAATATCTCAAAATTATGTATCTAACAACAGCTTTTCAAATCATATAAAGATTTTTGAAGATTCAATTCCAAGTGAAGAAAGACTCACCTTAAAAAAATGATAAAACAAGTGAACTGGAATTTTGCCCAAGAAATTGGGATGGTAAACAGGGAAAGCTGCCAAATACTACTGGTTATTAGCAAAATGCAAATGCAACCATAGCAAGATCATTACACACCTAGTAGGCTTCCTAAAACTAAGACAGCAAGGAGGGCAGGCTTTGCCAAAGATGCGGAGGACCTGGAAGGTCAGGATGTGCTGATGGGGATGTGAAAGAACAGGCCCCTCTGAAAAGCAGTGTGTCCCTTACCTCAGCTCTTACACACCCGCCATATAACACAGCCATGTCACCCCTCGGCGGTCAGTCCAAAGACGAAGACATGCATTTTCATGCCAGCTGCATTTTTAATAACTGGAAGCTGAAGTGACCATTCTGGTTCTCAACTGAGGAGTGACTAAAACAGACTGTAAGAACTCCACACACAGAGTGCTGTGCAGCAAAAGGAGAAATGCTCTATGGCAATGTGCTAACAGAGATGAGGATAAAGAATTATAAGGATGAGGGAAGCCCGAGCTGGGAAGAAGTAGGTGAGCAGGATTAGGAGAGGGAGGGTAGTGTGTGTGTGTGTGTGTGTGTGTGTGTGTGTGTGTGTGTGTGGTCACAGGGCTTGGGATACACACATGAAACTGTCAAAATAAAAATGCATCACATAAGAAGTCGACTTCCCAATGGCATTGATCCCTTTATGTAATCCTGGAGACAATGCAGTTGCTTACTCTGCTGGATAGAAAACAGATCAGTGGTCGGCTGGGTTGGGAGGAGTGGGGAAGAGCAAGGTTGCAAGGACAAGAGAAGATCGAGAAAGGAGAGAACACAACAAAAACCAAAGGGCTGAAGGTAACTCTGGAAATGCTACAGGTTTAGTCCGTTGGGTGTAGAAGCAATTTCTGTTTTAGACTATGTGTGATTTGTTTCATATCAACCAGATGGTTAAACATATATAAACATATGTGTCCTGTAAGTTAATAAAGAGAATGGCTGTGATAAACAAAAGATGACATGAATACTTCCTAAATGAAATTAGGAGACTGGCAAATGTATTAAATTGCAAAAGGAATAAAACAAGAATGTACTTATGATGTTTCTTTGTATCATACACCATTGTGCACACAATTACAGTGGTAAATGTAAAAACTACTGGTTACAAGTCATGTAGATACTAATTTTGAGATGAGACCCTTTCTCTCATTTAGTTCTGGTGGTATATAAGAGGGACATAATTTTTCTGGGGGAAAATTTGATAATATGTAGTAAGACCCCAAATAGTACAAAGCTTTGAAACAATAAATCTACCATTAGAAATTGATCCCAAGTCAACAAGGGTCACATGAGAATATAGAAAAAAAATCATTATATTGATTTTTAAAAATAGTGAAAAGACTAAAAAGAGCACAAAATCCAACAGAGACTTAATTCAATAAAACAGAGCATCTTTTGCCAATACATCCATGAAAAATACAATTATCGAAAAGATTTAGAGACATAGAAAGATGTTTGTTGGATATCACCAAGTGTTTGAAACCATAAAGCCAGTGTGAAGAATATATATAATTTTAGATAGAATATATAAAGGCTCTACACTGATGTTTAAGACAAAAGGATTAGCACAGATTACCCCAGGGTTGAGTTGTTAGGTAATTTTTCTTTCATCTTTTTGATTTGATTTCTACTTATCCTACAGGTGATCTCCACTGCTATGATAATTAATACCCCAGCAAATGCTATTTGAGAACAATCAAAGATCCTACTCTATCAGTGAATACAATGGACTTTGGCAGTCCTCCTAAAACCATTTCTAAGTTATCAAACAGTTGAGATGCCTTGGGAGGGGCTGCAATATTTCTGCTCTGAAAATGGAGCCTGTAGGCTACTGCTTTAGGGTTGGGCCAAAGGTGGCGATGGCACAGACCGGCTCTGCCATCTAGAGAAACTGGCATACCCCTGAGGTCCCTGCAGGAAGTATGACTACCATCAAGCTGCAAAGAAGTAGTGTTTGTGTTGACCAGGGCAGTGGATCAAGAAGGCCGAATCCCCTGAGCAGCACAGACTCCAGGACCAGTTCCCACACCTCACCCACAGGGTCAAGAGTGAAGAGCAGCAAGGAACTTGCTTGAGTCCTAAATCCCACTTTACGCTCATGGAAAGTGAGGCTAATAGGACTGACTCAGTTGCTATTCCATCAGCTGCAGCTGGGCCTGAAGTGAAATCAAAGCCACTGGGTCTTATAACTACATCGGCCGTTTCTGGAAATAGATTCCTGTGGAATCTCAACACTCAAGTCTCAGTGAGCAAGAGCTAGCTCTGAGACATAGCTTCTCCTTCTCCCCTTCCTCTAGGGAAACAGGAGAATTAAAGTCCAGGAACCACTGCTCCTGTGCCACTGAACCACGTGGTACCACAGTACATGATTAGGTTATAGGCAGTCCCATACACCAAGAACTACTTGAGTCTAACCACTGGCTGGCTACAATTGGGTTGTCAAACGGCTTTCATCCACAGAATCAAGTGGTCAGGCTTGGATAATCATGAGTTCCCAGGCAGTGCCTGTACTGAGCGACAAAAGGCACCATAATCAGGGATGCTTTGGTGTGGGAGGAGTGCTTAATGGCACATTACCCTTGAAATAAGATCAATCATTCAGAGTACTAGATGGATTCATCTTGAACATTTCTTTTACTACATCATCCTCTTGTAAACAAAAGCTAGGAGCTGGGCAGGTGGCTCAGTGGCTAATCATGATCGCTTCTCTTGCAGAGTTTGATTCTCAGCATCCATGGCAGGATTACAACTTTCTATACTTCCAGCTCCAAGGGCTCTGGCCACACTCATGTGCATATACAAACAACCACACACACAATACAAAAATTAAAAACCTCCAAGTATTCATCCTCACACCCTATCACAGCCCAGAGTTCAAGATGCTCCTCAATTTACTCCTTACTGTTTTAATTTCTTAGGGATGCAGCACAAAACTGCCTTCCTGGATTGCTTCTTGTAACAGAGGGCCCAGGCAGAGGAGCCAGGGTCGGAAACCTGTCCAATTGGGAACAAATGGATGAACAAATAGCAGGGGAAGCTCGAGATGGACAGAGGCCATCATTATTGTGGAGTTGAACTCTGGCTGAGCTTTGCTTATCTTGAGGATTTTATTCCAGTCTGGCTGCTCATCACTAGCCGCAAAACAAAGGAGCTGTACGGTTCTTCTAGAAGGATCCCTAATAAACACCTTGCACATTTTCCCCCTCAGGATTCATGACACCATTTCCTTCTATCTGTTTCTAAACCCCAAGTGCCCACTCTCCCACATTCTGCCTAATGAATCACACCCATTCTTTAGCACACGTTTCTACAGCACTGGAGACTCTGGTCTGTGGAAACCTAGTTCTCAGAGTCCTGACATTTGACACAATTTCCAAATCCTAATTTATCTCCACAGTTGCACACAGCGCTCCCTTAGGTCTACAGTGCTGGGACAGCACTGGTTTTTGCCCAGGCGGTTACACTCAGGGACTCTATGAACACTGGCTCACTGTCTCCTTCAAATGGAACAGTCTGGATCTGGGGGTAGGCTGGAATAGTCAGGTGTCTTAATTGTTAGATTTAAACACCAGTCTAAGGTAACAAAGCATCAGAAACCAGCAGTGGAATGCAGCGGCAAGCACAGTAAATCCTTATTGCCCGTGGCTAAAATGAGACACAAATAACCACGGCTATCGCGGAAAGGTATGAGTCGATGAACCTGTCCTGCATGTGGAGTGGTACCTGAGTGACTGGAAAGACTTACTCAGCTCGATGATCAGCAGTTACTATGCCCTTTGGAAGGTATTGTGCTGTAACTAACAGGGGGATAGCAAGGAGTCTAAAACAAAGATGCTTGCAAAGCACATACTGAATCTGGAGTAAGTTCATCCTCGGCAAGCGCCAAGGAACTGAACTTTAGAGCTGTGTGAGCTTCCCATCAGTGGGCTATGGAAAACCACGATGCCAAAATTTTCAGGTATTTAGAAACGTAGTGGGAACCAAGGGCCGCTTGTGAATTGAATCAGTGTCTCACCTTTTACCGAGGAGAGAGAAGACAGAAGCGTTTTCATCTGCTGATAAGGTATAATGGCTCCTCATTAATTTCAGATGATAATGGAAATGGAAGGACAACTTTCTATACTCTGATTCTAAACTCACTAAGGCCCTTGGCCTCTCTGATAAGCAGTTACCAGTGTGACATGGGAGAACAGAGGCACTTTAAACTTGGAGCCAAGAGAGTAATTCTAGCTACAGTTATCAACATTCAGGGGGATATACTATAAAGAATTTCTCTATTTTGTGGGCTTAAAAATAAAAGTGGTTAATCACTTTGATTTTTCTTCCTAACCAGCCTTAAAGTCCTAGGCCCATAATACTATCAAGAGAATGGCATGCAGATTTTCCACATCTTCCCTGTTCTCTCCCTCCCTCCCTCTTTTTTTTTTTCCTGGATTTTCAAGATAGGGTTTCCCTGTAGCTTTGGAGCCTGTCCTGGAACTAGCTCTTGTAACCCAGGCTGGCCTCGAACTCATAGAGATCCGCCTGCCTCTGCCTCCCGAGTGCTGCAATTAAAGGCGTGTGCCACCACCGCTGGACCCCTGTTCTCTTTCATGCATAAGTACTTTCCATGCCTCAGGCCATGATTCCAGAGTGAGGAGCCCGGAACTCAGAGGCAGAGAAAAGACTGCTACTGGATGGTACCAGTTATATAGGCAATAGCTTGGTTACCCAGCGCTCCAAAACAGGGAGATTTTGCCCCGGGAAGTCTGTCTGGGCTGGCTGTAGACTCTGCATGGGGAGAATTGGTCTAGACAAAATTGCTGGCTTCTAGGGTACTAACACTATAACTTTGTCTTTAAAAGCTCATTCTCGCGGTTTCGAAGTAAAAGGTTAGAGGGCTCATGGTGGGGAGGAGACACAGAAGGGGTTCTTTTCTGCTACCCCCTTCTCAGAGTTCAGTGAGTCCCCCTGAAGGAGAGGGTCTGGGCCGTGGCATCAGCCCAAGAGGGGCCATATTGGAATCCAGACAAACCGGAGTCCAGACTGAGAGCCGCACTCACCTCGTGTGGAAAGTCAGCCAAGTTTCCACTGGTGAGTCTGGATTCTGTAGGCAATTTAGTGATTTCCTGTTGGCCACCCCCCACTGTTGCCCCCCTCCCACCTGCAGGCAGTCACCCATCCATAAATCCTGTCCAGCCCTGGATTTCTGCCCAATGTTTCAGAGGGTTGGACTCACCAAGGAGAGCCGAATTCCCAGGATCCAGGACCAGCTGTGTTCCCACAGGAGACATCAGCACTGAAGGAAGGTTCGGTCCAGTGGCTAAGAGCAAGGCCCTGATGTCTTCCAACTGTGTGGGGACTTGTGGGGGATCTGGGAGAAGACAAATGGGGAATCGGGAGGTGAGAGCATGCCGGCTGTGTTAAAGGAGACAGAGAATAGGCAAGTACCCCCGTGTGTAAGATAGGTGCGGTTGCGATTGACTTCATTTTTCCTAGAGAGAAGGTATACCTATGAAGGTGAGTCTGAATTTCAAAGTTAATATTTGATGCCTGGAATAATAAGATCTGTAATCAGAACCAGGCCTGTGAATTTCAGAAGTTCTCATTTTCTACCGCTTCCAAGCACACCCCCACTGGCTCTTTCTAACGATATAGATAAATTGAAACACGTTACAAAGATGATATTTTTTTTGAAGGACGATTTTACCATTTACTATATGCCAAGGTGTAAGATAAATAGTTTTCCACCAATTTCTTTACTTAACTCATAAGATCCTTAGGAATGAGGCAATTTGTAACTGTCTCCACAGCTAGAACATTATCCAAGGACTTATTTAAAAGGATTTGTAGAAGTGTCTTTTTCAGTGTGAGGCAATCTAGTTGTGAACATTTGCTTTGGGGTGTAATTCTTATGCCCAAGCAGGGCAGGGGGACGCTATTGTGTGGTGTCATGCTTCTAAGGAGTCAGGGCTGAAGTCTTCAGAGGTAGGTTTGGACAGGCCCCTCATGTGCTTGGCATTGTGGTAGTGTGCATTAGACATGTACGTGAATGTTGATGCTGTCTACTTCAGGAGCAACCTGTTTACCTTTCTGCCTTTGACGAAGACCATCACAGAGAGAAGACAGTGATGAAATGATTAAGAGACATAGGGCACTCAACCATTTTCACAGGGAAAACATGCTGACATTTATGAACCCACAGTTTGAACTGTGGCTGTGCCATTGATTAACTTAGGCTAGTCCTTCGCCTGCTGGGCCTTAGCTGCCTCGTTATAAAGATCTCTTTGAGTAACCAGCCATCGTCAGTGTCTTTATTCCTCTCCTCCTCCTCCTTTATGTATTTATTAAAAGCAAAAAGGGAAGGCTAGTCTCATCTGAGAAACATTTTATTCTCTTTGGGCCAAATGTCAGCCCCTGCTTATGTTTCTGTGGCTTCTACGGCAATTCTTTGTGTGTATGTGTGTGCCTGTTTTACCTTCCCAGGGGAAATGTGAATTCTCCAGTGGGAGACACCTCCTCATTTTCCCCTCAAACTCCACCAGTGTCCACTTAACTTGGGCTTAGAGGTAACACTCAACAAGTATCTGTCGGCTGCCCACATGAATGACTGAAAAAATGAATGCCCATATCATTCCACGTCGCACTTTTAGACTACAGGTTAAGCCACAGGACTTGATGTGAAATTTTTAGTTTGATATACAAAATTTCCCCTTTAAAAACTAAACCATACAGTGGGACCAGGAGCAATCCCTAAGGAATGATCTGGCTTTTTGGAGCCCATTTTCTATGAAGAGAAACTGCTCAACCTAGACATGAGGGGGAGGGCCTTGGTCCTTTCTCAACATGGTGATGTGACAGAATCCATTTACTTCCCATGAAAGGCCTTACCCTCTCTGAGGAACAGATAGGGAGGTTGGTAGGGTGAGGGAAAGTTGGGGGGAGTGGGAGGAGAGGTGTAACTGGGATTAGCATGTAAAAATAAAAATTATATATATAAACTAAGCCATATTGTCACTGATAAAAAAGGAAATATTTCCATGTTGACATTTGTTAACTGAACCAAGACTTCTTATAGAGATCTGAACAGTGGTTGTTTTCTCTTGGGAGGTTTGAGTATGATGGGGAAGGTGCCATGCTCTTCAGCCACATTGATGGCCATACTCTATTTGGGATGCAGTAAGAACTGGCTCAGAGAAAATACTTCAATGCTGATGCCACAGTAGCACTCCCAGGCTTCCATCTCTGTTAGCAGAGGAAGCAAGGGAGGGCTACCAGGGAGGAAAACCCCACCAGGGAGTACTGCCACTCAGCGCAACCCCAGAATAGCGGCACAGTCGATGGAACCCAGTGGAAAACAACGGACATCCTCCTTTGTTCTGAGCCAATGTTCTGCGGCTTCCTATGAAGTCTGGAGGTTTACGCAGCCACCAGCAAGATGAGACCACAGCTGGGCCCCTGAAATCTGAGTGGGCAGGGGCGAGGGTTCATCATCAGCTGTGGGTGTGAAAACTGAAGTGTAAAGTTTATTTCCCCCAGAAAAGGGCCACGGTGGACGCTGACGTGCACATATGTGACACCTAATTATTATTTCTCATATTCTGCTTCCCGCTCTTAGAATGACAGCTTTCTCTTGGTGAGAAAGTCAGCATATGGGCTCTAACTATTGCTCTATTTGTAAAGGCTAAGGCTCCATCTAGAAGCTTCTTTTCTATCTCATCTATCCATTCCTGAACCAGTGGAAAGGAAGTAGAGGTGTGTGGGCAATGGGGGATGGAGCTTGTAAGATGTCCAGGCTCTGTTCTTGGGAAACATCGTGGTGGATGGTGGCCCAGGAATTGTTTGTTTGTTTGTTTATTTATTTATTTATTATTTTCAAGACAGGGTTTCTCTGTGTAACAGGTCTGGCTGTCCTGGAACTTGCTCTGTAGACCAGGCTGGCCTCCAACTCACAGAGATTCATCTGCCTCTGCCTCCCGCGTGCTGGGATTAGAGACATGGGCTACCACTGCCTGGCAGGACTGTTCCTATTTGTAAATGTTTATTTTACACAAGGATCTGTGATAGACTTTTTAATAAGGAGTTCTTATGCGTGGATGAAATAATTTTTACACATATAAATTCTATTTTTTCCAAGACAAGATTCCTTTGTGTTGGAACTCATTCTATAGACCAGGCTGTACTCAAACTCGTAGAGATCTACCCGTCCTCTGCCTCTCAAGTACTCAAACCACCACCACCTGGCTACATACAAGAAATTTTTAATGCATGTTTTTCATTTGCACTTCAAAGAAAAACCTAACATGGGGCTTAAAAGTCATTTTCTTTGCCAGCTCCATTAGACAAACCTTGTTCCCCAGCAATGTGGGCAATCCTCAAGTGTCGGATTTCTCATAGACCTCAGGATCTAAGATTCAGCAAGGAGAGTGACCTGTTGAGTTATCTAATGCCAGAAAGGTTAACCAACAAGGTGGAGCCAGGTTGCACACTCAGCTCTGGCAGGTCCCAAATTCTGTGTTTTCTGTTTGATGGGCGGTTATGGGAGGAGGGAATAAAGGGACATTGGGCCTATTTTATGTTCTTAATTCAGTAAGGGGGAGAAAGGAGCTGAAGGGTTGGTTAGCACTCCCCCCAGTACACATGAGACTGGTTTTGAGATTTTTTTTTTTTTTTTACCTAGAATCAGGAGCTGTGTCCCCTCTGTCTGTTCTCCGTGAAGATTGGCTGCCCTGCAGGAATATAGGCCCTGGTCAGAGAAGGCCACATTTGTGAGCAGCAAGGAGCCCTCATGCAGATGGTGGGAGGAGCCCAGTTTGCTTTTATTTCTGAACCAAGTGACTTCAGCTTCAGGCACACCTATGGAGACAAAAATATGCTTCTATCAGACAAATGGCAGGTGAATCCAGGATGTTGAGAGCCTCTGGCCACCCCACCAGGCTCTGCAGGAAGCATCTGCCTGGGCGTCTTCTACTGTCCTTCAGCCAAACCAAATATCACACCTTGGGTTTCTTCTTGTCTCTAGAACTTTTTAAGACTTCTAAGAGATGAAGCAGGAAGGGGGAGGCCAGTTAAAGGAGGAGGGAACAGTAGCAGCTGGTAAATGACTCTTGCCAAGTGAAAAGAATATCCAACTTCTCTGGAGAAAACACCCTAAAATGGAAAAACTAAATGTATATACCTCATGAAAATGAAAATTCTACAACTGAGCCCAACCGTGCTCAGTAAGAAAAGCCACATATAGGTATATTACACTGTCTGATTTCATGTCTGTAAAAAGCTGGTGACATTATACACATGGGAAGTCTCACCAATATGCCTGCTTAGCAAGACCTAAGCAGGGACCACACCAATAGACACGATAGTGTGGAAAGGGGAATTTCATGAAGCCTCAACCCCAGACAAAGAACTACAGGTCGCCAAGGAATGCTGAGAGCAGGAGAAATAGTCTTCCCCAGGAAAGAGCCCCCAAACTGCTTTCCTATACTAAGTGGCTAGCCTAGAAGTCACATACATACAAGTAACATTGAATGGCCTGAGAAGGCTATATTTTTATGTTTAGAAATGTATATACACATATGTATACATATATATGTACACACAGACACACACACATATATATAGTGACAAAGAAATGGAGGCCATAAATTTGAGAGAGAGTAGCAGAGTGGTGGAAGATAGGAAAATAAGTGGGGGAGGCACGCGGGAAGGATTGGAGGGAAGAGAAGGAAGAGAGAACTTATGTAACTATTTTAATTAAAGCAAAACCAGGAAACCAAGTAGCATTAATATAGGCTGTTTGTAGGCAGGGGGATGAGTGGTTCCTCTGAGGAGTGCAATGAATATAGGGAGTGGTGACAGAGAGAGAACCAAAAGCTGGGTCTTTGGCAATGTCAGTTCTTGACCTGGACATGGCCGGCTGTGGGGTGTTCACTTGGCTGATGCATCCACTTTTCTATATAGGCATTATATTAAAAGTAAAGCCAAGATATAAAATATATGTTTGACCCAGACAAATGAAAGCTGCTGGGTCCTTATTAGACTTGACATTACATAGAAACATGCTTATGCCGGGCGGTGGTGGTGCACGCCTTTAATCCCAGTACTCGGGAGGCAGAGGCAGGTGGATCTCTGTGAGTTCGAGGCCAGCCTGGTCTACAAGAGCTAGTTCCAGGACAGGAACCAAAAGCTACGGAGAAACCCTGTCTTGAAAGTCAAAACTAACTAACTAAATAAATAAATAGAAACATGCTTATATATTTTTTAAGCTGCCAGATTTAGATTTAAGAGAAAGGTTATGTGTATGCATGCCCATTTATATACGAGTATATGCATGCCAGTGCAGGTGCCTATAGAAGGGGCATGGCAGAGGCATCAAATCTGCTGGAGTAACAGGCAGTTTGTGAGCTCCCTGATGTGGGTACTGAGAACCTAACTCATGTTGTCTGTGAGAGCAGTATACAGTCTTAACCGCTGGGCCATCTTTCCAGCTTCTAGCATTTGGATTTTGAGTGTGCTCACAAGTCCCATGTTTCCAGGGCATAGTTTTCTGGTTGGCACCACTGGAAGGTGGTAGATCTTCTAAGAAGTGGGGCCTAGTAGATGGTCTGTTGGGGGGGTACCTGTGAGGAAAATCATGGAACCCCAGGCCCCTCTGTATTCATTTGCTTCCTGGCTCCAAAGTGTTTTGTTTTACTCCTCTATACATCTATCCTGTGATCTATTATGTAACTACAGAATCAGCCTCAAAGCAACAAGCCAACTGACAATAGACTGAAGCTTCCAGAACCTCCAGTGAACAGACACTCTCTCCTTATGAGCTGGTATCTTGAGTGTGTTGTTATATGTCAGAAAGGTGACCAAGACAATGGGTATCTTCTCAAAACTAGAGAACACAAAATGGTGATATCAGGAGCAGAGTAGGAAATGGACCAAAGGAGAGGACTTTGCTCTTCCACAATCCATTCTTATATTTTTGTCTGCAAGAGTCAGGGAGATTGTGTATGAGATGTGCGCCTATCCTTGGAAGTCAGATTCTGTACTCTAGGTACTTCAAGGGGGAGATTCCTTGAAGTTGGCATGCAGGTAAGCAGTCTATAGTCTGTGACAAGAGTTCCCAGATGGCCTTCTGAAGAGGCTCCACAAGAGGACAGGCTCCAAGGGAGCTGGAAGACTAAAGTTGGGAGTGCTGACTCCCAGGCTTGCAGGCCACAGAAACTTCATCTCTTACACCATCCAGCCAGCTGCCTAGTCCAGTTTGCTCATAGAACTCTGCAGCAAGCATGCAAGTAATGTTTAGAATGTCAAATACTGGAAAGTGGGGTCAATGCCAAGAAAAGCCAAAGACCTAGACTCTCAGTCTAATGATTTCCCAGAGCAGGGTTGTATTTTGTCCTTGGGACAAGGCAGCGTTGTCCTGGATAGACAGTTTACGACTAGGGGTCCAATTTCTCCAAAGAGTTGTGTGCACTTACTACTATTTGTCTTAACATTGCTCAGGAACAGAAGAGTTAATGGGAGGAGATGCAGACTTGGATTCTGAAGCCTTGTCATCCCAGGGAGAGACATACTCTGATTCAGCTCAAATGATACAAGCTTTGGGCACACCAGAAAGAGGCAGACAGCATCTCTAGACACACCTTGAGAACAGACACAGGTGAGAGGCAGAAGAGCCGAGTTTTCATTGTAACGCCACTAGGGAGAGCAAGTGCATCGTCATGTTTGCCCGTGCCAGCCAGACCTTTGAACCCCGAGCTCGAAGTTTCACATTAAAAAAAAAAAAAATTATTGGAAAGTCTCTGAAAGTGGTTGAAGAAAAAAAATTCTAGTCATCTCTCTCTCAAAAACATAGAGAAAATGGGGTCTTAGAAATCATTCCTATGAGGGCTCTCCCCTCCTGCGTCGAATCGCTTCCCTGTAGCACTTGGGAGATTCAAAATTTCCTGTTTTCTGTATTAGTCCCTGCCTCGTGACCCATGGAGTCAGGCTTCTCTGTGAGGGCAAGATTGGGTATACTCTGGAAGGGGTGATTTCTCTGGTGAGATCAGGGCTTCATGGGAGCAATGGAATTGTTTAGGATAGCGACAGGGGGACGTTCACCTCCAGTCCCTACAATATTCCCAAGAAGAGGATGCTATGGAAACCCTTCTCTGGTCTGTTAGTAGCAACCTTCTTCAGACTCTCTCATAGAGACCCGAACTGTGAGTTTCTCAGTGGATTACTGCTGCTGCCACAGTTTGGGGATTTCTTGTTTGGAACTAGGAGTCTTAGGGTAGAGAATGACTCTGTAAAGATGTCTGGAATGACAACCAGCCCTTCTATGACTAGTTTTGACAAGATAAACAAAGAATACAGAAGGGAGAAAAACAAGCAAGATCCTAGAGAGATAGCACCCCCCCCCCCGCCACTTCTCTCTCATTAGCCATTTAGACATGCCAACAAACACCTTGGAAAGATAGCAGACACACTAGCCTAAACCCAATGTTTAGAATACCCTGACAACTGGGTGTGCAATGAGCCGTGCAAAAATAGTCCACAGGCATCACTAAAAATAATAGCAATTAAGCATTTACTATAAGCCAAACACTGCAGAGATGTAAACACTTATTTTTCATAATGATCTCAAAAGGGCAGGTACTATTATCAATTCTATTACACAGAGGAGAAACGTGGGTGTCAACGAGATTAAGAAATCTGGGGAGATTGCTCCATGACTTAAATGCTTGCATAGTTTAAAAACTGGAGCTGGGATCCCCAACACCTGTGTAAATGACAGGGGAGGTGTGGCAGCCTGCCTGTAATCCCAGAGCTTAGGAAGTGGAGATGGGATCTTCGGAGTAAGCAAGCTAGCTGCACTAGTCAAGTGTTCGGGCTCCAGGTTGAGGGAGAGACCCTACCTCAATATATATAGCAAAGACTGAGGAATCTACCCAGAATCAGCTTCTGGCTTCCTAAGATATAGCCACACATGTGTACATGCATCTCCACACAAGGACATACCATAAAAACATACACATAAAATAAAAGAACTCTTCCTATCATCACGATAGTTTGGGTCCTTGATGACTCAGGAGCAGAATAGCTGGTCTCTGCAGTTTCTTGTCCCTGGGTCAGTCAGTAACCTACCAGTCTCAGGGTGGAGATCAAAGTGGAGACGCCTTCGGTGTCAGGAATCCCTTCCTCAACAAGTACACACCACAGCCTGCTGTCACACCAGACTGCCTCTCTGAGGGCATCTGAAGTGCCTTGCTAGGATTTTTAAACCGCTTGCCTTTTAAATATAATCATATTGTATTTTTTTTTTTGGTGGCCATTGCAGCACCAGAACTGTTGTGAGGAGGGGCCTTCTAGAAGCTGCGTGAGTGGTCTGCTGCTGGAAGGTTCAGCCACGTTGTGGAAACATTCTCCCCCTCCATCTGCTATGACTGAGAGACTGGGCTGAGAAATGGCAGAAAACACACTCGGCAACAAAGCTCAGCCTGGGGCTTTACTGCTGCTGATCAATCTCTGTGCAGGCTCCACACCGGATTCCTGGGTATTATTTGTGTCTACAAAGGGGACGCTAACTAACCTGTGTCTGCTTTATCCCCTTGTGGCATTTCTTAACAGCAACACAGTGTTCTCCCTGTTGCTGAGAAGGATCAATAAATGGGTCTAGTCAGAATGGCTGGTAATGGCATCCGATTATAAGGATTAGTGCCTTTAATCTGCCCTGAGCTGCCAGGAAGCATGATGCTATAATATCCCTTTCTTCTTTAATATCCCAGACAGGATATTCTTGCTAACTGGACCATTTGTTATACTTGGAGGGCGGCTTTCACCATGGCAGCTTGTCAGCACCTTGAGGTGGGGCATCCAACGGTGTACTTTTACATGATCTGTTCTGGAAGTTTCTTAGGGTGTGTGTGTGGAGGGATTGGCTTGGTGTAAGAAAGGAGAATGGATACAGTAATTCAAATGTCCGCTTTGGCGACTAGTCTAAGGAGCCACAGCAGTCCAGACAAGAGGCTTTCAACTTTCTTTTTGTATTCCTCTTCATGAGCAGTGGCAGGCACTAGTAGTGATTCCCCAAGCCTTTTTATTTTTTTCGCATGTGCTGCAGGAGGGTATTTCTCAGTATCTTTCATAGTTGGAAGTGATCATGGACTAAGGCTCTTTTGTTCTGGCCCTCAGGAGCCTTCCCAGCTAGCCCTTGTTCTGTTCACAGGATAGAGAGTATCCCAGGAGACCTCAGGATTTCAACAGAATGAAGGCCCCAGCACCCCATGACCCTGAGTGAGGGCAGAGGCCTTCCAGCTGAACAGGATTAAGAGTCCTGATAATCGATTCTATCTGATCCATTATACATCGGGGGATACTAGAATTTACTCTATGCTAGGATCCAGCCAACCCTAACTGCTACACTCCATTCATGTCCACACTACCAATCCTGCATCATCAAACCCTTCAGAAGCATCCCTTGCTCTTAGATTAAAATCCTATAGCATGATCTATGAGCACTGGTGAGATCTAGCTCCTGTCTCCTTCTTAGCCTCATGCACTTTCTTTTTTTTTTTAATTTATTTATTTATTAAGGATTTCTGCCTCGTACCCACAACCGCTTCCCATTTCCCTCCCCCTCCCCCGATCAAGTCCCCCCCCCTCATCTGCTCGAAGAGCAATCAGGGTTCCCTGACCTGTGGGAAGCCCAAGGACTGCCCACCTCTATCCAGGTCTCGTAAGGTGAGCATTCAAACTGCCTAGGCTCCCACAAAGCCAGTACGTGCAGTAGGATCAAAAACCCACTGCAATTGTTCTTGAATTCTCAGTATTCCTCATTGTCCGCTATGTTCAGCTAGTCCGGATTTATCCCATGCTTTTTCAGACCTAGGCCAGCTGGCCTTGGTGAGATCCCAATAGAACATCCCCATTGTCTTAGTGTGTGGGTGCACCCCTCGTGGTCCTGAGTTCCTTGCTCGTGCTCCGTCTCCTTCTGCTCCTGATTTGGACCTTGAGATTTCTGTCCGGTGCTCCCGCGTGGGTCTCTGTCTCTGTCTCCTTTCATCGCCTGATGAAGGTTAATATTCCTGAGGATGCCTATGTGTTTGTCTTTGGATTCACCTAATTTAGCTTCTCTAGGAACATGTATTATAGGCTCAATGTTCTTTATTTATGGCTAGAAACCAAATATGAGTGAGTACATCCCATGTTCCTCTTTTTGGGTCTGGCTTACCTCACTCAGGATAGTGTTTTCTATTTCCATCCATTCGTATGCAAAATTCAAGAAGTCCTTGTTTTTTACTGATGAGTAATACTCTAATATGTATATATTCCATACTTTCTTCATCCATTCTTCCGTTGAAGGGCATCTAGGTTGTTTCCAGGTTCTGGCTATTACAAACAATGCTGCCATGAACATAGTTGAGCATATACTTTTGTTGTATGATAGGGCCTCTCTTGGGTATATTCCCAAGAGTGGTATTGCTGGATCCAGGGGTAGGTTGATCCCGAATTTCCTGAGAAACCGAAACACTGCTTTCCAGAGTGGTTGCACAAGTTTGCATTCCCACCAGCAATGGGTGAGTGTACCCCTTTCTCCACAACCTCTCCAGCAAAGGCTATCATTGGTGTTTTTTATTTTAGCCATTCTGACAGGTGTAAGGTGGTATCTTAAAGTTGTCTTGATTTGCATTTCCCTGATCGCTAAGGAAGTTGAGCATGACCTTAAGTGTCTTTTGGCCATTTGAAGTTCTTCTGTTGAGAATTCTCTGTTCAGATCAGTGCCCCATTTTATAATTGGGTTGATTAGCCTTTTACGGTCTAGTTTCTTGAGTTCTTTATATATTTTGGAGATCAAACCTTTGTCAGTTGCAGGGTTGGTGAAGATCTTCTCCCAGTCAGTAGGTTTTCTTTTTGTCTTAGTGACAGTGTCCTTTGCTTTACAGAAGCTTCTCAGCCTCAGGAAGTCCCATTTATTCAATGATGCCCTTAGTGTCTGTGCTGCTGGGGTTATACATAGGAAGTGGTCTCCTGTGCCCATGTGCTGTAGAGTACTTCCCACTTTCTCTTCTATCAGGTTCAGTGTGTTCGGACTGATATTGAGGTCTTTAATCCATTTGGATTTGAGTTTTCATGCACTTTCTTTATCTCTGCCACTGCCAACCGTATCTCACAGCCCAGCCAGAGTTCACTTTGTCAAACGTGGCAAGCTCTTTCTGCCCCAGGCCATTTGTGCAGTGTTTCCTCCATTGCTCTTTCCCTCAGTTCTGAACTCTTACCACATAGGGAACGCTCCTAAGAATGGAAGAGTAGGCTGGATCGCTTTTAAAGGAAAATCTCCATCATACTCACTGCTTGGTGTTTTTAATGCGAAGGGCTGGGAAGAAGGCGTGAGGCGCATTTTACAAGTTGAGAGCACATGTGTGAGAAAAGTCCGCTAACGAGAAACTGCTAATGGCTCAAACATGCGAGGATGTCAAGCAGTCTAGGTAATGCGTGAGATGTTCTTTACATAGACTTTTATACATCCTTTCAATCAGGCTCAGGATAGACAAATGTTAATGAGGGGGTGGAAAGGGAAGCGGAAGGAACAGTGATAAAGGAACTGTGCTAAGGTGTCCATCACAGGGAAGAACTTTGAGCACATAATCTTATTTTTCTCTATTTCCTGACATGTCAAAACCACCCTGCTCTTCTAGACTAAGGAAATGATGACGACCCCTATGTTGTGTGCTATATTATTATGTGTTTCCTAACCTCTCTTCTCCCCGGATGGGGAGCTTCATGTGTCTAACCATCTGTGTTTCCTTGGGTTAGGAGCTCTCTGATCTAACCTTGATTAGATGGTCAGGAAGATACTGTCCATGAGTGATACAAATGAACTCACAAGACAGTCCTTCCTCCAGCAGCCTTTAGGGAGGTCACTACCCTGCCTTTTAGAAGGACTTGCATTATTGCCAGTCTAATGTATCGCCAGTCCCTGAGGATGTTACTACAGCTCAGTGAATTTTACCTAACAGAAGGGCACTGAGCCCCGATTAGAGGCACAATGGAGAGGATGAGGAGTGGGAGAGGGACAGAGGAGCCATCAAAGCAGCAGATGAAAACAGTTCCCGAGCCATGTCACACTTCTCAGTGTTTCCAGAACACTGGCTAGAGACGCAATGAGGTTCAGGTCCCTATCCAACCAGTTCATTATAACAAATTTGGGATTTCCCTCAACTAATTTGAATATATATATAACCCAACAACAGGCATAAATAATGCCTGAGTCACAAAGAAAGATTTAAGTTTTGATCAGGATTAATATACATGGTTCTGTGGGTAAAAACAAAACAAAAATCTGTAATGTTTCAGTGAGACCGGTTAGCCACTGAGCTCCAGGGATCAGTAGCCAAATGCAGAGCTTAAGGGTTAGAGATTCCACCTCAACAATTAAGGAGGAGAGTGGTGAAGATGTCAGTGTTTGGATGGCTTCCACACATACATGTTCCTCCCTGCAACAAACCCCAACCCAAATCTGACCATAACCTCATAGTTAGGCAAAGGTCATCAAGTGAACTTCTGTATGAGGTCCAGGGGACCAGTTCTTGGTTGCAACATACAGTGAACCAAAACATTGTTTTCGTGTCTGAGGTTCCCCCACATTCTTCCTGATTTGGCACCTGGCTTTCAAGACATCTTTCTATGATGTCTAATTTAGGGGTCATCAACCTTCCTAATACCTCGACTGTTTAATACAGTTCCCTGCATTGTGGTAACCCCAACCATAAAATTATTTTTGTTGCTATTTCATAACTGTAATTTTGCTACTGTTATGAATTGTAAATATCTGATCTGCAGATGATCTTGGGCAACCCTTGGGAAAAGGTTGTTTCACCGCCAAATGGACTGTAACCCACTGGTTGAAAACCATTGGTCTAATTTTTTGTTTTGTTGTCTCTTCCCCTGCTGGTCTTCCTTCTTACCAACACCAATGCTAGGCAGAGGCTCTGTCCTCTCTCTGATGCCAATGCTCACAGTGATCAGGTGAGGAGTGCCTGTCTACAGAAACACCAGCCTGAGTGCTGGTGGAAGGGGTCCCTGCCAAGACTTCTCCCCCATCGTGTGGCACAGACATGAAGGGTCTTGGGTCTAGGATTCCAACTTGATTTCTATATACATTGCAACCAAGGTATAAGCATTTTTAACAACAGGGTATTGCCAAATAGTTCCAGTGGGCAACCGGGGAGAAAGGCAAGAGTCTGTCTAGTTTGGGGGCCTCTGGAGTGTCCCTGATCAACTCATAATGAGAAGTCTTTAAGCTGACCCTGGGGTTTTTGTTTAGGAACTCTGGACTTTCCGGCACAGCATCATTCAGAAAGCTCCCCTGTAACTCTCTCCCTCTCAACTTACAGTTTTAAATTGGCTCACACAGCAGTAAGTTTCCATACAATCTCCTGTTCATTCAATCCTCCCCTCTTCCTCTGCCTCCACAATCCCTGCTTAAGTTCTCTACCCCTCGCTTTACATCGTCTGTACTCTGCTATTCCATCTACTTTAAGATATTGCTCACTCCAATGCCTCCTCCCTAACGTCTTTACTTCTACGGGTACTCCAGGTACCAGATCTAAAGACCCATGCATGAGAGAGAACATACGGTGTTTATCTATTTGAGTATGGGTTATCTTGCTCCATATAATCTTTCTAGCTCCACTCATTTGCCTGAAAATTTCCTACTTTCCTTTTTCTTTACAGCTTCATAAAATTCTATTGTGTCTATGCGCCATATTTTTGTTATCCATTGGCTCATGAGTATCCAGCCTTGTTTCATTTTCTTGCTATTTGAAGAAAATGGCAATGAAATGCTTGAGCAAATATCTCTGTAGTAAGACATTGAATCCTTTGGGAATATGCCGAGGAGTGGTTTAGCTAGGTCAACTAGTAGTAGATCTACTTCTAGTACCTTTTGAGGAAATTCCATACTGATTTTTACAGTGACTATACAAATTTAAGATCAAAAAAAAAAAAAAAAACCAATGACCAACGGTTCCTCTTTCCCCATGTCTTCGCTAGCATTTGTCATCATTACTTTCTTGATGGTAGCCGTTCTGACTGGAAGGAGTCGAAATCCCAAAGTAGTTTTAATTTGACGGTTAATGATGTGGGACACCTCCAAGGTGTTTATTAGACATCTGTGTTTGTTTTGAGAACTCTGTTCAGAACTATGGTCCACTTTTTGATTGAGTTTGTTTCCTTACTGTTTCATTTTATGTGCTCTTTGAATAATCTGGTATTAACTCTCTAAGGGAGACAGAGCTGGCCAGGATTTTCTCCCATTCGGTGGGCTACCTCTTCACTTGACTGAAGGTCTGCTTTGCTGTCCCGAAGCTTTTTAGTGTCATGAGATCCATTTCTCAGTTGTTGGTCTTATCTCCTCTTCGGTGGTACTGGAAAATCCTTCTATATGCTGAAGCGTACCCCCCATTTTCTCCTCTAGCAGTTTCAGGGCATCAAGTCTTATATTGAGGTCCTTGATCTATTTGGAGTTGAGGTTTGTGCAGTGGGTTAGGAAAAGGATCTAGTTTCATTCTTCTGTATGTTGCTAGCCTGTTTTCCTGGCACCATTTGTTGAAAATGCTGACTTTTCTCCACTGTGTACTTTTGAGCCTTGTCAATAACCAAATGTCTGTAGGAGTGTGGGCTTACACCTGGGTCCGCACTTATATTTCATTGTTAAGTTCGTCTCTTTTTGTTTTAGTACTATGGCTCTGCAGTATTACTTGAAATCAGGCATTTCTTACCTATTTCTTTTTTGTTACCATATTTCTTATAATATTCTTTATTGTTCAGTAGTTGAGTATGTTTTTTAACTATCCTTGGTCTTTATGCTTTTAAATAGATTTTAAGATTTCTTTTTGGTCATTTCTGTGAAGTGTGGTCCTGGAATTCTGGTTGGGATTGCATTGAATTTGTAGATTGCTTTTGGCAGGATGGCTGTTTTCACATTCATCCTTCCAATATGAGCATAGGCAATCCTTTGCTTTCCTGGTGTCTTTCACAATCCCTCCCTCCCTCCCTTCCTTCTTTTCTTCCTTCCTTTCTCCTTTCCTCCCTTCCTTTCTCCTTCCCTTCCTCCCTCACGCCTTTCCCCTCCCTCCTTCCCTTCCTCCCTCCCTCCCTCCCTCTCTCCCTACTCCCTCCCTTCCTCCTCCCTCCCTCCCTTTCTCTTTCCTTTCCTCCCTCCTTCCCTTCCTTACTTCATTCCTTCCTTCTTCCTTTTCTTTCTTTGTGTGTGTGTATGTTATACGAACACATGTGTGAGGGTGCACATACCTAGTGCATGCATGCAAAGGCCAGAGGAGGGCATAGAGCATCCTCTATTGCTCTCCACTTCAGTTTTTGAGAGCCTCTGACCCAGTGAGCCTGAAGCTTCTCATTTTGGATAGGTGTTCTGGGATCCACACGTTTCCATCCCTCGATACTGGAGCATGTGCAGTCATGCCTGGCTTTTACATGGTGCTGGGGATTCAAACTCACACCTTCTTGTTTGCACAAGTGTCCTATCCCACTGAACCATTTTCCCAACTCAGAAGCAGCATGACTTTCTATTTTCCTTTGTCTGGGCTCCCTGGTTAGTCTTCCGAGGTCACCCACGGTCCATCTGCCACCCACCTTATAAAGATTTAAGCCCTACACATTCCGATTTAAGCTCCTGTTATTCCCTGGACAACACCAGGCTTTTCATCTTCCAGGAAAATTTCCATATGCTTTTTCTTTTTCTACCTGGAACACCCTTGCCCCAATTTTTACATGCCCACATTCTGTTCATATGGAAAATTAAGACTAGAAACCAAAACAAAACAAAGGAGCCCAGGGTATGTCACACAGCTACAATCCTAGCACTTAGAATATTGTGGTAGAAAAGTCATGGATTTGAAGCTGCACAGGGAGTAAGGCAGCCTTACTCTATAACAGGACTGTCTTAACAAATAAAACAAACACCACCGCAACGGGCACATACACAAACCAATGTTGAGTAGCTAGATGTAATCATTCCATGCCATATCTCACTGTACCACATAAATGTACACAACTATGATTTGTCTAATAAAAACCCCAATGCCTCTTTTAGTCTACCAGGCTCAGGCAGAATGAACCTTCTCTTTCTAATTTTATGATGCGTCCGCACTTTCTGAATGAGGTTTGCTTTTCAGTGGACAGGAGAGTTTGTGTTTGTTTCATTGGCCTGTGTATTCCCCAGCCTCTGCCAAAGCTCTGCCAGCATCAGAACATACCGATGCGCAGATGGATCGCTCACCTGCCACTTGGCAGTTAATGGTCACATTCACACCTCGCACTGTCCTGATGGTGCCTCCGACATCCACCGTGACTGCAGGCTTCTCTGTGTTGAGCACGGTCATTCGGGATGTTTTCACAAGTGGCTTTCCTGAACGAGAAAGAAAGAGAGCTGTCACTAACAGTGTTATGGGCTGGGGTACTGAAAAACAGGGAGGCCAACAGAGAACACGTGTTCTTCTCGGGCACACCCAATACCACATGCTTTGCCTGGGGGGAAAAACCTGTTATCTGTTCACTCACACGCCTATCATAGACTTAACAGGAAAAAACAAACAGACCAAAAAACAAACAAACAAACAAAAAACAACAACAACAAAAAACAAGGGCTGGAGAGATGGCTCAGTGGTTAAGAGCACTGTCTGCTCTTCCAGAGGTCCTGAGTTCAATTCCCAGAAACCACATGGTGGCTCACAACTATCTGTAATGAGATCTGATGCCCTCCTCTGGCATGTGGGCATACATGGAGGCAGAATGTTGTATACAATAAATAAATAAATCTTTAAAAAAAAACAACAAAAAAAAACCCCAACAACAACAAAAAACCCAAGGTTGAAGAGATAAACATGGTATCCAAGTGAGGATAACAATCACTTTCAATCAATGTAAATTCTATAAAAGATAGAATTTAAGGGCTTAATTTGTACTTTGAGACAGTTCTGCAATTCACACACAGTTGTAAGAAGTAAGAGAGTAATCCCTTGTGTAACTTGTATCCGTGTAACTTGTACTCCCATAATGCAGTCACCTTACTCAACTACAGCACACTTTCACGGTCACAGGGTGGATATTCACAAGGGTAGGTCACAGAACGTCTGCCCCTCTCAGCATCCCTCATGAAGTCTATAACCTCCCCTAGATTCTTGGGCCACCATTCCTATGGCTTTTGTTCCCTTGTTTTCAGCATCTGACGTGTCACATAAATGAAATCACACAGTTGGTCACCTTTTGTGTTTGACTTCCTGCCAGCTCTCTTGAGCTCTCCAGAGATTCTTCTAGCTCTTATATCAAATTATGGTTCCATTTCTAAATGGTGTGGTACTTTTTATCACAGAGTAGTATTCTATGACATGGGGAAACCACAGTTTGTGTTTTTCTGTTCAGCTGCTGTAGAGTATCTGGGTGGTTTCCAGATCTTGATACAGCTGTTATAAACACTCCGGTGCAGGTAGCTGTGGGGACATCTGTCTTCATTTCTCTGACATCAATGCGTAGGAACGCAGCTGAAATGCCATATGGTAGTCCCCCCCCCTCAATACTTTTTATTTCTTTCATCCGATATTTGCACAGTGGCATCTTGGTGTGGTTTAAGTTGCATTTCCTTCATGGCTGATGCCGTGAGCTCTCTCTTGTGCGTGTATTTACCACATGCATATTGTGTGGAGAGATATCGATTTATGTCATTTCAGAATTTAGAAATTTTTAGTCAGAAGTTTATTAAGTAGTAGCATTAAAACAGGAAAAGCTAATAGAGCTGCAGGTTTGAATTTCTTTCCAACCACTGGGAGTCAGCACTCAATCAAAAGCATCATGCTGGAGCAGCTTGGTCCTCACATTGAGTGCCTCTTTACCAGGAGAAGCAGGGGCAGGAGTCCTTTCAACCAATTCTTGCTTTTCCTCTTTTTTCTTTATGAAGAAACAGATTGCCATCAAAGCGTCCCTTTGGGGGAAAGTTTGAAAGGTGACTCTGAGTAAATGGCATCTTAACTGTCTGTGTGTGACTTAGTTTTGTTGCATTACAGAAAGGAGCAAAATGGCTGGGCGGTGGTGGCGCACGCCTTTAATCCCAGCACTTGGGAGGCAGAGGCAGGTGGATCTCTGTGAGTTTGAGGCCAGCCTGGTCTACAGAGTTAGTTCCAGGACAGGGTTATTACACAGAGAAACCCTGTTTTGAACCCCCCTCTCCCGCCACAAAAGAGGAGCAGAATGTGCAGACTTCATCACATACAGTTAACACTGTACAGCCACACCTAGCCCCTGCCTTCCTGTTTGGTGTATAGATTCCTTCTGGGTGCCTCACATCTTTCCTGGGGTTTGGGCCGTGCACTAAGGCATGGCATAGGCCCACACATGCTCCATAGTAGCTTCCTCATCCACATGGAGTTTTCAGTTATGTCTAGGAATGAAGGCTTTGCCTAGATTTGTGTTTCTTCTCCCATCATATGCTGTCCCTGCCCCTTGGTTCAGATCCATACAGTTGTCATCTCCAAGTCAGATCCTTGTTAACTGGAAAGAAGATAACCGGTCTGGAGATTTGACATTTCTTTCAGTCCCCCAGATGACATCTATTTCCGCTTGTTGCTTCATGAAAGGGTCAACTGGGGTGTCACATAGCCATCACCCACAGTAAGATATCCCATCTCATCAGAGGCCAACTCTCTCCATTTCCCTTTCCCCCACCTTTTTCTAGAGCAGGGGTTCTCAACCTTCCTAATGCTGTGACCCTTTGATACAGTTCCTCATGCTATGGTGACCCCAACCATAAGATTATATTTGTTGCTGCTTTGTAACTGTGATTTTGTTACTGTTATGACTCATGATGTAAATAGGGGTTTGCCACAGAGACCTCGACCCACAGGCTGAGAACCAATGTTCTAGAAGCATGGTTGCTTTTTATGCTGTTGTTTCAAAAAGTTCCCCAGCCCTACTGATTTTATGGCAAAATTCTGAAGGCATTCACATTTTCAGCAGCTGCTTGGCACACCCTGTCTCCAGGTAAATCTTGCTGGTGGAAGTGGGGAATGGAGACTTAGAAAGGCACAATCTGGGCTGCAGGGAACTTAGAATCAAGAAGACAAACAATAACTATAACACAAGGGGACTACAGCAAGCCCCCTTCAAAGAGTTCGGATAAAAGAAGGGCAGAAAATTGAGCTGATATAAACATTATTACCATGAAGAGGGGCAGACAACTGAGTTGATCTAAACCTTGTTTACCATGAAGGAAAGGAGTCTGAGAGAGGCAGGTATCTAAGGGACACCCTGTGACCAGGAGGACCAAGTCACTTCTCTGAAGCGCACTGGATCCCACAGCTGAGATCACACGATTTCTGCTGCGGTTGAACTCTCCTCTGCAGCAGGAGGGATAGGCACCAGCTGGAAGCCTCAGTCCCAATCGCCATGCTCTATTTGAAGATTTTGTAATTGGATTACTTACTTTGTCTTTGATTCTTTACCTTTTTAAACATTAAAAATTCTGCAATGCATATTGTAGAGCTAAATTCTCATCCCCAAGATGGGCTTATCAGCAGGTTTTCTGGCAGCAAGCACCAGCAGGCACCAGAGCCTCCAGACTCTTTGGATTTGCAGCAAAGCTACCAACAGGGGCTGGTCACCTGGCACCAGGATGACTCTGATCGCCTTCTTCAATGCCTCATCTGCATATTTCTGGGGATAGGCCACCCAGGTTTTAGAGATGAAAAGTCAAATAGCATAAGCCGGGGCCCCTGACTGACATCTTCACGTGGACCTGGGTGTCCTTGCCCAGAAGCAGAGATGACTCCAGTAACTTGTACTTCATTGAGGGTGGCTGATCCTCTCCTGGAAGTGCCCATGCAGCATGGTGAGGTGGTCTTCCCATTTTCAGTGTGCATATCTGTGACTGTCTTCTTGCATCTAAAAACCTGTAGCCACTATGTATTTTACTACTGAATCTTAAGAGATCTTTATAGTTCAGCTATGGTCCTTCGTCAACAAGTGTTCTGTAAATTCTCACCCAGTCGGTACCTTTCCTTTTCACCTTCGCAGGCCCTTCCACAAACCTAAGTGCTTTAACTTTGATAACATACAATTTATAATTTTTACAGGTTATGATTTTTTTATGTCAAGTATAGGAACTACTTACATAGATCTAAACTCTGAATGGATACTTTCCTATGATTTTTTTTCTTACAAGTTTTATGGTTTAAGTTTTATATTCAATTTACTGACAATTAATTTTTCTATTTTTGTACTATTTTATTGTCCTCAAACTTTTTTTATATCAGGAAACCATTTTTTATTGATTTGGAACTTTGGAATTCCTGATTGATTTTTAAAATAACTTAATACCATTTTTAAAAACTTTTGGGATTCCATTAAACATCAAAGTAAAAAATGTGCTGAGTGAAAACAGCTACTTAGTGCCAGCCTATGGGATGGGAAAGGATCTTCACCAGCCCCACATCAGAGACAGATCTCAAAGATATATAAGAACTCCAGAATCTAGCATCAAAATACCAAATAATCTATTTTAAAAGTGAGGTATAGATCTAAACAGAGAATTCTCAACAGAAGAATCTCAAATGGCCGAGATATACTTGAAGAATTGTTCAACATCCTTAGTCATCAGGGAAATGTAAATCGAAATGACCCTGAGATACCAATTTATAACCTGTCAGAATGGTTAAGATTAAAAAACACCGAGGACAGCTTATGTTGGAGAGGATGTGGAGTAAGGGGAATACTCCTTTACTGCTGGTGGAAATCAAAATAGCAGTTTCTCAGAAAATTGGGAATCAATCTACCTCAAGACCCAGATACACCAATCTTGGGCATATACCCAAAGGATGCTCAATTATACCACAAGGACACTTGCTTTAACTATGTTCTAGTAGCATTATTCATAATAGGCAGAATCTAGAAACAACCTAAATGCCCCTCAGTCAAAGAATGGATAAAGAAAATGTGGTACATTTACACAATGGGGTATTGCTACTTAGCTGTTACCAACAATGACATCATGAAATTTGCAAGCAAATGGATGGAACTAGAAAAGAGTGAGGTAACACAGACCTAGAAGACAAATACGTTATGTGCTCACTCAGAAGTGGATATTAGGGATAAAGTATAGGATAACCAGACTATAATCCATAGCTCCAGAGAGGCTAGGTAATAAGGAGCGTCCAAAGAGGGATTCATGGATTTCTCTGGGAAAGGGAAATAGAAGAAATTTCCTGGGTAAAGTGGGGACAGTAGGGAGGGAGGGTGGGATGTGTATGGTGGGGGGTAATGGGAAGATGAGAGATCAGGTTAGGTCATTTGTGGGTAGGATGAAGGGAGATAATAAAAGCATCTTGATCGGGGAGGAAGCATTTCAGTGTTAGGGAGAAACCTGGTGCCAGGAAAATTCCCAGCCCAGGAATCCACAAGGATGACCCCAGCTAAGACTTCTAACAATACTGGAGAGGGTGACTGAATTGGACATTTCCTATAATCAAATTGGTGACTACCCTAATTATCATCAGAGAGCCTTCATTCAATAATTGATGGTAGCAGATGCAGATATTCACAGCTAAAGCACTGGGCTGAGCTCTGGGAGTTCTGTTGAAGAGAGGGGGGAAAGATTGTACGAGTCAGGGGATCAAGGTCATGATGGGGGAACCCATAGAGATAGCTGACCTGAGCCCCTGGGAGCTCATGGACTCTAGACCAATACCTAGGGAGTCTGCAATGGACCAATCTAGGCTCTCTACATGTGTGTGACAGTTATGTAATTTGGTCTGTTTGTGGGACTCCTAGCAGTGGAATCAGGACCTGACCTGGGCGCTTGAGCTGGTTTTGGGAACCTATTCCCAATGTTGGGTTTCCTTGCCTAGCGTCAATGCAGGGAGAGGAGCTTGGTCCTGCCTCAACTTGATGTGCCATACTTTGTTGATGCCCATGGGAGATCAGCCTCTTTCTGAATGGAGATGCGAGAGGAGTGGATGTTGTGGTGGGTAATGAACGGGAGATAAGGAAGGAGGGGAAACTGTGATCACGACATAAACTTTAATTAAGAAAACAAAAAGAACACAGATATTTAAACAAATTCTAGTCAGTGTTATCCATCTGTGAGTTATTTTTGTATAGGGTATGACACTCAGATAAAATTCCCTTGTTTGTAGCCTCTGGCTAACCAGTTGTTCTGATACCCTTTATTGGTAAGCTATCTTTTCGACTACCTTGGATAGCTTCTGCATCATTGTCAAGATGAGTTGAGCATGTTTGTGCAGATCTGTTTCTGTTCACCGCATCTTTGCCCTGCCAATAGCATACCGCCTCAATTACTGTAACTATATAATCACAGTCTGGCAAGCGATGTTTCCTGCTTATTCTCCTTTGCTACTCTACTGCATCTTTTTATAGACTTTTCAAACCAACGTGTCCATACTTAGAAAGCCTTGTTAAGATTTTGATAGGAATTATATCAGTCATAAATATCAGTGATGGAAAAACCAATCTCTGTTTGTTTTTGTCTTCTAGTCTATGGAAGACCACATGTCCATTTATCTTTCCAGGTAGTTTAGAGATGTGTTGCTGAATTTTTATCTAGTTATTTCTTTCCAGGGATGGCTAACACTATGTTTTAAGTTTCATTGTTTATTTCTGGTATATGGAAATGTAGGTACATGTTGGTCTTAGGCCCTTTTTTATAAGTTTTTAGGGCATTTTTATGTAGACAATCATTCCCTCTGAAGAAAAGGACAAGCTTTACTTTTCCTTTGTCAATCTGTGTGGGGAAGCCAAGGAAGTCCTGGGTGAATATGCAGAGAATGAATGAAGTCCTGAGTGAATGTGTGCTGTTTAGCATGGCTATGGTCATGTCAAGGACCTCACTGTGTCAGACCCATGCAGAAATGGCAAAGTTTCCCCTTATGATGAGGCTCAGGGAGAGCAAAGTCTTCCTCTGGCCTGACTTTTTAATGTTGGCAATGTATGGAAAACCTAGCAACTACAGCTTTCTCCTCCCAGGTGACTGTAACCTGAGACTGCCCCCCTATAGAGACTTCCTAAGGAGAGACTAGCTTACCTTCCCCTGAGCTGTACATAATAAAAATCAGCAAGGCTCTGCATTGCTGTGCACAGCTGGGGCTGTTTCACAAGAGTGAGCACAGCCTACCTGACCCTGGCTTTTCTGTGTAGGTGTCTGTACGTCTGTCCTTTTCCATTCCCTCCCAGCCCCGTCTCACTGGATGCAGCAACTCTGTATGCCTCTTATTTGTTTTCTTACATTATACACTGGGTAGATCTTCTAGCACTGTACTTAGTAAGGATAGTGTATTAGTCAGGGTTTTATTGCTGTGAAGAGACACCATAACCACAGAAACTCTTATAAAAGAAGGAAGCCATTTAATTGGGTCCGACTTATAGCTTCAGAGATTTAGTTCCTTATTATCATCATGGGAAGCATGACAGTATGCTGGTAGACATGGTACTCGAGAAGGAACTGAGAGTTCTACATCTTGATCCACAGGTAGAAGGAGACTGTGTACCACACTGGATGTAGCTTGAGCATATGACACCTCAAAGCCTGCCTCTACAGTGACACACTTCCTCCAACAAGGCCACACCTCCAAACAGTGCCACTTGCTCTGGGGGGGCAAACATTCAAACATGAGTCTATGAGGGGTAGCATTCCTGTTTAAACCACCACAGATAGTGAAAGCAAGTCTTAAAGTGATGAATGATTTTAAAAGTAGCCTAGGTATTTTGTATTCTGTTATAGGACATCACTATCCTATGTAACTCTTCTGTTTTAAGTATTTTGGACATTTCCTCTGTAACCATACAGACATGGAAGCAGAGAGATGCAGAAGTCCAGCTTCCTTGCTTGCTTCTTATGTTTCCCATGTCAGGGGTTCCTCATTACTGATGGGCTTTCTGGATACCCATTGGTCTTCACCATCACCCCAGTGGAAACAGCCTCGCTGGCAGCTGCTAAGAGGTTGTTATGGTCTGATTCTCACATGAGCATGGGAATAATAAGAATTCTATGGGAAAGGTAGAGGTCCAGGTTCCCCGAATGTTCTCATTAGCTTCCTGTAGGTATGAAACTCATGTTCTCACACCTACCTCCATGGATGTGTTGAAATAGGTACCTCATTTTATGGTATCCACGATGGAAGACGAGGAAAGGCTCCTTAACCACCCTATGTTGGTATGCTGTACAGATCACAGTGTTTCTGTGATATTTGGTCAGACCTCAGCCATATTTTCTAAACCTCAGTCTTGCTACCTCTTTCCTGTTACTTCTGCTAGAGAGGATAAGCTTTTAGGATATACAAATAAAATTTCTTTTTCACATACTCATTGGCGTTTCCTTGTAGCTACCTTCTGCAGCTCCAAGTTTGGAGTTTAGGAAGCATAAAGGAAGCCGAATAAATTCCCAACTGCGTGAGCTGAACTGTCCCTCAGTTGCCAAGGTCTCTAGCCAGTCTGGTCCCCCACCCCAACTGTGTGAGCTGAACAAGGTCTCTAGCCAGTCTGGACCCCACCCCAACTGTGTGAGCTGAACAAGGTCTCTAGCCAGTCTGGTCCCCCACCCCAACAGTGTGAGCTGAACAAGGTCTCTAGCCAGTCTGGACCCCACCCCAACTGTGTGAGCTGAACAAGGTCTCTAGCCAGTCTGGTCCCCCACCCCAGCTTCTCACCCTTGTGCCCGCACACACAACGGTCAGGGGTTTTAACTGTACTTAGTAAGAGGGATCGGGAGCAGTGCAACCGCGTCTTCCCGGAAGTGGAGGGTCTCTGTAAGCTAGGCCTTAGCAGGCTTTTTATCATCTGGGGAGAAACATGCATCCAGTGCTGGAAGCACATGACCATAAAACACAATGCAAAGATTCATTTATTAAGCACCTTGGGGAAATAAGGGTCCACATGAGATCATTTCATAGGCCTAAAGCTTAATCTTTTGTAAGCCAAATGGATTTCATTTTGTTTTAACCATTTAAAGGCAGCACATTCTAGACTGGCACGCACTCCTCTGGTCTTTTGTTAACTGGGAAAAAAAAAACCCACCTTGTTTCAGAAATGCTCGTTTTTGAGCCTGACACCTGCTTTTCATGGTTTGCATTCTCCTCCTCCTTCCTCAGGCACTGACACACAGCATCATATTTGAAGCTGTCCCTCTTTATTTTCCTCTCCTGTTTGACTTGCCCTCTGGGCAGGAGTAATTAAACTCACTGGAATTGTATTTAGGAGTGGAAACTTGGTGCAGGTGAGCATGCGTGTAGGCTCTCTATGTCTGCAGTGAGTGGGCAGGGCTGGTCCCACCTACCTTCCATTTGAGATCATGTATGACCCGGTGTGAAGAGGAATGAAGAAGTACTATAATGATATGCTGACATAAAAAATGCAGGCAAACGTGGATTAATATTAATATTAATAAATATCAACTCTGATTCCAAATCTAGCCCAACTCTAATAAACATCTCTGGAACTATCACTAAGTCCTATCCTCAGCTCAGGGCAACTGTATCTCCTTCGGGGTGGGGGTGGGGCTACTTGACGCCACTGCAATCTCACTCACTACAGTCTCTTCCTAAGAGTGGTTTCTCTGAGCCATCAATCAGATCATGTAGTTTGCCGTGTACCATTTCTAGGACTTCTTTGGTACAATCTAAGCAAAAATATCTAGCTTCTTTTTGCAACAAACAGTCTTCTACATGGTTATGACCAACTGTCTGCCTCTTCTGCCTCATGGAGACCAAGCTTCCCACAAGTCACCATGCTCCAGTTTACTGTCCTCTGCCCTGCAGCTCTGCCCTGTCTGGCCCCCATCCTTGATGTCTTTTACCTACAGACATCTACATGGACATATCCTTCTGGTCATTTAGGTCTCTGCACATAACATTGCTTAGAGAGACTGTTTCCAGCTACCCCATCTAAAGTATGCACCCTGTTACCCCTTGACAGGCATTTTAGTCTCATCTATCTTGGTTCTTAATTTTCCATAAGACTATCAGAAATTGTATTCTCCATATCCTCTTTCCCAACCATGCCTCACTGTGAAATCTCCCTACCAGCTACTTTTAGCACAAGGTAGGTCCTCAAATATATATATATATCTTTTGAAAGTCAAACAGGAAAAAGTATCTTTTGAAAACCTGGGGATGTGAGGTTCAGAAAAGGCTCCCAGACCCACAGAGCTGGCATGTCCTGGAGCTGAACTGGTCACCAGATCTTGGACCTAGAGTCCAGGGCTTGTTAGGGAGAGTCCCTAAACCCCAGTCTTCAGACTGGCTGCTGCAGAATCCCCAGGGCACTTGTTAAAAACATAATCTGTCCTGCGCCAATACAAGAGCTGCCTCGCCGTGTTATAAAAACCACTGTGCCAATGGGGAAATGAGACCCGGGACCAGAGCAGACCCACAATTACCAAGTTATTTTTCCTACAGGAATTTTAATAATAAAGGTGGTTTTTATAGCTGCAAGTATAGCTATAAAATTCAAATGTCACTGAATTAAATCCAGCCCTTAATTAATTATACTGAGGTTGTGCTGAAAAGTAATGGCCTTGTCCCCTATCAGTAGAGGTGCTGTTGTTAGTACAAACTACCACTTCTGTGCTCCCTTTGCCTTCATGAACCACTTTACACAGGGTGTAAAGTCACCCACGCACATATAATCCACAGAAGTTCATAATGAACAATTTTTCTTAATTAATAACCCCACTCACATTTATTGCAAAAATGCTTATATGTATATTTTTGAAATTTCCAATACTTCAAGGCTTTTTAAAATTTCATTTTTATTTATTTATTTTTATGAGACAAGGTCTTGCTGTGTAGTCCTACATGTGGCCTGAGACTTGCTACATAAACCAGGCTGGCCTCAGACTTACCGTGCTCCTTCCGCCTCTGCCTCCAGGAGTGCTGGACCTGCATACCCAGTCTTCTGTGTATTTTTGAGCCCTATTTTTAACTTGTTTAATCTGAACCCGACACGCAGCAGGTGTCTTGTACAAAGGGCAGCCCAAGGTGTAGCTGCCACTTGTCCGCTAGCATCTGTGGGTACACTGCCTACCTAGAGATGGAGTGAGCTCGTGCCATGTCTTTAAGCAGAGATGCTCAGGGAGACAGGAAGCTCAGCTCCTAGAGAGTGACCTCCTCTGGAGGCTTGGCAGGGAACAGGCTCAGAAGGGAAAGCTCGGAGATACATCCCTGTGCATGGCAGGCTCCTACTTCCTTTCCTCACACGTGACTTGGGGTAAAAATCAGACGTGACTAGGAAAAACTCACGAATATTTGAAAAATATTTGAGAAAGTTCTGGCTCAGTGTAAACACAACTGACGTAGCAGCCAGAGGGCATGAGAAGGTGTGTTGAAATTTCCATGGCTGTGATTAAGACACCATGAGCAAAAGCAACCTGGACAGCAAAGGGCTGAATCTATATTACAACTCTCAGGCTATGCTCCATCAGTGAGCAGAGTCAGGGCAGGAACTCAAGCAAGACAGAAACCTGAGGCAGGGACTGGAGCAGAAGCCACGGTGGAACTCTGCTTTCTGGCTTTCTTACTTCTCATGGCTTGCTCGGCCCTTCCTATACATCTCAGCACTACGTACCCTGGGAGGTGGCACCACCCACAGGGGGCTGCACCCTCTCACATCAGTCATCAATCAAGAGAATGCCCCACAAGGTGACCCACAAGCCATTCTGATGGGGGTATTTTTATTCATTCTTCTCAAATGGCTCTAGCTTGTGTTGACCCCAAACTAACCAGAACAGAAGGGCTGTTCTTTGAGTGAAGCCAAGAACAGTCAACATTGTTAAGTTCTCTCAGAGCTGTGTTGCTGTCTCTACTAGTAGAACCTTTGTTAGCAACCCCATGCTGCTTTCCCCTTTAGAAGTGAGGGCAGCGACTATGTTGATCAGACCAAAGCTCCTTCTTCTTTATCCTGGTCCCGTATCTAGGCCACTGTCCAATCTCTCCACAGTGAAGTACAGATACAGGAGAGAGTTCTAGATAATGGACCAGGAACAGAAGTGTCACTATGAAGCTCAAACTACATAAAGTCTTCTGGAAGTCTTTGTTTTAAACATTTACAAAAGGAAGACATAAACTATCATATTTTATACAACATATAATTTGTATGTTTGTCAAAGCAGTTAGCAGTGTTAATTAGTATTTTGCTAAGTCACCAAATGAATGAATGAATCTGTTGAGTCTTACTTCAGTTGTTTGGCATGGGTCACAGATTTAATTGGAAAGTGATTCTCCTCATCCTTAGCCATCAAAAATGAGTTAGCAAAATGAATGTGTTTAGGCTATCATGGTCCAGCTAGAGACAATGTACATATAAATAAGCATACATCCCTGTCAATCTTAAGAGTAGAGACCTGTCACAGTCAGACATTATACACACAGAGAGAGTCTAAATTGGAGGTCTCCACTGGGTCCTTCCCCCAGGAGCTCAGGGAATTTCTCTGAAGAGGGGAGGAAAGACTGAAGAGGGGACTGCAGGAGTCATAGGGGATGGAGGACACCAGGAGAACACGGCTCACTGAATCAACTAAGCAGAGCTCATATGGGCTCACAGAGACTGAAGTGGCAAGCGTGAGGCCTGCATAGATCCATACCAGGTCTTCTGGGTGTACGTTGTGACTATGAACTTGGTGTTTTTGTGGGACTCCTAACTGGGAGTGGGCACAACTCTGATTCTTTTGCCTGCTCTTGGGACTCTGCCTTGTCTAACCTCAAAATAAGGGCTTTTGCCTTGTCTTATTTTATCTTATTTTGTCCTTTTTGACTGTCTTTTCTGAACAGAAAACTGAGGGAGCATGGGTCTGGGGGAAAGGAGAGGAGTGGAGGGGAGGTAAATTGCAGTTGGGATGTACGGTATGAGAGAAGAACCTTGGGGGAAAAGAAATAGAGACTAGTCACTGATGATTGGGGCAATGAAGCAATGAAGGAAAGAAGAATTCTAGGAGGCTGTCTTGGAATCACCCAAGGTCTAGCAAGGGCACATCAACGACAAAGGTGCTTAGAAATTTTGGAGCTAAGTTTAGTGGTTGACAGGATACTGGTTGGACTTGGATTTTTGGGTCATGTTAATAAGAACCGAACAGCAAAGATGAATGACAACTCAGCGGCACAGGGATGAGAACAGCTTACGAGGGGGGCATCTGGGCTCTAACACTGCACAGTGACCTGGCCTTAGCACAGCTCTATACATTTCTCTGTGCCTCTGCACAGAGAATAGGTGAGAAAGAGGCCTTAGCCAATGCCTTTGCACAGCATAAGGTCACAACAGTGGTACCTAGAGTCAGCAGTGTCCCTGCTTCCACACAGCGAGGTGCACTGGGAATGCTCGGTACAAAAAAACATACGGGGCGGGGAGGGTTAACAGGACAAAGGATAAAGAGGAGGAGAAGGTAAAGGAGATGGCGGTGATGGTGGTAATGGTGATGGTGGTGGTGGTGGTGGTGGTGGTGGTGGTGATGGAAGTAGCAGTAGCAGGAGCAATAGCAGTATTATAAGAAGAAAGACAAATCTGTTATTGAGAAGATAAAACTGCTTCGATTTTGAAGACTTATAAGAGTTCCAATATATTAGAAAAACAAATATTTAAATATTATGGATTGTCCCTAAACTTCAGCCAGTTCTGAGGAAATACAAAGAGCTTAGAAGTTTTCTGCAGGAGGTCTTGTTAGAGATACCTCAAAAGTCCCCAGCTCCAGATTTGAAACCACCTAGGCTGAGCAGATCCTCTTTTCCATGAGACTGCTCCAGAAGACACAAGGTCCATGGCAGATCTAAGTATCAGTACAAAGAAAGGTGAAGACACTAGTACCTACTAACTGATGCATGAGCCTGCAATAAAATTGAAGTCTAAAGCAATGAAATACTGTACATTTCATACAGTTCAAAATATCTAAAATTAAGCAAATTATATTCAATCCAAATTTAATCAACAGACAATGCCTCACAGTGAGTGTATCAAAGCATTGTCTCAAGAAATGCCAGACTCAGCCTACCCTGCAATTGTCACAGGTCTATTAGAAGTGTCACCGGAGTTACACCTGAAAAAAGAAAACCTTAAAAGGGCAAATTTCAGTTACAGTATTTAAGGCTCTTGGCTTAGGTTAAAAGGATGAAGATCAGCTGGAACCTTGGCGAATATCAACACCATCCTCGACTAATATTTGCTGTAATGGACACTGTCTATCACTGTCTACTTTCTACTTCTTGTTAGACCTTACCTCCTGGTAATTTAATATGAATTGTCCTGTCACAGATAATATGAGTGCTTTTCCCTCCTCAGTCTGATTTCCCTTCTAAAAACCTTCCACATTTTGTTGCTCTAGAATGAACCCTCTGCTGTTCTGCTGTCTGTGAAGTTCTCCTTCAACTTCCCCTTCCTTCCCTTGAACTTGGGCTCCAGTTGAGACCAGGTTTAGCATGCTCTAGAGACTGTTTCATTTTGTTATTTTCTGAGACTTTACGGCAAAGGCTGCATACTCCTTCCTTCTCTTCCACAATGGAAAAGCTGAGTCGACTTCCTTGTGAGATCTGCAGGTAAGGAAGGAACCGCAGAGACGGTAATTGTGGGTGGGATTGGCTGTCCTTTGTTCTCATGAAAGAGAGTCACAGAACTCTCAGGTCTAAAAGAGCCAAGAGTACATCTATTTAAAGATCCTCTGTTTACAATTAAGCCATGGGCTTATAGTTCTGAATCTGCTTCTAAATTTGGCAGCGAGGCAAGTACATCTCCCAAAGTGTCCCATTATGACAGCAACCTCCCTTCTTTAGTGATATTAAAAATTTGAATTGGTTTAACTAAAAATAGAAATATTTTAAAAAGTGCGATGTTTAAAAATATTTTTGGATTGGCTTCTTTGGAAAAATCAGGTTTAGCAACATTGACTTGCACTTTGTTCTTTGGCAGCTGTCTGATGGGAACGAGCTGTGTCCTCAGACACTGTACAGCAGGCAAAACAATGACTTTGCAAAGAGGTCTTAATCGCTGGAAACCATGATACTGCAGAAGGAAATTAAGGTTGCTAACCTGCTGAACTTAAAACAGAGAGATGACCCTGGGTTTCGTGGGTGGGCCCCAGTTTAAACCCGGGAACTCTCAGAACCAGAAGAAGGGACGGAAGAATGTGTAGGTGATGAATGTGAAGGCTAAATACACCATTGTTGGCCTTGAAGGGGTTGAGAGCCAAAGAACACAGTGACCACAAGAGCCCAGAAATGACATTTTTTTTTTTTGGTTTGTTTTATTTTTGTTTTTAAGAGGGGGTTTCTCTGTGTAACCCTGGCTGTCCTGGAACTTGCTTTGTAGACTAGGCTGGCCTGGAACTTAAGAGATCTGTCTGCCTCTGCCTCCTGAGTGCTGGGATTAAAGGTGTGTGTGCAACACCACCACCTGGCTGACATTTAGTTTATTATTAAAAAATTGGTTCCATAGTCATTTGTCACATGGAACAAAATTCTTCCATCCATTTGAATGAGAAAGAAAGGATTTTCCCCTAGAGGCTTCAGGGAAGAAGGGAGCCTGTCTCCATCTAGATTTCAGCAATCATCTGTCTTTTCACACAGAACTGTAAGAACTATGATAATATCTGTGTTGTTTCAGGCCCTGAAATATATGGAACTCGTAACAGTAGCAGTAGGAATGAGTGTGCACACCATATATGCAATGTACATCTCCAAAACTATCCCTGCAACCAAGAAGGCACAGAGATGAACAATGAACAACAAAAAGATGTTTGGCTGGGTGAGGACGAGAAGGTGGGAAGACGTGTAAGTTGTCGCAACTGTGTTTTACAGTAATTAAAAAAAGAAAAGATACTCCACCACCAGCCATGATGACTGTTGTAATAAAAGGGGCAGACAAGAACAAGGAGTGAGAGTGTGGAGAAACTCGGCCTCTCTACGTAGACTGCTGATGGCGATGTAAAGTAATACCAGTGCTTGGGGCAAAGTTGACAGTTCTGTCAAAAGGTAAACATAAACGCTTCACACAATGGAACACTTACACTTTGAGAAATATATTAACAAAGAGATGAAACTTAAAGCCAAATGTGGACTGGCACATGAATCTTTATAGCATCGGTATTCATGACATCCCAAAGTGGAAAGAAACCACACAAATTTCTACAACCTGAGGAAGAGACGAATGAAAGGTAACCTGTTCACACAGCGAACTATTATCCTACCCCGAGGAATAGTAGTTCTTACAGGGACTATTTATCTTTAAAAGGACAGCTTCATATATGCTACAAAAGGATGGTATTAAAGGCACCATTATTATTATGCCCCAAGATAGAGATCATCGGCTAAGGACAAAAGTACTGTATGACTGCATTTATGTAAACTGTTCCAGATAGACAGGTTAGCAGAAGAAAAACGCATTGGAGTTTGCCTGGGAGACTGGGGGTGATGGCTAAAGGGTGTGGAGTTGAGTTGGGGAGGAACAAAAATGTTATCGAAAGTTGAATGTGAAGACAGATGCACAACTCTGAATATACCAAGTGCCACGGACTTGTGTGCATTAGTGGAGCGGCCTGGTATGTGGACCATACCTCAAGAAAACTATTAAAATGGAAAGAAACTCTCCTTTGTGGAGATAGTTACACAAAGGTAGATTTGCTGAACAAATATCTGATTTGTGCATGCATAGTGGATGGATTCTGTAATACATAAATATTTCAGAAAACTGAAAAACTTTGTGGTCATTCAGGGTCACACTGACTACTACTTATCCTGAGCAAGTACGAGAAGGAATGGATTTTTTTTAACCCTTGAAATTCTGTTTATTTGGTGTGCTTTAATATAAATGCTGCAGGGTAGTGAGCATCAGAGAACATGATTCCAAACAAGTCCAAGCTTTCTTGATTCCATTACTATTCATCTTAGATATTTCTTTTTGCCCATGCCAGGACATCATGTTCCTCATGTTCTGGCTGTTATCACTTCTAATTAATCAATTGAACTTGACCCCTAAGGAGAACAGACAGCTAAGGTTTCTGCCATTTCTTTTGTATGTATGTATTGGTGTGGGAGGTCCTTCTGTATGTGTGTTGCTTTCATTGGTTAATAAATAGAAACTGCTTTGGGCCTATAGCAGGGCAGAATAGAGCTAGGTGGGGAAAAGAAAACTTAACTGAATTCTGGGAGAAAGAAGGCAGAGTCAGTGAGACGCCATGGAGCCGCCAGAGGGGAAAGACGCAAGCTGCCATCTGGAACTTGGTCAGTAGGCCATGAGCCTCATGGTAAAATATAAAATAATAGAAATGGGTTAACCAACGATATAAGAGCTAGCTAGCAATATGCTTAAGTGATTGGCTAAGCAGTGATTTAATTAATATAGTTTCTGTATGATTATTTCGGGGCTGAGCAGCCGGGAACAAACAAGCAAGCTACAACAGGGCGTGGCTATAGGTGGCTGCAGACTCTCCTCGAAACCATGGTGAAGACATGCTATCCCCCATTTGCCCACCCACCCATCCTTCTTGTACCCCACTGGGCAGATGAGGAATTGGGACAAGTGTGCTTGCAACCCTTGCCTGTACCTTATCTCTTTCCTTAAGTCTACTTGAAAACCAGGCATATTGGTTATATGCCTATCTTTATTTTTACGTTCTTATAGAAGCACAGGTCTCTGGTGGGCTTTCTAGGCTTCGGCACTTGAGAACTTAAGCCCTTGGTCGCTTAGGATTCTAGTCTGTACTAGGGCCCATTGACTCAGAGTACCACTGGGACACACTCAAACCCATCCAGCTTGCCTTTCGATCTGGATACTGTCGAAAAGCTTCTTTTATCAACCTTTGCTGCTGGTGACAAGCCCTCTTTGAGTCTAACTTGATGAAGAAAACTCTAGTTAACCACGGCGGGTTGAGAAATTTGAGGGTTGCCGATTTGAAATGACTTAAGGTTATGAAAAGCTTACACGATTCCTGTTCTTTTTTTTATTGCAGCTACTAAATCAAGATGAGGAGGGGCAGAAAAAGAATTTCAAAATAACCACCTTTTAGTTTTATCCTCCCAGCAGGGGCTCTCTGATCTCTTTATTTGACACAATGTGTCAGCTACTCAATGCATGAAAAGACAGGAAAACAGGCCAGGAAAGGAGAAGTGTTTTCTGTCTCCCTGTGCAACTAGAGATGAGCTCATCTGGGCTCTCTTTCCATGACAGATACCCCCATCTCCTAGCCCACATCTTCTCCTCATTTTCCACTGATGATGTCAAGGCAGCCTTACAGTATCTTTTTTGTGATCTTAGAAAATCAACGACAACCAGAAACACTTCCCCTTTGAGTATGACTTCAGCTGTGATCTCCACCTGGAGAGGCTCTCATCTGCATTGGTAAGTGGAGCTCGCTGAGCCAGAAGGAAGCAATTTACCAGGAAACTACTGCTTTTCTTCAAACTGCTGCCGGCGCCATTCTGGTTAGGAAGGCTTCTGAGCAAATGACTCAGTGTGTGGAATCCGACTGGCTAGGATGGTGTTCCAATCTCTTGCAACAATATGAGCACGCATCAGAAACTCCCCTCTACATAGCTCTGCTCTACCTGTACATTAACTAGGAAGTTTTAAAAACGAGAGTGATTTGTGCCTCTCCTGGTGTTCTTATCCCATGTCCTTGTCACAGCCCAGGTGCTTCAAAACTTTACAGTTGGCGAATCCAGCTTCCCTGATTGCCTCAGAGACACCGAGAGAAATGGTCTTCAGAAACGGTCTACAAAGCTGGTGAGCATGGTAGTCTCTCGGGGTTTCTCCCCAATCTAAAGATCAGTTGACGTTGGTTTGACACTACAAACAGTAATCTGTCTGACAAGCAGCCAGCACCTGAGATGCGCTGGGTACGATGAGTCTAAGCATTTTTCGTGGATGTGTTGGTCTATTCATCTCAGGATGTTTCTGGGAGGTACTGGTGATCTCATGAAGTCAGCAAGTTAAGAAACTGCGTGGGATCTTAAGCAGTGCCAAGTGTGACTCAGACCTACGCTCTGAGGCTCCCTGGATCTACACAGGGGGCACCCACAGGACCAAAGTCTGTGCTTATGAAATTATCAGGCCACCTACTTATCTTGAGCCTCAGTTTTCTCTCTCTTTGACCTAATTTACACTGAAGTCCAGGAAAGCACCGCAATTTCTCCATATATACAGCAGCACCTGGGGTTTACAAGAATCTGACTGTGAGCTAAGTCCACACCTGAAAGACATTGGTGTTGAAGACTCAGGCTAAAAACAGCATGGAAACAAAGCTGGCTGATGCTTTTCAACCTTAGGGCTGTTTTCACTTTAGAAGAACTAGAGAAAGAAAGCTAACATTTATTGTGAGAATCATATTGCCAACACTAGTCTAATCTCTTCTTTCATCCATACACATACATACACACACATATACATATCTACACACATACATACATAAACATACACACAGATTATAAGTTACAACACATCTCCCTTCCCTTTCGTCTCTCCAAGTGCTCCCATATGTTCCTCCCCACTCTCCTTCAGATTCATGGGCTCTTCTTTTATTGTTACTGCATGCATATGTGTCTATGTATACACACATATTCCTAAATAACCTCTTCAGTCCATATAATGCTACTTGTATGTATGTGTTCAGGGCTGAGCTTTTGGTGTTAGATAAGTAAGTGGTGTGCTCTTCTCTGGGGAAGACCATCCCCCTTACTCCCAGGATCCCTCAGTTTAAGATCCTTTTCACACCTACAATCTTAATCTCACACCACCCGTGGACAGTATTACTTTCACTGGTACCCAAGACACTCAAGTTTTATACTTGTTTCAAGATCATGCAGGTAATAAGCAGCATAGCCTGATAATCCAATTTAGGAGTGCTTCACACTCATTCCCGCCTCCAAACTCAGGTTACGTTCAGCTCATATAACATGTATTGTGGAGCAGTGTCTTTGTTTTGGTTTGAGATGGGGTTTCTCTCTAGCACCTCTGCTGGCCTGGAGCTTGCTAAATAGCACAGGCTGGCTGAGGGAGGACTCAGATCTTTCTGCCTTGGCCTCTCAGAGGTGGGGTTACAGATGTGAGCCGCTTTGCTGGGCTTCAGCAGGATCCTACCCATTTCTCCATCTGAGACAGGCACATCTCCTGCCTTCTCTTATTTGTAAGCACCTAGAAACCCAAACTTGAGTTTTCTTACCAAATGTTTCACAACATTGGCTGAGGTGTAGATGACAACCCTAGATAAAAGTGCACACACGATGGGAAGGCAACACCCCCATTTTCAACTTTGCTTCTAAAGGGGCTGCTTGAAGGGCTGATTTATCAGCTGACCTGGACAAACCCAGCAGTGGAAGGATGGGGACCTTAGTGTCTGTGGTCATATTTCATCACTTCCTCCCCTGGTATCTCTCTAGTCCCTCTGTCTCTCTTCTCTGGCTTTGAAACTCTTGGCAGCTTCCAAAAGCTCGCCTTCAAAGAGCTAAGGAGGATCCCGATGTTACAACAGCCTTGTTTAACCCCGGACAAGTTTCCATTCATTGTATTAAATTCGGGCGAACAAGGATATTCAGTTCCTGGCAGAGCTGAACTCTAATTCAGTATAAACAAGAGAGTTAATCCACCAATGACCAGCAGTTGGAAGCATGCTAGCAGTGCCCATGAAAGTGTGGGTTGGAGGGCAGACAGCAGAAGAGATTTTAAAAGATTGTTGCTGAGCATCTGGGCTCTGAATAGAGATAATGAAAATTGAAACTGGAATGTATTAGGAAAAAGAAAATGTTTAAATCTCTCTCTCTCTCTCTCTCTCTCTCTCTCTCTCTCTCTCATATCTCAGGGCACCTTAGCCTGCCTTCTTCATTATCAGCTTTCATCTTCCCTGCAAAGCTGCTATAGGTCCTGTCCCGGATTCCGCCTTAGGTCAAGGGGGCAGAAAGACTCTGGCAAACCAGATCTGAAAGGGAGTAGCACGTGTGTCTCGAGTACAGTGTGACAACATAATCCCCACATAGACGGATGAGGTCAGTGTGGGTGATGCCGGCTTTCCTAGTATCCACTGAATCATCGGATGGGAGTAGCAATCGAAAGGAATAAATACAAACACATGCGGCACATTGCTGCAAAGACCGTTAGCTCAGGTCTAAGGAAAAGGAGCCTGTCTTTGTAGGATCAGCGGGCCACTTCAGGCCCTTGTTCCTCCCATCAGCTAGGCAGAGATGTAACTTCAGGTTGCCTGGCCTCTAAGAAACAAGGTTTTGGTCCAGTCAGTATCTAAGATCTCTTATGGTTCCAAAGGCAAGGATTTGTCCCAGGTTGTAAAGTTTTATAAAAGTACATCGCTTCAACGCCACAGCCTTGGGAGGCATTGTAGTCTGAGGGTTGGTGATTTCAGTCACAATGCGCGGATATGGGAAAACCATTGGTAGGAATACATTTGAACAAAACTCCAGCTTGAATAAAGCTGACCCAGAGAGAAGTTGGGGAACACTCTGCTCTAAGCTATGACTACAGAATTGTAGTTGCCCACAGCCTTAAAGTCTCTCTTTTGATTTTTGGCAAGAGGTAGGACAAGGAGAAAAGACAGGATTTCCAAAGGTCACCCAATAATCGTAGCTCACACTTTACGGGTGCTCCCCTTCGCTGTGTGCTTGCAGGCACAACCTTTGGTCATTTCTCTCTGCTCTGTTTCCATTTACAAAAAATCCTGCCCACCCAAGCTCCAAGACCTCCTCATATGCATAAGATGTCTCAGTTTTCAGTTGCAATCCTTTATTCTCCCTCATGCTAAACTTCATTTCTATTATGATTATAGATTACAAACTCCCTGAGGGTGGGATCAAAGTCATATTTATCTATGCATCCTAGGCATTTGTGACATATTGTAGGCATTTAGTCATAAAGATTTCAGGGTAAAACTGGATAGGGGTTTTCAGGTTACCTGCTAATGTGACAGCAATGGAGACAGAGTCATATCCCAAGGCATTTGTGGCATTGCAAGTATAGAAGCCCACATCAGCTTCCACTGGTGCCAAGATCTGTAAGGAATCATCTGGCTGTAGAAGAATCCTGGAGCAACAGAAAAGAAATGTAGACCTGGTCAAGTCAGATGCTCTTTTTGGTATTCATTATAGGGGAGGTATGTAGGGGTGTATCGAGACCTTTGTTCTAACAACTCAGAAAGATAAGAGAGGATATCCAGGAAACCAAGGATATCTTGTTGATTTGATTGGTATGTTGGCAATCTTAAATGGGGGTTTTGATTTTTTTTCAGAGCTTACTGACTACCTGATCTAATGCTATTGGTTGGAACAGACAACACTTGTGCACCAAATACATACACCATGAGAGAGGATGCTAAACAAATGCCCAAAAAGATTTGGGAAAAGACTTACTAAGGAAAATGACAAGCTATATAGGAGGAGCATTTCCTGATTGGATGGTAGGAAGAACACAGGGTTTGGGGATATAAAAAGAGGCACCTGCTAAGGCATGACGGTAGAAGAGAAGCAGCTATGGGACAGTAATTGACAAAATGATTGTTATTTAAAGGAAATTATATGTCTTCCAATTCTAGGCAGTAATATAAACATCTATTGTTTTCATCAACCCGTATACACAGGTGCAGCTCACAGGTCATATTGCCTCCATCTGTCACAGTATTACAGAGGACCTTCTACAGAGAAGATGCCCAGTATAGTGAAGCGACGCTTGTCCTTCTAGGTCATGGACAGACAATTCTAGGACAGCCACATGGTACTTTAGGTATCTCTGTCTACCTAAAGAGAATTACAAGAGTCAAATTGTGGCCACCTCTAATGAACTTCTAGTCTATCTAACGACGATTACTTCCTAGATTTGCACCATTTCTAAGAACTCCATGTTCTGCCATGGCTGAGGAAAGACTAAGATGGGGCCTTGAAACTGCTGGTTCCGTGACTCACGGAGGCTGGCAAAACCTAGGAAGTGTAAGAAGATGTGGGAATCTAGAAGAGTTAGAGAGACAGGGTAGGGGGACAGATCGTTCATGTCACAGAGAGGTATATGTAACATCTTTGGACCAGTTCTTTCCATCCACATTCCTGGTTTCAAAACACCCAAAGACCTGACTACTATTTTCACATTTATCCCTAGGAACCAAGCAGGCACTGGGGGCTCACTTGTTCAAGAAAGAGGACTCTTAAAGCCTGATAGCTAACCGAATACCAGAAATCAGGCATTTTGCGCCAGCAACCTTCTCCAACTGGATATTCATTCACTTTATTTTCTTTACTGTGTCTCTGGCAGGGTCCCTCTAGACCTAATGGATCTGCCGCTCGGCACCACCTCTGGTCATCTGTCCGTATTGCTAAGGCGGATGGCCAGTCTTTTAGTGAAGGATTCTCCTCAGCTCCTCTGCTAGCTGTGGGCCTATTGTGTTGTTATTTTTACCTCCATCAGAAGGAAGGCAGGGGTAAGACTGCATCCCCCAATCTAGCTACATAGGGCAGTTCTGTTTAACTATCAATGGAGAAGAAAGTAGAACATATTAGCCAAAGGGAAGTTTTGTAGTGATTTCCACTTAATGTAGCACTATTCTGGACCATCACAAATATTCCTGGGGACAGGCATGCTTTGGGGGCCTCGACTAGGGCTGAACTGCATGGGGGCCGCCCGGGGAGCAGCAGGAGGCTATGATGCAACTTGTCCATGCATTTGCTCACACATTTGTTAATCTCTGGGTATTTTTCCTCTAAGTGAGATAGTTGCATTGTGAGTTTACTTCAAAGAAGCTAATAAGAGAAAGATGGTTATGCAAGTTATCCCTGATAACAGCCTCACGGTGTCCTAAAGGAATCTCCTCGGACGCAGCCTAATGCAACAACGTTGCTAAGTCTCTTCAGGTGTGCAAGCTGTTTTAGATTTAAAAATGGGAAAAAATAGTAAAATTGACCATGATTTAAAATCTTATGATGTCCCAGGAATATGCACACTTCCACAAATTGCTTTATAAGAATAGCAAAAGCAGACGGCTCCAATTTAAATAGAACGTAGCAGATCATATTCGGTTTCAGTGCACTGAGAAGGCAGGGGTTAAAGGTCACTAAATCCCCACATCCATTAGCCTGGTTGCCTCCCTACAAGCAGCAGCATTTTGCCTTTCCAGGATTCCTCAGTGTTGGGAGCAGGAGGCTAGAAGATTGTTCTTTTGAACCTTGGTGCTGCTAGGATCTAAGTACTGGTCATTGGCAAACCTTTTGACTTTCTACAATGCAGTCTATCCACTACTCAAACGTAGATGCAGCGTGTTTCCTGCTTCGCAGAGAAACTGCTATTCTAATGAGCAATGCGCAGAACTTCTAAACCACTCTTTGGTGTTTCTGCTTCTAGTACCTCTAGTTAGTAATGCTTGATTCTTGTGATGGCGTGTGTGCATGCATACATGGGTGCGTGTGTGTGTGTGTCTGTGTGTGTGTATGCGCGTGTGCATGTATGCTGGGTGTGAGGAAGTAGAATGGTCACATGACATTGGGTCATATGACATTGGCCAATCTCTGAGTTTCTTGGATCTCCATATTCAGGTTCCTTTCCCATAGGACTATTATACTTGTCTGATCTTATACACAGACCTCACCCATACTGAACTTCTGAGCTTGACCTGCCATCTCTTTTAGGTGAAGTTTACCTTTCATAACTACATCAACTGCTCTGCGGACTGACACAGCTGAATAAACCATAATACCTAATCCAAAACATAAGCCTAAATCTGAAGTTGGGAAAGAATGCTGCTATAGACAGAAGTGGTGAAAAGAAAGGCGGAGATCCATTATACTCGGCACAAAGTCACCTCTAAACTAGGAAAAGAATGAAGAGGAGAAGGAAGAAATAGTGATCATGAGATTGAACATTTGTTTATGCTTTTATCCCATAAATGGAATACAAGAAAAATAAGCTATAACATTTGCCTTCATAAAGGCTTTAAATGTCATCTTAAGAAAACAAGTCCACACAGACCTGCTGTGGTCACTGTATAAATTGTTTACATTCTTAAACCTTCAGGGCAAGGGTACACAGTTATTTGCAGGTAGAGACAGGATTTGGAACAGGCTTTCTCGTTTGATTGAATACTCTCTCTCCCAACTCTGTAATATCTTCAGGATCCACTGTTTCATCTTGTTTTCTAGTTGGAATTAGAAAGCTGTCCATACATGGGTTTTAGGCACATTGGTCCATGTATAAATTTTTGTCCTCCCTAACCATCTGTTAAGGCTAATATTTTTTAGGGCAAACAGGAAGTTTGATTCCTATAGTTCTTATAAAGTAGATATAGAATTGGCTAGTTGGGATTGGGAGGCTGTCACTGGAGGGGGGCAGGAGTTTTCGAGAGGTTTGGAGGGCTCTCTAGGAAGAAAGGGCTAATTATGGAGAATGGGGTTTGCTTTGCTCTAGGGAAAGAACTGGGGAGAAAAATTCCTGGTGTGGGGTGTGGGGAATGCTCTGTTTTAGGCATCAACTCTATTAAGGTAACTTAATTTGTTAGTAGTTGATTTCTGCCAGCTTGTATTTAAGTTTCAGGTTGACAGGCCTGTTTGGAAAGGGTAGACACAGGAACACGGAAACCAGAAAGAGTCCCCTGGGGCTGAGTTGGAAGCTGAGAAACGAGAAGATGAGGGGACATGGAGTGGGTATGATTTAAGCCTACAAAACAACAGAACTGTGGTCATGTCAGGTAAGGAGGACTCCACTCCCCATCACATCTCGTTTCTCTAAAACGTATTGCTTCAGTTCTTTGACTATGCCTTTGGTCAGAAAGTGTGGACTTGGCTTTCTGAGACATCCACACAACACTTCTTCCCCATTCTTTCAGATGCATTTCCTATTTTGAAACAACCCATTCTTTCAGACAAGATGACCACTCTGACTCTTTGGCATTAGCTTAGGGGGGTGGCGAGAAGAGAAATCCTTCTACATTCTGTCCACTCTTCCAAATTATCCCCCAATGAGTCCAAGTTCTCTTCTGTTATGGTACTGTAGTTCACAGAAATTCTTCCTTCACATGGGAATTCTTTCGCAACCGTTCTACAAGGCTTCTTTCCATTGCTAGGGTTTCATTTCTTCAGCTAGACTATAAACTATGAGCTCAAGGGTGAGGACTTATGTTCACCAGAATGTTGCCATGTTGAATAAGTACATTCTTATTTAAGTGACCTTCAAAGCAAATGGGCTGAAGGTGATCAAAACCACAATGAACCACGGTGGGTAGTGGACTAGAAACAAATTCCGGAACTCTGTGCACTGGGTTCCAAGTCACCTCTATCTATCATGAATTAGTTCTGTGGCTTTGGACGAGTTATTTCTTTTAACTTCTCAATGACAGTCCCCTCGTCCATAAATGAGAATTCCAGCACCTACCTAGGGTGCTGATTCCATGTGCGTTCATGCATTTGAAGCACACAGGAAAGGCTGGGAACATGCTATGTGACAGCAGTGAAGTTACTCTTTTGTTACTGCTGCAGCCATCAGTGTAATTATTGGTCCTCCTTCATGCCCGGGGTCACACATGATGGATGCTGTGCTGCAGTAGGTTAACAAGGTTTAGTGTCTTCTATAGACCAGGTTTGCCTGCAACTTGTAGTCCTCCTGCCTCTGCCTTCCAGTTGATGAATGACAGGTTTGTGCCATTCTGTTTAGCATGGGGAGCTGAGTGAGGTGAGCGAGTGGATGAGACACAAAAGGCTTTAAAACAATAGCATAAACTCAGCGCAGAGAGGAGGGGGCATGGGGCTGGCTGTGGGAGAGACCAGCAGTTCAGAAGCAAAGAGGACGAAGGCCATAGGGCACACTGGGTTGGGCTGGCAGCAATGGCCTCAGTACTATTCTTTACTTTGGAACTTCTAAATCAGAAGGACAAGTTATTCCATAACCAATACGTGAACAATTTAAAGAAAAACAGCCAGAATTCTGCAATTTTAGAAAGGTATAAAACAACTGATCAAGAGAATGAGAACTGGCAAGCAGGGAATTTAGGGGCAAATAGGGCAAATTTAAGAGCATGCCTTAATAGAGAACTTAGAAATACTGTGTAGAATGAGGGATGGTTTTTTTTCCTTATCTCGAGAGGAACATTTCTTTTCCTGCTTATAGATTATTGAGATTAACTTAAAGTGTACCACAAGGGGGGAATGATGTGGGAGTAATTTCTTATTAATAAAGAAACTGCCTAGACCCATTTGATAGGCCAACCCTTAGGTAGGCGGAGTAAACAGAACGGAATGCTGGGAGAAAGAAGCTGAGTCAGGGAGTCGCCATGGTTCTCCCACTCCAGACAGACGCAGGTTAAGATCTTTCCTGGTAAGCCAGCTCGTGGGCTACACAGATTAATAGAAATGGGTTAGATCAATATGTAAGAGCTAGCCAATAAGAAACTGAAACTAATGGGTCAGGCAGTGTTTAAAAGAATACAGTTTCCGTGTAATTATTTCGGGTAAAGCTAGCCGGGTGGCGGGACACAGCCCGCCGCTCCGTATTTCAACAGGGGAATGAGAACCAATGTTTATGACACAGATGTCCATGCTTTGAATCATTTTATTCTTTCACCATGTTACTGGCTTTGTATTATTTCTGAGAGGAGGCAAAAGTAATTTGTTCAGCTATAGTATGCTAGGATCAGGAATGGGGAATGACTTTTGACCCCTTTTGAACCCGACCAAATCCTATCATCTACTGAGGCCAGGTAAAAAGACACAAGGACTAACCTCATTTCTGGTAGGGGGTAATTTGCACTAATGTTGGTAGTTATTTAGGAAGATGTACAATACAATGATTCAAGTCTGAATTTTACGAAGTTTGAAGCAGATGAAGAGATCTCTCTAAGACGACCTCCTCTGTGATTTCTTTCGGGAAACCCCAAATCACAGTAGCCCAGAGGCTTGCGGCAGAGACTGAGTTTGTGCAGAAATCTGGGGAACTGACTGAGATTTGTGAAGTTTCCCACTTAGCCGAAGCAACTTCTTAAACCTCTGATGTGCTTCATGCAATCACTAACTAGAAGGCATTTACTGCTGAAGCCTCCCTGTTGTGCAGATGGAAGCCCAGAAAGTATTTTTGGAATGGGAATGGCCACCTGGCAGCACATTCTTAACCTCGTCCTTATGCTTCCTGCCAAGATTCTGGCTTCTTTCTCTTTAGACATTCATAGGGGTTTGAATTTGCTAATGTGGATAGCTTTATCTGCTTGCTGGGTAATTTGTTTCAAACTATAAGCTCTCCATGAAATGGTCTGAATTTTCTGACTGGTAGGTTGGGGTTGTCTTTAAACTCTAGTCAGCATATTTTTTGTAAATAAAGTCTCGTCGCAACACTGTATACCAGTGTGGATACTGTGGACAGCTGAGGGTGGAACTGAGTAGCTCACACAGCTCATGCCCCAAATGTTTATTATTTGGCTCTTTGCAAGGAAAGCTGGCTGACTTTTCAACATACATTTCCAATTTTGATGTGTCTCGGTGATTTCTTCATTTATCAAAACAATACCTGTGATTTACTAAGGATGGCCCCTCTAACAAGAATAAACAAAATACAAGTGGGACCTGAAGACACTCTCTCCCTAGCCTTTGAGGGAAGAACCAGAGCTGACTCTAAGCTGCACTTCTTGCCAGTGTCCCCTGATGGGCTCTGCCTGCTCAATTTGTGAGCATCGTTCTGTAACCTCTGCACGCTCCCTAGGGGCTTTTCTTTTGCTGAAGAGTCAGTATTTATTGGGATGGTTCCTACTTCTCTGGCTTGCTATTCTTACACTTCAACTGGGAAAAACATTTGTCATCTCTATTTCCTTTAGTTTCGTAAAGGAAATAAGCCAAATCAAACTGAAACCGGTTTATTTTCTCCCCTCCGTCTTCGCCGCCTCCAGTTTTTATATTATCTACAGACTTGGAAAGTACACTTCATGGACTTATGATTTTTACATATAGCATTATTCACAATTATGGTTCTGAGATTGACCTTGGAGGAATTTTTCATCTGATTCTCTCTTCCATTCTGAGAAGTTTCCATCTGTGGACTCTCTGTGTTTCCCAAGATAAAGTTTTCCAAAAAGTCCTTAATCCATCTCCTGTCCAGCACTACTTTGAAATATTGTCCAACGTATTCTGGCCAGAGTACCACCGAGAGCCTACACATTGTTCTGTAAATGTAAAGAGATGGTGAAGTGCTCATCTCTAAATGGGCATCTATACTATACCCCTCACTCCAAAGCTCAGCCATCATCTCAACAGAGAGACTGGAAAGACAATGGCGGCAAGTCTAAGTAACAATGGTTATGAATACTGAAAAATGGCCATCCATCATGTATTGGGAACATCACAGACATTATGTTGGTTCTATGTTGCTATGGTTTGGATAAGTGTCTTCCAAGGTCCATGTGCCAAAAGTTGGTCACTATCCTTGGGCATAATTGGGAGGTAAAGGACTCCTTAAGAGGCAGAACCTGGTGTGAGAAATTAGGTCACAGAGATGTGCACTTGAAGGGCTACTAGGACTCAAGTCCTTCCTTTGTTTCCTGTCTTCCATGAGCTGAATAATGCTTTCTGCCATGTGCTCCTAACACAGGCCCAAAGCAACAGCGACAAGGGACAACTATGGGGATTTCTAAGACTATGAGCCAAAGCAAACCTTGCTGTGTTTAAGTTGTCCATCTCAGGTATTGGCCACACCGATTAAAGGCTAAGCTGTCTATATCCTTGATGCTCGGAAAGATAAAACGTCATAATAGTGTCTGCTTTTATTGATATCATTTTAATTTAACTGGCAAGAAAAACCAAGGTTTTAAAAGGTTAAGGCTGATATAGTAAGTGACAAAACTTTATCTTGTGTCCAGGTTGCTCTGATTCCAGCCTGACTGTCATTACTACCTCCTGTAAACAGATTTGAAAGGAATGGAGAATAAGGTGGGCACACTGAAAAGAAAGGAATGGGGACAGACTTGGAGATAAGAAGGAAGGCATTCCCCAGCACTCCCTTTCTCTAAATTACTGTACGGGTAGAATATCACCTGTGTGCTGTCTCCCGTCCCTAAGGAAAAAAATAAGACTTTCTTCTAAGTAGCAGGCTTCCTCATGGTTACCTACAGTTCTCTTGGAAAATTCTACAACTCCAGGGGCAGTCATGCTTACATATTTTAAGGCCTTTATTGGCCTTTATGGAACTACAAGCAGTGTGTGCTACTGGCTCACTTTGGGTAGAAAAATGTTAAACAGAGCAAAAATGTCCCTGAATCTATGGCTTGATCAGTAAAATTTAGGTATTTCTGAATGCAAAGAGCAAACTTTATCTGAATCTGGTTAGTCCCTTTCTAGTGCCAATTTAGAGAATGTGGCTACTCCTTTCTGTAAGGAAGTCAGTGTGGTCTTTACAAGTAGTGCTTCTACAGCCACTTTCAGACTGCGGAATACTGAGCTGTTTACATAGATTATATAAAATCTTGCTATCAGACTAGGATAAGGGCCATACGCTAGCTAGAGGTGTGGAGGGTGTGTATGATAGACCCTACCCAGCTATGAACTGCAAGTGACCATGACCTGAATTTCAACTCAAAATGTGATGATTTAAGAGGGATGCTTGAAAAACAATAAATAATTTAGCTTCTTCTCACTGCTGACCTTGGTCTGTGAAGGCCTGCGCACAACTCTGCTCTGTAGGCATACAAAGGTAGCACTTGGATGTAACTATTGTAATGATTACTGAGTGCCAAGTGTGTGCCTAACTGTGCATGTTAGTAGCTGGCTTCATATCGGTGAAGGCAAAGCTACATACAGAAGAAGATACACCTCAGACAGATGGACACAAGTGAAATATAAAAGTCGTATAAATTGGAAGCTGGCTGGCTGGGATATTGAGTGATAATTTACATCAGGTTTAGTTAGCTCTGATGACTTCCTTAAAAACAGTAACAAGCCAATGCGTTTAACCAAACCGAAAAAATTCTATAACGAAAAATGTAAGTCAGAAAAAGACTCAGACTGCTTTGGCTTCAAAAATCAATTTCTGCTCCATATTATGGGGTTCTGAGCAAGCTTGTGGGACATCTCTCTACTGCAATTTCGACATTTGTGAAGTTAGTACAAATGAGTTCCTGAAACCCAAGGGAAGAGCTCTCAATATCAGCTGTTATGATCATGAGCATGACGACTCCTCCATGGGTCTGGAGGTGATGGAGGATAGGAGGTGGGAATGTGTCTGTGCCCCATTTTTATTTGATTATATGAATGCTTTCGTCATGTGCCCTGTTCCACAGAGTCTTGGGACTTTCTGAAATGTCTTGAGGAGAGAACAGGTGAGCACCGTGGCACACTTCTGTTTAGGACAGTGGTTCTCAGCCCATAGGGGCCACATATCAGATATCCTGCACATCAGATCTATGCATAATGATTCATAACAGCAGCAAAGTCACAGTTATGAAGTAGCAATGAAATAATTTTATGGTTGGAGTCACCACACCACGAGGAACTGTATTAAAGGGCCGCAGCATTAAAAAGGTTGAGGACTACTGGTTTAGGAGTAGGCGTCACTTTTCAACTCTGCCTATCCTGAACAAAAGCCAGACTGTGGCCTCCCAGTGATTAGGAAGCTTCCGTCTACACAGCAGCATCCACTAGAGATTCCACTGCTCATTCATTTCACCTTCGTGTATACAATATGCTCTCAGAAATCTGGAGGAAATGAGACATGTTTTCAAACATCTACCTGTCAGAAGGTAAGTTAGAAAAGCTCTGGTGCACCATGGTAGGGGGTTATGAAAGACTTCAGACTGGGGCACATGGGGGGGCCTGCATGGGGTCATCTGACCCAGATTTTGGTGCAAGGCTTCTTCTGAGGAAGAAGAGGAATTAGCCAGACACAGTGGAAGAAAAGTCCCACGCAAACGCAAATTCAAAACTGGGTGTTGCTTTCAGGCACAGTTCAGTGCCATGAGCTGGGATCTAGTGAGAGATGAGGCCAGAGGGATGGGCAGATGTTAGAGATAGAAAGGGCCATGTGTTGTGCAATGGTATTTGGAGTTTATCCTCGAGTGATGACAAGCCGCTCCTACTTCGTTACAATTCCCATGGCACTAAATAGTAAACGCGAATCTGTCAAATTGGTAATGAGATTGTGTCGCTTATTTTCTTGCCTACTATCTCCCTAACTGTTCTCCTGATTCTTAGAAACTAAAGCTTCCCTGGGACTCTGCTTAGTCCTATAACCTCATTCCTCTCCACACTGCACCCAGATGAGTTTCTTCTGGTGTTCTGTAGCACAACAGGGTCATCTCCCACTTCGAGTTTTTGTATAACTTTCCCTTTGTCCAGAAGGCCTCTTTGTCTGGGCAGCATATTCTGAGCACTGGTCATCATTTGGATTTTGGCCTATAGACATCACCTTAGAGTGTATGTCCAGAGTGGTCACCAGGGACTTCTCTACCACATACTTAATTTTGTACCTAAATACACATTACCATCACTTCTTGTTTAATTTTCTGTATCTTGCTTCCCTTCTCTCTTCTTCCAGTCTCGTTCTCCCTATTATCTAGTATCTCCTCGGTGTCACTTGCCACCGGAGCACTAGAATTAGAGCAGCAGAGAAAGGCTGTGCCATCAAAGAGAGACAATTAACAAGCAAATAATATGACAATCAAACAATCCGAAAATCCTGTAGGTCAAACGCCAGAATTAAAGGGCTCAAGAACAACTGGGAAGGAGGGGGTCCTGTGTTATATGGGTCAGAAAAGTTCCCTCTGATAGTTGTTATTGTCCCTCTGCTATGAGTTATTGTACCCCTGACCTGTGTTATTATCCCTCTGATATATGTTATTGTCCCCCTGATATATGTTATCGTCCCCCTGATATATGTTATTGTTCCCCTGATGTGTGTTATTGTCACCCTGATATGTTATTGTTCCCCTGATGTGTTATTGTCCCTTTTATCTATGCTATTGTTCCTCTGATCTCTGTTATTGTCCCTCTGAATCATGTTATTGTCCTTCTGACTTGTGTTATTGATCCTCTGATCTGTGTTATTGATCCTCTGATCTGTGTTATTGTCCCCGTGACCCATGTTATTGTCCCTCTGACCTGTGTTATTGTCCCTCTGGTATGTGTTATTGGAATAGAACTCTAGATGCAAATCATCTGCAAGAACCTTGCACTCCTGTTTCATTCATCCCTGTATCTCTAGTGGGTTGATCTATAGGAGCAGCTGGATATATGCTCTGTTCTCACGAATACGGCCTTCATCCCTTTGGCTTCCTAACTATACCAAGTCCCATCAATAGGAAATGAATCTGCTTTTCCATCATCCTCAATATCTAGCACACAATCTGCTGTGGTAGGCCTGGTAGAATAAAGGAAGAAGAAAATAGGGGGTACAGTGAACCAGTCTGTCACAATATACTCAAGACACGCTGGAAACTACTGCCTGAGAAGCTGACTTGTGCTTCTAAGGATCATGTGGATTTATTTCCTAGAGTAAGGTTTACATGTAACATGGGTCAATAGTATCTGAATTTTTTATTCATTCTTTGGTAAAACTAATTTCTCTCATGTCGAGTTTTGGCTCTCTTTCTGCCTTGACCTATTCTTGATAGTCTAGGATATTTATTATACATTTTAATAAATTGGAAAGTCCTACAGACCAGCAGGCAGCTGGATCTTGCAGACTCCTAAGAAGGAGGATTTGGACGCTAAGCAAAAACAGACTGATGGAGCTAACTCTAACCCCGGACATTTCAGCACGTCTCTGTCTGAAGGTGAATGAGCATTTCTGAACCATGACGATAAAGTGATGAAGACAAGCAGTGACACTAAGCATCGAAGGGGTCCCCAACAGCCCACAGCAAAGTGGCCCCCATGGCAGTCTTGTGACTCACACATGCTCGGAGCAGATACATTTATTCTCCTTTCTCAACTAGAATTTGGAAAACCCAATAGAAAACCAAGTTGCAGCCATATTTGTTAGTGGCCAGCAAATTGCAAACATTGTAACGTCAAACATCAGAAACAGAGCCTCAGGTTTGGATCTCGATTGCATGTAATTAGTTTATATTGCAAAGCATTTTCAAGGCTAGATCTAGGGAATAAAACCTTCATGGTAGCAAACACTGCATGATATATATATATATATATCATATATATCATATATATATATATATATATATATGCAGGCAAACACTGATACATCTAAAATATAAATTTAAAAATACCCTGTTTACCCACAGTCTCCAGTACATTCATTCCTCTTGATGCTACCATGCCTTTCAAACACTGTCCTGAGTGACTGACAGTCAAGTCCTGCTCTCTCTTGGCTTAGATTCGTCCAGCTTTAGTATCCCGAGTACCTAGTTACTTATTAGCCTCCTCTAATAAACCATCTCCATCTTAAGCCTACTGGAATTAGATGCTCAATCCTGGTAAGGTGAATTAAAAGGCCATGGTAGCATTTCCCAAGTGCTAGTTCAGGAATTACTGGTGTTTCTGAACACATTAAGCCTCCCCCCTTTGTGTGTGTGTGTGTGTGTGTGTGTATGATCAAAAGAGTATTCTGAAAGCATTGCACACGGCACTGTCCTCTTGGAAAGTGAGAACACACATTGGGATGCTTAAATGAGTTATGAAAAGTGAAAACCCCCAAATAATTTCCAGTCGGGGAATAGTTAAGTGCTTACAGGAGCAGTAATCAGCTGTTAAAAAGGCGCCGTGGCACGGATCTCTACACACTGTTATAAACACATGCAGTCAAAACCCAGTCAGAGGCTCTGCGCATGACTAACGTCCATTAAAACCCAAGTCCTAAGTGTGTAGATGGCTTTATAGAATGCAATAAAATACACAAAACCTCTAGAAGGATGTATACCAAATTGTTATGCGTGGTAGTCTCTGGGGAGTAAGATTGGAGAGGAGGGAAAGTTGCGCTTTTTACTTTATAGATTTGACTATCATCTGAATTGCTCTATAGCCATTTTATTATTTTGATAATAAAAATATCAAGTGCTATATTAAAAATCAGACATAAAGTGCAGCAGTAAACACATCTGTTTAGCTTTAACAGAGCACTTTTCAAATTCATGTGACCACTGAACCCCGATTTGTGGAGCACTCAAAAATGACATGTACAGGCAATACTGAAGTCACTATGCCCAAGGCTTTCCCCTGGCCTTGTCAACAATTGGACTTTGAGCTTCTGTGGTCATTTATACATGAGTGAAAGAGGTTACAGTGATCTTGGAGGTGGCCTGACAAATTGTCAGTACTCCATGCTACCCTAGAGCTGTTATAAAAGTGACTTGGAGAACACTTTGAAAATGCAGCATTGTTCTTGCTACATAGGCACCGCTAAAAGCATGATTGTTGTTTCTACTACCATCGCTGACTTTAGTTTTATGAATGGCTCTGGTCTCAGGAGCCCAATAATAATACATGCTGTCACCCCAACAATAACACACCCCAGACAGAGGCACCATGAGACATTGGGATGCACAATCACAGGTATAACGGATAAAACTTCCTAGAACAAATAGCATGGTTCAGCCTGGTCAGAGGGGAGGATTGCCTAGGGAGCAGCTGGTGCTAGCTAGCTGCCCTCTCTCCAGCCCTGAGAAGTTAAACTAATATAGAGACGGTCCTCATGTCCATCTAAGCTTTTCAATGGCTCAGCCCATGAGGCAGAAACACAATAATGTTGTGGCTTGGAATGGTGTCCTTTCAAGACAATTACCCAAGTTCGGGTAATTATATCCAATATTCAAAACATTTCCTAGGGCACCTCGTTCATATTTGGGCTCCTAAGGGGCCGGGGAAGCAGTGCCAATCAATTATAAAGATGGAGCTATAATGTTCGGAGACATTAAATGCTTTGTTTTTCTCTAATACTATCTACCAGAAACGTGTCTGGAAGCTAGGGGGTGATTCCTGCACGCTGCCCGTTTTCTCTTTCCAACCCTTCCTCTTAGTTCAGGATTCTATGAGGCTCACCTGTCACTGAACTGAACCGCTTCTCCGTTCCTGGTCCAGTGGATGGTAGGCCTTGGGTTGCCTACGGCTTCACAGTGGAGAAGCACACTCAGGGTCCCGCTGGCTAGAGCCACAGTCTGCCCCAGGTGGGTGACCACCTCGGAGGCTGAGAGCTGCTGCGCCGCTGAGATCTTTCTCAAGATGGTGGGCTTGCGGTGAGGCCTGCGGGAGCTGCCCCCGGCCTCCGCAGAGGAGCTCCGTAGGGAGCTGCTGAAGCTAGAGACATGTTTATGAGGTGGGATGGCCACGGGAGGAAACCTCTGCTCAGAAGGCTTGTGAAGCATGTCTTGATTCTCCAGGTGGCTGCGGAAGATGTCCTGGGCCAGCTGGGCCACCAGGTGCTTGCTGTAGAGGTCTCGTAGCTCCTCGGGCTGCTGCGACAGGTTCCTGAGGATGTCATCTAGGCGCTTCTGCTCAGCCACCATGGTGAAGGGGAGATGCAAGAGGGCTTGTTCAGTATTGGGATCCTCCTCAGAGGATGTGTTCCTTTCTGCAGAGTCCTGCACCTCCCAGGAGCCCAGGAGCTCTTCAGGCCAGCCACCCTGCTCCAGCAGCCTAGATACAATGTCGTCATAGCGGTTCCCAGGGTCTGCCGAGAGGCCGCGCTTCTCAGCCTTGCTGCCGTTGGAGAAGATGCCATTTTGGTGTTTGTGGGTTTGCAAGGCCTCCTTTGGATTGGCCTTCCTCACCTGCAGGGCCTCCTCCTCCTCACTCCAAAGGCTCAGGGGCTTGGCCACGAGCTTGCTGTTTCCACCAATGAGCTTAATTACAAATTGCTCCCGGGCGGGCCCCGCGGAACAGGTGTAGATGCCTGCATCTGAGGGCTTGAGGCGATGGATCTTCAGGTAGCCAAAAGGGGCCACAGTGACGTGAGCGGAGCTGATGCTGTGCTGGCCGTCCTTCTCCCAGGTGATGAGGGGCTTGCGGAACCTGCGTGTGGGACACCGGAGCACCACGGTAGTCTTGGGGAGCAGGTAAGCAAATCCTCCCACCACAAAGTGCAGTTTCCTCTGCCTGCGGGTCTGGATGTATATATTTCGGGCAGCGGCAATGTGAGGGCTGTGCTTCGTGGAAGGCCTTCCAGGCCCTGGTTTGACAGGGATGTCAGACCGAAGGAGAAAGAACCAAGAACAGGGAAAAACCAGAGTGAGATGGGACCACGAGAGAGGGCAAGAGACAAAGGGAAAGAACCCTTCTGTTGATTTTGGCCAGGGCTGTCATTTACTACCTCCTGTTTACCAGAAAGGAGTTGAATACAGCTGTGGCTCATCAGGCTATCCCACCTTCAAAACCTGCTAATGAGGTGTGGTATGGGGCAGCCACAAGCACAGAAACTGAGGGGGGGGTGGTTCCTGGAGCCCAGGGAAAGACAGTTCTCATTAAAAGCATTTAAAAAATAATAATAAAAGCATTTAAAGAAGAAATTCACACCATAAAGAGAGGCAGAGGACGAAGAGGAGCACGCTTCTCTGCTAAATGTCTACTTTCTGGGCCATGTGAAGGACCAGTGCCCTAATGTACACGAAGAGGGGACCCCAGAAGTGTTAAAACCCCAGGGATTAATATCACATAGAACAAGTGTGTTTAGAGCAGTTTAAAACCCCAGACTGGATAACATTAGACTTCATTAGGAAGGAGCAGCCTTCAGTCTGCAGATCTCAGTATGCCAGCAAGGGGACCTTTGCTCTCCCCTTGCCAGCTGTTTTTCCAGGGGTGAGGAGAACTCAGGCTGGACACTTGAGTGATTCAGATTCCCTTCCCATCTCCAGCTGGGTGCTCCAGCCACAGGGGTCCTTGGCTCTGCTGCCCCACCATGCCTCACTCCTCTGGGAATCAGGGAAGGTCCTTGCCTGGTGGCTGTGGCTGCGGTTATATGGGGTCCCACAGCCTTATGCCCAGAGCTCTGACATACTCACTTGCACAGGTTGCCAGCATGCAGGGTCTGATGGAGGAAGAGAAGGGCAGGGGAGGGCACAGGGTGGAATTGACAACCATGGAGACCCCGGTTTTCAGCACCCTCCGGCAAATGGCGCTTCGAGTCTGGGTGCCCTCCCCACAGCTCACAGAGCACTGGAAGAGGAAGAAAGGATAAATGAATGCAAGTCCTATGAACTGGAGTATAATGGTTGTTCTGTATGGTCCCTTAAATTCACTATGCTATGCCAGGAAAGTCTCCGCCACTGAAAGAAATCTTCACAGCAATGTAGAATATCTGTCTTGCAGCCACACTTTGTCCCCCCCCCCCCCCCCGCGCCCACTACTCTGTATTCTAAGGGTTCCTATGACCATTTTACCCATTCCTAGTTACATATGGTTTAGGTTTTAGGGTCACAGAGTTCCATGTTCTTTTTTTTTAGTTTTTTTTATTACTTATTTATTTATTTATGCAATATTCTGTCTGTGTATATGTCTCCAGGCCAGAAGAGGGCACCAGACCTCATTACAGATGGTTGTGAGCCACCATGTGGTTGCTGGGAATTGAACTCAGGACCTTTGGAAGAGCAGGCAATGCTCTTAACCACTGAGCCATCTCTCCAGCCCCAGAGTTCCATGTTCTAATCTTAGCCCAGTATTTCAGTAGCTGGAAAGTTACTGCAGCTCTCTGCACTGTTTCTGTTTTCCAAGTCTCTGAGTTAATGAGAGATTACAAGAAAAGACAATGCTAACCCAGTAAATGATGTCTCCCATTAGATAACTGTTTCTGCTTTGTGTCGGGTGAAGTGCCCTGTCTCCGGGAGCAGTCACTCAAATGAGGAGGCAAAAGTCAAATGCATTTCTCAAAGGAAGTAAGACTAGGGAAATGCAAATGAAAAGGACAATGAGATATCATGTCACAAACACTGGAATAACTATCAGAAAGGAAAACAACAGTAAGTGTTGGCGTGGGTGTGGAAAAATGTGAACCCTTCCCCCCATACATTGCTGGTGGGCATGTAAAAGGTATCCTCTCCCAGGCAAAAGAGTTTAGGAGTTTTGATTGAAAGAAAATGTACCAGGACCCAGTAATTTGTCTCGTACCTATCTATTTCAGAGAAATGAAAGCGTATATCCACACAAAGACCTGGGAGCAAACGTTCACAATTACACCGATGTCATTTAACAACATTTGACTATTTCTGATAACCAAGAAGTTTAGAAGAACTTACTGCCTGCTAATTGTTGAATGGATAAACAAAGTATAGGCTAGCTATACTAATAGAACATCATCCAATCATATAAAGAAACACGGTCCTTATAAGTGCTATAACATAGACAAACCTTAAGAACAATACCCTAAATTGAATTTTATAAAAGGCCAATTATATGTCAATAAAGTTGTTTATAGAAGAAACAGCAGTTGAGGAATTTAGTAGAAGTGTAACAGTGGAAGGCAGGTTCTGAGACACCTTAAAATTAATGCTAATAGTTACTAGAGGTTTCCTGACCTGTGCCTTGAAGATGGGGAGAGTTTGGGAGGAATAAGCACAGCAGGCTTAAGCATGGCAAACAGAGATTCCTAGAACCAAGTAGAATTCGGTGCGCAGGTCCAGTGCAGGCTTGGGGCAAAACCAAGCCAGTTTTACTGACAAGGGGCTGAAGTGAGTGTGGTCAGGAGCGTAAGAGGAACTTTGGGCTTGAATTTGGAGACTTTTCATTTTCAGACAGGTTTGGAATTGGTCCACAGAGCAATGAGAAGCCATGAAGTGGGGAGTGATTTGATGAAAGAGGTGTTTGAGAAGGTGAATCTGGCAACACTGTGCAGAGCAGAGGGGAGGAGACGCGGGACCTAATGGAGGGGCCACCACAGCCTGGCTTGAGAGGATGACGGCATGAACCTGGGTCATGGCAGCATGCCACTGGAAAAAGGACAGTAAAAACAACAAAAAACCGTTTCATACTTTGAAGTTTTATATGGGAGTATGTTGAAATGACACTGGTCTGTGAGACAGATTGTGACGTGTGTCACCCCAAAAGAAATTCAAGATGTTGAGGGCCAGTGCAGGTCGAGATTAGACCCCTGCTTGTGTTGTCTGATGACTATGGAATCCAGATCCTATCTGACATCTGTTCAACTGTAAATGACAGTACCAGATCCGAGGGTCAGGTGGGAGAGGACAAAGAGCCCAATGGCTTTAAAACATGTCCTTTTTCTTTTTTCAAGTGGAAAAACAGACCACTAGCCAGACTTCAGGAGCTGTGACTTTAGGAGTCTAGCACCACCCCTAGCAGCAATTTCCACATCCCTGAAGAAGGGAAGCTAAGCTGGAGTTGAGTCTCTCAAGCCATACCTGGTAGCCATGGTGGGGAGGTGATTCAGGGGCAGCTTCTCAGGTGATGGGAACACCTACCACGGGAGATCTGACACCCCGCCTTACTTCAGCCACACAGCTCTCGTTTTGTTTTATATCTGTCCACTGCACATGTAGAAGCCAGAAGGTGACGTATAGTGGCCCTACTTTGTCACTCTCCACGTAATTCCCCCGAAACAAGGCTGGCAGCCAGGAAGCCCCGAGCCTCCCCTCAGTGTCTGCAATTTCCACCCATCTATCCGGATGGTTCAGAACTTTTGAAGAGAGCTAACACCTCCTGGTTTCCAAGACATGACCTTTCCGTCCCAGGGAGTCCAGCAAAGTTGAGAGAGACCTAGACTACGGCCATTGGCCCAACCCCTCTGGGTGATTGAGTGTTTATCTAATTTTTTCTTTCTCCTGAAAACAAGCCAGGAAGGTAGGGTTGAATTAAACTAGGCACAAGATCTTCGTTTAATCAAGACTCTGCCACTATGATGGACACTGTTACCTCCATTTCACAATCAAACTAAGGATTAGAGAGATTAAGCCATGAGTCATATGTTTTGCAGTTGGTATGAAACTGAGGGTTTGGAGCCAGGTTTCCTTGTCGTGGTATCTAAACTCTTGTTCTAAAGGTCTGCTGTGTTCACTGCGATCCAGTTCAGTGGGCTCCTTCCTTCGGTACTTAAATCCCAAGGGCCCTTCTCTTAAATCTGCAGGCAGAGTAGCACTTTCTTCTGAATGTTTTGTGTCCTATATCCTCCAAAGGCCACAAAGGTCAGGAGGATAGAGAGGTGGCAGTTCTTATACACCCACAGTCCTTCCTCCACAGCCCACCCCTGAGCCCATCTCTCGGTAGATGCTTTACCCGGACGGCGTCTTTACCACAGTCACTTGGCACATACACCAGGACTCTTTTCTGTGGAAGTTTTCTTATCATGGTATTTTTTTTTCATGTATAATGCCACTCAAATCAACAGATTTTCTGGAAAAGCCACCAATCAACATGTCTGTGTACACGCATGTCTAAATATGCACACATTCTTTCCCACCCTTCCATTCTTGTATCCTGCTGAAATACAAATTGTTTCTAAAATACAAAAGCAACCATTCTCCTTTCTGTTCTGAAACATCTGGGATGAGACACAGCCAGAGGAAACTGTACTGGTAAATTATCATGATAATGATAATTGAGATTCCTTTATAACATCAATGCCCTTAGCAGGCACTGTCAGAGGACTCTACATAGGTTGAAAATGTATGAAGCATGAATCCCATGCTGAGAGCTCAGGAGTCTTAATTTCCATAGCTTGCCTTTTCCTTCTGAAGGGAGCATCTCAGAGACACATTTCAGCCATCAGCAGCTCCAAACTATGAGTTGCATATTAAGCACTAAAATGCCCATGGGTCAGGAAAGCCAATCTGAATGCTTCTATTCAAGAAAAGGAAAGGTCTTGAATGTGGTTTGGATGTAGCATTCTTTCTGCTAGAGGCTGAATTTGCTTGTACAGCAATGATTTTAAGACTTCCCCGTGGAGGACACACAGGTCTTTGGAGCTGGGTTGTTAAAGGCAATGGCAGAGAAATTCTAGGGACTGAAAGCGGTTGAGCTGAACCTTCGAAGTCAGCTGTAAATGAATTCATGCCAGGATCAGAAGAGGAATGACTTAGAGAAGCAGGTTAGTTGGAAGTGTAAGTTCAGGATCCCAAACTCCACATACCATCTGGAGCTGTGAATGCTGAGCCATCATTTTCCCAAGTGCAAGGCAACAGGGGAAATCAAGTTCTCTTGCTGGGAAGTTGTTCAAGTTTTAGAGTCAGGAAACGAACAGTAAAGAGGCAGGATTTCCTTGGCCTTCTTTTCCTAATAAATCACATCCTTTATTGTCCAGTAACTTGGAAGAGAAGAACTAGGGAGGCCTTGCCCTTCCTGAGCAGAGACTGGAAACATCTGGGAGAAGGACAAGGGAGTGGGAGTGTCGGGAGGATGGGGCTTGGTGGAGAAAGAGGTGAAGAACCCTGTGTCCTGGGTTTGTTCTAGGGGGATCCCGTTTCTAATTGCAGCTTTCCGATTTTCAACTGTTAGGTGAGGGCTGGCTGCATAGCCCAGGTCCCTGTAACAAACTAGGTCCCCATAGCCTAGTCATTCTGCATTCTATGGTAGAAACGCGTATAAATGCCGCACTGTTAGGAGAGTTTTTGGTCTCTTTGTTGTGCATGTGTTTGGGTGATTTCTCCCCCTCCCATGGTGACTTGCACTCTCTTCTCCCGAGGAGCAGACCTACCTCAGACCAGTCAGAGAGAAGCCACTCACTGGGGCAGTCATCTTTCTTGCAGGCTTGCTGGGAGGTTGGTTTGGAGGCTGAACAAAAGGTCTCCGGAAGCTCCAGGAAGCTACCATCAGCCATCCGCTGTTTGCAGAGAACATCCCGTTTCTGAACTCCTCCTCCACAGGTCCTGGAACACTGGGGAAGCAAAGAAGGTCAACACAGGTCACCATTCTGACCACCACCTTATTCTTGGATGAGTAAAGAATAAGGGCTTTGTTTTTTGTTTTTTCTTTCTTCTTCTTCTTTTTTTTTTTTTTAGACAAACCAGGAGTCAGGCCAAAGGGTTTTGTTTCTTGTCTTTACAGTGAATTTTGTAGCAAAGTTTTTGTAACTCTCCACTCATAATCTCAGGTATTTAACTTGAGCATCCAGGAACTCAGGAGCCCTGGAATCTTAGAAATTTGCCCCTGAACTGTGAGTTGTAGTCACTCAAGAGAACTGGTTTAAGAGGTTAGTATCATAAAGTGGTCAACATGTTTATAAGCCAATGAAAATAATCTGCACAACTTCCAGGATGAGCAAGAGCGACCACTTGCCATCAGAACCAAGCCCCAAAAATTAATTTGTAGAAAGGACTGTCCTTTTGCCCTGTGTGGGAGCACTCACATAACCATACTGAGCACATGCGATTCAGGGACCGGCTTTCTGAAGAACTCCTCTAAACCAGCAGTTTCTAAGGGAGCCGGGAGCCAGAGGCACTGAAATTTGGTATGCAAGAAAAATAACCTCATGTCAGTGGTTTTCAGAGGGACTGCAGTAAAACATTTTGTTTACATGGAACTTAATAGTTATAATCTGGCTGCTTGAGGCAGGAACGAGGCCGAGATGGTTGGCTTTTTCCAAGTATTTGTCCCTTCCCTTTTAAGGGCCCTCAGCTTTTAGCAATGGTACGTGGTTTTTCTGTATAGGCTATATTTGGCAACTTCTTTGAAGACAGACACAGCCACTGGACTAAATGATGACCAATGGGACATAAACAGACGGATGTGTGCAATTTGAAAGGCCGCATCTAAAGAGAGATTAGCATCCCTTCCTCATTCCTTGCTGGCAGAAATGGCCATGCTGTATAAAAACTGTGGCTTCCATGTGATATGTAAAAAATACAGAATAGGCTTTATTCTCAACTGAAGATTCTCCTTATCTGAAGTGGCTTTTTAAAGCCATTGCCATGTTGAGATTTGTTACTCCAGCCAAATATAACCTTACCTGATATCTCCCAAACCAAGTTGGTGCAGTTCATCTCAAACGTTTTGGGGGAACTTCTCTTTTCTTAGAAACAGTCTCTAGTTCCCTTGCTGCCCTTGGGTTTGTTGAGACATTAAGTCTAGGCTCCAAAGCTGTGAGCTTGCATTGAAGCAATGGTTCCACTCTCCTTGGCATTAGTCTTGTTAGGTAGCCAGTAAGATATTTGGGCTGAAACATGTCCCCAGTCCCACCCCAATTAACTGCTCATACAATCAAGGGCAAAAACTGTAGGATTCTAGTCACCAGTCAGAGGAATGGGACCTGAGTCCTGCCAGGAAAGAGGGATGACGATCTGAAACTGGTTCCCAGGGCCCCAAGCCTTGTAAGATTATTATCTAGTAAGAGGTAAGAACTTATGCTGGAAAGGATGTGGGGTAAAGGGAGCACTCTTCCATTGCTGGTGGGAGTGCAAACTGGTGTAGCCACTTTGGATATCAGGATGGCTATTTCTTAGAAAATTAGGAAACAACCTACCTCAAGTCCTAACAATACCACTTTTGGGTATATACTCCAAGAATGCTCAATCATACCTAAAGAACATGTGCTCAACTATGTTCACCGCAGCATTATTTGTCATAGCCAGAATCTGGAAACAACTTAAATGCTCCTCAACTAAAGAATGGATAAAAAAATGTGGTACATTTACACAATGGAGTACTACACAGCAGAAAAAAATAATGGCATCTTGAAATTTGCAGGCAAATGGATGGATCTAGAAAACACCATATTGAGTGAGGTAACCCAGACCCAGAAAGACAAATATTATAAGTACTCACTCATAAGTGGCTTTTAGACATAAAACAAAGAAAAACCAGCCTACAATTCACAATCCCAGAGAATCTAGACAACAAAGAGGACCCTAAGAGGGACATATGTGGATCTAATGTACATGGCAAGTAGAAAAAGACAAGATCTCTTGAGTAAATTGGGAACATGGGGATTATGAAAGAAGGTAAGGGGGAGAGGGGGAGGAAAGGAGGGGAGCAGAGAAAAATATGTAGCTCAATAAAAACAATTTAAAAAAAGAACAAGTTCAGACTGTTGCCTTCTCTTCTAAGAATTAAGTCAAGGGCTGGAGAGACGGCTCAGGAGTTAAGAACACCGGCTGCTCTTCCAGAAGACCTGGGATTTGATTCCCAGTAACTACATGGCAGCTCACACCCATCTATAACTCCAGTCCCAGAGGATCTGACATCCTCTTTTGGCCTCCTTGGGCATTCCACACAAGTGGTGCACAGACAGACATGCAGGCAACACACCCATATGCACACATACAATAAGTGCCTTTACTGGCTGAGTTATATTGCTGGGCTCCAGCCTAAAAATGTAGGTTGATACAATGAGCTGTGGCCATCGTCCACTCTGAGACTGTGAGAGTGTTTTTCTCTGCAGGGGTCCCTTTGGCCATTGTGCCACTTTACCCCAGACTACTTTATATTGCTCTATAAGAAGTATTACCTATTTTATTGTAATCTACTCTCTTTACACTTCTCTCAATGAAAATCACAAGGACTGAGAAATGGAGGGGAGTGCAGAGCAAGATCTCGGCAAATATCTCAACCTAAGCTTTTGAACAGGGCTAATGCCCAAGCCAAGCCCAACTTTAGACTATGAGAAACTCTGGGATGTATATACTAGTTCCTAGTACCACCACCACCACCTCCTCTTCCTCCCCCTTCTTCTTCCTTCTCTTCCTCTTCCTTCTCTTTCTCTTCCTCCGCCTCTTCCTCCTCTTCCTCCTTTCTCTACACGACTTCATAGGTCATTCTCTACTAGATAACCCTATTGTGTGGCAGAGCCAAAGCTGGGACCCGGGGAGGCCTCTGTTGGCCCATGTATGGTGTTTTCGTACTGTGAATGGTTTGAGGTCACAAAGCCTTGTGTGCTATTATAAGGGCTATGACATTGCCTAGAAGACTTTAAACACAGAGCCTTTCAAATGGCCCAGAACAATAGTGAACAACTTTTTACTTTATGTTGAAAAATTCAAAATCAACATAATTCTGTTGAGTCCCATAGTAAGTGTGTGTGTGTGTGTGTGTGTGTGTGTGTTTGCATATTTTTCCAAAATTATGGTTGGAATAAATGCCCTTTGGTAAACATCCCCTTATGTAAATCTTCATCTCATGTGATAGATAAAGAAAAGAAGGCCCAGAGAGATGAAGCTGTACAACTGAGACCACACAGATACAGGAACTGGTTCATTTCCAATCAGTGCAATGTTCAACAAGTCATTCTGAGTAGCAGACACAGTTGCAGAACAGAGCCTAGGCTCAGCCTATCTGCCTGTGTTGGCATCAGGCTTCTGATGCCTTCACTGAGGGGTGCTTTGCAATGCAATTCTTAGCTTCCACTCTGTGACTTCCTTGATTGGCGGGAGTTAGCTCAGATCCATGTTTGGAGACCAGTACCCTAAAATACTTGAATTATATTTTGATGACCCTAGAAACTTGTTCTGCCTAAGTATTTTTTTATTTAAATTTTTGAGTAGTCAGTCTATATCTGAACACACGTCTGTCCTAGACAGTCAACTGCCAGACCATATGTGGTGGTCTTCAGAACACTTGCTAATTGTCATGGAGCCAAACATTTCCTTCCAAAAGCTTTTCTGGAGTCTTTTAGCTTTGATTAAGACAACAATATGTGGTCTCTAACTTTTGGCTTTTCTTTCTAGTGCCTTGCATCAGCTAGACAAGTACTGTCTGCACTACTGACCTAGCCCTTTGCCTTCTTTAGGACTCTAGGTGATTTTGTGGAATTTTAATGATGAAGGGAAACATTTTAGTTCTTATTAGAACTAAATTCAATAAACCAGTAGAGCGATGGTTTTCAACCTTTGGTTCATGCCCCCGGGGTGGGGGTGGGGAGGCAAACTATCCTTTTACAATGGTTTCCTAAGAACACTGGGAACATAACCATCATTACAATTTATAACAGCAGTAAAATTACAGTTATGGAGTAGCAGCAAGAATAATTTTATGGTTGGGGGTCAGCACAACACAAGGAACTGTGCTCAAGGGTTGTAGCATTAGGAAGGTGGCGAACACTGATCTAGAGGGTTTTACTCCAACATATAGCCCTCCACTGTGAATGCAAGGGCTCACACACTAGACTATGCTTCTGGTACATTCCTTGGGACTCTACCATGTGCTAGGGCACTTGTTGAAATAGACAGTTTATCCTTCTCTGGGTACACACACTTCTTCCTGCCCAGGCCTTTGGTCCTGTTGTTCACTATGCTTTACAGCTCCTTGCTCATTCATGAACTTCTGTTCTAGAGATCCCAGCTCACAGGCCATTCCTTCGCTAAGCCTCCTCTATCCCCTGTGCATATTGGTCAGTGGCTCCCTTCCACCACAGCCTGACTTAGGATGGGTACCTTATCTCCTTCATAGAGGCTCATAGTTCATGTGTCTGCTATTTCCTCTGCCCCCTGAACACATCCAGGATTAGGAATCTTCTGAGTAAGGAGAATTATCCATCTGTGTACTCCCCAGTGCAGAGTGTAGTCTGGCAAAGAACGTGCACTTCATAAATGTTTCCTGAATTGATGATTGGATGAATAAAACAGCTCTAGATGCAGATGTTTCAAAGATGCAAAGCAAACATCCAGCTGTGACAGATTCTTCTTTTATTAGACTGTTTGATCATTACAGGAAGCTGTGTTCCCAGTCAGCAATGGGATTTGGCTCTGGTGGGCATTATGACTTTCCAAGCATGGGAGCATGGGAAAGGACCAGTTCCTATCTATCCTCTCTCATCTATCTATCTATCTATCTATCTATCTATCTATCTATCTATCCATCTATCTACCTATCTATCTTTTATATTCAGGTTCCACTTCTAAAGCTTGCATCATCTTTGCTTAATAACTTTCTTCAGTATGTTTACATGGATGAAAAAGTGTCTTTATCAATCTCTAAAAACCATGGAAGATGAAAATTTACAAGAGGATGAAAATTTACAAGAGGAAAGGCTTCAAAGTCTTTGATTACTTTGTAGCCATGTTGGATGACTTGGTGAAGCTTTAGCTCCTTAAGTGAGAGGCAGCATGCAAACAGGAATGTTTATAGAGGAGAGAGCAAGGGAAATTCAATAAAATTCAATGAAAAATATTTGTCTTCATGAATCATCATTTAAATCAGATTCTGGTATGAAGAGGTAAATCTCTGGTAAAGGGTACTTTAAAATATATACAATAAAAACAAATAATAAAGATACCATTTATGCTGCATATATTAACTGCCATACATGATTTATGGCAAGGTTGTGGCTTCATTATTTTTATGTGAAATTTAAGAAATATACAATAAAGAGACCACATAAAAGCTATATTTCTATGCATAAATATGCTCATGTGACCTGTACTTTCAAAGATTTCCCCATGATTAGCAGGTCAATAAATTCTGCCTGCATTAATATTTTTTAAAAAATGTTTCATTTGGTAGTTTAATTTTGAGTTGAGTTCATTTCCTTGGTACTTCAAACCATATTACTGCCCACAATGCAAAATGACATTTATTTTCTCTTTCTAAGATCAACCTTCCAGGCTGACCATGGTATGAACTGCTTATTATGCTTATAATTCATCTCACCCATGTCTTTCCTCATTCATTCTGTTACCAAGCACTGGGGTACCTATAGTGATATTTTATTTATGTTTTATAAATAAAACTTGCCTGAAGAACGGAAGGTAAAAATAAGTCACTAGAGGTCAGGCAGGGGTGGCACACACCTTTAATCCTAGGATTTGGTAGACAGAGGCAGAAGGATCTCTGTGAGTTCAAGGCCACCCTGGGCTACACAAGATCAATGCAGAAACAGATCCAAGTGGTAGTGGCTCACACCTTTAATCCCAGGACTAGAGAGGAATATAAGGCAGGATGAGACAGGAACCTGCTTCTCCTTCAATCTGAGGATTTCTTAGAGATAAGAGCTCTCTAGTGACTTGACTGCTTGCATGTTTGATCTTCAGGTTGAACCCCAGTATCTGGCTCTAGGTTTTGATTATTTGTGCTACAGGTACCCACTGGACATGATGGTAGGTGCTGGGGATTTTAGATGAACGTAAGTGGTTCTTATGTTACTGGGATCTATCATCCAGTGAAGGAGAAAACTTTACTGAAAAACACGATCAGTTTTACAAGGAGAGACCACATGAAAGTGTGTGATTTTGTGGAGATGCTGATGGCAGTGCCGAGGAAAAGGCAACGTTGGGGGAAAAAAATCTAACCATGTGGGCAGATACCCAAGTTATGCAGTACCATGGCATGGTAACATAGCTCCGAGTAGGCCTGAGGATGAGGCCTGGGGATCATGAGACTGCATTGTCAGGCAAGGGGCAGATAGAGAAAGGTCTTTGAACATAATCTGGGGTACCAGTAGGGGTTTTAAAGAGGGGGATAACAGGATGAAGTTTGTAGGGAATGACTGTGGCAGCATAGGCCAAAGGGTTTCAAAGAACACTGCCCAATAAGATATTAATTGATATTTTCTGTGTAGCAATTTCCTCTGAGATAAAACTGTCCAACTGGGGGGCCGCTTGTTAAGACCCAAATTAAAAGAGAGGTAAAACGATTGGATGTTCTAAGGCGCAGGTGTGAGGATGGGGGTGGGATGGGGTGCTTGCGATAAACCATACTGCAGGAAAGCTCTTCAGCTCAGGAAATGAACAACTCAAAAGCTCCAGGAAGTCCTGAAACTGACCAGGTGAATTATGCTCCCCTTCCCGCTGCACATTCATAGCCATAAAGATTGCTGAGTGATTTTCTCAGACAAGCTGAACTTTCTGGAAGTAGAGACCAGTCCAGCAGCCTGGAAGAAGGTCAGTCCAACTGAACTATCAGGAGGGGACACCCGCCAACCTGTTGAGCTGTCTGCAGGCTGTGCAGTGGGCTCCAGCTTTGTAACTTTGGTGAGTTGTCACCTGTGCTGGGGTGGACTTTGTGATGACACAGTTATCTCTGAGTCACTTCTGTTTCTATAAGTGACCTTTCACCCACATTCCTAACAGTAACCCCAATGAAACTCATCGTTTCAACCAATCAGACTCTAGCAGTATTAGTACTTTGGTCTATTGCTATTGGCCTACCGGGGATAAATGTATTTTTGTTGTTCATACCTATCCAGGAAATGTCTGTCACATAGCATTCTGTCTGTCCCATTCCATGGAGAAAAAGATGATAAAATTGCCTAAATAGCACTGCTTGCCAAACTCTTACTTGATAGCTTTCAGCACGTGACGTTTTAAATGTCCGATAGGAGGTTAGTATTAAGGAGTCACTGACAGCGGACTGGGCAGTACTGGTGTGAGCTACGCAGGACAAGTCTGTGTGGAATTGCGTAGTTGCTGGGGTGAGGATTTGATCAGGGTTCTGGGAGAAAGCTGAGGAAGGGAGAGAGCGAAGACAGTTGCAAGAAGTGAATTACACTGACCACAAGAGTTTACTGAGTGTGATAGATCCATGGGGCCGAGAAGGGCGTCAGCTCCCAGTCACGGAAGAGCCAATTAGAGGTGACGGCATGTGGCAGTGGTCGACAGAGAATGGCCAAGTTCGCTGGGAAGGGTGGCCAGGAATACATAGGGCTCACTGTAGATCTTTGGGAGCTGAGGCAGTTCAGCAATGTACTTAAACAGTACAATGGGAATTCCTTAAACAGTAGAGGTCAAAACTGAGCCTCACTAAAGTTAGGATGCGGAGAGAGAAAGGAAATCCAGCACTCAGATCTCACTGAGGAACTTAAAACGAGGGTACCATTTTGTATATCAGCTTTGCTTTGTTCGCATACTATGAGCTAAGCCTTCCTAACTGTAGAAGCACAGGGCTCCTCAGTGAGACTTCTGGGTTAAATACACTGTTACGATGTGACACCCAACAGGATCCAGAGTGATTAAGCCAAAGAGCTTTCTTCTAGTAAATAAAAACAAAACCGTTCCACATGTGAAATCTGACTTTTGATCTCCGTGCTGTTACATTTATTGCTGCTTCTAAAGATAGTAGTAAATATTCTCTTCAAAGCCCTACTGAAAACAATTAACGTTCTAACAGTTTTAGGAAATAAATTCTTCAATAAATATGACTCTTAACTTACATAGGTTTATATTTGAATCACAGAGATATAACATAACTGATGATTTCTGTGATATAATTTAGCCCTCTAGGCTAGAAAAAAAGATGTGTGTGTGTGTGTGTGTGTGTGAGAGAGAGAGAGAGAGAGAGAGAGAGAGAGAGAGAGAGAGAGCGCACATGTGCTTGTGTAAACCTAGAAAATGAAATTTTTACTTTCTGGAGCACAGTTAACATTAAATTTCCTCCTTTCCTTAATATCGCCAGGAGAGATTCCTCTCTCATATGGCTTTTTACACAGCTAAACTATGTGCATTTTTGAATTGTGACCCTGATAAAAGAAAGGTTTACAGGGCAATGGCGAGCTTTAAGCCAGGGTGGAGTGTGTACAGGGCTGTGGTGACTACTCCTATCTTCTCGGCACAGATGTGTGCAATATGTCCGTGCACTTGGGTGGATGTAGTCCTGGACATAAAACATTTGCAGTGCAGGAAAATCCAAGTGACACCCCGAGCAGGCCGGTTCATTTCCGCTTAACCCTTCAGCATCTCTCTCCTCTTTTCCTTACTCCCTTAAAAACGTGACTTTCAGAATCAAATCCAATGGAAGCATGCAGATGTGTGTTTATATGATGCTACGTTTGGTTGTGGGGGGTGGGAGGGTGACAGAGGGCAGGTTATCAATCAAAAGGACCAATGCCACTGGAGATCAAGTGCTCAGCCAGCTGACTTTTGGGCAGAGTCCTGTTGGCTGGGTAATGACCAGGACAGTTTCTAGGTCTTGGTCCCTAGGACTGGTAAACATATTTCTTAGACTAGTCAAAGGGACTTGGCTAACACGGTAACAGTCCTGTATAACCAGGTTTGTTTATGTAGGCACCGTGTTCCTCTTAAGAAGAGGGTCAGAGTCTGGTCAGATATGAGAACAAAATCAATGTCTGGAGGGGTCTACTCTGAAGGGGGGAGGCTGGAACAGGAGAAAATAGAAGACAGAAAAGAAAAAGGCATAGGCCCTGTCTTGGAGCCCCCAGGAAGAAAGCATGATTGCTGCCTCATTGATTTTAGGACAGTAAAACCCATTTCCACCTTTGGATAATGCAGTGTATTTATGTTGTTTTAAGACATCGGAATTGTGGTAGTGTGTTATAACAGTAACAGAAAACTAATACCCAGATTAAAGAAAGACTGAAACATAGGCAATGGAGGTAAACTGCAGATTTAAAGGTGTATTCTCAGATTTCTTCACAATTTAATTATACAGAGTAAATAGTAAAGACAACTTGGGAAAGGTACATTGAATATCAAACTCAATAATGGGTTTAAAGTCTCTTGGTCCCCTTCATTCCTGAGCAGCTCAAGATGGGACAGTTTCAACCTCCCTGAACCTAAGGTGGCCGAGAGAATTAAGAAGATGCATGCACAAGCGGCAAAATGAGCAATCCTACGTAAATCTGGAGTGCATGCTGAATCCTGAAGTAGAGCAAGTATCCAATATATGGGCATGTGCCTCTCCTCCTCATCTTCTCTGCTCCATCCACCTGCCTTAGGTGTCAGGGGTCCTCCTGGGACTTGGTCTTGGCTTCATTGACCCCAGCATTTAGCCATGAGTCATGGGCCACACCTGACCAGGTGAGGATGTAGCTGTTCAGTGGCAGCTACATGGCTTCGCTGTGGGAGATGTATCTGGTGTGTGTGTGTGGTGGGGAGTTTCCTGTCAGGGTCTGACAGGCAGAGGGGAGGGGATGTTCAGGAGACGGACAGCAGCCAGATGGCAGCTGTGACGAGAGGTAGGGCAGGGGCGGATGTGCAAGGGACATGAGGGGCTGACAGGATTGTACTTACTGTCTTATTACCTGGCTGTGGTGGGTTTCTGAACACCATCCTACTAGAAGATGGCCATGATCAAAGTGTTTCAAGGCTAATGCGGTAGGACCTGCCAGGGACCCTCAGTCATGGGCTGTAACCTTCTAATGCGAGAGCTCATCTAATACTTGTTTGCAGACAACACCAAAGATGAAAACGAGAAAGGACTTAATACGTTAGAGAAGACACAGGGGACCAATGCAAGGGAAATTCAATAACAAAACACCTAAATATATACTGGCAACATTTTTAAGTTAAATTGATAAAAATAAATATCAAAATAATTATTTTTTTTCCCCAAGAGACAGGGTTTCTTTGTGTACGTCTGGATGTCCTGGAACTTACTCTGTAGACCAGGCTGGCCCAACCTCATGGACATCTGCCTGCCTCTGCCTCCCAAGTGCTGGGATTAAAGGCATGTACCACCACCACCTGGCCAAATTATTTACATAAGACCAAATATTAAAATGTAAGGGGTGCATACTAAAAAATGGGTCTCTGACAACCAAATCTAGAATTAGATTTCTGCTTTTGTATAAAGCAAAAGTTTAATAGATAGACATACATGGGGTCTAGGCTTGGTCCCCCGCAGAACTGCATAATGTATAAATATTGGCTATTAGCCAATTTTAGGTAAATGTTCTGCAAAGAACAAAGGATGCTGTGTTTTCATCTAGCAGATGGCAATTTATATAATACTGTACTTTTCTAGGAAAAAAAACCCATACATATATGGTTGGTGGTGACCCTGAGGATCAGCCACAAAGGAGAAAGTCTCCACTCCCACAGCCCCATCAGGTTGCTTCTCAGTCTTAAAGGAAGGATTGGAAACCCCCATCTCTTGTTCTTTCATTGGGTGCTGAAAGGAGCCCTCGGCTGACTACTGGGGCCTGTAAGGACCATGACTGCACTCCGGGTTCCCTTATTCCAGCCGAGACGGCAGAGCAATCATAGGGCTAATCAGGCAAGGGGCTGCCAATAGCTGATACCCTAACTCATGTGTCCTGAGACCACAGCCCTTTAGCTCAGGGATTCCTGAACTTACCTCATACAACAAAAGAACCGCAGACAACAAAAACAATGGATTTCTTTTCAGAGGTGGTCAGTATTAGCTGATTGTATTGAAGAACTCACCTCGAGAAGGTCCGGGAAGCAATAGGAGAAAAATATTTCGGCTAAGCATAATTAGATTGTAAAAGTGGCCAATGATCAAACTATTATTGGACACTCTCTGGAGGGTATACTCACTGTGACTTTCAAATTCTTTATTTTTTTAGTGTATTAAAATACTTTTGAGAGTTTTAAGCTTGGCATACAAGGATATACGTAAGAGAAATCACCAGCCAAAGAGGTGTTTAGTATTTGTTTCCTGATTTGAAAAATAGGCCTAATCCTGTTTCATCCCTAAAGGGTTTGCTAGTGGCATGAAACTGAATCGAATCCCAAAATAGATTCACATCTTCTTAGGTCAAGGTAGATGGGCTTTGCCGTGTAAAAATGGATGCTGTGGGCTTGCGGCTGGCAATGGCGGCAAAGCATGCTTGTGGGATGTGCACCAAGAATTGGAAAGCACACTGGGCCAAGATCATTATTCAGCAACACGTGTGGCTGTGGAGAGGAAGGCAGTGTTCCCCTGAAAGCTGCTACAAAGGCTACTTTATGATCCATAACTGCACACAGATATATCATGGAGATACAAAGCCAGCATTTCCTGGCCCGTAGGGAGGCACTCTGTGTATAATCATTCATTTTGTCATGGAATAAAACACTATTCACAAAGTGCTCTTCACATAAAGACCAACTACAAGCTACCCGTAATCCAGAGACTTAGAAGTCAAACAGCGAAAACCGAAGAGAGCAGAGTCCTCACTTTTCTCCTGGCACGAGTCAACAGTGCAGCCTAAAGCCAATAGTTTTCTCCAATTAGCGGCAGCTCAATGCAAATGTACTAGAAGTCAGGAGACCCAGGCTCTTGTGGAGGATGCATGACCTTGATTAAGGTCACTTCTGGGTTATAGTTGTATCTTTCACAAATCAAGAGTTCTCATACGGTGCTTGTTCATATAACCATGGGACGTGCAGGCACAAAAAGTGGGGTGAAGGCCATCCCTTAATTTGCAACTTGTATAATTCTTAGTTTCCTCAAATATAAAATGAGGATAATATTACGGGGTTGCTGTGAGAATTAGCTTCAAATCTGTGTAGAATGATGTGTATTTCTTAGTAAGACACTCTTCATAAACTGTTTAAAATATATTGCATCCACTTCACTTCCAAAAACTATCACGGAGTAGCACTGGATTAATGGACTCAGCTAAAACATATACAAGATTTTAAAGGAAATTCATGGACAATGTTTATTTTTAGCTTTTCTTTTATATAGTTATCCCTCATTATTGGATGGGACTGGTTCTGGGATGCTCCTACGATTTGATGCTAAGACCACAAATACATGGATGCTCTAGTCTGAATATGAAATGATATTTCTATAACCTATGACCCTCCTTATAGCTTAAATGGTCTCTACATTATTTACAGTACCAAATAAAACACAAATACCATGTATGTATTAAGAAAAATTTTAAAAGTCTATACATGTTCAGCATAGATACAAACACCACTAAAAAGGCCTAACTAAAAACCACATGGTCTATACTGGTTAAATCTGTGGGCACACAAATTACAGATCCCAAGAGTTGACCCCTACTGTAGTGTTTTGCTCACTCATTGCTTTTTTATGTTTACTAAATTATCAGTACGTGATAGTCAGGGAGAAGGAAGGAGGAAACATGGAAGCCTTGGCTTGGAAGCAGCAAACCGTCTCTTGGCTGTGAGGGAAGGATGCGCAGACAGCTCTCCTCTCTCCTCAGCTGCATGACTATAAAATTACCGTCCTAACTGGGACACTTGTAGAGTTTACAATGGGCGCACACAGGGATGCACAGCCCTTCCAAACACCGGCTCACACTTGGGACCATGGTTGTCACTTTAAAGCTACATGTGATGTCCTAATTAGGAACAAATTGCAACATAAGGTTTCATCCAAACAACCAATTTAAAATGTTTTCTGTCCTTTAGGGGCATGACAAAGGTTATTTCAATATTGAGACATAATAATTTTAACAATACATCACAATAGGGCAGTTGCATTTTTATTGCTGGTTTGGTGTGTGTGTGTGTGTGTGTGTGTGTGTGTGTGTGTGTGTGTGTGTAGGATCCAGAAATTTTGTAAAGGGGCTGATATACAATATGTAAAAAGGACAGTTAGGTCTGTGTTCCAATAAAACTTTATTTACAAAAGGCAGAAGGTTAGGGTTAACTGTCAGACTGCAATTTGCCATCTCTTGCTTTAAAAGAATGGCTTTCAGACTTTTAGAATTTATAAGATTAGCAAAAATTTAAAAAATCTGAAATTGGCTCAGGATTTCTAACTTAGATGAACTAGTAAGGATGTCCTTTATATGTGTATACATATATGGATATGACATTGGGAGGGGAATGTATTGAGGACCATGGGAAAGCTAGGAAGGAAAAATGGGAGTAGATATGATCATATTTCATTGTATACATGTATAAAATTTTCAAAATAAACAAGAAAAGTAACCTTAAAACCCAACTATTAGAATTTTAGATAGCAGAATCTGGACAGTGCATAAATTCAGAATAATTTTATCTTTATGGAAAACCTACCATACTGCCTTTAATTGAAATGGTTCCTTGCTTGGTGACAATTTGTCAGGAACATGCTCAGATCTACAGATGGAGGGTGTGTGTGGTGCTTTTAGAGATCCCTGGGTTATCTCACGGTAGAAAGGACGAGGTGTTTACAATAAAAAGGCCTAAGTTTGAGGAAGGTTGGAGAAGAGCTATGGAGGGAGAGATAGCAGAGCTTAGGTATACCGTTCTGGAAAAAAAAAAAAGTCCTTTTGTCTTGCATCACTGCTCCCAATAAACACTGCACTTGGAAGTAACGTCAGGACTCACCAGTTGCCACTGCTCAGGGTACCAGGCTGGGGGGCAATTGAAGCGGTTGCAGGCCTGTACTGTGTTCGGTTTCGGGTGGTGACACAGCTCATCAGCAAGGACAACCACCTCGTTCATCTCTCTCGAAAGTAGGTGAGAGCAGACAACATCCCTGGTCTGCAGGCCAACCCCACAGGTGAGACTGCATGGGCTCCACTTGCCAACTTCCCACCTGGGAAGAAATGAGAGGAAAGAGCCTAGTTGAGTTCCCGTGAGAACACTTTACAGTTGAAACCCCTCACTGGGAGTGGGGAAGGTTCTCTAAGAGGTTTGATTAGGGATTGGGTCATGATCTCCAAACCCAATCATCCCATTCGTGCTTAGAGTTCATTTGGACTACAGCAAAGAAGTCCACAGGACAGCCAATGTTTATTTACAAGAATCACCAGGAAAGGTTGCAACTGTGGCGACTGCGTCTATTTTGACAGAACAGATAACCCTCATCCGGAGAGGTGGGGGCAATGCTAGATGTGCACATAAAAGATTTAGGAATCATATTTTCAACAGTGTCTAGAAAGGCTAGAAAATGCTTCTCTGCTTATTTCTCTAGCCTCCATTATGTGTGAGGTGGAAACATTTGTGCTTCTTATTCATTGGTTTCAAAGTGAAAGGTTGCTGGATTCAGCTTCCTTTAAGCTTCCATCATAGCACAGAAATGCCTCTGTCTTATGCCTAAATATCATCACTGCCTGGGGCTGGCTAATGTATCAGAAGCAGAGACTGCAAAATAGATCAGAGAAGTAAGGAGCCAGTGGCTCATTATCTGGACAGAGCAGATGAATACACAGATGAGCCAAGCGCATGAATGGCAGGCTCCAAATGGCCACGCCTGGAGAAGTACATTTACTGTGATCTGAGGGCCTATAAAACCACCCCCACTGTGTTTCCCTGCCGACTGGCCCTCCAAAAGTTCCAGCAATAAGGACAAAGTCCAGTTGCCTGGACTCTGACTCACAAGTGTTCTCTAATGGTCAGTTTTTGGTCTTCTGTTCACCATTTGAGACACATAGGTTCTAAAAAAGGGAGCCAGCCAGGGAAAGCCCAGTGGGGCATCCTTTACTACTAGGCCTGTCAAGGTTCTCTATTGAGCCCAGAAAACTGTTTCAAAAGCCTTTAGCCTTAACGATTTCCTCCCAATTGTAACACTGAGTAGAAACTCCCATTTTTTTCTTGCTACTCTAACCCCCCACTTACTTCCCCTCCCCCTTCATCAACACTATGATGAGCAATAATTGCAGTCAACTCCGTTGCTATTTCCATTTATCCCTCATGGCCCTCTAGTACTATCTTCTTTTGCAAACCGAATCAAGGTCTTGGAATAGTTTTTGCCCTGTCTTCCTGTTTCAGAATATCTTCCATGTTTATTATATATGCATTTATATCTGCTCCAGGCATGGGTCATTGTTTTCTTAACTGGGTTATAGTTTTTCTGCCTTTCAAGGGCCCTGTTACAGTGTCCAACACCTCAGGTAGAGCCTGTGTTGGAGTGTGTTTATACCACTCACAGAATCCACTGGAACTCCATCTAGGTGGTTCATGGAGATGGCTAATAATTCCTGAAAAACCGGCAGAAGGAAGGAATCTACCACTATGGAGGGCAGGCAAATTGATCTTATTTAGTTACCTCCAGAAAGATAGGTTTCACTGATTTCCTTAATTTTATAGTTGAGGAATTTGAGAATTGGTGTGGCTGAAGAATTCAAGTACTTATAATGCAGTAGTGAATCCAGGATTCAAATCTACTTGGCTATACCTGACACCAAAGTCTCTGTATTTCCTATTTATATAATGGTGTCTCCAGGAAATATCTCAAAAATCTCCAAAAGTGTTCACAAAATTTTAAATAAAAGGGCTGGGCTGAACGCATTTCTTAAGGATTCTTGTTTGAATGTCTATAAACTTTTTATTTATGGGACCCTAGCAAATAAAGTCCAAGCTTTAAAACATGTAGGTTGGAGGCAAGTGATCCATCTTTCCTTCCCATTGGATATTTGAGCACAGGTTGGACTTAGAGGCTGTCTTCCCATGAGCAGAATGAGGCCGAAGTGAGACTGTGTGACTTTATGGGTTAGATCATCCAGGGTGTTATTTTCGCTTCTGCTCTGGCTGATGGCTTCCTTGTGGTGAGGAAGGACGCCACCGTGTCACGAGCATAGTCTTAAGGAACGATCCCGTAGCTAAAGAACTGAGGCATCCTGACACAATTAGTGTCCACTTGCCATTTATCTGTGAGATTTGCCTTATAAGCCAGAACCAGGCCAGACCTTAGCCTAGACAGGGGCTGAGCCAGGTCCACCTCTCTAGGCTGCTTTCAAATTCCTTACTCAAGTAAGCAACCAGAGATGACAAATATTTAATCTTGTAAGCTTCTAGGTTGTGTGTGTGGGGGTGGGTGGGGCAAATAGATTTTAAACAGCAAAAGGAAATTATATACAAGTATCTATCCCTTCCCAGTGTACACTTATTCATCCACAGGACATTCATAGGGGCACCACACATACATGCTGAGACTTAGACGTTTATCAGCAGGTGAATAAATTGTCATACAACAATGCTAATGAACTCTAGCAACAATCAAAAACATTGCCAAGTCTCTCAGACCTGAAAACGAGGGAGTGGGACCACACACACAAAGCTTCACTCGTTGTGTTTCATTACATCAGCTCCAACCTCAAAGTCGGTGGTGTTACAGGTCAGGAAGGTAGTTGCCGTCGGTGGGAGGCAACCACAGAAGAGTGTGTTGTCCTTCTGGATGGTGTAGCCATCTCAGTGCTGGACCCGGCTCCACCTTCCGAAAGGGTTCACTGGACCAAGCTGCACACTTGGTATTTGTGTTCAGAAAAGGTGTTCCCCACACCCCTCTCATCTTCAAGTGAGAAGCTTAGGTGTGGGCATAAAGCAATGCCCTCTCTCCACGTCTCAAAAAGGAGTTGCTGCCTTAGTCCGTGCTGTCCCGAGGTTAAAGTTTGCCAGGCCCAGGCTTTTGTGCCCTCATCCCCTGCTCTTGCCTCACTCCTGGCAGTAACTCAGCAGCTAGGTCCTTGAAGCAGAGGCATTTTGGCAGCTATGAGGCCAGCTGAATACTGTCGGAGAAACACTGTCTGCCCTAATAAAGCATATTATACATTCTCCAGGAAGGAGGTCAGCAGATGCTATCAGTGTAGTAAGCACTTGGCTGACTCTGGGTCAAAAATATTTTAATCAACTTTGGCCAAAAAAGGGAGGAAGCATGGGCTCTCCTGTTTCTCTTCTAAGCAGAGGCTGTAATTGTGGGCTGTGGATCTGGCAGGCAGCTGATAACCCCTGCTCCGTATGCCTTTGACCGTTTCCAAAAGAGTGATCTTCCAGCGGAAGCCAGCTGGGGGCATGGTTAGCTCTGGCTGACAGTGTAGGGGACGCTGCTAGGCTTTCCTGGAGTGGTGGGTCCAGCCTGGCATACATCCAGTAATAAGGAGGTCAGAGCTGAACTTTGGGCGTGAGCCTCTTCTACCTCTTCCTTGGGTGAATTTGCTTATCTGTCCATCTCCATTTACAATGTCCCTGTCACCGAGGAAAATTCTCCATCCATTACAGTCTCTTAATCCTGCTTCTCTGGGGAGTCACCATAGTTACAACAACATCAGTACCTCAACTCAGCTCTTGTCTCAAATGGAGCATGTGACTATGTCTAATTTGTTTCTCCTGCTGTTCTCCATAGAATTGCCTCTCCCCAACAGATATACTGGGGTTCTAACCCACAGTAGCACGGAGTATGATGCTATGTGGGAAAGGTTCATTGCAGATGTAATCACTTCAGATAGCTCATAATAGAGAGATGCAGTAGCTCCTTCTCACTGCCATGGCTAAATACCTGTTAGGAGCAAGTTAAGGGAGGGAGGCTTATTTTGGCTTACTGTTTCATGGGATATAGTTCATTTGGGTGGGAAAGTCATGCTGGAGTTTCTGACACTGTGAGCACACAGTTAGGGGTGTCTATCAGCCACAGACTGGAGGCAGAGAGCCGAGACCAGGAGTGAGTCTGTACTAAACTCATCCTCAAGGGACACCTCTAGTGACCTTAAGTCCGAAAGGATCTGTACCATCACTCACTGGGGACCACCTGAGCCCGTGGGGGAACATTCCACCGTTAAACCCCGTACACAGCAGTTTCCTTTCTCAGAGGGAAACTTGGAGTGGGGTGAAACAGCAGGATTTTAAGGCAGGATGTTTACAGAGAGGTGAAATACTCCATCTGCTGCAGGGACGCTCCTTGGGACAGGAAGCAAATAACTCAAAAGAGCTCTGGAAAGTCCCAGAAGCAGACCAGACTCACTATGCTCCTCCCTCCCCAGGCATATATAAAGCACAAAGAACTGTTAAGAGGTGCTTTTTTTTTTTTTTTTTTGAGACAGGGTTTCTCTGTAGCTTTGGAGCCTGTCCTGGAACTAGCTCTGTAGACCCTGCTGGCATAGAATTTACACAGATCTGCCTGCCTCTGCCTCCCAAGTGCTGGGATTAAAGGCATGCACACCCCAGCCCTACTGACAAGCCACGTTGTGAAGAAGACTTTCAGACAAACCCAGAGACCAGCTTAACATCTCAGAAGAAAATGGGAGTGACTGAGCCGTGTGGAAGAAGCTCTGACCAACTGAACCGCGTAGAAAGGCCACTCTCCAACTTGTTCAGCTGCCAGTAGGCAGTGCAGTGTGCTACAGGTGTAGGACCCAGCCATGACAAGCTCAACAGAGGCCTGAGTCTCAGTGGTTTTCCCTAAGGCAATACCTGGGTGCAAGAAAGAGCACAAACTGAGACCACTGAGACCACTCAGGCACCACCCAGGACTGGACTATCCAAAGGAAATTCCCAACGTTCCAACCATTCCAAACACTGTAGATAGGATCACCTGCCAGCAAACACCCTGCTCAGGTAACTTTTCTGTTTTTTTTTTTTTTTTTCCTTTAAATAATGCCCTCTAGAAGGGCGGGTACCTCCTCTTGCTGGTGCCACTGCACTGATTAGGTCTCTGCCAGCTTGTATTGTGCACACAATAAACTTTGCTTTTGCCTTAAGCCCCTTTCTTTGTCTTACTCTGTTACCACAATTCCAGGAAACCAAATCTCTGGAACCTCAGCACTGGCACCTGGAACAAAGCAGGTGCCCAGGAAGTACGTGCCGACTCACACTGAGCTGCGCGGCTGTGTGCATCTCTGGATCACTTACTTGCAGTGGTGCCCCCCCCCTTTGTATTTTATTTATTCTTTTATTAATTACATTTTTCATGTGTTTTACATACCAACCACAGTTTCCCCCACTCCTTTCCTCCCATTTCCCTCTCCCTGTCTTGCCTCTGATCTACCCGCCCCCCACCCCCCCACCCACCCAATTCTCCTGCATCTCTCTGTTCAGAAAGAGGCAGGCCTTCCATGGGAGGTTGCTCAGGTCAGCTGTCTCTGTGGGTTCCCCACCTGCGTTCCCCCTCCCATCATGACCTAAACTCTCCTGGCTCATACAGTTCCTCCTTCCTCTCCTCAACATGACTCCCAGCCCAGTGCTTGGCTGTGGATCTCTATGTCTGCTTCCATCAGTTACTGGATGAAGGCTCTCCGATGACAATTAGGGTAGTCACCAATCTGATTACAGGAGATGACCAGTTCAGGCACCCTCTCCACTTAGCTGAGGTCATCCTTGTGGATTCCTGTGCCCTTTTAACAGCTCACTTCCACTGTCAGCTGCAAAACTGACACCACACATGGCAGTGTGATATAACTCTTGGTGACAATGAGCCTAAACTGATAACCTTTTGATAGACTGAATCCTATTTTATGTAAATATTTACATGTTTTATTGTGATGCTTTGACCTACTGGAGTTGGGTGTGTGGTTACCCTCTCTTCTTCCTGCAGAATATTGGGGCAGCTATGTGATGTATGTTTTAGCTATTCTAACACAAAATTCCTGAATTCTGAAACTCCCCTGCAGCAGTGCTTTGGGCTGGCAGACCCTGGTGCCAGGCTGGTAGCTCTGCTTTCTTTCAGCTTCTAGGTTTTAGGTGTTTAAATCATGGTTGGGACCTTGGCCAACATGTCAGAAAGACTGTGCTTTCCCCAACTTTCTTTTTCTTTCTCTACTTCTTTTTGTTGAACCCTTTGTCCTTTATATTACTATCCGTTTGTCAAAGCCTGTTCATAGGTAGAGAAGATTCTGGGGATGGAAATACTTTAGTGGATTCTCCACACCTGCCAAGCTCCAGAGTCATTGACTCCTACTCAAGGATGATAGGCAGAGGGAGGGCAGAGGGTGGGCAGAGGGCAGGCAGAGGGTTACACTCCGTCTTAGTAGCTGAAGCTGTCTTCCTTCCCACTGACAGCATCACATGTGCCTAAGGAGACATGCCACTGAAACTCAACATTCCATAGACTTGGCTTCACAGTCCAGCCTACTGACTGGCCCGATTACCCTACTAAGATCTGGTCAGCTTGAGGTCTTGGGATGGGCAAAAGCCATACCGACTGATACCTCAGGTGACCAGCACCAGCCGCAGTCACTAACATTTGCACAGCCCTATCCCAGCTGAATGCTCTAAACACACCACTCCTTTCATTACCCCCACAGCCTTGTGAGAGAGCCACAGTTAATGTCTCTGTTATAGCGGGAGCCCAGGCCTGGAGGAGATGAGTGAAGGGCTCCACATACTTACATCATTATCACCTATAGCACTTCTAAGGCACTACGACTTGGACCCAGGCCTTGGATAACGGAGCTGCCATCTATTATAGGTCAGCACAGTGGATTTGCATTTCTCAGCTCTGCAACATCCAAGCTTTGTTCACTGAGGCCCCAGTAGGACTCAAGGGCTGAGCTGATACACGTGCTTGCATATATGACCCTGTGGAGAGGAGACTTGAGTGAGCCAGCCAAGGCTCTGAGGCATTAAGCCATCTGTCCTAAGTTACACCGATAATAAACAAGAGAGTCAGGATTCAGACTCAGGCAGCCCGGCTCCTGCATACTTCACTATTAAGCCAGCCTGTCTCCGAAGGCAGGATAATTAACACTGCAGAACAAAGAATCTTTGAGTGACCAAGGCCAGGATCCCTTTGCTCGGAGTCTAAGGAAAAGATAAATGGCGGAGCGGCAGCACTATTTCTTAGTAATACAAATAAACACACTGGCACCACCCAGGCCTCGCACACACTTGCAGTTGGCATTCCAGGGACGTGGCCATTGGCAGCTGAATGGGCAAAGGTAGGGTGTAGTCTGCCGGAGAGATGCACTTGGCTTTTGCAAATGTGGCCTTTGGAGCTAAGTGGGCCATGGAAGCCCGTGGTGGTTGACTCTTGTGAGCAGCTTTGTTTGCATTAGCTATTAAGTAGAAAGACAGTTTACATTCCTTTGGACAGGGCTCTTTGTGAGAGTTGCCAAATCTTCTCTGCTCTTCTTTTCTGAAAAGGTACTGCCCTTTGCTTCCCAGAACCTCAGAGTATTAAAACACAAGACTCTCCCTGCTTTGCCCTATTAAAATCATAAGAAGCCTCTCCTGCCTTAACCTGTATGGAAAAGTAGACTTGAAGTTTTATCTAATAATTTAAAATGTAGTTTTTGTTTGCAGGAAAAATATCACCATAAATTTTAGGTCTTTGTTAGAAGTATTCTTCAAAATTACATGTTAATCTCCAACATGACATCTCTATCTACTATTTATATCATGAGGTTTTTTTTTTTTTTTAAAAGTAAAGTTCCTTAAAAGTCTTTATTTTCCTTATAATATATCTGCGGTCAGAAGGCAGACAGTAAATTGGACACCATGGAGTGTAGTCAGCTCTAGAAAGTTTAGAGTAGGGTAGTCAGGCAATGTTCAGGATCCATTTCCTCTGTAGTTTCTTACTAGTGGCTCCAAATTTATCTTCACACCTTCCAGTACCCAATCAATCCATCACCCCCAGTTTCCACAGTGTTTGAGTCCTTTATCCATAGCCCAAGCTCTCACAATGTCAGCCTCTATCCATTGCCCCTAGATACCACAATGCCAGACTCCTCTATCCATAGCCCAAGCTCCCACGATGTAAGACTCCTCTACCCAGCTCCCACAATGTCAGACTTCTCTGTCCATCACCCCCAGCTCCCACAATGTCAGACCTCTCTGTCCATCACCCCCAGCTCCCACAATGTCAGACCTCTCTGTCCATCACCCCCAGCTCCCACAATGTCAGACCTCTCTGTCCATCACCCCCAGCTCCCACAATGTCAGACCTCTCTGTCCATCACCCCCAGCTCCCACAATGTCAGTCTCAGTGTAAGTCTGGTCAAGCAAGTCCTCTGATTCAAAATTTCCTTTGGGAAGAGACACCCTACAGAGAGGGAGAAAAATATTTACCAGCTATTTATCTGTCAAGAATTTAATATTCAAAATACATAAATAACTCAAAAATATCAAGCCCCCAAAGAACTACTAATCAAAGCAATAAATGAGTCAATCAGTAGACAAAAAAGTAAAAATGACCTCCCCCAAATACACAAAAATATTCAACATCCTTAGCCCTGTGTGGAAGTGAAAATCAAAACTGTTGGGTTCAGATGGTCTGGAATTCCTTTCTTGGGCACAAACTCTGACCCAGATGTGGTTCCGTGACTGTGGAAAACTTCAGGCACAAAATAAAGCCTAGGAGGAATGGCTTCTGGGGCAAAGCAAGGTCACAATGGCAGAGAAGTGTCAAAGGAAGAATTCAGATAAGGGGGACAAAGATATGATTTGCTTAGGCTCTGTTGGCAATGGGATTTCTAGCACCAGCTAATCAATATGTAAACAGTGGTGTGAAAATAAAAAATTGTTCACTCTTGAAGTGAACCTAGAGACTTGTGTCTGTGTCTACTGTTACCCTCCTTTCCAGGTTCCTGTGATGCCCATAGCTGGATGCAGCTAGAACGAAACAAAACGACAACAAACAAAAAAGAAAACCTATACTGAGGTTCTATCTCATTCACGTCAGAATGGTCATCTTCAAGGAAACAGAAAAGAACACATTGGTGAGAAAGTAGGAGATAGGATGGTGATGGTAGCCAGTGTACTACTGATGGCAATGGAAACTAGTGTAGTGTTGGGGAAAAATCATTTGTATTCTGTGAAGATGTGCTGCTCTCATTGGTTTAAAAAGAGCTAAATGACCAATAGTAGGCAGGAAGAGGTTAGGTGGGACTTGCAGACAGAGAACACTGGAATGAAGAAGGTGGAGTCACCAGGAGATGGAAGGAGAAGGAAAATAAACAGGCTGTGTTAAAGAAAGGTACCACAGGTGTTACAACATAGATAAGAAATATGGGTTAATTTAAGGTGTAAGAGCTAACTAGTAACAAGCCTAAAGCTATCAGCTGAGCATTTATAATTAATAATAAGTCTCTGTGTGGTTATTTGGGAGCTGGCTGGAGGGACAGAAAATTACACCTACGGTGTAGCCATTATGAAGTCTCTTCAAAATGAAAATCACCCAGCTATATCATTCCTGAGTATGTAGACCTGAAGGAATCAAAATCAGTGTACAATAGCACACTATACACAAGTGTACAATAGACACTTGCACACTCATAGTTTTATAGTACTATTAACAATAGCCAAGTTGTGAAATTAGTCTAGGTTCCCATCAACTGATGGATGGATACAGAAAATGGAGAATTACTCAGCTATAAAGAAGAATACTGTGTTGTCATTTTCAGAAAAATGAATAGAAGTAGAGGTAATCATGGTAAGCCAAAAAGATACTCAGAAAGACAGCTATGTTTTCTCTTAGGAAAAGGACCTAAGCTTTAAAAAAGTCAGACATAGAAGTAGAATGGAAATTGTTTGGATAGAGGAAAGGAACCAGTGGATAAAGGGACAAGAGAGGAATGTGTGCAGGGGTATATGACCAAAGTATATGATGTACATGTTTGAAAAAGTCATAACGAAACATGTGAACAAACGTACAGTGAATATATGCTAATGAAAATATCTGAAAAACAAAGATGAATATAGAATGGGAACAATTTGGGAGGAGGATGGAGATAAGCCGAAAAGAAGAAGGGATCAAGAGATGGTCCAATTGGTGGCAAATGTGACCAGAGTGCATTGTATATATGTGTAAATGTAGTATAATGAAAGCCGTTATCTGGCAGAATAGCGTGCTAATTAAAGACACCACCATATACAGTCAGAGCTGAGCTGTCAGTGGGGCAAGCAGCTAGTCTGACCAGGGCTCAGCTTTGGTAGAGAGTGGGGAGCATCCTAGCCTGGAGCTGAGCACTCGGAATGGTCGCTTCCTCTCCTTTGTAAGGGCTGCACTTTAGCATTGGTGGGGAGTGGCTCAGGGGCGTGTCTCACAGTTCATCACTGGGCCAGGAGAGCTAGAAGTCAAACATTGAGAAGACTGAACAAATAAACACAAAAATCTGCAAAGTAATGTGAGCCAGGTTTCTTAATTGTCTCTGAGGGCAGTTGCAAATACGTGAAGGGGGCAAAACCAGAATAGTCCTTGAAGAACTGGGTTGGGTTCAAAAGCAGTGTGTGTGTGTGTGTGTGTGTGTGTGTGTGTGTGTGTGTGTGTGTTGTACGGATCTTCCTGTCTCCACCTGCCCAGTGCTTGGATCACAACTACGTGCTGTCATGCCTGGCTTTTTATGTGGGTTCTGGGGATCCAAACTTCAGCAACTTCCAGGTCCTCATGAGTGCCATGGCAGGCGCTTTATCAACAGATCCTCCCTCCTGCCCCCAACTCATTGCTGTTAATAAACAGGTACAATGGGCATGAGCAAACACACAGATATGCACATAACACTGTCTAGCTCTTTTCACTGACAGCCCTAGAAGTGATGACATCCTAGCGGCATCAAGTGTCTAGCCCTCAGGATCTCTTCAGTAGAGACTCTAGTTCTATTCCCTAACAAAGACAACTACTCCTATAGAAATGACTCACTGCAGAGCAGGGTTGGGAAGAAAACCAGTGAGCTTGGGACATCTTGTTACACCAGAAAACTGGGAGGTACTTCAGAGTGATGGGGTTTTTGTAAAAAGGACACAGAAGCTAGCTAGAACGGGTCCTATTGGCCATGGACTGGGACAATTTGATCATAATGGACGCTAGCTCTTCGAGCAAAACCAGTAAGATGAGAAAACTGTGCCATAGCAGAACGCCTATTGCTAACCTGGAAGGAATGATAGAGTTTGTTAAGCCACCATCTGGCAACCGTGATAATACCAGTTGAGTAGGTAAGAATCATCCATACACAGTAAAGTTGGCACCCAAAGGGCTGATGAGCAACAAGAACTCTTATGAGTATCAGGTTATCTGTCTGCCATCCTCTGAGGGTACCCTCAGAATTGTGTGCTGGGAACTTTAATCCCCAGTGTGGCCATATTGAGAGGTGGGGGCCTTTCGGAGGTGTTTCTGTCACATATCTCTGTCTTCATGAACGGACAAATGCCAGCACGCGAGGCTTCGAAGTGGACGCTCCTTCCTTCACTCCCTGTCCAGATTCCTTCTGTAGGAGGACACAGCACACCCCACATGTGTTGGTGGAGCTCTCTAAACAGCAGCCCTCCCAGCATGCCAGGGTCTTGATCTTGGACTTTCCACCATCCAGAAGGGTGAGGAATTTCCCTTCTTTATAAATAACTCTTGGACAATTTGATAATAATGGATGTTAGCCCTTCGAGTAAAAGGTATTGTATTTGGTATTCTGTTCTATCAGCATAAGTGGACCAAGACATTTCCCACGAAACACTTGCTATTTACTATTAATGCATATGGCAGACTTTGTAAGTTATAAAACCCATCAGTTTGGCTCCATGTCCCCCACAGTTCAAACTTCAAGTCCTTGTATAGCCTCTGAATTGCCTTTCTGGGCTTGGCTCAGGTGGCTATGGCTTAACCGTACACCAGCAACTATTGACAAACTAGGAAAGTCCGGCCCCTCAGGTGGGCTCCTAGCCCCTCCCCTTGGTCTGTTCTTTCTGATCTCTGTCTCTTCTGGCCAGGGATGGGTCCTTCCTCCTCAGTGAGACATTGTCTCTTCACCAGAGCGCTGTTTGCTTCCTTCCTTGGCCTCACATCCATTACACCATTGATTGTTCCTTGGATTCCTTTCCTAGACTGTGACTAGGGTCACCGGGAACCTAATGCGTCCCAGCATCTTTGGGAACTAGACTAGGGCCTGTTGCTCAGGGAGGCCTGTGTCACCTTGGCCTTGGACTCTGGGATCAGATTAGTCATAGATGGCTTGTGCTTTGCTACTTGTTAGAAAAATCTTAGGAAAGTTATCTATCAACTTTCCACATTTAAAACAGGAACAACAGAAATTCTGATTTTACAGGGTTGCTTTGAGGTTAAAGTGAGAACTTCTGGCTAAGAATCTAAGTCAGGGGCCTGGTACAGATAGATACAAGATAGCAGAAAATTTCCTTGTTATGTGCTTAATACCAGCTAACATGGGAGAACAGGGTAAACAGTGTATAAGGCTTCGTGGGACCTGCGAGAGAAGGGAGTCATGGTTGTGGCGATGGATACTGGGGGAAAGGCATTTGTGACATGTTGGACTTAACTTTCTTAATATTCGCTGCCAGAGGGGTGACAAGACGTAAATGGGAAAAGTGCTTACCCAGGACATGGAGCAAAACTGTTGGGTGGCAAGAATGCCTTGATTGCCAAGACTGTGCGAGTTCAGAAAATGTGAGACACATTTGCCACCAGCGTATTTACTTGGTTCAGGGGTCTCACCTAATCCTCCCAACTCAGAAGTAAACAGAAAGGTGTCAGCATCTTGATGTGTATGTGTGTGTGTGTGTGTGTGTGTGTGCACATGTGTGGGGGCCAGAAGACAACCTCAGGTGTCAATTTCAAGGAGTCATTTACCTTTTTAAGGAGTAACTTGCCAAAGTAGGTTAGGGCAGCTGGACAGCAAACCTCGGGGATCTGCCTGTTTCTGCCTCCCCTGCACTGGGATTAGAAGTATGTCACACCATGGCAGACTTATTTTTCATAGATCCTGAGGATTATAGATAGGCCCTCATGTTCAAAAGGCAAGGACTTCATGACTGAGATAGCTCTCTAGTTTGGCCTCTTTAAACAAACTTAGAAAAAGAAGCAGTTTTCTCAGCATTGGGCATTGAACTCAGGCTACCCTTCCCATACTGCTCTGTTCCAAAGGACCAGAGGAGTAGATCATTGAGGGTTACAGAAAGATAGACAAGGAAGAGAGGGGACGCCATTACACACAGCAACAGATGGATGTGTTACTCATCTCCCACAATCAGCGCGCTTTAGAAAACCCCTCTGTGGGGTCTAGAAAAAACCCCCACAAACATCAAAGGAGATGGCAGACATTAGAGAGTAAAGCCACGCTAGAAGGCCAAAAATTAACCAAAAGCATATATGATAAACAGTACCAGGAAAACCAGGGCTCGCTATAAAACTGTAATTGCTGCAGCTCAGGAACTAGGAGATAGAGCCCTGCTTCTTTTGGAATTGGGCCTGCTTGGCATGAGGTTTTGGCTCCATAAAAATAGTCACAGCCAAGATTACCAAACACCTGAGGTGGCAAGGCACTGGCTTACACATGAGAACTGTGTGGCCAGCGTGAATGCTTTCACCACGCCAACTGCTTCACCATCTCAACCAGTTTTCAAAACAAAAGAAACAAAGGGAGGCGATTAGCATTACAAATCATACTACTTTAAGCTTTGAATTAAGAAATCATTCATTATTATTTTATGTTTATATGTGTGTGCCTGAGTGCGTGGATGTACATCACATGCATGCAGGAGCCTGTGGAGATCAGAAGAGAGGCCAGATTCCCTGGGACTGGACTAAGAGACTGTTGTGATCTGCCATGTGGGGTTTGGTCCTCTGCAGGAGCATAAATGCTCTTAACAACTGACGCGTCTCTCCGGCCCCTATGACTGATATTTTTAAGGAACTGAATAGTCTGTGAGAATAAGTCATGTTTATGGCATGACATCTCCTTAGAGGCATGCTATTTACCTCCATTATTTCTCTTTCACGGCGCGGGCAGCAGCAGGACTGGTGACAGTCATGCAGGATATCAGCGTCTTCTCTCACCTCCACACTCGTCCGTAATGACACTGGCTGTCCCAGCACCCACGTGCCTACTCACCTACACACACTTTGATTATTTAGAACATCTAAACTTCGATATTTTAGTTGGCTTGTCTAGACTCCGAGGTGGAAATTTCTGATTCCAGGTTTCCAGAGTTGTTTTCCTGTGGTCCAAGCCACAGAATGGACTTCTGGGACCATCAGCGTGATGCTAATTGTTGTTTTATGCAAACGTATTTTTGTTATTTATCTCAAGTTTTCTTTTTCTCGGTTTCATCTTACATGACTAGAGTTTGTATACTAAACTCCCATAGTGAAGCCTCTTCTTTTTCTCGAGTGATCAAATAAACTGAGCTTCTTCTGGGTCCAGTCACTTCCCACACACTCCTTTGCTTTTTCACTCTTGAGCATTTATTTCCAAAATTCCCTGCCTAAAGCCAAATTCCCTGTTCCTACCTGAAGGTCTGATTTGAGCCCTCCTTTTATCGTGTTCATGTACATTGCTATTCTAAGTTTCAGATTACTTTATGATCCCATTTCGCTATTTTTTTCGTACTCATCATTCTAAAGTAGAGCACAAACTCTTAAGATTTGGGATGCAGTGTTTCAAAGTTAAAAAAATGATTTGATATCTATCATGTCAGGATGGACATCTCTATATACACAATGACTTGCCAGTGGTATTTCTCATGGAAATGCTGCAAACCTAAGCACTATATTTCTCTCATGGGTTGAACTGTGGCCGCTATGTGTATGGAAAGGGCCCAACTCCTGGCATAACCCACCAGAGTGTGATCTGGTTTTACAGAGAAAATTTTAAATGAGGTCAATAGGACAGAGTCTAATTTAAAAGGAATGGTCTATTTAAATGGTAAAGTTGAGCATGGAGACATATTTGAACAAAAAAACATGGCCACACCCAGGAAGAGCATATTCCAGTCAATAATAACTGCTGAAGATTGCTGCAAACCCTTAAGTTCCAGGAAGAGGTAGCCAGTGGCCCTCCCTACAGCTTCTGGGGAGCACGGCCTTCCACATCTTCAGTTTGGGTGTCGGGCTGTGGAGTGAATGGTTACTAGGGAGGACTCGGTGCGTTCAGTGGGGAAGGCCCAGAAAACCAATAGGGTCCCTGGAGTTAGCGCTCATGAGCAGTTTTAAATTTGCCTATTGTACACGGACACTTACATTTATAAGTTTTCTAAGTGAAATGCTTGTGAGTGTCAGCCTTTGGTGTCAGGGTTCAGAGATTTGGTTTTATTATCTATAACAAGGTTGTGCCTCCTCTTTTCTCACAATATATTTTGAAGCCTTATAAGACTATAATAATCTCAACTAATTTGTCCAATCACATGTATAGCATGTTTGCAACTGTGCAGTCATAGCGCAAGGCCTAGTGCTATAGATTTTAAGTATCAGGCCAAATAATTGGAACACAGAGACTTAAGATCCTTGATATTAATGGCCTTATTATAAGCTATCCACTTACTTATTCATTTTGGGACCTAACTATTGAGTACCTTTGTGGGCTAGCACCCATGTAAAGGGGTAAAGTCGTAAACAGAACTGATAAAAACCCTATTCCTGAGACTCCCAGTCTAGATTATGAAACCAGTAAGTGTGAGGGCACAGAATATAGGCTTAGACATCAAGAAAGACAAGCCCCGAAGGGCTTTCAGAGTTAGTGAGTGCTAGGTTGAGTTTTGACACGCAAGTGATAGTCAGCCAAAGGTGTAAGCAGAGACAAGTGTGGGCACAATGAGGGGTGAGAGCGCAGGAGACATTTGGAGAACTGGCGTTCTTAATCCTCAGCTCAGAGTTGGGAAGAATATTGAAAGTTTAGCATATCCCTAGAAACTTTAGGCTCTTACTCATCTTGTCTTTCTTCATGTAACCGTGAGTATACAAGAGGGACTGGAGAGCAGAGGTGCTCTGGGCCACCAAATCCTTCATGACAACAGCGACTTGAGATCACTCCATTCCTGGGTCCTGGGCTACTCCTGGATAGGACATACCTAATGATCAACATCTTTTTTCCTGGCTGTCTCAAGAGCTGTTAGCTTTTAATGGGTTCCAATAGGACTGTCGAGCAGGATGGCATGGTGCTTCATGCAGGCCTTTTCCCAGGGTTGGGTGGCCCATAGATCCATCCATTGCAAGTCTGGCTGCAATTTTCCTTGGAGATAGTTTGCTACCTCTGTCTCAGGAGGTTGATAAGTGAGGGTCCAGAAGCAGCCAGATATTGGTGTAGGGGGTAATTAATTCAATCAGAGCTGGGAGGCACACATGCCATACATCCAAAGAAATTAGATATACACACATATACACACATAGACAAGACACATACACACAGATGTTAGAAACAGGCACATGTAATCAGAGATACACATACACAGGAACGTGCATGCACACATTGATATTCCCTCTGGACACCCATACATCTACACACACATGTGCATGTGCACATGCACACACACGCACACTCATACACACATGTGCACATGCACACATACACACACTCATACACACATGTGCACATGCACACATACGCACACTCATACACACACGTGCACATGCACACATACACACACTCATACACACATGTGCACATGCACACATACGCACACTCATACACACACGTGCACATGCACACACACGCACACTCATACACACACATGTGCACATGCGCACACACGCACACTCATACACACACAAGCCCATACATGCACACATGTGCACGTATACATACATGTGTACATGCACACACACAAACATGCACACACGTTCTCTCTCTCTCTCTCATACACACACACGCACATACTCTCTCTCTCTCTCACACATACACACAGGAACTTGCATGCACACATTGATATTCCCTCTGGACACTATACATCTACACACACATGTGCATGTGCACATGCACACATACGCACACTCATACACACACATGTGCACATGCACACACACGCACACTCATACACACATGTGCACATGCACACACATGCACACTCATACACACACATGTGCACATGCGCACACACGCACACTCATACACACACAAGCCCATACATGCACACATGTGCACGTATACATACATGTGTACATGCACACACACAAACATGCACACACGTTCTCTCTCTTTCTCATACACATACACACACACACACACACACACACACACACACACACACACCTTTCTGGAGAGCAGGATGATATTCTTCTCACTGGTGCTCTGCTTGTTCACAGAAGCACCTGCCCTTTCTAGACCCAGATTTTGTTTACTTGAGGGAGTGAAGCAGAGGGCTTTCACAAACATTTTCATATTTACCACACAAAAACTACCTAAAAATACTTTTCAAGTTAGGCTCAAAGACTTCTTTGTGTCGAATGTGCTTTACTCAGATGTTTTGTTATCTCGGGGCAGTTTATTGGACTGTGCCTGTGTAAAGTCTGAGCAAACAGAAATCTCATATTTGGATACCTATTGGCTTGTTAAATCGTTCCTTTGTTTTTGATTTTACATGATGCTATTTTATTGCTAGGACTCTTAGTCCTGAAACACTATTTTTAAACACACTTGGATCTGATAGAACTGACAAAGCACCCTGATTCCCTGTTTACCAAGGAGCAGGCATGTGAGCATACTGCCAACATATCACTCTGGCCACAGATACTGGGTGGTAATATCCCAGCGCTGGACTCTGCGTCCACTAGTGTTTTATACTGTTGGCCATGTTGCGCTCTGAATGTCAACTTGTTTACTGAAGAATAGGGATGCCGCTAATTACTCTGCTGGCTCCCAGTGCTCCCTACTAGGAACTGCCGCAAGGACATCATAAGAGTTACCTCACTTTTTCTTCATAGCTACTCTGCTGAGGCTGTGCTCCTTTATGTTGTGGCAATTGAAATAGCTTACAGATCACACAGTCAGTAAGGATGCAAGAGCTAGCCCTGTACTTGATCGAGAGTTTTGACCTGTATTCTTCTTCTCTTGTTCAGGGAATCAAAAGCAAAGCAGCTGAAGGCGGCTGCCACTGTTATTCTTGTGGTCATTGTTGCTGTAACATTTCCCATGCACAAGAGACAGCAACAGGAAAACAGGTCTTTTGCTTATTCTTAGAATTGTTAAGTTTAGAGTAACTACTCTATTTAATTTTGCTTGTTTTTCACTTACGATGAGTTGTTTGACTACATGCAGCCTAGCATTCCCTAGGTCACATGGAATATTCCATACTTTTCCAGCTAGGAAACCAGGGAGAGTTAGACACTCTTAGAGCTGAATTCTGAATAATAGTAGAAGCACTATGCTTGGGAAAACCATGGTGTTTTACTCCATACACTATGGAGGCCAAGTGAATTTCCAATTTATTTATTCTACATTACTAGGGGGAAAAGACCCCAAAGACTGTGAATGCAGTCATTTTGAAATTTCCTTCTTTTATTTCTCGCTTTGCTGGTTAACCTCTACTCTCCATCCCCAAACAATCAGGGGTCATTGCTGACGACTGTGGACACAGAGTGTGAAGGTCTGCACCTGAGGAACTGGTCTTCACAGAGCTCCACATATTATATCTAAATGTTGCTACTAAAGCCGGGCGGTGGTGGCGCACACCTTTAATCCCAACACTCAGGAGGCAGAGGAAGGCGGATCTCCGTGAGTTGGAGGCCAGTCTAGGCTACAGAGCAAGTTATAGGATAGGCTCCTCAGCTACACAGAGAAACCCTGTCTCAAAAAAGCGTAACAAACAAAACAAAACAAAAACCATCCCCCAAAACAAACACCATCCCCCCAAAAAACACTCCCCCCCAAAAAAAGCAACAACGAAAACCACATGTTGCTATTGAAGGACTAAACCATAGAGAACAAGTAAAAACATTTTGCAGAAAGGTAAGAAAATCTTCCAGTGAAAAATATATTATGTCTACTTGCGATTCCCTGGCCCTCAGGTCACCTGTCAAGTGTTCTCAGCTGCTGGGGCCTCCTACAAACCTGCCCCCTGAAAAGCCAGATGCTCATTAGAGAAGCCTCACGTACACTAATGATGAGCCTATGCGCTTGCCCTAAGACGGGTGCTATCTAATCCTTACTGCGTGGATAAGGAAGTAAAGACAGCAACAGGCTAAAGCCTTGGCCAGGGCCAAGGTCGAAGAGCGGCAGGACCAGGGCTTGAACTGAGGACCTGGCTCTGCAGCTGCAATCTGGCTCACCACAACAGCCTTTGAGTCTTCCTGTTTATCATAAACGCCTTGTTCGAAGTTGGGAATCATGTTCCAGCTTTTAGTTTGCACACTACCAGCCAACGTCTGCTTGGGCCAGTCACTTAATACTGTTGGCCTCTTTCCTCACAGATAAAATTCTAGAACTGGACTAAGTTACGCTCTGAGTCTATAACCCGAGGCTCTGAGGGGGACTCATCTGTCAAAAACTCTAGACAAGTTTACTGGCTAAACTTGCAGATTTCTGGTTTCTTAGAGTGTAAACAACGAAACCCTGCAATCTTTTGATCTTTCAATGGTGAAGTGATGGGATGTAGTGAGAATTAAATAACCCCCAAATTATATTTTCCAGTGTCATAAAACAATTATTTTATTATGCTAACTCCCAAATTCTTTCCATGGCCCTGATCCTCTCAATCACCAAACATGAGGGAACCCTGCTTCCAAAAACTGGTTGACCACATTGTGACCCATAAAAAAAATATGGATTCACTGGTATAATGATGATCCATCAGTATTATCTAGCGTGAGGCATAGGGCCTAAGGAATGGGGCACAGCTCCGTATTTACAATAGCAGATACTAGCCCGGTCATATAGCCTAGGGCTTGGGGAAGGCATCTCCCAAATGTCTTATGAGGCAGACTAGCAGTTACAGAACTGGTAAAAATGCTAGGGTGAACTTTCATTTTGAGTTTATTTACTAGAAATAAATACGGAAAGGGAGTTTTATACATTTTGGGGTCCAGACAGCGTTGCCAGACATTATCACCATGCATACCAGACACTAGCCTTTCTTTATGTCAGGAGTACAACCCACTGAACCACACACTCCACCTGTCTGATACACAGCTGCAGCAAGACGCCCTGTGGTAACAAGTAGTCTCGTCTCCGCCGAGCTTCTGCAGAATACCTTCCTGGGGATAGCGAGTTCACAAGGGTGAGCTGGAAAACAGCACCTACTCTTCTAAATCCAACTCACATGTGGTTTCATTTCCCTCTGCCACAGGTCAGCTGTATCATCTGCCTCCATCAATTTAAAAATAAAAATCGGCGACAGTGCCCATTTTCACATAAAATATTTCTAGGTGTGCCTGGGATATGCCTTCAAATCTGTGTAAGCGCCTGGCAGGTAACACAGAAAAAAGGAGAGAGAAATGCGTGTCTTCCTGGCCGCTAAGCCATCAGCTTCCTGTCTCTCTTTCCCCCAATTGCAAACAAATGGGGTTCCATTACCAGAAGACTGCAAAACATTGAACTCGACAGCGGGCGCATCTTGGGAGAAAATCTGGTTCTATGTCAGCATCTTCCCCATACTAGAATTCCAACATCATTTTATTTTTTTTCTCACAGAGAAGAGCATTGATAAATGGTGTCTGTCTAGCTGTGGTGGATTTTTACATTTATAAATACCTTGCTTTTAACAGTTTCCTCCTGTGATTTTTATACCAAAGCTCAACAAAGTTTAAAACTTTATGAACTTTGGGTAATACAGTCTGTGATTTTCCTGGGTTGCTCAGCCAGGCAAGGAGTTGAGGCAGGAAAAATGTGATGGGTGGGGGAGGGGTTGGAGTACCTGTGACCCACAGAAATGGTGTTTTAAGATCTAGAAAATTCCCTAAGTAGGTGCATTTGTTAAACAGGCTTCATTTTTTTCTTGTCATTATGATCTTGCGTCTGATTTCCTAAAGTCATCCCTGGCACACTCAGGAATGATCTAGAGAGTCCTCTCCTGTGAACCTCTGCCACTAATGAAGCAGGAACCCATTTGGCTAAAGCAAAGGTATATATTTCCTGACCTTTTCTTTACTCCTTAAACTTTAAAACAACTTGAAGATTGACTTTCAAACAAACGTCTCTTAACACTGCCCTCTGTGTGTGTTAGGCAAAGCTTCCAAAGACACTTACACAATAGGCAGTCTTTTGGAAGAGAGATCAGACAGCAGGGTCCGGAAAACTGATCTTCTGAAATATCTCATGTGGCAAGGGATGAAGGGATGGTTCAAACAAAACGAGGGAACAATAGCTCTGTACCTCACACTCATGTGACCCCAAGCTTCACAGAGTTGAGAGAGCCTTGCCAAATGTTCTTAACCCAAGAGTTTGTGATCCCTGAGTTTACAGCTACGGATGATGGCATGGTAGAGGGATTGCAAGAACCAAGCTGCCCTTGTGTTCCCCTCTGTTGCCCCATGACGCAGGGCAAAAAAAAGTGCTTTATAGGCTAAGTCTCTCTCCTACCTTCTGAAATAATAGAGGTGGTTAAGGGAGCAGAGTTTCCAGGAGAACTCACAGAAGTATGGAGATGATAGACAGGTAGTGTCCACAGGTACAGAGGTTGAGGGAACCTTCAGTAAATTGAAGAACTCACGGAAGTATGGAGATGATAGACAGGTAGTGTCCACAGGTACAGAGGTTGAGGGAACCTTCAGTAAATTGATCTGATGCCTTCATACCAGTTCCTGTGATTTCTGGTACAGAAATATGTCAGCTCCCTAGTTATTAAGCATAACTACAGGGACCTTTATACAGGAGAATCAAGTATTTTAAGGCTTACCTGAGAAAGAGAAAGGGCACAGATGGCCAAGTACAAATGACCCTAAAGGCTTTCGGAAAGTCTATACTGAGATTCTTAGGCAATATCTAAGTTCATGTTAATAGCATGGTTGATCAGAATTTTAGGGGGAAAAAATCTCTTTGACATCTACAGTGATAAGATAATTATCTAGGTGGCTATTTTCCTCAATCTACATTAGATGACCATTTGTTCAGTTTATATGTTAATTGCTCATGTCTCACCCACGGCTCTTATGCCTTGCCTGGAGAGAAGTGACTGGTTTGTATAATGGTCTCCCATTGTACTTTAGTGCCTGGCCCAGGATCTAGGACTCAGACTAGTTTTTTTCTTCTAGAGCCTATAGCAGAGAAAGAATTAAAAAATGTTCACGGAACTAAGCTGGGTTTTCCTTTAGTCAGCAGAAAATTGCTACCCTCCAAGGGCTGGAGTTAATTGTGGGATACTTTTGGATCAGACATTCTCAGGAACTCCAATTTTCTGAAGTCCACAAAAATTGCCTACTTCCTCTAAATAGGGACAACTTCTTATAGAGAGATATAAACCTACCCCCTCTGAAATCCCAAACTAATACCTGTTAACTTAATATTGCTAGGTACCACACGGAGCACTTAAGGCTCATATCCTCACAACAGCCCTTTTGAGGTTAAAGAGGAAGAGACTGAGCTCTGAGAAGTTACACAGGCTCTCTGCAGCCGAGCTGCTGGCCAATTCACACGCACTGGATCTTAACCCTAATTTGTCCAAGTCCACAATCTCAGCTGGAATAAGGGTTTGAGCTGAGAAACGTACATCTCGGTTGTTTGTTAGCTCAAACAGTTTTGCATTGTTATTATTATTACTTAGTTGAGGGATGAGAAGGGAGGGTGGAAGGAATTGGAACGCTGTGCTTTTCATAATAGGTAGAAAAGAGCCAGCTAGGAATTTGGAAAGTTAAGAGGCAAGTTGTTGAGAGTAAGCCTCGGGAGGAGAGGCAGGAGGTACAAGCGAGCTATTTAAAAGTGACCCAGAAAAGGAGGCAGGGAGCTAGTTTGGCAGAGGAGGGTGTGTTTGTGTTTGTGTGTGTGCATTTGAGCAGGCACAAGCTCAGGAGGTGGTGGTAATTCATTACATTAGCCGACGTCGGCTCAGCACAAACTGGGGCAATGGCTGTTTGTGATGGCAGAGCTAAACCTCAATGTGCCAAGGCAGCCTCCAGCATCTTCCAGGTTTGGGAGCCTAGGCTACATCTTTCTTGATGACTCAGTATTTCTTCCTCAGGGGGGAAAAAAAAAGATTGTAAGGGAAAAGAAGTTCTATGCTTGCTGAGTCAGCACAGGAGTTTAAAGGATTCACTTAGGTCTGTTTGAGCCGTCTTTTTACACGCTTCATTTCCTAAGGCTTTGGCTTTGCCCCGAGAAGTGTTGGCTCTGATGGGTTTTTGACTCTCTCCCATTCAGTGCACGCTCTCTGCAGGAGCTGCTTTCCGTTCTCGGTAGCTGGAAGCATGAGACGAAGAAAGAAGACCTTATAATTTGTTAGCTTTTCTGGGTTACGGGCTACAGTCAACCAGTGTTGATACTTTCCCCAAAGGTAATTCCCGGGCCTACAAGGAGTGCCTGAAATAGAAAGGGAGCAGCCGGAGTGATCGTGAGATCTATAATAATCATAGATAAAGGGAAACACTGACCCCTAAGCTCTTAGTGACTGCTTTATGAACCTACCACTTGGGGGTTATGTGTCTCTCTGAACCAGTGGTTCTTCACATGTGGGTTGTTCCCCCTTTTGGGGCCACATAGTAGATACCTTGCATTTCAGATATTTATATTACAATGCATAACAGTAGAAAAATTACAATTATGAAGTAGCAATGAGACAATGTTCTGATTGGGAGTCATAACATAAGGAACTTTATTAAAGGGTTATAGCATTAAGACAGTTGAGACCCACAGAGCTAAAGACTTATTTATCTCATATCTAAATGCAGGATGGGAATAGGATTATCATACGCTTATAGGGAAATTACACATTATAACATATATTAAGAGATTGGCACCATGTCTGGTGTGGTGACTTTAATGATAAATACCCCCATTGGTTAATCACTCAATTTTTAGTTGGTGACAAGTATTTGGAGAAGTTCTGGAACATTTAGGAGGTGTCATTTGGTAGAGGAATTACATCACTGGGGATGGGCTTTCAAGGTTTACTGCCTTACCCCACTTCCTGCTCGCCCTCTGTCCTTCCTGTGTAGATAAAGATATGGTCAGACAGCTTACAGCTGGCAGTATGGTCATTAGCTCTTTGGCCCCATAAACCAAAACCAGCTCTTTAAAGAAGGTGCTTTTGGTCATATTCCATCACTGCAACAAAAGAGCAGTGAATACATCGTGTCTGGTATATTAATTGTAACAAATAAATGTAAGCATTAGAACACTGTATCTCATTCAAAGCAGGGCTCAGGCTACTGTCTGCACCACAGCTGGGTTTTCCTTGCTTTCCTCCTCCACTCTCTTTGCTTCTTTTCCTTCTACCTTCCTTATTCCCTTGCACATGTATTTGTGGAGACAACCAACTATGAAGAGCACAATTTACGTAAACTTCATGATTTTGTTCTGACTCATCACAGACACTGTGGCTCATTCTCTGCGGTCATCTTACTTGCCACAGGGACTTCCATCCCCCCACTCCCCATTGTGGGTCCTAATACATTAACATGTTTAGGGATTGTGGTGGTTTGAATAAGATGGTCCCCGTAGCCTTATATATTTGAATGCTTAGTCATGAGGGAGTGGAACTCTTCGATAGGCTTCGAAGGCTTAGGAGGCATGGCCTTGTTGGAGGAAGTGAGACTGGCGGTAGCCTTTGAGGTTTCCAGAGGCCACACCAGGCCCTGCCTGCAGATCAGGATGAAGCTCTCAGCTTCTGCTTCTGTATCATATGTGTCACCGCGCTCCCATCTCTATAATAATCGATAATAATAGACCTACCCTCTCAAACTGTAAGCAAGCTCCCAGTTAAATGATTTCTTTTTTAAGATCTGCCTTAGTCATGGTGTCTATTTACAGCAACAGAACAGGGATTAAGACAGGGATGGTGAACTCTGTCTTCTTTGTCCTCGTTTCTTCACCTCATTGAAGTGCTTAAAACTCACTTTGTCAGATTAATTAATAGTGCCAACTGTAATTTCCCAACAGGTTCTACCTTCTGAAGAACTTGTGGATACCATGGAGACCAGCCATCCTGCTTCCTTGTCTTGTGCTGCGAAGCCAGATCCTTTCAGGCAGGAGGCTGGCTCAAGGCTAGATTCTATTTATAGCTTCTCTTAACTTTGCCCCCACTATTACTTGGTTAACACATTTTAGGAAAAGCTGCAATGAGTAGGAAATAAATACAAAGATCTTAGACCATAAGGCTTAAGGAATTGGGAAGTTTCTTGTTCCTCTGTCTGCTGTAGAGACCAGCTGACTGCTTTGTGTCCTCATCCTTACAATCCCCCTCTGTTGTCAGAATAGTTATCTTTGTTTGATAGGAAAGGCAATTTAATCACACAGGAACTAAAGTAGGCAGCCCTGGACCCTAAAGAAACAAGAACCACAACATTTATTTGAGTTCAAAGCCCCACCTTGTTTTTTTTATTTTAAGTGAACTTCATTTTTCTGATGGGGAATATTTAGCATCGTGAAGTCTCCTTTTGGTGTTTGTCTTAGTCAATGTTCTATTGCCATGAAGAGACACAGTGACCAAGCAACTCTTACAAAAGAAAGCATTTACTTGGGAGATTGCTTATGGTTTCAGTGCTAATCTATTATCATCATAGTGGGGAGCATGGGGGCATGTAGGTCGGCACGACCTGGAGTTGAGAGCTTTACATCCTGATCCATAGGCAGGGAGGCAGCAAGAGACACTGGGCCTTCAGTAGGCTTTTAAAACCTCAAAACCTAACCCAATGACACTCTTCTTTCAACAAGGCCTCATCTACTTCTAAAAGGATCATAGCTCCCAATCCTTCTAATCCTTTCAAACAGTTCCACTCCCTGGTGACTAAGCATTCAAATATATGAGCAAGCCACAGTGTTCATCTCAAATGTTTCCTCATTCTTGTCAAGGTCCTTCCTATGGAAAAATGGTTTTCAAAAAAAAAAAAAAAGGAATCAAAAACACTGAGATGCTAATGAGCTCCCTCTCCCAGAGGCACATGAAAATCATGGCTCCTCTATGTATTTATACTGTCACCCATACAGGAGTAATGTCCTGGGATAAGAAATGTCCTGGCTTTTTTGAATCACATGGCTAGATCCCTTGAGTGGCCCAAAACGTGACTTCTGCCCACTTAGGACTAGTAGTGATAGCACAAGTTACAGAGTGTGGACTGCCTTTACCTGTCCCAAATGTAGTCTGTGACTCTTGTATGTTTGTCAGGCCCAAGGACAATCATTACCCAAGGACAGTACAGGAAGGCAATGAACACAGAATGTGGCTGGGAGCTGGTTTATTCTTTCTTGCCTCTGTGGTCTTAAACATGTCTTCTGAGCTATACCTTTCCCGAGTCTTTTTGTAGTTTGGGCTCTCCCAGTTTGAGAGACATCAAACTCTAAAGAGCTCTTTAGCTAAACTGTTTATGAGGCCTTCTGCTTAAAACTTCCAAGGAAAGCTTTGTGTACACTCAGGGGCCCATAATAATTATTTTAAAGCTTTGCAAAAATCTTTGACTATCATTAGAAGCAAATTGCTGGGAAAGGCAAAAAATTTAAAATATTAAATTCTTACTTTGAGAGGTGCCATTTTCATTCTCCTAACTGCCTATAAGTGGTAACATTTCTGAACTGTCAGACCCCCCAGTTTTATCCTATTTCCATAGGATCATGCTATCTGCTGGGGGCACTTCCATCCTCAGGGTGCCTGTGAACAATGGGACCAGTGACTGGTGTATGTATGGCAGCTTTGGTGCAGTGAAGAATGTTGGGGCTGTTTAATTGATATCCATCTTGGACAGTCTATAAGACATCAGGATTTAAAATATATGGGGCTGAGGTGTATCTCCATCGTATAGAGCTTGCATCGTATGGTTGTGGCTGTAGATAGAATTCAAGTACCAAAGCAAAACAAAATGAAACTTCAAACAAGTGAACAAGTGGCCATAGCCAAAAGACAAAACCTTGACCATCCTTAAGACCTGGCATTCCCAGCTGCAAAGAATAAAGAGGGTTTTGCTCATAACAATAACCACAGCATGATGCCTGGCATAGGACAGTTAATGCTTACTCAATGGAGACTGAATAAAGAGAAATTCTGATTATCTTTAAGGGCATCATAAACCTCTCAGTAGAGGGACGCGGTGCATTTGATATCCTTTGCACACATACACATGTAATAAAGGTGTTGTGAAAACATGCAGCGTTTCTGTCTGCAGCTGCCCTCGGTGTTTCATATGGAAAGGGAAATCTTATTCTCAGTACGTGTCATGGTTCTTTATCATGGAAACCAGTTCCTGTTTTATGCAGAGATGTTTCTGTGCATTAAATATGATCCCAGGTATTTTTTTTCTAATAGGATCCATGCATAGTTTCTTTCTCACTTGCAAAACTTTTTATTCTATAGGAAATAGTCCCTATCTTCAAAGGATCCCAGAATGTTAAGGCTGGAGGGTTTCGGTGACCAAGCATCCTTAGCTAGCATGCTGATGATTTCCTTTATGACACCCTTACCTGGGGCGCCATTATCCTGTCAGCTGGACAGGCTAAATCAGCACACTCTGTGTTACTGGAGAGAGCAGGCAAAATGCTAACATTTGTACTGCTTTGTCACTGCAAACCTCATGCAGAATACATCATTTCTTATTCTGTCACAAGAAATAATTTGAGATACATAGGTGATAAGAAAAGCTAGCCATCACTATTTTCTTGTCTTTGATGGTCAGTAAGGGTCAGTAAGACTGGTCCTTTCATGAACCTGTTTAAGCTCTAAACACCTCCATCCCCTCAACCCGGCCTGGCCTCAGTCTGTTCTTTAAGGCACTTACTTTTTGTCCTTTCCTGTGTTCTGAAACATGTTCTCTTTCCTTCACCTGGATGACCCCTAGTTCTTGTCCTCACCATGCGCCACAGGCTTTACCTCCTCCAAAAAAGAAGCCACCTTGAAGCCTCAAGCTCCCTCAGAAACATGTAATGGCCTTAACCTCATTGAAGTCTTCCCTCAACAGGTGTCATCTTCAAGATGGGGTTTTGTGTTTTGGTCATTTTGAGGACTGGTATCAGCAGCCTGTTGCCCATGAAAATGCCCGTTTCATTTTGACTTTTTCAGAACTGAAATGTAAAAGGCTCCCTGCTTTAACTTTTGTGCAGAAAGTTACCAGTGGTCAATGGTCTATATGAAGACTTCACAGAGGCAGGGTTTTGAGGTCTAAGGGGACATCCAATTTTTTGTGTGTTAAGAAACCAGAAGAAGCTTCCTTCTTAGAACTTGTCAGATGGCTCTACCTAAAGCTGATGTTTGCATCTTTTTAGGATGAGTCTTACATTCTTTTAGGTGACATGTTGAAATGGTACATTTAGTTGCTCAATTTTCTCTCTAGCCTCACATGATATAATTTATGCATACAAAGTTGATTTAGCCTCCTGACAAGGTTGCTTTTATTTTTGTTGGTACCAAACTGTTACTGGAACCATTCTGATCCCTGGGCTAACATTTCTGGTGGAGAATTAGCACATGTGCTCACTGGCCCAATGAGTCTCAACATTGAAGACGCTCATTCCTCGGTTGTAACCTACCCATCAGAAGAAGAAAGGGAGAGGGTGGAAGATAGACCTGGATATACCAGAGAAGGCAATGGCAGTAAAAGTTAGCACTCCACTGACCAGGGAATGGCCTCCAAATCTGGACTTAATTTCTCTGGATGCTGGTGAGCTTTGGTGAGATTTTGCTTTATAAACTTAAAAGTTAGTGTGGACAGAGTTGAAAGGCAGCATGTGAAAGCTTTGGGGAACCAGCAGAAGATAAAACAATCTTTAGAGAATGTGTTGAAATAGCAGCCCTTAAAACAAGACCAGGGGACCTGCGATGCTTTGAAATCTCTATCATCTAAATAAAAACATGGGTGTCTTAAAAGGTGACACCTTTTGCTCTGGCCATTTTAAGCAAGTATAAAAGAAAACTTGAAATCGTGCTGTCCATGTGCACGGGTCTTGTTAGTGCACAATAAAGTGGGCGTTCTGGTCTGCTTTTAATGAGGGGACTCTGTGACCCAAAAACTCCCCTTAAATAAGGATTCCCAGCTTCTCTTATTCTTGCTAGTTCTAAGAACAGTCCTAGGCCTGAGCAAAGAGTCTGAGGCTACTACAGGGGGTGGGGAGTGGGAGAAGGAGAGGGAAGGGACTGAGCATCATTCCTGGAATTAGGAGCCTCCCCCTCCACTGTTTATCTCCTCGGCACCACTCAGCTGTTCTCTGCTGCACAGAAATAAAAGTTTAGTTTAAGAAGTATGTTAGAACAAAGCTGCAGAAATTGCCTGGAATTTCCTTCATTTTCAGCCATCTGGCTTTCATTGCTGACTCTGCTCCCCTCCTCCACATCCATTTACCAAATCTTTTCAACACACGCTGGCCAAGCTATCAAATACTTATAATTAATAACAGTCATACAGTTTTTTTTTAAAAAAGTGGTGACTTCTGGCTTGCATGGGCTGTTCATGTCACCGCTATTATAAGGCAGGGAGGTAGTCGCTTGTTTATTAAGACAGCTGAGATCTAATCAAATTTGTCTTTAATTTAAAAGAAATCATGCTTTCATTTAAATTACAACCATTATTTCTCAGCAAAACTAAAGACAACATTGCATTTTTTTCTGAGTGAGTGACTATTGTGATTCTCTTTTATTTTTCTTCATTATTAATTTTTGAGGCTCAGGTACCTCAGTGGGCCTGGAACTCATGACCCTCCTGATTCTACTTCTGAGCTCTGGAATTTTAGCCATGTGCTCTCATAACTGGCAGGAAGACTTGAGCGTGTGTGTGTGTGTGTGTGTGTGTGTGTATGTGTGTGTGTATGTGTGTATATGTGTGTGTGTATGTGTGTATATGTGTGTGTGTATGTGTGTATATGTGTGTGTATGTGTGTGTATGTGTGTGTATATGTGTGTGTGTATGTGTGTATACGTGTGTGTATGTGTGTCTGTATGTGTATGGGGAGGTAGGGCATCGAACCCAGGGCTTTATGAATGCTCGTCAAACACCCAGACACTGAGTTACATCCCAGCACAGATCCAGTTATTGTTGCTGCTGTTGTTATTATTGACAGAGTCTCACCCCATAGCCTATGCTGGCCTGGAACTGACTATGCACAGCCTAGGCTCACACCAAGTCCATGGCAATCCTCTTGTCTCAGTACTCAAGAACTGAGGTTGTAGTTGTGACTCACTATATCCCTCATTCTAAAAAGTCACCCCATTTTAAAGGCAAGAATGAAAATCTGAATGACATCCATAGCCTTTAAAAAGTTAGCTGAGAGTGACCCGAGAGGCTTAGATCTACTTGCGAGTCTTCTTGAGTGTTCTGGGATGCGAGAGCAGTGCTAGGTGAAAAACTGAGCTTTCTGAGTGATAAATGCTGTTCGAGATGGTTCATAAAAAATCTTCTAAGAATTTAACTCCTGAATACACTGTAATCATATTATTTCAACCCTTCCTTCCCTCTCCAGTTCTTCCCATGTCCCCTTACCTCCTCTTGACTCATGGCCTCTTTCTCTATAATTATTGTCAGACTGCCGAGTGCGCGCACACACTCACGCATGCACACACATAATCTACCGAGTCATGATAGTGTTGCCTGCATGTACATGTGTTTAGAACCAACCGCTTAGGATTGGAGAACCTAAAAGGAAGTTTATCCCTAGAGACAACTGATTCTCTCTCTCTCTCCCTCAGCAGGCATTGATCGCCTATAGTTCTCCATCCAGGGATAGGGCCTTATGTACCTTTCTCCCCCAGACAAGAGCACGTTGGCTGGTGTGGTCACTGCAGGTCAGGAGCAGGCAGTCATACTGTTCAGAGCTCATGACTGCAGCATCTCTATCATTTCGAAGACACTATCTCACAGTAGCCATTTGGACCCTCTGATCTTTCTACCTTCTCTTCCTTGGTGTTGCCTTGAGTTTTAAAGAACAGGTTTCTTCATGAACTACTTAACTGATTAGAACACCCAGAAAGAATCTATTTTTAAAAAAGCAAATAAACTGGGAACGGGAGACTGATTGCTTGCCCCACAGTGGATCTTGGCTCCTTTTAACAGTCCTCTCTGAGCCAACATTGCCCACTGATGACACACTGGGGAACTTGGTGTAGCCCCAGGGACTCAAGTTACTTAGTGTTCAATATGCACAAGGAGCTCCCTGCTCCATGACAGTAACTCCTTTCCTATCAACTTTGAAGAAAGCTCTCATTGGTGGTCTCCAAACAAGGCTGCATCCATTGCTTTACAGTGAACTTCAGGGAAGATTGCAAAGGAATAAATAGTTTTCCTCCACAGTCTGATCCCTGCCCTCCCAGTATCAAACTTTCTGCTGGTTATTGCTCACTACCGAACCTCTTTGTCCCTGTCCCCTCTGTCAATGTCCCCTTGTATCCGTCTTTACTTTGAGTATACTTTTCTGTATAATAAATGGTAACATAAATGCTATAACCCTATATATACATTTTATCTTGACGATTAAAGCCTTGAGTTTGTGAAAAGGAGACTAATAATGGCATTTTAAACATCTCCTGGAAGATGGGAGGGAGGTGAGAAAGAGGATAGAAATAGCAGTGAGACCTTCCAGCTCTCATTCATTCATGCACTAAACCTTGCTAATTTCAAACATGGTCACTTCTTGGTTCCTAGATCATTGAGATCAAGAGAGAAGGATCAAGACAATAAAACCGAGAGTAGGAACTTTAAAAAAATTTAGCCTTTTCCTTAGAAACTACTGTTTATTTGAAAGTTCTCTAAACAAGGTAAGCAATGTACACATGCACACATATGCACGCAGACACACAAACGACAGCTGGAAAAGTCAGAGTGTCCTTCCGACCTGGCAACGTACCTCTCTTGCTGTGAGTGAGCAGGCCTGAAAGTGGCATGTGAGAATGCTGGGGGGGAGCCAGCCATGTGTTTCTGATACCAATCCAGCATCACACAGAGGACACCAGAAGGACCAAGTGTGGGCCTCAGAAGCGACTCCAGAAAGACGCTGGATGTTGTAGCGTTTGTCCCAGTGTATAAAAGACTGGTGACTTCCTCAGCAGCAGTCATCAAACTGACAACTCCTAGAGGAGAGTGCTTATCTTAACCCAGTATCTCCTCATAGACCCTAGCAAAAGCTTGAAGCATTTCTGTATGTGGTATAGACATGTTATGGTTTTCTTTTTTCCCAGAAAGCATGTGGAGTTTATCAAAGGCCAAGGGAATAAAAGATTGTTGAAAGTTTGTGTCCATCATAAGATACACAAAAACAAGCAAGCAAGCAAGCAAATAAAGAAAACCAGGGACCACAGAAGCCTGCTGAAGAATGGTGAATTGAAGATGTAAATAACCCCCGACTAGACTGAGGATGTAGGGGAGAAAGGCACATGGCTACCCCTTTACCACACATGTGTATAATCTTACCCCAAGGAGACTGGGAAGAGGGGATTGCTCTGAAGGTACCCTGAAATAGTCCGCAGGAGAACCAACTAAAATGGACCAGTGATAAAGCAACCTTATCTAAATTAACCTTAGTTAGCTCTTTGAGAATGAGAAAGCATTCTTGTAGATTATTTATTATTATTGTTATTATTTTCTGCTCAGAGAAAGAATAGATTCAGTGGTTACACATGTCAGCGATTTCCACCCAGTCCGAGAACTGACTCCCCTTGGCCCACCACAGCATTGGAATGTGCTAAAATGAGCAACATAAACAACATCAGTTGTTACACACAGAAGGGCTGGTAGCCGTGCGAAATGTCTGCCTGTGGAATAATGAGTTCTCATGGGATATTTGCACACAGCACGGCAACCGCATGGTATCGTGTCCAATAATTTCATTTTGTAGTTGGGGGGACAGAAAGAGCACTCACCTTGTTCAAGGTCACACAGCTATTTGGTGGCTGGCAGGATGAGACCCTGGCCTGTTAGCTTTCTAGCCAAGGGTCTTGCAGGCTTCTTTTAATATGGGGCACTGTCACTAAGTAGAGGAGTTTGCATACTTTTCTAACCAAGTAAAGCCATAGGGTCACACACATGAACAGCCGGGAGGTTTAGACAGATGAGAGACTAGTTGTGGCAGACACACATGCCTATAGCAGCTCTGATATAGCCTTGTATGGGGTTTCACAAGCTGGATCTAGCTTCTCTCTTGTCTGATTCTTTGTCTAGCCCTTGACTCTCTAGTTTTCCTTGCTTTTGTTCTGATGAGTGGAGAGCTGCTCCAGGCAGGTGGCTGACTGCCACCTAGGAGGATGTGGTGCTGGGGACCATATCCGCCTCTATATTTGAAGGTGAAAGCCCAGTCTTGCCTTTCAGATCAATACATGGAACAACTTTGGTGACCGGAAGGTCACCATGGAGCTGTGCCATGTGATTGGAGAAGGCCTGAATCTGTCTCCTTTAAGTCCCAAATGAAAGGAAACTTCTGGAGCTGTCTGAGAAGGAAGATAATCAACACACAGGCTTTACTAGCAAACTCCCGTTAGCACCTGAAAACAATATAGCGACTCCTATATGATGTGTTTTGCGTAGAAATGGGAAATATTCAGAAGCAACATTCCTTTCATATCTAGGACATGACCTTATCCAGTGACATTCCTCAATGCAGTTGTAGATTTGAAAGTCTGGCTTTAGCGCCTCAAACATATCCCTTCCAAACCGGAATCGTACAGAGGGTTTGCTCCAAAAAAAAAGAAAAAGTATCTAAAAGGCAAATTTCTTGAGACACCATAAAATTGTGTGGACCAAAGCAGTGATTGGATTGATTAGTGAAGACTCAAGGTTGGGTGATAATGAGACGCAGGCAAGGCTGAACAATGAAATGCTCTAATTGATTTTACGCATATGGAATGATACACACATGCCCCAGTGCATTCTAGAACAAATCTGCACGCTGTGTGCATGCAGATTTCACAGTGGGTCAGTCATACCACCCAGATGCTTTAGTACCGTACACTCTGTAATTTGAATGTCAGCTTATTACTGCGGTGTGAGGGTTTAGGACACAGGCTAAGAGGCAGCGTAGATCATGAAGTCTATGTCAGTTCATATTCACTTCAGGGGCAAGCAGCAGAATACTGCATGTGCATAACAGCCATGCCATAAATTTGCTTAGTGTATGGAGCCTCTGGACTATATGACCACTGATTGGGCTAAAATTCTAGGGCCCTGCTTTCAATTAAATTTAAGTGGATTTGACTAGAAAGTTTGAACTGACACTAATTGGTTTTCAAAACACTGGGTAACAATAAGTGTTCCTGTGTTGCCCATAGAGAGATGCACCCAGTTCAACATACGCTCACGGTTGGCAAGGGCGCCAACACATCCCTTACCTTGCCGGGCAGGGATCCAAATTGCAGGACTTCAGGAGCTGTGGGGGCCGTCGGCTGGTCACGCACAGCTTCTCATCAGCAAGCTCCCTGGTCTGTTTGTTCAGGCAGCTCACCACAGCCTCCTGGACACCTGGGTACAAATCACACTGTCAGACCAGAGTGCAGAGTGGGTGTGTGTTCGGGTGATGAAGTGTAGACAGGCAGCCGGTGGGAGGCCTCTGAGGGGTGGGACTCTCACTGCACACAAGGGGCTACAGTTGGAAGCCCAGCGCTGCCAATCTTGTCAAGCATCACTTGATCTAGGGCCGGGTGTGCAGCTTGGTGGTTGGGTGATTGCTTAGCATGAACAAGGCCCTGACTTTGAACTCAGGCACCACAACTTTGTAAGAGTAATTATTCCACCTAAAAGCAGGAACTCGTGAGCCTAGGGCCTCTCTCATTAATACTTCTTGAGGAGGGTAACCTTGACCCGGAAAAAGAATATAGCATGTTCTCTCTCATCTGTAATTCCTAGTTTCAGATCTTCAGATGTGAGTATATAACCTGGAGTAACTGTAGGAACCTGGAAAGTCAAAAAGGATCACTGTCAGAGTAGAAGGTTGGGGGAGAAGTAGAAGGAGGAACAGCAGGGTGCAAGTGATTTAAGGAGAAGGTAGAAAATTGGGGGGCTTTAATTAGAAAGGAGGGAGATTAATACAGAAAAGGAAGAATGAGGATAAAATAAGGATGTCTGAAAAAGGTCATAAGGAAGTGTTATTATCTACCTAAAATTATATTTAACACATATGAATATGTATATACATATATAGTTTAAATGGAAAATTCTCATTTGGGCTGACAATGCTTCCCTCAAGATCCATAGACTACCTACAAAAATCCAAACACCTCATTTTGAATTGTTGCTCAGGGTTGTTTAAGAGACTCCTCAAACCTAGGCTGTTGCTGATACACTTGGTTGCCTCTCAGAGGCTGAAGACAACATGTAGTTTGGACACATGACCGAGATGATTGAGCTCTTTCTGACCTAAAAGCCTCCTCCCTGAGGACTAGTTTCTATGGTAACAGAAGGGACTATGCAAGTTTCAAAGGGAGGGAAGCAACCAATAATCCTACCTAGTTATGATGTTCATAACCAAAACAATGACCAGTGCAGCGTGATAAGTCCAGGAGTGCAATATGGCACACATACAGCAGTGGTGGCCAAGGGCTTTACAATTGGACTCAAGGCCCGTACAACAGGAGTGCAGTCATGCTTGGTACTGGAAAACCCAGTCAACAATCCGGGGTTAGTGAAATCACAGATTATGGTAGAGAACCCATCGCTGTCACTTTACCAAACCACATATTTCCTAACTTCATCCTAAATAGTTATCCTTATACCCACGGATAGGTATAGGCCTCACCCCTCATCAAAGAAATGAATCTTTGCAATAGATGAAGATCATTACAGAGAAACAACCAATCAAAATACAGACGACAACAAGTGACTCCGGGGTACCCAGCCCAGACTGATACATCTGTCACACATCTCCTGTACCCAAGGCTCAGGAATCACAGCAGAAGAGGGGACAAGAAGATTATAAAAGCCAGAGGAACAGGAAGCTTGCTGCGAGATGTTGTTGCCTAGAAATCTCAGAGAAGCTGCATCCATGAAGTCTTATCCACCTGCCTAAACTTTACCTGAACAAGAGTGGCGCCAATAGACTTGCTAATACAAAAGGAGTAAATCTGATGGGTTCTCAACCCTAGAGAAGAAGTACAGGTAACTAAGGAATAGTGAGAGCAAGAGAAATAGTTTTCCCCAGGGAAGAACCCGCAGTGAACTAATACCAAGTGGTATTCAGCCCTGAAATCATAAACATACAAGTTACTTTACATGAACTGAGCAGGTTATATTTATATTTATATATTTATATTTATGTATTTATGAACACACACACTGTGTGTGTGTATGTGTGTAAAAGTTGGAGGGAGGAAATGGAAGGGTAAATAATAATTATATTTTAATGTCAAAAAACATTTTAAAAATGTTACCAGGCTATATAGCCACTAATGGTAAAACGTGATGTTTTAGTGTAGAAAGAGCAAAACAGAGAACAGGGTAGCTACCAACCAGCCAACAAATAAAATGAGAACCTTAGGGACCCAAGACCAAACACATTATACATTAATGAAAGGGATATTGCTATGATTGGAAGTGACATATGACATCATATTTTAGAATCCAGAATTCTGTAGGCTACTCTGTTTTTGGCTGGCTTTGTTTTAATTCTATTTAATTTCTTCAGTGACCTACTTTGATAGTTGAACCAACACATAAGATAAACAGTGACTATAGCCATTGAAAACAATATCCCCAGAGACACCTGCACACCCTAGATGGTACTAGTGTAGTGTTTTGAGCAGTGACTAACAGAGGTTACTTGGTAGAAAACTCGCATGGAACACAGAAACACTTTAATGAGTCCTTTGAGCAGACATCTTATTTTGTTGCCTGGAGTCATAACATCTAACATCTACAGTGTCCATTAGGGCCCAGGTGCTGTGTATCTCAGTCCTTAGCATACATCACTCTATTCTCTCTACAATTCTATGTGGCAAACAGTATGTTAAAACTGCAGTTTTACAGAAATGCGAACTGAAGCTTAGAAGCATGAAAATACTTGCCCGAGGTCATGCAGTTGCTGAATGGTGGAGCTGAGTGTATCTGAAGTTCTAAGAACTCACTGACAGCATTAAAATTTAAAAATACCAAGAGGATGTCATATCTGCTTCCCTGGAGATCTTCAGAAATAACCCAGACATTTGTCTGGAATCATTTCAGCAGTGTTTAGTTTAAGGGTAGTGGCGAGACAAGACATTATTGCTAATTTGTTTTCAGCCGTATAAAATTATATATGCAAAGACACCCACTTCTAAAGATGTTTATCTGTGCTTAGAACTTTGTGTGCAGTTATTGCTGAGATGGGTACCCACTCCTTTCTCTTCTGTATTGCTGAATGATAACTAACACAGTACAAGCACCTGCTGCTTGCTAGTTCTCTCCTACTCTACCCTTGGTCTCCCCAAGTCTCTCAAGCAAGAGAATGTTCCCAATGTTAGATTGACCTAGGTCATCAAGCAAGGCCATCATTTAAAAAAGTGATATTAGAAAACCGAATCCAAATTGATTTCCTTCCTTCCAAGTCATTATTTTTGTCTTTAATAGATTGTGGTATTTGTCATGTGTCTGACATGGCATTTCAGCATTTTCTTTCTTTCTCCCTAAGTTTTTATAGCTTCCAAATTTTCTTTAATTCAAATCAGCCAGTTTGGGGCAGAGCATTAAGATTTATGGGTATTCAAATCATTCTATTATATTCTGTAATGCCAACTGTGGGCAGCTCTCCAAATCTGGAAATTCACGATATGACGCCATAACAAAACACATCACAAGATACTGTTCCTACCGTCTGTGATTTCCCATGGGGATGGTATAGGATTGTTAAAGCCATGATGACAAGCCACTACATGCAGCTTACTGTTATGGTTTTAATCTGAGATATCCCCCGAAGGCTCATGAGTTGGGAGTTCAGTTGCCAGTTGAAGGGGAAGGGATTGAATCCTGAGACTGCTACCAATGCTGTTGAAATACTTTACAAATGCCACCTCGCCATAGAGTCGCCGATGCCAAAATGTGGTAACCTAATGCAGAAGCAGTGCTGCATGAGATGGTAACCAAGATCAAACAGATCATCTATAACCTTGTTGGATGTGACAGCTCACACCTGTAGTCCCGGAACCCAGGAAGGAAAGGAAGGAGGGCCTGCCACTAGAGTGAGGCCAGGCTGCTACAGAGTAGGAGCTATGTGAGTTCTGGGCCAACACTGGCAACAGAGGGGGACCCCGTCTCAAAAACAAAACAAACAAAACAAAACACCCACCATCCCCACTACCAAACAACAATAAACCCCAAACCAATAAAAAGTGCAAACAGCACAACTTTCTGGACTAATCAATGAATACCCTTGGTAGAATCATAGTATGATGGCCAGGTCTAGGGAAGAAAGCGAGTCACTGGAAATATGCCCTGGAACGATAGATTAGCCAAATGATCTCTGTCCTCCACAATGAGGATGATCTGAATACATTTTATTTTCCACATGGTCCTGCAGCATGATGTTCCAACCAACCACAGGTATTTATCAGAGAAGGATTCTAACTATGGACTGGAATCCCTGTAAACTGTGAGCCAAAGCAACATTTTTTTTTTCTCATTGAAAATGTTTCTATGGTCTATGTCACAGTGATGAAATCAGCAACCACACTAATGTCCTATGCAGAATCTAGAACTGTGTTATGCTAGAATTGTTTCTCTAAATCACACTCACAACAGCTTTCACAAGAAGCAAAATACCTAGGAATAAATTTAACAGATGAATAAACCCTCCACAGGAAAGTGCTTAAGTTGTGGGAAAAAGAAACTGAAAAAGCAACTGGAAGCAACATACTCAGGGATAAACAGATTTAATGTTGTAAAAATGACTGTATTAGGTGGTCTACAGTCAATGAGATTCCTATCAAACTTCCAGTAACAATCTTCACAGAAGTAGAAAAGACAATCGGAGGGGTCATATGCAAGTACCAAAGGCCTTAATGGCTAACATCGTCCTTAGCAGAAGAGCAACACTGTCCTAATACCCACTCTCCAATTATATACCAACAACATCAGCTTTGCACATCCCATAGAACAAGACGGAGGACCCAAGAAATAAGCTCACAAGGTTATAGCAACCTGACTTTTGGCAAAGGTATAACAATCACACATTTGAGACAAGACAGCCTCTTAAGTTGTGTTTGGAAAAACTAGATTTGCAGGTGTGGAAGAACGAACCCAGACTATACTTCTACTTCTGCATGAAAGTCATTTAAAACGGATCAAAGACCTTAGTGTTGGATGAGAAAGCATAAAGGTAAAATACTTCAAGATAAAGGTGTAGGCAAGAACATCTGAACGGCTTTCCAGTGACACATGGACTAATTCCCAGAATTGCTAAGTGGGATTACAGTAAACCAAGATGCTTCTGCAGAGCAAAGGAAACACTCTTCAGCATGAACAAACAGCCTATAGGAGAGAAAACCATCCTGGAAAACTGTGTGCCAGACACGAATTAATATTAAAGATAAACAGAGAATTGCAAAAAGTAAGCACAAGGAAAGCTAAAATCCAGTCAACAAATGGGCCAGTGAACTGGATGGACAGTTCTCAATAAAAGAAACATGGCTGGAGAGACAGCTTGATGCTTAAAAGGGCTTGCCCTGGAGGTCTGATGACTCGGGTTAAGATCCCTATGGCTATGTAAATGGGAAATGGAGACAGGAGAATTTCTGGAAGCTTTGCAAGACAGTTGGGTGGGATTCCACAGTATAGTGACAGAAGAAAGGATGGAAGGCAAGAACCAGCTCCTCTGACCCCTGCGTGCACGCCACAGCACTTACATGCCTCAGCTCACACACACGGTACACAAGCATCCACACATCTGCACACACCATTCACAGCAGAGGAGGAGGAAGAGAAGAAACACAAATGGCCAATAAATACTTGAAAAATGTTAAACATCCTTAGCCATTGGAAATGCATATTTGAACTGCTAACTGATCCTATCTTACTCCAATCAGGACGTATATAATCAGGAAATCAGTGGCAACAAAAGCTGATGGATGTGGAGAAAAAGGGACCTTCATTCACTGCTGGTGGGCGTGAAAACTTGTACACCCACTGTGGAAAAGAGTATGGAGGTTCCCTAAAACACTGAGAATCAAAACATTATCCAGCTGTGTCACTGTGGGGTGTGTAACCAGAGGACTGCAGTTAGGCATACCATAGAGACACTTGCATATTCAATGTTTATAGCTGCCCTGTTCGTAATAACCAGGAAGTGGAATCAGATTAGATATTAATCAACAGACAGCTAAAGAAAATGTGTTGCAGACACACGATGGAATTTTAGACAGCCATAAAGAAAAAGAAAATCATTGTATTTGTGGGAAAATGGCTGCAACTGGAAATCATTACATTAAATGAAATAAATCAGTCTCTGAAATCATGGACTTTTCTCACATATGTGGAATTTGTACACACATATGCATACACATGTGTGTGCATGTGTATCTACATATACAGGTAAATATATATGTATATGTATATATACACACACACATATACACACACACATATATACATACATATACATATATGGGTTACAAACTAGGGAGGGGATTACAGAAGGGGAGAAATAACTTTTAAGAGGGAAGAGAAGTAGAGTAATGGGTTACATGTAACATCAAAGTCCAAAGGGGACTAGCTGAAGGGAGAAAGGGAACCAGCTGGAAGGGGTGGGGTGGGGAAAGGAAGGAGAGGGAAAGTTAAGAGCAGAGGGGAATGCCATGTGTGAGGATGCCATGAGAAATCCAGCACTTGGTTTGCTAACCTGATAATGAGGAAGACATTTTCTACTAGCTTGTCTGCTTGATAGCATTTGAGAGGCTCTAGACCCCATCTTTCGGCTTTATCCAGGCTGTGGTTAGCCTTACGCCACCGTGTTGCTCTCCAGGAACTCTGATGCAGCCAGTGATTGGAGAGCTTGTCATCTGCCTTTCTTGACAGTGCCTGTGTTAGGTGTATAAGGCCTGGAATTTGTTTCTACTCAGAGAACTCTCTGTTTATAGAACTTAAGCCCTTCCAAGATGGCAAGGAGTGGGGTAGAAAAGGCAGGGTTTCTGCAGGACCTCAGTAATCTCCTCCCTTGGCTTTCTAAATCCCAAATATATACTACTGCAGAGCATGAATCATCACAGATCAAAAGCACCTATGAGGTAGCCCCAGGCTGAGATCAAGAAGCACTCCTGAGTTACTAAGTTTTAATCTTAGGTATTACAAAACAATGTGCTACGCTCTACGATACTGTGTGTTAAGTCTCTTTAGCCATGCGATCAGTTGCTTGAGCATTCTTAGACTGTATGGGCCAATCCTGTGATCAAACATAGCTCTTTTTTTCTAGGTTGGATATGTCAATGACTAATAAGCAGGGTGATCTAAACACAGAGGGAAATTGAGATTGAAAGGGGAGGATGGGATGGCTGGAAGAAAAGACCATGGGGTGGTGTGGTCCTGATAGGAGGAATGTGGAAAGAATGGAAAAGACTCTTTGTGCTCTCTGTATTCCTGGTATTGGGAGGAAGGCGAAACTGTAGAACTGTACAAAAATGTAGAATAAATAACAGAATCCTGAACCCAAATATATATCCATATGTTATGTATGCTTGTGCATGTGTGAAGTGTAGTGTATGTGTGTGCTGTGCACACTTGGGTTTGCTCATGCATATAATGCAGAGGCTAGATGAGGGGGTGTTCTGCCCCATCATTCTCTGCTCCATGTCTCTGAAACAGGGTCCCTCACTGAGCCTGTAGCTAGGCTATTGTAGTATGAAGAAGTGTGGGTCCTTTTGTTTGTCCCAGCTGCCTGACTAGCTTAACCCCCGAAATAACCACAAAGAAATTGTATTAATTTAATTACTGCCTGGCCCATTATAGCTAGCCTCTTCTTGGCTAACTCTCACATCCTGATCTAAACAATTTCCTTTAATCTGTGTGTCACCACGAGGTCATGGCTTACCGGGAAAGATTCAGGGTCTCTGACCTGGCAACTTCATGGCAGCTCTCCCTGACTGCCTTTCTCCTCCCAGCATTCAGTTCTGTCTTCCGGCCTATCTAAGTACTGCTCTATCAAAAGGCCAAGGCAGTTTCTTTATTTAACCAATGAAAGCAACACAAATCAAGAAAGACCTCCTAGACCAGGCTATCTCTCAGTAAGCCCCAGCAATCCTGTCCCCTCGCTCCACAGTTCTGATGTGACAGGCATGCAGTTACTTGACCCCACCTGGCTATTTATATGATAGTGGGATCTGAACTTGTACCCTCATGTTCGCATAGCAAACTCACTGAGCAAACTCACTCACTGAACTGTCTCTCTAGTCTCCTGAAACTAACATTATAAAAGCAATGGAGAACCTGTGGGTAAGCATAGTATATTCTGATTCTGGGTTCTCCTCTTCTGTCAAAAGAAGAAAAGAATGTGAGGAAAGAAGCCATAGGTCCAAGGCTTCACCCTAAATTCTGCCAAAGTCAGTACCACATTCTTCCAAAATAGACTCTAAAGTTGACCTGACGTCTAGGAAGTCAATACGGTAGTGCTGCTCAGGTTCTCCTGGACCACATCTACCAGTCTGCACATAGGGAAGCACAGGATGGGGACAAGTGGGGGATGGTAGGACACCATTTACAGGTCTGAAGACTTTTGTCTTGAAGAAAGTGGGATTTCTGTGTTTGTATCTCCCTGAATAGTATGATTGTCGTGTGATATTGATGACAACCCAGTGAACCTCAGTCACCAACCAGGGGTTGAAAGTACTGGCTAATTCCTTCTGGTTACTACTTCTGCTAGGTGAAAGATTTCCTTTGTTATATCCAATGTCATCTTGAGATTATAGAAACAATAAAATCAGCCTGACTGACTCTATTATTCCAAATGATTTAAAATCTATCTTTTAATCTTGCATATTCTAGGTTGATTTCAGCAAAAATGATTAAAAAATATATAATCTTGTGAGTTTTATTTTGGTGAAAGATCAAAGTTGATAATACAGCAAGATATCACTGTCAAACAGTGACTTGAAAACATACATATCCCGTATTGTTGGGAGCAGTGAGACCCCAGATCCTGAATTTCTTGTAATTCCCTGGTCTGAGTGCCTACAGCTGCTCTGAGCACGAGACCTTCAGGAGTTCCTGATGGCAGGAGAGTGGTTTCTGGTGGGTTTGGCTGGGGCGTGGCTATCTCTATATAATCTACCCCTGAACACAATAAAGGGGGCATTCTTGGGGAATTCAAAGATGACCTGTGTTGCTGTCTCTCTGTCTGTGTGTGTCTGTGTATTTTAACCTCCAGCCCCCTTGCCCAAAGCTCGCGAACTGGGTGCCAGCACACAGAGCGCAGACACGGGGGCGCGGTGTGCGGCACCGTATATTGAAGTGATTTGTTAGTGCATCTGGGCATCATATGGATCACATGACCTAATCATAGTTTTGTCACTTTAGAATTTTTAACTCTTTAACTCTTATATAGGTGTAAATATATTACCTTGGCACATTGTGCTTAGGTGCTGACAGTTGAAGACCTAAGAAATTTTAGTAACTTGATCCTCTCTTGGGTATAAATGAAGAACAGTTTGTGTCATACAAAACCTTTTAGTTTCTATAGGTAGAGATCAATTTTATATCAAACATCCAAATCTTGGTTTTGGCTGAAAATTCTTAAAATTAATATATTACACATGTACCCTAAAAACTCAATTTTAAACTCCTAGTTAGTCAATAGAAGAGTTAGATTTTTGAAGGAGAAGAGTATCTGGTTAGTTTTATATCCCATTACTGCATCTATTTTTCCACCTTCTCATAAAATTCCAGGCTTTACTTGTAACTGAGAACCACACCAGAGAAAGCATGGTGTGTTTCCAAACACATTTGTTTTTGAGTTTATATAATGAACATTCAGTTTAGATAATCATAGAAAGCTGGGCTAAAAGCACAACCATTGGAATTCAGAGTCACTCATTATATTTAAGAGGAGCAATTGGGTATGGTAGTGCATGCTTGTAATACGAGTGCATTCGGGAGGCTGTGGTTGAGGATTCCACAAGTTCAAGACCAGTCTGGGTTACAGGGTGATACCCGGTCTCACAAACAAAACAAAAAACAAAAGAAGCAATGGCAGTCACCAGCTGCATCCAGCCTCTCCCCTGGCCTCTTGGGTCCCGTAGGGGTTCAGAGATCAACGAGGTTTATTGAACACGGCTCTCTCATCAGGCATGAAAGAAAGGATGTCCTCAAAGTGAGAGACCCACACCAAGCGAACACGGTGCATTAGCTGTGTTTCAGGACTCTGTCCCCTAGAGTCATCTGGAAGAGTTTTGATTTTAAAATAGCAGGGCTCTCCATTAAAACACTCTAGCAATTCCAGGGCCTGAAATTGGAAGATGTGCCTACAAACACGAACCTTGAGGTCAGAACTATTAAATGTTTAGAAAGAACTGCTAGAGAGAAGTGCATTCTTTGCTAGCAGAGTTCAGGCCTTTTCAGCTCCGTGTGAATGGACAATGTGGCCACATTTATTCTTACATTCTCAGCCAGAACAAAAGATGCCTTTAAAAGAGTTTCCCAAATGTCATGGCTTAGAAAACAGTTTTGGGAAACTATTTGACTATTTTTTTTTTCCCCACTGGTTAAGTCAAATCTTCACTTGGCATGTTGAGCCTCTAAAACTTTGGTGGGGAATCAGCCCGCAACCTACCACAAGTCAAAAAAATTTCTCCTGAGAATGACGTGAACAGGAGTTGCAATGGTAATGTATTTGTCCATGATGACAAAGCATATCATAATCTTAAAGAATTAATTGATTTTCCTAGCACATTCCTTTCCATAATATTCTAAATAAAGAATCCATAACAGGGCTGGCGATGACTCCGTGTGTAAAGTGTTTCTGTGTAAGATGGACATTCATGTTCTGATCACTGCCACTCACTACAATGCCAAGGATGGCAGCCTGCACCTGAAATTCCAGCACATGGGCTGCAGAGGCGTCAGGACCTCAGGGACTTGCTCCCCAGTCTGAAACAGTACACTCCTGCTTCTGAGAAAGTCTGTCTGGAGGAGTAATCCACGAAGACCCTGGGCATCATGTTCTGGTTCTTCTACACACACCCATATGGATTAACGCAACCACACATACTTCCCTGGCTCCCCTCAAGAATCACTGAGGAGATTAAGTAGCTTGGTTTTAATCTTCCTTCGATATATACAGCAAATCATTCACTGCTCCATAAATATGTACGGTTATTGGTCACCATTAATACGTTAACGCAAGCATTACGGAAACTATTTCTAGATCATCATGGAATATACCCAAGGGAGCCAGGTGAAAATATATGTAAACATTTGACATTAACTAATACCCACAATGAGAAAGCTTCAGGGATTCTGCATGAGTGTAGAGAGGTATAGTATGATGGAGAGACTGGGTGAGGACAGAAACCAGAAGCCTTGGCCTGGGCCCAGTGCTATCGTTACTAGCTGTGAGGGATGGAGAGAGTTCCCCTACTTCCCTGCAACCTGGTTTCCCTCTTACAGAACAGAGCGGGGTCTGCTTTTGCTCCTTGTTCTCTCGTTCCCCTAGTGCCGGTCGCACATGACGTTCACTGTCTTTATACACCCTCCTTCACTTGGAAAAGGAGCCAAATCAATTTCTGGGTCTCTCTTTGTGTTCTTGAGAACAGTAGGATGTGCTGAAGTGGGGTTTCCTTTCACCCCAAACGCACGGAGGAAAAGGCACAGACAAACAAGACTGGGCGTTGAGAACATAACCTTGGAACGACAGCTGCAAGACAGGCATCAGTTATGCTGGCTGCTCACAGCTGACTGGGAGAGCCACTTGGGACAAAAGAAATCCACCAAGGTTTCCTTCGGGATATTTTACATTTAGAACGGCCGCCTCTCCTTTCTTCACTTATCATTCTTGGACTAGGACAGCCATCTGACACAGTTGCACTCAGGGAGAGAAGAAACTCAGAAGATGGTAGACTGATCTAGGGTCCCCTCCTTACCTCCGCCACACGACTCGGAGCACTTGTTGAAGCCCTCATATTCCCAGTCATACAGCTCGTCCAGGTCCTGCAAGCCTTCCAAGAGTCCGTCTGCATTATCTGGGTTAAACTCCGGAATTTCCCCATTGCAGGGTCCCGCGTAACAGGCACGCTGCGAGGCGGGCTTGGGCCCTTCGCATTCATCCACAGGCAGGTCAGCCACGGACTGAGAGAAAGACAGGAGCACCTGGCATCTGACTATTCGCACCTGGGTTCCCACACCGCAGGTGACAGTACAGGCCGACCAAGCTTCTGGAATGAACCTGCAGTTGATAAGGAAACAAGACGACAGGATGAGAAGCCCCAGGCAGGAGGCCCTGGGGGCTGTGAGGGGCTGCATCGCACCTGCCTCCGCTCCCCAGAGCTGGACCAGGATGTCAGGATGTGCTTGGGATCCTCCACCCTGTCCCGGGCTGGCAGCTTCACTTTAGCTCATGAGCTGGCTGGAGCGTGTTCCGAGAGTGTCATGTGAACTCCCAGCTGCGAGACATTCCAATCACGGACCACCTGCTTGCTCACTGCTCTGCACCCCTCGTGGCCACGGGACATTGGTGGGGCTCCTCCTCGCTCTAAATCCCAGCTCTTGGGCCTGTTGCAGGATGCTGGCACTTCTTAGACTAGGCTAATACTGATACTAAAAGACGATAACAAAACGAGCCCCTGGAGACATCCAGGAAGAGTTTTCTCTTAGTTTGGAACACATCTTCAACTTTCCTTGCTCAGATTCAGTGTACTTCCCGGGATTTATTTTTATGCACAAAGAGGGATTTTTTTTTTAAAGCTTCCAAGAATGGCGCTGCCTTGTTCCTCGCACATTCTTTGAATCAGTCTGAACTCCATGCCTTTTTATATCACATAGAAAACCACGCTCAGATTGAAAGCCACAGGCATGTTACAGTAAACAAGAGACTCGGCAGTCATACAAGTTTGGTCCGCCTCCTCCACCCCCACCCTTGGAAAAAAGCTACACTAGTAAGGGCTCCCCCCCCCCTTGACTTTCTTTAGAGTGTATGAAAATATCCAAATTCCCCAAAAGCTTTTGCTCTTCATTAATCAACCATAGCCATAACTTCAATGGCCTTGAGAGGTCCTAGGGGAAAAAGCCCGGAGAGATCCATTAACATTCTCTGAAAAGCTAGTATAATAATTTGGAGAACGAACTTTGGGCTAATGACCTCCTCCCCACCCCCATGATCCTCTGCTTTCTCACAGGGAGGCATGTCGGCAAGGCAGCAAAACTAGGCTTCTTCACCAGGACTTTGGCAGAAAAGGAACCAATAAGAATATTACAGCATTAAAACAGGTCATGGCTAGTACAGGGAAACCGAAACTCGAACAGCAAACCAACCCATTGTTGATACAACCAAGACGCTTCCTGAGTCTGAGGTTGGCCTTTTTGGGACAGAAGTGATCAGTCTGCCCCAGAGGAGTGTCCTTGCTCAAGGCACACACACTTTTTGGAGGCAGGGTAAATGACCCTTCCAAAAGAGCCTCCCTCTGGTTATCCTCGAAGAGCCATCATCTAGAGTAGAAAGGTCACTAGACCTCCCACCAGAATGGTAAATAGAATGGCTACTCAGGATGGTCCCCAAAAAGTTTTACCCCAATATCATATTTGGCTTCTGTATCTTCTAGTATAGTGACATATGGGCAAATAGTATTCCCAAAATATTTCAATGTCTTCCTCCTTTAAATAATGCCACCTGCCTGAATACTTTTGAAATATAAAACAGAATCTATTATCGAAATCACCTATTGCACATTCTATTGTTACAAATTTTCTTATGGCATATTCACAGACACCTGCCTCACTCTTGGAATAAGAATCATGACAAATACACAGTCCTGGATTTTATAACACGGAAGTCTGCATAAAGGGAAATGCATATTAAGTCATTTTGTAAATAAGAAAGCAACAGGTGACTTAACAAAGGAGTAAAGAGTAATACTTTTTTTTTTTAATGTACTACCCTATTTTGTCCTATAGTGGCTCTTAACCTTCCTACTGCCATGACCATTTAATACAGTTCCTCATGCTGTGGTGACTCTCAACCATAAAATTATTTTTGTTGCTGCTTCCTAACTGTAATTTTGCTACTGTTATGAATTTCAGGGTAAATATTTGTGTTTTCCAGTGGTCTTTGGTGACTCCTGTAAAGGCCTGTTGAACCTCCACGGTGTCAAGATCCACAGGCTGTGAACCTGTGCTCTAGCGTAAGTTAGCAAACACTCCAACTGCATCCCATGGACTTCTCCTAGCATTCTTCTCATGATACGTATAATAGACTTCTGTGACTTTTACACCGGAAGAATCCGCAAGCCTTCCCCATAAAGAGCTAGGTTAGATTTTGCATGTTGTGTAGTCTGTATTGCAACATTCAAGCCAGCCATTGTTGGAAGAGGTGAATAAGTAGATCAGTTGGGCTAGGTTCCAACAGAACTTTTTTTGTTTTGTTTTGTTTTTTGAGACAGGGTTTCTCTGTAGATTTGGGGCCTGTCCTGGAACTCACCCTGTAGACCAGCTGGCTTTGAACTTACAGAGATCTGCCCATCTCTGCCTCCAACAAAACTTTAGTTGTAGAAACTGGGTAAGGGTAGAGTAGGGGGTGAGATGATGAAGATCTGGATCTTGCCTGTGGGCTGCTGTTATAAGAACATAATGTCTGCTAGAGAGGCCAAACAGTCTGAGATTCATATACAGTTCCCAAACTTATTTTAGTTCTAGGTATCCCCCCTCTCTATATGTATATATAGTATAACACACACACACACACACACACACACACACTAACCAGCTGTATTTGTTTGTGTTTTATTTTCTAAAGTGAGTCTTAGAATAGACATGACACACAAACTGTATCTTCATCTCCCTTTTGCCTATAAGATGAATGACTTTACATTTAGTATCTTTGCAGAATCTGAATAATATTACCCCTAAAGATACAGAAGCCCAATAGACCTACAGTGGCAAGAGTTCTTTTTGAAAGTAGGGTTTTTAAATGAAAAAGAATATGTAAAGATGCACATAAAATATATGTGTGGGGATTTTTGACTATATGGATGGTAGAGTAGATAGTAATAAAATACCCTGTCCCCTCATAATAAAGGGCAAATAAACATCTGCTTTTCTCCAAATGAGAGTCATATCAAATGAAAAACAGCTTCACCGATGGAGATCCCAACCTGCGATCCTTGGGACCCCATGAGGTTCAGATTAAAAACAATTCGGTTTTGAGATGGTGCTGTCTTTTGGCAGCCATTTCAATTTCTCTGCTGCACACACAGTTAAAGCATAACACAGTCCCCCCCCCTTGTTGAAGTCAGGAGATTATATTTCAAGAAGACCATCTGATTGTACAAATGGCTCTAGGGGTGACTGTGTTTCTTTGGAAGCATTCCTTCATATTCCTACATCTTCTAGCTGTCCATTGATTATCTCGGGTTTTCAGGCCACGAGTGGGAGGAAGCAAGGCCCCAGAGAGGGCAGCAAGTGAGGAGGCTTAAGTGTGATGTTGTGAAGTCCCATCCTGAATATCCCTTGCTGAGCGGGATGCCCTGCAGTGGATAATAGTTCCGTGTTCTTACTGAAGCTTAACTTGGTCATTTTCAAAGTTCTTTGTGTTTGTGCAGCACTGCTGGATGAATGATAAAGAAAGGGTGTGCCAAAGAAGTCTTCAAAGACAGGTGTGAACTCCAGATGTGATGACATGATCTCTATATATAGTTTTCCCATTTTTGAGATCACACACACGCACACACACACACACACACACATGCACACACACACACACACACGCACACACACATGCACACACACACACACACACACACACACACACGCACGCACACACGGAAAATGAATGAAGTGGGCTTTGATCTGGCCTTTCATTGCAAGCTTAACTGTTCATCTCACTAACAAAGAGCTTCTGACTCAGATTTATTACTCGAATCCCTCTTACGACACAGAAAGCAGTGACACTCACAGTCACTTGAAAGATCCCTAAGTGCTTTAGTTTGTTACCAACTATTAAGAAGTTAGGGGCATGCCCCAAAGTAGTAAAAACAAACAAACGCTTGATTGATTAGCCATATATCACTACAGGCATGAGTCCAAATGAGGCTGGGGCTTTATGGGTATGCTCTGAAACTGACATCTTAACTTTCCTTTTTGTCCTTACTTTGAATTTCCCCATCTCCTTCCCTCTCTTTTTCTCTCCCCCATCTCCCCTTTCCCACTTCTCTCCTATATACAATTCTGTTTCAAAAATCATTTAGGGCTGGAAGACGGCCGAGAAGCGAAAGTGCTTGCTGAGCAAGACCGGCCCAGCCCGAGGACATGGGTTTGATTCCCAGAACCCATGGTGTGAGGAAGGGACCAGCTTTCAAAAACTGTCCTAGTAGAACATCCCCATTGTCTTAGTGTGTGGGTGCACCCCTCGTGGATGTTCTACTGGGATCTCACCAAGGCCAGCTGGCCTAGGTCTGAAAAAACATGGGATAAATCCGGACTAGCTGAACATAGCGGACAATGAGGAATACTGAGAATTCAAGAACAATTGCAGTGGGTTTTTGATCCTACTGCACGTACTGGCTTTGTGGGAGCCTAGGCAGTTTGGATGCTCACCTTAGGAGACCTGGATAGAGGTGGGCAGTCCTTGGGCTTCCCACAGGTCAGGGAACCCTGATTGCTCTTCGAGCAGATGAGGGAGGGGGAATTGATCGGGGGAGGGGGAGGGAAATGGGAAGCGGTTGTGGGGACGAGGCAGAAATCCTTAATAAATAAATAAATTTAAAAAAAAAAAACAAAAACTGTCCTCTGACCCATACGTGTGTGTGTGTGTGTGTGTGTGTGCATGTATACACACTTGTGAACACATGTATGCACACACAGTAATAGAAATGAAAAATTACCAGAATTAGTCAGTGGAAAGATAACCTTATCAGTGTGCCATTAAAAAAAAAGATTCATTTTATGCATGCGTGTAAATGTTTGCTTGCATACATGTTTGTGCCTGGTACTTGCTAAGGCATTATATCCCTGGAACTGGAGTTACAGGCTGTTGTAGCCAACCATGTGGGTACTGGGAACTGATTTAGGGTTCTCTGTAAGATTATCTCTCCAGTCCTGGAAGAATGCTATTTTCATATTGTTATTAGTCATAAGTCCTAGTTTCAAAATTCATATTGGAAGTTTCAGGGAATCACATTGCAAACGTCTACTTTTGGTAGTTTTCAATTTGAGTTCATTGTTTAGCTGTGAGTCTATAGGGTTGTGGCTTCCTCTTCTTTCTGGTACGTATTTATGCTTGGAATTTGTGGTGTGGCAGCAGAGCAAGAAGGGAGGCAGGAATAAAGCAGAGCACTTGGGGGAAGTAATGGAGTGCTTTAAGATGGGTCACAGAGGAAAAGGAACGCTCTGTTCTGTACATCTTTCCCGATTATCTTAGACTTTCACCGACTTTGAGGTATTCTTCCACTCTATCTGTTGCAGAAAACTGATAACGCAAATGACGTTCCTTTCACAAGGCGGATCAATTATCTAGTAGGATCTAGGGCTTCACTGCCCAATGGACACACTGAGTTTGCATCCATTTGCAAATTCCTTTTATTCACATTTACTTAAATACGTTTGAAAAGTTTGTTCTTTTGCTTCTGGGTGACGCGAGGTAGTAAGAGAGTAAGAGCTTTTGGACTGGATACAGTGACTTAAATGTAAGCTGGGTCTTTGTGCATTGAAGGAAACTGGCAATGGATGGGAAAGGACTGCGGCTGGGTGAAAGGGAGGCCGCAGGCAGACAGCCTCTTGTCTTGTTTCTGTTCTTCTCCTTTCCCACCTCTCCATGACGTCAGGGAAACTGACACGAGGCTCCCTAATGTCTCAAATGAAGTTGAGAGGAGGGGGTTTAAAACCTTTACAAAACAATCAGATTAAACAGAAACACCACAAAGGGAATGCTACAAAGGGAAGACAGCTCCTCAACTGATTTATCTAGGAATCTTCAAATCATTTGCACAATCTGAAGTTTTACTTTAAAAATGATCTCCATCGACAGTTGACATAATCCACCATATAAACAAACTTAAAAAAATCAGAATCATCTCATTGGATGCTGGAAAAGCCTTTGACACAAAAAAACATCCCTTCATAATAAAGGTCTTAGAGAGAGCAGAGATACAGGAGCATACCTAAACATAATAAGGCAATATACAGCAAGCCAACAGCCAACATCAAACTAAATGGAGTGACTCATTTAGTGATCCCAACAAACTCAAAGTGATCCCACTGAAATCAGGAACAAGACAAGGTTTTCCACTCTCTTCATGTCTATTCAGTTAGTACTTGAGGTTTTAGCTAGAGCAATAAGACAACAAAAGGAGATAAAGGGAATACAAATCAGAATAGAAGAAGTCAGACTCTCACTATTTGCTGATGATATGATAGTTTATATAAGTGACCCCAAAAAATTCTAACAAGGAACTTCTACAACTCATAAACACCTTCAGTAATGTAGCAGGATACAAGATTAAATAAAAAAAAATCAGTAGCCTTCCTTTACACAGATGATAAATGGGCTGAGAAAGAAATCAGAGAAATATCTCCCTTCACAATAGCCACAAATAGCATAAACTATCTTGGAGTAACTCAAACAAGTGGAAGAATGACAAGAACTTTGAATCTTTGAAGAAAGAAATTGAAGAAGACACCAGAATATGGAAAGACCTCCCATGCTCTTGGGTTGGTAGATTTAACATAGTAAAAAATGGCAATCTTACCAAAAGCAATCTACAGATTCAATGCAAGGCCCATCAAAATCTTCACAGACCTCAAAAGAACAATATTCAACTTCATATGGAAAAGCAAAAACCCAGGATAGACAAAACAATCCTGCATGATAAAGGAACTGGAGGCATCGCGGTCCCTGACTTCAAACTCTACCACAGAGCTACAGTACTGAAAAGTGTGTAGTATTAGCATAAGAACAGACAGGAGGACCAATGGAATTGAGTCGAAGACCCAGATATCAATCCACACATCTACGAACACCTGATCTTTGACAAAGAAGCAAAAAATATAAAATGGAAGAAAGAAAGCATATTTAACAAACGGTGCTGGCATAACTGGATATCAACATGTAGAAGAATGAAAATAGACCCATATCTATCACCATGCACAACACTCAAGTCCAAATGGATCAAAGACCTCAACATAAAACAAACCACACTGAACCTTATAGAAAAGATAGTGGGAAGTACACTTGAATGCATTGGCACAGGAGATCACTTTCTAAATATAACCCCAGTATCACAGACACTGAGAGCAACAGTTAATAAATGGGACCTCCTGAAACTGAGAAGCTTCTGTAAAGCAAAGGACACAGTCAACAAAACAAAACAGCAGCCTACAGAATGGGGAAAGATCTTTACCAGCCCCACTTCAAAAAGAGGACTGATCTCCAAAATATGTAAAGAACTCAAGAAATATGTCATCAAAAGAACAAACAATCTAATAAAAAATGGGGTACAGACCTAAACAGAGAACTCTTAACAGATGATTTTAAAAAGCTGAAAGACACTTAAAGAAATGCTCAACATCCTTAGTCATCAGAGAAATGCAAATCAAAACAACTCTGAGATTCCATCTTACACCTGTCAGAATGGCCAAGATAAAAAACATTGATGACAACTTATGCTGGAGAGGATGTGGGGTAAAGGGATACTCCTCCATTGCTGGCAGGAGTGGAAACTGGTATAGTCACTTCGGATATCAGTAGGGTGATTTCTCTGAAAATTAAGAAACAACCTTCCTCAAGACCTATCAATACCACTTTTGGGTATATACCCCAAGAATGCTCAATCTTACCACAAGAATATGTGCTCAACTATGTTCATAGCAGTATTATTTATCATAGCCAGAACCTGGAAACAACTTAAATGTCCCTGACCGAAGGGGCATAAAGGAGATGGATAAAGAAGGTATGGTACATTTACACAATGGAGTAGTACATAGCAGAAAAAAAATTAGTGACATCTTGAAATTTGTGGGCAAATGGATGGATCTAGAAAACATCATATTGAGTGAGGTAACCCAGACCCAGAAAGACAAATATAATATGAATTTACTCATGAGTAGCTTTTAGACATAAAGCAAGAAAAAATCAGCCTACAATTCACAATCTTCGAGAACCTAGACAACAAACAGGACCGTAAGAGAGACATAAATGAATCTAATATACATGGGAAGTAGAAAAAGACAAGATCTTCTGAGTAAATAGGGATTGTTGGGATCAAGGGCATGGGTAGAAGGGGAAAGGAGAGGAAGGGAGGGGAGTGGAGAAAAATATATAGCTCAATAAAACAATTAAAAAATGGTCTCCAAAGTATATTTTTGGCATGTTTGTCAAAAATAGGATGGCACTAAGTGCATGTTGCTGAGAAGGGCTTCAGTGGGAGGAATGAGAAAGAAACAAGATAAGAGGGGTGAAAAGAACTAGAATCTATTATATGTTTGTATGAAACTGTCAAGGAATAAAAGTAAACTTAAGTTTCAAAAGGATTATTGAAAAGAATAGTTCTCCACAACGCTGCTCTATATTTTCTCAGAACCTGTCATCCCAGATAAATAGAATCTCACTTAAACATGCATAGCCCTGGCTAGGGCACTAGGTGTGGATGGATCTATGGAGTGACTCTCCAGCACTGTCCCCTCACAACCTCTGGGGCTGCAAATCCCATGTTAGTGATGCAGCTCCTATGGAGGTCTCCAGGCCAAGTGCTCCCCAGGGCCCCCCTCCACAGGGCCTCCGACAGAACCACTTCTTGTAGCTTCTCCGAATCCTTGCACACCATGCCTGCAGGTGAGTGAGCATCATAAACACTATGATATGTCTCAGTAAAACTGAGAACAGATTGACGGATCCTAGAACATAAACAAAAGAGACTTTTCATTTGGGCTTCTTTGAGAGGCAGCTGGCATCTGCACAAAGTTTCCAATAGCTTTCTTGCAGAAACTGCTTAGTGCCTGAAGTAAAAGAGAATCTGAGGGCATAAAGAGACATGGTCTTTTCAAGGATTTTCTCCCAGGAGGAGGTCTCCCAGGAGGGGATCTCCCAGGAGGAGCACTGAGCTGTGGTGACTGAACTGGGAGCTGAGATAACCCTTCCCCAGCGCTTGTTTATCAGGACATTTTGTTCCACAACAGATAAGGAAACCAAGACAGCTTCCTTCTTAAATGACGCCAAGCTTGCTTTGCTTCTCCGGGTACCACCTTCTCAGTCACCTTTCCTGGTCCATCTGTCCCCAAACGGAGGATTGCGATGCCTCAGAGCTCTAACAAGAGCTTCCAATGTACTTATTAATAATGCCTAATTTCAGTGATCATCAACAGAAAAAATTTTAAAGTATTTAATCTTAGAACTTTTTCTTTTCAGAAAACAAATAATACTTACTGAATTGAAATAAAGGATTAAATTAATATTAATCGTACTGGGAAAAAAACCACGAAATCAGGGCCAGAGAGATGACTTAGTGCGTAAAGGCGCTTGTGACCTGAGATCAAATTCCAGTAACCCACATGATAGTAGGAGAAAACTAGCTCCTGCAAGCTGTCCTCTGACCCCCACACACATGCCAGGGCACACATACACCTGATGACCCATCTTATCCTGGCCCAACTAAAGAAATCAATGTAAAAAATAATGTACCTCGCCCTTCGATGTCAAACGCTGAATTGCACAGTGCTTTAAAGCATTTTACAAGTCAGTTGGTTAATCCTAACCAACTCCTGACGAAATGGGGACATTCGGCATCCCAAGTTAACACACAGACTGGGAATTCGAGCCATGACACACATAGCTGATAAGGTTTCATATTTTTTAGTACATATTGCTATCTTTTCTTAACATTTTTATTTATATGTTCCAAAAGCATCTTCAATTTAAATGGATTTCTCTATGTGTGATGGGGTGTGTGCATTTATGTATATGCGTGTGTGTGTGTGTGTGTGTGTGTGTATGGTATATGTGTTGTGATGTATGGTGTGTGTATGTGATGTGGTGTGTATATGTGTCATGTATATGTGTGTATGTGTGTGTGGTATACAATGTGTGTGTATGAGTGTGTGGTATACAATGTGTGTATGAGGTGGTATGTGTGTATGTGTGAGTGTGTATGTATAGTGTGAATGTGTATATATGGTGTGTGTGTATGTAGTGTAGTATGTGTGTATGATGTGTGTATATGGTACATGTATATGTGTAATGTATGATGTATATACTATATGGTGTGTGTATGTGATGTGATATGTGTGTGTGATATGTGTGTGTATATGTGTGTACATGGGGTGTGTGTGTGATATGTGTGTATGGTGTATGAGTGTGTGCGTGGTGTAGTATGTGTGTGCATTGTGTGTGTGTGCATGTGTGGTATATGCACATGTTTGTGTGGGGATGCTTGCTGGTACATGTCCATGTACAGGTAAGAACAGGGTATTGACTGTTTTTCTCTGCTGCTCTCGGCCTTATTGCCTTGAGATGAGATCTGAACCAGAAGCTTGTTATTTTGGCTTGGCTAGACAGTGAGCTCTTATGATCCACTTGTCTCTGTCCCCAAGTGATGGGATTGTAGATCTTGGTAGCCATGCCCACCTTTTCACTTGGGTGCTGGGCATTTGAACTCAGGTCCTCATGCTTGAAGAGCAAGTGCTCTTACCACTGAGCCATCTTCCCAGGCCCCACAGATGGAATTCTTGATTTCCCCCACAGCAATGTATTCGACTACCAGTCTTCTCTGTCACAGCAGGTGCTCCTACTAGCCTCTGGTTAGAACAATTCACGAGTTCATCTTGACTCTTCAATTTCCTTCAATTCTTAATTCCAACTGACAGGGCAGTTCTATCTGTTATTCCCTGAAATGCTAATTTACCCTCATTAACTTCTTTTTCCATTTTCACTATCAGCATCAACCACTGAATAATCTTAGCTGACAGCGGTACTTATTGGCATACGTAGTTCATGCACATAGCTCACCAAACCACTGGAGATGGGGACTGTTGGATACGCTGTAGGATGGGTAGAAGAGATTACCAGTGACTTTTCAATAAGCGCTTCTTGTCTAACTCTGTGAGAGACAGACTTGAAATATCTTTGACTAGGTATGTGTCATGCCAAAGAGATAGACATTTCCTTGTAACGGGCTGGTGATGACACAGATGTTTCTTGTGCATAATTATTCAAAGCTTTCCTGTTGGTGTAAATGATTTTATCTTCTGGAAAATATGAACCTTTTAAAGCCCAACTCTTTATCTGAATTGGTTTCAAAACCATAATCAGCTCCCTGGATAATTCATGATAAAAAATTCATTTGACACATTCTCCCTCCTCTACCTCCCACTTCCCTCCTTTTCTTTGCTTGAGTCAGGGTCTTACACTGCAACTCAGGATGACTTAGAACACACCAGGTAGTCAAGACTGGCTTCAAACTTGTGGCAATCTTCCTGCCTCAGTCTCCCAGGTGCTGGGGTTATGGCGTGAGAGCTGGTGTGCACAGCCTCGTGTTTCATTTATCTGATGGTAGTTAGCTATTTTTCATAACTACAGGGCTCATTTCATATCGATGGGTTGCTGGGTAGCCAAGTAGCTTGAGGTACATTTAAACTCTGTGCCAACCTCCCTTCCCATAAACCTCACTGGAAATGCTGTTTTATAGGAGAAAGGATTTTGAGACCGATGCTGACCTCATAATTTATATATGACGCTCTGGCCAAACACTGCCTTATCATAGTGCCATCTATCCACTCAGTAAAGAAGGACTTGGAGCATTCTGGATCTCATCTGAGATTACAGGGACTCACGGAGAGCCTTTATCTTTGTTAGAATTTACTTTACAAAACTCAGCACATGCAAAGCAATTGTGGGGGTAAGGGATATGCTACTGTAGATAGTGAATAGGAGCGGAGCCAAATCACTGTCCTCACAGATGACAGAGGAGGACGTGACACCACTTTAGATCACCTTTCTGTGCTCTTCTGTTCTGCGTGGAGAGAGCATGACTTTGTGGGCCTGCTTTCCCTGGAAGACCCTCTGACTAAAAGACTATATCCCAAAGGGACTCAAGACTCCGTGAGGCCGACATCTATCTGTGCGCCCGTGGTTCTCAGCTTAACTCCACAATGAAATTTTAAGTCGACACCACTCAGCCCTGACTTTGATAAAAATCTAAAGCTTTGTAAACTCAGAATACGTTATGTGGACCGTTTCTCCTTGCAGTGCAGTGAAATGAGTTTATCTTGCATTTCTGCGAAGCTTTCTTTCATTTACTTCAACAAGTTTGGCAGAGCCTTCCAATGAAAAGTTCACTTCATTAAAAATGACCTTAATGGACTTAACATATATTGGTGGTGACAGGGTCCATGCTTTATTTTGGCACATGAGGACCCCATTAATTTGTCTTTGTCACTCTCTAGGGCTCAGCTTAGCAAGAGCTCAGAGTTAACTTTCTGAAGGCAGCTACGGAGTGAGCAACAGAGCTGATGGTGGGAGGGGATGATGAATATAGGACTTCTTGGATGGCAGGGAAGGTCTTTACTGACCACGTGAAAATGGCTCTGTCTGTGCTTTTGACTTTATTATTGATTTTGCTGTCGTTGTGCATGCTGGGAGCTATCAGTGGGGACCGTGTGTAAAGCAGGAGAAGGCTGCTTTTCCACGGGAGCAGTTTCTGAACCGTCCTTACTCATTTTTACAATTTCCCATACGTTTATTATTAATTAAAATGCAAACAAACAAGCAAAAAAAGCTATCCTTTGTGTGTTAGGATAAACTCTGGACTGAGTTAAGAGCGTGGGACACATGAGTTTTCAAGGAGCTGCAGGCTGAGTTTCAGGATAAATCTTGTCATTCTTAAATGGTCTTAGAACAAAATGTTTTTTATAATGGGTTCTTACAAATAGATTTTAAGTCTTGAAGATTCTATAGGAATCAATGGTCTGAGGAAAGGTTTAGTTATGGCAACAGGCAATATATTTAACCTGGCCTGTACTGGCTACTTTGCATATGATAATCCTCATAATCCCTATGATGTAGAGACTACAATGTTCAGTTCACAATTGGGGAAATGGAGGCTTATGGGGTCAGTCATTTGCCCAGGCCTGTTGTTGCTAATAGAGACCCTAGTTGGGGTGCATCACTGCTCTGTGTGGAGAGATAGCCGACTTTTAAACTTCAATCCTAGCAGAGCTAAATCCATGTTAGGGCATATAAATACATGGCCCCACTCCTCACCAACTCAGAGGTGGCAGCTGGATGTATTTGAGAGGAAAAAAGCAATTTTAGGAAACCATATTATTTTTTTTTGTCTGATTTCAGCACACAGGTTTGTGTACTGAGGAATAAACAGCGACAGAAATGTGTGATTATATGCCACGGAAGACCCAGTCACCTTTGCCCAAGTAATAACTTTGATATCAATGCCATATTCAAAGAAACTCTATCATAATCTGACAACTATTAGTTCACATCAACATGTCCCTCCAAACCTTCATAATATATATATATTAATTTCATCTATTTATTTTTATCACTTATTTACTATGACCTATTAGCTTCACTATTCTGATATTTTAACCCAGAGACAGATATAATTCTAATAGGTAGTGCAGAACTGGGGTTCTAATGTCAATCATACCACACATATCAAAACATCAAATAACATTTCCTTTTTGATTAATTTGTTTGATTATTTTATGTGCATGAGAGTTTTACTTGCACGTATGTGTGCGTACTCTATGTATACCTGGTGGCCACAGAGGTCAGAAGGGAGCATCAGAAGATGACTGGAGTTATAGATGTGAGTCCTGGGAATTAAATCTAAGTCTTCTGGAAGAACAACAAGTGCTTTTAATCGCTGAGCCCCTAGTGACATTTCTTAATTCATGTAGAGTGCATCTATTTAATTTGGGGATACATGGCCAATATTTAAATTTGAGTTTTATTGCTTCTCTGATAAGAACACCCAGAAATTTCTCCCTTTTAAAACATTTATTGCTATTTCTAATGTGCATGAGTGTTTTGTCTGCATGTACTTTTGTGTGCTACATGTGTGCCAGGTACCTGCTGAAGCCAACAGAGGGCATGGGACTCCCTGGAACTGGAGTGACAGAGAATTGTGAACTGCCATGTGGGAGCAGGGAATTAGACTCAGGTCCTCTGGAAGAGCAGGCAGGGCTCTTAACCACTGAGCCATCTCTCCAACTCCAACCCTGAGGTTTCTTGAGAGTAAAACCTTATTTAGTAACTTTCGCAGTATCTTATCTACCACAAAGTCCCTGTGCCGAGCAGGTGGCTCATGGGTCAGACTTAGCTCCTGCCCTAGAAGCATGAACGGTGAGCAGGTGCTGAGTTTTTCCAAAGTTATCTGTTGCGAAATGTGTAATTGTGCATCAACGTCTACTTAATTTCTTGATCTTACATAAAATGACTCTTGATTCTTAAAATGTCTATTTCTATGCATGGTGAAGATATTCCTTGGCATGGGAGATGGCTCAGTCACTAAAGATTAAGGCGCGCGCGCGCGCACACACACACACACACACACACACACACTCACAAACCAAAACAAGAAAAGAACTCCCCTGTTAATTTCCATGGCCTGAGATTCATGAAGAGAACAAAAACTCAGGTACCTTGTATTGAGAATATGAAAATCATTGCTGTCTATACGCCTCCCTAATGTTTGATTCTCTCTATATTCTTTGCAGAATGAGAATTTATGCCCCACGATGAGCTTTCTAACCATTTTTTAAAGCTGCACATTCTTTATTTATTTATTTTTAATTTATTTATTTATTAAGGATTTCTGCCTCCTCCCCGCCACCGCCTCCCATTTCCCTCCCCCTCCCCCGATCAAGTCCCTCTCCCTCATCAGCTCGAAGAGCAATCAGGGTTCCCTGACCTGTGGGAAGTCCAAGGACCGCCCACCTCCATCCAGGTTTAGTAAGGTGAGCATCCAAACCACTACGTTAAGATATTCACACTATCTAACAACTTAATGGGGTATAAATATTAACTAAATATATTGAGATGTAGTCCTAAATGTATTGAAATGCCGTCTCCTTCAACATAAGCAAGGCACATGAGGACTGTAGGATCATCTTGGGGAGCTCTCATTGGTCCTTCTGTTTAGACCAGAATGCTGTGGGTTCCATTTACAGGGAAGAATTTCCTTCGGTTTCTTACTGAGTCCGTTCCGTGGCTAACCTGATGCCACATGGAATCCAGACACCACTGCTGCTCTCCGACTGTTTTTTTCTTTTTCTCTGGCTCATGTCAAGGTCATTTGTGATAATAGTTTAAGGCCTGATTGTTACAGTGACGATTCCAAATGGCTTACAAACCAAAAGTGTTGACTGAAAATCTGCTGTGATAACTCAAGAGCTTTAAAGGGCAAACTCATGGCAGAAGGACTGCCAGATCTTATCGTTGAGAGTCAGCACCATGTGGCTCCTTACCTGGTGGAGGTCAGCTATTAGATGAGGGGGTAGTTGGTTAATACTAATATTAATTTTAATGTATTTGCTATGCAGAACCTGAAAGGACACTGCACATCACTGCTTACTCTGAACCCATCAGGAAAAACTGCCAGCAACTGAAATTTACATGGAAGAACTGAGCTTCCCCGGAATGTGGTATTAATTCTGGCTTTCTCTACCTGAGATGTTTTGCTTTAGACTCCAAAGTCTAGAAAGACAAAGTCAGAGTGCTGGTGCATCTTGGTCTTACTTTTGTGTGTTGTAAATACATCTCCTTCAAAAGCTGCCCTCTAGGACATTAGGGGTTCTGTTCCCACTTGGAGGCGCTAAGGAGACAAACATTTTCCTTCGCATTCCCTGTCAGCCAAGCCAGATGAAGAGCAACCCTTCTTTAAAAGTCCTGGAGATCATCATCGCACGAGATTTTATCACTTTTCCAAGAAATTGAGCTGTCAAAGAGGTCATAATGTGTACTTGTCAAACGGCAAAGGTGGTGATGTGTGCCTCTCAGCTAAGACTGAAGGCAAGGTGGGGGGATCTATCAGTAATCAGTTTGTTTCTTCCCGGTCCAAATATCCAACTGAACAGTCACGCTGCAGTTTCGATCTGCAACAGAATCAAGTTACGTCTGACGATTTAAAGGGGATTCTTTTATTTCACCCGAAACAACTAGGTGTACCCCACTTGGTTTGTTATTGTTAAAGCTAAGGAAACACCAGAGTTCAAAAGCAGCAGAGATAAAGTTCCACTGGCACTTCCTCTTTTACCCTGTCTAGTGTTAGCAGCACTACCACCCTCAGAGAAACCAAACTCCCCAGAATATTAATTGCAGATGTTTATTTTCAACCATTTATGCACAAGGATTTCTTTAAAATGTTTTTGTTGACAGCCTTATGAATTTATCTAATGAGCTTCCATCACTCTAGTTACTGTCCTGTTTTCTTATTTTTTCTTTCCTTTCCCAAAGAAACCTCTCTTCCCAGCATGCCCTCCTCCTCCTATCATATGTGTGTGTGTGTGTGACACACTGAACTTAATTGGAGTTTTTTTTTTTAAATTTTTTGACAGTGGGGGTGGGAGGTAATTTATCCAAGCAAAGGCCACTGATCAGTGATTACACTGCTGAAGAAAATGACATTTCCTTCAAACAACTGTTAATGGCCAATAGTCCCTCTAGGATCATGGAGGTGCATAGGTCCCTTCACAGCCATGATGGAAGGTTTATTGGCCCAATCGTGATGCTTCTGTCTCCTACAGTTAATCATGGCTACGGTGAGCTCCTGAGTGCATTGGCTATGCCCTGTCCAAAGACTTCTGTTTGCTGCATATTTCACCATCCTCTGGCTCCTATAGTCTTTCCACCGTCTCTTCCTCTGTGCTTCCTGAGTCTTGGATGGGTGATAAGGCAGAGATTAAAGTAGAACAAAGATTCTTTTGATTCTTCAGTTGACAACTTTGGAGAAGAGTTTACTGTATTTATTTTTACAACTGTCTATAATGGGTTTCATTCAAGAAAGTTCTGAATCTGCTTATTTTTCAGCTTGGTGTTTGGATTATATTTGTGTTATCTTACTCAATGGGAGAAAGAAAAACTCCTTGCTTAAAGATTCCTACTGGAGCTGGGGAGATGGCTCAGCAGTTAAGAGGGCTTTCTGGTCTTCCAGGGGATCCAAGTTAGGCTCCCAGCATTCACATCAGATGGTTTATACTGGGGAACCTTATTTGGCATGGCTTACATCTGATGACCTCCGAGGATAACTGGTCTCATGCCCCTTCTGCACTTAAAATTAAAAAAAGTAACTTTGGGACTAGGGAGAAGGCTCAGTAGCAAGAACACTTTCTGCTCTAGCAGAAGGTCCTGACTTGACTCATAGCACCTACATTGTGGTTCATAACTGTAGGTAAGTCGAGGTCCAGGGACTCTAACTCCTTTTTGACCTTCAAGAACAACAGGCACATGATACACAGATATACATATAGTCAAAATACCCATACACATAAAATAAGATTCTTGCTAGTTGTTACCAAGATAATCAGTTAAAACTGTGTTTGGGGGAAAAGCCAGCATAGAAGTATGGATTCCCATGCACGGGCTCACAATTCCATTTCTGTATACACAGATGACGCGTTTGCCACAGCCCATTTCCCTAAGGTACATTTTCTGTTGTTGAGGAACAAAATGGAATCTCAGAACACTTGCATGCTGTTTCTGGAAGTGCTGGGGTCTCTGTCACTGAACCGCAAACTCCAAGCCTCAGCTGAAACCTAACATGATGAATCTATATCATGTAAAATGATCCAGTCTGTATACTTATTTCAGTGCTTCTGGGAGATATATCTGGATTCACAGAATCCACACGATATTTAGGTTAGTGGAACTACAATGTGAGGATATTCTTGTGTCCTTCAATATTTTACTTATTTCTTTGCAATTCAGGGTTTTTTTGTCTTTTAGTATAGCTTTCTTCTAAACATATCTTAGAGAGATTGCCTTCCACCATACTTCTGGCTAACACTAAGCAATTTTTTCTTTCATTTTGGGGTTATTAGGAATATCTGACACTCAGTAAGGACATTTCCATATGCTAACAGTGATTTTCCTGTATTTATTTAGTGAGACAGGCTGTTGATAATATTTTCACTTTCCATATGGGAAAATCAGTGGTATTTGTTGCTTTCCTGTATAACTCACCCACGCCTGTGGCAGCTAGTGCAAGAGGTAACTGTTCTCCACCTCTGTTCCCTCCAGCCTCAGAGCAGCAGTTCAGAGCTGACAGCTGCAGCTTCTACACACGACTGTTTAATTTAACCAATGTGAGTCTCTTTGGTGGGGGAAGAACGGCTTGCTGACAGTATATCATTTTTTTCATTGTGCTTTGGAGAGTAATTATGGTTGTTATACACATTTGGAAGCATGTCTATGTGGTTTTCTTTTTTTAAAAAAGAAGGAATTAAGACCATGCAAAATTGTGTTTTTAAAATTCAAAAGCAATTAAAAAATGTGACACTTAAGAACTTTCTGAGGGCTCAGCACATTGAACATGTAAGATGTATTAAAATGTGGAAAACATGTAGCTTTCATTACCTAATTCTACAGCTGTCATTTGTTTCATTTTCATATTAATATAATTGTTGTCCTGAACATAACTGTATACATTTCCTTTACATTAAATTGGCACTCCAATTATAACCTACTTCAACTCAGATTAATCACACCAAGATGGCAATTCCATTACACGAAGAGTGAAATTTAATGACTTAATTTTATTTGGCTATAATTTCAATGGCTGAAAGTGTGTTTAGCTGCTTTATGGGTTTTTATGAAAATTAAGCATAATGCATGTTAATTGGAACATTAGTGGGAAACGCATACCATAAAATATGCATGATCATGGTCTGTGAAATGCTTCTGCATAAGCATTTAATTCCACTTACAGGTTTCACTGGAGTGGTATCGACTAATCAGAAAGAAGTATAATCATAGATGCAATATGCTTTTACTTAGTTTTAAACCTTGTTCTATTATTTAATGTTAGTCAGGATGCGGCATTACAGGCAGATATGCCTTAGACCAGATGGCAGAATCTAGTGTATAAGGGGAGCAGATTGTTTACATGAAACAATACGCAGTTTGAGGAATAATCCGAACCAGTGATGTGACACTTTTCTTTGTCTCAGACAAAACCTGAGTAGATGCAGGGTCAAGGACCCTGATATCTTCCTCATTAATGAGGTCTGTCAAATTAGTCCTGACTGGAGACGGGGTCTTGGCCAGAGAAGGAGGGGAAATGTCTTCGTCTATTTGATTAAAGATTGTTTTGTGACCTTCAGCCATCATTTCTCCAAAATTCTGTCACCTTCAGTTGCTTCTTCTTAATTTATTTTTTACTGTGGTAACTTTAAAATAAGAAACAAGTTATGTTTAATTTAACTGCTCTCCTAAGTAAAATGTGGTTATTTAATGCATATATCATTTTTTAAAATTTTTTTTTGCTTTTTTACTTCTGGAAAATCACGCTGTTTGGTACAATGATTTACAAGTGAACATTGATTATTGAAATTTCTTGAAACTCAGTATACAGAAGTATTTACTGAAGCTCTTCCTCAGCACCCCCCTCCCTTCTCAAACTTTGCCTCTCAGAAAGTCTACCAAGAGGCAACCCCTCTGCCTGAGAAGACCATGCCTACAGGGTATTTAAGACCTGGTCCATAGACTGTCCAAGTGATTTCTTTCCTGCCTTTCCAAGAGTCACCTGGGAGTTGCTTTGCTCTGTTTAAATAAAACCTAGTCTTACTAATTTAGCTAGATTTGGCTCATTGCATCAGTGGAGAACTTCCCCCACAACCAGGGATTCAAAAACACGTATCATCCAGGAACACAGTTTTACATCCTAAAAAATTATATCAAATTTAGATTCAAACAGAATAAATTGGAGAAAAGAATGCATTTGAATATCTTCATTTATATTTTTAGTAAAGTTTACACCTTGGCCTAAATTTGAAAATTATTATATCCTATGTACTCTACTGTGAATTCCTGAAGGTTGGATCGCGTGTCTTGTATGTTCCTAACTCATATGGACCCTAGTATCTACCATAAAGTAATTTAGAAAGGCGTCACACTGTGAAATGACTTTTACCAAATATGGGCTGGATCAGAAAAGTGCATTCCTCCGCGTAAATGCGATGCAACAGATATGCCCGTTAGTGTCTCCAGTGGAGTCAGGCGTGTGTGGATCTGGCTTCTCTGTTACTTCTCTGGAGTCTGTGGGAAATCTGGGCTTACTGGTCCAGATTTCATAGCTTCTAAACAGAACTTGCATAGAACCATAAGTAACTGGGTAAAACCCACCATCTTTCCAATGAAGAGGTAAAGCTATTACATGCCTTTTACCTTTATACATATTTTATTTACTCCTATTTGTTAATAGCCATACTATAAAGTTTATAGATAAGGAGGATAGAATGCTGTGCCCAGATTTCATATCAAATCTGTCAGTCTGCCTGTCTGTCTGTCTTTCCATCCATCCATCCATCCACCCACCCACCATCCATCGCTGTACTGAAGATTAAACCCAGAGCCTTGCTAGGGAAGCAAGTACTCTACCACTGAGCTCCATTCCCAGCCCGTCTAGTCTCTTTTACACCATCAGCCTGGGATTTCTCACCTTTGGCTCCTTGTCAAAGGAAAAAGATTGCAGGAGAGGACAAGCACTCTATTTGTTTCTCCCCATGTAGGGCAAAACTGAAAAATACTTCGATTCAGACAGGAAGCATGCGAGAAAGCTCTAAATCTCATTTGAATGTAATCAAAGTTTTGACCAACACTTGGCAACAGATCCAGCTCTAACTGGAGGGTTCAGAAGGCTTACGCCCCCTTGAGAAGACAGCTAAACATAGCTTAGACCCCATAAAAGCCACAGCAAGGAGACCCCACTAAGTCCCTTCAGAAGGAGATTCCCCATACTGGACTTACGAGGGCTCTTCAGACACAGCAGCTCCTTCGTCTAGCTCCTGGGCTTGCTTGAACCATGGCAGCTTGGCCTCTACTGGAAGTTTCTCTGAGAATAAATACAGGGGGAAGTGAAGAGGTTAGGAACTACCTGAGGGTTCATGGCAGCTCTTTCTTCTTAGCAGGTCTAGTTTTGCAGCAGATGTAGAAGTCATGCTGATAATTGCAAACAATTATCGTTGTGGCAAAGAGCTGTCTTTGAGAACAGTTGTGTCAAGATGTTTGGCCAGCGGATTGAAGGGTTGCCTAACACTTGTGTCTGTACATATGCTTCCCATGTGGAATGGCAAAGTTCTTTTATTATGAAAGTCCCTGTGTTAGGATTACTGACGATAATCATACAGGGACTCAACGAGGCACTATTGACACCTTTTAAAATAAACACAAAGTACAGTCACTGACACTGCGGGTATTGTTATAATGGTTTTGCCTTTTGGCTAAATGTGATCTTATGTTGCATTATCAAAACCAAACAAACCACCAAGCTGAAATTTGTAAAACACTGTTTTAAAGTTCTGATTTATTCAATATCTGCCCCCCCCAAAGTTCAATAACAATGGAACATGTGCAACTGAAGGTCCATAAACCATGATTTGATGTGTTTTACCTCTTCATCTAGCTTTGGGCAAACAACTCAAACAAGCTTCTTAAGTGCTTCCTGGGGAAAATGTGGAGGAGAAAAAGAAAAACCTAGGGAGGTTCTAACTGCCCCTATAGAAGTAACTGCCAAGATTCTCATTTCTGACATATTTATTAAGGTCATTTATGGGCATATTTGCCTTTATAGCATGAGCCAGTGAAGTTCTGTCACCATTGTATAACATATAATTGCAAAGATGAAAGAAATATATCCACAAATGCATGCGCCATGGAGTTATGTAGTTATTTTAATGATGCTTACAGAGTCAAGATCACTACTTAGCTGTGCAAAATCCAGATTTTTATTCTTGGTAGTTAACTACAGACAGATTTCTTCCCTCCAAAGCTGCGTGGTAAAGATAGAACTAATAAATAATTGTCTATTTTGAGTTGGGTTTTTGCCACTTGTCTTCTATTTGCAGCCGTTGCTTGTAGCTACAAAATATAGTAAGAAATGCCTGTCTGCCAAAGCCGAGATGACTGGCTCATGGGTGGGGGCATGAGCATCATTTTACAGCTTGACCATCCACCAGTTCGAGGACAGCCAGTGTGACAAAGTGTCCAGCAAGGCACCCACAGTAGGCTTGTCCTCTGCTCACTTGAGCCCAGTGCCTGTGGCCATCTCATCTGACACGTGAAGGCACTGATGCTGCCTGGAGGAACCCAGCATGCAACAGGGAGTAGGTCAAGACCCTCTTACACCGTGGCTCTCGCAAACTTCCCATTTCCATATTCGTGTTCCCCCATTTTACAGAAGAACAAACTTAGAGAAAGGTTATTAAGAATAATCAGGATTTCTGGTATGCCTTTTTCTTTTTCCTTTTAGACTATCAAGAGCTCACAATGCTACTCATTCAAATAATAAGTGTAGCGAAGAGCTACTTCATGGCTGATTTTCATAGAAATGTAGTGTACCAAAGAAACAATATAAAGAAAGAAATGGGAGCTGTCCTTGGCACTAAAAATTAGAATGACATCGTATAACATTCTGAACTTCCAAATGGTTTGGGATTCTGAGTTTTCCTGTTTCATGAAAACGCCAATACTGACATAAAAAGGAGATCAACAATCACACTAATCTGAACGATCCAGTATAATTATAATGCCTCTTGATTAAGTAGATTTTTTCCTAATTATTTAAAATTAAATAATTTCTGACATCTATTAAATTCAGATATATGTCACAGTTCTATGTCAAATTATACTTCTGGAATTCAGTCGCATTTTAACTTTCAATCTAGAAAGTAACAATTTTCCATTTTCTCGGTTTGAGGTCTGTGGTTTCCCAGCATATGTCAGGCTCAGCAAAGTAGAAATATTTGGATTTGTTCCTTGTTTTTAAAAGTAAGAAACGAGATAGTAAATTACGAATATATATGTGCATATATGTGAACATATAGAAATATATATACAATCTCCCTTTATGAAGATGAATCCAATATTTTTCAGTAATGATTTTCAAACAGTTTTATGAGTTGGAAGACAAGTGTATATATAGATTTCTACATGTGCTACTTCATAAGGGATGTAGTCAAGATCATCTGAACTGGCAATAATTATATTAAATGAAATAAGCCAGACTCAGAAAGACTAATACAAATGCATGCTTTATCTTACAATCAGTGCACAGACACATAGACACACGGACACACACACACACAGACACACACACAGACACACACACACACACAGACACACACACACAGACACACACACAGACACACACACACACACACACACACACACACACACGATACTGAAACACAGAACTATTTTGGCAGAGAAAATGGACCAGTGCCCAGGACAGGGAGGCACTGTGGTAGGTTACAATGATATATACAGACATAAACATACACATGCATGTGTATATACTTATATGAATATATATGAATAATATATGTAAATGAAAATGCCATAGTGAAAATCATCATTTTGTTTAAAACTAAAAATATTGTAAAATAAGATAAAAAAATTGAAAATGTAACGAGAACCAAGTCTATTTAATTTAGCCTGTGTTATAAAGAATCATTGCTAAGAACTTTTGGGATCTTAGAAAACAATCCAAGGAGATGTGAGATGCCCGAATGCCTGTCTTCATGGAGGAAGGGTGAAGGGTCCCCATCCGGTTACCTCTGGGCTTGTAGCAGGGCGTGGGTATGATGCATTCTTCTTTTATGTGGGGCTTGGTTTTCACACTGCAGCCCCCGGTGTGCTGTCCTCGGTGGTCAATGCAGAGGACCACACGGTACCGGAGGCCCTGGCCACACGTCACCGTGCACTGGGAAGAGATGGAGAGAGAGAGAAAGAGAGAGAGAGAGAGAGAGAGAGAGAGAGAGAGAAGACTCATAGGCAAAGCCCGGTTTACTTTACTTCCCACCCAAGACTTACAGAAGTCTATTTATTAAAATAATAAAGTAGAGTTTCACACATATTTATGTATATGAGTCCTTCAGGTGGGTATAAGCCACTTCTTACCAGTTATTTGATCTTTGTTCTGTTTGGATTTCAGAGGTGAAGCTAATTAAATCCTCCTTTAAGCTTTTGTAGGATATATTAATCAGTTGTACTGTGTGCAAAGAAAGACTCAAATACAGTTCCACTAAAGAGACCTAAAACTACAGTATGCTCAAGTTCAATGGCCCATGGAAGTTTAGTTACAGTGTGCAGATCTGTCCAAAATGGGAGAAATACTAACTCCTACAAGGGTATTAAGAGATGTTAAACTATCACCACAGCTAATGTTTAACACAGCACAGACAATGCAACTCATTATATTGAAATGGAAAAAAAAAATAAAACCCTCATAGGAGCCGAGTCAATGGGCAGATGCAGATAGCGTCTCTGAAAATTCTGCCAGCCCTGGGGTAGGTCTGATATAGGAATGCCTGGCTCTTAAATCTGTCCTGACAGACACAGTGAAGTGTTTTGTTGTTGTTTTTGTGGTTAAAGACACAGTGGTTTGCTTCTACATCTTTCTATATCCTCCATTTTTGTTTTTTACATTGTAAGCAGGAAACCAAGACTAAGCGTGTGTGTGTGTATGTGTGTGTATTTGTACAATACTAAGGACTGAACCTGAACCTGGAGCTTTGGACATACTAGGCGAGTGTTCTACCATTGAGCCATATCACTAGCCTTTTTCTTTTAAAATTTACTCTTTGTTTGAGTTAGAGTTTACCTATGTAGCCCAAACAGGCCTTGGAACTTGCAATCCTCTTGAAGCTGGCTGGGATTACAGACCTGAGTCACACACACAGCTAAGAATGTTTTTAGCTCAATTATAGCCATGATAATAGTTAACATTGGTAGCATTTTTGGTTTCAATAATTCTATTTCATTTCTAATTTTAACTATTATGCTATTTTCATCTAATCATTTTTCTTCTCAGTGAATATATACATAGTTGTATATTTAAACTATCCAGACCCACTTTACATAATACAAACATAATAAAAAATTAAATCTGCTGTGCTATCTCATGGATGCAGCTCTCGGAGAGGAAGGCTCCTTCAACCTCATAACTCTTCGAAGGCATTTGCTTCCCAATAGGGAGAAGAAGAAGCGAAGCTGAAGTAACTCGGAGGAAGATTAACGAATGTTTGGTCAGATTGGGCACTCGTCCTCCAGGAGCTAAGATGACAGGCTTTGAGGCCTCAGGCAGAGAAGGATGGTACTGCAACAGAGCACGCTGCTAAGAGTGGACTTACTCTCCTAACGAATAAAGAAAGAGGGCACAGTTACCGGAGACCACTCCTGTGCCAGCCATTTAGGGCAGTCAAAAATGTTGCAGGGCTGCACGATGGGCATCTTAGGGGTGTACATGCATTTCCACTCTTCCACTGAAGTGACATGCCCCTGGATGTCCTCCTCCACACAGGAAACTGCCCGGCTCTGGATGCCCCCCCCACACGAGGAGGAGCACGCGGTCCACGGGGTGGCCTCCCACCTACAGAAGCAAGGGGAGTCATCAGGGCAGACGTGCAAATTGCCAACCCTCCTTAGTGACCTGTCACACCAACCCCGTGCCCTGGGCCGATCACTGCTTCTCCAGAGAACCAAAGCTCTCGCTAGGCTGAAACTTCATCAAGAGGCAGAATTCAACCTTGGCAAGAATGCTTCCTAAGCCTCAAATCTCAGCACAGATATAGGAGGCTACAGTCTGGGGAGCAATCCACTGGATGTCTGGGCTGTCTGTAACCTAGCTACAATGGAGATTCTATCTGCATTCCTCTTTCTGTAGTTTCTGCATATATATATGTGTATATATATATATATATAACACATGCATGTGCATATATTTATATATGTATTAAAGTTTAATTACTTTGCACTAAGTATTTCTGTGAGGTCTAAAGCTAAAATAAGCAACTAATACAAAAGTTTTCCACTTGGGTAGATACTTTTATCTTTAATGTTTTGCTTTATCACTTCTGGGTTTTTTATTTTCTTAAATAGGAGGAGCACATACATCTCTCCCTATACAATAGCTCTTTCTCTCTCTCTCTTCTGCAACTGTCAGCTCCAGGATTCCACACACTCAGCACAAGCTGGGTGCCTAGACTCTGCTGAGTGTGTATAAGTTGAGGAACAGAATTATCAATAATAGTATTATTCTCTAGCTGGTGACAGACCCACAGATGTCCGCCAGTAAGGAACTCCTTGACTTGTAAACAAACTTAGTTTCTTAGTTTCAATTGAAAGGCTTATGGTGACTGAACAGAGATATACTGTTAAGGCAGAAAATGACAAGATTGTCAATGATCCTTAAGAGAACTTAGACTCTTCCTTCCTTCCTTCCTTCCTTCCTTCCTTCCTTCCTTCCTTCCTTCCTCTCTCTTTCTCTCTATTTTCTTTCTTTCTCTCTTTTTTCTTTCTTTCTCTCTTTTTTCTTCTTTCTTTCCTTCCTCTCTCTCTCTCTCTCTCTCTCTCTCTCTTTCTCTCTCTCTCCCTTCCTCCCCCCTTCCTCCCCCCTCCCTCCTTCCCTCCCTCCGTCCCTCCCTCCCTCCCTTTCTCTCTCTCTCTCTCTCTCTCTCTTTTCTTTCTTTCTCTCTTTCTTTCTTCCTTCCTTCCAGTTCTGCAGCAATTGGGACGAGATCTTTATCTAATTTTCGTCTCTCCTCTTGTAGATTTAGACATGTGGAACTCCTGTTTACAGGAGTATGGCACTGAGGGAGCCCTGATTGTTTCTTACATGTAATTCTGATAGTTAGCATTGGTCTGGAACTTTAAGAGCTCTTAAAGAATCATGAGAGATCTGATCTCAATGAGAAAGAATCAGAACATCCTGGAGTTGACAGACCTGAATAGCTACATTTTTAAATATTGTACAGGAAGCAGGCAGCCCATTATTCTATAAGTACGTTTCATGAATCTGCGGGCTTGATTCTCCTCTGCAGAAACCAGAACGCCACTGTGTTTTTCCTATGTGCTACATTTTGTCTGCATGGTTCAGGTTTAGGCACACCATTGTCTTCACTGCCAACAGCCAAACTTTGCTGCCAAACCCAGCATTTTCCCCAGAGAATATATTTTTAAAAAAGTTACTCTGGGGGAACTCAAGTTCTCTAGCCCTTAGCGATTGAATAGAAGTCCTTTCAAGGGAATGAAGTGGTTCTGCAGAGGTCTCCCTGCAAAAGGATAAGGTTGCTCTGTCTGCCTTTAGGTTAATCTCTACATGACTTCCTTCTCAAGGCGGAGAACAGGCCTGGTTCAGCCTGAAGATGGGCCGAATACATAAGTACGCGCTCATGCTCCATTTAATCTGCTAGTAAAGCAGCAATATTTTAATGGACATTTAATCACCTAGATGATTGCTGTTCTAGAAGGGAAAACATTTTCTAATTGGCCCTCTAAAACCTTGAAACTTCACCCCTCATGAAAGGGAGAATGATTAATTTCTGTCTCAATGCTTGCCTGAACCGTGCAATTTCACTAGTGAATGTAGGCCCTCTTCTCGGTATCACAGACCACAGCAAGATAGATGAGGGCAAAACTACTGTGCAGATTCAGCGCGTGGCTCAAGCTCACAAACTCAGGTCTGTTTGCGAAATAGTGTCACGTGACTCCCCATTAACTAATGAGGCCGTAGGGAATTCTGAAGCACAGCATATTGTTTAGCTGTGTTAAAGTCTAACGAAAGGTTAGAGACGACATTCTTTTGTCATGAGGTATTAAAACAGTGACCAGGGTGAATACTATAGACAAAAGAAAATATATCAAAAAAATATTATCCTGGAAGGATATTAAATAATGTCATAAAATGCACTTGGATTCTAATCACCTTAAATCCACACCGTGTTTAGTTTAAGAATTTTTCAAAATTAAAAAGGATGTAGCAAAAGAGACAGGAAGGAGCTCATTGTCAATCAATGAGTTCATCATGACAGTTACGTTGGTATTGACGCTAAGTCAAAGGCATCAAACAAGAAAGAACCTACAGTGTATTAAGTGGGTACTATCTATACTTGTCTGAAGCCTATTTAAGTGTTTTAGAGAGAAGTTTTTCTGCCTTAGTTATCAAGTCCTATTGGAGGACTATTTGAGCTTTAATTTTGTTAAAACGGAAACACATTTATAGAAATAGCTGTCAGTGAAGCCGACTTTGTATCTTTACTAGTACTGGGAAACAGAAGTCAAGTGCCAAGAAACAGTCTGTTAGCTAAGTGAATTGTTCTTTTCCGCTGAGATGAATAGACATATCACATAAGCAAACAGGACATGGAGCAGAAACCAGCAAGTGGGACCGTAGGCATGAGGCAGCACCAGATTTAGACACTTGAGGGAAGTCTCATTCTATAAGAAGACAAGACTACCATATGAAAGGTATTACTTGTGCAAGGAAAAAAAAATAAACAAGAAAAATCACAGATGATGACAGGAACTTAGAGATTTCCTGATAGGAGAAACAAATACTCAGTGTTGTTCACATTGACACTCAACTCCATTTATATCTTAAAATACGTGGCTTTCCTCCAGACAAACTGATCATGTGTCCTAGGAATCCTTACTTCACAGACACAGACACTGAAATCAAGGGCCATCTTGGCTCAGTTGTGTTTATCTTTCGATTTCTTTCAGTTCACTACCAAGGAGAAGACTTCTGGAAAAAGATACCTAAGGGGAATTCTGAGGTCCCTTACTGTCTTCTTATCAGTACAAAGACAGCAAGGTGGGAGCCAGCTGACTGGTGAGGAAGCCACTTAGTGACACATTTTGCAACAATTGTATCTAGTGTCAGTCAATCTCCCTTTGCACATGGCTACAAGAACAGGGACAAGACAGTCTCCTGCCAGTCACTGGAGAATTTTACCCATGTAAATACACCTGCATATGCTTGTAAATATGTGTGAAGGCATACAGAGAACACACTAATTTGTATTTAGTGAGCATGCATGTTTTATTTATCTAGGTTGTGGCTATGATTGCTGAACCAGGGCTGTGAGAATGAAGTACCAATGGAGAGTTGGGTTAGCATCCAATTAGATGTACTATATTAGGAAGTCAGAGACTATCAATTAAATTTACTGAATTTTACTGTTCAAAACACAGTTATTTTTCCTGCATGTTTTAGTTTAGGATTTAGCAAACTGCTCATGGGCTCATAGAAACCCAGGACTCTAAACAGCAGCTGACTCCCTGGGGGGCAAATTAGTAAAGAAAACAGCAAAGCTATTTAAAACTAATCCTAATTTTTGCTACCTGCAGAGCTATTTCCGGTCAAGTGATACAATTGGCAACTAGTACCTTTCTCAGCAACTCCAGTTTTCTATCAAATATAAAGATAAAAGTCCTTTAAAATTTGAAAAACCCTTTTTCTAGTTTTTAAAACATACTTTAGCAAAACAATGTAGCAATTAATCTCTGTGTGTTGAAAAAAACATACTGTAAAATATGCTGAACAATAAGGATACGAAATTGCCTTTAATTAATTATAATTTTTCAAAAATAAAGGAAGGGCACAGGAAACCCCTATTAGAGTAATTCCATGCGTGGAATTTCATATTCACCGTGCTGTGACCACACATCAGGCAGTGTTTGTTTAAGTCCGCAACGGCTCTGTAAGGACTAGGCTCCTACCCAAAGGAGCCAGCGAGGCAGTGGAAAGGGAGTGAAAGAAAGGCACAGGCATAAGCAGGCATATTGTAGCTAATTAGAGTGAGTTACTGTGTCCACTCCAAGGGCATAAGCAGACATAGTGTAGCTAGTTAGCGTGAGTGACTGCATCCGCTCCAACTAAATGTGACTCTATCAAAACGGTTTCTGAATGACAAGCTTACACTCTGAGCAGGCCAGGATTACTCAAGAGGAGCACTCAGAATGGACTTGAAAATCTGTCATCTGTCATCTTATTTGTAGAAAAAAAACAGCTCGACATTTTTACACATATACACTACAGCATCAGAAGCGTGATGTGCTAATTCTAACATCAGGATGATTGATTTACGTACCGAGGAAGGGGATGGTAGAGGTCATAAGGCATGATCTGCTTGTATCCGTCACTGTTAGGAACAATAATGCCAACCCTCTGAGTAGAAGGTACACACAATAAATAAACACTAAATGATTACATCATACACATTTTATACAATTGCAAAACAACATTCATAAATCATCTCTGGAAACAACACTGGAACAGTTGGGTCTTTATGCTAGTGTATGCTGTGGGCTGGGGAAAGCTCTTAAAAGACACTATTTTCTATAATTAGTCCTCTGATCCGAGCAGGAAATACCACTGGAAGGGGGGGGGGTAGTGAGAAACCTTGGCACCTCATCATTAACTATATGGCACAATAAGCTTGTAAATGTTCTTCAATCCCCCAAATTATCCATTCTATGAGGTCATTATTATTATCATCATTATTAATGTTACTTCCAGATGCCCATCAAGCAATTACAGTTACTGTCTCACGTTTGATGAAAGAGAAAGCTATGTGAGCAGGAGATCATGGACCACAGAACTGACAAGGCTGTAACATGCATCAGCAAATACGCTTCTATTTCTGGCAGACCTGAAGATTTACGGTACCTGGAGGGTAGCCACTTGGATGTATTAGAAAGGGGAGGGAGGAACTACCAAATGCTATAAGCCATGGTTAACAAGAGCAAACACCCTACCAAAGTGAAGTCATGAAACTGATCACAAATATGAAAGCTTTTCCGTCTGTAAAATATTATGCAGGGCTAAATGCTTTATCATGATGACTGTGACTGTTACGGCTGCAATTAGTACCCTGGGAAACCTATGAGGTTCAGAGACAGAGTCACGGCCAAAGAGCCACAGGGAAGGACATTCTTGTATGCTGTGTGACTGGAGGATGCACAAGAAAGGACAGCATGGGCTGTGTTGCAGGTCTTCAGGTCTCCGGTGCACATCCCCCAAGTTCTTCATTTCAACTAATGCCTCCCTTGGGCAAGACTGGACCCTGGCTGAAGACTGCCCCCAGGACGGTGAAGCTTTTCTTAGTACTTAGGCTGTTGAGGAAGGGTGCTAGAGCAGTAGAGACTCCATCTAGGGTGGGATATGAAGAACGCTCAGGGTAGATGCAGAGCCCAGAAGGGCACACACGGAAGACGGTTCGTTTTCATATGACAAGTGCTAGGGAGCTCCTGTCTTAACATTAAAGAGACCTGCACATTCTGTTTGTATCTTTGGGATACATGTGTATATATTTACATATCTACATAATAATTAACATAGATTCAGCATGTTTATACTTACATTTAAATAAATCGATTTCCTTTTGGATTCCATCAATTAACATGGGATGGTATCATACTTTAAAAAAAACATAGCTAGCAGATCTAAGCATTTGAGTTGAAACATTCAGCTGGGCTTACTACGGATCAGATGACAAAAAATATTGACTGAAAATCATGAAAAGAAAGAAAAGAAAAGAGGACCAACTGTAAGGCTCTAAGAAGCTGAACTCAAAGGAGACACATGACAGAGTCTAGACATGATTCAGAGAAAACAGAAACAGGGCCGTGAAGACAGATGTCCCAGGACAGAATGGTCATTCACCTCTTTGCTTTATGGAACGACATAAAGAAACACGATGTCTGTATTCATTTCTTTGAATGTTTTCTATTCATTTTCTGCTAAGATTTCCTGGTATGTAAACAAGTGAGCACACCTGGATATGTTAGCCTTATGTCCCAGGGCTCATGAGAGTGATGCTCCGGGATGCAAGGACCTTTAATACAGCAATGAAATGATTATCACATTCAATTTTTGTCCCTGCTTTTGGAGTTAAATGTCTCATTCTTTTCTATCTTTTGAAAAAAAAAGCTTAATCCTCCATCTTGTTCATGAGATCTCTTTTTCATAAATTTTGTATCTAATAATCAAGAGAATGTTCCCTTTAAAATGATAGTATTTACAAGGATTAAAGGGCACCAATGTTTCAAATTCTTTTTTATAAAGAAGTTTTAATCGAGTTTATCAAATATAATTACTCGCCTTCACCCACCTCCTCCTCCGTTTGTCTCTCTCAATCTGGAAGAACCAAGTCTAGCATTCACAAAGGACCTTTGCATGTTCGGATGGCTTCCCAGGAGTCTTTGATAAAACTTGGAAATATACTGCTATTTAATAGAATAAATTACAGTATCAATCATATAGAATGAAGTTAAGTTCTATCTAACCCTTGCATTAATTTATTGCTATATCAATTTCTACATGTGGAAATGCGGACTACTGCCTTCTCTCCTAGAAGAATTTATCACCACAATTTGTCATCTTCAATCTGAGAATGAACTGTCACCGGTCTCTGTCACCTGATTTATCAGCTGATGATATCTGGAATGGAGACAGCAAGATCGAGCAAGACAAGTTGAGCTGAAGAAAGAGATAAACGGAGGGAGCACAGAGATGTCGCGACTTTGGGCTGGCTTAGAAATCGTGTTTATGTTTGAGCACGAAGCTTTAAACCTGGTTTCAGCAAAACTATAACTCTGTTTGTCTTTCTGTGGCACGGGTCATGGTGAAGACTCATAAAATGACTCTGTGGCACCTGTGAAAACAGAAAGATAGCAAAACAATGGGGCTCTGTCCAGCCCTCGATGCATATTCGTGAGCCTTGGCTCTGCTCCCTCCTGGGGCTCTGACCACAGCCCTGATCTTTGACTGCACTGTGAAGGAGGGGAAGGCAATCATTGCTTACTCTTAAGACACATTGTTTTTGTTCTCAGGTAAAGTGCACATTATGAAGGATGGTGGAAAGGGAAGCCATGAAGGGACTTGATGAAAGTCTCCCCAGGTTGGGCGTAGATGTGACTGTGTTTGTGTGTGTACATTCAGACATGTCTCTGAATACGTGGACAGGAGAGAAGGAAGTGAACACAACTTAAAAAAGCTGTCAAAAGGGACACCGTAGGGGCAAACTACTCATTCTTCATTGCTTCCATAGCTCTGACCACTTGTGTATTTTCACAACGGCGTGCCCTGATGCCGTCTAAAACTCCCATTGCTAGGGGTGTTGAGAGGAGAAGCCGAGGATAAGAAAGGAAGAGACACTTCCCACCTAATATACACAAAGAGCACACTTTGCTCAACTGTCTAATGCTATGATGTTATGACAGGTTCTTATAATGAAATATTATTTAGAATATAAATATACAAAACACTCTGAACCATTTTCAATAATATAGTACAAAATAGAATATATCATTAAACTCATGACATTAGAAAATTTCCGTATTCACATTTTATCAATAAAATATTTTTTATCTTGTGTGTATGTGTTCACAGAAATACACAAGTACACATATAAGTATACATGTGTGTATACACACACATATACATATATACTTCCACACATATAGTAGAGAAATACCTAACAGCAGTGTCTGGTTCCTGGGGGCTAGATGTTTTTTTTTCCTTGCTATCAAAAACATCTTGCTGCTTTTGCAAGTTCTAAAATAACATATTGCCTCTAACGAGCTTAGCAATTAGAATACGGAAGTAAAGTGAAATTTCAATTGAGAAAAGGTATAAGATGGGGGCCTTTGGAACTGATCTCCAATTCCATGTGTCACCTAAAGGTCACTGAGGCTTTGTGAAGGAATAATCTAAGATACAACTTCTTGTTTTTTTTTTTAAATTGATTTTTATTGAGCTCTACATTTTTCTCTGTTCCTCTCCCTGCCTCTCCCTTCCCTTCATCCTTCTCCCATGGTCCCCATGCCCCCAATTTACTCAGGAGATCTTGTCTTTTTCTCTTTCCCATGTAGATTAGATCCATGTATGTCTCTCTTACGGTCCTCATTATTGTCTAAGTTCTCTGGGATTGTGATTTGTAGGCTGGTTTTCTTTGCTTTATGTTTAAAAGCCACTTATGAGTGAGTACATGTGATAATTGTCTTTCCGTATCTGGGTTACCTCACTCAAAATGATGTTTTCTAGCTCCATCCATTTGCCTGCAAATTTCAAGATGCCATTTTTTCCCTCTGTGTAGTACTCCATTGTGTAAATATACCACATTTTCCTTATCCATTCTTTGGTTGAGAGGCATTTAAGTTGTTTCCAGGTTCTGGCTATGACAAATAATGCTGTTATGACATAGTTGAGCACATGTCCTTCTGGTACGATTGAGCATCCTTTGGATATATACCCAAACATGGTATTTCTGGGTCTTGAGGAAGGTTATTTCCTAATTTTCTGAGAAATCACTGTACTGAAATCCAAAGTAGCTGTACCAGTTTGCACTCCATCAGCAATGCAGGAGTGCTCCCTTTACCCTGCATGCTTTCTAGCATAAGTTGTCATCAATGTTTTTGATAAGATGCAACTTCTAAACAATAGACATGACCTTAAAAAAAAAATCAAGCCAGAATCAAGGTCACGTGACTGAACTCTGGAATTTACGTACTGTGATATATCTCTCTTTATAAGAAAAATTCTAATGTAACTTACTTCATGGACACTTAATACACGAGGTTCTCTTTATAAGGGATATGAATCATAAGGGATTCATCTCGGTGAATCTCTCAGGACCTCTTGCCTCTTCTTCCTAAACATCCTTTTCCTGGCCTGACCGAGGCGTGGACTTGGGACTCTGAGACCAGGGAGTCCCACATGACTTGCCCTCTTTCCTTACAAGCTGCTTCTCTCGCGCCTGCTGTCCTTGCTCACGGCACCTCCACTCTCCCACCTACCCTATATACCCAGAGGCATTTTTGCTTCTTCTATTTGCCATGGCCTTAATGTGTATCTTCTAGTAAAATTGGGCTTCTGGCACACTTCACTTGACTCTATATCTTTCCATTCCCAGAGGCAACCATGGAAATCAGGAAAATCTCTTTGTTTTTCATCTCATGTGTGTTTCAGACGTCATGTCGCTCCATCACTGTGCAACTCAACACACCCTGGGCAGATTTGAGCCCCTGACTTTCGCTGCCTCCTCTGACTCTTCTTTGCCTTTTGCATGGTACCAAACATTAAGCCTCAAAGACTAGGAAAGTAGAGGTTGTTTTTTTTTTCTTTTTTTCGAATGAAGTTATGGGTGCTGCAGTATTCTGGTTATAGGGTTCCCTCTTCTCTAGATGATTTTCAGGCAGTAATAGAAACCACCTTCTTCCTAAGCAAAACTGCAGAGACTAAGGAAATGTTGAAAGAGAACCAAGTGTTTTGCTTTTCCCCGAGGGGCAGAAAATGAAGGGAGGACCACCCAAGAAGCGGTGAGGTTGAATGTCGGTGTTCGTCTTGCTACATCCTCTCAACATATATAATCTTGAGTACAGACATCGGGACCTTTGCTTCCACCTTATGAAAATCCAAGTGGTGGACCAGTCATGAGTTTTAAGATGAAGGGAGAATGGAGGGCCAGAAACTCAGGCTTGTGGAATTTGTCTCACCTTTCCCTGCCCAGTGGCTGCTGAGTCCCCAGCTTGATAACCACTGAGATGATTATCTCCAAATTCTTCCTCCCTTAACACCTTCCAATGTCCTGAAACAGGAGTGTTCTTAACATAGAGTCAAGTTGGAATCTGCTGAGGAAATGTTTTATATGATGTCCTGATTTCTAAAAACTACAATAATGTCAAATCAATTAAGGATACCTGGGCTGCAAGGGATCAGATTCAAAAATCCTGATCCACTAACATGATCAGAAATTTTTTTTCAAAAATTCATTTTCTCCTATAAAACATTATAGTATGTAAAAATGTTAAAACATGCAAAACATATAAAATGTTAAAACATTTTTAACATCTTAGAATAAATGATACAAATTTTCTGCACGTCTACATTTTTGGCATTTTTTTCTTGACATTAATGAATGACATAATTTCTGTGTTACTTTTAAATAAGTAGGACTGTTGTTGTCTTAGGACTTACTTTCCTCTACTGTTTATACCCCAGACAATGGTTTGCATGAACACCAATACTTGTGGTTACACGGAAGACGCTTGCTTTATCTGCATTTCTGCTCACTTTGCCAAAACGCACAAACTTGTACTGAAATGGTCCTGTGCTGCCTTGGAAGCCAACCTCACAGGCCACTGCAGGCGGCATGGAGGGCAGGATGTCTGTGGTGATGATGGCACCAGGGTTGTGTCTCTGTGGGGAGAGAGACACTGTGGAACTGGAAGCACTTAGATCCGTGCTCCAGCTTGCTTTGACGGAGCCTCACTCGAGAAAGCGGCTTCCTCTCTGGCCTGTTAACTCCACAGGGAATATAAAACTAAACGGAGGCAGTGAACACGTGAGCATCTTGTAAACTTCTCACGCGTGTAACTTTGGAGAGGTCAATTTGGCCGTTTGAGTTCCCACTTAATGACAAGAGCTGTGATTTCCCCGAGTCCCTGGCGCCTCGCGAGCAGCTTTCCACCCATACTTCGCAGAATCCTCACAGTTCCTGGCAGAAATGTTATATTTTACAGATGGGAAACTAAAGAAATGTCTTACACAGTGGTAGGTTGAAGTTAAACATAAGGATGATGACATTACCTTTCCTTGTAACTCACAAGGTAACTAAAAGAATTGCAAAAATAATTAGTCACATGCTTTAAAGCTTTGAAGGGTCATGTAAGAAGTGGGCTTACTCTTAGTATGAACGGATTTGACAGGATGAATGAATTGCTTGATAATTGAGTTGTAGGTCTATGTGATTGTTTCACTGATGGGCCTATGTGTCTTTGAGCTTTGGTTCTCTAATGCATGTGGATACATTCTGAAATGCAGGACAACTCTGCTTTGTTATCCTATAGAGATCCACAGAAACAGAAATGAGGTTTTATGAGGCTTTTTTTGAAAGCACTTATTTATATGAGATTGGTCAGAAGGAGGTCGTTTCTTTTCTAAAGCATTCGCTTTTGCAATAAAATGAAGTATTTCAGACTTGCATGATGAAGGACACCTTCATTTTTTAATTAATTAATAAATAAATTAATTAATTTTGCTTCCTCAATAAATCAACCATTTTCTAGTGCTTAAATTGAGCTTTCCTGTTAGGGAACAAAGGAGGCAAAATCCCGTATGGACTGAAAGGCAATGACTCTCAGCTGCTTAGGGGAGGGCTATTCTTGATTCCTGTGAACTAAGACTTCCGCCGTCAGTCTGCATAAGAAACCCTGTCTCGAAACCCCCCCGCCCCCCAAAAAAGATCTTAGAAACCCCACACATGTGATTTAGCTTCAAGATGATGTTTTCCTAGGAATTGTCTTCTGTTTTTAGAACAACCCATAGAGAACTATTTTTTTTTTTTTTGGACTCAGAGAATTTTAGAATTCTACCTTTCCTTTTTATGGATTAAAAAACAAAAGCCATAAAAACAAACCCAATGTCTGGAGAGCATCTTCTGTAGGCAACACCAATACTGTCAGCACAGTCATGGGCTCAGCCATAGCTGTAGTAACTAACACCTATGGAATGCCTATTGTGTGTTAGGTCCCCCCAAGTTCTTTAAACGTATGGTAGCATTTATTCTTCAGGGCGACTTTATGAGGTAAAGGACTGTTGCTATTGGACTTCCCAGGATGAAAATCTATGGCTTAGTGAGAAGTCGCCATTTGCCAAAGGCTGCTCAACTGGTAGGCAGCAGATCCGCAGTCTCAAGCCAGGCTGTGCCACTGTAAATCTCTCATTCCCCCCCCCCCCCCCTTGGCTCTGCTGCCGTGGGCTGGTTGGTTACCCAGGAGGTCACACGCGCCATCTCTCCAGGTGCGGAGAATTTCTTTACAGTTACGTTAGGGCTCTAATCTGAGATCCCTTTTTCACAACGTGGTCCCCAGCCAGTGATAATTTATATGCTTTATTGCCAAATTAAAATAGAGCTGGAAAAATAAAAGCAAAACACACACACCAACTGACTAACCCCAAGTACTACTTGACTCCCCGGAACTACCACTCGGGGCATTCAAGTTTGGGATAGCTGCTGGATATTGTTGCACTATTCCACCCAAGAGCAGGGGGAATGCCGATGCAGTTGGGTTTGTTTGCTAGTGACTGTGACAACGGCAGCGGAGTGAGAGCCCTTTACTCCTGTCTCCCCCTCACCAAGCCGCTTTCCTACCGCCTTGGAGGAAGAAATGCAAGGTCTGTGTCAAGTCGATCTGGGAGGAGATTCTCTGCTCTTTACAGAGCACCTTGCATGAGGTTCGCCACAGCCAAAGGTTGCATGTTTTATATCTCAAGCTGCGCTGAGAACAGCGGTGCCTGTGAGATGGGAAAGCTGAACTCTTTTTAACTCGGCCCTTTACCGTAAGCAAACCATTTGAGGCTTTCTAGCCCTGGAATAGATGTGACCTTCTACCTAAGAGACAAAAGTGGTACGAACTGCTGGACAAATTTCAACACAGCTTCCATTGGTGGAAGGGAGAAGTGACAATTATGGCATGGCAGACGCAGGACAGGTTTGTCATGTGATTAGATCACAAACGTCTGTGACTTGGGATACCGTTCATAATAAAGCATTAGAAGCCCAGAACAGAGACCTAAGCATCCAGTAGCTCTCTGATAGGCAGGGGGTGGTACCTCTGTACTTCTATGAATGCTCAAGTCGGACTATCAAGGCACCTACAGCAGACTGTGTAAGAACATGTGATTACCCCGTGACATCATGGCTCAGAGTTGCCAAAGAAAAACTGTACTAATTTTAGCAAAGAGCCATTAAATCTTTATACCTCTTTTCCCCTTTCCTTCGTCTTAAGTGTTGGCTTCCTTTTGGGGGTCCACTTTTGGCTAGGAAACTTAAGTATTTTATCACTTCATAAAAGTGCCTGCCTCAGTGGCAGGAGTGGAGATCAACAAAGCCCTGTTGGGAAGACCAGCTGCGCAGCCAGCTAAGTTCTGCCATCGGGCAGACAGGGCAAGGGGCTGGAGTTCCTGCCTCAGCAGCACACTAGGTTTGCTACGGGGCATGGGTGTTGAGGTTTACTTTTAGGAGAGGAAACAAAGGCCAAGGAGTCCTTGAGTTCACAGAACCCCATCTGTGTTATGTGCAATTGACAAGGCCGAAAAGAAAAGCGAATGTAGTCACAATGCTTGTCTTGGGCACTGGGGAGCATTAATGAGTTTTATTGTTTTCATTTTAGACTTTTAAACTTATCCACATTTTAAAATTAACCTTTAGAAGCAGAGAAAGTGATAACAGCATAAAAAAAAAAGCCCTTTGAACAGAATAGGGCCAGATGTTCACTGTCTGCTCAGCATCACCGGTAACCATGGCCGCTGACTGATGTGAGGTTATAAAGAGTGTAAGAAGAGGGAGCATGAGGAGAAGCAGAAACGAAGATGGGGAGGCACACAAGGGTAGCAGAGAACTCCTGCAGCTGGATGAGTGGTAAGGAGCGGGCATTCCTAAGGAAGTAACCGAGGTTTGAAAGTCGGACAATTATTTTATGTCGTTACTAAATACCGTGTGTGGTATGCCCAGGAGCTGTGCTAGAGGGGAGGTCAAAGGACCACACTAGATGTCCTATGCCATCACTCTACACCTCAGTCCTTCAAGGCAGAGTCTTTTACTGAATCTGAGGCTAGGCTGGTGGCCAGCAAACCCCAGGGATGTGCTTGTCCCCACCCTGCTAGCTCTGGGGTTCTAGGGAGGTGTGGCCACACTCATTTTTGGGTTTGGATACAGGGGATTCACATTCATGCCGTCTTGCTCATGTAGCAAGCCCTGTCAGCTACCTGAGTCATCTCTTCGGCCCCTAGTTAGTGCCATTTTTGGGCTTCGTGGTACATCTATCTTGAAAGAGAGCAAGATTTGGACTACTTATCTGAATAGGATCTTGCGTCTAATTAGTATAAGCTCCAGATCCCAGGATTTACAGGGAAAATAGGATAGGGATCTCAGTGACTACATATAGTAATATTTTATATACCAGCATAGGAACTAAAATGTGAGTTTTCTACTAAGAATGCCCTTCTCTTCATTTTGAGGACTTCTATATTTTAGACACAAAGGTGTTATTTTAATGTCCTTGGACCCCATTTGACTGTACTACGGCATCATTAAATCTGTGGTCGTTAGAAAGTAGATACTCAATGACTTGACTCCATTGTCCATTGGGAGAGAGACCCATCTTAGAAAGTCTCTCCTGTCGGTGTTGAGCCTTCTCCTTTCTGGTTTCCCTTGGAATTCAGAAGAGCTACACACAAAACAGCTCCATGAACTCCATAGGAAGCCCCGAGCACCTTAAGCTAAGCTGTAGACCCCTGCCCACCCCAAGCAGCTCCCCTGCCGTCTCTCCTACTGCTAAGTCTTAATTTTTACAGCTTTGTCTAATTGTATCTTTGATCAAAAATCCGTTTTCTGATATTAGCTTCTAACTTCTTTTTCTTTTCTTTCTTCTTCCCTTCTGATAGCCACCTGTCCCAACATTTGTGTGTGCTGTATTAGATCTTTTAAAATAACACAGGGTATAGGCGGAACATGCAGCCTTCTTTCAATGTAGTGTTTTTTCCCCCTTGCCTTTGGATAATAAGAAATGGTCCAAAAATGTCACTCCCACAGAGAAGAGTGGGTAAAAATCAGAGACCAGAAACAAAGGCTAAATTCTTCCCATTACAAACATTTTCTTCAGCTAGTTAGCAACAAAGCTTCGTTTCAAAACCCTCTCCGGTGGCTATTTCTTTGCTGAAGATAAAACTGTGGGGAAATGGACCTATTTCTCCTGTAAATAGACATGAAATTTCACAGATGTGTGTATGGAAGACTTTCAGTGTCTTGGTGACCGTGTTTACTCCTCTGAATTGGGATAAATATGTTTTTTTTTCCTGCTATAGGCATGAATAAAAATGTATAAATAGGGTAATTTTAAAATAGGGTTCAAATGAGTTTGTTATAACTATCATAGTTAAAAGGACTTCAACTACTCATATTTCTAAAGCAAAGCCAAGCAAAAATTTAACACCTTATTTTGTTTTATATCACATCTAACTTTTGATATCCCACATTCTGACATACACAAAGCTAGGTTAAACTAAAACTGAAAACTATAAGCTATCTGTTTTTTCTGATACTTTAGGGAGCTTACTTTTATGATGTATGTACTATGGTTCCTGAAAGTTAATCAATAATGGCAAATTCAAATCGCACATTTAATTTACAATTCTTGACATGAGGTAGAAAGAACACAGCGCAATACTTTAAAATGTCAACAACAGAAGAAGAAAAAAACCCAAGTTACATCGCTACAAGGTGCAGATAGAATGCTTTCCTCCTACGTCGCCCGCGCAACAGCCCAGCTGTTCAGAAGTTTCTTTCATGCGTATATAATCCGCAAAGTAGGATTTAAAATGTAACATAGAAATCATGTGTAAGAAGGGTGTTTTGGCATTGGGCCTTTGTGACTGATGTTTGCTTTTGTGGAGGAGAGTTGTCGTAGATGCTGTCAGTAAGCATCTCCGAAGGATCCCTTGCCAGGGTATGAGGAGCTAAGCAAAGGCAGTGCGCATGAGCAGATTCCCCACCTGAACATCCACCGTCACTCATAGTCAAGACGCTTCATTAGTCCGGCTGATTCCCGATCTTGCAAATGATTCGGGGGGCCAATTATGGTTTTTCCAAAACAAACACTAGTGTGTGAAGATGTTAAAGATTTCAATCTTTAGACCTGCCAATTAAACAGATCCTCAAGCAAACCTGACTTGGAAATAAGCTCTGACTTCTACGTAGCAAAGGCTGTGTTTGTTTAAAGGCAGCAGAAGAACTTTGAGGCTGGTTCTGACCCTAATTAATTGTGTGAATTGATTCTGCTAGACTGGGTCAGCTAGAGTCCTGAGATGCAGCCTTCTGTGACCACATCCCTGATCAGGGACAGGGAAGAGCTCGAAGATACACTATGACATTACCCTGACCAAGAGACCAAGATGTGCACCAGACAAACTTTGTCAAGGAGAGAAAGAGAAGAATTGACTTTGAAGAGCACTTTACAGAAATAAAGTCCATAGTTCCCAAGGTAGCATCATACAGCAGCAAGAGCAAGGAGCATGGGTACCACTAACAGACAGCTGGGGGCGGGTGCCGGGGTGGGGAGAGACACTTGACAGGAACCCATCATTTATTGTCAAGTTAAATATTCGCTTTCGCCTAAGAAGCTACTTGGAAACCTGCTTTATATTTCTGATAAATGAACTGGTAAACTGAACTGACCTTGCTGGACAAGGATCCAAGTTACATTCCTGAAGCTTGGGTTTCGGCTTGATGTTCTCTGGGTAGTAGTGGCAGTACTGGTCGGCGACCACACGGCTACTCCGGAGATCATAGCACTCAGCTGACGTCAGCTGGTAACCTGTAAGCATCAAACCAACCAGGGCGCTTGAGGCACATGCCAGCACAATATACTTCTGTATGATGTTTTACTATCTCCCATTAATAGGAATTATTCCCTTTGCCTAAGTCATTTTCAAGAGAAAACAAATCTATAACTGGAAGATTTATTAATGTTGTAGTCCTCAAAGTCTGTATTTTTTCAAGTAATCCATTCATTTTAGCAATTAAACTATATTAAAGGACTTGCGTTATACAAGAACATAGATTATAAAATCCTGAGGTAAGAAGTTGTTTATTTTATATGATATAAAAATATAACAGAAAAAACATCATTAGTAATTTTATTAACTAAGCATAATATGCAAGGATGCTAAATTGCATCCTCTGTAGCCTCCAGGAAGAAAAAAAACCTCACAATTCATTAAGAAAGCAAGCAATAAGTGAATAAATAAAAATAAATCTCAATGTGCCCTTTTTGAACAACAGGGATTTATGAATCAGGTCCCACCTGATTTGGGTATTTAGCAGGCTGTCTAAATTCAGCCTGCATGAGTTGAGCTGAATAAATAAGCTTTAAAGTCCCCACAACAACAATCATGAATCCAATTTCCTCACAGAATTAAAACGACAAAATCAAACACAACAAAAAATGAAAATCAAATTCAAAATGGAAAGCCCTCCTCCGCCTTCCTTCTTGCTACCTAACGTTTACTTTCTCTAAAGACTTTGTCGTTTCTCCTCAAATCAAGTGTCTGCCTCATATTTTATAGGCCTCCTTTCCCACAATTTTGATATATCTCTTTCCAAAAAGCTGCCGAGTAATATTTAATTTTATTTATGTGTTGGAGCTTTCTCACCTGTTTCCTTATGGAAAGCAGTGATCAAGACTTAGACTCTAGCAGCGAAAATAAATAAGCATGAAGAATTTTAAAAGTTGGTAATCCTTCTACTCCAGACCCCTCCCTAACCCCGACTTTTCTTCCTGGCAGGTAGATGAGTTATTACTAAATATGTATTTGGAAACAAGATCGAAATCATTGAGGGACTGGCAAAGGTTTTAGGAAGTCGAAGGAGGCTTTTGAAGCCAGATTTCCTGGCTGAGGCTGTGTTCTCAGACCACCCACAAAAGTTAATTGTTCATTAAAGACCTTAAAAAAGACCTTTAAAAATTCTACTGGGAAGATGAAAAGCGTAAGAGCAGCAGAAACAGTGGGCAGGACCCATGCCCATCTGAGGCTGTGCTTTATGGGAAAGCTAAGCAACATGACATCTCAGAGTAGTCAACAAACTTTGACTTTTCGTCCCCCAAAGGAGCTAATTTTATAAGCTGAACACTTTGGAGTTTTCCAGAGAATAGTGTCTACTCAAGGGCAGAATTTATCAGGTGGTAAGACATAAGAAGAAATAAGAAATTATTAGGCTGAAGGCGCGGGTTTTTGAAATCATTGTCTTTCAACCTAAACCCATTGCATCAAGGTTCGTCCACACCGCTGAGTAAGGACGTGAGATGAAAGCAGAGGACCAGCATGGTCTGGTGACACTTCCTCTGAGGGGTCCCAAGGCTGTGATCATTCTTTACACATGCCCAAGGGGCCAGCCTCATGAATCTGAGAGCAGGAACGCACATGGGAACCCACAGCTCTCTTCTCAGAACACAGGAACAGGCTGCTCTATGGAGAGACAAGAAGACACTGCATCCCCCCACACCCCACAGGCAACTTTGGCTTCTTCCTGGGCTTCCCAATCAGATTTTGTATGAAGAGAGGCCTGATGCTGGAAAGCCATGGATAGCGCTGTTTTTTCATGTGAGTAAAATGAGACCTAATGTGGCGGGAAACAGAAGAATGTAACACTAATTGCTTTATTTAATAGTAAGCCACTGTCAAGGTCACTGAAATTATGCTGTCACAGAAATTTCGTAGGAAAACGATACAGGGTGCATACAATTGAATTGCCTCTTTATGAAGGGTATGGTTTACATTTAAGAAGAAAAAATATTTCTTTCGATGCCTTTTCTTTAAGTCTGTTTTCTGTATGATCCACTCATAGTTGTATAGAAATTTATTCTCATGGAATGTTCACGTAATTGGTAGCTTTTCTGTTTCCTTTTTCCAGGTCTCTCTCTCCCCCTTTGAGGCTGCAATTACAGGCAGGCGGTCACAGCTTGCCAGTGTTTACTAGATTCTGGGCATCTGAACTTTGGTTCTTTTACTTTCATGGTAAGCTCTTTAACTGCTGAGCCACCTCCTCAGCCCAGCAGTTTGTTTTTAAAGACAGTAATGTTCTATCCAGGTCAGCTGGATCAACTACAAGAATACTATTGCATTGAAACGCAAACCTACTTCTTAGTAGTTTGACTCATCATTTTTAAGTTAAAATCTGTGCTGATTAGGTTTTTCGTCAACTTGACATACGACATGAGGGTCAGTTGAGAAGAAGGATCTTCAGCTGAGAAAATGACCCCCTAAGATTTGCCTGTAGGCAATCCTTTGGGGTGCTTTCTTGGTTAATGGTGGCTATGGGAGGGCCAGTGCACTGTGGGTGGGGCCATTGCACTGTGGGTGGGGCCATTGCACTGTGGGTGGGGCCATTGGACTGTGGGTGGGGCCAGCCTGCATATGTAGTCCTCTGTGGTATGAGAAAGCAGGCTGAGCAAGCCATAGGGAACAAGCTAGTAGGCAATGCTTCGTCTTGATTATTGCTTCAGTTCCTGCCTTCAGGCTCCTGCCTTGAGTTCTCACCCTGACTTCTTTTGTTGAGAGACTGTGATGTAGAGGTGTAAACCAAATAAACCCTTCCCTCCTCAAGTTGCTTTTGGTCACGGTGCTTCATCACAGCAATAGAAACCCTAATTATAACACAATACAATACTGTATTTAGAACCATGTCTAGTGTTTTGTTCATGTTATATAGATAGAAATAACACAGCTATTGATGAATTGCATCATATATTCTATTTTAAGAAACTGCTAGATAATCATTGGCCCCAGTTTTGAGGTACTATGATTTTACCTATTGTGAATAATTCCAGTGTGGATGAACTATTTAAAGTTAGTCAATCAACCAGCATCCATGCAACTAGATAAAAAAGTTTTCATGATGTGGCAATTTTCAAAGGAATATGTATTTAATTCTAGACTTATTAAAATAGAAAACAGAAGATAACCCACAAATGTTGGCAACCTAAAATATTCACACACTTAATTTTCTGGAAAGATTTTGGTAATACATGCAGCCACACGCAGAAAGAAAAGCAAAAAACCAAAAATTTAAACTCCTCTCTCTAGTAACCATACTTCTGGATTATGAATGATAAAAAGGCATTGTGTTGTTTATTACATTATAATAGTTTTACATTTAAAAGAACCAAGTAGGCTCCTACAGGGAAATGAATAAATTATTAAAAAATAGTTTTAAGAAATTATGACATATCTACTATAATTATGAAAGACAGAAAACGGGAAAAAGTCTTTTCTAGTAACACAAGATTCTGTGTGTAACATGGATGTGACAGGTAGGGACAGGAACTTATGGAGTGATTGCATGTCTTTCAGTGCATAGTGGTGGGTGCAGGCGAAAATGAACTGAGTTTAAGTCAACAGTGATTGTATTTTCTTTCTGGTAATAAACTTTCTCTGAGGGAGCAAGCCTGACAAACATCGTCACTTGCTTCCTGAGAAGTGACATCACGCCCACCAGACTATGCATAGGTGACAGCAAGCACCGCAGGGTTAAGCCTCTAACAGATATGCTATTACTAGTCCTGGCTTTCCATGATGCTAAGGAAAGAGATGTCTTCTATGAGCTTCCACAAAGAAAAAGCTTCCTGGGCCACCCAAGAGGCTCCATTCAGGAGAAGGGATTCTTCCATGCTGAAGTTACAACTCCACTCTTAAAACATCCAGCTTTTTCCTCATAGAGGCCTGGGCTCGCTAGGTTGAGCAGGCACGATTACCTCCTCCACAGGTTGCTGAACACGGGAAGAAGTCCGTTTCCCTCCATCGGTGGATGATAGGCTGGTAGAAGATGAACTGGACCGTGCTGTCTGCAGGCCCCGAGTCATGGATCTGCAGGAATAAGACAGGAAAGTTGGGAGTATGCTGGGAGTGGGAATGGCTTCTCGTCCCTGGTATCCTTGGTAGAGAGTGTGCACTGTATAGAGGTCTCGGCTATGTGAGGGTCTGAATGGGCCTCAAGTGGGAAGGCACCGTCACTCACCCTGTTGTGTATCAGAGAATGTTTCTCAGGATATTCTTATCATCCTTACCGCTACAGAGCTGACAACTTAGAAGTATGGTGAGATCTCCATTTGCAACTCCACCACAGTTCCCTTCCTGCCTTTATTTCTATCTTCCTTGATACAGACTATAGAATTATGTGGATTTCTAAACATAGTTTCAGAAATAACACAGTCAGGATGGTCATGTATACTTTCAATCCAAGCTCTCATGAGGCAGAGAAAAGAGGATCTCTATAACATGAATTCTAATTGTTTTTAATAATAAAAGCCCAGAGTCAGATATAGGGTTTAATGCAGACGATCAGAGAAGCAGAGCGGCCAGCCACTAGAGAGTTCTTAGCTCTTCCAATGCTCAGATGAAAGGGGCCATCTTGTCTTCAGGCTGCTTTCTCAGACTGTATCCTCAGACTGACAGCCTAAGCTCCTGTCTCCTCTTGCCTTATATGTCTCTCTCTGCCCAGCCATACCCCTTCCTGTCTCCACCTTCCTAATGCTGGGCTTAAAGGTGTGTGATTCCAAGTGCTGGGATCACCTTTGTGTGAGCTCTGTTTCTCTTTTAGACTGGGTCAATTTCGTGTAGCCAAGGTGGCCTTAAACTAACAGAGATCTGATCTGTCTGCCTCTGTCTCTCAAGTGCTGGGATTAAAGGTATGTACCACCACTGCCTGGCCTCTATGGCTAACTAATGTGGCTACTAGCTCTGTGCTCTGATCCTCCGGCAAGCTTTATTTGTTAGATCATTAGATCTATTTGTGATCAAAAGATTACAACAGAATCTCTGTGAGTTCACGGTCAATTTGGTCTACATATTGAGTTCCTAGGACAATCAGAGCTATTTAGAGAGACTCTATCTCAAAAACAAAACTAAACCAGAAATAGACAATTTATTTTAAGGAAATCATAAATGCCATACACTGCAGAAAATAACAGATATTATCTGTAGTTGAGATGGAAAAAAATAAGAATTAAGATGTTTTTCCATTTAGGGACATACGTGGGTCTTCCTGTCAGTGTAATGATTCATGTATGTGAATGTGCTAAGTCACCAGTTGGAAGTTAGTTAAGTGCAAATTCTTGGGACCAAGCCCAGAGATTTAGGCAATTCTTATGTAGATATTCCAGAATACCAAATGTCAAGATACCAAGTTATAAAAGCAACTACTTTCAAATAAAACTGGTGCTTTTGGAAATTAAAACTTGTTTTTAAAAGAGGGAATATGAGACAGTTAATTTTTAATGGTTCCTAAAATTACAAGGTTGAGCAAACATACTTAAACTACAGGAGAAGAAAAAGTACCTAACACGAACAATGAATTTCATGAGGATCGACTGATGGGATGATCAATATTTACACTGCCGGGCCAGGCTTGGACTATTTGTTATATTAACCGAGGTTCCAGGAATAAAGGCAGAATTACTTCTTACTCCAGCTATATAGTGTAATGTATATTGTAATAATGAATAGAAAAGCATCAGCGTCCCGTTGAATTACAGCCTAAGCTGTTAAGTGTTCTTAAGTCTCTCTAATGTCCCAGGCTGTCTCCCCCTCCCCCCACTGCCATTTTTAGGGTAAACTGATGGAGCTGGCTTTCAGACTATTTTAAAGTTGATCCTACCTCCCTATTGCTCATCTTGGTAAGTAGCATAAACACTGAGAATACAGGAAAAGTAGGAACAGTGGATAAGAAGGGGTAAGAAAATCTGTAAGTGCCAAACTCCTGAATGACTTTAGAGTTGAGATGAGAAGAGGGGACTGTTCCTTCAGAAAGTCTGGGAGAGGCCGAGAGGAGAGGGACAGAGAGGGCAGGAGCATACAGTCCATCTCCTCTGACATTGAGACTCTGATCAGTGGACCTTTAAGACCCTTTCCTATTGGAGTAAACACAGATAAACCCATGTTTTTTTTTTTTTTTTTTTTTTTTTTTTTTTTTTTTTTTTTTTTAAAAAAAAACAAAGTAGCTGAAGCCGTAGGGCCTTTCCCTACCTAGAGGAGTGCGTTGCCTGTATATCTGCACCAGTCCTCCTCAGTCTCATTCATCAGATCATCAGACACGGTACCCAATGGCTGGATTAGGGATCCAACATTCATCTCATTATTTGCTAAGCTTTTGTTTGATTGTTCGAACTCTGACATCCCCTCACTTCCTTCAGAGATGTGATTATCATCCAAAAGCTATTAAATGAGGCCTGTCACTTGAACCCAGTACCTCTGAGAAATTGGGAGAAAAAACTCTGAGAGCTCTTTTCTATCTTATTCTCCCCCCAATATGGTATAAAAAGTATATGATGTGTTTTTATCAACTCTAACCCACTGGAATCACACGGGCACTTGCTGCTCTGAAAGCTTCATAACCGAGGTAGTTGACACTGTGGGTACAGATCAAAAGACCCACAGCAACAACCCATAAGACTCTCTACCACTCTCTGCCCCTTAGCTTCAGCCGTGGCAGGCTAGGGGACCCAGGACAATTGGCACCCAATCTGCCACCTGTTTTGTTAGAGTCCTTTTGAGAATCCTGGCAATGGAAACCTGGGCACACAATAGTGAGATCATAACCAGTTAATGGTTAAAAAGAGGAGGCTTTGTCCTGGAATATCTACGTGGTATCTAGTTGCCTTCAGGTCTATTAAAAGGACAAAAAAGATGGAGCAGGTCCCTTTACAGGCAACCTAGAAGCTACCGATAAGACCCTGTGAGGAGGGAGTGGTTGACAGAAATGGAGTGTTTTGGTGTCTGGAAGGACGGTTGGCAGAAGGAAGGAGAAGTATTGACTGCAGAAGAGTGTTGTCTGGAGTGAGTTCCATGAAGACGTTAATGAGGGTAGGGTCTGAGACTGAGAATTTATATTTGAACAGCTCAAAAAGAAAAAGGTGCCTTTTCAAGTGGGTTAAATTAATCAGGAGAATGAAGATCACTTGCTTCACAACCTTGCTTGGTTTTGTCCATATGAGAAACATTTCTGCTTTTCCTTTCTGCATAAGTCATGGTTTCTTTATTGTTTGTGTGTTTGTTTAACAATGACAGTGAAGGCCAGTACTTATCACATTCCTATCAGGGCTGAAATATTTTTTTATTTATATTAAATTTCATCTCATGACTGTGTGATTTTCCTCATTTAAGTTACAATGAGAAGAAGAATGAAGCTCAGAGAGATTCATTGATTTGTTCAAGGCTACACAGCTAAGACAGAGAACAAAGTAGCATCTGAAGTTGGGTCTATGCGTCTCTAAAGCTGCTATTCTTTCCAGGGTACCACCCATCTCCACAGGGTTGCCATGGTGAAATGTGCATTCACCTTTTTCCATACTCGCATTCCTTTTATAATGTTTCTTTCAATTTTCATTTTAAAGTAGAGACAAGAGTCTAAAATAAAGATAAGGCCGACGTGATGTGTGTCTTAGGTGGTCCAGCGGTTGCTCATGGAGATGGGCCAGCCGAAGCTCTTTGTTCTGGTTTTCTTCACTCTGGATCTCTCAGGCCTTGTTATCATTAGCTCTGCAGTTTCCCAAACCCTGACTCCTCAGACATCACGTGCCGGTCCTCAAGAGTATTTGCAAAGCTTCAGTTTGACACCTTAGAATGTTGGTGCAGGGAGCCGAACACATCTGGCATATGTAATTTTGACCTCCTTATGCTAATAAGAATAAAGAATGTTCTGGACCAAGCTCTTCTTCCTCTAATTGTAACATTTCAGGCATTCTATAATTCAGCTTAAGGACTTCCCACACTGAAAACGAATGGGAAGGCTCACAGTTGACAGCACCTTAAAATGGAGTTGGACGGAGGCACAAGTGTGTGTGGGGAGAGGAAAAGGTAGACCTCTGAGTCTTGTGTCCAGCTCAAGGAAATAAGGAGACACCATAAGCACACAAAGACAGCATCCGTTCACTGTGGTCCCCAGATACCCTGAAAGCACCCATTCCCTCTCTCTTGAGAAAAGGGTGACCTGTTAGCTTCCCTATGTTATCCTGTTAAGTACCATCCCTGCTCCGCCCAACTGACGCCAGAGCCTCTGCCCCAGACAGACAGGTGGCACTGTTGATAGGCAGGGATCCCCTCACCCACTACGCTGCAATGAAGCTGCTACTCTGGATGCACAAAAGGAGCCTTGGGTGAGTGGCCACCCAGCGTGTGAGCTGACTGGGTGGCAGTGCTCTTGGGGCAGTCTGTCTCCCTTGTGATTTGGGACGGCATAGAAATTGTGGGAATAAGTCAGTCTACTTCCTAGAACAAGGAGAAAAGGGAATAAAACCCAGGTACCTGCTTCTTAACTGTCTTGGTCTTGTATCTGAAAGAGCTATTTTTGGCAATTGGCAGAATACTACTTCCTCAAGTGTGTGAGAAAAAAATGTTTTAAATGCTCTTGTTTGAGATTTCAATGACAGGTATCCCAATTTCCAGCACCAGGTGTCTGGGAATTAAGTGGGCATCATTGTTCCTTCATTGCCCCTCTCCATAGTCTGTCACCTCATGCACCTCTTGATCATCACTCTCTCTTTGTCATCATCTCCGGTGTTTGACATAAAGTAGGTGACCAAACAGTAGCTGAATAAATTGATGTATAGGTGAACAAATGACACAAACACACACACAAACACAGATATATACACATATGCATATATGTATATATACACATAGGTACAATATATATGCATACATACATATATATGTATCTAGATAGATAGATAGATAGATAGATAGATAGATAGATAGATGAATCATGGTCCTGTTGAGTAAGCTATTGTTTGTGGTAAACTCTTAGGATCACTCATATTTTCAATATATTTAACAATTATTTTAAAGACATTGCTTAGCTCTTCACCAAATGATATGTCTCATGAAATGAAACAGAGCATTAAAAAGCAATCTCTGCCTAAGACCACTCTCTACCCTTTTTCAAAGGCTACCTCTTGAGCTGGCAAGATGGCTAAGACCATTAAAACCCTTGTTGGACGAATCTGACAATCTGAGTTTGATCCATGGAATGCAAGCTAGAAGGACAAAACTGGCTTTTGAAAGTTGCCTTTGAACCAGGCGGTGGTGGCACACACCTTTAATCCCAATACTCAGAAGGCAGAGGAAGGCGGATCTCTGTGAGTTAGAGGCCAGTCTGGTCTACAGAATGAGTTCCAGAACAGCCAGGGCTGTTACACAGAAACCCTACCTCAAAAAACGAATGAATAAATAAATAAATAAATAAATAAATAAATAAATAAACAAAGTTGCCTTTGACCTCTACACATGTAATATGGCACATGTGAGCATGTAAAAACACACATAATACAACAAATAAAAAAAACTATTTCTATAGGCAGGGTAGTATGCAGAAAAGGCTTGTAAGAAGTGCTAGTCATATAAGAATCATGTTGGGATTTTGATGGGCTGAATTTTTAGGTTGCTTTTGGTAAGATGATCTAATTTTATCCCCTTGTTCTCCTTTTGTTGTCTTATTGCTCTTGCTAGAACCTCAAGCACTATATTGAAGAGACAGAGAGAATGAACAGTCTCATTTTGTTCCTGATTTTAGTGCAATTGCTTTGAGTTTCTCTTCATTTAATTTGAAGTACACTATTGGCTTGCTTTATATTGCTTTTTATTATGTTTAAGTATGCCCCTTGTATCTATGATATTTCCAAGACTTTTATCATGAAGGCTTTTTCAGCATCTAATGAGATGGTCATGTTGTCTTTTTCTTTTAGTTTGTTTATGTGGTGTATTACATTGACTGATTTTATTTTATTTTATTTATTTATTTTTTACATTGACTGATTTTAGTATGTTGAACCATCCCTGCATCTCTGGGATGAAGCCTACTTAAACATGATGGATGATCTTTTTGATGTGTCCTTGGATTCAGTTTGTGAGTATTTAATTGAGCATTTTTGCATAATGTTAATGAAGAAAATTGATCTGTAATTCATTTCTTTGTTGAGTCTTTGTGTGGTTTGGGTATCAAGGTCACTGTGGCCTCATAAAAAGAACTTGGCAATTTTTTTCTGCTTCTGTTTTGTGGAATAATTTGAGGAGTATTGGCATTAGCTCTTCTTCTGGTTGAATTATATGCTGAAACCATCTGACCTTGGGCTTTTTTGGCCCAGAGACTTTTAATTAGAAGTTCTGAGTCTATTTAAATTGTCTGTCTTGATTTAATTTTGGTATGTGCTGTCTATCAAGAAATTTGTCCATTTCTTTTAGATTTTACAGTTTTGTGGAGTACAGGTTTTTGAAGTATTACCTAAACTCCCAGGACTCAATGAGGATGAACCCAGATAAGACTCTTAACTTCAGTGGATACCCAGCTTGAACTGGCCGTCTTCTGTGACCAGGCAAGACTTTCAGTGGAGGGACTGGGGCACCAGCCAGCCACACAACCTTTGACCTATAGTCTCTATTGCCTATGGGATGCACTGGGATAAAGGTGGTGCAGCGATTGTGGGAATGGCCAACCAACATCTGGTCTAGCCTGAGGCCCAGAGAGCCTTCATCTCATAAATGGTAGAAACAGACGCAGAGACCCACAAGCCAAACACTAGGCCAAAGTTAGGAAATCCTGCTGAGGAGAGAGAAGAAGGAACAGAAACAGAGGAGGAGTGGATGGGGGCGGGCAGAGTGAGTGAGAGGAGAGGAAGGAGGGAAACTGCCGATGGGATGTAAAAGAAATAAATTTTATTAAGAAAAAAAGAAGTGCTAGTTATCAGTGGAAGGAAGCGTGGACTCAGTCTTCCCACTGTCAGGAATACCCGATGATTTTAACATTCGGAAATTCTAAGATTAAATCTTAAAAACTACTAGCTTTCAACTTTGCCTTTATACACCTTAAAGAATTTTCAAGCACCTTGAAATTGTGAGCCTCAGTGTGAAAGCACACCGCGTGGCCCACTGGCCCTAGCTCAGGGTGGCATGGGCTATGGCTCTAGCTAATGCTGCCATGACTTTGGGCAGAGAAGCCTTTCTAGGAACAACGGAGGTCATGCACCGAGGAGTAAAATGGTTCAAATCTGGACCTGGAAGGAAATGCTGAATATAAAAGCAGAGCTGAGGCTAGGAGGACCATCATAGTGTTCAAGAGAAGGAAGCCAAGGACTCGAAGGAGCAGAGTAGAAACAGACATGGCAAGGATGGGATAGCACGGGGCCATGCTCTGCAGTAAGAGTGAAGGGTTGCTTCTTGGTTCTCCACCTGAAGCCCTGCTGTCTGAAGGCATGAAGCCATGGAGCCCCAAAAGAAAGGCAGCATTCTAAAACTGGGTCATTCCAATCCTCGTAAGACTGTTTGCAGACTTGGACTGCTCTCTAGGGGACCCACAATGCATCCAGGTTGAATAGGAAGATGAATCAGTATGCAACCATTGGCTACTTTGCTCTCCTACAACTGACTTCACTTTTCCTCTCAAGGTCCCTGGCTTAGGATAATGATGTTTGAACCCTGTTAACATGGGATATCCAGTTGAGGAAGTACATTGTAGATATATACCTAGAATCTGCTAGGTAGTAGAGAAGAGTGGTCTAGATTGAAACCCCACTGCTGGGGTCTCCAGGGGAGAAAGAATGAACTATTTCCAGTCTTTTCCAATACTCACAGGCTGCTCATGTCTCATAAAGTCTTTCTTAATCATATGAGTTTATACTGAATAATTTCTTTTACTATCTATATTTCAGCCTTACTTTTCAATTATGTGCAGCATTGTTTTCATGTTCTTGACCCAGTGTTTTATTTCCTAAATGTCATTGTAAACTAGGTGAAGACAGAAATGCATGCTGAGAGCCCACTTACACTTCTTTCTTTCTTTCTTTCTTTCTTTCTTTCTTTCCCTCCCTCCCTCCCTCCCTCCCTTCCTTCCTTCTCTCCTCTCTCTCTCCCTTCCTTCCTTCCTGCCTTCCTTTCCTTTCCCTTCCCCTTCCTTCCTTCCTTCCTTCCTTCCTTCCTTCCTTCCTTTCTTCCTTCTTTTGTTTTGTTTTTGAGACAAGATTTCTCTGTGTAACCACCCTGGCTGTCCTGGAACTTGCTTTGTAGATCAGGCTGGCCTCAAACTCACAGAGATGCTCCTGTCTCTGCCCCCTAGGTGCCGAGATTAAAGGTGTACCCACCATGGCATTGCCCCACTTTTACCTCTTCTCAAGCACTTTCTAAATGAAGGATGCTGAGATATGGGTGTTCCAAAAACTTACTGGATAAGAGAACTCGTATTTTGCCCTTATTTATTTCTAGTCTTTGCCTTAAAATACCTCACAGAATAAAAACACCTTTGAGGTACTTGATTATGTACATAATTATACTCAATGTTTTCTGGGGAAAAATAGGAAGGGATTGTGTCTGCCTAACACTAATTGATTCCAAGTGGGAATCACAAACTTTGTATTCTTCTGGTAGAGTATTACAACTGGCCATTTTTTTGTGATGCTGCCATTGCTCCTTTACTTTGTGAAGTGATGCATTTTGTTAACTAACTCACATATAGCTACATGCAACCCTTCCTAGTGTACATACACTTTAAATCACTGTATACATGAAAAGGCATATAATCAATGTTTGTTAATTTTCTGAAATTCATACCAAACTGTCACATTGGCAGCATCTGGGACAATACTAGTCTTCTTGCCGGCTTCCCTACCTCCAACAATCTACATTTTTGTAAACCCGTCCTCCGCAGAAAATGACTGTCCTCCATTGACCAGTGCATGTGTTCAGCTCTGCCCAGGCCTAGCCTTTCCTCTCTGGCTGAGCGCTCCCTTGACATTCAGAGCTCAGGGCTCGCCGGGTTTCTTTTCATCTAATCTGGATCATTGCCTAAACTCTTCAAACAGACATCCACATCCCAACACAAGGTAAGTACTTTCAAAATTAGAGAAAAATCAGAGCTTCTGAGGAAGGGTGGACTCTTTCAGGGAGGGTGAGTACGATTTGCCAAGTCTGCAGCTTCAGGGCAGAAACCTATGGCACAGGAGGAAGGGTTTACAGCCCAACTGGTGACCCCCAGCGATTCACATATTGGCAGATGTCATGGACAGTCCACTCTCACATGTATTTATTTTATAGGCCACACCTGCCAAGCCGTTGCTGGGACACCAGTTGTAAACTGATCAGCCTGTGACCATCTTCGGAGAAGAAACTTTCTGCTATTGTGTAGAGCGAGCGCTGTGATTTGTTGACTGGCAGTTAAAGCATTTCAAAAAGACAGGAAGGAAGTAATTTAATTCTATCTACTTTTCTACACATTATCTCACTTAATACCCCATGGGGGCACCACTGGGAGTGGTCCTATTCTCTTACCATTTTATGAAGGAGTAATAGGCTCAAACAGATAAAGCATTATACAAGAGGTCACACAGTCAGTAAGCAGGGGAACATAGTAAATTCTAGAATGCTTACCCATCATAGTGCATTAGCATTGCCAAATTTGCTTGTATAAGCAATGTTTGGAGTTTAAAGTTTTTGGAAGACATGTTCCTTTAGAGAGAAAGATGAGTAACTAAGGAAGTAAAAGGTCTATTTCCTAAAAAATGTAAAATATTGTGATAAGAAATTGACTGAGACACAAATGAATGGAAAAAATTTATCATGCCTATATATTGGAGGAATAATGTTAAAATGTCTACAAGTCTACATCATTCAAAATGACCTATAAATTCAATGTAACTTTATCAAAATTCCAAAGCCATCTTTCACAGAAATAGAAGATGATTCAAAAATTCCTATAGAACAGAAAACTTGAGTAGACAAAGCCATCTTGAATTCCAAACAACAAAGCTAGAAGCATCACATAACCTGATCTCAAAGTCTGCTACAGTGATCAAAACAGCATTGCACTGGTATGAAAACAGAAAGAGAAACCAGTGGAACAGAATAGAAAGCCCACAAATTAACCCAGGCATGTATGGTCAATATCCCTAATCATACAGAAATCATACAAAAATCAGCTCATACTCTTTCCTACACAAAAATCAATGTAGATCCTAAAACTATAAACATGCTAGAAGAAACTGGTAATAGCCTGATGATATTTGTTGGTCTTAAGAATGACTTTGGGGGCTGTATAACCTCAAAAGAAAGGGCAGCAAAAGCAAAATAAAAAAAAGCCAAAAATGAAAGATGATATTATATTAGACTAAAAGTATTGTACACAGCAAAGGAAACAATGAACGGGAGAAAATCTGCATAAGTAAGTAGTTAATATAAAACTATAAGTAAGTCGTTATTATCCAAAATACATCAGAAACAAAACCGAACAGCAAAAAAATATAAATGACTTGGTTAAATGGGCAAAGGATCTAAAAGGCACTTCCTCACAGAGGACACGGAAAGGGCCACCAGGCTTTAGACACCCAGCAGCGCCAATCATGACGGTCACTTGTCATCTCATTCTGACTGGGATGGCTGCTAAGGAACTGAGAAAGCCAACCTGGCAAAAAGGCAGAGAGAAGGGAGGCTGACTGCTGAGTGTGGAAGTGTGAACTGGTTCAACCAACCAGTAAAGAATTCCTCAGAAGGTTGTAAAAATAGAAGTGCCACGATGCGCTGTATGATGTGACAATCTCCATCTGGGTATGTAAGCAAAGGACATGAGGTGGGGACCTGGAAGAGATGTCTGCTGTCTCGTGTCCGTTATTCACAGCAGACAAAAATGGAGCCAACCTGTGTAAGCTAAGGTGAGCTTTTACAGCTAAATTTGACAAATTATAAAATGATAATCTTTACTTTTAGGTCCTTTATTAAAGAAACACAGACATTTATTTCATTATGAATCACTTGTGAAAGCATGATTTTCTTTACATTTTTTATATTTCTTAAATTACCTGGCTTATTTTCAAATTTGTATGAATACATTAAATATTTTACATAATCTAATTTAGAATAACTTTACATTCATTTAATTCCAGATGTTTTCCAATAAAAGCTTAGGGGAAAAATAGACTCTTAGAAAGAACACAGAAAATGGAAAAAACTTTTGGCCTGGAGGAAAAGAAATGTGATTTCTTGTCCAAGGTTACCATGGGCATAACCTCTGGTGAGTCCATCCTGAAGCCGAGATCCATGGTGGATAAAATGGGTGTGTCACCACCTGCTATTGTTAAAGCATTGTTGTATGAGAGGTGGAAATTCCTTATTCTCTTAGCTTTTACTCATGGTTCGTGGTTTGCTCTTATTGACATAGGAAGATGAATACAAAGCAGCCCCTCCAAAATACATCAGAAGAGTATAAGTCAGGAGACATAAACAAATTTGATGAAGAAAGAAAAGTTATAGAACAAACAGGTATTTTTGAAGACAATGCCAGAGAAAAAGAGAAGAATTTTCCGGACAATAATATTTCTCCAAGACCCTGAGATCTGATAGTGTGGGGGACTTGCCAGTCTCTTAGCCTGAGCAGGGAGCCAAGTTAAAAGTGAGGGTGGGAAGACACCAAGAATCCTGGTTGCCAAAATAATAGGTGCTGTGTTGTGAATTTGCATTTTAACCTGTAAGGAGAAGGGTTATGAAGGATTCTGAAAAGGAGATGAGACAAATGGTCCTAGAAAACAGATTCTGAAGCCAAATAGATAACGGATCTGAGCTGGAAAAAAATTCTGCACCCATAGCATTAGCTTAGTCAAGGGAATGCCAAGGCTGCCAGGATGGAGAAGGACCAGTCTGGAGAAACAGTATGGAAACAAGATCAAGTTTATCCTGTAAAGGAAAGAAACCAAGTGACTCAAAGGATGCTGATTTGCTTGGATAGGCAATACAATTCCTATCTATGGAAGGGGCTTGAGTAAAACAGAATATTATGTGTATATAGACTCTAGATTTAAATAGATACATATCTACATAGTCACACATGTGTTATGTCATGTGAGCACGAGCAGGATGATATGGGTGGAGGAAGTGAACTATCAAAGGTGGAGGGGGAACTTGGAGAGGAACAGTGGTCATTAAGTATGAGCAAGCCACTGTCACATGTAGAAAGGAAACTCGCTGTTTTGAATGGTAACTAAACATAATTAACAAAAGCATTAAAAAGATAGAGACGATTAACAAAAGACTACGACACTGTGGGGTTCTGAGCCTACTTGAGTTCACTCTTGAATATACTGGCCTCACTGTGCTTGTAGAGTATCCAAGCGGTGATGGACATACAATAACCAGTTGAATGGGAAGTGTTAGATGATGCTACAAACTATTCAAAGATGGTGTTACTGGTACTCCTTCTCTCCTTTCAGCATGCATAACTGTTGTACAGCCACCAGGGAAGTGCCTATTCTACAAATGGCCTATTCAACTGTACTTTATGGGTTTTGGAGAATTAATATATAACTTAGTTTTTACTAGATGAACTACTGTAGGTTATCTCTAATAGTTTGTAGCTTCTCGTTCATATTCATGTGGCCAGCATCTGGCCCGGATTAAAGAGAGCTACCACACAGATGCAGAGAGAGGACAGTGTTCTGGAACCCTTCTTCCACACAACCTTACTGCCTATCACATTTTCCTCTACGCATTCTTACTTCCAGCTGCCATGGGGTCACCAAATCCTTGTTTAAATCAAATGTCCTCTGGCTCCAGGTCTCATGATGAAAAAATTTATGGAGTCTTGGACACATTACAAGTTTTGCAGCTTTACAGCTGAAACCCTTCAGGTCCTCCTGACCTACTAAAGAAAAAAAAATGTTTTATTTTATTGTGATTCCCAAGTGTTCTCCCAGTGTGTGCATTTTTCCAATAGAATGTCCTGTTGCTTCCAGCAATGTGTTTCCTATTACCTTGAAGAGCAGGACAGCTCTGATAGAAAGAGGCCAGTCAATCTTCTTGCCAGCACAAGGGGAAACAGAATTTGCCATTGGAAGCATGAGTAGTTGGTTAGATCTACAGGTTATCAGTTTGCATTTCTCTCTTACCGGGGATATATTGTATTAGTCAACAAGTGTACCCTAATTATTTAGAAATGATTTATATTCTCCAACTAATGATAGATATATTGGCTATGTATATGAAGCCAGTTAATTAATAATATAGTTTTAAGATATTCCTTGAAAACATCCAATGTTCTTATGAAGCTCAAGGCGTAGCTAACAAAACTTTTGAGTTGGACATTTCCTAGGTAACAAATGCTATCAAATATATTATATATTTTTATATATACACACATACATACTATATACACAAAAATAAAATCACCTCTATCTATCTATCTATCTATCTATCTATCTATCTATCTATCTATGTATCTATCATGTATGTAGCATCTATCTATCTATCTATCTATCTATCAATCTTTCTATCTATCTACCTATCTATCTACCTATCTATCATGTATGTATGTAGCATTAATCAATCAATCTATCTCTCTATCATATATGTGCCATGTGTTTGGGTGTGGCTTATTAAAATAACAAACAGCCTTACCTTGATGATGAAATCTGCTGTCAGGGGCCCAGCCATCCTTAGTATCTCTTTGTCTGGAAGTTTCTGGAAGTCCACTGTAGAATTGTCCACAAGGAAAGTGCCTGTAGAGCTCAGCCTGTTCTCACCTTTAGTCCCCTGGAGCGTCTTGGTTTCCAGGTCTATATAATCAAATGCAAGAAGAGGACAGGCGGGCATGCCTGGGCTACCATAGAACACATGCAAGCACATTTTGTGGAGTTAAAACTTATACTACTTAAGAGAAGAGCATTATTCTTTCGATAGCCAGCGCCATTGAAATTGTAATATAAATAAGATATTGAAGCATGGCTATGTCATGTAGAAGATTATGTTGCAAATGAGATTATTTTAAAACTCACTATCCAAGAATCCATGGCTCCCTGTCAAAATACCCTTTGACTTTCCAATACCTCATCTGAACATCCCACTTTATTGTAACCCAATTCCTTTGGCTAACCCACGTCTCGTACATATCTAACTGATGTCTGCCCTGACTGCCTTCAACCCAGCAATATCTGCCCCCAGCGTTCTTTTTGCTCATCGACGTAGGTCCAGGTGCATGCATGCTTTGCCTAGGCATCTGTGTGACTTCCTGCTCACACACTACCCTGCATCCCTTTCTACTTTCTGTTGCTTACTGCACACGTGTTGTTGCTCAGCTGAACAAGACAATAGTGGCTTAAGGACAGGTACTATCCATTGAGTCCCCTCTCTTTGGACAGCCACTTTTGATAATTGGTTTTATTCATGTCTGCAATATTTTATAAATGCTTAAGCAGAAAGAAATGGATCCTAGAGCATTCAAGTCTTATATTGTTCCATGACACAGTCTATGAGGCATCTTTTATTGCAGGAAGTTAGAGCATGCTGAAGATAATAGCAGTTGTGATATATATATATATATATATCATTGCAAATGGAATTGTGATTATTGATTATAATATGTATTAACACACATATCACAGTATATATTAAAAATATATATGAATTATGCCATATAAGTACAAGAAGGATGATTTGGGTGCAGGACACAAACTATCAAAAGTAGGGAAGGGGGGCTGGAGAGATGGCTCAGAGGTTAAGAGCATTGTCTGCTCTTCCAATGATCCTGAGATCAATTCCCAGCAACTACATGATAGCTCACAACCATCTGTAATGGGGTCTGGTGCCCTCTTCTGGCCAGCAGGCATACACACAGACAGAATATTGTATACATAATAAATAAATAAATATTAAAAAAAAACAAAAGTAGGGAAGGAGGGCCGGGTTCTTTACTAAATATGTATTGATAATATATACAGAGAGGCCTAGGTCGTGATTGAGAAGTTATTTGGAGTAATTGTAGACTTTATGAAAAAAGACAGAGAGACTTAGCTAAATGATTTCCAAAAGAAATTGCACAAGAACCATTTTGTTTTCTGCTAGCAGTTCTTTAGTAGAAAGATGTTAGTCTCCGTGTCTCTCAGCTCAGCATTAATCATGGCTCCTTCTTCTATTTTACAGAGAACTTTTAAGTTAGAAACACATGTAGCTTCTCTGGAAGTGCTAGAGCCCAAGGGTGCAGCCTAGTTCTGAGCTCTCAATTCTGCTGAGAGGCCTTCTCTGCTGTCTTTCTCAAATACATCAGGTTAGAGACAGGCTGGTGTGGTGTTTCTTTGGCCTGAAATAATTAGGGGGTCCCATCATGGGTTAGGGAAGGGAGAACAGCCACAGGAGACATGGGGCATCATTTACCAGCGCCCCCTCCATCATTTTGTTGAAATAACTAAAAAAAAATTTTTAAAGAAATAAAACGGCAAATTCTTATAAAATATCTTTTGAAATTAAAATACAATTACATAATTTCTCCCCTTTCCTTTCTCCCCTCCAGACTTTCCTAGGTTCCACCCCTTGCCCTTGAGTTCACAGTCTCTACAGTCTCTATTTCTTTAATTGTTATTACATGTATCTATCCACATCTTTATAACCTGCACAGTCTGTATAATGTTCCGTGGTGTGTGTGTGTGTGTGTGTGTGTGTGAGAGAGAGAGAGAGAGAGAGAGAGAGAGAGAGAGAGAGAGAATGAATTCAGGACTGACCACATGGTACTGCCTACCTATCTAGTGTAGGTAGCATGCTCACTGGGGAAAAGCAGATCTCATATTGCATTTCATCATTTATGAGTATCATTTGTAGCTTACCTAGTCATTGTTTAGGACAGTTCAAGAAAATAGAGCCAATTCTTTGGCTTTTGTGCATCTTTGTGTATGCGTTGTGTGCGTGTGTGTGTGTGCGTGTGCGTGTGTGTGTGTGTGTGTGTGTGTGTGTATGGACAGTGTGTAGAGGAGAGTGTTGATGTTGGGTGTCTTCCTCGATCACTTTGCATCTTAATTTCTTGAGACAGGGTCTCTCATTGGACCTGGGGCTCATTTATTGGGTGATATTGGCAGGCTAATAAGCTCTGGGGAGCCAGCACATCTGTGCCTCCAGTGCTACGATTGCAGACACATACTGCTTTATTATCTGACTTCTTACATGGGTGTTGGGGGATCTGAACTCAGACCCTCATGCTTGCACAGCAAGCACCTTACAAACTGAGCCATCTTCCTTGACCCCTAATTCTTCAGCTCCTCAGCAATCATAAAACTGGGAAATATAGGAGACTATCATATTTATAAATATATTTCTTCGGCAACATCAAGTCATTTTCCCGTGTGGCGATGATCTCAGCCTGGCTATTTTATTTCAGTCTCCGTCACTGCTCACAAAAATCCCATTTTGGAGTGTGGTTGTTATAAGAGCAGCTAGCTGTGTCCTCTCCTCAAGGGGATAAACAAATCATTTGAATGGTAAAAAGTGCATACATATATTATCTTTTGACAAGTGAACCCTGGACTTTACGGGACTTCTCAGGATTAGAAAAGAACTTGGGTCCATATAAGGATGACTTATCTCTCTTTTCTTGTTTTGCCTAAATGGTACCTCGCTTACTCCTGACTTCACACAATCTTTCAAACTTCACCTCTTTGATTAAATGTGTTTGTTTTTCAGAATAATTAGTAGGATATGTTAACTTTTATAGACACTGGTCTATCTTCCTCTTGTTTATCTGATTATAATGATCTTTGTAGTCTAATTGCCAGAAAATAATCCCTGCTACTTAAACTGGCTTCGTGGGCATTGTGTGGAAGAGGAGGAGGAAATTCAGAGATGGGCTGAGTGGAGGGGACCAGAGGTGCTCAGAGGAACAACTGAAAGCAGTGAGAGCGAACTTCAGAGGAAATATTATCAACCCCCTTTGTCTTTATAACAGACCATAATGTTCTTGTTCGAATCTATAGATCTCTATCTAAATGTCACTAAACCATAAGGAATAAGATGTGACTGGCTATCAGAACCTTGGCACAACTGACAATCAGTTCTTATAAACAAACCCTACCTGGACCCAGCGACCATTTAACAGCCTTATTACCTGTTAACTCCAAATCCTACCATCTATCTTCACGATATGAGGGTTTTAAATTAATACACAGAATTAATTTTTCTTCAAAGGTTCGTTTTAAATGTAGGTTGTTTGTTACTTCCACATATTTGTGGATTGATGAAGTAAAGATTTAAAATATGGAAGGAAAATGAAAAGAATGGGGAAGAAATGAATTTTAGAAGGAGGGAAAGGAAAAGAGAGGTGAGTAAAGGGAAAAGGGAAGAGTGACTATAGAGGAAGTAGACAGAGACACAAGGCTTGGTGACCCATTCATTGCACAGCCCACGGACAACCCACTGGTGCCATCTATTTTATAGTGTTCAGGATGACTGTGCTTAGAGGCAATTGGTGGCTCATCAGGCCACCAATTATAGACAGAAGCCATTCACGCTGTCCTACCACACTGCAGCGTGGCAGAGATTGGTTCTCTTGAACTTCTGGTAACAAAAATTAATAATAGAAACTAAAACATCCACCCCCCCCCCCCCGCAAGGGAAACAGAGGCTCTACTTACACAAATGATCTGGCCCCTTTAAGACGAGGCGGATGTGTCTGCTTCCATAAGGAATGGCAACCACGGTGTCATCCGCTAGAGAGAAACAGCGAAACTTTAAAAGCACAGAATCTGACACAAAATCACTGAGTGTCTCTCTTAAAAAGGCAGGGACAGTAGATTTAAAACCTTTTCCTTTTAGTTTTTGAAATGTGAAGCCAATGCTTTAGAATCCAAAAGTCTGCTTTCTCCAAAATAAAACATGCAGAGAAAAATGTATAGCTCAATAAAATAAAATAAAAAAAAAATGCCAAAGAGGCCAGTTGCTGCTTAGCTTAGGGGAATTGGGCCTCTTAAAGTAAATATGCTTTATTTAAAAAAAAGATTTGTTTTATTTTTAAGTGTGTGTGTGTGTGTGAGTCTGTCTCCAGGTGGGGATATGTGCACAAGTGAGGGCGTTGCCCATGAAGATAGGAAGAGGATGGAAGAGGATGGCAGATCCCCAGAGCTATTACGAGTCACGTGACTTGGCTACTGAAAACAAAACCTGAGTGTTCTGCAAAAACAGTATGCTCTTGACCTACTAAGTCATCTTCTCAGCACCCCCCAATTTTGATTTCAAAATGAATTTGTAAGGGACTCCTTTTAATTTTATAATGCTATCAAATTTTCCTGAATTACAACATTTGCACTGGATTAAAAATAAAAATAAGTCCTAGTTCAAAGAACGATGTACGTTATCAGAATTTGCATCTCTCTCTGTTAAAGCATCTTGGCTAAGTGGGGCAGACTAGGAAGGGAAAATACATTTGTGTGCTCTGAACCCTCAAAACCCCTTTTTCCCCTTCGTGACTATAAACTACTTTCATTCTTAATGAACTAGTGTGAAAGCCTGGTCAATGTTGATTTAATATATCTCCACATTTACCATCTCTGTTTCCAAATACCTTTAAAAATCTGGCTGAACCAAAGGTTATTCTACCATGGGGTATCCTGCTGATACACACATTCACGCGATGCATAGATTCAAAACACGAGAGACTGGAGAGATAGCTCAGTGGTTTCAAGCTCTTGCTGTTCTTGCAGAGAACCCGAGTTCAGTTGCCAGCACCCACATCAGGTGGCCCACAAGCATGTGTAATTCCGGCTCCAGGGAATCGGACACCTTTGGCCTCCTCCGGTACCTTCATTCACATGTACAAACTCATGTCCATACACACACACCTACACATAATTCCAAATAAAAATAAGCCCTCAAAAAGTAATTAGAGGTAGATGACCCCCACCCTGTCAACACTACAGACACAGCCACTGGAAACGCCATGTCTGACATTTGCCACAGGCTCATTTTCACAACAAAGACTGCTTCACCCATGACAGGCGACATGAACAAAGAGGATTTCATGATGAAGGAATAGAATCTCCAGAAGCATGGTGACAAAAGCAAGGCCAAGTGGAGAGAAAAGCACTTGAGGGACAAAAAAGGCAAGTTCTTTAAAATGAGCTACTATATTTAGAAATTGGGTGTGACTGTTTATTGCTGCTTATGTTTCTAACATTAGATATCATAATACTGGGATAAATAGGTTTAAACAAAACATTCTCAGTGGATGCAGATAGTGAGCCTCAGAAGTTCCCTGATGAGTCTCACTCAGCTCCTATGGCTCTAAGAGAAGGTAAGATGTACTATTGCCATACACAGACATGAATAGGTAACATCTACTACTGCCGTACACAGGCATGAAGAGCAAATACACATATAAATATGTTGCCTGGAACACAGTAAGTATTCAATCCTTTATTTTCCTAATTTCTGTTCAAGATTCCTTAAGAAATGGGGCAGAGAGGCTGAGAGATGGCTCAGTGATTAAGAGTACTGATTGCTCTTCCACAGGCCCCGGGTTCAATTCCCAGCACCCACATGGCAGCTCACAACTGTCTCTAACTTCAGTTTTAATAGCTTCTTCTGTTTTCCACAGGCACCAGGTCTGCATGGCACTGAAAGACTTTTATTTTATGTGCCATCAAACACTGCAGGTTCCCTAGGACACAACCTGCTGACCAAGGCCATGAGTCTTCATTCCCGCCCTGAAGAGGTTACATTTATCAAGGCTGTTGAATGCTGTGCCTACATTATACATTTCTTGTTGTTTTGAAGGCCATGTGTTGTTAAATCAAAGGCTGTGTTTCTGAGAGTGAGTACTTTGGGGGCACAGAAAGCAAACTGAATAAGGGAAAAACAGAGGAAGAACACAGGGACATTAAGGCTGGGCCTGCTTCAGAACCTTAAGTTTCAAAAAGACGTGCATTTGGAAGTTTGCAAAAGAAATTCAAAAGAAGTTGCAACAATGGGATTTCTGGAAATAGCAAGTCTTTGTTTATCCACAGGTCAAGTAAAGTCCATGTGAAAGGGGAGCTTTCTGTTTGGCCCTGCTCTGCTCAGCAGCAGTCTTCTGACCACCCCCCACCCCTCCACGGCCCATGGGTCTGATCCTCTTCATTAGAAGTAACTCGTATTCCTCATGCTGGGGTGGTGACATTGCCTTTTGGCTGATGCATTAAAGTTTGTATGCTTCAGAGGGAAGAGCAGGGAGGAACCTGAAGTCTACAGAGGGTATAAGGCAGGGTGAGAAAAGCCCACCAGAGGGAAGAAGTATCTTTTGACACCCTTCTGCAAGTGCCTAGTCAAGGAGGAGAATGGGTTAACACGGGTGCTAGAGTGATGGGCAGAACACAACACAGTGGTGGGAGGAGCCGTAGTCTGCTCTTGTGGTGTGAGATGACTCCAGCAGCCACTAGGAATCAGTCAATTCATTACTGTGTTCTACGAAGTTTGTAAGAGTCTCTCATATGTCACGTTTTATGTGAAGAGAGTACAGACTCAAATAAGTGGGTGAATCATTAGCCCCAATCTTTGGATCCTGAGAAAATGGCTCTAGGGAAATTTAGGGAAACCTGTTGACTACATCCTATCCAGGGAAATTCTCAGCACTCTTTCATTAGTTTCTATGAGTTCCTTAGCAACCTGGAATCACATTCCATCCATTCTGTTGAACTCAGGGTATGTCCAACACGTGTATCCTAAGAATTGTTAACAGTACCTGATATGTCAGGACAGAACTTGGGAAACAGGCTCCTGATGTGAGGATCCTAAGTGGTCACTCCTAAACATATGCATATAGGCAATGCTAATCAGACTCAGTAGGTTGGATACAGAGTCTATAATGGTTCTATGATAATTATAGATGGTCCTTGAATTTGAGTGGGGATAGTAGGAAGTTCATGGGAAGAATTGTGTGGGGAAGGGCGGGGTAAAATGATATGAACACAGTCTTACTCATGCGTGAAATTATCAATTATTAAAATATAAAAAAGGAAAATGTGAAAAATTTAATTTCTGCAGGCTAACAGAAAAAGCTGTTCTTCTAACTGTGATGCATTGTTGCATTTAACAATAAACACTCATTGCTTTAGTGTGGATTGGAAGATTCTTGTAGTTAGTGTCCCTGCTATGCACAGGGGTGTTTAAAAAGTTCCAGCGTAGGATGTGTTGTGCTGCCTGCTTCCTGGGTGACTAGTGTAACCCGTGTGGTTGGTGGGGAAGGCAGTCACATCTCTCACCAGGCCACCCATTCCTCTGAATGCCCTGTCCTACAAAGGCACACTGAGGCACACTCTTTCTTGCTCTACTGCATCTGTCCTAACCTAGTCTAGCTTTGCAGACAGAACTATGATGCCAGTCTTTGGGACATAGTTCTGGGTTACTAATCGACATTTTAAGAGAGATTAGATAACACATTGTGGGGTTCCGTGGACAAGCTCTTCATAGGAATCATGAATTCTGCCATTTCACATACCTGGGTGGCAACTGACATTTCACAAGCCAATTGTTACCAAGAAATGTACTTAAAAGATTTATCTGAAAATTTTATAGTGTGGCAGGTACTTTCTTCACTTCTCTTTATAGAGCATTTGAATGAAGTTTTAAATTCTGTCGGTGTCCTGAAATGATGAATCAGAGAAAGGTGAAAAGCTAATACTTTGCAAACACAGGTTTCTTATTTTGATGTCCAAGTTTATCTTAGTTTTAGATCTGCTGTTAGGGTCACAATTTATAGGACTCTTCCCTGGAGATAATACTTGATCTTGTTTTTTAAATGAAAAGATGATTATTGTTAACACAAAAAGCCTGCCAATATTAAGAAAGTTTTGATGGTGTCTTTTAAACCCTTATCTCAATTTTAGTGCTCTAAAAGCATATCCAACAAAACAGAAGAGGCTTAACATTTAAGCCGTTCAGCCTTCCATCCCACCCAAGTTTATCAGTAATTGCATAATGAAAGATATATGCAGGGCAGGCCAAGCAATACTCTCTCTATTATCAACTGGAAAATTTTTTATCTTTTTAGGGGTCTAGGCCAAAAACTGGAGTGCTATCCAAAATTACATTTAATCAGAATAAGCTCTATTGTTAAAATATTTGACTTCATTGATTCTAAGAGGAACACACACTCATATTTTATGTTAGGATAATTGCACAATAACGTCTTAAATTCTCTGCTATGCAGGCTGTAATCCTGCCTCATCCCTCTTCAGCTGCATAGATACTAACAGCAAAATTGCATTGTATGAGTGTATAAGATTTTAAAAATTTACAAAATATCACATTAAAACTAGCTGGCATACATGTAAAATGAAAGCCAGAAGTATGGAAGAAATTTCTATGGCAATAGCAGAACAGATACCTTAAACCCTGGGAAAAAGGCTGTAGAGACTGCTAGGTAATGAGACTTGAAGGACCACACAACATTCCCATAAAAGGAATCAAGTTATCAGATCTCTTGCATATCAGATATTTACACTGTGGTTCATAACAGTAGCAAAATGAATTTGGCAATGAAATAATTTCACTGCAACCTGACGAGCTGTATTAAAGGGTAATTGCATTAGGAAGGTTGGGGACTGCTATTCTACATAATTGCAAAGATGGCTGAAGTACCCAGCCAAGAAGAAATAGGGACCAGTTTTAACATCATGCCTAAATCAACTAAAAAGTCAGACAAAATTGTATGAAACCATGTTGTTTAAGACACCAGGCCTCAGATAGAAAAGGGCAGGAAGCAGAGAAGGTACAGCCTAGTATTTCATTGTGTTATTTCCTTGAACAGGTTTTCTGGTTGTGCCTCTGAGAGTAGGAACTCTGGAAGAAATTTGCAAAGTCTCTAAGCTGAGAAGACAAACCTAAGAGTCCAAACAATGGAAGGAGTTAAAATGTTTTGAAAAAAGTTTCAGGAGAGAGAGAGAGAGAGAGAGAGAGAGAGAGAGAGAGAGAGAGAGAGAGAGAATATGAATTTTGAAGACCTAAGTTGGTCCTGAAACATTATATATCAATTCATAAAAGTGAGGACACTTCCCTAGCTTAGGGAAAGAACAACACAACACAAAGAATTATGGATATGCATTCACACAGGGCTGAGAAGCATGTCTTATCCCACTAGACAGACTTGAAGACATTGTAATTCACAGAACATTGAGTATTTAGAAGGGCCTTGCCTTGTAGAAGGGTACAATTAACTCTAGGCCAAGCATGGCTTTGCTCCCACCTACCAAATTGTAAGACTCAAAAAGATCACATTGAGTTCAAGTAACTTAACTGCTCCCAGAACAAAGCTTAAGCATATTTATAGGAATACAAAAATATCTCATACCCAACAAAGTAAAATCTGCGATGACTGGCATCCAGTCAAAAATTACCAGACATGTAAAGAACCCAAAAATATAGCCCAACTAAAGTGAAAAATCCATCAATCAAAACAGAGACTGGACATTAAAATAGTCAGTATAACCATATTCCATATGTTCAGAAAGTTAAGTATTAAAAAAAATCTTTAGCCCCATAAGATTTCACTAGTGAATGCTACCATGCATTTGAAGAAGAAATAATAAATATTAATAATAAATATCAATTCCATATATTTTTCCAAAAAATAACATATTAGGGAACATTTCTAAACTTGTTATATGAGGCCAGCCTTAGAAAAATCTCCAAATCAATCACAGACAGTATCCTACACCCAAATACAGACTAGTGAATTTCGTCTGAAAAAGCATGGGATAAAACCAGACTCGCTGAACATAGCGGACAATGAGGACTGCTGAGAAGTCAAGAACAATGGCACTGGGTTTTTGATCCTACTGCATGTACTAGCTGTGTGAGAGCCTAGGCAGTTTGGATGTTCACCTTACTAGACCTGGAAGGAGGTGGGAGGTCCTTGGACTCCCCACAGGGCAGGGAACCCTGACTGCTCTTTGGGCTGATGAGAGAGGGGGACTTGATTGGGGGAGGGGGAGGGAAATGGGAGGCGGTGATGGGGAGGAGACAGAAATCTTTAATAAATAAATAAATAATAATAAAAAATAAAAAAGATATAAAAATCTCTCAACAAATTTTGGCAAATCAATTATCAATCTATGGAAAAACTAGCCATGAGTAAGTAGAGTTTATCTTTGGACCAGTTTATCCCAGTTAATAAGACCATAGAGGGTCTGTCCTAGGAATGCAGGGCTGGCTCTTTATCTGAAAACCAATTAATGCAATTTGTCACAAGAAAAGGATAGAACAGAAGCTACTTGATTGCATCAAGTGAGCCATAAAGGAAACTTAATCAAATTTGATATCTATCCAGGATAACAACTCTCAGAAGAGTGTGCGTACAATGTGTTTGTGTGTGTGTGTGTGTGTGTGTGTGTGTGTCTGTGTGTTGGGGGAGTGTGTGTGTATGAATTTTGTCAATTTAAAGTAGAATCCTTATTTTTTTAAAAAACCCTTCAGCTATTGTGATACTCAGTAGTGAGAAATGAAATACTTTCTCCTGAGATGGGAATAAGGAGGATGCCAATTCACTTCCTTATCAGTGCATCAGATGCCCGGGACAAAAAAAGGGTCAAAAATATTTGGCCCACAAATTTAAAACAGTGAAGAAAAATATCCTTATCAGTAAATAAGATGATTATTTATGCAGAAAATCCCATCATTTACCAAAACTCATAGGACTAGCAAGTGAATTTAGCTAGACAGCAAAACACATGGCAAGCATAATAAATAACTGATTACATTTGTATAAACTGTAATGTGTGATTGAAGAAGTAAATAAAAAATATAGTACCATTTGTAATTGATGAAAAATACAAAAGGAATAAACCTAAAAGCCATAGGATTTATATGCTGAGCACTAGTAAGAACTGATGAAGAAACTGAAGCAGACCCTATTAGTGAAGAGACATGAGATCCTAACAGGTCAAATGACTTAATGTACTAAAGTTGCCAAGTACTCCCTCTCTACTAAGCCAATCTGAAGAATTAACATACTTTTAGTCAAAGTTCTCAGGAGAATTTTCGCAGATAAGGACGAGAAGACTATAAAACTTACATGGAAAAGCAAAGAACCAGAACAGAACAGCCAAAATTACTTTCAAAAGAAAAGTTGAACGGATCACTTTCCTGATTTGGGGACTTACTGTAGAAGTACCACAGCCAAGACTGATGAGGCATTTTGATGGTGTAGAATCAAAAAATTAAATTGAATTGAGTTTCCCTACCTTCCAAAATTATTCTAGCTGTGTCAAGTTTACACAGAAACTGGCTAGCAGAGCTATCCACCCTCAGTGCACATACATATAGCAACAGTACATGGAATAAGTGGATCCAGCAGTGTGTGTGTGTGTGTGTGTGTGTGTGTGTGTGTGTGTGTAAAACAGTAATAATCAAAGAAGAAGAGGTCATAAATTTGGCATGGGAGGAGTTGGAGGGGGAGTTGGTGGTATAGAAATAATATAAATATAATGTGAAACTCTCACAATTCCAAGAGAAATTTTAAAAGAGCTCAGTTCTTAGAAAAGGTTTTGTTTTAGATTTACTTATCAGTTTTCTTCCGTTGCATTTTATTTATATTATATTTATTTCATGTATACAAAAGTATTATATGATTAAATATGTCTAACTGTAAAACTAATCTAAAATGAAGGATGAAGGAAAAGCCTGTAACGATCAGAAAGTTGTACTCTAATCTTAGTTTAAATGGCAGCTTCTTTCTTCTTTCTATGGCACATGAAATAACAGAGCATGTAGTAATAAGGGCGGCGGGGCTGCGTTCTCAGCACCCCTGGCCGCCTGCCTGGCTAGCTTATGCCCGAAATAACAACACACAAACTGTATTCATTTAAACACTGCTTGGCCCATTCTCTTCTAGGCTAATTCTCACATATTAATTTAGCCCATTTCTAATCATCTGTGTGTAGCACCCCAAGGTGCGCTTACCGGGAAGATTCTAGCCTATGTCCATCCTGGGTCAGAGCTTCATCTCGGGAGCGGGGCATGGCGTCTCTCTCAGGCGTCTGCTCCCGAGAGGAGAGCTGTCAAGACTGAGCTCACTTCCTCTTCCTCCCAGCGTTCTGTTCTGTTTACTCCTCCCACCTATCCTCTAACCAATAAAATGGGCCAAGGCAGTTCCTTTATTAGCCAATGACCTTCCTCCATCAAGAGCATGTCCCAATCAATGGTATTCTAGATCCTTAAAGTCCAGTTGAAGAGTGGGAGGAATGAGAATTTGAGCAAAGAGGTCAAGACCATGAAGGGGTTCATCCACTGAAACAGTCTATCTGAGCTAATGGGAGCTCAGCAACTCCAGCCGTACTGGGAAGGAACAAGTATAGGACCAAACTAGTCCCTCTGAATGTGAGTGACAGTTGCATGGCTGGGCCAGACTGTGGGGCCACTGGCAGTGAGTGGCACCATGATTTATCCCTACTTGGGGATGCTAATCTCTTTGGATGTATACCCTGCTCAGCCTAAATATAGTAGGGAGGGCCTTGGACCTTCCCAAAAGCAATGTGCCTCACCCTCCCTGAGGAGTGGATAGGGGTGGGGTGGGAGGGTGTGTGGAGGGAATGGAAGGATGGGAGGGAGTGGGAACTTGGATTGGTATTTTTTTAAAAAAATCTAATAAATTAAAAAAAAAGAAGAAATACGGGAGACATAGAGCTGGACTTTCCTTGTCCTATCCACAGCTACTGCTCCAACCCTCTGGCCTAGCTTCCTGCAATAGCCTCCAGACTTCACCCCCTCCTTCCAAAGTCATCCCAACTCCACACTCGGCTCCCATCAAGCCATTCTATTCAAAATGCCCCATGGCTCCTAATCTTCTTCCAACTAAGAGCTGAACTCCTTTAAAACTCCCCGCACTGCCGGTGGCATTCCTCACCCGGCTGCCTTCCTGCCTTCAACATTTCTCTAGGCTTTTTCAAACTCTTCCTTGTCCCTCATGGAATTTGTCACAAGGGTACAGATACAAGGGCCATTGTATTTGTCTTTCTTTCTGCTTGGAATTCTATCTGCCACGATGCCAAATAATTGACTTGTGCTATCATGACCCTTGCCGCTCAAGGAGTGTGGTGAGAGAGATTGAGGCTGTCCTGGTAGCACTGAAACCTACAGCTACATTCGAAAGTTCTGTGGTCTGCTTGCAGATTCATAGCAAGCAGGCTGGATCAGGGTCTAACAGTCTAAGAAGACGCATACTACCACACATGTCAATAAAGCTTGCAAGAGGAACGAGCCTTTACATTTTAGGAATCAAAGGCAAGCTAAAGTTAGCGAATTATTTTTTCCTAGTGGTCTGAAGAAGTCAATAATTGAGTAAGAAAGGAGAACTGACCGTTATCACTAGAGTCTTTCCCTATGAAAAAGGAGCAGGCACTAGGGTGTCTTCTGATAAAATGGTGGCTTCCTTTCCCTTCACCAGCAGTGCTTTGATAAGTTACTCCTATTTTTCTTTTTCATTCTGGCGCGTTCTGCAATGGTCTTTCTCCACTCTTTTATTTTCCCTTTGTTCCCATGAGTTTTGATAACATAAGAAAAAAAAACTTGGATATAAATTTGGAAAGAAAATGAGTTCAGTGTGGGGAATCCGAGCGCTAGGAGTTGGAAGTGAGCATGTGGTTGGCTTATGGCTCCTTTTGGCAAGACGTGGGGGAGACCTGGCAGCGCTCCTCCAGAGCCTCAGGGGTGGAGCATGCTCACCTGGCCAGCACACTGCCTGTTGAGCAACTAATCACCCTTGCCTGTGGGCTGCCTTGAAGTCTGTGAATACAGGGCAGGAGATTCTCCTGGGGTGGAGACAGTCTAAGCGAGGCAGCTGGGTGAGCATCTGCTACAGATTGTGGCGAGGGGCATACACATGCCGGGCTTTATTGATATAAATCATTTTGTCATGAGACATCATCTGAGCTAAGGTAAATGAATCAATTGCATTTTGTCATTAGGTATAATCATCAGGCTGTGTATTATATAATTTACCCACTGTTGGTCTTGAATGGAGTCCCTTTCACTGAGGTATGCGTTTGTAGAACGGGGGATGACATATGACTCTCAACTTGCCCCAGTTTCTTCATTGAGAGCTTCTCTTCCTATCCTGCAGGGGCTGGGAGCCTGGGAGCTACTGAGTGCCCCGAGTAGGAGGGTGAGAAGAATGCCTGCCCGAACACTGTTCTGCCTCCACTATGGGAACAGGAAGGTGGAGGCACGACGATAAAGGAAGACCCTTTATTGAAACAGGCTTTCAGAAGTTACCAGGGGGCAGTTGCTGCACACATGCCTACAAACACTTTTGGGCTGAATGGCAATTCCTGCATTCCTGGATGATGGGCACCAGTTCAATTATGGACCGAATAATTAGAAAGATTCTCCTTCTTCAGCACTCCCTAGAGAATTCTGTTAGAATTGGCCCTTTAAGTGCATTTTCTCCCCATAAAACTATTCAACCCAAATTTCAGAGGTTACAAAGGAATGCTGCCTCTGCCCATTTCTGGTTTCCATCTATTGACTTCCTTAATTCTTCATCACATAAAAAAAGCTACCAACATATATGACCAACACAGACGAGCAAAGAACGCTCTTGCCTGGATGTGCTTTATTAATGTCAGCGTCACCCCATCCTTCATGTTAGCTGCCAGAGTCCTTAGAAGTTTTAGTTTTTCAGAGAATCATATTTCTTCTCTTCCTCCAGGGCAGTGAAAATGTGGTGAGCTTCCTAAGTGGGCATCTACAATTTTTCATCTGCTTAAACATCCCTGGCCATTCTTCCTGCCTCTCTTCCCAAGAGGCTCCTCCCTTTTGGCAAGGTGCCTTTCCTTGGCTTCACAGAATAGTTCTCCAGTGCTTCCACAAGCAGTCTGTTTGCCTTTCCTCTTGACCTACAGGTCCATTTAAAGCCATAAACCTGCCATATGTCAGTTGTTTTCCTCCGACCAGTCAACAAGTAAAGATAACAAAACCACAGGCAAAAATTTATTCTGATTTCCCAGGCTGTGGAGACATATTAAAATAGATATTAGGAAATGACATACTGAAGGGTCATAGATAATAAAAACATTAAACCAGGGTCAAAATGGCTCTAAAAACCCATGCCCTTGAGTAGAGAGGCCATGCTTCTTTCTGTGTAGTGAACCTTACAGAAGAGACTATTATAATAATTCACATGGGCATGCGGCTCCATGGTTTAGATACCTTGGCATTTATGCCTTCTATTCTCACAGACTCAATTAGAAAGTTACCCTTGGTCTTCTGAGTTTATCCATCTATCTAATTTATAAATATCTAACAAACCCAGAGTCAGAATGATGGGATAGTAGAGGAATGTGTGTTTTAGGCACTGGAATCAGACTCTGGGCTCAAATATTAGCTCTTTATGTAACCTGAGAAAGTCATACCATCTGGGAAGTTCTCAGTCATGTCTTCTATAACGGAAAATTAAGACTACCTTGTTTACAAGGTTCCTAAAAAGACTACATGAGGTGAGAGTGTGGAGTTCAAAGCACATACATGTAGAATAAGCCATGTTACATGATGATATAGGGAGAGAAGGACACAAAGATCATTGAATGGCTTCACAGAACTTAAATGGCTTCACCAAACTTTGGCCTAGCATTAACTCTAAAAGAACCTATTGCCAGCACTGCCCTCAGGCCACCTTAAAAACAAAGGCCATGTGACTTTGCAGTAGTAGGGGTGAGTTCGATCTGATTGCCCCACTTTCTCTGTGATACTTCTATCAGGAATCTCAGAACACATATCATACAGGAGCTAGGATGAAGTCTGTATTCCCATTGAGCAGAAAAACTCAGTTGTTTCTAATGTTCCCTCCCACTGTGCCTCAGAAGGAAAGGGTCCCTCCTTCAGGTTACAACTGGCGATCTGACTTGTTCCACATGAACCCATAAGGCAGGACCATATTCCCTCCAAATTTTCAGATTCTTCTCCACTTTGGTAGATGTTTTGTTCAAAAGTTGTGGAGGGGGACCACAGTTAGGTGAGGATTGAATAACAAGTCAACAAGTACCAAACTGCCCATCTCTTAGTGTCTTACATTTAGTTGCCGAGAGCTGGGATTTATACTGCCCTCGGACCAGCCGGCAGGTGGACCCATCTCCGTTGCAGACCCCACAGTTATCCTCCTTGGCGGTGCTTCCCAGCTGGTGATCACAGCCAACAATCTAATGAGAAAGAAAAATATATAATTCAACAAGGCACCTCCCCATGCAGGGATCGATGGCAAGACCAATGGCTAACCAAATGACACACACGGACCTCATCTCTGAGAGACACAAGATGTACTTGATTTTAAAGGGACTGATTTAATCAAATACAAACCAAATAAGAGGGAAATCTGTACTATGGATAGAAGTATCTTTATAGTTCAAGTATATACATGGGAAGATTATAGAAGACAGGGGATGGAGACTGGGAAGGACTGGGAAAAAGTAAAAATAGATCCTGAACTACTGATGTTATGAGAACCTTAGTGCAAAAGTCATTCTCAGTGTCAATAATGAGGTCTCTCTTAAATTACAGAATACACAGATGTAAACTGACTGCAACTGGAAACATTTTTTTCAATGATCTCCAGGTGCTGAATGTTACTTAGAACACAAACTGCATAAGGGCTTTGCACATTGGGTTCATTACTGTATTTAAAGAAACTGGAAGAGTGCTTCATCTGTAGGTTAACATTTCTTTAATGCTGTGATAGTAGGTTTTTTCAGCAACACTTCCAGTAACACTAACAAAGGTGTGTGTGTGTGTGTGTGTGTGTGTGTGTGCCAGGGATGACTCTGCCTGGCTCTTTCCTGTATAAAACAAAAACAAACATCTCATTAACTTTCAAAATGATCATGCAAGGTATCCCTGTTGTAAAGTTGAAGTTATGTATTTTGCCTAAGGGTCCTTGGCTAATAAGTAGTCATGTTCTAAATACATCCATAGTTGGTCCACATCAGGCATTAATGAAACCACACCTTTATCAGGTAGGCAGGCAAGCTTCTTTGTATCTTTAAAGATTTCTCTCCTATGTTTAAGTCAGAGAAACAAGCCAGATCCATAGTTGCAGAGTGTTAGTTTAAGATGCGTTACAATTGTTTATGCTGTGGGACATCTGTTTAATGATGCACAGATGCGTTGCATTTTTTATGTCTCATTTGTTTAACTCTGTGAAGCTGTGTTACTTTGCCTGCCTAAAACACCTGATTGGCCTAACAAAGAGCTGAATGGTCAGTAGCTAGGCAAGAGAGAGAAATGGGTGGGGCTGTTGGGCACAGAGAATAAATAGTTAGAAAAGCTGGCTAGAAACTAGCAACGACACCATATGACAGTGGGTTGCATATCCTGGAATTTTGTATTGAGCTAATGCCAAAGCCTTGCCATGCTTTGATGTCAATTATTGTTCTTAATGAGAAGAAATGGAGTGACATTTCAAGAGGCTCAGCACTAGTCATTAGGGCTTCTTTGATCAGTTTCTGCAGAACTGTAGTAGCGTTATTTTCAACATTCTTATCCATAGACAGGCCTCCACATGAATGGTCAGTATTTACCTGTACTTACATTTTTAGGACATTGTGAAAGGGGAATTGCAGAAGTACCTACTTTAAAAAGTGATTTAACCATCTAAGTAACATTTTTGAGGCTCTGCTAAGGGTCCGGTGCTATATGAAAAGCAGAGTTCGGTGATACAGTTAAGCATGTATGGGCCCACCTGCAGGGGATGTCTGGTCTAGCTGGGAGAAGACAATACCCAAATCATCATGAGCCATAAAAGCAAGAGGATAATCATGAGAAGAGCTACAAATATAGACACACAGTATTCCCAAAGCATAAAACACAGTGACTTTGATGAGAGAAACAGAAGATCTGATAGACGAAGAACCTTCCCAGCTTAGAAAGGGATGGAGAGTTGGAGTAAACCCTGCAGGGGCACATGTGGCTGTGACATTTACAGCATATCCTTCCGAAGTGTGGCATTCAACCTCAGCTACTTAGAAATAAGAAAAACCCAGAGGCAGGAGAAAAATGGTCACAAAACTAGATTCTTTATTGGAACTGACTCACTTGAGAATGCATGGCACATTCTGACTGAGGACCACAGTCTGTCTCAGGGCTCTGTTGCCCAGGACTGAAGAGAGACAGGTTTGAGTTGACAAGATCCTCAGCTATGTAGAAGGACAAGATGGGCAGTGGGCATGGGAATTTATGCTCTCAGGTATCTCAAACATAACTGGATCTATTTCTTAATTTATAGAACTTGCAGGTTTCTCAATGGAAAAATTTAAAGGACACTGATGTCTTCAATGGAACCAGAGCAGATAATCACAGAAAGTTCTTCCATACTTTAAAGACTTCTCATGGCTCCAAAACCATATTGGGAAAAGAACAATTTAGCTCTCTTAGACCCAAAGTAACACTCACATTAGGAATGGCTAAACAGGAGGGGATACATTATATGAGTAACTTGGCCAGAACCCAGCTTAGTGCTCTCGGGGGTGGGTCTGTGGACCCTAGGATGTGAAGCAAGTCAGTTCTAACAGAGCATCGCTTTATTTCAATGCTTAAAGCACACATAGCTCCCTGACACAATTGCCTTTCTACTTTTCCTCTGTATCAATTCCCTTATGAAGATGCCAAAATATTCAAACTCAGTTAGTTTCAAAACATGAACTACTTTATCATCAGATAGAATGCTCTTCTTTTGGTGCAGGTAGAAAATTGTTTGCACTTGTATCAGGATGATCATTCCTGACGTTTTAATCTATTAATTATGAATTACTATTAGATTAATTAAAATTTAAACTGTTACTTTCAGATATATCATTAACAGAAAAGAAAGCAACTAGGAATGTAGAAATGGGCTGAGTTGGTAAGAATAATGCCAGAACTTTCTGTGCCTTTGAGCATTTTATACTTTCTGTATTGAACCCTCCTGATCAGTTCTTTGCTTGTGTGTACGCCTACTGATCCTCCAAATTCGGAATTAAGTATCCTTGGTATAAAGAAAGACTCGTTCAGAATCTAGCTCCATTCTTCCTCAGGCTTTTCTTTATAGATAGTAGAGACTATGAGTTGCCCTGTAATAGATGCATCCATGCTTTCCCTGTGATACAGCTTTAATCTTATTGGGATGGTAATATTTTCAGTTAAAAAGAAGACATTTCTCCTTGACCATACATTTAAATTGTAATTATTGGCATATAAGTGGAAATAAAATGTGTCCTGGGAAGACTAGTTAAAGACTCTGACTTATCGTGAAGGTCCCCAACTGCCCTCTGTCTGCCTTCCTTCTTGCTGGCTCCTATAGCCATCTTGGAAAAATGAGAAAACCTTAAGAAAGAAAGACTCAGGCTAGAGACGGAGCAGTGCAGAGGACAGAGCCTAGCTTCTGTGCCACACTGGGACTGGTTATATCTTAGTTTCTTAGCTTCTATTTTTTTTTTCTGAGAGAACATATCTCTATTAGTTTAAACCACTTTTATTTTTGGAATTTTCTTTTATACAAACCCAATTCAGAACTGGTACGGAGTTTGAACAATGAATATATTTGCCTGAATATCACACTGAGGCTAATTTGAGATCTGTGCAGTTTTTGTTTGTTTGTTTTTGTTTCTTTCTAGAGAATAAACTTCCCAGATACCGTATAAATAAAAAGCACAGTGTCAGATATGGGTTGTCTTTGTGAGCTGTTGATCAGTGGAGTCCCACAAGACCCCTTTCAATCATTAGAGCCCATTGCCATTGTTCTTGGCTATCCCGTGGAACACAATGTTAAAATTCTGTTATTGAAGACACTACATTTCTGAGTCATAAAACATGGACAAATTAAGTTGGTACTGACTTGGAAATTTCATGCCCACTGCCTAACTTTCATAGTGCTAAAAGATTCTATATATACTACAAAGGGAGAAATGTCTCAATCAGTCTTACCCAAGTGTGAACACTGAAATGGTGACCAATCTGGCAAGATATGCCCCCTGGTACAATGGTGGAACAGATGCTATGAGAGCAATCAACCACTTTCTGATTGGATTTAAAGCCCACTCCACAAGGTGGAATTCATTTCTGCCATTGTTAACTGGGCTAAACCCCTTGACTGGCTCATAGACTCTGGGAGAGAACCTAATGCTTTTATTCTAATAAATGGACATGGTATTGTAGATCTTTGTATTTCTGCTTTACAGGATATTTGATATTTAGATGCACAGCGAGTGCTGAGGAAGCAATGAAACACAACATTCCAACTACAATGACTGGTTCACAATTCCAATTCAGGGTACAGATAGGCAAACTTAGTTTTTCTTTTTGCCAGAGTCAAAATCATTGATGACAGTCATTGCTCTCTCTCTCTCTCTCTCTCTCTCTCTCTCTCTCTCTCTCATACACACACACACACATGCACAAAGTATGTGCATTGTGTATGTATCTGTGTGCACAGAACAAAGCACATACCACAAATGATTGGGGTCATAGTACACCTCTGAACTGTCACATGAGCAGGAATTACTGTAAAGAGCTAGAGTTTATTAGAGACTATTTCCCAAGTGCACCTACACTTGTTATTAGTAAGACGTCACAGAAGGCGGTGTTCAGCTCACGGAGTCCCCGACGCACCCGTTCTGGACACGACACTAAAGTGAGGTAGTGAGCACTCCTTATTTTGGCAGTTGCAAGAAATCCTCTGGAAAGGGATAGAAACCTCACTGAATATTTTGGCCTGATGAAGCTTCTTCATATCCTGGTACTAACTATCAGATGGAGCAGGGGTCTAATCTCATCTCCATCCATAATGATTGCACAGCGTAGATTAGTTCACCAAATGTTTATCTTGAGGGCCATGAAGTATAAGACATTCAATAAACAATATATAGACAAGCAAAATAGCACCAATAATGCCCTGAGGCAAACGAGTATTAATAATAACCTTTTGAATGCTCATAAGCAATGAATAGACACCATGCTTGACTTTAACACTTTAAGTGTATGATGTTTTATATGCTCTCTTATAAACACATTCATACTTGCAGATAGGCAGCCCTTTACTTAGGAGTAGAAAACATGGCCACACCACTGCCAATGCTCCTTCATTTCCCAGGCCTAGCTAGAGGCAGCAGGGAAGGGTCTCCTTCAACAAGCTACCATAGTCCGCGATCCAGCTAGCTCACTGACTTTCAACACATCTTCTAGATTCTGGGCAGCAGGCCTTCAGCGCATGCAGAGAGGACTTTTTCCCTTTACTTTCCACAGCTGATCGCAAGCAAACAGGTGGAACCCAAGACTGGAATGTTCTACATACTGTACCGTATAAAAACATCTTGACTAGAAGTCACAGAAGAAAACAAATTAAATAAACCAGTCAGTTTTTATAACATAAATATTCTTCGATGGGTTCATGTTGGACCTGTTTCAAATGGTTCCCATAAAGACCTCAGCTGCAAGCATCAAATTCTGAGCCAGTGATGTCAAGCTTTTCTTGATCCAACCCATGAGGTAAGATACTGTTAAACCCCTCTATTTTCAGCACTGGGAGAGACAAATAAGGAAAACTAAACTGCAAATCTGATCAGAGTGTCTCTGAATTATTTAATCCAGACCAAAGTATATGGGACATAGTATGTTCTTACATATACTTATACCTCATTTCCTGATTATGCTTACAAGTGGGGGGAGGTATAAAATATCCAATTATATTCTTCATGATTAAGATCTTCACAATAAGATATACATCTGATGTAATACAATGAAAAACTTTTAAGTGGATAAATGAAGCCAAAAGAAAAGCCAAGGCTTGGAAGTCTAAAACCAGACATGAGGTGCACACTCTGAACTTGGGTAGATTTGCGGCATGGTAAGTGGGGAAGCTCTGTGTCTGTATTTTAACTCTACAGGATAGAAGAAAGAAGAGCAATGATTTAAAAAAAAGAAACCTATTGGAGCTTTTCAAAATGTATTGGTGATGTGTTCCTTGCAGTAGACATAACTCGTATCTGTGTAATGAATGGATGAAAAACAGATCCAGGAAACCCCCAAAGGACCCAGATCCCAGGTGCATATTTTCCCAAGAACCACTAATGAAACATAACGGTCAGAGAATATTGGATACAAGGCCTTTTAAGATGCCCAAACAAATCATCTAGTTACAAAGCACTGGGGCTGTCTGCCCCAATTCCAGGGTGGGCATTTGGGCGCTTGGGCTAGGCAAATCTATGGCGCATGAGCAGCTACTGTTCCCACCCAGACCCAGAGCAGACATGGCCGAGCAACTGCAGCTTCTTTGCCCTTGAGCTTTTGCATGGCCCTAGATGTTTCAAGCTATTATTCTCTAGGAGCCAAATCCAATAGACTATGGTTGTCATACGAGAAGACCAAACCCATTTACCATTCCAGAGCCAGTGAAATTACTGGCTGCCTCTCTCTCAGACAATTCTTCACAAATAATATCTTTCCACAAGATATTATATATCTTTTTTATGTTTGAATGATTTCAAGGACAGCTTATAACACTGAGGTTGAGAAGCTAACTTCCTCAAGATCAAATGGCTGGGAAGTAACAACCTCAAAATTCTGTCTTGTAGAATGCCATGAACCATGGAGAGGTGTACTATAAAATATTTCTGTGGCAATGGCCAGATTGAATACTGTCGTCCAGATCACCATGGCTGGAACAACATGCATGCATGAATGGATGAATGCATGGTTTCATGTGCAGTCTGTGACTTGGAAGCACATGTGGAAATGAATGAGGTGTCCTCCCCAGTCTAAACCTGTGGTCCACACCTCCTTGCTCCCCACCTCCCCTAATAGCAGCCACAACAACAACTCAATGTCTTACAGTTTATATGGCCACCAAATGTTCTTCTTTTACAAATGTTCTTCCTTTATGTTTTTTTTTTTGGAGGGGGTATTTCTGATTTAAGTTTCCAGAATGAGAAAACAGGATCTCTCATAATTCACAATGGCACCCACAATAGCCTGTGAGCTAGGTTTAGTTTTTCATAACTCTAAGAGAAATATGTTTATCTGCAATAAAACCATATAAGGTCACCAAAGCACCAACTACCTCAATTATACAAATGTGATGAACGCTGATCTTTGCTGTATGTATTTCTTAATTTCAAACTCTGGTCTTTAAGTCATAAAATTGGCAAATAAATCATTACCTAGCACATGTAATGTTTTGAGTTGCTGGAAACTTCCAAAACACAGGGTCCACATAGGAAAAAAATAATACAGACATCTTTGTATTAAAACCATCTATGTGGTTGTTTATTTGTCATGAAAATGCCCTCTGAGGAGTGACACACTAAGCTGTCGATTACACCCCAACTAAACCAAATCAAGCGACTCTAAGCATTATGCTGGCTGCTAAGGTGCTAGGGAGAAGTCAGGTAGACTGTAGGCATAGTCTCTGTCAAGGGCGAGCAGGATGAATCTTACTGTGTTACAGGAAAAGGTGAGAGAAAATGGGAAGTGAGCTCATGAAGACTAGAGGTCACAAGGGCAAAAGCAAAAAGAAAGACTGAGGTAACTAACATTTGCTAAAAATTCCCTATACTTAGGTAATTACATGTGTTCTCACTTAGTTTCCACAATAATCCTGAAGACTAACTAAAATCACATCCATTTAAAAAAATTTCTGAGGTCCTTCTGAAAGGTTAAAAAGTACTTGCCCAGGGATCACATTCCTGGGGCATGGCATCATCAGGTGTGAAGTGCAGGAAGAGCAACATTAAATATCACTAGGGTGTGGTCCCTCCAGACTATGACATACTGTGTCTTAGAGTCTAGAATCACAAGAGACAGGAGGAAGGAGGATGCTCATGGTTCTGTCAGTCACACCTTGTTGCCTAAAGCAACACTGCAGCTCTAAGGTAGCCAGGATCCCGTAGATAGCCACCTGCACTCTAGTAGGAGATGCTGATAGGTGGCTGGCCACTCTAAGGTAGCCAGGATCCAGTAGATAGCCACCTGCACACTCTAGTGGGAGATGCTGATAGGTCGTTGGTCCCAGCTGGGGTAAGGCTCAGTTCTCCCATATTCTAATGTACCACTAGGAAATAGAAGTGTATGTGAAAATATCAACTCCTTTTTACTGAAGACAAAGTTTTCTCAGAAGAATCCTCCTTATACATGGTACTCTTTTTTTCTAGAGCTTGGCCCTCAATTATCAGACTAATCATCTCCCGTGTATTCACCCCACATCCTTACAAGGACTCACAAGATCCTTCTTCATCTACCCGAGTTTCCTTTCTGACTCCATCTCTTTCTAACTCATTTTCCTGGTAGTTTTCCAAATGAACAAAATGTGTTCTCCTCTTAGGACAGCCCCAGTTATTGAATCTGACTGGAGTCTTCTTCTCCATGCTGTGTGTGTGTGTGTGTGTGTGAGAGAGAGATTTTTCTAAAAGTTTATTTTCTTGTTTTTACATTCTAACCAAAGCTGCTTCTCCCCTCCCTTTCCCAAGACCCCCACCTCCCCTATCCCCACCCCACTCCATCCACACCTCCTCCACTGCTTTTCTTCAGGTCCAGGTGGGCACCCCAAGGATAGTAGCCAACCATGGTACATCAAGTTGCAGTGAGACTAGGCACTCCCTCCTCCACCGAGGTTGGATGAAGAAATCTGGCAGAATGAATGGGTCCCAAAAGCAGGCAACAGAGTCAGAGGCCTCCCGACTCTCATTACTAGGAGTCGCACCTGAAGACCAAGTTATAGCAGACATTTTACAGCAGTCCTCTTGTCTCTTTACAAGCGTGCTTGCAAAAGTATCTACCGTCCCAGCAAGACACTGTCTCAGCTGACTGGATACTCTATCTCATCCCAGCCCCTAGTCCTCTGATCTCGTTCTGTTACTTTATTTCACAGCACTAGTTTGATACAATATAATATACTTGTGTGCGTGGTATCTCTTTTCTGTCTTCTAGGATGTAACACCACAAGGACAAAGACAGCTAACTAATTCACTGTCCTCTGAGAATGGTGCCAGCACACAATAAACATTGCATGAATGAGTGAGTTCAGTCTGTGAGCAGTGACAGAGATGACGGTGCCATATTGTGATTTTGAAGAATTTTCCTCTTTGCCCCAAATGACTACATATGGTAGCCATTCTAATTTAAGCTCCACATTGGTGCTTAAACATGCTCCTGAGTAGCATGTTCATATACATTCAAGAGAACACAGGTCATCCACTCTGGTTCCGTGGTTCTTGCCTCACGTGTGTTCATGCGTCTCTGCATGTATGTCTGCATGCATTTACATGTTATGCCTGGGAATTGAACTCAGGCCCTGATGCAAGCATTTCACTTAAATTGAACTATAACCTTAGCCTCCAAGTTCTTATTTTTTTGTTACAAAGCAAATGAGGAAAAGCCAGACAGCAAGGCTGGTGTTATGAGACACCAAGAAGAGTAATTAGTCTTTCAGGTTGCAAATATTTAGAAGTTATTCTGCTCTGCTTTTCATGAAGACAGGGATCTTATCCATCTGATGGTTGACTAAATACTCTGAGAGGGAACAAGCATGTACTCAAACTCTCAGGTGCTCTCTATCTCTCCTTCCTTGTTTATTCCAGAGATTTGGCCACATTCTTGTGTAAATTTATTGTTAAACACATCTGGATTTTTTTCCTTTTGCATATTGTTTTTAGTAAAATTTGTTTATCTAGTAGTCTCCAGGAGAGAGCCTAAGAATTATTGTAGTGTAGACACTGGGGCTTCCAGACACTAGAATTCATTCTCTGCAGATGGTCAGGGACCTTTCTTTAACAGGCTGTCTTCTCTCTTCGCTGCTTCCAAAATTAGGGTGTCTGGAGAATGCGAAACAAAACTATACAAAGACCTGACCTCTGGCCTTGCTTCTGTCTCTCAGACTGTGAAGTACCCAAGAGGGAAAGTGTTGAATTTGGCCCCACTTCACATGGCATTAACTGTAATTCTTTGTGAATTGTGGTGACATCATGGTATACTTTGACATCACTGCTCAGACTCCCTTCTGCTGCTGGGCATACAGTGCATGGTTTTGTTCAAACACAGGAGTTCTTTGTTGAGAAGAAAGGATAGCAGCTGGTCTTCGGTCTGGTAGAATGTGGATCTTTGTAGAATGTGCCTGTTCAATAAGCCTCCACAAAGCAGCCACTCCGCTGTCAGGGCTAGCACTCACTTATACATGCAGCTCTGGATAATTTTGTTGACATTTTGATCTAAAGAGTTCAAAATTCCAGATCTGGTTCATAATTCAACAAAACTTTTGACACAATAAAACTCTCATTTAAAAGTCGGGAATTAGCTGAAGTCAGACAAGTGTGTTGGCTGTCTTTATGTGCCCAGGCTAAAGGACAAAAAGCAAAGGGGACCAGATGCAATGAGAATCTAAGTGTCCCACTGTCTCAAGTCCCTAGGAAAGGAGGTTTCCTGCTACTCCTTTGCTGTCAAGTCTGTGCTTGGTCACCTACCCAGACATTACTTTCTATCAGCTTCTTGGACAAAGGTATATGTATTCTTCTTCAACATCTGTCAAACTCATCCTCAACTGATAAATTTAAATGAGTTCAACTCCAGACCACTGATCCCTCTATTGTCAATTCTGTCTATACATATTGAATCTCTTTCAGGTAAAATCTGAAGAAAACTGATCAAAAGCAGAGTTTATCCTAAAGCTGCATCTGTAGTATAACTCCAAATCTTTGTCCACATGTCTCAAAAGCATACACAAGACAGCAACTTTTTTTTAGATCATCTTGAGAAGCCAATGGTTGTTAATGTGAATTTTCCTAAAGGAAAATGTCATACTATGAAGTATATGAGTGGGATAGTAAAGTTCTTCTTATTGAACAAAGATTGGGCTTTTACTCTGATCCCCCAAGAAACACATGTTGTGAACCTCAGTTCTACCATGAGCCTTCCAGTTCTTGCTCTGGAAATACTGCTTTATTATTGACAAGGCTACAATACCACATCACAGCATACTATCAATATAATCTCTTCAGGGTCTACTTCTTAGCTTGGGTCCTCATTACTTTTTACCAAAAATCTATATATTATGTACTCCTAAAAGTCTCTGCGTTCTACTGTGAAAGAGGCAGGATGACATTATGGGGTAACACATGAAAACTTGGATATACTGACTTATTACTGTTTGTTTGAATGTGTCACACTGTTTGTATGAAATTTATTTGCTCATGAGTTATAAAAAGAAAATTATTATCTATTTTATGAACCTGGAAGTGTTTGATATAATGTACATAAAGATTTAGGACATTGCACAGGCCATAAAAATTCCAAGTATATATTTCAGAATTTTTGAGATGATGCTGTTTTCAAATCTTCCATCTCCTAGTCCCCATAACTGTCAAACGATACGTGTTAATTATGTTGTGGGGGGGGGTGTGGTCATTGTGTGCCTTAGTAATCTAGGTCTCACAGCTCTAGACACATGGACAAGTTTGCAGAGGCTCATATCATTTCAGTGCCCCTAGGTTTGACCACAGCACAGATATGAAGGAAGGTAACAGGTACGGCTCTATGGAGGAGACACTCTCTGCACTAGAGCTAGGACGGGTGCAATCCCCATGGCAAAGGGCTTTTTAAACTGCACCTCTTCACACCACAACCCATTAAAGCAGCCCAGTGAGATAGCCAGCACCAAGCTGGGTTGGCTCATAGAAAAATTATTTATAAGAAGTTCAGTGGAGTCTGTTAGAAATTAAAGTTAAAAAAAATTGCGGACATTGCTGTGGAGTGGCAAATTATCTCTTCCAAAAGTCACTCAAGTGATAGAGGAATGCTGTAGAAACCCTGGAAGGTCTTAGCTTTCCAATTCCAGACCACTGGTACAGTGTTAATTCAGAAACCAATTTTAAATATATCCATGTAAGCAATAATCGCCAAGTCTCTTTCTCAACACAAAGCAGAGCTGACTCAAATACATTCTTTGAAGACTTCAGATCCTGGGAAAGTCAGATTTTAAGGAGCTGGGACAAGAACTCTGCTTTTTTGCCCAGAGTCTATTTATATAGAGTGCACTGTGATGATAGCTAAGGGTACTGACAGAGAAGAGACAATCACCAGTTCATTAGTGTCTGGGAATGGTCAGCATGCATTGAGTGGCAAACAGCCACTGCATCCAGCCACTGCATCCAAACGTGTTAAGAATGAGCTAAAGGTGATTTTGTTCTTGTTTTTTAAAAAAGGAAAGTAACATTCCTGAAGATATTCATCGAAATCAGCAACAAATCAATAAACACGAGTTACAAATCACAAATCGTAAGAGAAGAAGAAACTGCCTACATTTCAGTGGGTGCCCAAATTCCTGGGCCGGATGAACGGTTAACTGTTGGGGGCAGTGACTGGCCAAGCTGGGCAGTGAGAATGTGGCCACCCTTTCACAGTCCACGCTTGTAGGGTCTCAACAATCAGCTCCATTTTGCTGAATCATTGCACTGTCATGACAAAGGCCAATGAGCTATTTCTTCTTTCATGGATCATATAATAAAGTTCAGTCAAAGAAACGACTGCATGCATTTTCTTTTCCATTCAGAAAGATTAAGAAAATACCAGGGAGCACCCACATCCCCACAGAGAAATGAAGCCTTGTTCTATTCTACTGTGTCCCCAGTTTAAATCCAGATGAATTGTGTTTCTAATCTGATAATAAAACATTCAACACATTTCTAACTTAAGAGCACAAATGAATCACGGGGTAACAGGAATATTTAAATTTAGAAATATTTGAAAATGTGTTTTTAGAGTAGCTGTAATTGTCTTTAGTCAAATTCTATAAATTATTTGAAAAGCATTATTTAAACAGAGGGGGCATAAATATTTTCTAATTTCTCTGAAAGTACCCAAAGTTCCTGTTTTTGTGCCCTAAAGTTGAGGATTTCTGATGGGTCACAGGCAAAGAAGAGATGGGATATATGCTTCATGTAACAACAATAATTTGACTTTGTAGCATTTCTTCTGCATGTATTTTATTATGTATATAACTTTAGATAACTATCTTATTTGAAAAAATATATTTAAGTGCATCATTTTTAATATACCTGTAAAATTCTAAATAGAAAACTCCTCAAGTTTGGGTGTCCTGTGACAGGGCAGGACAGCACAGAGGTCCTTCCATCTTGTATTCTTACTTAGACCATGTTAGGCTTGACTAGGATTTGGTATCCTTCAAGGGAAGGCTTATGGGAAAATTAGCCAATTGTGCTTTAAGAATCTGAGGTTGAGGTCCTGGCTAGCGTAGCTTCTGTTAAACTGCCTGCTTATGCAGAACCCCCCTCCAGCTAAGCTCTATCTCAGCTTTTATTAAACTACTTGCTTGCATTAAATACCAGCCTGCCCCTGCTAAGAGAGTGTACGCTACACACTGGCTACACTTGAGTCCTGAATATCTGAGTTTAGTCCGAGCTGGCTAGAATTAAGCCTTTTAGTTGGTTATAAACTATGTCTTAGTGGTCATCTCTGGTGGGCTCCCCATAACATTATCAGGAATATTTGATCTGAAAATGGGATCTGATCACCAATTTTAAGGTTTTCCATGGTTATTTCAAATCAATTTTGAACATGGCACTGACATAGTTATCACGTGATTCTTAATATCATATTTCTATTACTTAAAGTTCATTATTTCTTGTAGCTACTGCCAGTTTGCAAAGAACCACTTCATAGAATATAAATCAAGGAGTGTTTGTTAGTATAAGGTGAGAATAGCTATGAATAGAGTATTGCCCAGAACAGTTGGGTACTGAGTTGTTGTGATTGGCATCTTCAGGGTTTGAACTCTTTCCAGTGAAGACATGTAGAGAAAACAGGTTGCTCATTGTTAGCTGGTTTTCATTTGCACTAAGGGTAGGTCTTTAATTTGGCCAGGAGAGAGCTGCAGTATCTGAGCAAGCAGAAGCATAGAATAAAAGTTACTTGCAGAGTTGGAGACCATGCTAGGAAACTATAGACTAGGGCAATGAGCTGTTGTCATTTAGGATTGGACATAGCCAATCAGCTTCCTAAGTCACCTCCCTAGAATATGGCAGTTGGGATTCCTGCTTTCTAACATGCTCTTCCTTACCACCCTCTGTCACCCAGGACTCTAGAGGATGCTTAAGCCAACAGTGTGTGGTACGGGAGAATTGTCTGTATTCAATGTATCATGTTTTAAATAAACGCTGATTGGCCAGGCAGGAAGTATAGCCGGGAAAACCAGACAGGAAGTAGAAATGATGCAATGAGAACAGGAGAATTCTGGGAAGGAGGAAGTTGATTCCTCCCACTCCTGCCCGGACTCCAAAGAAGCAACATGTGATCTGCCCCAGCTGTGAAAGGTACTGAGCCACGTGGCTAACACGGATAAGAATAATGGGTTAATATAAGGTACAAGAGCTGATAAGCAGCCTGAGCTAATGGGCCAATCAGCTTTATAACTTATAGAGATCTCTGTGTGATTTTCTTTGGGGCTTGCCAGCTGTGGGGTACCAGGCGGGACAGAAACTCCAACGAGCAGGCCTCCTCGTGTTACAAGTGTGTACATTAAAAGAGCTGGCATTAGCCAGATGCCCATATGAGAACACACTGTTTGTTTATTGAAGAGGCTTCTGAAAAATCTTTCTGGCATTCTGTTCGAAGACCTAGCCCACCAGCAACCTCTCAATTTAATGCTGACCTGGTTTCTCAGCATCGACTCAGAGTCATTTGGAAAACAAGATGTACCCAAGAAAACTTTCTCTGGAGACAAAGTTCTGTCCCTGATCACAGGCTTTTCTAATCCTAAGTGAGAACAACCGCCCCTGAAAATTTGTTTTTGATGCTTGCTTATAACTTGGCTTCAGCACTGACTAGGTTATTGTCTTCAAGAGAGGAGAGAATGTACCAAGAAGCAGCTGACAGGCTAATAATGACAAAGCAGGCATGCGGGCCAGAGAATGGAAACAAACTGAACGCAGCCCAGACACATCTGGGCAACCTAACCCTGCAGAGACCTTCTCTCATTAGAGCTTTTCAAAGCCCGTGATTAGAACCCCAATGTGAACTTCTAATTTGTACCACACAGGGTCCAAAAGAATGGAGAAGTCAATTCCAAAGCATGCTTACTCCAGCACCCACCTCTGGTTTCCATGGCGGTGCAGGGGTCAAGAGTCGCAGCCTTGGGCTGGAGAGATGGCTCAGTGGTTAAGAGCATTGCCTGCTCTTCCAAACGTCCTGAGTTCAATTCCCAGCAACCACATGGTGGCTCACAACCATTTGTAATGAGGGCTGGTGCCCTCTTCTGGCCTGCAGGCATACACACAGACAGACTATTGTATACATAATAAATAAATGAATATTTAAAAAAAAAAAAGAGTCGCAGCCTGAGGCAAGGAGACTGTGTGCCGTATCAGCAGTTAACTTAGCTCTGTCTTAGTCAGAGGTAAAAACACAAACACTGGAAGTCCAAGAGGAGAGCATGTTCCCATCATGGAACAGTTCCACTTGGGAACACTGTAACATTGCACAAAATGAGAAAAGCTGGCATCCTTTCCTTCCTGAGCATTCAAGATAAGAGCAGCAGAGGTGATGGGATTACAGGATGAGGACTAGAGACTGACGTGAACAGCCTTTATCCTTCACGTTTCCGTAAGGTTCAGAACTGTCCCTAACATCAGCGCGTTCCTCTCTAGCCAGGTCTTCTCGAAGCTCTGACTCCTGACCCAGAACAAAAGCAGAATTCAAAACGAAACGAGCAAATATGCAAAGGGCTGAGTCAAAAGCATCCAATATCATTCCTATTCTAATTTTTTCCAAGTGAAGTGCAAAATCCACTGGTTTGTACAAACAAGCCGTTGCCTTAAAACATAGAGCAGGCTAAGGTTGCATTCTTGTTTAGCTGACAGTTTAATGCATGTTTAGAATCTGTGTTAGAAGCAACTGCTCTCTTGATTAACATGCCAGCCATGGGGTCTAACTAGATATGAAGGGTTTCATTTAAATTGCAGATGTGACTTCAGCTTGCCCAGCTTGGGCTTGCGATCATAAATCAACAAGAAATGGGTAAGAAGATTGCCATTCTCCAAAGCATCTCATTAGAACGTATAGAGGCACAGTTACAATTGTTTGGGTTTTTTTTTTTTCCCCGCAGACATGCATGTCACTATTTTCAGGGCTGTTTTCTGAGTCTGGGAACAGCAGAGGGGTAGAAAGAGGGGAAGAATACTAGGGAGGGGAATTCCCAGAAGTCTCAGCATTATGACCTCCATTCTAATGAGCAAGCCTCTGCTCAGCAGACTGGGAAGAACGTTGTATGAGCTACTGGAGGGGGAAAGGCATAAAGGTCGAAGTTGTACGATAGAGAATGTTATTAGCCTGAATCATGGGTGTCGGACCGGGAGGCCGAGTGGTCAGAATTTAAAATGGTGCAACACTCTGAAACCCACTGTGGAAGACCTTCAGAAACTTAGGCATAGGACTGTCATGTGATCCAGCAGTTTACTTCTCTGTCTACTTCCCAAACAACGGAAACTACAGACTTGAACAGACACTTGAGTGTTCAATAGCAGCATTGTTCGCTACTGGTAGAAGCAGAAAATGTCCATCTAGGTGACTGGGTAAGCAAAATTTTATCTATAGGAAGCATCACCATGAAAAAAAAAAGAGTTCTGATCTAAGCTACAACATGGATGAACTTTGAACATTTTATACTTGCTAAGTGGAAAAAAGACCCACATTGGGAAAAAAAAATAACAATTTCATACAATTCCACTTACATGAGCAGTAAAATAGATAGATACAGGCAGTAGAATGGTGGCGACAAGACATTCAAGGGAGGGGGAGTGTATGGAGCTAGTCACGAGTAGGTGTGGTAGGTGTGGAGTTTCATTTGGAAGATGATGTTTTAGAGGCAGGTGATGGTAACAGTGTGAGTAAACTCGATCCCGCTGAGCCACATACTTAAAAGAGATTAAAACGGTAAATTGCATGTTACATCTGTTTTACAACCAGGAAAAATGAGACAAATTCACACACATACAAATAATCAACACAAGGAACACACAGATGGAACAGTGTAATTAGACGCACAAATACAAGTAAACACGTGACAATGTTTGTCTCTCTTTTTTTTAAATTTATTTATTTATTAAAGATTTCTGTCTCTTCCCCGCCACCGCCTCCCATTTCCCTCCCCCTCCCCCAATCAAGTCCCCGTCCCTCGTCAGCCCAAAGAGTAATCAGGGTTCCCTGCCCTGTGGGAAGTCCAAGGAACCCCCACCTCCATCCAAGTCTAGAAAGGTGAGCATCCAAACTGCTTAGGCTCCCACAAAGCCAGTACGTGCAGTAGGATCAAAAACCCACTGCCATTGTTCTTGAGTTCTCAGTAGTCCTCATTGTCCGCTATGTTCAGCTTGAATTTTGCATACAAATGGATGGAAATATTTGTCTCTTGTGCAACTCTGAACTGGTGTCCTTACTCTGCCCCGCTGGTCCTGTGACCTCTCCATGTAGATACGGACAAAGAGGCCTGTGCGTTTGCACTTGCCATTCTCCCTCAGAACAAGACCAATATGTACCCAGCTATGTGATGTCTATAGACTGGTATGGTATCAGGATAGCTCAGGGCACCGTGGACTTTGGAATCAGAAGCTCATGGAAATCCAAGTCCTGTTACATATCAGTAGTGTAGAGCTGCCCAGGTCAGCTCCTCTCCCTATCCATATGCCGAGTGTAGCCATGTCCCCTCTAAAAGCTGAAGAATCTATGCAAGAATGCAAAGCTCTTACATTTCAAGGATGGAGCAATGGTTATTAATTATAATTAAAAACAACAGCAAAAATTAGCTGAAGGAGTAGAAGACACAAAGGGAAAAAAGATACTAATGTTCTCTCTCTCTCTCTCTCTCTGTCTCTCTCTCTCTCTCTCTCTCTCTCTCTCTCTCTCTCTCTCTCTCTCTCTCTCGGTAAGGTTTCTTTGTGTAGTCTTGGCTGTCCTGAAACACTCTCTGTAGACCAGGATGGACTCAAACTTAGAGATCTGCCTGTCTCTGTCTCCCAAGTGCTGGGATTCACGGTGTGCGCCACCACTGCCAGATAATACAAAACTTATTTTTTTTTAAAAAGCAAACAATGAAAAGAAATCAATAAAACACCCCGTAGTATAATGACATATATGTTTAGTAATATCATGGTAAAACCTATCAATTTGTATGTTAACTCAGAAAAAAATAATCTTAAACATAGGAGTAAAAAAATAACTGAGCTCTCATTTTACAGAAAAGATTATCATTTGCTATTAAAGTGACTTGATTTGCCCTCTAAGAAGACATTTACTATTCTGAAACAGACATGAAAATTGAGACTACTTAGATATTACAAATCAAACATTCAGAGAAAGATCCACCATCACAAATAAATGATGGCCTGTCAAACCTGTCACTTCTCTGTGCACCACAGATTTATCTTCATAGGTGCTATACCTTCTATGACGGAGGAACGTCTCCACAGGCGAGGTAGGCATAATGACAGATTATCTCTAGGAACACATTCCTCTATCGGTGTGGACAACGAGAATCACTTGTGTCTGATAGACTTGAGGAGCAGAATGAAAGGGTCTTATGTGCTATATTTGGGGTACAGATGGGGCTGATTTCTCATCAGCCTCGCAAGGGTTGATGGAAGAGGTGAGATGTGAGCTGTGAATTACAGAATGGCAGTGATGCTTTAAAACAATAAAGGCAGGCTGCCAAAGTCCCCCTCCTCTGCCAAATCGGAACCAGACTGGAAGCTGGGTCTGGGGCTTGAGTGCAGGTGGGTCCAGATCAGTGTGGTACTGAGCTAGGCACATTCTTCCAGGCTGCAAAGCAGAAACTTCTTTCCTAGAGCTTCACAGAGTCTTGCTGGAATCCATTAAGAACTTGTTTGAGCCCTGGTGAACTTTTGGCTGAAGAAGAGAGGAGACTCTCTCTGCTCACAGAAGGTTCATCTTGTTCTAGTACAAAAAGATTCTGCTATGAACCAAGACAGAAGTTTTCCATGACTTGTTTATCACCATTAACATCTGAGTACTTCCAGCCTCTTATGTTCATCCACCAAGACATGGAAGATGCTAAGCCCCTCCCAGGGAGAAGAGACTTAAGGTGTATGTCCTCACAGCAGTAGACAGCAGCAAGGCCGTAGCCACTTTTAAACTAGGAGACGTTTTTCATGCATGAGCCTGTGTGACGTCACCCTGTAATGATTACTAGCCCCGATGATGATGGTAGAGCTGTAATGTATCTTGCAAAATGACCATGTTATAATCATTTCTTCTCACGCAAAAGATATGGGATGTTATTCAGACTCAATTGCTAATCACAATTTTAGCTTTCGTTTTTTAAAGCTGTCTGAACCATTGTCTGATAATTTTACTATATTTCAGAAGCCTTAAATGTTTATTTCTAAAGAGATTTAGATATATAAGTGAAATAAACTCAATAAGGTTAGATTTCAGGCATGTTCAACCATGGCCTGCAAGCAACGTGTGATCAAGGACTGTCATGAATGTAGCCCAACATAAAATCATGAGACATTTTCCAAACATCATGAGATTTGTGTGGAGGAGTTTTGTATCTCATCTGCCTGGTTCTTGGGCAGCACAAAGTTTGAAGAATATAGTTGTTACTTTCATGCTGTTATGTCAAAAGGTTGGATGATCTAAACAGACCAGAGCCCTTATTTTAAAGCATTTATAAGACAAGAATGCTATGCCAATGATCTGGTGAGATATCTGGGGTTATAAATGTCAGCTGTTGTATCTTGTAGCCATGGCCAGTGAACAACTCAATCACAGAACGCTAATGCGGGCAGCTCTTTTGGAGGGAGGGAGAGAATATGTATATGAATGGCTAAGAATGAATGAGAGTGAATGACCATGGACTTGGGGGGATCCCACAGTTACCCTATCTGTGCTTCTGAGGCCAGGCTTTTCTATATGATTCCTGTAACCCCGTAGGTATGTTTCTGAATGAATGTGTTCCAGTCACGGATCGCTAGCCTTTCAGCATGCAGCTGGAATCAAGGGATCCAGGGAGAAAGTATAATTTCTGTAAGACACATAATTCTAAGAGTAATTTAAGTTTTACTTTTGAATTGCATATTTTTGAGTTGTGTTGAATTAAGTTTTGACTTTTACATGTTGAGGTTAAGGGTTACATTTTCATATCATAAAGAGCCTAACAATTTGAGTAGCTCTGTTCACTTTGTAGTCAAATGCTCTTCTTCAAGCCTTTAAAATGACTTTCAGTTGACTTCAAGCAGGCTCTCACCGTGACTACTCTGCCCAGGTCACAGGAGTCTATGCCTAGAGCTGTTCCTAACTGGAGATAAGATCAGAGCCTGGGGAGCTTCATAAACAAACACCAACCTGCTACCTGTTCATCCTCCTGACAGAAATGGGGAAACCTCTAGCTGGAATGCTGGCTTCATGGATGAGAACACTGGATGATGTTCTAGAGAACCGAGGTTCGGTTCCCAGCAACTACATGATGCACTCCTCTCAGCCATCCGTAACCACGGTTTCAGGGGGGCTGATGCCAGTTTCTGGCCTCCACAGTCCCTGCACACATGTGGTACACAGAATAACATAAAGATCATCTTCAAAAAGAGAGAAAGAAAAGGGGGAAGCCTAAGGCCAAAAGAACCCCAGTGAACAGCGAGAGATTCCCCAGCTTGAAGCTCAGCGGGAGAGAGGGGGTGATTCTAGGGGCAGCAGGGCCAGGCAAAAACATGAGCGTTAGGGGCAGAATGACTGGGAGTTGCATCTTAACCAGCCACCAGCTAAGCAGGTGCAACCAAGTAAATTACACTCGGGCTATGGATGGGCCTTCTGTGAGGCTTCCAGTGTGTGTGAGCATCACACGTCTGGTACAGTCCACGAGGACAGTCTAATATGTGGGTACAACAGTGATGATAATGGTAGCTGATTCGCCACCTAGGGAAGGGTAGACATCTGAATAGCCATAGGTCAGGCGTGTGTTGTATGGGTGTGCAAATAAAGCTCCTAGGGCTGGGCACCATCTCCAGCAGCAGTCGGCACTGACTGCCGCTTAATGAAGCCAGCTGGGAATGCAGAAAAATGGCCTCGTCTGGATGTTTTAAAGGTGAATGAAGGTGAGTGAGAACCACCTACCTACCTACACACCTACACACACACACACACAAACATACATTTTGCATATTTTGTGGAAATATTACATTTCAAGCCTGAAATTCTCAGCTATCTCTATGAGCCCCTGTTGATCGTAGGTTCTATCTGGAGGGAATGTTGCTAGTTCGCAGTTTCTACTTTGAAGCTGTGAAAGTCATCTGTGGGGAAGATTAACAAGCTCTGCTTTGAAGTGTAGAGAGACACTTGAGGAGCTCCTCTGGGAAATGGAAGTCTGAACCTGAAGAGCCCTGACAAAAACCATTCACCTGACATGTTGCCAACAGGCTTCAAATGAGCCTACACATATTTCTCAGAATTAAGAAAAAAAAGGCCGAGCATGAAGGAAATTTGAGGTCCTTTATCCTGGCAGGACCACAGATCTGAGCACACATGCTCTCTGCTATGGGTAAAGCTGTATGAAACTTTTTCTACCCAGACAGGCAAAAGGACTACAGAGGCCTTTGGCACTTCAATAACACCAGCTACTATATCCTCCCTTTCAGCAAAGTAAATCCTTGCTATGTGTGGTCAGAAATGAATGATGGATGGAAGAAAGGAAGGAAGGATGAAGGAAGGAAGAATAGAAGGAAGAAAAGAAGGAAGAATGGGAAGGATTGGAGGAAAGATAAAAGGAAGGAAGAAAGGGATAGAAGAAAGGAAGGATAGAAAGAAGAAATGAAGGAAGAATAGAAAAAGGATGGAAGGAAAGAGGAAGAAAAAATATAGAAGGAAGAAAGAAAAAAATAAAAGAAAGGAAGACGGAAAAAAGAAAGGATGGATAGAATGGAAGAAGGAAGGAAGGAAGGAAGGAACAAATGAATGAAGGAAGGGAGATCAGACAGAGACATTGCTCAGAGGGTAAGGGCACTTGCCACCAAGCCTTATGACTTAAGGTCAGTTCCTAGGACCCTCACAGAGGTATGAGAGAGAACCAATTCCTGTACATTGTGTTCTGACCTACCTACCTACCTACACACACACACATGCACACACAGCACACAAACATGTGCATGCACACACACATACACAAACACATTAAATAAACTAATGTAAAAAATTGAAAGAAACAAAATGGAAGGGATTTCAAAAAGGGAAAAATCTGAATAAAAAGAAAAATTTTAGTTAGGCGAGTGGCACACACCCATAATCATAGCGCAATGGCAGAGGCAGGAGGATCCTGAGTTTCAGATCCTGGTCAGTTGGGTTACATTATGGTTTTCAAGTCCAGCCTGAGTTCTATCATCAGGTCCTCCTGTGGGGATAGTTTGTTTTTGCTGTAGCAAATAAAGCTTGCCTGAAGATCAGAGGCCTGAGCTAGCCACTAGTCAGCCAAAGAGGCCAGGCAGTGGTGACACCTTTAATCCCAGTACTTGGGAGTCACACACCTTTAATCCCAACACTAGGGAGTTGGAGACAGGAAGGGATATGGATAGACAGAGAGAGGAATATAAGGTGGAAGGAGATAGAAGTTCAAGACGGTCAGTCTGAGGATTTGTAGGGACAGGATTACCCCTGTGGTCTGAGGATTCAGTAGAGGTCAGAACTAGTGGCTGACGGCTTTGCTACTTTGATCTTTCTGCATTAACCCCTATATCTGACTCTGGGATTTTATTTTTAAGACCAATTAGAATTCACACTACACCCTCCTATCTCAAAATAACCTTACGGCCTTCACTCAGATCACATGGTTAGCAAGTAGAGAGTAGAGGAGGCTGCTCAGACATGCTCTGTGTTGTCCAATAAAAAGCGTGAGCACTGATGTTATGTCCAGCTAAGGAGTTCATAGCCATCCTGAGATGCTAAAAGGTACCTGAAAGCCTTCCCCACTACTGAAGCTTTGGGAGTGTTGAGAACAACAGCAATCAAATGCAACCGACTTGAGAAGACGGTTGCTTGCTGCTTCCAAAGTCTCCCTCCCCATTCTGCCTCTCTGCTCCTTTTCCTGAAGTGTCTGTTTCTTCCTTTCAATCTCTATCATTTCTGCTGGCAAAGAAATGAACTTGCACTAAAGTGCAACCACGCAACCAGGTGCACACGCTGTCAGCCAACCATCAGGTCCCAGCTGCTGGGAGGTGCCACGGCACGCACGTGCAGCAACTTTGTGCCTGCATTTCTGCAGAAGTAGAAATGACAAGTAGTATGATTTGGGAGTTTTGCCTTGCTGGCAAGGTGTGCTGCTTGGACTTTCTCTTATAATATCATCATTTCTAAATGAATGGGATGTTTCCGTGATAACCTGACCATAAGTCAGGGGCTGAAATTCACTTAGCAGTGATGAAAGAGACGAACACAGCGAAGAACACTGAAAGCAAATACCTGAAACTGTTCACCGACAGGATCTTCCAAACACACATACACATAGCATATTCTCACTTAATCCAGACCAAGGGAACCTGTGTTTGAGTCTTCTTGGTTTTGTCATTTGCTAATTGGGAGACCTTGAAGACACCACCGTCTAGCTCCAACTTTCAGCTCTTGATCCATGAGATGAGGAGACTGCGTTGGTGATTTCCCCAAGGTCGTTTTCTGCTTCTGATTAGCGTTGCAAGATGCAAACCATCCCAGAAGGCCTCAGAATTTGTGCTGGCGTCTCTTTTCTGCCAACCACACAGAGCGCTTCTGGCCATGCTCCTCTGATTTCTGATTCTGAGGTGTTCTCTTGGATCATAAGTTGGTCAGCCTGCAGCTAAAACACTTTGTTCCCTCTTGATTTGGGCTCCTCGGGGCAGCTGAACCAAAAAGGCAACTGAAGGACAGGTGGGGTTTATTAAACTAATTTTAGGTGCTTGTGTGGATTTTCCTGACTGGCAAAACGCCCTTATTAGGATTGTTCCAGAACAGTCTTTGGCAACCTGGATGTGCTAAAACTTGGGTAAAATTATATTCATGGCTAAAAATCTGGAAGGCTCCTGATGCTTTAAACTGTTCATATTAAGTATCTCAATAATTAAAGTAGCCACAACATTAAAAAAAAATCATCCCTTTATCTAAGGTGATGTTTCCTTGGGAATGTTCCAATTAGCCCAAGTATAATTACTAATTGCTTTTCACATTTGATTTTTAACATTTGAAAACAATTACATGGAGTGCCATGACGCCCAATCTCACAATGTTTTCCTCAAGTCTACTTTACCGAGTTTTAATTTAATGTCTTTTCTTCAAAGCCAGGGACAAAGTGTCAGATCTTGTAAATTTCTCATATATGTAAACTGCCCTTCAAGATATGATTCTAAGATAAAAATTTGATGAGCATATTAAATTAGAGAGAGCTGAACTAATTAAATTGAATGACTGAAGATTATCTAATTTTGTCATGGAACACCCCTTAGGTAAAACACTTTTTTACATCTGTTTTCTAATATACAATATAGATAAATTCCATCTGCCTGGGATATTGACTGATCTTTATGGCATTTAGAAACCTGGCACTTTGTACAGCCCATCTCAGGAAAGATCCTAATGGCTTCAGCAATGAAGGCATACCTAGAGGCTCATGGCTGGTATACAAGTTCACTGAGCAGTTCTCTTGGTGGACAAGCTTCTAGGATTCCTTTAGTCATCTCTTAGGAGGAGATGGCAGGAGCCCTCAGATTCAAAGCTATCTCAGCCTCGTATATGACAGAAACATCTGACTTCATTAAATAGACTGTTTTCCAGCCTGCAGGAAGTGAGAACAAGGCCCCAAATATATTAGAAGATAAAAATCAACATTTTAGATGAATAATTCATGCGAATTAGGAAGGACTGGTCATCTGGGGACAAAAATAGCCAACAGAGACCTTCATTGATTCCCTGGCCCATGTATGTAATGGTCATATTGAACAACACAATCAACTCAACGATCGTAAGCTATTCTCATTACCCAGTGACCAGATCTCAACTTGGCCGCACAGATGGCCATGTAAAAGTGGGACAAAGAACGTGAGGGAAAATGGCTGTCAAGGGCAGACAAAGTTTTGTTCTCTGGGGACTTTGAGTGAAGGAGTTTGGAAGGAAGGTGGTGACCCTGGAGCAGGACAGCGATGCCTCCCCCACTCCCTAACTGAATTTCGGTGCCCCCTACTCTCTCGTTGATTTCCATGGCTCCTACACTGACAGTTGCTTTCCTAGAGTTCAATGGAGCATCTGGTATTAGTAGGGGCTTAATAGACCCTGAATGAGTAAATCTAGGGTACCTGATCTGTCATCCTCTCCTTCTCTCAGACAGTATCAACATGGCACAGTTAAGTTCATTTGAGGATTAAAGGCAGTAACATATAAAATGCCCACACAGCACAATGCCACGGCCAAAGTTTCTTCATAAGATTTTTGTGGCACCTTGCCGCCCCACAAATATTTCAATACTCACTAGCAATCATTCTTTATCCCCTTCTAATTCTCTGGCAGAGACACCTCAAGCAGATGCCTGTGCTGGACATGGAAATATGGAATACGTGAGTGCTACATGTTGACAAAAGTATCCCCAATTGCAAAATATTGACGATATTAAAAAGTGGAACTTTGGGGAAATAATTAGTACTGGATGAGATTATGAGGGTAGAATTCCCATGACTGCATTAGCAGCTTACAAAAAGAGAAAGGGAGAACCTGAGTTAACAATTTTCCGCTGTCTCACCATGTGGCTATCCTCTCACATGCTGCCATGAACCAGATGCCAGTACTATCTTATCCTGCTGGACTTTCTCTGTTTCTGTAAATGATCAGCTGTGAAGTATTTAGTAATAGTAGCAACACACACATGCACATACACACACACAAACACCAAGTAAGTGGTTCTTTGTTACTGGGTTCTCTTATAATCCATGAAATTTGTGTTGTACTGTATGATTAACCCCTTTTTTTACTATGAAATAATAGTCAATTATATGGAGAGACCATGCTTTTTTCATTTTTAAATTAGTATACAAGGTATTAGACTTACTTACCAATTCAGAAGGTGATATGTATTCAGGCTGTTGTTTCTACTTATTGGCTATCTTGAATATTGCTGTGATAAACATTTGAGAAAGGGTATTGGTATGAATGTATGATTTCATTCTTTTGGGTTCGTATCTAGGAGTAGAATGGCTGGATTATATGATAATTCTATGTGTCAGCTGTTGGGGAGCTGCCAGATCGCTTTCAAGGTAGCTGTACCACCCTGCAGTCCATTCTCAGAGCCACTTCCCATGGAACCCTCTTACCAGTGATGTGCGTCTCAGTGTAAGCAGTGAACAAGGGAGGAAGGGAAAACTCCCAGTAGCTCTGGATGCTGTAGCAAGCTGCAGAGATGGATCCTTGGGAGAAAGGCAAGTCCTTCTGATTTCTGTATTCTTAGCTCACAGCCTAGGGACCGTTAGTATTCTCTGGCTACTTTTTGAATGAATGAACAGCTCCAAGATGTCACCGGGTAGTAAATAATGGGCTTTATTTACCCTTTGCCCTCAGCTCTTGGGAGGTAATCTTCAAGCTTTTGTGATGCTACGACCAATAAGAATGCCTTTGTCTGGGGTTTTGCAATGTGCCATTGTCTATTCTCACAATATGATTTGTGGGAGCGTTGGGCCTCTGATAACAAGTTGACCTCTGGAAGTGCTGAAAAACAAGGTCAACCACACTGTGCTTTGGCACCCAGCCTAAGCAAAAGTCCCAAACACCCAGAACTGCACTGTGGTACATTTCCCTGGATGTCAGTATTCCATGAATACTGTCACGTACTGTCAGAAGAAGAGTTACCCAAACTGTCCCACTGTGAGAAGGCACATCTGGGCATCTCCTGAACCCTGTTCTCTGCATCTCTTCTCCTGGCTTATCAGCACTGTTCAGTTGCAAAAAAACTACAGCCACAAGCATAGCGGTTTTCGATGTGTTCTGTTTGCATTTCTATTGAATTATTGATGTTGAACATAGACCCAGGGACCCATCCAATCAAAAGTGGTACCAGAAGTGAACATGATCTTGGAGAGATGACCAAATTCTTGGAGCCAGTGTTGTCACTGACATTGCGAAAATTCTTAAAGGTGATGATGTAGTATTTCATACATATGGTATTTAAAGTAGCCTGAAGAATCATTAATCAAGCAAAGCATCAAAGAGAGAACTAAGAAAAGCTGCCAGATCAAGGCCAAACATTCATTTAATGGAACACAGAATTTTTAGGCCCTGAGGCATCCCTGCTCCAGAGAACATACTCCTACCCTTATTAACTGATAAGTACTTCATTATTAATAACTTGTCCCCTCCAGAGGAGAGGAGGCCATGCCACAGAAATACCAGAGTCTGAATTTAGCATTGCTTTTTTTTTTCTAGTTGTATATGCCATGACATAAATCTCCTCATTTATACGCTGGAAATAAAATTGTGTCACACAGTATGAGAACAAAAGAACAAAGTGATAAACATGGCCACACTCTAAGAAGTCTGCAGTATTAAAATGATAAAATTTGAATTGTGTTCAAGTGTACTTCCCATTTTCTCTTCTATGAGGTTTAGTGTGGTTGATTTTATGTTGAAGTCTTTGATCCATTTGGATTTGAGTTTTGTGCATGGCAATAGATATGGGTCTATTTTTATTCTTCTACATGTTGATATGGAGTTATGCCAGCATCATTTGTTAAATATGCCTTTTTTTCCATTTTATATCTTTTGCTTCTTTGTCAAAAAATCACGTGTTCATAGGTGTGTTGTTTGATATCCAGGTCTTCGATTCTTCGATTCAGTTCCATTGGTCTTCCTGTCTGTTCTTATGCCAACACCAGGCTGTTTTCAGTGCTGTAGCTCTATAGTAGAGTTTCAAGTCAGGGATTGTGATGCCTCCAGAAGTTCCTTTATTGTACAGGATTGTTTTAACGATCCAGGGTATTTTGTTTTTCCATATGAAATTGAGTATCATTCTTTTGAGGTCTGTGAAGAATTTTACTGGGATTTTGATGGGCCTTGCATTGAATCAGTAGATTGCTTTTGGTAAGATTACCATTTTTACTATGTTAATTCTGCCTACCCAGGAGCATGGGAGGTCTTTCCACTTCCTAGTGTCTTCTTCAATTTTTTCTTCAAAGATTTAAAGTTCTTGTCATTATTCCACTTGTTTGGTTAGAGTTTTTATGATATTTTATGCTACTAGTGGCTATTGTGAAGGATGATGTTTCTCTGAATTCTTTCTCAGCTCAGTCCATTTATCATCTCTGTAAATGAGGGTTACTGATTTTTTTGAGTTAATCTTGTATCCTGCTACATTACTGAAGGTATTTATGAGTTATAGAAGTTCCTTGGTAGAATTTTTGGGGTCCCTTATGTAAATTATCATATCATCAGCAAATAGTGAGAGTTTGATGTGTTCTTTTCTGATTTGCATCCCCCTGATCTAATTTTGTTGTCTTATTGCTCTAGCTAGAACCTTAAGTATTATTCTGAGTAGACACAGAGAGAGTGAACAATATTGTCTTGTTTCTGATTTCAATAAGATTGCTTTGAGTTTCTCTCCATTTAGCTTGATATTGGCTGTTGGCTTGCTGTATATTGCCTTTGTTATGTTTAGGTATGCACAGTAGACCACTTCCTAAATATAACCCCAGTAGCACAGATACTGAGAGAAACAATTAATAAATGGGACCCCCTTTGAAACTGAAAAGTTTCTGTAAAGCAAAGGACATAGTCAACAAGACAAAACAGCAGCTTACAGATTGGGAAAAGATCTTCACCAAGCCCACATTGAACAGAAGGCTGATCTCCAAAATATACAAAGAACTCAAGAAATTGGTCATCAAAAGAACAAATAATCCAATAAAAATGGGGTACACACCTAAACAGAGAACTCTCAACAGATGAATCTAAAATGGCTGAAAGACACTTAGGGAAATGTTCAACATCCTTAGTCATCAGAGAAATGCAAATCAAAACAACTCTGAGTTTCCTTCTTACACCTGTAAAAATGGCCAAGATCAAAAACACTGATGACACTTATGCTGGAGAGGATGTGGGGAAAAGGGAACACTCCTGCATTGCTGGTGCAAGTGCAAACTGGTGCAGCTGCTTTGGAAATCATTATGGCGATTTCTCAGAAAATTAGGAAGCAACCTTCCTCAAGACCCAGTAAGACTACTTTTGGGTATATATCCAAAGGATGCTCAATCGTGCCACACGGACATGTGTTCAACTATGTTCATAGCAACATTGCTTGTCATAGCCAGAACCTGGAAACAACCTAAATGCCTCTCAATCAAAGAATGGATAAAGAAAATGTTATGCATTTACACGATGGAGTACTACACAGTGGAAAAAATAATGACATCTTAAAATTTGTGGGCAAATGGATGGATCTAGAAAACATCATATTGAGTGAGGTAACCCAGACCTAGAAAGACAAATATCACATGTACTCACTCATAAGTGGCTTTCAGACATAAAGCAAAAAAAAAAAAAAAAAAAAAAGCAGCCTACAATTCACAATCCCAGAGAACATTGACAACAATGAGGACCCTAAGAGAGACATACATAGATATAATCTACATGGAAAGTGAAAAAAAGACAAGATCTCCTGGGTAAATTGGGAGCATGGGGATCATGGGAGAGAGTAGGAGGGGAGAGGAGAGGAAGGGGGGGGAGAAGAAAAAATATATAGCTTATTAAAAGCTATTAAAATTATTTTGAATTGTATATTCTATAATTTAGATTCACTCTTTCTTATATATTTCACTGGCTTTGGGCAAATAAAATCAATAAAAACTCAAATTTTTCTTAGCTTATGTTTAAACTGAAAGAATAAACTAAATAGATATGCTTTTCATAGTTTTTTCATGTTGGAATGGCTGTGGTACATAGCCACAATCACACTACATGGGTGCCTAAGGTAGGAGGACCCAGAGATCAAGGCCAGCCTGGCTTACCTAGAGGCATGGAGGATTCCAAGATAGCCTATGTATGTAGTAAAACCCCATTTAAAAAAGCTGGGCTTGATGGTGTAAGATTGTAGCTCTAGTTACTTGGGATATAGAAGCAAGAGGATTCCGAGTGCAGAGAATGTCTGTGCTACAGAGTGAGTTCAAGGCCAGCCTGGACAATTTAATGAGTCCTTTTTTCAAATAAAAAGTTAAAAAGGCCGCAGATAAGGCACAGTGGTTGGGCACTTGTGCAGCATGTAACATTCTAGGTTCCTAATTCTGAAAAAGAAGCCGTTTTTCTACAAAGCTTTAGGTACTCTCCATGTCACAAATTGAGTAATAAAATGTAAAAAATCTTTCTGAAGAGACCAAGAAATCCTTTTCCTAAATAGCAATGCCACTTGAATAAACAAGGAATACTACGAGATGGCTGAGTCTCTGGAATGCTCTCTATATGCTTTAATTTTCAGAAACAGACAATACCTAAAGGAACTTGCAAACACCATATACTGTTTTGACTCTATTGTCTCCTAAGGGTAACAAACACTGATACTCACTTGTTACCTCACTGATGCATAGTCAACAGAAAATTCTAATCTAACACACTTTTTAGTCATGACAAGGCAAATTCGCTGAGTATCAGGTAGCAGACATTGCACTGAACATAATTGTGTTATCATATTCTGTCACTGACACATGTAAGTGTCAGCCCCTTCTATGGTCAACAGAATGGCAGCATCATGCTTCGTGAAAGACAGAAAACTTGGCATTGTCTTCAATGCTTTCTTGTTCCCTCTCACACTGCATGTAGCCAATTACTGGGTCTCTTGACTTGGTTTTAGAAACCTCTTTTCTTTTTATCCCACAACCCATCTTTGCCTCATTGCACACGGGAGATTCTGGCTAAAGTGCCCACATTACCCTATCTTTCCATTCTAATTATTTTAATGCTACGGTGTCACCTTCAATAAATACAACAACATCCCAAATTTCTTATATATGTCTTTCTGACCAAGGTCCCAACATCCTGTTTCATCTTCTGTCTCCTTACCTTCAATTCTAGACACTAGTTTGGCTTTTTGGTCACCTCTTCCTTTGAGCACGACCCAGGTAACAGGTGAAGAGCGCTCTCTGTGTGCTATTCTACCCAGAGCCTTGGCAGAGTGTGGCCTCATGACACTCGGAGTTCAGAGTTCTAGATTCCAAAGATATGACAGAATAAATTCCTCTGGTTTTGAGTCATGCAGTCAAGAAAGACACCATGAGAAGAAATTTGGTCTTTCTATGAGACCAGAACACATGACCCACACATAGAGATAGCACATGTGGGAAAAAGATCTAAGACACCGCACTTTCTTCCAGACTAACACTTAGATATACCCTGTTAATAAAAAATATGATGCTTATGAACAGAAAAGAAATTGGGATGTTCTTCGACTAAAGACTAAAATAAAAGAGATAACTAAATAGTTCAAGAAGATGAGAAATAAAGTTAATCCCATATCTTAGAAAGAGGACCTCATTTTACAGCGAGGTAAATAGGAAGCAGTTAAGCCCCTTTCCTTGCAGAGTATAAATTCCAGGACAGCGCGACCGCTCTTTACTTTTCTGTCTACTTAAATACTTCCAGTACCTACCACATCATTAAATACCAAGTAGAAATTTGATAAGTGAATACATAGAAGTCAAATTATAGCGTTTTCTCACAAGTCTACAAAAGCACCATCCTTGGGAAAAGATTTAGTTCGGCTTCGCCTTCTTATTCACTAACGCTCACGGCAGCGCTTCGTGAGAACCAAAACACCCAGCTTCAGTAGCTACGTTCAACCAGTTTCTAGCAGTTTTCTTTATCTTCAACGTATCAGGCAAAGGGGCAAAAAACAGACTCTGCAATACGATGCTTCCATGTGGAATTCAGTTATAAAACACGGGGAGAAATGGCCAACTCATCATTTCTGACATCACCATCTTTGGACTAACTGGAGGACATTTGATACTAGTGACTCGGGGTCACAGACAGAGGATGGAGAAATAATCACTCCCTTTAATTCATTTCAAACTGCTCGCCCCAGGAATTATTAAATATGAAAAGAACTTCTTTGGTGCAAGTGTGGTTCATTTGAACGCCGCCAAAGGGCAGCAGACATAAAGACTTCCCTCATTTCATTTACCGCTTACTTCTCTACCGTACCGCTCATTTAAAAACATTATCCAATTTGGACCTTGAGATTTCTGTCCTGTGCTCCAATATGGGTCTCTGTCTCTGTCTCCTTTCATCACCTGATGAAGTTAATATTCAGGAGGATGCCTATATGTTTTTCTTTGGGTTCTCCTTATTTAGCTTCTCTAGGATCACTAATTATAGGCTCAATGTCCTTTGTTTATGGCTAGAAACCAAATATGAGTGAGTACATCCTATGTTCCTCTTTTTGGGTCTGGCTTACCTCACTCAGGATAGTGTTTTCTATTTCCATCCATTTGCATGCAAAATTCACAAAGTCCTTGTTTTTTACTGCTGAGTAGTACTCTAATATGTATATATTCCATACTTTCTTCATCGGGAACTCACCAAGGCCAGCTGTCCTGGGTCTGAAAAAGCATGGGATAAAACCGGACTTGCTGAACATAGCGGACAATGAGGACTACTGAGAACTCAAGATCAATGGCAATGGGTTTTTGATCCTACTGCACGTACTGGCTTTGTGGGAGCCTAGGCAGTTTGGATGATCACCTTACTAGACCTGGATGGAGATGGGGGTTCCTTGGACTTCCCACAGGGCAGGGAACCCTGATTGCTCTTTGGGCTGATGAGGGAGGGGGACTTGATTGGAGGAGGGAGAGGGAAATGGGAAGCAGTGGTGGGGAAGAGACAGAAATCTTTAATAAATAAATAAATTAAAAAAAAATAAAAACTTTATCCAAGGCATGACTTAAAAATAATTCGCCTTTACGTTTTCAGAATGCTTTGTTGTCTGAAATAGCATCAGGTACTACTTAAAAAAAAAAAGAGGATTCTATATAAAAGGTTTGTTTGCAGTCATACTTGTTCTTTTGATATGCTTATAGTATGTATCAGCTGATGAATCCCATTACTTATAAAACTAAAACCAACTTTTCTCCATTTTCTTTGAAAATAATCTGAAAATTATTTTCAATGGAAGCACACATTCTATCCGTGAGTGTATGCCGTTCTTCACAACACAGTCTGGCTTTATAACATAGACGTGTGTGCGCTTGGATCGTGAAAATAGAGGCCTTGCAGTCGTCCTATCCGAGCTGGTCCTGTCTGTGATGGCTCATTGGCTTTGCACAGGGCACGATTCACTGCCCTGGCGCTGAAATGGATAGAGGGATAATGTGCAACTGTTAGCTAAAGATGACTAGAAAAGGAAATCGACAGGTTTGTCCACTCCGGGAGCCAGTGTCCCTTGCGACATGCATGGACATATGAAACCATGCAGTCCACACGATCACATGGAGGGAAAAGACACAGACAAGAAAGAGCTTGGGGACTGTGGGTGCTAACAGCTGCTGTTTACTAAGCCCAGTATAAGCGCTTTGCATACACTTGGTCGCTTAAGCAATCTTATCAATCAGGTCAGTCACAATTATTCTCATTCTACAGAGAGGAAACTGAGGCTAATATTTTTCTTTTACTGAAAATAGAATTTTTTCATACAGTATATTCTGATTAACCTTTTCCCTCCTTCTGCTCCTCCCAGTTCCTCTTCACCTTCCCTTCCATTCATACCTCCTCCTGCTTCCTATCTGTATTTAGAAAACAAACAGGCTAGATCTTCCTCTGCAAACTTCATTCTCTCTACTCAGTGGTTTATTCCAGCCCTAACTCCAGCAGACAGGCACTCCCTGGGAGCCCACAGCCCAGTTTGGATAGAGAAGCAGGTGGGCTAACTTCAGTTCTTCATCTCTCCTTCCTCTCCTCCAAACCAAATACCCCAGTCTCATCCCCAGCAGCAGCTCACAGCAGCCCACAGCAGCCCACATGCTACAGCCTCCCTCCCTCATCCCAGCTCCCATCTCTAGTGCATCACAGCTGTCTTCCCCTTCAGACTTTCTTCCCTCAACTCATTGCTTTATCCCAGTCCTCAATACCAGCAGGCACAGCCTGGGGACTCACAGCACATTCTGGCCAGGGAAGCAAATAGTCTAAATACAGATCTTCACTTCTTCCTCTCTTCTCCAAATCCCACCCCCAGTATCACCCCATCTCTGCACCAGACTTCCTGTTGTAGCCTTCTCCTCCTCTCTGCCCCATTTCCAATGGATCACACAGATCTTTCCTTCCACCGTCCTTCCCACTTGTCCAGATACAGCCTCTCCTCACTCTCTAGGCCCATCCCTGGAGGACTTAGCAGACCCTCCTTTCTCACCTCCAGTAGACCTCTTCAGGTCCCCTAGCCCACTCCCATTACTAAGTGTCAACTCCCAATACCTAGAAACACATGGAATCCCAGTACCACTCATGTCAGAATTTCCGACCAGGCAACACACAGCCACCACACTCTCCAGAGAGAGAGAGAGAGAGAGAGAGAGAGAGAGAGAGAGAGAGAGAGAAACAGAAAGTAAGGACAAAACACCAACCCAGCAAAGAAAAGACCAGAAACCAGCACATAGAATTATAATCTCCCCAAACCAGATGCCTAGCTATCCGCATAAAAACACAATCAACAACAGCCAGGACAATATGTCTACATTAGAGATCAGCAACCCTAGCACACCAGGTTCTGAATACTCAACACAGCTGAAGCCCAAAGGAAAGACCTTACACAGCCTTTATGAATATGATAGAGGTCCTTAAAAGAGAAATGAATTAAAACCATTAAAGAAATTTAAGAAAACACAGTGGAAGGAAGTGAATAAAAAAATTCATGATCTGAAAGTGGAAATAAAATGAATATAGAAAAATCTAGGCTGAGGGATGTCAGGAACTGAACAATTGAAGAACTGAAGCAGGACTCTCAGAGGAAAGCCTTATCAACAGAATATAGGAGATGGAAGAGACAATCTTAGGCATTGAAGACCTGATTAAGGAAATGGATACCTTGGTCAATGAAAATGATAAATCTAAAAAATCTGCTGGCATAAAAAATACCTGGAAATCTGGGACATCAAGAAGAGACCAAATCAAAGAAAAAATGGATTAAGGGAAAGAGACTAAAACCAGGTCAAAGGCACAGAAAATATTTGCAACAAAATCATAGAAGAAAAATTCCCCAACTTAAAGAAGGAGATGTCTATCAAGGTACAAGAAGTTTACAGAATGCCAAATATATTAGACAAGGAAAAAATTCCCCTTAGCCTCTAATAATCAAAACACTAAATGTACATAGCCAAGAAAGACTATAAGGAGCTGCAAGGAAAAAAAAGATCAAGTAACATATAAAGGCAGACCTGTTAGAATCACAGCTAGTTTTTCAGTGGAGACTCTAAAAGCCCAAAAGAACCTGGGCAGATGTGCTGCAGATTCTAAGAGACCACAGTGCCAGCTCAGACTACTATATCCAGCAAAGCTTCCAAAAACCATAGATGGGAGAAATAAGGCATTCCATGATAAAGTCAAATTTAAACAACTTCTTTTTACCAAATCCAGCCCCACAGAAGACACTATAAAGAAAACTCAAACAAAAAAGGTTAACCATACCAAAGAAAAAAGAATAAATAATCTCAGACCAGCCAATAAAAAGGGAAACACATACACACCACCACCACCACAACAACAACAATAGCAACAATGTACAGGGCTTTCAAGGGTCTGCACCAGATGGGGGTCCTAGAGCAGAAAGAACCTGACACATGCCCCCATTCATAATCAAGAAGTTATATCTCCAATTGATGAGCACTTATAAAACATTTATAAATGAAAAATTAGGTTTCTCCAAGGGACTCTTCCTAGTCAGTAGGGGTGAAGGCTCTAAGTAGGCACCAGTTCTTTTTCTCTATGTTCAATGAGTTGTGCATATGTTATTTTCAGTCACAGAGTCTTGTTGTGGACCGAGGCTTTTAATTTTGTTGCAGGTGATATACCCACAAATAGTGGAATCTAGCCAGTAGATCACTCCGTGCTGAGTTCAGAGTTTCTAGCTTTAAGCATTCAAACTTGTATTCCCATTCTAGCTTTGCCTGCAATCTACATCAAATGCAACTAAACATCCTAGTGTTTTTCAACCCAAGACAGAGGGGAGACTCCACCCTCACAGTGAGCCCCAGGGGTGATTGTCACATTTGGTAGGGAGCAGTGAATGGGGGGGTAGTTTGGAAAGGTATAGTCACTAACTCTATTGTTTTCATAATATCGATGACAGAATTAAAGCTGGACAAAAATCTTAGCCCATGGGATGTGCTGAAGAAATAGCGCTGAGAACATATTTTCAGAATGTTGATAAACACTGCCACTCCCTGACCTTTTAGCCTGTTGTTAACTGTGAAACCCTCGGAGAATCACAAAACTCAAGTCAGCCCTGTGTCTTGAGGGTGGAATAAATTATTCTCAAGGAAGTGTTTTCCAAAACCACTCTCTGAAGCCCTACTGGTGACAGCTTCTGTGTTCTGGGAGAAAAGAGAAAGTACGGAGCAGGAATTGTCACAAAATGGAAACAAGATTCAACTTAAAGAGTTGTCTTTTGTGTAGAATTAGGTTCTTGATCCCACCTAACTCCTAACATTTCAGCTGTGAGGGGATGGCATTGGGAGTAGATGGTAGACGTTCTTGTTCTGGTTCTGGGGATGAAACCCAGGACCCTGGGATGCTAGGTTAAGCATCATACCACCATGTTATCCTCCTCCCATCTTTCTCTCCTTCTTCTTTCCCCTCCCCCATCCTTTTCTTCTTTTCCTGGAAGCCAGTGCTCTAGTACCATCTAGCTGAAAGTCTTCATGGCCTTCCACATCTTCACAGCTGTCTACAACTTCACAGAAATGGTCTCATTTGGTACTCTGGCTGGTGAGGCAGTCTTATTTTACACAGATTAAGATAAAGTTTCAGGAAACTACATACCAAGACCAGCATCACACAGTTGGTTAAAGAAGGGCCGGTTGGGGAAAAAAAGACCTCCTGTCTTTTTTTCTTTAAAGGCTACCTACCTGCTGTCCAATCTTTAAGTGGTTCATATGAAATTGGCTTTGCCATAGAATCATAGTTTTAAAGACTTAGAACTCACAAATTTGAATGTCTTGAGGATCGAGCTTCAGAGGTGTGTCTCATAATTGCTTTCCAGGTGATTCTGGTATGCAGCCAAATTTGGGACTATTACTAAATCATGCTTGTCTCGGTATAACTCGAAGCGCAGGAGGGGTAGGTTCCCGGGAGCCAGGCAGAGCCAGGAAACCCTGGGCAAGTCATATAATCCCATAAGCCTATTTCTGCATCTGTGAGAAGAAGGCAATGCTTATGACATGAGAATCACAAATATTTGGAAAACTGTATGTTCAGGGAGAAAGTGAAATCTTGTGATCATTACCGCTGCAGTCAGAAGAGTCAACACATCACCTCCTGCATTGCTTTGCTAGGATCAAGAGCAAAGAGGTGTGTGGCATAAATCACAATGATTCCAAGATTTTCCTCATGCAAATTTACAGCTTATAGAGCCAGACCACTTATTAGCAACAATCTCTAGGTCTCCCAACGAGGAGATTTGTCTTCTTGTTAGTAAAACCCTGGGATTTGCATTTCTGTTGTAGAGATGAAGGACACAAAGTTTTGAGGTAATGGCTTTTAGAATGGGATTAGATGGTCAGAATTAGTGCTTGTGAATGAGAAGTCACTGTAGCTGTAAATTATTTTCCAACATGGTGATTATGTCAAGGTTAAAAAAATTATTCTTTATAGTTTGTGATTCATATTGCGGGTCTCATAAATATTGAAAGCTGCCTTTGAGAAATTCTAAGACAAAAGGCCGACAAAGAGCTAAAAATCTTCAACAAATGGGGCAGAAAACAGTAAGGGGAAGTGAGGCTGGAAATGTATTTTTCAAAGAACTAGGAGAATAAGTTTATATAATTGCATATTTAAGTTACTGATCCCCAAGTTTGTTTTAAGCTGGGGCATTTTCTACTAAAAATGTAACTATGAATCACTGATATAAACCTAACTAGATGATTACACTGTAACTAGGATAGAATTTGTGTATTTTGTCTCTGGAGAAAGAGTGCTTCAGCTCTTCTTTAGTTAATTAGTCTCTCTTGTCCTCCTGAGAGTATACACAATGCACTTAAGGCCTCTATTTCCCCATCACCTCAGTGACCTCTGCTCATCTCCATTCCCCCATCAATCACCTCCATCTCCCTGTCCTTATGACTTATGTTCATTTTGGAAAATTTAGATTGGCTTGACAGAAATGCTCCTGGGATACTGTAAGAGGAAGGACCTGAGCTTACACCCTTTATGAATCCACATCAAGTTGCAGTTTTTTGATGTGCTTGGTGTGACTGATTTGATTTATGGCTTTCAACTCCCTTCGGGTGAAAGTGATCTCATTCCAAATTTACTTTTCTTTCTATTTCTGCTGTCATTACCCAGGGAAAGGCTGATGCTTCGGTCCTCATATCTGGTAGAAGACCCTGCATCAGAACTGGTCTCAGTGACTCCAGGGCTGTCTGCTTCAGGCCCCTTATGCCTGAGACAGTAAGGATCTTTCTAAAGAAGAGCTCTGAGTGTTTCTCTCCATTGCTAAGTCTTTCTTGCCCATTTACTGACTATTTTGGTCCTATCTGTTATACAATCCTCAATGATCATTTATAAAACTACTTTCAGTCTGTAATCCAACTTCTGTCCAGCCAAATTACGCTACTTTTTAGTGTTCAAATGAAATTTAAGATTTCCTACCTCACTATAGCATAGCTCCTTACATGAGAAATATGTCAGTGATATACAGTTGTGATTTCTATGCATGGGGCACATTTATTTTAAACAATTTACATTTACTCCCAAATCAAACAAATCACAATTGTGTGACTCTAACTTAAAGAGGCAAGCTTATACTTATATTTGCTTTTAATTCATAATACAACATTATCTCTCCATATTTACTCTTGTAGAAGTTTTTTTTTTTCCTGCTGAGATAGGATTTTCTTTTAGTTACCAAGGAACAGGAGGCCAGCTGGCAGGAAGAAACGGAGACAGGACGCCAGGTTGAGCTCTCGTGCCACGGGAACAGTTGAGACCTAATTTGCTGACCTGTCAGGCTGATTTTGCTTCATTTGCAAACTTAGCGTTGTGGAAACAACACTGACATGGATATTAGAAGACCTGGAATCCGGTCCCATTTCTGACATGATGTAATTGCCACACGATCATGCACGTTTCTAGCCTTGGATTTTGTTTACGAGGCATCCAGCTGTGAGCACAGGCAAGGGATCTCAGCTCCCATTCCTCACACCGCAGCCCTTTCTGTGTATTTATTTGCTTTATGATTCTTGACTGTCCATGAAAGGTCTACAGATTTCATAATTCCATTTCCATAAGTCAAGAAGCCTAGATGGCAGTGTTTTAAAAGATTTATTTTTATTGTGTGTCTATGTGTGTATCTGTGTGAGTGTGTGTGCAGGTATCTATGGGGGCCAGAAGAAGGTGTTGGATCTCTTGGAGGTGGTTGTGAACCTCCTAACATAATATTGAGAAGGGAAGTTGGGTCCTCTGAAAGAGCAAGAAGCACTCTTAACTACTGAGTCATCTTTCCAGCCCTACTATTCATAAATAATCACAAATAGTTTTGCAAATAGCTGTAAAATACCACCACAATGTTCTACATATGTTGCTTTTAAAGGTATGTGGATACTCTCTACGACCCTTGCAATCTTGAGAAGAATAAAATTCTACATTCACATTTCCACTTTATATATTTCATATATAAAAAAACTTCTGATACATGTATCTCTTCTCTCTTCTCCTATCTGAAAAACCTTGAACATGCCCCTTCCTGTATATAAACTATATGAGGGTTGACTGTGTCTGCTTCTTTCTCTCATGTACAAACCTTATCTCACATCTCATGTTTCATAGAAATTTACATTGAATTTTTTCATAAATCAACATTTAGATGTGTTTTAAATAAATATAAATTTAAAAGAAATCACTGAAACATGTTTCATATTTTTCATATAAGTTATTAGGCCATAGATTCAGACTCAATCAATGTCCTCCCACTAGAGGCAAATGTTCTTAAAATGTCTGTACTGTTGCACATAAAAGGCTATGGTGAGTAATAGCATTCAGATAACCTGCTCACTCTATAATATAGACTGCTCATAACAGTCCAAAAATGAGCTTTAAAACGAATAAGACAAGTTCATGGCAAATGGACTAATACTTCATCCTCTTACCAAGTCTTCCAGCACACACTGATGAATTGGTACCAGAAATCAATCCCTTTTATATCCTTGGGTTTTTAAGGGTTATACCACTTGTTAAAATTTGTGTGAATTTTCAATATAGCTGTAGGCAGTAAGGAGGTATGTTCTCCTACCTGAGTTACTCTGAAAACACACAATCTCCTCTCTCTCTCTCTCCCCTCTCTCTCTCTCTCTCTCTCTCTCTCTCTCTCTCTCTGTGTGTGTGTGTGTGTTCATGTCCTCTTTTCTCCTTACCTTCCTCCCTCTATTCTTCTAAAAATTTCAAGGACATTTGAGCCACAGGTATTTTCAAACTTCATCATCATGGACAATATTATTCTCCCACATTCAAGTATCATTCAAGTCAAGAAATAAAGAAACCAAACAAAACCAAATCTGCAGTCCTCATGTCCTTAACAGATTACAATACCTGCACCATTCCCTGAAATTACAACCTTCAAATCTGTTATCCCTTACAAACTCTAGAGATAACTGAGTAATCCCGAGAAGCTTATTTACACGCAGGCGCAGCCCTTCTGGACAGCTTCAGCACTTACTTGGCATAAGCCGCTGATGCACATGTCCAGTGACTCCGTATAGCATCGTGTACCATCTAAGACCTTCGGCGCGAGTTCAACAATCAGACTAGTTCCTTTGGCTTGACACTTGAGTGAGCACGGGTTGTCAGGGTCATTGGACACAGGAAGCCATTCATAAAACTGGCCATGGTACTTGACATCGTTATGAGCAGAACACTGCTGAGCGCGAAAATCACCCACTTCTGGTGGACAGTCCTGGAGAAAGGGGGGGGAAAGAGCACAAGTACATTATAAGAATAATTCCAAATAGAAAATTGGCACAGCTGCGCGGTCTGTGGAGGTCACAGAAAACAAAGTGAATGTCCCGATCATCATAAATGGACCTCATTATGCCTTTTTAGAGGCTATACGATTATTTGGGCCCTTAAAAAATAAAGATCTGAGAAAGAAAAAAAAACCTTAATAGGTTTCTTATTGATGTCGAATTAGAACGTAACTAAATCTTTAGAAAGTAAAAGAAATCTTTGCATTGACATGAGCACAAAGTGCCATCTTGAAATATTTTCTGAAAGACATCACTTGCCCATGATCTCTTCAACATTGTGACATTTCGATTCCTTCTAATTTTGGATAGCTGGAAGAATTTTGCCTTTCTCCATCCTGAAAATGAGATGTATGACAACATTTTCTTTTTTTTTTTTTTTTGTCATACTTTGGATTGATGTGCTAGCGTCATGTATCCTAGGTAAGAGGAAAGAGTTCTGTCGAGCTATATCCCTAGATCCTTACATTAAAAAAATTAGGAGAGCCGGGCAGTGGTGGCGCACGCCTTTAATCCCAGCACTCGGGAGGCAGAGGCAGGCGGATCTCTGTGAGTTTGAGACCAGCCTGGTCTACAGAGCTAGTTCCAGGACAGACTCCAAAGCCGCAGAGAAACCCTATCTCGAAAAACCAAAAAAAAAAAAAAAAAAAAAAAAGTAAATAAAAATAAAAAAAAAATAGGAGTAGGGGTGTTTTTCCTGAGTGTACATATTTGTACCATGTGCATGCCCAGTGCCTGCAGAGGCTAGAAGAGGATATCATATCGAGAACTAGAGTTCAGGAAGGTTGTGGACTGCCATGCGAGTGGTAGAAACTGAACCCAGATCCTATGGAAGAGCAGCTAGAGCTCTTGACTACCAAATTATATCTTCAGGCCCACGTAGACTTTTAAAGTCTATTGATGGATTGATTGGCAAGGGAGGCCTTGCATTTCATTCTGTAGCTGATCTGGAACTTGTAATCCCTCTGCCTTATCCTCTTGAGTACTGTGACTGTGGATGTAACCATGACACCAACCTAAAACAAAGGACACCTCTTTGTTTTAGTAGCTAGTAGGAAACAGTTGGGATAATTTTATTTAAAAATATATGGGGTCATCTGTGACTTGTCTTTTAGAATTTAGGTTTCCTAAGTTCTAAAATTAACATAGAGCAAATACGAGAGACGATCCTTTCTATGTGGATTTCTTTGGGCTCAGTTGACGATGCAGAGAGGACATAGATGTTCTTCTCAGATGATGTGTGGCAGCGAGACTTCTCATGCTCTGTACAGAGGCAGTAACACCACTCAGCTCACAAGGTTGTGTGAGCATAGGCAATGACTGACACATGGAAGATAACCAGTAGTAATTACTTTGAATATTTAATGAGGTGTTTGATAACAAGGAACCAGAGACTTAGGACATCCTATTAACTTTAACTTGAAATAATGTTGGCAGAGGCTGAGGAAAAATAAAAGCTTCTAAATATATATTTCATAAGGGGAAACTTAAAATGTATAGCTACTACTAACAATGCTTACTGTCTAGTGGATGGTAAAATGCAGAGAGAGCAAATAGAATCAAACTTTAAAAAAGGAAGAGATGGGGAAAACTGGAAGGGGGCTTTAAGAAGGGAGGGGAAAGGGAAATCAATACAGGAGGAGAGGTAGAAGGGACAAATAACACTAGGAATGTTTGAAAAAATTTTAAGGAATCATATACTTTGTATTTACCTGAAACTATATGTAATACATGCAAGTGTAATTATGTATGTATATATATATGTGTGTGTATATATATATATATGTATATATATTTATTATATGTGTAATTGAAATGACATTATAACACTTGTGCTGACAATGCTCCCCACAAGGGCAATAGATTATCTAACAAAAACTTCAGTACCAGGCATGAAGAAAACATCCTTTTGAGTTGTTGGTTAGGGTAGTCCAAGAGACTCAGAAAACAGTATAGATTCATGCTATTATCCTTGGCTGCTTCCCAAAGATAGAAGATAAAACCTCTGTCACAGAACTCAGAAGATTCAAGCTGAATCTAACCTTGAAGTTTTCCTTCCTGAAGTTTCGTTTTCACAGTACCAGAAGGTGCTATGCAAGCTGCCAAGGAAGGGAAGCCACCAATAGCAGTGCTCTGCTATGACTTCTGTGAATCATAACAGCGACCAGCACGACAAGCTCACTCTAGGAGCACAGTAGTGGCGCTCAGATCTTGGTGGCTACAAACAGCTGTCTAATTGGACTTGAGGCCTGCTCAACATGAGGGAGATTGTGCCTGCTAATAGAAACCTAGGCAACCACCAAGGGATGGTAGGCTTGCGGATCTAAGAGAACCTACTTCCTTCACTTTCTTAGACCAGCATACTCCTACATATTCTGAAATTTATTTAAGATTACTTAATTATTTATTTAAGAATATTCTAAAATCTATTCTTACAAGCACAGGTAATTGCAGCTCTCTCACTCTCCAACCAAGAAAGCTCTATTTGTAGCAGATGCAGACCTTACAGAAAAACTAGTCAAAGTGCAGCGATCAGAGGATCATGGTGTATCCAGTACTCCAGTGGGTACAGCTACAACACAACTCCTGCAGCTAAGGCTCGGGCGACATCACAGTCAGAAAGATTATAAGTACCAGAGCACTAGAAAACCTGCTGCAGATTGAGTCTTGTAGAAATGAAAGGGAAGCTACAGCCTTGATACCTCTACAAAATGACTTCTTAAATGCAAATAAGGACAAAACCCATACGTATGCTAAGGTGGAAGGGGAAATCTCACACGGCTCCACCCATATACAAAGAATTGCTAATGGCTGTTGTGGGAGCGAGAACTAGTCTTTCCCAGACATGGACCTCTTAAATGGTTTTATCATACAAAGTGATCAGCCCTGAAATCATATACACACAATTAACACTAAGCCCACTCAGTAGGTACAATTACACTTATAATTTACACATGCAATTATAGTAGTACTAGTAATTGTAGTAGTAACAATAATACTAATAAAAGAGGCCATGACTTTGAGAGGGAGTGATGGGGGACATGGGAAGGACTGGAGAGACAGGACATGGGAGCGGCTGGAGGGAAGAATAGGAAGGGAGGAAATGACATATCTTAATTAAAACTCTAAACAATAAAGCACAATGAGAAATAGGCTGTTTAGGCTGACTTTGATAAGTCATAATTTGATTTTCTGTTGCTGTGTGCTAAGATGTTTGGATCCAAACAACTTGGAGAGTAAAGGTTTATTCTAGCTTGGAATTTCTTTAGATTGTTTTTATTGAGCTATATATTTTTATACGCTTCCCTCCCTTTCTGCCCCCCTTCCCTTCTACCCTCTCCCATGAGGGTATATGTGCATATTATATACATTTACTTTTCTATTGTAAGAAATCCAAATTGTATACTTTTCAAAACTATGCTGTGAGCACAAGATTAGGTCTCTCCAACCATAACAGGTAACGGAGACTGCACACCGTTGTCCTAATACCAGTTTGTTTCAGATCCTATGTTCCAAGAGAAAAGTGCATATTAGGTGATTAAACATGGGCTTCTTGTAGATCAGTGTTCTAAAGGTATTATTACCTTTTGTCTACTTTAGACATTATACCAACATTTGCTTAGACCTTATACCCTAAAACAACTCATGCTAACTCCGTGTAAACTCCTCACATTTGCTTCCCTAAATTTTTCTGTTGGGCATCTTAGAGTCTCTCTCAAGCTGCAACTTCCCCATGACAGCAGGTTGAATAAAGCCAGTTTTATATGATCTCCAAGTTCCTCTTGGGCCAATAGTAAGATCATTGATTGATGAATAAACTGATCACTTAATTAATAAAGTTTAAATCAAGCATTTTCTTTTATATGTCACCTGTCATCCCAGCATCCACTTGGTTACTCTATAGTACAGAAGCCCTGAAGTAAAATCAGTGACATGGAACATTAAGGGGATTGCTTCAAATAGTCCCACACACCTTTCACAACTATCTTTGTTTATTCTATGACACTATGAGCTTGAGGGGAATTTCAAGGTCCGAGTTGGTCATCTTCGTCAGGTGAGAAGATTGGCAAATGATTAAGACATGTCAGAGTATGAACAGACATAATTTCCTGCATTTTTCCAGTCCCAAGAATAGTGTCAGTTGCATTTGTAAGTGGAAACGGTCCCTCGTCCTGGTAAAGACATGAAACTATCACAGACGCTTCAGTTCCTTCTGCTGGACAAACTATGTTCCTGAGTTTCCTGAAGTGTTTAAGACTTAAAGATATAGTAAGGAAGATGAGTGAAAAGCAAAGTTAAGATGTTTACTTTGATGAAACTCGTGATAATATTCAGACATATCTAGAGAAATAAGATCCAAATGCATTTTCACTTATGTGTAATGGTTTTAAGAATACCCCTGACACATTTCATGATTTGTTCTATACCTGTAAACATACCCCTGAGAGTCATATTGCACATGAATACTTTTACACACTTTTATCACCTTTTTTTCCAATCAAAAACTTTGTAGAGTTGCAAGGATATATTTTATAAAATCACAGATGTGCTCAATGCCTGGGTTTTGGAGCTGGAAACTGAACTTCAGCGTTCTGAATGATTGAGTTTATTTGTCTTTGGCAAAATTCAACTTCCTGTTTGAAGAAAAGGACTGGAGAGGAATTATAAAACAGGTTCTCAAAGCTTCTTGGACACCTAGTAACTTTTAGAAAATTATATGCTGACGATTTAATTGTAAATGATTCAGAGACATGTGAATCAATTTCTCTTGAAGATCACATGCTCAAGGGGAAGAGGATGTGGCAAAAGATTCTTTGTTTGAAACAAAAACTTCTCAAGTGTTGTTCAGGATATTCAGTGACTCCCCCTCCCAGAGAAGGTTCAGAAAAAGTTCCTATAGCCTCTTACCCCACAATTATCCTAAGACACATCATAATCAACAACAATAATACAGTAATAATAATAACTATTAACCTGTAGAAGGCCACCATACACAGAGATTTTCAATTTTTAATCATAATTTAGTCTGTTAAACAAGTATTCTTCCAAGGCCTCTCCCATGTCAGATTCAGAAGTTAATGTTCTAAGCACTCGGTACCACTCCATACCACCACTTCCTCAGTGTCGCCTTTGGGGTACCAGCTTTTGGGGGTACTCTTTCAGCACAAGCCACTTTTCTGAGCCAGAAGGTGGGTTTTCTTTAGAAATAAGGAATTCAGAAGGCACTGAACCCACACTGCACTCATAAAATGTTAAAGGTAGAAATAATAGTCTTTCAAAGAGATATTTAAAATAAAAGCATAAACAAGTCGTGATTTATACGTTCTGGCATAGAAGACAAAACAACAGGAAAGTGAGTGATGGGACCAGACACATCTACTCTTTACCAAAATAACTTGACAAAAACTGTGGAAAGGATGAGGTGGATGATGGATCCTCACCTTCCTGTCCCACTTTGTCCCCAGAAGTACCATCAAATAGTAGAAATGGAGCCAGGCAAAGGAAAAGAGAAAGGAGAAAATCTCTAGACGATGATACTCTACTACACCTGTCAACTGCAGGCCCTGCATCAAGGTATGGGACCAGGAGCTGCCTGCATCTGTGAAAATGTTTCTTAGTTAAGTAACTATAGTTAGCCATCCACTGTAATGCTTTTTATTCTCCAGTGTTTTATGTCCTTAATCCTGACCATGTCAGAGCTGTGTTCTTTAACAACACAAAAATACAATCTGACCTTTTATTTGCTCCCATAATAATTCATACAGTCTGTGGGGTTCTGCCATATATGGACCCAATTCAAAACATCCTCTAATCAACTAGTCTATGGGAAAGATATGATGGAGCCCAGATGTCCCCTGATATTGAGTCATGGGTCAGATTACAATGTGGGACAGAAGAGGGTCAGCCTTTCAGAGTTTATTCACTGATTGTATCTTAGCAACTAAGGTGATACATATGAAAGGACTTAAAATGGATTATTAAAAATACACAGATTAGGGTCAGTAAAATATTATTTTCTTATTTTCAAGTTACTTATTTAAGCACTAAATTTTCGACAGGGTGTCATGTAGCTCAGGCTGGCCTCAAGTTTCTTATTTGTAGCTGAGGATGATCTTGAACTCCAGATCTTCTTGTCTCTACCTGCCATGTGCTAGGATTATAGGTATACATCACCAAGTCTGGCTTTTATTTCCATTCTTTCCTTCCTCATGGTCATTCACCTGTTTTCACTCTTCTCTTAAGTATTCAGTGATTGGATTATTCATTTAATTTACTTCATGAATATGATGGTATAAATATTCTGGCACGATGTTTTTTGAGGCCTTTTATTTTATGTGTATTGATGTTTTGCTCACATGTATGTGTATCACATGTGTTTCTGGTGCCTGTGGTGTCCTGAAGAGGGTATCAGATCCCCTGGAAGTATAGTCACAAATAGTTGTGAGCAGCCATGTAGGTGCTGGGAATCAAACCCTGATTTTATGGAAAAGCAGCCAGTGCTCTTAAATGATGAGCTATCTCTCAAATCCCTGATGATATGCTTTTATTTGCAGTCAATGTCAATACTTGATAGGATCATGAAAAGATTGGAAATTACATTCCCATGATCATATACGACAGTCATTTTACACACCTTTCTTCTCATGTCATTTGCCTTTGCTACTACTGTTCTTCTAAACTCCTTGTGGTCCTAATCACTTATCCCCCACAGAAGTTACTAGAAAGAAAACCAAATCAGAATTGTTGAGTAAAGTGTATGTCTTCCAATACAAGATCACCTCTTAAAGAGAGAAATGTGCATGTTTATCAGCTATTTGACAACTGTAAAAAGCATATCAGTTCTAACTTTTTCCCTTAAAATATTAGGACACCTCACATTATTGATGTTAAAACAGGAAAAGAGAGTCACAAAAGATTACTCTACAAAGGACTTTATGGGGGATCTGTAACACACTCGGAAGTGTTCAATGTCTTAGCAGGCTAAGTAGAAGCTGCACTGCCCCTCCCATATCATTTGGTCTTTTAATTACTTGGCTTCCTGTTTTCTGTATTGAAAGTTAGGATGAAGTAACTGGGCATACATATCCACTGACGGGATCCAATCCACTGTGATATTTGGATTGATATCAAATATATACGATAATCCAAACTTCAGTTCCCGTTTTTAAACTGGGCCACTTTTCTTTAATTCTATATACATACAACTGCTTGTGTACCACTTGGATGTCTAAGACATCACAAGCTCATTTCTCCAATCTAAACCCTGATTTCCCTAGAGTGCCTCCAAATTTGATCTTCTGCCACTACAGCCTTCTTGATCCAGGCAACGGCAATTTTAATGTTATCCTTTTCAGGCCCCAATACCTTAAAGCTTCCTGGAGGGCTTAAACAGAATTCAAGAACCTCTCCCTCCAGAGTTTCTGACTCAGTATAACTCTGGTGAGGCAGGCATGCGGATTTGTACTTCAGGAAGTTCCCAGGTGATGTTGGCGCTACTGATTTAGTAGTCCCCATGCAAAAACCATAGAAGTGTTGATTCTACTTCAAAAGTGCCCTGAATGTGTCTACAACTGAGGCTGATCTGTCACATCTCATGTGAATCTGCAAAGGGTTCTTCTCTTCCTCTGTTCTTCTGGATACTTAGGTCAATGAAGCACAATGCTCCTTTAAAGCATTAAGCAGACAGATCATGTTACTTCTCTGTCTCAACTCAGGAGCTGGCTCCCTACTCAGATCAAAAGCCAAATCTTTGTCTCAGGAGGAAAGATCCGCCCCATTGTCTCTTTGGCCAATTTCCACAGCTCATGTTCACTTGGGTATGATCCCACTGGATCCCTTGAGACCTCATGAACTCAAAAACCTCTTTTCCTTCAGGACACATATGCTGCTTCCACCATTTAGAATTCTTTTTGTCTGTATTCCAAAGAACTAATTACTTCACCCTATCAAGTTGTAACTGATACACCACCTTTTCAAGGAGGCCTATTCTGCCTGCTCTATGTAAAATTGCACTCAAATTACTAATTCCTCACTGTCCTGCTCAGTTTTCATTTCTTCCATACCATTCAATCATATCTGAGTGCACTAATTGTCATGGAATAATCTGTTTTGTATACTGTGAAGGTGTGTCATTCTGATTGGTTTAACGAAAGACTGAATGACCAATATCTAAGTAGAATTTTCAGGCACACAGGATGCTGGGAAGAGGGGCGGGGTTGCCAGTCAGGCATGGAGGAAGCAGGAAAGCAGCAGCATGGGCAGTACAGAGTAAAGGTAACAAAGTCATAAGACAGAAAGCAAGTTAATAGAAATGGGTTAATTTAAGTTATAAGAGCTAGTTTAAAACAGGCCTAAGCTATTGACCAAGCTTTTGTAGCTACTAAGTAGTTTCCATGTGGTTATTTTGGAGCTGGCAGGAAGGACAGAAAAGTCTGCTTACAAATGGTACCCAATATGGAGCCACACATACCCACATAAGACCAGGGAAAGCTTTAAAAAGGTTCTAAACATACAAACACAGAGCCAAGTGTGGATTCCTAGGTCCATGTCCCTCATGCCAACTGCAGTACAGGAACATGTCTACTATGTCTACTCTGCCTACATGTCTACCATGTGACAGATTAAGATTTTTGCTCATGCAGACAGAAAAGGTTTCAGATATGCCAGGTTTAGATGGAAAGAAAATTCTAAACAAGTTACTGTGAGTTTAGCAATGTGTGTGGGCTCAACAAAAAAGGAAAAGGATATAGACGGTCATAAAAATAACTAACTAAATAAATAGTTTAAAAATAATAAAGTCTTTAAAGAAATAGTAAAGTAATAAGAAAAAGAATAAGCCTCAAAGAGATGGGAAATACACAAGGAGACTGAATCCTGTATGGTTTTGTATTGTCTTTGAATTTTTTGAATGCTGATGAACAAATGACAATTCCAGGGAGACAGGGGATTGCTGAATTAAACCATCCTAAATGCTCTAGGAATGCCTTAACTTTAAAAAGGAAGTAAAAAAAATGTTACATTGGTGAAGAGGTTCTGCTTTTGTTTCTATAGGAAATGAAAGACCATGGATTCATTCAAGGTTAAAGAAGATCAGCTTTGATTGGTGAAGACCCCCTGAAAATTCCAGCTACCAACATAAAGAAATAAGCCTAAAAAATACTATGAGAGAGGTGATATATATATTTTATCAGCTCAAACATAAAACAAAAGTCATCTTCAACGAAGTTATGCACACTGCACATTCCATATTTGTGTTGGTGCAGGTAGGTATGTTACCTTTGAAAATTATGTGTTTTTAGACCAAGGGTACCAGATACCAATGAAAATGAGGGGCCCATGTGACCCAGCCTTTTAGAGTGCAACTATTGTAGTTTCCTCAGAGTTCTGTATCCAGAACAATCCAAGGCTGCTGGCTGAGATAGTTCACCCTCACAGACTATTCCAAAAAGGACTTCAAATAAGCCTTGCACTTTCCCATTGCACAGAGACTGGACAACAAATAATACAGCAAACATTCCTAGGACGTGACCATTATCCCAATTTTCTTAGGGTCTCCCAAAGATTCCAACATCCCTAGACAACAGAAAGGAACCTAGAGAACATGACACTGACATTCCTAAGAGGGGGAGTGGGTGGTTTTTAGTTATTCAATGGGTTATGGATATTTTTCATTGTTTAGGGGTATTGGTGACAAGTTGTTATGGGGGGAGCTAGAGAGTTAACTCAGAGGCTAAGCACACTGACTGCTCTTCCAGAGGTCCTGAGTTCAATTCCCAGCAACCACATGGTGGCTTAAAACCCTCTGTAATGAGATCTGGTGCCCTCTTCAGGTCTACAGGCATACATGCAGACAGAATGCTGTATACATAATAAATAAATAGAACCTTTGTTTAAAAGTTGTTATTGGTAATGGTCAGGAAGAAAAAAGCTGAACAAAGGAGATTAGATCCAGGGATCTTATTCTGAAGAGAAAAAAAGGGTCTATAGAAATGATATAATAAAAAGGTAGACTATTGAATCTATTTTTAAACTAAAAAAACAACTATTAATCTTAAATATTTTACATTGGTATGTATTTTTGTCTATTGATAGAAATTTAAGGTTATTTTTGTTAGAACATGCTATGCATATTTACTTTTGTTTAAGATATTGTACCTATGCTGCTCATTTAAAAATGTAAATATCTAGTCCTCAAAAGTTATTATTATAAACTATTCAGGATAATAAAGAAATACAGGTTAGTAATTAGTTACTGATAACAATCAAACTTATCATCATGTTAGGTATGTTTTTAAGGTCAAAGAGATATATTTTAGATATATTGTCTTTAAACACTTCAAAGATATACAGAATATGGCACCTAAAATATTTTGTTAACATAGGACTTTTCATGACAATGAGACACATCTTCTCCTGGCAGCACCAATTCACTTTCAAAAGATGATGGACATCAAAAAAACTACATATGGAATTTGCTTTTAATGTGGCAAAATTAGACATTTTTTCAAGAAACTCTTTTCTTGACTGCTCATATTAGGTTGTACTAACTGGACAAGTAGGATACAAAAGAAAAAGATGTGTACTTTGACAAGATAAGGCAAGGCAGTCCTTCATATTCCTGCTTCATAGAAAAGTCTGCCAGACATTCCACAGGACATATGGGAATGTGACTGCTGAACTTTGCCAAGACTAGGTGAGACAGTCCTCCAAAAATTCTGCTTCATAGAAGAGTCTGCCAGATATTCTAGGCCTGTAGGCTGAAGATTGGATACTCCAACATTACAAAGAAACCTTGGGTGATTGTCCAGGCACAAAGATGTCTGTTATTTCTATATTTTTGGAAGTGACTTGCCTTGTAATTTCTGTTTACTCGAGTAATAATATACTCTCCTGGTGTCTTTGATGAAATTGAAGACTAGATAGTTATAGTTATGCTTTTCATTAGTTATAACAGAAGGAAAATTACATACAGAGCTTTGGACTCATCAAGATAGAATAAATAATAAAATATTTTCTTCAAATATGCCAAATACAAATGGACTGGACACTGTAAACATAATTCTAACCTGATAATTGTTCTTATTGTTTATAGCTTTATTATGTTAGTATAAAAACTTTTCTTTTTTATTTAGACAAAAGGTGGAAATGTGGAATAATCTTTTTGTATGTTGTGAATATGTGTCACTCAGATTGGTTTTTTAAAAAAAAGGCTGAATGGCCAATAGCTAGACAGGATTTTCAGGGCCAAGAGAACACTGGAAAGAAGAAAGGCAGAGTTGCAAGGAGAGGCCAGGACTCAGAGGAAATGGTACGGGCAGTACAGAGTAAAGGTAATAAGGCCACGAGGCAGAAAGCAAATTAATAGAAATGGTTTAATTTAAATGTTATACACACTAGTTACAACAAGCTTAAGCTATCAACTGAGCTTTCATAATTAATAAAAGGTCTCTGTGTGGTTATTTGGGAGTTGGAAGGCAGGACTGAAAAATTTCCCTACAACTATTTGCTTTACTTATTATGCTTGGTTTTTCATTGTCTGTTTCTATATAGTAAAATCAACTTTGTAGAAGGACAGGGCAAATATTTGTTGAAAGACTCAAAGACACATCAAAAAATGGGAGAAATGCCATCTTTTTTATTGCAGAGACTCCAGTTCTATTTCTTAAAATTTCCAGGAATTTCAATCTTGGTTTCCTCACTGACAGAATGCTTAATTATTCGTTTTTAAAATATAAAGCCATAAGAATACTTACACATTTTAGATACAAGGAAAGTTGAATAGGTAGTCTTGCCTATTTTCTCAATAGGGAGATTGATATTTCTTCACTCATGTAAACAAATTTAATGGGGCAATATTAAGAAACATAAAATGTGCTGAAATCATTTATTATTTAAAAAATAGCCAGCCATTTATAAATTTTATTAAACACTTAAGTGGTACATGCATGCGCCATAAAATGCTAATGTTGAAGTAACAAGCTTTCTCCCCCCAGTTTTGGCCACCTGCTTATACTAACATCAGCAGCATCATCAAGGGCATTTATTTGTGCAAGGCTGCTCCCTGCTATGGAAAGTGAAATTAAACAGACACAGTCCCTGCCCTGTCTAGACAGTCTGTATGGATACAATTCTATTATATTTCAAGAGCATAATATTTAAATTTCTAACATATCACTATGAGTGCAAAGAACAGAAGACGGGGTTGTGTTTGGTGCTCTAGGGAGTGAAGACCATTTGTGGCTCATTTCCCCCCTTTTTCAAAGGCCAACAGACGATTTTCTAAGTTAGTGCTAAAGGTTTGGGACACCATGTTTTCGTGTATTACATATGGTTTAAAGGTACTTGGTTTTTGTTCTTTTTCTTCTGGTAAAAAAGGTTTGCAGATTTTGCTTTCACTTCTTCCTCTATTCTCAACACTTTGAGGAAATGGCAGGTTCACGGGAAAGGAGTATTCTTGATATTGAATCATTAACCATTTCACTGCCTAAATATGACTCGGGTTTATGCTCAGTTAAACATCATTGCCATGATGTTTTTTTTTTAAACCATAAAACTTAATATAGTACTCCAGTTTATCTCAGCTTTGGGTGTACTCTATCGTGTGCTCAGTGTACTCACTAGACACTAGTGGATGTCGACCCTGCTATGTTGAGTAGCTTCAATGCCTGCTCATCGAGGTCCACACACTGGACAACCAGAACGTGTGCAGAGGGACTCAGCAGCCCCACCCTGCTCGCTTTGTTACACTGTGTTATCTGGAAACAAATGGTTTGCCTGGCTAGTTTTTAATGTCTTCAGGCCTCTGAGAGCTGATCTAAGTGAAAATATTGAAAACATTTAGCTTTAAAAGTTCACTTTTCCCCTTCTTTTGGATAGTTTTTTATTTCAGTGCTTTTATTTTTTTCCCTTTGAACAATGCAGACTTTTGGAATCCAATTCCCTAGAGGTATTTGCAAGACTGGTTATAGTTTGTCATGTTAGACTCTTAAATTCTCTCAATTTTGAAAATATTCATTCCTTCAGGCTTTATTATTATTATTTTTAGTTCCTTTCTTTGAAACGGCTCCAATTTAGCAGTATCTTTTCTTAAATCAGCATTTCTGACTTTTTATTATTTTTTACTACAGTCTGAAATAAATGTTCTCCATTCCATCCCCGAATTAGCATATTTGGCTAGGTAATTTGTAAGACATTTTGTAATAGGGCACACCATTTCATTTTATAAGCACACAATTATACAATGTTATGTTCTCAGACTTGCATTTAACAAAATAGTTGTGGTGGGGAGTCAGGTTGGGGAAAGCAAGCACAAGGAGACATGTTTGCTAACAGATACTCAAACTACAGATATTCCTAGTTCTTTATGTTTATTTTCAAGTGGAAGGGGATGAGCTTTACGGGTGACAAAGGCACCAACATGAGGACCGAAGCCACTTTGAAACGAGTTTTCTTAAGCCAGTCATTTAAAATAAAAGAGGAAAAGACACAGTCAATCCTAGTCTAAAGACAGATCTGGAAGAGGATAGCTATGTTTAATTTCTCTTTTGCATTATTTTAAAATATAGAATTGTGGACTTTAAAAGGAACAAATAAATGAAATTGTTTGAAAAGAAAGACAAAACAAAATTAAAAAAAAAACCCTAGAACTGAAAACAAGAACAAATGCCATGCAGACAAGTTGGGGAAGACTCCTGCAACAGCGTCTTCCCATCCTCCCACAAGCCACCTGACTGTGCTCTCCTTCTTCCCATCCTCCCACAAGCCACCTGACTGTGCTCTCCTTTAGGCTCCCTGAACCTTCACAGGGTAGTCTGTTTTCCTGGCATGGTGTCCAATCCCTGCTGCTTTTTTTGGACGTATGTAACATGCAATACACCATCACGAATGACCTGAAATGCCACTGGGCACTCCTGTGATGACATTTGAATAGCGTCTGCTTTTGTGTTAGCCTGGGGAAGCTTCTGCACACTCACGTGAGACTTCACTGCTCCCACGGGCTCAATTTCCTGAAGGGAGGCACTCCTCAGCTGTGAGCAGGCTGCAAGACCGTAGAGAAAGATACCGATTCTTTAATCTGAGAATCCAGTGTCTACTCTCACCCTGACCACTGACATGAGCCCTGTGTGAAGATGGGGAGCACTTGAATATGCTGTATTTTCTGGACTCTCAGAGGGTCACAGGACACCAGCAGAGATTAGCTGAGACTTTGCTACAGACATCAGGACAAGGCCGAGCTGGGTTACCGTCGGCCAAGTGAAAGTTTCATGGCACTTCTCTCCATTCCTTCCCTAATCTCTTCCTAACTTCCAAGTCAGTCAGGATTCCTACTGCAAACACAAACATTTAAGGTCAATGCCATGCAAAATAATTTTTGGAGCATAAGTTTCTGGAAGCTTCATTATAGACATGGTTATGATACTTTCCAAAGGAAAATTCAGAACCCATACCTCGCTGCCTCTAAAATGCCTTTATTTTGTTGTTTAAACACAAATTTAATTAAAGTGACTTCTATGAATGTCTTAACATATGAATACAATCAAACAATACTGAGTGCCAAGTTGACTGGGTTATAAGTTTAATGGATGACAACACTCAGTTTTGTTCCTATGTGCTCGTGGTTCTTAGTTTGTTGATCTTGGAGCACGGACATGTTTTAAGAAACTAAGTAGAATCAGAAAAATGTATTTCCTAACATTGAAACCTCAGCATTTCGAGGTTGTCCTTTGAAGCTTAAAGCACAGGCCTTAAACGCCAGCCGCATCTTGGAGCTTTCTGCTCTGGGGTTCATTTTCTCTCCTCTCCCTACAAAAGACCTGTTTCCTTTTCTAGGTTGTGTTTGGGGAAAGGTAAAGAGCAAAGCAAGCTGATTAATCATATGTGGGGTGAGGTTTGCTGAAGCCAGGGCTTTCTGCTTAATCGTGCTCATCAACTATTAATAGCTTGCACATGTTCGAAGCCCACAGCGACACTTAGCATCAGAAGCAGCAGGTTACAGTAACCAGGCAGTGCACCCAGTGACAATCCTTGTCTGCATGGGGCATACGGATTAAAGGAGGAAGACAAGAACTGACATCAATAACATTGCAGCTTCATTCTAGTTACAGAATTCCTGGCAAAATAGGAGGCAACCTCAAAATTGGAGAGTTCTTTTAGGGTACAGGCTTGCACCCTTCCTATTTGGTCTCCTCATCGGGCTGAATTTGGACATGGTAGCAAAGGAAAATAAATGGTGAAACTCTCTTATTCTTCAAGTCATCTGTGCTGCTTCCAGAGCCTGAGACTTGAGCTGCCTCTCTCTGTCTTCTTGCATGGAATCCAAAGCAGCAATTACCTCTGGAGATTTCTGTATATTTGCCTCTTTTCTACTTTCCTTCTTTCTCACCAGCCAGCCACCACTTTACACTGGGGCATCTGCCTTTACCTTGATGCTTTGCTTCTCTGGCAGACACGATCTTCTCCTGGTCATCCAATTGACTCGGTCAAAAGTGCCACATTTGGTCCTTTCTTACAGCTTCCTGTCTGCAGTCCTTGAAAGAGGTCCTCTAGCACCTACTTCAAGTCTCATCATTGCACCCAGCACATCGTGGGGCTTTCTATCTCTTCTATCTACAGTAATAAATCACTGTGCCACATCCCAAGGTTTTCCTATAATCTTGGCACAAAGTGAATATTAATTAACATCCATCCAAGTACAAATCAAGAGGCTTAATTTGTGTCAGAATGTCAGACTAGCTACTTCAAAGAAGCTTTCAACTATAAACAACCTTAAAAAATGAGACTTAAGTAAATTAAAAAAAATTAAATATACAAACAAGGACAGGAAGTTGAGGGAAACTGATTCTAATGGAAGTGTTGGTTTCTGGAGATTTAGACTTTTCTGCTCTAATATCCTGTAGTAGAAGGGAGCACAGGTATGTGGTGATCATGTTTATTATTAGGGAAATAACAATATAGGGAAGAGAAAGACACTGAGCTCCTCTAGAAGGCCAAGCTCCGCACACAGTAAAAAGGTCTATGGTCGCTAAAGCCTTGTGAAATGTGTACATAAGAAGTTGGATCTCTTGCAGACAGAAGGTTTTTCAGATAAACAAAATCCCAAATGACAGTAAAATGGCTGACACAAATCATTATATATTGTTGCACGAAGGTGAACTCTAACATCAGCTAAGCCTTCGGGTGGTAATGACGCATCAGTGTAGGCTCATCACCTTTAATAACTGTATGACTGCGGTACGGCAAGCCGACTCTGAGGAAGCTATGCATGGTGGTAAAGGCATAGATGGAGTGATCTACTGATTCCTGCTAAGTTTACAGCTCTAAGAAACTTAAGTGTTTGGTTGCTGTGGTTTAAAAGAACATGGGCTGGTGGAGAGTGCTAAGGCTTTATGCCTGAATTCATTCTCTCTCTCTCTCTCTCTCTCTCTCTCTCTCTCTCTCTCTCTCTCTCTTAAGCACACACACACACTCACATGTACACACAAACTGATACAAGCATGCCCTTGAAACCAACATCACATTAATAATTGGACGAGAAAATGTGTCTACATTAAATTTCAGTAACAATTCTTCAAAATTTAAAATGCCTCATAAGTGATCAGAGGCTATAACGTTCCACCATGACTTTGTGAGTCTTAAATAAAGCACAGATGCCACTCACTGAGATGTAGGGAGTAATTTTCCTCCTCTCATTGAGACCCATTCTAGATTTCTGATATCTATTCTCGTTACTCCCAAGTATATGCATATACAAAAAGTAGAAGCTAAGGTCTTTAAATGAGAAAACAGGCAGTATTTATCTTCCTGGGTTACTCCACTTAATATTTTCAGTTCTATTTGCTTTCCGGAAAGTTGCATACTTGTATTTTCTTTGCAGAAGAATAAAACTGTGTATGTGTGTTATGTTTTTATTAGCCTTTCCCTGGAATCTAGGCTTGTTCTATTTCCTTACTGCTGTGCACAGAGCAGCAATAAACATAGATAAGCAAGTATCTTTGTTGTAGGGTATACAGTCCTATGGGTATACGCCATCCATTTCATTGAGGTTCTACAGTTGAGTAGAATACCTGCTTTTGAGGTTTGTCCTATGTGTTTCTGAGCTATGTGTTCATTGATGTCTGCCATATTGACTCAACTTTCATCTCTCATCTCTCTTTACTTTTAGTTAATTTGGATAAGCGTTTGTCCATCTAGTGTATCTTTTCTAAGGGTCAACCATTTGTTTAATTGACCTTAAATATTTTTTTCATTTCTTTAATTTACTGTTTTAAATTATTTCCTTCTATTTTACTGATTTTTGGGTTAGTCTGTTCCCATTTTCCCAAGGCCCCACAGTGTATCATTAATTATTTATTAATCATCTCTCTGGTTTATTTTGTAGGCACTTAGAATTTCAAACTTCTCTCTCAGGGCTGCTTTCATTGTATCCCATGGGTTTGAGCATACTGCATTTTTATTCATTTTCTGAAATACTCTCAGTTTTTTGATGATATATTCAGCATTTAATAGTGTCTTACTTAATGTTTATGAGTTCATAAATGTTCTATAGAGTGTTATGCTCTTGATGTGTGATTTTAGTCTATTGTTAGCAGATAGAATAGGATGAATCATTTAAATATATATTTATTAATATTTGATTTCTGTCCTAATGTATAATGTATTTTAGACAAAGGGTTGCTGAGAAAAATGCATATTTTTGCAGTGTTTGGATGGAATGTTCTATAGCTGTCTATTAAATCCACTTGATCAATGATCTCATAATTTTAAATGTTTTATTTTTAACTCTTAATTATTATTTGGTAATGTCATTTACCTATGACACTATTTAATTTATGTGTTTTTCTTTCTGTTTATTTATTTTTGCATAAATTACCTGCCACTTGATGATAGTGTGAAACAGAAGTCACTACTCTTATTTTTAGGAATAAATTCTGTTTTTGCCTCTAGTACTTCTAGTTTTACAAAGTTAGCAGTAGCCTTAAGTATATTTAGAACTGTGGTGAGATTTTGATGGATTATTACCTTGAGCCGTATGAAATGAACTTCTTTATCACTTCTGACCAGTTGTCCTTCAAAGTCCCTATAAGCAGCACTCACAAGTATTTGGGATATATTCAACTCATTGTGGACATTGATGTGGATGTTGACTTAAAAATAGTGTTGGTTTGCACTAACAACCAAAGGACTAAACAGAACTTCATTTATGAAAGTGAAACAAGTGGTCTTAAAAAAAAACTCAATAGTTAGAACAACAATAGAAACACAAGACAAATTGTTTAACGGAAGAAAGTATCCAAAAAGTCACATAAAATCCAAGATAGAGGGATGAAGTTATATAAAAAATATGAGCAGACCTGGAAATGTAGATTATGTAGGGAGACTGATTCTTTGAGAATTTTTTGGAAATAATTAAAAACAGAAATTCTCGGCCCTGGAATTCTGTTAGCTAAGTACAAGTTGTCAATGAGGAATAAAAGATACCAAGAGGAGAAAAAGGTAGAGAAAAATCAGATAAAGATCAATTTCCTAACAGTAAATGAAAAGTAGAAACCAGGGCGCAAGCATCTTTGTAGCAATAGGCAAAGGTAAGTGTTAACACAAATTTAATGTCACGGCAAAACTTTAAAGAAAAGATAGAAAATACACCCATTATATGCAAAATTATAAAAAACAGAGCAATTATTTCCAATGTATATGGAGGTGAAAAATGATTTGAAGGCTGAGAGATGGCTCAGTGGGTAAAGATGCTTACCGTATAAGAATGAGGACCCGAGCCTAAATCTCAGCATTCATATACAAAAACTAAGACTGTAACCTCAGTGCAAGTGATGGCAGAGAAAGGTTTGCTGGGGATTTGCCAGATGCCAGCTTGTTCCAGGCTGACTGAGAGACCTATCTCAAAGGAATGGAATAGAGGATGGAGCAGGACTCTAAATGTCCCCTTCTGGTCTCCAGGCATCTGCATGGGAGCCCACCCCCGCAACACACATGCACATGCAACACCACACACACACACACACACACACACACACACACACACACACACAGACAGACACACAGACAGACAGACAGACAGACAGACACACAGTGACTTGGGAAGAATGATAAATTAAGAAAATAGAAGATAAAAAATTCTAGTATCTTGAAGTGTGCTTGAATAAACCTTGACTTCATGAAGTGTCTAATCTGTAGTTAATAGCCATGAGCTGGTGATTGTTGAACTTGGAGTGAATAGACCATGTAATTAGTCTGTCTAATAAAAGCAGAGCTGAACACTAACAACATTATCACAGAACAGAGTCAAGAAAGTTAAAAGGTTCTGGAAAAAGTGAATTATTTCAGGTAGAAACGCTATAGAACTGTGTTCTCTAATTATATATGTTAAAATTTAGGGTAGTTACTAAGAAAATAGAAATATGTAAATATATATCTATTTTTATATCTATCTATCTATCTATCTATCTATCTATCTATCTATCCAACCAGAAGAGGAAGAAATATAGTAAGAGAAGGTTAAAGGGGTTTCCCAAGTTCAAAGGAAGTATGAAAAGAAGTGAAAACCGGGCAGCTGACAGAAGTGGCACCAAACACAGGCAAAGCAAGCAAAGATCATCTGGGTAAGGACAGAGTGGGGTTTTGGTTTTTGCATTAGACACTTAGAGCAAATATTGAGGAAGGCTGGAAGTGAATGAATAGAAAATGAGGTACTAAGATAATCTAATCAAATGGAAGTTAAATAACTATATCCACATCAGAAAACACAGACTTTAAGGCAAAATATTATTGCTACTGAGAAGGATGATCAAGGTAGTTACTAAGTTATGGGAAAAGGTTCTGCTTCTTATGAAGACAGAATAACTTTTAGGCCAGGTGTGAGTTCAAGTACTGGGATGTAGGATGAGGGAGTCAAATAAAATAAATAAATAAATAAAGAAAGAAAGAAAGAAAGAAAGAAAGAAAATAATGAACATTATCATTTGTCTATTTAATAAAATGGAAACAAGACAGTCCACAGAGGCCAACAAATGAAATTAGCAAATTCATACATATGACAGATTTTAAAAATCATTCTCTTGAGTATGTCAAAAATCCCTGAAGAAAGAGAGCTCAAATCACATCCAAAATATTTATTATTTTTCCTCGTAGGTGTATGCGTATGTCTGTTTTCACGTACATATGCACATTCACAGGCCAGAGGTTAATGCCCACTGTTTCCTCAATTTCTCTCCACCTTATTTTTTGAGACAGGGTCTCTTACTGAACCTGGAGCTCAATTCTTTGGCAAGAGTAGCTGACCAGCCACCCCAGAGCCCCGTCTGTCTGCCTTTCCAGTGCTGGGATTAGAGGTTCCTGTCACCACACTTGATTTTAGTTAGGGCTAAAATGAACTCATCTTCATACTTGTGCATCAACCAATTTACTGACAATCATCTCTCCAGCCCCTCCACTATGTTTACTATATTCATGTACGGCAGCTCGCTTCTCCCTCCACATCAGGGAATGCATGTCTTCCGGAGTATACACAGACACAGAAAGCAAAATCTTAGAACCTCAGCTTAGAAACAGAATGAAAAGACTATTAAGAATAATGATGCAATTGTTAGAGGTAAATAAGTATAATGTTTAGCTCTCATATATTTAGAAGTTACAGAAGATGCTTGTAAATAATGTATCCCCTGAAGAAAATAGGGACTTTTAAAATATCTGAGACTGAGTGACAGTATCCTCACAGCACCATAAGAGGCAACCAATCAAAGCGCCGAGCATGAGACCTGTGAAAACTGAAAAAGAAGGCTGTGAGTGGGAACTAAGGATCTAAAAGAAGAAAAGTTTCAACCAGACAAAACCTGGAAGTTGGGGTTTCAACAAGCCCAAGGCTACTGCTTAAAAAGATCAAGATAACGGTCTTCTGAAAGAGCTTCATTAGATGATAATATGTACAAAACAGAAGTCTCAAACACTGTTAGAGTCGCAAAAGAGAGGACCCAAGCAGAGTTAAGAACTGCTACAGCAAAGACTGACCCCCTTCAAACGGATGTATTTGGAAGGAGTTGAACAAATGAGGAGACAAAAGAACTTCAAGAAGAAAGAGGGACAGCACGGGTAGATGTCCATGGAGATGCCACCTGTGCTGGGTGCTGCCCTCCACTTTACATATATCAGTGGATGAATCAGCAGTGTGACTGCCAAACTCAGTGTGAATAAGCCTCCAAAGATGCTGAATCCCTAGGCCGTAGAACCGGGTATGAATACTACATTGCATTGCCAAGAGGACGTTACTAATTCACTGATGATAACAAACCCTAAGACAGGGGGAGTAGCCTGCATTATGCAGATCAACGTAAAACAAACTTCCCCTGACTAGAGTAAGAACAATGGTCACAGAAGAACCAGACTCAAAGCCCAAGCAGCATCCATGCACTGTTTCTAGCTCTGAGATATAAGAAAGAGCCCAAAAGAGGCTTTTTGGGCTGTCATGGCCACCAACAAGAGACCAGCAATGAAAGAGGGGCTTCTGGCTTACAACAGCAAAGAACTGAACTTGATTGACAGCCTAGCTAAGTTTGGAACTGGATTCCTTGCTGGAGCCTCCAAAGAACATTCCACCTCCTGATACCTTGATTTTGGCTTTGCAAGACCAAACAAACGAGCCCCTGAGCCACACTGTTGCTACCCTTCTACAGGACGACAAAACAGCACATTTATATTGTTCTAAGCACCTATGTTCATGACATTTTGCTATGACTCAATAGAAAACTGATACAGTTAGTATAGTAACTGTTGATGATAATTTTGTTTATTTAATATTTCTACATTAAATATAGTGGCTCCTATTGTATGATTTAAACTTGTGAGTCTATATTACAATAATAGAAATAGAATCCATAGCTTCCAAAGTAGCAGAGGCAAACCTAGAAAACAAAGAAAATCTTAACAATTGTTAACTTGTCTATTAAGTGTGGTGACACCTGATGCCCGCCAGTCTGTCTGGTCTAATGCAGCACCTCACTTCTAGTCTGGGGACTTTTCTCTTTCTTTTTTCTGGACTATTCTGTCATTCCCTCTATTTTCTTTGGAATATCCTGTTAGGTGTCTGTTGGGAATAACTTTCTTCTTTTTACAATAAAATTTCTGTAATAATTTTTGAGTAAAGTTTTTGGTTGTCACAGTCAATTTTCTTTATTGCAGATCTAGAGTTTATCCTATCTATGGAGAGTTTAATTTTGATTGCTATATTCTTCTATTATAAATTTCTAATATTTTTGTTTCCCTGTTTGTCTTACCTCATTTCTACCCTTTCCACTAATATTTTCACAGTTTCTACTTAGTTAATTCTCTTATTTGTGGTAGTAAAGTCCTACATAGTTGTCACGAACCTTGAATTAGCAAATGCTGAATTCATTACCCCAGGAGAATTTAGTCTTTGAGCCTCCTGTTCATCACACTTTAAGTTAATTTATCAAAAGAAAAACTTGTTTTGATTATATTTTTATTTGAGGACACCACATTTAATAGATGTTGTTGACTCATTAACTCATCCTCAACAGCACTACAGGTCACAACTCAAGGAATCTCATCTAACAACCATGTCTTCTCTGAGGCACATCATAGCCTTCATGAGCTAAGAACAGATAACATTTCAACCTTAGGCTTGTGGGCCATTTAACAAAACAAAATCACTCATTCAAAAACACAAAAGTAAACAGGAAAAATGTGACACTAAGTAGATACACACACACACACACACACACACACACACACACACACACACAGAGCCACTCTAACAGTGTGAGCACTGACTCAAGCAGGCAATGTCACCTTGTTCGACCCAAGCTGGGAATGCAAGTTCAGATTTTTTCTCTGCCCTTCCCTGTCCATGAATGACCACAAAAGCACACCACAAATACTTACGTGAGGATTGCAAACACATTTTAGCAAGTAGGCAAATTTACAAGGACCTGAACTCAGGAATAAATCAATTTTGATGTTTTTGGTCAAACAGTGTCTCACACTTTTATCTGGAGTAAATATTAATTTTTTGGCTTTCTTGGTATTGTGTTTCTTTCATGTGCTTTGGAATTTTTATTTGCAGACACAGAATGGTCTTTCCCCTGCTCTAATAGTTTTATGATTATCTCCATGTGGTTCACACAACTCCCAGTCCTGACTCAGATTCTCTACTGGAATTTGGGGATTTGTGCCATAAGAAGGAAATTTGAAGTCCAGCCCCAGAGTCCACAATGTGGCTTGAAGAGATTCCGTTTATGATGATATTTAATTTCTCTAGCCTGTCTTAGACCTGTAGGTGTAGACAATGCCCTCACCCCAAGCAAAGCCTTTTTTTTCTCTTAGAAATTATTTTATTACTAAAAAGAATAATATGTTTTTATTATGATAAAATTTACCACTACACCATGTTTCTGTTTCTCTTTGGGACCATTATGTTTCTTGAGACGTATGTGTAAATTTCAGATGACTTTATTAGAAACATTCTAGAAAGTGCAGAGAAAAGTAGAAAGGGACTGGATAGGAGAAAGAGAGAGGGAGAGAGGGAGAGAGAGAGAGAGAGAGAGAGAGAGAGAGAGAGAGAGAGAAAGAGAGAGAGATTAAAGATAAAGCCTTTTTTCTAACCAAGAATTCTGTCAAAGTTTCTAACATCAAGTTTCTGGCCTAGCCTCCATCCTGATTCTCTCCTGTGAATTCAGTGGATCTCTGGCTGCCTTCAAGGGTGAGGATGCTGCTGACCTCTGTGCGCTCCTAGACTTGGATCCTAAAGCTATACCATCAACGCAGCTACCATTTCTCGTTTATGATCCATTTGTGGTCTATGGAAATTTTTATCAAGTCTTTGGAACTGGCTGTGCCACTCCACTGATTATTATCATTTTATAAAAGTTTGATATTGTTACTTGTTCAGACAGGGAAGAATGAGCTGAGCTGGGTTTCTTCGCTTTTGTCTTGCTATTTTTATATAGCTTATCTCTTTCTGCATTGGGTTACTGGAATATTTTGGTCTTTCTTTTCTTCCTTCCTCCGATTTCAAAACATTTGAGGGGAGAAAAAAAATCCTATACAAACTTTTACATCTTCATTTTTTCCTAGGGCCGTGCCTTGCACATAGTTGATAAAAATCTATGAAATTGAATTCACAACAATTGAATTTGGTTTAAAAGTAATGGGAGAGAATGTATGCATCACGTCTTTGAAAGAAATGCCTACTTGGTAATTAGAACTGTACAAAATATATATAAGATGAAGATTTTTCCCCTAGATGAAGTCTAGTGGACTTCTTAGACTGCGTACCGGAACACAGGCACTTTGAAAAGTCTCATGGTACAGAGATCTGCTGCATTAGAAGCTTTAGAGGGGATGTTTGTGACTGTGGTAGGTGAAAAGCAGAGCTGTTCTGGATAAAACAAGGCTGCATTTCAAGAAAGTGGCCATCTGCGGCTTATGCGGACGTGATGCTACAGTTTGATATTGATTGAGAGGCTTATGTGAAGTATATTCAAGCCTGGAGTCATTCAAACAAAATCGTTTCAAACACTAATTTTAGGGAAGAAAAAAAGTTAAAAATGAATCATTTTGAAATACACTGCGGAATTAAATTTTAAATGCATTGCTTGAGATAAAAAAGCTAGAAAAAATACAGGACATAAGTGGAATGAGTTCTGAAGGAAAAGAAAGGAAGAGAAAAGTGAAGGAAAAGAAACATTGTTAAAGTCTTTTCATCCTTCTCTCTCTCTAATGACCTTCTCTCAAAACACTGAACTGCAACCTGGAACTTGAACCACATACTCTCTAAAACCCATGCTGGCTAATGCTTAGAGCAAGATTATAAGGAAAATGTAGCAAGACCTCAAAAGGAACCTTTCTTAAAAGTCATAACTTCCTCTGTAAAGAAAAAGGATATTTAAAATACAAAAGGCAAAGTTCCTAGAATAAAGAATTGCAACATGCTATGAAAGCTAGCTCATCCATTAAACAATGGCCCCACTCCCCAGCGCAAAGGCCTGTGGGAGATCTCGCAGAGCAAAATCCCTGAGCATCGCTGTTGCTTGACCTTCAACACATCTTGGTGTTAATCAGAAGACTTGCTGTTGCTTATCATTTTTAGGCTCGGGGAAGGCAGCCTGAACACAAACAAGTATCTGCAAGTTAGCAGCCCATGCATGGCAGCTTGTTTGGTTTCATTCCACAGGGCGCTCTGCCAAGGGATGAGCAGAAGCAGTCATTTCTCTCTAAATCACTGTCAAGACCCCCGCTTCAGGCTGCTATTTGGTTCACCAGAGGCCAGCACACATCCTATAGAATCCAGAAACTAGGATTTGAGAAAGGCAATCCTGAAGAGTACTGACTTAACACATTTATATCTTCTTGACAAGCAGAGGGGCTCCCAGGGAAGTGAACTAAGGGTGTTTTCTGCTAGGATGCTTGGATTTGCTCTTCTGCCTGTATTTAATTTGCCCATGCAAAGTTCGAAGCAGTTCATAGGCTTTTAACCTGGCAGAATTGTAATTTCCATGATAAACTTGAATATCGCTTTTCTTTAAAAAAGCGTATGTTGTTTAAAAATTGCTTGGCCTTTAAAAGCCTCTTTTATTTCAGTTTTGTCCTTTGCTGAATGAGAGTTAGTCTAGGTCTTCTCATGCTTGTCTCACAGTGTTAGGAGAACAGGCTTTGATATTTATGAATCTGTCAGGGCCATGTTGAGCTGTGCGAGCTATTTTTCTTTATAATGTTCCAATTTCTTTATCAATAAAACTGAGGCATTACCCATTTTTCAGAAGTTGTGAGAACTAAGTGAGGTAGGCAGTGAAAGTCATTATACACTATGTCTGACAGAGGATAGATATGAAAAATGTCTGTGTCCTTTTCTTCTAATAGTCTACATCTATGATTTTAGCCCTAGATACATGATCAGTTTTTATATGTTACTTCAGGGAAAGCTGGTGTGGCATAGATTAACTATCATCACCTCTACTTGGTCTTTTTGGCTAAGGCAAAGAGAGAAGCCATTGATATTTGTTTAAGGCCATGGAACTAGCTGGCACTCCTGCCAGCATCCCTCAATATGATGATGTATTCTAACTCTATTGAAAGATGGATTCACCCTTGAATTCTATTCATCAGTTGAAAACTTAACTGATAAAACTTTTCATCTGCAAAAGTCCTTCAGCTAGCATGAGACTATTTATTACTAATGAGAGGCACAAATGCTAAAAGTCCGTTCGATCATTCACTTTAGTGTATCACATCTGGAAACACTGATGGAAGCAAACCCTAGGGTTGACTGAGTAGATATTTCTGCTCATATGCAAACCATAGGACAGTAGATGCTTGACATGAGCTGTCAATCCATATGGATGCAATGTAGCTCTTTGGTTTCTTCTTGGTCAGCATCACTGGAGTGAGAGTATAGACACAGTCCTACAGTTTAGAAAAGCCAGCTCATGATGCTCCAAAGCCATTGCCAACCATTGCCAACTTTCCTCTGACCGTCCCTATGAGATAACCCTGAGCAAAAATTCAAGGATTAGTAATTCAGGAGAAAATACACCAGAAAGAGGTCATCATACAGAAGCCAGTTGTGTCCGTATATTTTCTTTTCTATCTTCTGTAACTATTTAGAGTTCTTCATACACCTTGAGTTAAACATAGGACTGGAATTGTCCCCTAGATAGGGAACTTTGTTCTGGAAGAAAATGTGCAACTTTTGTGAATGTTCACAATGGGATTCTCCTAGTTTCTGTTTCTCTGGTTCTTGCCCTCTCTCCTAGAGAGTTCTACTGCCATTGACTTCATCTTTGCCAAGCAAATGTCAAAAAATTACCCCACCAAAGTTTACCGAGCATCACTCTCAGGCACATGTTTGCATGACTGCACTCACCCGTAGAGGAGAACTACAAAGCTAGCAGGGCTGTTATTCTTGCCTTATGATTTAGGAAACTGAGGCTACAAGACATTAGAGAGCTTTTTGCCCCCAAACACAGAGTTTGTACCAAGTCTGAGTTCTTTCAACGGAGCAGTGTTTACACCAGACCTCTCCCGGGAGAGGTCAGGTTTGAGGGAAGGGATACAAAATTGAGAACACATGAAGGAGAAAGTAAAAGTGGAGAATTAGGAGTCCCATAAAGATATGTCAAAAAGGCATTAGGAAAGAAAGGAAATGTGGGAGCAGTCAGGAGAAGGCTGAGGGGAGAGGAAAAGCAGAAGGCGCAGCCCATGAGCACGGGGGACACCCAGTACATTTGGCTAGTCGCCCAGCCACGAGCACAGCAAAGAGATCGAGAGCCACAGGAAGGAATCTGTGAACCATTAAAAATTGTTTATTT